>NC_057352.1:53023903-54223903 GCF_016509475.1 Prionailurus bengalensis
GAACACAGACCCTGTGACGTCTCCATCCCGATACGCACTGTGGGCCAGCCACCCGGGAGGCCCCCGCCGCACATCTGCCGCATGAGTGTTACAGATTGACCACCCGCGCGGGAAGTGGCTGGTTGGCGGATAAAGCAGCCAGGCTCCGAGCTCTGGATGCTGAGCTCCTTCCTCTGCAGGCTGGCTCATCATAGCCTGTCCCCTAGAATGATGCCTTTAATCCTGTCCCCTTCACTAGCAGGGATTCCCAGCTTATAAGTGATGTTTTCCTTTTAAAATGTGAGCAGAAAGAAGAGCCAGCAGTGTCAAAACTGTGTGCGTAAATATTTTATTTTTTTCCTTTCCGCAAATGAGCACGGTATATCAATATCAGTGCATCTGGGAAGAGCAAGCACGTCGGTGGCCAGCAGAATAGAAACCTGGTACGGCGATCCATTATGTTCTCCCTCAATTAGGCTTGTTGAGGCTCCGTGATGAAAGTGGCATTTTTCTTAATTATTAACAGTTAAAAATAGGAAAATAGATTTCAGGGGGGGAAAAGTTGCCGGCAACAAGAGCCCAATTCTAAATGTGTGCGTGTGCGTAAAACGGAATTTGCCAAACATGAATAGGCACTTACAATGTGACTAGAATTGGCTCTGTCATGTGTCAGCCTAATAGCCTAAACCCTGGTTCAATACAATGAACTTGGGAAGGTTTGCTTAATGAAAGAACTGACGTTTTCTGTGCAGTGGCTGCATTCATCAGCCTGCATCCTGTTCATTACACTACAAAGGGCTGCCAATGGGAATTGGTAGGGTCATCTATTAGGTAAACGTGATGGGGACAAAAGATAGCAGAGGCCGGGGCCTTGTGGAATTTTCTGAGTTGGTCTGGGTTCCTGCAGGCGTAAGCCCTGCTGAGGGGCACTATGTGTCCAAGTTGCAAAACGGCTTCAGGAGCCACGGGCTGGATTCTGACTCTGCCCCATCCTGATACACACATCCTTGGGGTCGCTGGAGAAGACCTTTCCCCCATCCTTGATGCCTCTGCACCCACTGGGAGGCCTGTAGGGCTGCTCACACCATTGGGCTTCTAGCTCCCTGTGGACACACGGTACAACTGGCCTCCCCTGTCCCATGACTTGCTTCGGCCAATGGATTCGGACTGGAAGCGATGTGCATCTCTTGGAGGCAGAAACTTTAAGAGCCTGGGAGGGTGACGCACGTATTCTCTGCCAGTGCTGACTGGCAGTGTTCCAGACACCAGCTGCCCTGTCACTGTGGGTCCTGGAGGAAGGGCAAAGACAAGAACCCCAATGGACCCAGGGTGGACAGAGAGAAAGAAATTATGCTTCTGCTTCGTGGCCGTCAGACACTGAGATTCGGAGGGTTGCTTGTTACACGGTTATCCCCTGGCCCATCCTCACGGCTCATACCCATCATTAGGCACAGAGGGATCCTCGTTTGACGATCGTGGCGAAAAACTCCAGAGCAATCGGTTGCTTCATAACACGCTTATAGCCCACGTTGCAAGGTTGGAATATTGCCATCTGCCTTTTTTTAAAAAATTATTTTAAAGATCTGTAGACGTCAGATTTCAGTTAGCGTCTAGAGCCGTTTGAGGGGGGTGCCCACCTGAGAACGTCAGCAGACTCCTTCCTCAGTGAGTGGGGCCCTGAGTCTTTGGAAGATGCAGACAAGCAAGATCTGCTGATTGTCGAGGTCATCTTGGGAAAGGCCGTGGTGGGGAGTACAGAGCAGGCCCATTAATTCAGGGGGGATTTACATCAGTTCTATCTGCCTCTTGCCTAATGGGGCTGTTTGGTTGTGTTCTTTTCCTGGAGAGATTAGTGATTGAAAGCAGGAGATTTAGAAAAGAGAGATAAAAGTTTGCTCTTAATTCTTGTGACATGCAGCCTCCTAAGAAGGCTTGCTAAGGAAGCTCCATAGTAGATTCAGACTTAAGCCAGAGGACAGATTCTCCTAAGACAGTATCAATGTCCAGGGGGTGACATTTCCATAATAAAGGGACTTTAAAAAGGATTCTAGGGAAGTTGAGTTGTGTTGCTGTCATCTCTAACCCGAAACCCCAACTGGTGGCCGACTTCAAAGTCCCTTATGTCATTTATCACGGGGGGGGGGGGGGGGGGGGAGTTGAATATGCATTCTTCCTGCATTCGTTTCTTGAATTCAGTTGCCTCGAAAATACTAGTTTTCTCTCTCACCCTCTCCCCAGCAGTCTTTACCCCCCTCAGTGCCGCAAGTTGGAGTGACGTGGTCTTTCATAGATGTAAAACATAGCCTGTCTTCGTGAGGTCGCTGCAGGTCCCGTGCAGGGTGTGTTAAAACCCTTCAGACAGGGTTCCGCAGTCTTCAAATGGTACCCTGGGAGAAGCCAGTTGTGCTGCCTCGATCCTATTCCATAACCTTCTCAGCCTCAGTTTTCTTTTCCATAAAATGGGGACAAAGGTGGCATCTTGGCACCTTGCTCATCAAGTGATTCTGAGAAGCAAAATAGGTGAACAAATGCGGGCAGGACCCTCCGTCCAGCCTTGTCACTAAGGGAATTTTCAGTTAAGTGTTGTTTCCTGGTAGCCCTTGTGTACGGATGGGCGCAGTCTTTGCCACGGAAAGTCCCAGAAAATGCTGACTCAGTGGATCTGAAGCAAACAAGCAGCATGGTTTGTCACAAGACCAGGACTTCTGATTGGGGCAGCTCCCGGCAGGGTGGGTTTTCAGGGCCTAGGTCCAGCGTGACTTACCCTTTACAAGATGGTGCCTCCATTGGTGGGGCTGTCTGGGGCTGTCTGTGATGGACTCTGGTGTGGAGAAGCGTGTCCTCTGCAGAGTCAGGAACACGTGACTTCAATCCCCTCTGTCAAAGCTTCAAAGCTGTGTGACCATGGGGTGACCTCTCTGTGCTTCAGGCTCCTCATCTGTAAGATGGGCACAGTGACTTTGCCAATCTCAGAACGTGGTGTCGTCAGTAAGGCGGTTGGTATGCAGTTCACAGCCCCATGCCCAACACAGTGAGCTCTCTGCAGATGTGTCTCAGGCATCAGAGTGGGTGACTTCCTCGGTGCTGCTCATCTGGTGGCTGATGGACCAGGTGCCCAGACTCTTCCTCCCCCTGGTGTCTCACCCTACAACCTCTGCCACGGGAAACTGTACAGAGGGGTTGGCTCTCATAGTTAATTAAAAGTAGGCGCACAAGGACCATAGCTTCTAAAATCCTACAACAGTGCTTAATACAAACCTAGTCTATCATGAAAAGAACTGTATTTGACTCTTATGAAGCCCCTTGCATATAAATTTTCTCCTTCTGTGTAATGGGAGAGGAAAACACTGCTTTATACATTTGCTAGCAGCTTTCCTGAGGGTCCATGGGTGAACTTATCTGTAAATCTTTGGCATTTAAACTTTAGTCTCCTGCTCCTCATAGACTTTCTAGAAGTAGGGCTCTGCATTTCCCTTAACCCCATATTTAGACTTGGACAAGTTGACGTTGTTATGTACTGGATTATCTCAATATAGATATACTTTGCTGGGTTCTAGGGGTTTTTTGGTGTGGAAAACTAAAAATAATCGTGATGAAGATAACAGGATACTGACCAGAGCCCCATTACTAGGCTCTGTCTCTTGTTCTCCTGAACTCGCCTGAGCAATCTCCCTTTTGTTCCTCTCTGTGTCCCTTTCTTTCACACCAGGTTGAGCCTTGATTGCCTATCCTATAAGGCGTCACCAGTTTGGTCCCTTCCTGTTCTTCCAAATGAATCTTTCATTGGGCTCTAGGATGTGCACTTTGATTCTCACATTAGACTTTGCTCTGCCCTCAGCCAAAGCTCCTCTTAAATACACAGCCATCAAAACCACACAACTTAATCCTTATGCCCCTGGGGGTATCTTTCCTGCTATATTAGTCTTGGCTTCCCTTGGGTATTCCATGAGAACTTCAAGGGGCAGGCTGTGAGATAAAATGTCATTAGGTAAACAGGGATGATATCAAGGTTCCGTCCATTCATTTGTTGATCTATTCTTCATTCAACTACCATTCACTATGAGCTTACCCTGAGTTAGGCCCTGCTAGGCCTCGCACTTGGTGGGGCTTAAGTAGGAATTAGGATCCTACAGTTTAGTTAGGGCAAGGCATATGGACATACAATTAGAATGTTCGGTGTGGTAAATGCAATGACAAAGGTACCAAGAACGTAGGCAAGAGAGGGAAAGGAATACTTTCCTTTGCTAAGGGTGGGTGAAGGTGTAAGAGAGTTAGGAGGTAGCAGTTTGGAGGAGGAAACTTGACTGTAGAGAAGGCTGTGCATAACAGGGGTCTTGGAGGGGCTTCTGGGTGGCTCAGTCCATTAAGCATCTGACTCTTGATTTCTGCTCAGGTCATGATCTCACGATCATGAGATCGAGCCCCCTTTTGGGCTTCTTTGCTGAGCATGGAGCCTGCTTAAGATTCTCTGTCTCCCCCTCTCTCTCTCTCTGCCCCTCCCTCACTGCTCACTCTCTCTCTCAAAAATAAACAAAAGAAGACATTGGCATCTATGTGAGTGTTGGCAGCTGGACTACTCTGGGAAGCTGAGCTCTAGGGGAAGAAAGGAAGGAAGTGCACTTAGCAGAGGGAACAGTGCGTATGGTGGCCCAGACGTGGGTGTCATCAGAGCATGCCTGAGTTTCCCTGAGGAGACACGTGATCATAATTGATAAATACTCCCTGATGGGTTATCTCCAGCAGGGCTTGGTGCAGGAAATGGGAACCTCTCTGTAAATTGTATACAGGAAGGGATTTAATAAAGGCAACGTGGTGCTTGCAAAATTGTTGGAAAAGATGAAGGAGTGGAATCGAAGTTGGTCCTCTCCAACAATGGCCCGGTGAATCATACAGACGTAACCCTCCAGGGAAGCCACTCCTGGAGCTAAGCCAGACTAAGACAAAGCCACCTCCACTGCTGTGGCCCTAATACCACCACCCAGGGAATTAGAGACCAGGCACCAGAGGAGTGAGACCAAAAACTCTGTTTGCATGTGCCCTCCCTTGCTGGGCATGAGGAGAAGCTTCAAAGAAGCAGGAGTAAGGCCCTTCCCTCGCTTCTCCTCTTCATGTCTCATGTGACAGCACCTAGCAGTTGGTGGGATAGACCGGTGTCTAGAAGGTAGCTGTAAGTCCTGGAAAGGTAGTTTTTAGCTTTCTCACTCCCCCAGCTGGGGCAGCGGTATCCAGGAATCGTGCCCTCAGAGGGCATTTCAGTATATCTGAGATATTTTTGGTTGCCCCAGTCAGGGCCTGGAGGTCGGCACCTAGTGGGTCCAGGCCAGGGACGCTGCTCAACATCCCATAATGCACGGGGCAGACCCTCCCATAAAGAGTAAGCCAGAACTAAATGTCAGAGAGCTGAAGCTGAGAAATGTATGGAATGATCCGAGGCCCGGGACAATCATGCCACCCTCTCAGTTTGGATCATAGTGTGGTGGGTCTGATGGGCCCAGACTTGGATTCCAGATGGATGCTGAACTCCGCTGAATAGCATCCCTTCCTCTACTCCAATTCCTGGCTCTCCAGAACCTCGGAATACAGCTCCACTTGCAAATAAAGTCTTTACAGATGGAACTGTAAACATGGGCCCCCCAATTCAAGGAGAGTGTCCTTGTGACAGACAGAAACGGATTCACAGTGAGAAAGCCCTGTCAAGGTGGAGGCAGAGGCTGGAGGGGGTGCGTCTCCAGCAACCAGCAGTAGCTGGGGAAGAGGCCTGAGATTGCTTCTCCCTCAGAGCCCCAGGAGGCACCATCCCTGTGACTCAGACGTCCAGCCTCCAGAACTCCAAGAGAACGAATTTCAGGCCTCCTCCTTTGCGATCCTAGAGAACTAATGCAGATACTATTTAATACAGCTCTATAGGATGGACATGAGTATTATTGTCACACAGCTGCCACTCCTGAGTGGCGATAATCTGGTTAATCGCTGATGCCCTCATATCCCTTCTTTCCGCATCTGTAAATGGAGATGCCCCTGTGGCATTTAGAAGTGGTTTTAAGACTTACATGAAACGACATATATAAAGGACTTGCCACAAAGCCTGGTTCACAGTAAGTGACCAATAAATAACTGCCCTTATTATTGTCGCTATTATTTAGGATGAAAATGTATTTAAAATGCACAGTCAATATTCAATTACCCTCACTAATAAAGGAGAATAAAGATATGGATTACAAAAGAGAAAATAAATGGAAAGATTGCTTTACATTTTGAAAAGTGGTGAGATGAACCGCATAGGCACTAAGCTTCGGGGGGCCTTACTTGGTTCCTTTTTAGCCCACCCCGGCAGGGACTGGCTTTCTACCGGGGCAGTGGAAGAGATACAATCCTTTACAACCCACAGGGAAAATAATTCGCTTTTGGATAGTTAAGTATCACTTGGAGCTACAGGGTCCTGCTTAAAAATCATTCTGTCATTCTAATTCCCCCCCCGCCCCCAGTTTAGTAAAAGTTTAGAATACTGGCAGGGCAGCAAATATGTTTAAATGGTTTTCTTCAAATGTCAGATTTAATTAAATCCATAACCAGAAGACAAGCCTAAAAGAATTTTGCAGGGAGCTTTGGAATTCATTTTTCTTTCCACCCCACCTCACCCCCCCCTCCCCCGCCGCCCCACCACGTTCAAGATGATAACCGTGGACCAAAACCTTCCCAAATGCATGCAAATGGAAGTAGGCACATTGATCATACAAATACATCCAGGGAGACAGAGTGCCTGTTAGCACTGTGTTCTATAGCCAAGTGTGGTGATCAGAAAATTTGTACGTTGAGACCACAAAAGAGTGTAGCTGAAGTTTGGTGGTTTCTTTCTAAGACGGGAATGTGTACGTGCTGGCCTTACGTTCAGGCCTCTGTGATCACTCAGGTGTGTGTCAGTATTCTGATGGGTCGGTTATTAGGTTATTAGGACCACAGTAAGCAGTGTAGCATGACAGGAGAAACCATTGTGTCTCCAAACTATGCCTAAATTGCCTGTAATCGGTTCATTCTACCTTGCATAACCAGATTTTATCACTTGCAAACCGAACAGCTGGAAAAAAAGATGCTTAAAATAAAATTATCAGGTGAAATTTTAAAAACAAGAAGGGCCCAAAAGATCCCCCACAAGACCATCCCTGGTCCGGAGACCCCCATTCCAGGGTCCGGCATTTGTACCGATTATGGCCTGACAGCTCTTGAGTTTCCAATGATAACAGCCATCTGACTTGATCGGAGTTCAATGGATTTTCACTAAAATAGAATCATCGCCTTGGTGATGGATAGAAAAAGTAAAGCAATACATCCTGATAAATGCTCTGCCTGCCTCCTTCCTCTCCCCAGCGGTGACCTTGTACAATCCATAAGAGAGCAAGGCAGAGCCCTGGTCACCGCCGCAGCGCGTCAGGGCTTGGAAATTTAAGTAGCTTTGAAGCCCGTCAATGGGGTGAAGGGGGAATGGCCAGAGAAAGCAATGGATCATGCTTAGAAGGCTCGGAGGGAAATAGGGTACGCTGAAGGTCAGCGCGCAGACGTGTCCCGAAGGAACAGCTCAAACCCTCATTCGTATTCACGGGAGGCTGTGGCCCTGTGAGGCGAGATCCTTACAAGAGTACAATAAAACAGGAATTTCCAGAGCATATCATTTCTTCCCAGCTGCGAAAGGCACCAGAGAACAGTGTGGCATAAGTGCTCACCCAGAGCGAGAGGGTGCCTTGCCCCAGCCTGTCCCTCTGAGTCACAAAGAGCCAGCTACGCAGGCAATCACTCTGGAGCACTACGTTTGTTTTCCAAGTTGTCCATCTGGGTGAGCCCAGCCAGCCGTGAAGATTTTGAACCCCACCGATCATCTGGAACGACACCAGCACCATAAGCTACAAAGAAACGCGACGGAAACAGGGTGTCCAGGAAGCTCCCGGACCCATGACCTCACCCGGGGCCCCATGCACTCGATTGGGAAAGGCGCTTCTGGGTGGTTGAAGTTCGATGTTGGCAGGCACCCATTAGTGTTGGTTACAAGTTGCTAAAAGAAAATATTAAAATAAAAATTAGATCATAAATTTGGAGCCACACTTACCAAGCCTAAAGTGCAAATTGCCAAACAAGTCAAGAGACTCATTAGCATTTTATGTAAATCAGTTATTACTGTTCTCCACTTCCTTAATTATCCATGTTATTTCAATACAACCCTTTCTTTGATGTCCCAATTCTATATTTAAATAGTGCAAGATTTCTATCGTATCCTCCCGCAGAGGTTTCTGCCATGCAAAAAACATGCCAAGAGCAGCTATTTTAAAGACTACAGGGAAATGTTTAATTGGTTCATCCCATTTGAGTTATGAGGGCGTATTACTGAGCACATAAACTCAGAAACATGGAAAGTACTAGCTTGGAGAAGTTTACTAAAACCTGCAAGAGACCACTTGAAATTTTGCCCCCAAGACTTTTTTTCCGATCCTCAGTGGGAGCTGATTCAAAGGGAAATTTTGCAAACTTCATTGAATTTTGCTAAACGATTGATTTATAATTGAAATATTTGGAAATAAAACCCAACCGTCCTCTTTCCTTTGGCACAGAGAGTTATTCTTTGGTTGGATAAAGGGAACATCAGGGCAGAGGGAGGGGAAGCACGAGTGGGTGTGTGTGGGGAGTGAGTGCCTGCCACGTGACTGTTTTCATCTGGCTCATGTTTTCTGGAAGAGGAGCCATCACAGACAGGAGGAACAAGTTCACGGATGTCTTATCCTCAAATTGGCTAGAATGGAAGAACATCTCACAAGTTACAGATGTGATATGGACTTTCTCTAATGAATGAGCCTTGGAAATCACAGTGCGGCTGCAGGGAAGTTCATGGTCACTCTTACCATCTCCTAAGATACTGGGGAAGTCTCTCTTGGTCACCTGCCACCTGCCCCATCACCTGCCTTGTTTTTAAATATTTAGTAAGAAACTAATAAGGGGAGAATTTTCAAGCATGAATTATAACTGGAAAATAGAGGTAAATGAATGGAAATGTACTCTTTCCATGTATTTTGGAACCATCAGCGCATCTGATTTTTTCTTTTTTCTTTTTTGGTCTCGAAGAAGGCAGATCTTGGGTGAAGCCAGTGTGATGGTGTAGGATTTGGTGACAGACCCAGGTTCAAGACCAAACTGTGTGGCCTCCTTCATGTCATGTCCCCTTAGCCTCCCCTTGGTGAAACATGGCTAGCAGCATTTACCTTGAAGAGTTGTCATGAAGATTAGCATTAATATATGTACAGTGTGTAATTTTTAGTAGGCACTCCACAAAGGGTGAACCTGAGCCTCCACTCCGGGCCCAGAACTGTGCCAAGTGTTTACACGGATGGTCACACCGAATCCTCAGAACACTCATCAAAATAAGTATGATTACTATTATGCATATTTAACAGATGAGGAAAGCAGGGTTTCTGGAGGCAGTTGACTTGCCCAAGATCACACAGAACCAAGTGTAGTAGCTGGGATTTTAATCCAAAAGTTCTCCAAGCTTGAGTCGTACTTTAAAAAAAAAATTTTTTTTTAATGTTTATTTTTATTTTTGAAAGAGAGTGCGAGCAGGGGAGGGGCAGAGAGAGAGGGAGACCCAGAATCGAAAGCAGCCTCCAGGCTCCGAGCTGTCAGCACAGACCCCGATGTGGGGCTCGAACTCATGGACTGCAAGATCATGACCTGAGCCGAAGCTGGACTGAGCCACCTAGGTGCCCCTGGAGTCATACTTTTGACAGGAGTCATATATACAGTGTAGTAAGCTTAGCACTAAAAGGGGGAAAACTAGCACTTCTATATTCATTCTCTACCTACTTAAATAAATATTTATAAAAACTCACCTCTGCAAACTAAAATACTTTAAATATTTAATCTGACTTATTGGTTATTTATTTCACGAATACGTTTATGGGGCTTGCCATGTTCCAGGCACTGTTCTATGCACTTAAAGCTAGTAATTTATTTAACCATATAACAAATATTTATTTTGAGAGCAAGCAAAAGGGTTTATGGAGTGGTCTAAGATGCTGGGAGACCCAATCCCTAGTGCTTACAATCTTATAAGTCCCTGGGCACTAGCCCATGAACGAGTTTTAAAAATATGAATAAATTACATTTTTAATAACATGATTTTTCTGATCATACATATGGCATACTCACTATAAGCAATTTGGAAAATATAAAAAGTTGCATAGAAAAAAAAATTGAGCCCTTATAATCCCGCCGATCCAGGATTTTAATGGAAAGAGAAAACACATGATCTCGTACAAGGAATATTTTCCAGGGTCTTCACTTTGCTTGTTTTAAGAGTCTGAGAGTAATTCAGAGGTTGCTACACCACAAGCCAATCCAGGGCAGTAACTAGATTGAGAACCCTGAGCCCCATGTCTTCCTTATGTAGCTTTGCTGTCTTATTTTGAGAGCATAGAAAAGTAGCTGCAAATGCATCATTTATCAGGACGTTTGCTATGCACCAAAACAAAACATAAAAAAATGATGTGCTGCCACCCCCAGAAGAAGTCGGTCTCCGTCCTTTGACCCCCCCTCCCCCTCACTGCCCCCATTTATATCATGTCACTTGGGTCTTGGTTGCACGAACTGTTATCAGCCTTCAGGATTTACTATTTTCTTTACCTGGAGACTTCCTCTTGCAGAAATGGGATCGCGTTTTTGAAAAGCTTCTATCCCCCCAGTGACTAGTGGGGTTTCATCACCAGGAAAGCACATTGTTCCAGCTCTAAAAGTCTACGGTCCAAAATCATCATCATGTATTTTCATCAGAATGAAATATCGGGCGCTCTGCTCAGTGCAAGGTTTTATTAATGATGTGCTGTCAGGGGCTGGATGTTCTGCATATTTGCATATTAAACAGCTGAGTGAAGAAACATTCCTTTTATTGCTGCAGGGAATAAATCAGTTTAAAGCAAGTTCTCATCATTTATACTCCTTTCAGCTAAGTCTTCTTTTATTGAAATAAATTGTTGAAGTGCTTTGCTCATTCTTTGAATACTGATGAAATTTACCTTGATAGGACCTCAGGAAAAATAATATTTTCTTAAAGGTGCAGTATTGTTCCATTTTTGAGTATTACTTTAATACATTATTGATAAGATAATTTAGAAATAGCAAGTGAAAGGGGAAGAAAAACAGTTTTGAATAAAGACAGTGTTTCCTCTGGATGATTTTTCCAAATGCATTTTTATTGGTGGAATGTACGCAGATTAAAAAAAAAAAAATAAGCAACCGAAAGTACTTTTATTGTTTTAATGAACGATCAGCTGTTTTCGCCTTCAAATCCCGGTGGGCAGTGTATTCCATCCACATACAAGGACACAGTGTTTCCCAGATCCCAAACCTCACTGTCCCCTGGGCAGACACACAAGAGGCCCCCAGAAGGCAGGCTATTTTCAAATATGAATTATACTCAGCCTCGGGGTCAAGGGCAGTGGCTGTGTGACAGGGCTCCTTGCAAATGTTTTTGGTTCTCTGTCTACTCTTTGCCTATCTGTTCCAGAGGTTGAAAGCTCTGTTCAGACCAAATACATCCTGAAAATATATTTTAAACAGTTTGGATATTTTCTTAACAAATGTTTAAGCAAACATGATATGTTCTAATTGCCTGGCGGCATTTTAGAATTGGAAAATGTCACGTAAAAATCCAGCCTCTGAACGTCTCTCAAAAAGACACAAGATCAAACGGTCCTGAGCCTGTTTCATCCTGGGCTGCTGAGGCAGGTGACGTGGGGACGGTGGGGCACCTCTTATTGTGGTGCCCAGGTCCCCACCATTCCCCGTCATGTAAGTGGCCTTAGCCCTTTCTGATTCCTGCCTGGGGCCTGTGAGCATCCATTTTTTTCATCCCTGGTCTATACCTTTTCTCTTGGCAGTGACCTCAGTTATATAAAGCGCTTGGGCAGTGCCTGGAACATGATAGATATCCAGTAAGCATCAGCTGGCATTAATATAGATGAAATCATGGGAAGTGAGGTTAGCCAGTGAAATCGGTGTGGTTGGGTTTTTTTTGTTAGTTTTTTGTTTGTTTGTTTGTTTTTTGGGGTTTTTTTTTGTGAAATCCTTCAGAGAACCAGGCACTTCTTTGGCATACAATTTCCTGTTTTCCAAATTAATTTTATATCAAAAAAGTTGCCCTTTCAACTCCTTCAAACCTTTGCTCAAATCTCTCCTTCTCAGGGACGCAATCCCTGACCACCCTATTTAAAATTGCAGATTTTCTTCCTGAAATTTGCTCTCCCTGAATCTTCCCTGCTTTACTCTTCTCTGTAGCATGTATTGAGGGACACCGTTTCTTTCTTTTATCCGTTCCTTTGGTAATTGTTCCATTTCCCTCTGCCACTGGAAGGTGAACTCCACAAAGGCCCAGGGATTTGTTTGTTTTGGCCCCTCCTGTGTTCTGAGTACCAATACCCATGCCTGACACTTAGCGGGTATAGTAGGTGCTCAATAAATATTAAGTAAATGAATGGATGGATGGATGGGATGGATTTGCTTATTACAGATTGGCCTCAATCTTTACAGAAATTTGGTTCAACAAGTATTTATGTGAGTACCTCGTATGTACAGGGCCCTGTGCTGCTTGCATCGTGGAAGGAAATGATGGGCAAGGCAGAGGTCCGATGCTCAGGAAGCCACGTCCATGCCCACAGTCCATGCTGAAAATACAATAATTGTAAAGAAACTGTGATGTGCATCCTTGAACATCTACGCCTAGCATAGACGTAGACAGGGATCTATAGACTAGGAAAACTCAAGTAGACTAAGAGGGCAGTGACATTTTGGCAAATAAGATTGAATCTGAAATAAGCCTAAAAGAGGGTCAGGATTTTGACTGAGGGCTAGAAAGGAGGGAACTCACCTTCTTCCAGCCCCTTTTATAGGCCAGACACAGGGTCAAGGGCTCAGGGAAGCCCCATGTGAGTCACTGTTCTTCCAATTTCACCCTGGAGATTACTGAGGCTCAGAGAGGGCGAGCCCCGCCCCGCCCCCCCCCCCCCCGGGGTGGCAGTGCACATGTGGTCACGGTGGGCAAGGTCCTGGACCACGCTGCCTCCCGTGGCAGGGAGGTGGGAGAGCAGGGATGCAGGCAAGTGCAGAGCTTGCTTCTAGAACCTCAAGACTGCCATCTGATGCAGCTGCTGGGGGAGGCACCGTGTCTTGAACATGGTGATGGATTTGGGGAGGATGGTGTCCCCCGCCGGCCCGCCTTGTCTGTCCCGACAGAGGTCGTTCAGAGGTACCTGACATCCTGGAACCCATTTCTCATCATGGCAGTGGTGATGGGGGGAGGTCGAAAGGTGGGGCAGACCTAAAGCACATACATTAAAGAATGAATAGAATATCGACACGAGGTGTTTTTTTTTTTTCTTTTTCTTTTTCTTTTTTGGTTAATCTTGAAACAGTAAAAATCTCCTGTTTCTGTTTCTCTGCCAGGAGTAGTAGTATTTCCATATAAATCATTTGTGACAGAAGCTCCTTATTTTTACGCGGAAAATGTAGATTTAATAATAGCAAAATAAAGTCCAAACATCCTCTCACTGATAGCTGCCAAGAGAATGGCAGCACTGGTCATTGTCTGGAGAAAGAGATACTCAGAAGCAGCTTTCTTAAGGGGCCGCAGTCATTGCTGTTGTCTTTGCTGAGAACAATGGCTCTCTCCGGTCTATCTACTCAGTGGCAGCTGAGTGCTTTTGTGCCTTGTAAATCTGGAGTTGCAGACCAGGGTTAAGACCCCAGCCCTACCACTAACTGGCTATGTGAGCTGGGGTTCATTATGTTGCCTCTGGAAGTCTCCATTTTCTCATCTGTGAAATGGGCATATTGTTAGCCCTTGCCCTTACAAGCTTAGAAGGGAAGTTTAAATCAGAGGCATCTAGAGTTATCCAATACATAAGGTAGCCATTGGCCACATGGGGCTGTTTAAATTTAAACTAATTAAAATTTAAATAAAATTAAAAATCTAGTCATACATTTCAAGTGCTTACCAGCCAAATGTGGCCGGTGGCTGCTACTATATTGGGTAGCACAGATATAGACCATTTCCATCTCTGCGGGAAAGTTCTGTTTGCGCTCTTCTAAGGTACTTAGCTCAGTGTTTGCACACTGGATGCTGTATTGGTTCTTGATTTTATTCTCTTTAATTTATATGGGAAAAGAAAAAAAAAAAAAAAAGGAGGCATCCTCCATACCTGAATCAGAGCCCCTGTAATCATTTGAATAAATTGGAATTGGTAACCACCCAAGGGCTCCCCCATATGCAAAAAAGGAAGTTGAGTGTGGTCATACAGTGTTTTGCCCGATAAGACAGAGAGTCTCTGGGGAAAGACTGGGGCTTGAGGGCTCCCAGTGCTGATCTCGGAGGAATCCCATATTGCAGGTGTTAATGTGATTAGGCCAAGCCTGGCTCCTCGTTAATTACCTGGCATGGGTAGGGCCGTTTCCAGTACTCAGCAGAAACGTTTTCATGTTGATTCTGCCACTCACTAGTTCCCCGGCCTTGGAAAGTTACTCTCTAAGACAGTGCTTCTTTTCTTAAACTTTTCTTGGCATGAGAATCCTCTGGAGGGCTTGTTAAAACACAATTCCTGGGTCTCACCCCCAGAGCCTCTAATGCTCTAGGCCTGGGCTGGCGTCCAGGACTCCCCATTTCTACCAAGCTCTCAAACAAATGGTGGTGTTCCCAGCCCTCGGGCCACACGTGGATCAGCCTTTGTTTGTTTGTTTGTTTTCAGCCTCTCTTTCTTCTTTTGTAAAGAGGTACTCTTCAAGTCCATAAGTATTGTAGGAATTGAGGAAATGATTGTATGTGGGATCTGCTGTTACTATTATTTTGTTTTTACTAATTATTATTTTTAGACTCACAAATCAAGATCTGCTAGAATAGCTTGATATTTAAAAATCGGGCCTAGGGTACCATGCTACTGTTCTCTGATGGACTTATCTTGGATTTAAGCCATTAAAGAACTTTTCTACGCACAGTCGTTCTGGATCAGTGAGGATACGTGTGTTTCCATGCGTCCAATCAGTATCACTCCTGAACCAGGTACTTCGCCCTCTCAGGGTGGTTAGGAACTGATGTCCCTTGTGCCACTCATTCTTCTACAGCTTGGGAGGAAGGTCAACACTCTGATGTACTTGCCCACCGCTGACAGTGTCGTCGGTACCTGTGGGTAACGCAAAGTGGGTGTTCTGCAAACACATGCTTTTGTGATTGGCCGTCAGCTCCAAGGGGGAGACAGATCATCACCGAGTAGAGGATGCTATGCGGATGACATTTCTGTTTTGGGATTGGAACTTTTAATAAATGAATCTCTAGGCTGTTCCAAAAGAAAGCAAGGAAGGCTGAGCCGTTCAAAATCTAGGATTCAAGTCCAGATGCCATGTTCCTCTGTTCCATCCTTGAAATTTTTCCAAAATCCCTTTCAGGTTTCCAAAATGGCAGGTGGGGAGACATGCTGAGTGTGACTTGTGCTTATTTTTAATGCCTTCCATAAGCCACAGTCTTCAAGGAGTTGTGTGAGTTTTGATATTAAATATCCTAACGGGGGTGCCTGGGTGGCTCAGTCGGTTAAGCAGCCGACTTCGGCTCAGGTCACAATCTCGCGGTCCGTGAGTTCGAGCCCTGCGTCGGGCTCTGGGCTGGTGGCGCAGAGCCTGGAGCCTGTTTCAGATTCTGTGTCTCCCTCTCTCTGACCCTGCCCCATTCATGCTCTGTCTCTCTCTGTCTCAAAAATAAACATTAAAAAATAAATTAAAAAATAGAACAGTTTAAAAAAAAAAAAAAAATATCCTAACGGTAGTGGTTTGAGCCTTAAGAGCTCATTATGACGTACAACTCCGATTCTCCGAGTGTCTTAATTAGGCTTTTTCAGTCACAAGGAGCCAAGTCCTACTATGTCAGTTATTCTAAAAAAACAAAAAAGGTGTATCGTAAGGGATCTTGGCAGGTGAGGAAGTGAGGCCACTCTAGGTACCTGCCCCTATGAATCCCTCCATGTATTTGCTGTATTCTCTTTTTCTGATTGGCTCCTTCCACCACTGGTAGATTTGTTTAGATTTGCCCCCTCATTCCGCTTGCCCAGAATTTATCTCTCCTTTTTGCTCCAGACGGGGCAACTCAGCTCTACCTCATGGCACGTCTTCATGAGCTGTGCCTGCCTCCGTAGGCTCAGGGTACGTTTCCTGATTACCTGAGTGCAAGAATTCAAGGCTAGGAGTCCTCTTTGCCATCTGTAAATCGCAGCCCAGTCTTTGGGGTTGAGTGCCCCCGGCTCAGATGCAAGTAGACCGGGGGTCTGTTCAGCTGTACTCAGAGTGGGGAAGGGATAGTGTCAGCTGATAAAGAGCTCGCCCACCCAGGTGGGAGGCCTGTGGATTCCGGGCCTTTCCCTTAGAAGGACAAGTGAACGGGAGCAGGCATGACTGGCCTGTCCAGTGTCCTGAGGTTTTGCACTTTGGGGCCAGCTGAGTCGGAATGGGGGCTGCAGCATGTTGAGTCAGACCAGGTCCAGAGTCCTCTACACCCCACCCGCTTACAGTTGCCTCACATTTCTTAGGGGGTCTTCACGTGGTGCAAGCATGCCTGCTGGAGGGCTGCTGCTCACAGCCACAATGTCCCTAGGGATGGGGGTGCCACGTGGAGCCTCTCAGAACCTCAGGGAAGGCTCCCTGCTAAAGACTGGGAAGGGTCCTGTGCAACCAGTTGACTTCGTCAGTCATCTTTCCCCAGGTTAGTCTCCATTTCAACTGGTTTGAGCTGTGATTAGAATGGGCCCCATTGTATTGAACTGTAGAGATGCCACGCTCATCACCCAACTGTGGTTCTCTTCATCCCCATCTGTGTTTCAGCCAGGCACTCGTGTCTTCAAAAAAAGAGAGGGAGCCAGAAAGTAAAACAGGCAATTGACTCCTCTTAACAGTCGGAGCATGGAGGAGCTCACTGGTATGAACGGAGGCCTGGGACGACACACAGGCGTTAGCATCTTATGCCCGCGTCCGTGAAAAGCGTATCACAGGCTTCTTTCGGGAATGTCCCCACTCTGATTTATATTCTGGGCCGTCTTTCGCCACCAGCCTTACAGGAGACTGTTTTCTCTTTGACCTCCGTTGTGACCTGGTCCACCCCCTGAGATAATTACCGTCCGGCCTCTTGGAGTCTCCACTTCACACTGCAGCAAGATGACTAGTCAGAATTTCCATTCAGATTTTACGACCCTGGGAGGGAACGGGAAAGATCTATGAGGTCATCTTGTCCGTCCTCAGCCAGGGTAGGATTGTTCCCTAATGGTGCAGTCAAGTGTTTGGTCCAGTCTCGTTTCAAATGACTCAAGCGATAAGGCCCCGGGACCTCCCTTGGGAAGCTGTTCTGCAGCCTAATAACTCTCTCTGTGAGAGTTTTTCGTGTGTATGTGGCCAATATTCAGAGTCTGACACAATCAGGCTATAAAGAGCTAAGCCTGTGTAGGGTAGCTCTTCACCTAGGAGTGATCTCGAAATAATCACTTTTGTAATAAATCTCCATCCAGCGTGGGAGGTTAAGTGCAAGTTACAAGGAGACCTATGGACTATTCATCCCAAACTGCAAGTATAGCCCCCAAAATGAGAATTAATGCTGAAAAGCTACCCCATCCACCAACAGTAACTATATATATATATATATATATATATATATATATATTTTTTTTTTTTTTTTTTTTTTTTTTTTTTTTTTTTTTTTTTTTGCTTATGTAGTGCTAAATGCAAAAGCAGAGAAGCTTTTTCTATTGACTGCTTAGGACCAAGTTCATAGCTTCCCTCTTTGAAACTCTTCTGACAGTTGCCCCCTCATTCTATTTGCCAAGGATTGAGATCTTTGTTGGCCCCATGTGTATCTCCCATGGCAGGGGAAAGGCCGGGGGGGGTGGGGTCCATCTGTAGTCTTGGTCACTGTCGAGAGCCTGATGGGAGGTTAATTATTGCTGGGGAAAAAAATCTCGGGGTGGCACTGAGGAGAGAAGAAAGAACAAAAGAAAGGGGGAGAGAAAGGGCACAGAGGAGGAGGAAGGAGAAGAGGAGAAATAGACATCGGAAATTAGAAATCGAGATGTAAGTAAAACAAAAAAGAAAGGGAAGAAAGAATGGGGTAATGGATAAAGGGAACAGCACAAAGGAAAGGAAAAGAAAGTGAAAGTCGATTTGGGATCTACAGACTGGGAACAGACCTCCGTGCTGTGACCGTCGAAGGCTCCCTTGTTATTTCATCTTCCCCACACTGCCATTGCCTTAGGAACCCGGTTCCTGCAAAGCATGGTTTCCAGACCAGCAGCATCAGCATCACCTGGGAATTTGTTAGAAATTCAGATTCTCTGCCCCCACCCCAGACATCTTGAATCAGAAGGACTAGGGAGGGGACCCAGCCATCTAGGTTCTCACAAACCTTCCAGCGGGTCCTGACACATGGCCAAGTTTGAGAACCACTGCTATAGGACTTCCTCCCACGGGTCTCAGGCTATTTGTAAGATCGGCCTGACGGTTGGGAGGCATTTATATTTATAGGGGACTCTACCATGCCCCTGTCTCATGCCTTCTGAAGCTCTCCAATAGGCAGAAGTTGACCCACAGACTGGAGCAGACTGGGTGACTCATGATTTCGGCTCAGGTCGTCTCACAATTTGTGAGATTGAGCCCCGTGTCAGCCTCTGTGCCCCTGCCTCGTGCGTGCTCTCTCCCTTCTCTCTCTCTCAAAATACATAAATAAACTTAAAAAAAAAAGAAGAAGAAGAAGTTGCCCACAGAAACCAGTATCTCTGGCCAGGAGACAGACTTTGTTTTTTTTGAAATTCACCGAGGGAAGGCAAAGTCCTTCTTGCCTGGACCACACACAATGCCATGTGGTAGCATACAGATTCCAGATCCAAGCAGCTATGGCCTGGGCCGTGCAAATTCTGCAGGATGTCGGGATGTGTATCTGAGAGCTTACGTTTCCCCACTTGGCATGTCATGGCAAGAAGAGAGTCGGGATCATTAACGACTTCATTTTCATTTTTATTTTATCACTTAAAACACTTCCAACGAGAGTACTGGCAACGTAAAAGGTTGTACGTGGAGTTGCCACCCAAATTAGCACTGTTTCGTTCCCATCCATTCACACGGTTCCCTTGCCTTCGCTCGTGATATAATAGTAAACCCCAGTCGCTTCAGGTAGATACCGGAAATATGAACCTAATATGTCATTGGCTTTCCTATGGCATAATTATAATGTAGAATCCACATCCTTATACCAAATGATATTTTTTAGGTTCGAGCATTATATTTATCAAAAGAGGAGAATTGAAAATGTAAAAATCCTCCCTTCGTTTTCAACACGGACTATAGTTGTTTAGGGTTTTGTTCTATTGCACACTGATAAATATTTATCATGGTTAAGTGAACAATCATTTGGAGACAGATACCATTTTATGATGCAGCTTTTCAGGGCGTCCTAATTGTGACTCTGCCTGGCCGTTTTATGTGTTATCGGAATATGCAGGCATATACTTTATGAGGTTGGGTAATGAAGAGAGAGAGACCCCAATAAACATATTTGCTAAGAGTAATGGTTATCTATAGCTCAGCAACCCTTGGTTAGCATAGCCTCCATTACACAATACAAGGCAAGCAGTTCATAGCTCAATTAGACCTAACTTGCTTCATTTTTAGGCATTACGTTATTCTAAATTAACACTATATTTCATATTCTGCAGGTCTGACTATTAGCCGGATTTTGGAACCTTCAGGGTTTATTACTTAGTAATCCCCGAAGCTCTAAAGCAGGCGTTTCTAAATTCATACATTAGAACAGATTAAAAATTAGCTGGAAAGGCATGTTAAAATAGCCACTCCCCTTCTTCTGCTAATTGTGCTCGCAGAAGTGAAAAAGAAAATGTTAAGTGAGGTCAGATCTGGTATGGCACAAATGAACTTGCTACCTGGTTTGCTGCTGATTGCTGCTGAAATCAAGCACACTGACCAGGAGTTTTGTTTTTGGGTTTTTTCTGTTTTCTGTTTGTTTTTTAGTCCATGCTTTAAGGTTTTCGTAATAATAATCCATGTCAAATGTAAACTGGAAAAAAAAAAAGTGACAAGACCTGCAGATGTTTTGAAAATGGTGACTAGTTTATTCCTAGAAAACATCTCTGTTTCTTCTTGTTGCTTTATCCTCATTCTTAGCTGTTAATCAGAAATAGAAAACTTACCTGAAAGGTTAATTCACAAAGATCATTCATGATGCTTCAGTGTATCAGTTGCTGTTTTCTATACCTTTTGTTTTTTTTTTTAAAGAAAAATTGTGACAGCTCTGACTTTTCCAAGTCCCCACGCACCCATTTCACTTCTCTGTTTCTCCGTCCTCTGTCGCATTCAATCACTGTAGTTGGAGAACGAAAGATTCTGCCTTCACTACAGAAACTTTAGACCCTGGCCCCTAGTTCTGTCCTCGGCGCCTAGCTTCTCTGCTCTGCTCGCTCCAAATCCCAGGTCCTTCTGGCCCGCTGTCCCTCACCCATAGGCAGTCTTACCCACCCTACCCCATCCCCGCTCCCTGGGAAATTTGGCAATATCTGGCGGCATTTTGGTTGCCATGAGTTGGGCACGTGTTGGGAGAGGGAAGGTCCTGCAGGCATCTTAGTGAGTGGAGGCCAGGAATACTGCTCAGCACCCTACAGCGGCAGGACAGCACCCCCCCCCCCCATTTTCCAGCCCTAAAATCTCAATAGCGCTCCCCCCTTGAGAAGCCCTCTTCTAGCCATGCCTGACCACTGGAGGGCCGCCAACCTGTGCTTTCTGCTGCCATCCTGTCTGCTTGCCTTGAATTTCCCTTTGCTGATGCCTGCTCATGCTGCCAGAAACACCCGAGCACTTAAACAAGGCTGTTTAAGAAAACTTTGCCGACTCCCATAGTGTCCGCGGCAGTTTCTACCCTCTCTTCTCCCCTGGGGAAAAGACTCTCCTTGAGCAAACTGTACTTGGCTCCTCTGAGCTCACTTCTCAACGAGGCCTCGACCTTGGCCCCATCCTTGCCGGGTCTGCACAGCCCGGTCTTAGCGAGAATCCTGCTGAGTCGGGTTAGAGAGAATCCCGCCACCCTTGGTGTCCAGTCATCTGGGCCTGCCTTCAGTAAGAGTGCAGTCTGACTCCCCTATTGCTATGGTCCTGACCTCTATGGAAACAGTCCTGAATAAAGTCTTCCTTACCATTTTAACAGGCGTCAGAATAATTGTTTTTAAAAAAAAAAAAAACAAAAACACCCCACCCAGTATACTGTGAACTCCTTGAGGGCCAGGGCTACGTGTTGTCTAGGGCCAGATACATAGTGGACGTGGTGGTCACGTAAGAAATGTTTGTTGAATGAAGATCTGAAATTGTCAAGTGGAAATAGGACACATACACCGGTATGTTCATAGTTCCAAATTCAGAAAGATACCCCTGACCCCGTTCATTGTCTTCTCCCTTCCGTCTAGGCAATTTCCAGCCACAGTCTGGATGCGTGTATGAATAAACTTTTGCCCTGAAGTCCCTGAATTATTTAAGCGCTGCCAGTGATTAGGTATGAACCGTATAGTAGAACGTATGGCATATGCATACACTTCAAGAGCATCCATCAGCCTACCCAGGGTGGCTTGATGTTGTCTTTTAATGCCACATCAATCCTTGGGTATTTTCAAATGTCACAGGTGGCCGAAGCCTGTGTGTTCAGGCTTCTGCAGGCGTCATCCGTTTGTAAAACCAGGCCCCTATCTATATGTCCCAACACCATTCCTAGACCCCCTTTGATAATCCTCACTGAGCGGACCCACCCGCTACGTCGTCACTAATGGCTTCTGACTTCCTAAAATGTATTAATGACTTCTTTTTGAAAGTAAGAGTGCTTTGAATACAAGTCTTTATTGCTTTACAAGTTCATAAAAGCAAAAGCATAGCATTTCCCTTGGTGTGTGTACGTCTAGAGGAATAGACGTGCACCCAGGGCCTGTGCTCGGCTGTGTGATTCCAGATTTCAGACTGCCTGGTAGAATCAGGCTCCTCTCGGAGTCTCAGTCCCGTCCGTCTTAGTTTGGTAGACTCCTTCCTTGCAAAAGGCTTGCAGTCATTTCATTTGAGAATGGCTCTATCCCATGACAAGGACGATGGAAAGAAAACCTGGACTGTGTGTACAGGGTGTTTGAAAAGCATCACCTCCTTCCTTGCAGCAACCCTGCAGGAGAGAGCGGACATTCGCTCTCAGTGTGTAGACGGGGAAACCCTTGTGCTAAGAAGGGGGCGTGGTTGAACTTGAGCCCTGGACTAACTTTCAGTAGCTTTCAGCCGTCCACATCTCCACCCTGCTCTCAATCCTAATGGTGGGTGAAAAGAAGCAGCAGCTTTTACTTCCAGGAAGTTTTGAACTTGAAAGATTTTCTTCAAGACACGAGGAAACCACAGCTTCCTTGGCTGCAATACTCACCAAAAGTGCACATTGCCTTTACAGAGATTCGTTTTCATCAATTCTCCAATTTGCAGGGAAACACTAGAGAGCAGTACCCAAAGTGGCTCCCATCTGGTTGACATCTGGTCATTAAGAATGGCTGCCTTTGGGTTCTAAGACATCTAACAAACTCTTACGGGTAGCACCTGTAGATTTATAGCTGTTCCTCTCAACTACAAGAGCCATATTCCCGAATCCGCCCCCCCACCCCCACCCCTGTGTTTATTAAACTTTCCGTTGAGGATATAATGGGTCGAGGGACTAAGGTCACTAGCGGAGCCTCGTAAATATGTTATTTATGATCCCTATGATACAAGAAGACCATCTTAATTTCATGCTTCTTAAACTAGGGTATGAGTATCCCTAGTTTTCCCTGGTGGAGTCCCAACTGCAAAGTTTATTGAAAGCCCCAGGAAATCAAAGCACATTTTCCTTAAGAGTCAACCTCTTTGGTGATCAAACCATATCGTTTAGAGCAAGACAGCAAAAAGAATGCCTCTTTTGCATGATTTTTTAATGATAGAACATGAGTCTTTAAATACACCTCTACCTCTGGGGATCCTCTTTGCTATGAGAGATATGCCCATGGAAGGATTTGAAAGGCCGGCCATATGGACATCATATTATTCATTTTTATTTGCCATCCAGAGCTCACCAGAAACCTTTTAGATCTCTCTCCTCCGAAGCTTCAGCAAGATGCTTGCAAAGGTCTGTTGCTTTGTTGCAGATAATGTGCACGTTGAAAAGCACTTATTTGCTCCCCTCTTGGGTCTTCAACTCAGATGTTGACTGCCTTCCTGGTTTTGTGGCTGGGCAGTGTTGACCCTCACCTGCAGGTTTTTACCATGGTTCTAGAGACCCCCACCCACGCCCTCCGTTATACACACAGCATACACACACATCCTCCCATATACCATAGGGGTATACCTCTATATTCCTCTTCTTTTTCCCTCTGTTTCCTTTATCATTTCCAAGTTCAGATGATGCTGCCACCCTGGGGCCACCTGGCAGTGGCTGGAGACATTTTTGATTGTCACGCCAGGGTAGGAGTCGGGGGCAGTGCCATCATCACCTAGTAGGTGGAGGGCAGGAATGCTACTGAATGTCCTGTGTTGCTCAGCCCAACCCCCACACAAGGAATTAGCCGACCCCAACTGCCAATAGTGTCGAGGTTGAGAAATGCTCTTCTGGGAGAAGGTAGGATTTCATTCTTCTCTTCACTGCTGCGAATTATTAGTCAAGCTGTGAGTACGCTCCCTCGTTTTAGTCTAAAACTGTGGCTTAAGTTCCGCGAAGTTAGATCGTGTGATCTGAGAACGAGTCAGTGGAGCTTATTGATCGGAGAAATTTACTCTTCCCACCTGGCAGGGAGGCAACCCTATGTAAAAACATCAGGATTTAAAGACAGTTTAGAAGTGGGAAGGTCATGGGTTAGGGCTGGGGTCAAGGGGCCTGCGGTGAGCGTGATCCTTGCATACGCTGCAGCCGTGGTCTCGAGCGCCGCTGGACATAGGGTACGACAGGAGCCATGTTTTGGGGGGATCTTTCCTGGCTCTCGTCAGACAATATCCTTCACTGTCAAGGGAGCAGCAGCCTCCACGGAGAGATGTTAGGCAACACGTCAGTCTCACTTTCCGTTGCTCTGCTCCCGTATCCATTTGAAATTCAGTGCGAATCCATAAATTCCACTTCGCTTCTGGTAGCAGCCCGCATGGTGTGTGTACTGAGCATTAGAAAAACAGTAAATCCAGCCCATTTATTCACATTAGCCAGCAAAGGCATCCTGCATGCCCATGTAAGTACTGGAAATTACTGACATGGCCTCCTAGACCATGAAAAGATGGAAACATATGGCAGAATTCATATGTGAACAGATTGCTTTTTCTCATAAGTACGCTTTATTAGAATATCAACTATTATAGCTTACCGAAGGTACTCTTCCTGCTCTTGATTTAAGCCCCGAGTCACCCAGCACGCTTTTTTCCCCCCTGCATTCTGCTGTGTATCTCACACCTACCCCTTGCTGTTTCTAAATGGCCTACTTAAACCTTGAGGTGGGTCCTTCAGTTTCCCATAAATTAATAACACCTCTCTGAATATTTTCCAGCCAATTTTTGAAGCCCCAGTCTGTTCCAAGTCCAGGACCGTAAAAACGGGGGATAGATAAAGCAAGCTGCTTCTTTCAAATGCTCTTCCAGTATGAAGCAAAATATTATTAATCTAGACTGCCAGCTCCTTTCATTTACCATGTTGCTGCTCACGGGATTACAGGCACAAAGGTTTCATAAATTTCAAATGAAATATGAACATTTGTTGTCAAAATATTGTTAAGCTATGAGAGCCCTGCTAGTATTACTTCCTCTTATTATTATTATTATTATTATTATTATTATTATTATTTTTATTTTTATAGTATTTGTATCCACAGACACTCACACGGTCTGAGTTCTGGGGAGCAAAGCCTCCCCCTCCCCTATCTTCCCCCATTCCTTCATAATCCTCTCTTGTGTCCCTCCCTTGTTTCACCGGCAGGAGACAGGAAATCAGACAGGCAAGGAGTGGTTTCCTCAATGAGTGAGTCCATCTTGCCATATCTGCCGTGTCTCTACCAGGATGAGGGGGGGCACCGATGCCCTTGTCTCTCCTGATACGGGTGGGTGGTGAGGGGCCCAGCCGACTTCACCAGATAGTAACTCGAAGGTCCCACCTGTGAGGCTGCGGCCTGCCAAGGAAGGTTCAGGTGGCCGGATGAGAGACGGCAGAGCCAAACTGGAAAGGCAGTCTTTGTGGAGAGCAGCCAAGGTCACAGCTGGAAAGAGAACAGTGTATTCCAGATTGGAGGGGCAGTGCACGGACGGATCAGAAGAAGGAGATTGAAACCATGGCCAAAATGCATCTAAGTAAAATAAAATAATAAAGTACAGTAGAGCCATCTATTGGGCACTGGCCCAGTGCCAGACATTTTAATGACACATGAGTTTGCACCAGATACACTGTAGAAGGTCAGGTGGGACTCCCTAAAGACGCTCCACTGAGTTCGATCAGAGTGGTTCTTAAAGTGGGGTCCCTGGACCAACGGCACTGACGTCTCTTGTAACTTGTTAAAGACGCACGTTCTAAAGCCCTACCCCAGATCCAAATCTCCTGAATCCGCATCTCTGCGGGTGGCTTCTTTCCAGAAGCCCTCCAGGTGATTCTGACGGAGGTCAAGTCTGAGAGGCAACAGGACAGGTAGGGAGCACAGTAGAGGCTCTCTACACCGGGCATGGGAATCAGAAATACGGTTATACCACTCCGCTGCGCAAGTCTCTGAAGCTTTCTGTGCCTGGCAGCTTCTTCCAACAGGGAGATGATCATGCCTGCCTTTCTGACCTTACAGGGTTTTTCTAGAATGATATAGTAGTTACGATGACAGCAGCTGAGATCCACACTCCCATTACTGTGTGCCAGTACTGTGCGCTAAGCACTCATTTCACACACTCTGTGTTTGGATCCCCACAATAACCCATGAAGTAGGTGTGATGATTACCCTTGCTTAGTGTTGAGAAAACGGAGAGGTTTAGTCATTTGCCTGAGGCCATGCTGCTAGAGGCAGGCATCACTCCATTCAAAGCTCACAGCTCACGTTAGCCTCGGCGTTGCTACATCATTTTACTGGATCAAGAGAGATAGTGTGTTTGAAAGGGCTTTATGGATTATAAATGCTATATGAAATCACGAAGTGATTTTGTAAAACATTTATGTGCTTACATGTCATGTGTATTGCACATTAATACCTATATTTCGTAAAAAGGCTTATTTGATATATAATATGTGAAATATTTATTTATTTTATATAAAAATACTTTAAAAATCATCTCACATTGGCATTTTTCCTTGATGTTTCTTTTATACGGGATTCTGTGGCTGAGGGCAGTCCCATTTGTCACAAAGATTCACAACCTGAACTGGGTCAGAAAAGACAGATGGGGTCTGGATTCAGTCACTGGTGTCAGCGAGGACCCAGCTTGGTTGACTTCTGACAAGCAGAGGGGAGGAGATCCAGGATCCAGATTGTTAATAGGGTTTTTTGGTGGCTGCTGGGGTGGCCTTGTGTGAGCAGAAGAGCGTGTTGACCTAGGTTTTTAAAATTAAGATTCATTTCATTCACATCACAAATTTCTTTCTTTCTTTCTTTCTTTCTTTCTTTCTTTCTTTCTTTCTTTCTTTCTTTCTTTTCTTTTCTTTTCTTTTCTTTTCTTTTCTTTTCTTTTCTTTTCTTTTCTTTTCTTTTCTTTTCTTTTCTTTTCTTTTCTTTTCTTTTCTTTTCTTTTCTTTTCTTTCTTTCTTTCTTTCTTTCTTTCTTTCTTTCTTTCTTTCTTTCTTTCTTTCTTTCTTTCTTTCTTTCTTTCTTTCTTTCTTTTCTTCTATGAAATTTATTGTCACATTCGTTTCCATACAACACCCAGTGCTCATCCCAACATCACTCCTCATCAGGGAAATACAAATCAAAGCCACACTGAGATACCACCTCACGCCGGTCAGAGTGGCTAAAATGAACAAATCAGGAGACTATAGATGCTGGTGAGGATGTGGAGAAACGGGAACCCTCTTGCACTGTTGGTGGGAATGCAAACGGGTACACATCATAAATTTCAAATCCTGGCTCTTCTTGATGGTTTTTAGTGCAACTTCCCAAAGATTATTGCTGTGCTCACAAGCCTAAGACATTTTAGCAGCCAGTTTTGAGGAACTCTAGAGCAATGTTTCTGCTCACTTACGAATTTAGGTGGAGATCTTAAAAATATTAAGCCGCATTCATGAATTTTCTCTTTCAATCTCCTTTTCAAGCGCTGTAAGTGACAAACTTCCCAAGAAGCTAAATGATTTGTAGATAACTAATAAATATAATTGCAAACATGATTAACCTGAAGTTTTCTTAATGTTCTGATGCTTTTATAAATATTTCGCCTGACGATCACAATTCTCTAGCAATTACCATTTGCATATTTAAAATGGAAACTTATTCGCTAATGCCTAAGCCTAGAACAAGTGTTGGCAGACTTTTTCTGCAAAGGACCAGATAGTATTTCCAGCTTTGTAGTTCAGATGGTCTCTGTCACAATTATTCAAGTCTCCCTTTATGTGAAAGCAGCCGCAGATAGTATATAAATGAACAATCTGGCTGTAGTCCAATAAAACTTTATTCATAAAAACAGCGGTGGGCCCGATTTGGCCCAAAGACCTTAGTTTTCCCGGCTCTCCTCCTGAAAGCCAAATTCAAACATTACAAGTCCATAATATACCACGTACCTGAAGATATGCCAATACAATAGCATATTTCTCTTGTTTTGATTATGCCAATATTTTTATGTTTAATCCTAACATAAAAACATTACTTTTTAGGTTTGATTCAAACACCGCCTGTCTGGGTTTAGAGTTAGTCCCTGCCATATCTAGCTGTGTGTCCTTGGGCAAACAACTTAACCTCTCTGTGTTTATTTGGCTCATTTTAAAGAGGGAATCATGATAGTATTTATCTCACAGGGTGGTTGTAAGAACGGCATGCTTGATTATATGTTAGTCTTCCTGTGGTTAAACAACGTCTGTGCATTAAGGAAGCAAGATGTCTTACCAAACAATATTGGGGTTCCCTTGCCGTGCCATTTTTTGGACTGCTTTCTCAGCATACTGAGAATTCTTAACAACCAGGGAGGCTCCTGGCTGAGATGAGAACTGGTTTCCCGTGGACACCTGGACTTCTAGGACAACCGCCTCTTTATAGACACGACGATTATCAATGATTCTATTTCCTAAGGAGGACAGATCACCTGTTCTCTCTGCTCACTGACATCCACACTTTCCACCAGATGGCACCTTACTTAATTGAGGTTTGCATTTCTTCGGGATTTTCCATGTAATTGTCTTCTGGCCAACTTTAAATCACCTTTGAACTTGACAGAATTCGGGGCTTTGTTCATATACCTTCTGTCTCTCCAGACCACAGAATGGTATTGGGGTATCTCTCGTGGGGTCATCTGACTTGTGGTCGCATCTTCTAAGACACTGGTTCTTATAGGTAAGGGTGGCACTGGCCCCTCCCCGCACCTTTGGCATTTTTAAGCAGCCCAAGATGACCAAGGCTCACTGTGCCTCGGGGAGGGGAGGTGGCTGGGAGACAGGATGTGGAGTCTCGTCCTGCATGGCAGAGACGTGTCGCTCCTCAAGATGGCGGCAACACCCTCATCGAGAAACACTGTCCTAGGGCCGTCTTTCTGACAACACGCTAGTAGGTGGACCGGTGACCCTCACAGACACCTGACCACATTCTGGGCAGTGCAGCCTGCGCAGGTCAGAGACACGCCAGGCCAGTGGGCCAAGAAACCACGAACCTGGGGAGGGGCCGGGCCAGCACTCCTATTTCCCCCCGGCAGACAGGACCATCCCTCCCTGCTCCACCAACTTAGGCTTCCTCGATGTCTTTCTTAAGGCATTTCCGGGTGTGCAGTGGGCCTCACCACAGACACCTCGTGGGCACACCGGCCGTAGCCTTGAGAGCCAGGACTTGGGAGAGGGGCCTTCACTAGCATGGTGGGTGGCCCAGAACGGGCGCTTAATGAATAGTTATTGAATGATTTCCAGCTACCGGGAAGAAAGCTAAGCAGCACAGCACCCAAAGGATTGAAGTTTATTGAAAGTTGACCCAAAGGACTCTGGCAGAAAGAATCTCGAAAGGCAGGGGGCAAGGGCTTGGCATTTATTAAGGGCCTTAAATGGATGCCACCGTAGAGAGTAAGTGACACGGGAAGAGCACAGTCCGGAGCCAGACTGCCATGTGCAGCTGTGTGGCCTTGGGCCACTTGTGCAGCTTCTCTGTGCCCAATCTCTTGATCTTTCAAGCAGCAGTATGACGCTAGGACTTCTCTCACGGTGAGAACGAAGCCTGCCGGGTTCTATAAAGCACTTTTCACAGGGCCTGGCACGTGGCGAGCCCCGCGCAGCAGTTTGCCATGATTGTTTGGTGACCCTACTTTGTAGTCCCCCCAGCTCACGCCCTCCCCCACCCCATTTGACACATGAGGAAGCTGAGGACCTGATGGCCCTCCGGCAGGTGGCAGCTTCAGAATGGGAGCCCGAGTCTGCTGCCCTTCATTCCATCTCCCTCCACCCCCCCCCCATGTCTCCCCCACCTACCTCATTCTTTCCTCCCTTCCCCATGGGGGGCTCCCCGGAGAAAGAGAATACACGAAGGTCATGTGTCTGAACCACATCATCAACCAGGAATTAGGTTAAGCCATCTGGGACCATGGAATGTGATATGAGCCACCGTTTGGGGCTGCAGCGTGAGGTCCCCTCCATGGTGGCTCCACCCGCAGCGTGTGGAGCCGGAGGGAAGGCCTACAAACGGCAGGCGAGAGGAGAAGTGGCCAGTAGCCCTTCCTGACCACCAGCAGCCCGTAGAGGAGCAAGTGACGCGATTCTTTTCTAGGTGCAAAGCCAAAGATGAGGAAGGAGAGGAGCTGAGAACGTCAAGGAGACATGGAAGAGGAACCAGATGTGTTGTGGACACGTTTTCAGAGCATATTTAGAGGCAGCTGTGTGCTCTGGGGTCAGGGGAAACTCTTACTCAGAGCAGTTGCCCCCTCCGGTCCCATTTGAACTGCGCCGCTCTCTGAGCGACAAAGGGCCCAGAGTGGGATTCCCTGAGAGCAGATGCCTTGGCAGTGCTCCCCCTTGGCCCCCGCCCCCGCCTGCTGCAGTGTGGGGCTTCGGGAGCAGACACCCGCCCCAAAGCTTCTCCTGTAAGTCAACACGGAACTTTTTTTGCTCCCTTCCCGAGGGGGATCAGTCTGAAAGGCAAGCCTCCGGAATTAGTGGGATCACAGACAGGGAAGGCTCCCCCGAGGACAGAGAATTAGGCTGAGGGCTGGAGAGACCTTGACTTTAGCCAGGAGGGAAATCAAGACCCAGGAGGGAGGAGGGAAGAGGGGGGAGGGAGGCCATCAGTTTCCATTTTCTTCTTCTCCTCTCCCCTCCTCCCTCCAGACGAGACCCGGTTCTTTTCTCGGTGTTTCGTAAGGACCCTTGGTCACGCAGGCAGCCATTCCCAGTGTTTGCCTCCTGTCCTGATTTCCGCTTCTCCCCGCGCTCTCCTGTGAAAATTGCTAACAAGGTAGAAATTACAATCTCCATGAAGGAGGATAAAAAAGCCCCAGAAACCCCGAATGTCTGAATCTGGGCAATGGGGAAAATAAAATATGTTCCCAACTATCCCACTGACTTTGACCTCCTAAGGGGAAGCATTTGCCTTATTTTTTTTTTTTCTTTAATGCTCTGAGTTTCAGGCAGAGTTGTGGGCAAAGAGGTGGGTATGACAGAAGATTGTTCACACACGTGACTATGACCAGTCAATCTCAGCGGAAAGCCATTTGTGGACTTGATTTGTTTATTTTTAATTGTGGCAAAATATATGTGGCATAAAAGTGACCATTTTTAAGGGTGCAAATTCAGTGGCATTTCGTGCATTCACACTCTTGTGGGATTATTGCAATTATCCATCCGCAGGCAAACTTGACTCTTCAGTCTCCCAGCCGTGGGTGTCCGTTTTCGAGACGGTCCTCCGATCGTGGTGGAATTTTCTCTTTAACCACCAGCAACTGCGTTGTCCTCACCCCTCTCTGAGCCTCAGTTTCTGTCTGTAAAATGGGAACTGTGCTCCCCACGCTGAGGCTGTTTATCTTGAACTTGGTGAGATCGCATATGGGGGGGACCTCTAGACTTTGCTCACCTCCCGGACTTACTGGTGCCTCTTGAAATGGTAGCACATGACCAGTTGCCTGCATTTTCTCCTCTCCCTGCCCTTGTAGGACCCTTGGATGTACTTCCTGTACACATATAACATATGCTACATGTGGCGTCAAGGAGAATTCTGGCCTGTGTGTGTGTGTGTGTGTGTGTGTGCGCGCACATGCTGTGTGACTGCTCTCTGTCATTCGGGAACCCGTTAGGCACTGGCGGGGTTGGTGTGGGGACGGCCGCCACTTGGTATCGTGGCCGCTCTGTCCATACAGTTTACAAAACTCTAATCCATACAAGCTGTTTGAAATTTCCATTAGGAGATTTGCACAAGTGGTTAAAATTAGTCATGCATTCTTGGTCTAAACTGCAGGAAGGGTATCTTTACTGTGAAAATGATTATGACAATGTTCAAACTGTGTAATAGTAAGCAGACAGTTTTCCGAGCTGCTGGGCGAGTTCTGGAAACGCTCTATTTATTTTCTCCCTACTGACTCCTTTCTTTCGGGCAAGACTGCCTGTGCACCGCCTTGGAAAACAACTGGGGCCCAGCGATTCCAAAGCAGTGACATTGCGTGGCTTCATTTGTGAGCCTGGGCTAAGTCTTTTATTTCCTTGTTTAATTGCTGCTTCTTCCTCTAAAACATGAAGCACGTTTGTTTTTGAGAGGCAGCCTTAAAAAATAGCAGCATTTCTGGTGCTCTCAACATAGCCCCCCCCCCCCCCGCCCCCCGACCCGTTTAACATTTCTAGAAGTCCAACACTGCTTCTGAGGTTAGGGCAGAGGCCGTGACTTTCTGCGAGCTGAAAATCAGCCGCCTGGTTCATTTAGTTACTTATTTCTTTTTAGCGCAGCCGTGTTTTTAGTGCCAGAGAAAAGGCTGTGATTTCTTTGATATTAAAAAGCCAACCACTTATATTTTTGAAAGCCATTTGCATTCAGTCTGACGGCCGCTAAAAATGTATGTGGGTTTTTCATCTGAGAGGTTTTCTCTATGCATATTGTTTACATTTATCAAATGTTGTTTTGCCCAGTACTTTATATTCATTGTAGCTTCCGGACCTCACTGACAACATGGTGTATATGAAAAACAAAACAAAACAAAGCAAAAAGAGTCAAAGGGTCTTCTTTTGAGAGGATATGAAAATAAGGGAAAGCAAATGTGGCCATAAAAAAAAATCAATAAAATAAAATAAAATAAAATAAAATAAAATAAAATAAAATAAAATAAAATAAAACGCAAAAAACAAACAACAAACAAAAACCGAGCAGTGTTTCTGAGGGAAGCCTCGGTCTTTGTTCTGGTCTCCGTTTGCCAGCTGTCAGTCAAGCTCTCCTCCCCCTTACAGGGCCCACTAAGTTGACGTGAAGATCAGGCTCTGTCTCTGCTCTGAGCCTGCAGTTGTGCAGACTAAAAAATATGGGAGGATTCTGTGAAACAAATACTTAACATGACAGGAAAGGACTGGACAAAAGCCGATATTGCTTGGGATCACATGAACAAAACGGTCTCGTATTTATTTGCTTTCTTGCTTCGAGTTCTTTGCATTTGGTGACTTTGTGTAATGCCTCATGTGCCAGCAGATTAAGACTGCTTCTGCATGCCCTTGCGTTAAAAATAGTGCAAAAATAAAACCAAAAACCCTATTCCTGCAATTCTGGTATGTCGTCACTAGGTGGTGGTAGTGTATCTTTGTTAAGGAACCTGACCGGCTAGGAAGAGGCATTCACTTTTCACTAAAATGCATTTATTGAGGGTGGAGGATGGTGCGGAGATATCAGTGAGTAAGATAGGTTTGTATCCTCAAGAAGCTTACCATGCAGTGAAATGTACTTTGCAGTCAGAGATGGTAGTTTTTCAAAAATTCAAATACGAATTTGTCCACATTCTATTATAAACATAATCACACCTTACTTATCACAATACATGTTTATTGGGGCGGCCAGGTGGTTCAGTCAGTTAAGCATCCAACTCTTGATTTTGGGTCAGGTCACGATCTCACAGTTTTGTGAGTTTGAGCCCTGTGTCAGGCTCTGTGCTGACAGTGGGGAGCCCAGTTGAGATTCTCTCTCTCTCTCTCTCTCTCTCTCTCTCTCTCTCTCTCTCTCTCTGCCCCTCCCCTGCTCTCTCTCTCTCTCGGTCTCTCTCTCAAAATAAATAAGTAAACTTAAAAAAAGAATACAATTTTTCATTTAAAACATTTCCATTGACAAGTCCCAAGTTTAATAAAGTTAAATAATATGTAATAAGGTTATCAGAAAATACCTTAGACATATATGTGCACCTTTTTTGATTAACATTTACCTGTATCCTTTTTCAGACTATCAGGGTAGCTTTTTGGAGACAGTTGCCTTTAACTTACACACACACTCACACACACGCATGCATGCACACACACATCCTTAAACACATTTATTATTCCAGAGTCGGGCTAACACACCTGTGCCATTGTCTGCCTCTGCCCTTAGATTGGGTGTTTTCTCCAAGAATCTTCTCTCTGGGGGCATCCTGAGTCTGCCACAATTCCATCTCGGTCTCTCTCTATAGTCGAGGGCTCCCTCTCTCTGCAGCTTTCTCTGGATCGTCACCGTCCTCTCTGTCAACCTTTTCTTTTCTCTTTCTCCACCTTCTCATCTGTCAGCTGGAAAGAAGCTAATGGAAGTGGCAGGAGAACTCAGTGCCTCCGAAGCATCTCTATCCCCCGAAGTAGATGCTCTTCCAGTTACAGAAGCTCTGACAGTCCATCCAGCAGAGAGAATGGCCATTCTCAAGCCTGACGTCCCCCTTGTGACTTGTGTTCAAGTCATCTGGTGCTGGCCGGATCATCAACCTTCTCAGAAGGTTCTCACACTTACAGCTGACTGAGATACAAACTGCCTCTAGAAGTGAGTCCATCAGTTCCCCAGTCGACAGAGACCACATTCTGCGCAAACCATTGCATGTTTTAAACAGAAGATAAACTTTTGTCCCTTCAGGAACAAATTGTTTGCATAATTGACATCCTGGGTTGTCAGGGAAGCCTTGCTGCCACGTTCATTCTGATCACTCAAGTGGTCCTTCCTTCCACCCCTCGCCCCATTCAGAACATTACTCATCTGAGAACAAAAGCATTACTCAAATATCTTAAAAAGCTGCCATAGTCAGACTTTACGGGTCTCCAAGACATCTTTTGCCCGACATTGTGCAAAACCCCCCAAATCTATGAAAACAGGTGTGCAGGGTATAAAACATGGGCGACGTGTGTGTGTCCATGCCTCCTCACCTACAGTGCGGCGTCTTGTATCAGGGGCTACTCTTTGCAGCTTCCTCCTTGGCTTGCTTTGGAATGTTTGCACCAGAAGGGTCTGTGAATCCCAGCTCTCCTCCGCTGGGTCAGCAGCGGAGTAGGGAACGAGGGCCAGGGATGTCCACAGTCAGCGGTGTTCAAGCTTTGCATGTTTGAGGACGTCTTCCCCCGTATTCCGCAGCTGGCACTCTTTTATACCTGGTGACTGAGGGACACCACCTGAAATAATCGAGGATTTCATCGGTTAGTGTGCCTACCCACGGTCTGAAAAGTAGTCATTTTATACTAAGCGTGTACCAAGGAGGAGGGCGGTGAGATCATGCTCCGCACGTATGATCTTGTGTCACATCGTCATCCACTCAATCAGCCAGCTCTCCTTGACTATTGTTGTGTCCACCGAGGTTCACGGGAGATTCTTCAAGTTGCCTGAGGTCATACAGGTAGGGGATGGTGAAGCCGGGATTTACCCCAGGCTGGTCTCAATGCTGGAGACGCTCAGAATGCGTCGAGCCTTCCCATCGTGGAGCATCTGGCATGCCCAGATTATAATCACCACCTCGAAGAATAGGAGGGAATAATGAATATACACATTGTTTATTCTCAGCAGCTTCTGGAATGTGGGCCACCTCTCATTGGGAAGCATCCACTTCAGACCCAACTAGTCTGAGACCATCCTCGGGAAGGACACAGTCCTCAGAAACGTGCCATTGTGTGTTTGGGATAGGGAGGATGCCTTGGGCAGAGAGTCTCCCCTCGATACCCCAGTCAGGCCCCAGGCCCCTCTGTAAAATTGGCTGAACGTGAGGCTGTTTCTATTCTAAAGCAATAAACGATCAAGAAAAAAAATTAAAAAGGAACGATACTTTGCATTACAAATCATGCTCCCGTACATTATTTGACCCCATCCACAACTGTGTGAATTACGCAGGGTATCATGTTTACATTTAGCCTCATTGCATAGACGAGGAAACTTGAGGCTCAGAGAATTCTTATATCTGTCCCTGAGTTACATAGCTGGTAAGTAAGACTCAGTCTTGATCTTCTGACCTCAAATCCTACAGCTAGTCTTGCCGGATAAAAGTCAAGACACCCAATTACATTTGAATCTCAGATAAACAACCAATAGTTTCTTAGTGTAAATGTAGCCATGCAACCTTTGGGACATACCTATATGTCCCATACTTATACTATATATATATATATATATATATATATATATATATATATATGATATTTATCCTGTGTGTGTGTAGCTCGTGTGTGTATACACACACACACACACGCACGCACATGTATATATATATATATATATATATATATATATATATATATATATGGGCTGTACCTCTCCTAAGAAATTATTTGTTGTTTATCTGAAATTAGAATTTAAATAGGTATCCAATATTTCTTGTTTGGTAAATCCCGCACCCACCTACGACCTCTTTTCATTTCTTCCCTACTCTACCGCACAGGCTTGATATCAGCCTATGATTCAGTAACTACTGTAGGAAGTAATAATACTGTTTGGAGCTGCTCCTCATTACATACTCGTGACCCTCTAAAAGCGTGCTTTATTGCATATCCTTACAATGGCCTTGAAAGTCGGTGTAGTTATTACCCCTTCCCAGATGCCAGACTGGGGCTCAAAGAAATCAAGTGGCTTTCTGGAGACCTCGCAGTTAAAGAAGGTGGGGAACGGGCTTAGGACCAGAGATTGTGCTTCCAATGCCATATATTATGGTCTACAGTCCAAAGTAATTTTTAGAAATTTAAAAAGAGAAATGACGCTCACAATCAGTCACAGAGGCGTAAAGCTCCTTGAGGGGAGAGCCCAGGTGTTGGCCTTCCTAAAACCAACAAACAAGCAAACGTACAAACTTTGAAAGCACCCCAGAGAAAAGGCTTTCCAGGTAGTAGGCCCCCCCAGCGCAGACCTGTTTGCTGGCTGATGTGTTTCAAGAGCAGCTCAGAGAAAGGAGTGGAAGACTCAGTGTCGTTTACACGTCTCTTTTGCCCTAGATGTGTTTTAAATTTTGTCAGGATTATAAACTGTGTTTCAAAACATGAAGATAAATTGGTCCTCTGACCTCTTATGAGGGGCCATAATTCATCGGAAAGGGGTACCGCCCCGCGTGTCATTCCACGGCTCCCCACTCCCCTTCTGGTTCTTTTAACCCTATTAAACACAGACAGGGGAGACAAGGTGAGTGGAGAGTAGCTTGTTCTGCCTGCGGTGCGTGGGAGGTGACTCTGGAAACCCCCAGCCCTCCCGTTCAACACAGTACTTTTATCCGGTAATCACAGCCTGCGGGAGACAAAGTAACAATTCATCTGGAAAACGAGATTAACTCATTTAAGCTAGGCAGTGATCACAGGGAGAAGCATGTTGGCGGTGCCTGGCCCACGGAGAGACTGCAGATTCCCGGGCCATTCCGGTTCAGGGGGTCCGGGGAGCAGGCCCAGCCTGCCGAAAGTAATCGGGCCCCGCCGGAGTCCTCCCGAGATACGGGTCTTGCAGAGGAATTCGGTTCGTCTCTGACGCAGCCCCTCTCGTGTGATAAATAGAGCATATTCGACTTTTCTTCATTAGAACGTCTTCCAGCCGCTGGCCTGTCCGCACGGCTCTGCCACGAGCTTCTCAGGTGAACGTGCTGCCGTGCCCTTCACATTTGGGGCCTCTTAACAAGTGATGAAAACACACTGCAGTGTGATTGAGCACTTGTTGGTTCGTAAGGAACGTGCTTCATGCGGCCTCTTGTTCCAAAGAGGCAGCTGGCTTTCTTGCCGGGCGGCCGCAGCCAGGAGTGGCTGTTTATCTTTCCCCGGCAGTGACTCTCCTCATAGAGATGTCCCCGGAGTTGACCTCATCTTTCCCGTCTGGAGCCCTGGGAACAGGTGTCTTACCCACATCAAACTGCACCCTCAAATCACCCAACGGCCCATGCATTTAGGGCAGCTGGAGACTCATTTCCCGGACAGCGTGGAGAGCCACCCCACTGCATACACACTTAACTGCCGGGAGACTTGATTATGGAAGCGGCACGTTGATACGAGCTGACGGCCTCGCCCCTGCCTGCTTCCCCCCCAGTACGTGGCCACCCTACCGAGCCTTTCCGACGTCGCCCTGCTGGGATGTCCGCACGCGGGAGATGACAGATTAATGCTATAGAGAGTGTGCATTCTTTGTTTCCGCACAGTTTTATTTTCTGCTTGTGCGTTTACTCACATCTGGACCACAAGTAACTTACCTGTTTGTTGAGGCCAGATATGGGGACCTAAGGACCCACTCAGTAGAAATTTTAGAAAACGGAGGGTCACCATAGGGACATACTGCAAATGAGTTTTTTTTTAAAGCCAGCCGGCTAAATTAACCAAAGAATGTGCCTCGCTCTGTTCTTGGTAGTCTGGCCTTTGTATGCTAGAGAAACAAATCTGTTGAGAATCCTCCAATGTCACACGGAAATTGTAACATTCAAAGCCCTGTGCAGGTATGCACATTTCAAATATATCACTCTCCCCTGTGCATAACTTTACCATTTTGGGGGGCTTATTCGGTAATAACCGGACTGAATAATTGCTTCAACAAATAGGGAGCAAGAGGCTCTTATCAGACTGGTGTATGTGCTCTGAAGGGAAATACTCAGACTGGATGGCTGCAGCCATTGAGAGCTTGTTGAATATTTAACATTTTTTTTTTTTTTTTTTGTGGATCCATCAACTAAGAAGACTATCAATTTTAGAGCATACAGCTGTTCAGGAATAATAGTTTGAAAGACCAGCCCCAAAGATCTTGGTGATGAAAGTGTGAACAGATGACGGAATGATAAACCTTTAATGCTTAAAAATGTGTTTTTATAGTTCCGTCCCCGTATAGCATCGTCTGATAAATGTATTTGCGACTCACCGACCAAATGAAAGAGCCTTCCATAAGGGGGACCCAGCACAGTTTGAATGTAAATGTTTGCTCCGAGTCCCCTGTCAGTGATTGACTATGAGTATTGATCACCGTTAAAGAGTGAGCACACAGGAACCTCCTCAAAGCCTACTGCGCACACACTCCCACTTAGAAACGCATGAGTATTGATCACAGTTATTTCGTAAACATATCATACAAATTCCCTCTGTGCACGCGCCATTTAAATTAATCCAAATTCAGAACAAAGCTCACTTGGAAAGAGAAAGAGCCTATCTTGCAGCGCTGCCCTCCTGGACATTAAATCATCCGTAATCTGTGCGAGCTCAGTGAAGAAGCAGCCTGAGCCCCCTCCCATTCATAGGACCCTGGGCTCTTGGGCTCCCGTATCTTGGATAATGAATACTCTGCCGTGACGTCTTAAGTGAGAAAGTGCTCTGAGTGCGAAGGCGGTGTGCATCTGACTTCAAAATGTTGCGTGGGTTAAAAAGGACGTGAGCAACACAGCATCTCATTGCAATCCGTGAAGCTTGTTTTGATTTAGATTTAAATGAACCTACCATCAAAGATAATTTTCTGAGACCGTCAGGGGAATCTGAATATGGAGTAGGTAATAGTATTAAGTAAGGACTGTTAATTCGGTAAGCATGATAATATTTTGAATAAAATTCATTTTGTATTAGAGACTCAAACTGAGAAAAGTATACCAGTGAGATGTTTGGGATTTGCTTTAAAATAATAAAAAGAAATAGTCGGGGCCGTGTGGGTGACTCAGTTGCTTAAGCATCTGACTTCGACTCAGGTCATGATCTTGCTGTTCACGAGTTCATGCCCCGCGTCGGGCTTTGTGCTGACAGCTCGGAGCTTGGAGGCTGCTTCGGATTCTGTGTCTCCCTCTCTGTCTGCCCCTGCCAGGTTCGCTTTCTGTCTGTCTTTCTCTCTTTCAAAAATAAAGAAACATAGGGACGCCTGGGTGGCTCAGTCGGTTAAGCTTCCGACTTCAGCTCAGGTCTTGATCTCATAGTCCATGAGTTCAAGTCCCACATTGGGCTCTGAGCTGTCAGTACAGATTCTGTGTCTCCTTCTCTCTCTGCCCTTCCCCTGCTCACGTTCTGTCTCTCTTTCTCTCAAAAATAAACAAACATTAAAATTTTTTTTTTTTAATCAACATTAAAAAAATTTTTTTTAAGTAGAAAAAAGATAGTTGGAGGAGAGGTTACACAATTCCAGATTGGAAAGCATTGTAGCTATTGGTGCATTATGGGTTCATTGTAACTAGTTTCTCTACTGTGAGGTACGTTTGAAAATTTCTCTAAGAAAATATGATCTGGCCACCTCAAGAGACAGATTGCCAGGAATGACAGACAGGTCATAGTGTGAGCCATAAGACATAGATCATTCCTGGTAACCAGGCCAGCAAAGCTCTGTCCTTCGAGGCTGTTATTTGGTATGTGTGATGTGTTGAACTGACGCAATGGGAACATGGTCGTCCACATGCCAGAGAGGCCTCAGAAGAAACCAAACTTACCAACACCTTGACCTCCAGCCTCCGGAACTGTGAGAAAAGAAATACGTGTTGTTTAAGCCACCAAGGTGTGTATTCTGTTACGGCAGCTGGCAGACTAATGCACGGGTCCTGATGTGAATATAGTGACAGAAAGAGACGGAGCTAGGGCCTCGGACTCTAGGGAGCAGGGGATCGCCACCCTGGTGTACCCCAGTAGGAGGGCTTTGTGGGTACGTGCGCACGCGTCCAGGTTTAATTTCCAGGAGACCATACTCGGTGGGATGAGGAGGAAAGCGGGTAAAAGAAACCAAAGTGTGGATTTTAGATGACTGGATGAACCCAGAGCTCTTCCTTGGGGTCCCCTTGGACAATGTGGTTATGTCACAGTTGTGCTCCGTGGATATTAGGTTTTCTCTCCTTGGTTCACCTAACGCGTCCTGACAGCCCTCCCTGTTCAAGGTGCTCTTCTAGGAGCGACACGGAGGATGGTAAAGAGCCAAGTACTCAAATTTACAGCAGCAACGTGTCCGAAAGAGAAGAAACAGTTGTCAAGACCTCTGGACCTGAAAAGGAGGTTGGCGTGTCGGAGGGAGTCGAGAGGCTCATTGGAGGCAGAACAGAACAGCTGCAGGTGAAAGCTGATGGCAGGTGCCACATCACACGGAGCCTTGTAAGCGGACAGCTTGAGACTTGCCTCTGGTTTCAGTAAGGAACCGCTGCATGGCTTTCAGCTAGAGACTCATAGGATGCACTGTGATACAGGATGTGACATACGTTTGACATAAGGTATCACATATGATAATGCTATATTATGACAGGACTCATGCCAATACCAGGGCTGTTGGGGAGAGAATGGATCATCATGGTTTAGGGTTGGAAACGTGGAGATCAATGAGAAGGTTTATCAAGATAGGAGTGAGTTCAGCAGCAGGTTAGAGAAAACACAAGTAAAATTAGCATAAGCAAATAGGGCTTTGTCTTTTCTTGCCTAATAAGAAGCCCAGAGGGAGGCAGTTGCTGGCAGTGACTCAGCTGGCTCAGCGGCCCAACACTTGTCAGAGTTCTGGGTCACCAGCCCTGTGGTTCTCTAGGTCATTGCTCTGGGCTCTTAGATGGCCACCACCATGGTAGACATACCAGTTGGGTCCCAGCTGGGAAGAAGGACAAGGGAATGGTACCAGCTGGCTCTGACGTTATTATCAGGAAAGGCAAAAGCTTTTCCAGAATCCCTCATGTGGCCTCCTAGGTTGTGAGGGATGCTGGGAAAGCCCTGCAGGAGGGGAGGCCGATGGGGCCACCAACCAAGATGTCTGCCACGTGAGGTCTTGCAGGGCTTTGAGCAAGAAATCATGTGGTCTCAGAGAGGATGTGTCTTAATAAATACTGTCAGCAAGAGGCATGTCTAAAAGAAAGGAGGGGGGAGGGAGCTCTTGAGCCCATCAGCTACTCATCTACCTTATCCTTGAATTAGCTCATGCAACCCTCGTAACTAGCCTATGAGGTATGTGTTAACTTTCTCATTTTACAGATGAGAAAACAGGGACAAAGTGGGTCAGACTTTGTCTAGGTCACAAGTAGCAAGTGGAGGAGGCAGGTTCCAACCCAGGTGTTTTGGGAAAGGATGACATTCCCTTTACCTACCGTTTATCCGCCACTGCTCTGCTACTGAGGGTTGAATTGTGTCACTCCCCCCACACACACGCCCAAAAAAATCCAAAGGTCAAGTTCAAGTCCTAACCTCCAGCAACTCAGAATGTGGCCTTATTTGGAACTAGGATCTTTTCAGAGGTGATCAAGTTCAAATGAGGTCCTTAGGGTGTCCCCTAATCCAGTATGGCCGGCATCCTTACACACAGGGGACATCTGGGCACAGAGGCGACACCTAGAACAGGAGGGCGATGTGATGAGACACATGGAGAGAACAGCACAGGCAGAGGGAGGCACAGATAGGTATCGTACTGCCACAAGCCAAGGAACATCTGGGCCACCAGAAGGTGGCGGGTGAGGAGGGGTTCTCCCCTAGAGGCTTAGAGGGAGGGCGGCTGTGCTGATACCTTGATTTCAGACTTCTGGCCTTCATGACTGAGAAACGATAATTCTGCTGCTCTTCTGATACAGTTTGTAGAGATTTGGTATAGGTTTTCTAGGAACCAGCCCACCTGCCAAGTTCCACTGGCCCTTTGAGACTAGACTTATGTGGTAGAGGAACCCTCCCAAGACCCTTGTCCCGGATGCACCTGCGGTTTAGATGAGGACCCCACGCCAGGATCCCCATGCTATGCTGTGCTTGAGTCTATGCCAATATCCCCACAGCCGCTGCTGGACACATGTCTTTGGCTCTTTGGCAACCCTCATGTCTCTACACTGCTTTTCCTGTGACATCAATGTGAGGCCCACCGGACTGTCTCCAGGGAGATTTCATTGGAGGTGTGGGCCACAAGGAGGTGTGACCCTTATCCAGCTGCAGGGCCTTCCTTTCGTGCTGGATCTCCATGACCCGCCATGTTCCAGCCTCACTTCCCCTCCTGGTCAACCGTCACCCTTCTTGTGGGCCACCATTTCTTTAGCCAGGTTTTCTGTACGTGATCTCACCAGCCTCATGTTGATTCTTCTGTTTTTGTTGCAAAAGGGATGTATCCTGTATCTTTTCCCAAGATACGTGGTTCGGGAATGAATGCCTTGATGCTCAGTAACGTTCAACTAATAACACCTCTCCCCATTGTTGTGAGCATAACAGGAAGTAGTGTTTGCTCTGAAAGGTATAAAAGGTTAAGCGGTTTTATCCCACTGTGATCACGATTACCTTGACCAGAGTTGCCCAGGCGTTGGCTCTAAGCTCTTGGAGGGCAGGCATATTTTGTATAAATTCAGTCCCTGTCCCTCAGCCTAGGGCTTGACCCGCACTATGCTAATAGTTCATGTGGTTTTTTAAAATTTCACTTAAATCAGGGGTACCTGGGTGGCTCAGTTGGTTAAGCGTCTGGCTCCAGCTCCAGCTCTGGCTCCGGTCATGATTTCGTGGTCCATGAGTTCGAGCCCCTCCGTTGGGCTCTGTGCTGACAGCTCGGAGCCTGGCACCTGCTTCGGATTCTGTCTAGATCTCTCTCTGCCCCTCTCCTGATTGCACTCTGTCTCTCTCAAGAATAAATAAACACTATTTTTTTTTAATTTAATTTAAATCAGTTCAATAGACATTGGTAACTTGAGAAACCATGTGAATATAGAGATACGGTAGTCGATAGTCTATTCTGGAAGACACAGCACAATAATTACAATAATTATAGAACCTGAAATAATATCATCCTACCTGATATTATACTATTTAGTTAGCTCTGTATTTGGAGACTACCAGGTTTTTGTCCATCCTGTTCGTTATCGGATCTCCAGTGCCTTTTGAACAGTGTTTGGATCTTGGTAGGTGGTCAACAGTTGCATACTGAGTGCAGAAATTGATCGAGGAACTGCTGTGAAGGGCATGATTCACTCTCTCTGATGTTGGCCAAGGAATGTTTCCTGGGACAGAAGATAGTTGAGTTGGGTTTTGATGAGTGAATAGGAGTTGTCCTGGACCCACGGAGGAGGTGGAATGGAAAGGGAGAGGAGCATTCCAGGCAGAGAAGCCCTGAAGGGCAAGCCTTCATTGCGTCTTTGGAGACTCCGCTACGGAATTCCTTTGGGTTGGTCTCTCGTGGATCTAGGGGAGGATTACGATGGACAGTAGTTGGAAGCGTATTTGGAAGGATCCATATTTTTCTCCTTCCTCCTCACCATCAGTTCATATTAGTGACTATGAATATGAATAATCACATTCATGAATTGCCTGTCTGTGGCCCCCGTCTCCTTGGTGATGGCGGGAAGCTGTGTGTCAGTTTGAAACATATTCAGAACGTAGTGGACTCAACACCAAGCGTCTTATTGTAAATGGACCCACTTTGACTGCAGTTACTTTAATGGTGCCTAAATGATAAATGTTAATAAAAAAGCATTTTCGCTTGGGAAAGCACAATGGTATTAGCCTGCCAGACTGCCAACGCCATTTAGTTTATGGAAAGGGATTTGAAATAAGAGGTTCTGGTGGTTGTATTTTTGCCTCAACAGTTATTTATAGAGAAAGTATGGGCCATTGCATGTTTATAGAATCTCTTCTTTATGGACGCCCAAGTTATTATTTTTTATTGGTTTGGGTACTTATTTTGCGCATTTGTAAACAATTATGTAGTTATGCAGCTGGTGTGCCACAGAGGGCCATATGCATTTCCATGTTAAGAGAAAATTCCATGAGGGATTCTCACTGGGTACCATCATAAAAGAATTATTGTACTGCCAAAAAAACAAAAAGACTGGCTCAGGAGTTATCACTGGGTTTTTACAGTGTTGGGAGTTAAATGGGTTTGATTCTTTTTTGCTAACTTTATAGAGTTGCAGTCAGACTTTAAACACTAGATATGTAGCTTCGGCCCATGGTCCATACACGCATGGAAAGCATGTCTTACTACTTGTCACAAGGTGAATCGATGAATACATACATGGATAAATTCTCTGCCCCGTTCCGTACTCTTGATGGAGAAGGTACACACCTTGGGAGACTCCTAGTTTTACTAAGGAATTTGTGTGTGTGTGTGTGTGTGTGTGTGTGTGTGTAAAGGAAGCATTTGTTTAGGTGACAAAGCCCTGACGATGTGCGGGGAATTGTTCTATTGATTGGGCGGCGGGGAGAATGTAACTACGCACTGAGAGAACAGAGATTGAGGTGAAAAGGAGACAGGATGGGTGGCATTGGTCCGTGACCTGGGGGAAATACCATCCAGGGCTCCTTCTGAAATAACTTGAACTGATGCTCCTTTTTTTAAATTACTGTTTCAACGTTTATTTATTTTTTAATCTGTAAGGTACCAGGCACTATAGAAGGCAACAGTGTGGAGGGGATGAATGGACACGCAGAGACCCTGCCCAGCAGGTCTAAAGGGGATTGGTCAGGATTTTGAGCCCTCCCATCACACACACTGGTTTCAGATCCAAGCCCCACTCCCCACCCCCTCGTACTGTTTGGTTATGGGTAATCACTTTCCTGTCAAAGCCCCTTTTTCTAAGTCTCTGCACATATTGTGTTAAGCACGGGACCTGGCATGTAGCCATCACCACGGTGGGAGTGATTACGGTGGATGGGTTATTTTGGGGAGACAGCCCCCCCGCTCGTCAAACCATCCCTGCTCGTTCATTCTTGGGAGACCACCGTTTGCTAAATCTTCTATCGGGTTGTTAGTGTCAGCTCAGGGAAAGAACAGGAATCCAAAGATGCCACGCTTGCCTCCAAAGAGCACGTGGTCTCGTTGGAGAGACGGTCACATGTGCACTGAGAAAGTCTGCAGATGTTATAACATTCACCCAAGGAAAAGTGCCAAGATTTGAAATGCTCATCAGCGGGGGACACGCATGTTGTTAATTAAGGAAAGGGAGGTTTTAAATAAGACATTTGACAAAGGAGATGAGACCCCTGGATGTGTTTGAAAGGGCATTTTGGAACCAGCATCTTGATTCAAATAAGTTACTTCGCCCTATCTTACATTGGCTGTTAGTATTTACACCTTTACTTCCCTTCTGTGAAGCAGCATTAGTAACATTTATAAGTTGCCAACTGGAAAATATCACTTAAATGGCAAATACCACTTAACGTTAAGCAGCAGCAAAGTTAAAAATAAATTTGCAGGCCGGAGTTCTGTCTGTTTCTCTTAGTGTTAACACCTATCAATCAAAAACAAAACAAATAAACAACCACCAAAAAGAAAAAAAAAAAAAGGGAGAAAAAAACCTAGCATTTATTTGTAGTATTTGTCTGCAGAATATTATTTGTTTCACTTTGCAGTTTTATTCATTTTAAGCACGTTTTCACCAAAGTGTTCTACGTTAAGCCAGACTCAATTCCATTTAAAGCGAAGGGTTTTCCGAGTTTAGATAATTGACATATAAAAGCGTTACTGTACATTTTGTCCTAATTTAAAATTGTTAGTGTTCGAAAATTGGTGTGTTTCTTTTAGACCCCACCAGGAAGACTCTAGGCCCACTGTGATTTGTCTCATAGACTTGAAGATTATGTGCATGTGTGAGACAGAGAGGATCTTAATAACTGTCTGGGCATGACAGGTTTATGGCTCTTTCTAAATTATTTTCTTGCTTCTCCCAAGAAATTTTGTCTGCCGGTGGCCATATCTGTTCAAAACAAAACAACACAAAACACAACACACAACTTCTGCCTCACTTTATGCTTCAAAATTTGCCATGTTTTTTTTCTCTTTTCTTTCCTTTCCTAAAAGGACACTCACTATTGTTCCAGAAAAGTCCTTAGGAATCAGTCCCTCTACCTCTGGATCTTACATTCTAATGTGTCTTCGAGAACTAGGGCCAGATGTTTAGGATTTCAGACCACCATATTTGTCATAGGAAGCCTGCCAATGTTTCAAATTCTTGACCCTGGAATTGAATGTGAGGCTCTGGCTATATTAAGGAAAACACCCGAGTTTTATGATTCTGCGAGCTTGGGTTACGCCATAAATTTCCCCTGGCCTCTGCTTGTTTGTCTCTTGCAGGGTTTAGGGTTATTCCCCGAGTCTGCTCTACAAGCAGCATCCAAGTGGCTGCCTCTAAAAGCACATTAGATAATTTCTTGGGGAGAGAATAAACAGCTGTTTAAACAGGAGCCACAAAGCTGCCTTAAAATTAATTTGGTCCTAACCGAAAGATAAGTACATCCCCCTCAGTTCTCGGAATGAAACCCAGAACTCGTCTCCAGCGGCAGGTCCGCCATCAGGATCGCTGAGGTCGACTTACCAGGAGGGGCTCCCTTCCAGCTTTCGGATTTACTGTTGCCAGCGCCTGCATCCCGTTAGTCTATGCGATCCGGGTAGTTTATCGGTGATCACTCTTAGATGTGTATTTATATAAATCTCCTAGCCCTGCATCTCCTTAAACTGTGGTTCTTGATTTGGGGACCACATGGTTTGTGTCTCGCACTTGGCAAGTGCCATAAATATCTTACAGCTCATCACGTCTAACTTTTATGCCCTGTGTCTATATGGCAGAAAAATACTGTTTTTTTCCATAATGAAAAGAGTGATTTTTTTCTTCCCAATATTCTAACTCCCCGCTGCCCCTCCAGATTTTAAATATATCATAATACTTTTTACATTTACCTTGTTAATTCCTAGGTCCTTTATAAAAATATCTATATGGTGGTAGCAATTATTATTATTGCCGCATGGGGATGTTTGAGGCCAGATGTTATTCAGACTGATCACGTGTTCTCCGAGGGTTGGGGAGAGAATATAGAGCATTTTCTCCTCTTTAGAAGCCCTAAGTTCAGGGCAGTCTGAACCACTCCTTTTAGAAATACACTCTATGAAGAAAGGATATGTGCTTTGACTGGCTGCGTGACCTCACAGAAAGAGTTGACCCTGCCTGAACCTTTTCTGAACTATTGAGAGGACACTAGCATCCTCATAGAGGTGCTCTGGGGGTTGATGAGAGAAGGTATACACAGTGTCAGCAGAACAGGTGCTCCACAGATATTCCCTTCTCCTTTGCTGCAACAAAGAGACCCTACTTTCTGTCGCAACGAGTCAGGCAAACCAACCACATACAAACATCTATATAGAAGCTGGAATATTTGATGTCCCCATAATCCCAGTAAACCCAACGGTATGTATGTGACCTTTGGTGCTTCTTGCCTATTAAGGAGCTATTTATGTAAACTCTTAAATTAGGGTCCAGCCATTTTCTTTCCTAGAAGATGGCATTTTGGACGTGTGTGTGTGTGTGTGTGTGTGTGTGTGTGTGTGTGTGTGTGTGTAAATCAAGAAACTACAGTGGTGCCTGGGTGGCTCAGTCGGTTGAATGTCCTACTTTGGCTCAGGTCATGATCTCGTGGTTCACGAGTTCCAGCCCCATGTCAGGCTCTGTGCTGACAGCTCAGAGCCTGGAGCCTGCTTCAGATTCTGTGTCTCCCTCTCTCTCTGCCCCTCCCCTGCTCATACTCTTTCTGTCTGTCTTTCTCTCTCTCTCAAAAATGAATACATTAGAAAAATGAAATCAAGAAACTTCAGTTTTGACCAATATCTTATCTTCCTTCATATGCGTTCATTAAGGTCATGATTATGCATACCCTAGGCCCAGCAAAATGTGGAATCATTTGTTCCATTTGTTCATTCACTTGTTCATTCACTTGTTTGTTCATTTGTTCGTTCTCTTGTTCATTCACTTGTTCATTTGTTCATTCACTTGTTCATTTGTTCATTCACTTGTTCATCCCCTTGTTCATTCACTTGTTCATCTGCTTGTTCACCCAGCATCCATGAAGCAGCTCTGCATGCCCAGACCTGCCAAAAAGATTGAGGAGCAAGCTGCATGGGTCTTTCCAGCAGAGGTGATAAGGCCTGGGGCCAGATGCACACGAGGTGTGGGGGCGGATGTACTGACCACAGCCTCTTGCAGGGGTCGTGGCCACTGACTGTATAGTCAGGCAGACTTGCATCCAAGGCCGGCTCTGCCACTGACTGCTTGCATGGCATGACGTCGAGCATTTTTACTCAGTTCCCTCACCTGTACAATGGAGACGATCGCAGTATCTAACTCATGGAGGTGCCCGAGGATTAACTGAGAGAGATGACATCTATCTCAAAGTGACTGGAATAAAGAGCAGTTGCCCCAGTGCCTGGCTCGTAGGAAGTGCCTGGCCACCCTTGTGTGTTATCCCACGGGGCACCATGGGAGCACGAGGCGAGGAGTCATTCCAGCCGCTTCAGGGTGTGTCTGATGGCTCCTAGGGCTCACCAGTGGTTAAGGTCATGGGAGACTAGCAGGGCTTGGTGTGGGGGTTGTAACTGGAGCGAGACTGAAAGGAACGATAGTCGTTGTCAACAGTAAGCAAAGGGATAGCAGCTGATGCGGGGAGGCTGGGAATTGGGTGTGCCTGGCTAACTAGATGACGTCTATAAGGACCAGGGTAGAGCCAGGACAAGTAAAGCAAAAGCCAGTCGAATGGGCCGCTGCCCCATCTCTTGTGCTGGTTAACAGAAGCAGAGACTTCGTATCCTATGATGGTCAAGCTTTCTTAGTAGCTCCAGAATATTTTTTTCTTTTCTTTTCTTTTCTTTTCTTTTCTTTTCTTTTCTTTTCTTTTCTTTTCTTTTCTTTTCTTTTCTCTTCTTTTCTCTTCTTTTCTCTTCTTTTCTTTTCTTTTCTCTTCTCTTCTTTTCTCTTCTTTTCTCTTCTTTTCTTTTCTTTTCTTTTCTAAGTAGGTCCCACAGCCAACATGGGGCTTGAAATCGTGACCCTGAGGTCGAGAGTCTCATGCTGTACTGACTGAGCCAGCTAAGTCCCCTTCCTGTCTTTATGTGTTAAGTTCCTGCTACGGCAGTGGTTCTCAATGTGGGTGACGCCGTGGAGTCACCTGGGAAGCTGTTAACCATCCCAGCGCCATGAAACACAGAAGCAAGAAAGCTTTGGCAGCCGTTCCCATTTCCCAGTTCTCTCCCGTATGTGGCCTTTGCTGAAAAGTCCTCCTGCATGAGGTGTGAGGTGGGAGAGGTAAGGGTGGCCAGAAGAAGACCAGATCGCTCCAGGCTGTGTGTAGAAATGAACGTTGTTCTCATCTGCACGTTTTCCTCCTCCCCCCTTACTCTTTTACACTTGCCCCTGACCTTCCTCTCCCCGCAGCCGGCATCCGTGCGTCTGTCTCTCAAGGGTTCTCGGTAATATCCACAGCGTCTTCGCTCATCTGGCCCTTGGAGCTCCCTCTAGGGTCCCCTCTGACCCTGCTTTCCCATCTCTGTAAAGGTCAAAAATGGAATTTGTTCTTTGTTCCTTGTATCAGCCTAGGCCAGTTGGTGTAAGTGAAAACCCCAAAATTTTAGTGCTTTCGCATTTAATCTTTAATATAATAAGGGTTACTTTATAGCTGTGGTCACAGTCTATTGTGGGTCATTCAGAGACCTGGGTTTTATCTCTCCAGGTGCTTTACTCTCCATCCCCACTAGGGCCTGCAAGGTACCCTCTCATCCCGGCTCAGCAGAAGCCGAGGGAGAGGAAGTGTAGAACCATGGGGGATGTTCTATGCCCCAAGCCTGGAAGCAGTGACCTCATGTCCGTCCTCGCTCTAGCAGGAATCGGGGATGCCCAAGAAGGAAACGGGCTTAGTGAAGATTTAGCCTGTCTTTACTACAACCCCCATGTTCTGGAATGCACCCCTTTATTTACAATCTGTAATTAAATCTTTAGAGAGTGCCTGTCACAGACTCGGGCTTCTTGGGGCTCTGGTTACCAGCACTGAACAAAGTGTTGATTGAGGAAATAAAGTGGTTGGATTCTATTGTCTCTGTAGTAACTTACAGTGTAGCTTTTCCTGCATTCTCTGCAAACAGGAGAGTTTTCAGGGACATAACTTTTAGCAACAACTCCTGAGAATGATCTTTCTTTCCATCGTTTGTTCATGCCCCTCCTTCTTCCGGCAGAAGTTAAAGCAGAGAGTTTTAGCATGTTGTACCCGCTGTAAGCATCGCCAGTGCACCCAATTTTTTGAGTTATCACCATGTCCTTATGTTTTTTCAGTGGGAGTGGTCAAAGCCCCTTGGTTTTGGGAATTTGGACAAGCAGACCCACTCACGTGAAGTCCCCTGGCACAACGATGAAAATCCCTAGAGCTGGGAAAGCATTTCCATGCAGTTCCCCCTTGGCTTACATCAAAACCATCTCATTGCCCTTGGGATTGAAAACCACATTCTGTAAACTCTGAATAAATACTACACAACCATTTCTTGCCCCCTCAAGGAGACATTTTCTAGGGAGCAGTGAAAATGATTTGATGAGCTTTTATGTGTGTGTGGAATGTTTCAGATGTATCTCATCCCCCTGCCTTTTCCCCTAAGAGTTTCTCAAGGGTAACGGTGCGTTTCTTTTGTTTCCTTTTGCAATTCAGGAGGCTGAGCACCCAGTGAAGGGCCCGGGCACATAGCCGGTGTTCGGCAGGTGCTTTCTGCATTGGTGGGCTTCACGGGTCTCCCCAACTAGGCGGCTTAGAACACAAATACGTTCTCTTCCGGTTCTGAAGCTTAGCAGTCCGAGATCAAGATGTTGGCAGGGCCCCGCTCTCTGTCTAGGCTCTCAGGGAGAGTCTGCTCCGTGCCTTCCTCAGCGTCTGGTGTTGCTGGGGGCTCTTGGTGTTCCTTGGCTTAGAGATGCGTCGTCAGTCCCTGCCCCTGTCATTCCACGGCCTTATCCTTGTGGGTCTGTCTTTTATCTTCCTTTGATGAGGACACCAGCTTTTGCGTTAGGACCCGCTCTGCTCCAGCATGATGTCATCTTACCTGCAAAGACCCTATTTCCAGATCAGGTGACATTTACAGCTACCAGGAATCAGGACTTCAGCATATTATTTGGGGTGACACAGTTCCTCCGCAATAGGCAACATCCGATGCGGAAAAGCACCACGCCTCGTCAATGGCTTGGTCCCAGTATTTTGCGCCATACCTGAGCTCATGCGTGTGTGACGGATGAAGGCGTGAAGGAACAAATGAACAAGTGGATAAAGAAACAACGTGGCTGGGTGTTTGGGCAGACAAGAATATGACAGGGTTGTGCGGAGATCATGGCATGATGCCCTCATGCCTGGGCCTGAATCTCTGCTCACTGCAATTTGTGTCATCTCATCCTTAGACGAGATACTCAACATGGCCACGGCTGCTCTCCCCTCATGTGAAAGACAGAGCCAGTAATATCAACAAAATGATGTTTGTACAGCGCTTAACACGGTGCGTGGAGCCCAGTGGTTTACACGGTCAGAGACTCCCATCTTTCCGCCAACACCGTACCTCAGTTTTATGCCAAACTCTGGGTCAGCTTCCGGCACCTTGGGAAGTGTTCGCTGCGGCACGAGCCCTTGAGGAACACGCTGTTCTGGGAGCATCTCTTAGCATCGGAGCCAGTTTGGGCTCTGTCTTGTCCTCTCAAGGCCCCCATGAGACATGCCTGTCCTCTGGGGATCCTGGGACTTGTTATTATCTGGAAATTTTTTTGTTTGGATTATCCTTGGGTTATCTGGAAACTTCAGCCTTCTTTTGTCTTGTACTTTTGTGGCTAACACTGCCTCCTGTTGCCTCCCCTCCGCATCTACCCTTTGCCTTGTTAGGTAGCTCTATCAAGATTAGTACATTAACAGAGAGCTTCTTCAAGCAGATCTCTTATCCTATTTTGTATTGTATTCTGGTACATTTTATTCTGAGTGCTTCACTGTAGGTAAGAAGCAAGGGAAGAGAAGACTGTCCGGCTTTTTGGCTCTTCTGCACCAGTCCCTTCCAACATCCGATCACGGACTGCTCTAGCTCCTGGGCACAGCTCCTTGGCAGGCCGCACACAGGGAGAGAGGAGACATACCAGCCCTGGTTTCCCCACAGCTGCTAACACAGCCTTTGTGGGAAAACGGAGGTTGCGTTAGATATGCAGGGCATGCTCATTGCTGCGTGGTCAGTTGGCTTCATTTGGTCATTATACATCTAGTCGCATTGAGGAAACGTAGTGAGGAAATACAGGAAAGCATGATTTGCTTTTCCAGTGTTAGTAAAAAGCAGTTTGAGTGTCCAACAGAAGTATAATAAAAGTTGGGGTAGGGGGAATGGCCAGGGAAATCAAGGGAAGGTAGCATAAGAGTAGGAAAAACAACACAAAGTCAGGACCAAGGCTAGTTCATAAAATGTACATCAGGAGGACCTGGAAATCAGGTCAAAGTGGACTCTGAGCTTCCTAGCAGGGCACGCAAAGAGGGAAACGGGATCACTTACATGGTTCCCAGTTATTTCTAGAACCAGATCCTAAGAGACAAATCCACTTTGGGTTCTCATATGTAGTGATATTTATTAATGGGGCGGACAAGTTCTCATACGTGAATTCTTAATTTCTCTTTGCCTTTTGCTCCCAGACTCAGCCTTTGCCAACCCTCTACTGATAGGGGAAGGGTGGTGGTTCAGGTGGATCGAAGTTCCCTTTTGTGTGATCATAATTGGATGCACAGTGTTGCCTTTTGTTCTTTTTGAGGGACGGTGTCTAAATTGATGGAGAATGGGGGCCAGCTGAGCAAGTCACTTGTGTAAGTAAGATCCTAGACGCTATGTGCCAGGGATGCTGTGGTTGTATCTCCCTTCTGCTGTGGTAGGTGCATGGGCCCATGAAGAGGTAGTTCACAAGAGCTTTGTGAAAACAGAAGACACTGTTTCTCCGTGTGTAGAATGACAGTGAGGGAGGTGGCACTGAAACGAAATGTCCACTGGGTATCATTTGTGTGGCTAGCATGGCTCCACTGGCCAGGCCCGTCTGAGCACAGTGGAAGGTGTTTGTGGCTTTAGTCATCCTGGGATGCTTTTGCCTTCTTAAGACCGGCATCTTCATTTGCGAGTTTCTTTCCCTCTTCCTGTGGCCAACCCAAGAGCCACAGGCTGTCGGCCGCAGATGTGGGTTTTTGACTCAAGAGACCGCTCGGAGTGTACCCAACGAATATGGACAGCAAGGCTCATCAGAAGAACCTTTGCCCCATCTGGTCCTGGAGATACAAAGATGTCACTCCAGAGCTGCCTGTGGACACATTTCCCATCCGTCGGGGATCCTGCAGAATGTAGAAATGAGAGAGACGGGGCGGGGGAGGGGGGTAGCTACAAGACCTGAGTCCAGGGTGGCCAGTCCCTGGGGTCCCTGGAGCTGCCATTGTAGTTGCTGATCTGTTTCTTGCGATTCTGTGGACCCTTCTGTGTCTTTCCCATAAATTTTTCTCTCTTTTTTTTGCTTATGCCAAGTTTCTCTCACTGGCAGTGGAAAGAGTCCTGGCTGCTCGTAACACAATGTGGAAAGGACTGAGAGTTTGGGACAGGATTCATTGGGAACCCGGAGTCACCCCTGGATGTCTACACGGTGGTGAGACAAGGAAGGGTATGGTGCGTCTTACTGGACGCCAGCCTCGGTCTACATCAGCACTTCCCAGTTCTTCCCAAAGAACTTTTGCTTATGTGGACTATATCTGTTGTTACTTACCGCATTAGCAATTCGAGTAGAAAACAATTAAATTGGTATGCAGTAATTCATTTAAAAATCATAAACCCATTGCATGTTGACATGAATAAATTTTTTAGGAAAAATAACTGCATTTTCAGACAAACAGTGAGGAGGACAGCATTGTTACATGTTTCTGCAGATCTCCTTAACGCTCAGCTTTACAGAAAACAGTCACATTCTCACATCTGCTTTTGCATTCGGTCTTTTGCGATATCACATGTCATATGGCCACTGGGAAACTCCACTTCTACTTGTAAGAAAATGAAAAAAAAAAAAAGTCAAATAATACCTTAGCTTTACCGTGAAAAGCGGTCTGACCTCACAGAGCCTCTGATAGGGTCCCCGGGCCACACTTGGAGAACTCCTGGTGTTCATGGCGTCCAGAGTCTTGCTGCTTTTACTGTCTCTGATTCCAAGAGGGAAAATAACTTTCCTTTCTGAAATAACTGTGTGCCAGCGTGTCCCCGTCTAGAGTCATATGCTGACACGATAAGGGACCTTAAACGTGCCATTTGAACCTTCTTGTTACGCCACTTTCCTCCTGGTGACATGGAAGCCACAGGAATACAGAAATGGTACATTGGTCACCTCGTTCAGTCTTCTCTGAGTGCAAGGAGGTGAGGTCTGGGGGGGTCTCTGTTTCATTAACCAGGAATATCTGGCTCAGGGAGAGTGTAGTGGATTGAATGGTGGCCCTTCAGGAAAGAGACGTCCATGTCCTGGGTTCCTGGAACCTGTGAATGTGGCTTTCTTTGGGAAAGGGTCTTTGCAGATGTGTTTAAGTTCATGATCTTGACATGAGGACAGACTCCTGGGTTATCCAGGTGAGCCCTAAATGCAATGACAAGTGTCCTTGTCAGAAAGGCACAGGGGGAGACTTGAGAGAAGAGGAGGAGGCCATGTGACCCCGGAAGCAGGGAGGGAGTGATGTGGCCACAAGCTCGGAAACTCCTGGAGCCACCTGCAGCTGAAAGAGGCAGGGGTGCATCTGTCCACCTCCTAAAGGCTTTGCAGGAGCACAGCCCCTGATGGCAGCTTCATTTTGGACTCCTGGCTTCCAGAACCGTGAGAGAATATACTTCTGTTGTTCTAAGCCCCCCAGCCGTGGTTATTTCTTACGGCAGCTCCGAGAAACTCCTATGGAAGGTAGAGACTATGCTCAAGGTCGCTCAGGTGCTGAAGGTCGGTGACAGGATCTGAACGCACGGTTTTGACTCCCGAGCCTGCTGTGTAGCACATCTCACCTGTGAGCTCACCTGCAAAACCACTGTGGTGCCGAACCCACAGGCTTTGATTTGGGTCTGAACAAGACTGTGAATGGAAACAGATGCAGGGCAGTGCCAGACCCAGAACCACTCAGGTCACTGCTCCGCCCTTTACTAATCCCGTCACGCTGCTGACTTGTAGGTTACTGACCCCACAGGACTGACCCACGTGTTTGGACATTCTGTTACTTCCGATTTTTCCGTGGAATAAATAAGGTAGTGACTTTAACATGCGTCAGTTTGTTTTGTTTTGTGTTGTTTCGTTTAACCCCTTACCATAAATTCTTGAGGAATTCTTAGCGTTGGGGAAATAGAACTTCTTGGGCCAAGAATATAAAGTTGTTTTGTTTTGTTCTTTATGTTTATTTATTTATTTTTGCGTGTGTGCGAGAGGGAGAGGGAGCACACAGGGGAGGAGCAGAGAGAAAGGGAGAGAGAGAACCCCAAGCAGGCTCTGTGCTGACAGCACAGAGCCTGACGTGGGGCTTGATCTCACAAACTGCGAGATCACGACCTGAGCCAAAATCAAGAGTGGGACGCTTAACTGACTCAGCCACCCAGGCGCCCCTGTTTTGTTTTGTCTTGTTTTTAAGGCTCTGGTTACATATTTTCAAGTTGCTTACTAAAAAGTACGTATGTCAGGATGATTTTAATGACAAGCCTACCACCTCAAACCCATTCTTCCCTCCCTCCCTTCCTCTTTTCCTTCCTTCCTTCCTTCCTTCCTTCCTTCCTTCCTTCCTTCCTTCCTCCCTTCCTTCCTTCCTTCCTTCCTTCCTTCCTTCCTTCCTTCCCTCCCTCCCTCCCACATTTTCTTATAATAACCCATGTGCTGGCTGTGCTAAGCACACCAACTCCATAACCTGAGTTATTTCTTAAGACTCATTCATGTGAGTCCAGGAGAAGTCTTTTTAGGAAAGAACACAAATAGTCTTCTTTCTTGGCTTAATCATATGGGATGTGGGAAATCCGTTCCATTAGAGAACCACCAGGAATCCAGGAATCCTGGGAATCAGTAACGACAGGAGATACAGAAACTGGGCAGTGATTAAAAAGTTCCAGTCACTCTGTGTGTTCCCCTTGGAATAAGCAATTATCATCATTAACAAAGTCCCCAACTTACAGTGTGAGATCTGCTCTGCCGTGGATGTCGGTGTCACCACAGCATCCAACACATTATGTTGGGTGTTATTTTAAGATAACGTTGAAATCATTTGCTATCCTTGGTAGGAATGGGTGTTATTTTAAGATAATGTTGAAATCATTTGCTATCCTTGGTAGGAAGTTGCTTATTTTTAATTCTTTTTCATGAATCTGGGTTGACTGAGCTGTATAAGCCCCAGGAGTACCTGCTGTCTCTTTTCCAGTGGCTCTTATGGTGTCTGTTATTTTATTGCCAAATGCATTAGAGACAGGACCCGACACTTGACGTGGCAGCATGGCGTGTCCCACAGCAGAGCTGGGGGTACGACGTAGAGCCAAGAGGCACGCTCCCATTAAGGTGCCAGTTGCTTTCCTTTCTAAGGTACAGCTCAATGCTTTCCAGACCTTTTCATAGAACGCGTGACTTCAAAGATGCAGGCCAACCCTGTGTCTCCTCGGGAAATCTCCCCGGTGCTGATTCCTTTGAACATCTATTGTTTCAGCATGCACTTGTTACAAAGAAAAGGAATATAAATCTTTCTGTCCGTTTTCACTCTGTCAATTCGTGTTTTCTTTCTGCCAATTTCATCTGCATCTTTCTCACCTACTTTCTCTTTCCTTTTTTTTTTTTTTTTTTTTGCTGCAGGGGTCGGGGGTGCTTCTTTGGTTGCGAAGGTCAGTACCTTGAAATTGAGAGCAGGCAGAGTAAAGCCCTCCAACTTGGTGTCCAGGTGATAATGTGTGTGGTCAACTCCCATGATGATCATTGTTGGCCAGGAAGTTTGTAAGAAGGGGGAGTTGAGGGGTGCTGAGGAGGCAGTTTTCCTGTTATTAAACCTCTGCACAGGCTGCTTGCAAATTCTTTTGACATTCTTCCAGTGAAAGGTAGAGCCTAATCCTATCCTCCCATCCTTGAATCTGGGCTACCTGTATGGACCCGCTTGCAACTAATTAGAATGTGGTGCAAGGGACATTATGGGATTTCTCTTAGGTGGCAAAAGATGATTTGGCTCCCATCTGGGTCTGTCTCACTCATGCGATGCTTACCTTTGGAGCCTGGCCACCATGCTGTGAGGAAGTTCAATCCAGCTCACGTGGAAGGACCACACAGGGAGGCCCCGATGGGGAGGAACTGAGGCCCCGTCAACCGTCAGATGGAAAGGGAATGACGGAGCCTTCAGACGATTCCGCCTTCCAAATGTCACGGTCCCCGTGGTGCCCTGTTCAAATTCCTGACTCCCAAAATGCATGAACAGAATAAGTGGTTGTCTTATACCTCTTAAGTTTTGGGATAATTTGATACAGAGATTTAATACCTGGAATATGCTTTAATCAATATTCTTAGGTAATTAATTTTTTTTTATCAGAAATTAAACCTTTATACTTAATTAACCACCTGGATATGGTATGGGCATATCTGACTCTAAGGAACTTTGACTCCAATCCTTTAGTTAATTTAAATAACATAGAAGTAGATCAATGGAAATTAGTTTAGATACTCCTGAGCTGGCCTATTTCCCTATGGCTTTTGAGTCTATGGCAGGTAGAAGTAATTGTTTCTGTAATTCTTAGCAAAAGCTTAGGAGTTGCCTCCATTGGGTTTGACCCCCTCCCTTCTTGAGACGTAGCCTGATGTTTTAGCAAGAATAAAGAGACAGCATTTATTTTGTGTTGTTACAGACTTGAGTGGATGGCTATTTGTCACTTCCCATCTTTTCTTGCTAGATTTTTCTGGACTCCTTCCTTGACCCGCTCATCCCGTCCTCTTTTCTATAGTTTTCACATTTAATCCTGTAAAACAGTGCTTCCCAAGCTTCATTTTCGTACCACCTTCCCCATGATTGGCCTCTTTGCTCGTCTGTCATATTATTTGGTTTTAATGTATCTTTATAAATACTTGGATAATTATGTGAAGCTCTTTGTAAGGAAAGTTTAAAAAATTTTTTTTCAACGTTTATTTATTTTTGGGACAGAGAGAGACAGAGCATGAACGGGGGAGGGTCAGAGAGAGAGGGAGACACAGAATCGGAAACAGGCTCCAGGCTCCGAGCCATCAGCCCAGAGCCCGACGCGGGGCTCGAACTCACGGACCGCGAGATCGTGACCTGGCTGAAGTCGGACGCTTAACCGACTGCGCCACCCAGGCGCCCCTGTAAGGAAAGTTTTATATTCCTGACATAAATGGAAGAGCGGTCTCATTTGTCATAAATACAAAATATTCATAAAAATAAATGTAAAGGGAACAAAAAACAGTGGTATTCAATTCTGGTTAGCTACTTAGGATCGCCAGGGAGTCTGGAATTGAAGTGTTAGGCGTTAAAGACGCGCCCAAACAATATTCTTGTTGTTTCTTATGGTAAAGTACAAGGATTGTGAGAGAATTGAAAAGGGTGTTTTTTTCCTTCTCCTTGTATGTCTCGGGAGTACAGTCTCGAGAGTCTCAAATTTGCCTTCAATATCTGTATGTCACTTTTGCCCAGAACGCCTTTCCCATAATATTCCTAATCAGAATTTCATAAATATTTGTTGTGTTAATGAACCTATTTGTCTTTTGCATTCCTAGAGGGCTTTTGGCTGACATTTCTAGCCAACGTAGCCACCACCCCCATACCTATTTCGGAAGTACGTGAGGTCCTTGAGCTAGCCGAGATTGAGGGCAGGGCTGGTTTATGTGTAACTTAAGGCTGTGATGATTAATTTTATACGTCAGTCAGACTGAGCGTGGGGTACTCGGCTATTTGGCCAAACAGTATTCTGGGTGTGTCTGTGAGGGTGTTTGGGGATGAGATTAACATTTGGATTTGTGGACCGAGTAAATTAGATTGCCCTCTCTAAAGTGAGTGGGCCTCGTCTAATCAGTTGAGGGCCTGCCTAGAGCAAAATGCTGACTCTCTCAGGAGTAAGGGAGAGAGAACTCCTGCTGCCAGAGTTCCTCGAGCTGGGCATTGGTCTTTTTGCTGCCTCTGGCCTCAAACCGTGGCCTCAGCCCTTCTCGGGTCTCCAAGCTGCCAGCTTCAAGACTGGGGATTTACACCATTGGCTCTCCAGCTGGCCAACTAAAGATCGGGGGCCCTCTCAGCCTCCGTAATCACACGTGCCAATTTCTTATAGTTAATATCTCCTGTAGGTTCTGTTTCTCTGCTGAACCTTGACTAATACAGAGGCAATGTCCTGTTTGGAGGTGCTTTGATTCTAGGGATCCTTCAGATGTTAACTGTCAACATTCCAGTTTTGCACTCAGCCACATAGGCTTTCAGAGCACGTGTCTAGAGTTGTGTTGCAAGCACAGACCCGCCCTATATTTGAGGAGAGGGCGGCAGGTTGTCCCGGTCTAAGCATCTTCGCCTCCTCGTGGAGTCACCGTGCCGTCCTCAGCTACCGCGGCACCTGCCCTGTGCGCTGGTCCTGTCTGTCATGGCCGCAGTGGCCTCTGACTGCACAGAATGCTGCGGACTGAAGCCCAGCTCCCCCGCTGCCGTGCAGCGTCAGGTTGGGGCCTTGTGAATCTCAGATGCTCCATACCCTTTGCTCTCTGGGCAGAATCCACGCAATACCTGTCCCACATAGGGACCAGGGATCTGAACACAGTTTTGTCTCCCTCCACATCCTTCCTCTTACCTCTCAGTCGGTAGGCCCTCCCAGTTTACGTGTCAGATACCTGGTAGGCCCACCTCAAGACATTCTGGCTTTTTTTTTTTTTTTTTTTTTTTTTTTTAAACTGCCTAAGCTTGAGTCACCTAGAAGCAGAGCCTGAGACAGGGATTTGGTTGCACATACTTGCTGGAGGGTGTATTCTCGGAGGTGATGGGTGAGGAAAACAAAGTAGGAGAAGGGAAAGGAGTCGAGGGAAGATGTGGCCTCAAGTGATGTCTACTTTTGTCTCAATGCCTGGGGCTCCTGGGGTGCAAATCGCACCTCAGAGCTGGTCCAACTAGAGGCCCGAGGGCCAGTCTGTTGAACCCCCATAGGAGGTAGTCCTAGCCCATCCCTGGTAGGGGCTTTTCCTTCCCAGGTGTCTCGGGTGAGGTGAGCAAGGCCATCGGCCAAAGATAATTCCCCAGAGAAGGTCTCAAAACTGGGAGACGGCACAGTGGCTAGTAAATGAGGATCCGATGGTGGGGGAACCAACATTTCCTGCTTCTCTCCTTCTGGTCGGCGCCCTTTGCTCTCTTCTCAGCTATCCTGGGTGCCTCATTTTCGTACAGAAAAACAGACACACACCCAAGTTGAAGATTATCCGTAGCTCACCACATTTTTCAGGTATCTGTTGTCCATTTTGTTACTGCCTTAGTCACAGCAGCCCATAAAACAGATTCCAGGGCCGAGACGCGATTTGCAGAGTGACGAAGGGAGGCCTTGATGTAATTAAATTTCCTGGATTCTGTCTGAAGAGAAAAAAGGTGTAAAACTCTAGGAATCGCCGATGATTGCCCGCCCCTTTGCTGACTGCCTTTGTTCTTTCTCCCCACGTTCCTGTCTCCCGGAGACTGAAGAAATCCCTGTAAGGCTCCGGGGGGCGTCCTGGGCGGGCTGTCTCCAGGTCACTCTTTCCCCTCACCTGTCCCTCCCAAAGGCCACACGTTCCCAGTCAGTCGGTTCCCTTTATCAGTATTTATTGCCCTTAAGCCATCTCCCCCATCCCAGGAGGAAGGCGCTAACGTGATTCTGTGAGTTCTAATGTACCGGGGACCTCACTGTCGGAGCCACGCTGGGTTGTGTGGCCTTAAGCAACTCCAGGTTGCAACTCCAGGGCTCCTAAGTGGCAGCTGACAACTTCCAGAAAGCTAGAGGTTCTGATTATGTCTTTCTGAAAAACAGTTCTATTAGGTACAAGTGACATTTTTAAGCCCCTGTGTGTGCGCGACTCGTAAAAGTTCAGGAGGTTGTCAGCGAGAGGCTGCAGCCATTTCCAGCTGCCAGGGGCTGTTGGCATTGAAAATGTAACTGTCTTCATTCCTAACATTATACGAAGCGTGTTGTCGCCGCTGGGTGAAATAGAGTCGTGGTCGTTATTGCTTTTTGGTTATTATCAATAATTGGACACAAAAAATCGGTACTTACGTATAACTGCTAATCTGAAGATTATCGCTTATACATGACTCTGGGCTTTACAAATCGACATCTGGCCTCAGTTGGGCGACGTAAAGGGAATTTTTAAATAACCAGATTTCCACTGCTTTGGGACAACTGGCATATGAAAATATGAGTGTGTCTGTATTTTTCTCACTTTGATGAGACAGGTACATGTTTGTACAAAGCAGCTACTCCCGTGGCCCCCTTAACACTCCTTCACGTGTTTTATTATGCTTTGAGGCTTTGGAAGCCTCCCCCCTGCCACGATCTCATTCGCGTCTCTCGGCCACACAGGCAGGAGGTGAGCCCGGTGAGACTGCCCATTTGACGGATGTGAATGTGGACAGAGGCCACAGCTGGGCTCAGAACACAGCTGCCTGGTCCTGGAGTCTGTACCCCTAGCCACACTGCCTTCGTCCTGAAGATTAAGAGGTAGGGGGTGGACAGGAATCTTCCTCTAAACATTTTCCACTCTTCATGATTTTGTGCCCATTTGGCTTCTGCTGTTTCTTTGCCCTCATCCCTGGGTCCCTTAAATGCCACGTCCTGTATCACCAATTAAAAGAATTTGTTTAATGTTTATTTTTGAGAGAGAGAGAGAGAGAGAGAGAGAGAGAGCAGGGGAGGGGCAGAGAGAGAGGGGAGACAGAATCCGAAGCAGGCTCCAGGCTCTGAGCTGTCAGCACAGAGCCTGATGTGGGACTTGAACTCACAGACTGCGAGATCATGACCCGAGCTGAAGTTGGAAGCTTAACCGACTGAGCCACCCAGGGGCCCCTGTATCAGCAGTTTAGTCTTGGCTCTAGGACACATAGGATGATGAGACACAATTCACTGGCGAGGAGCCATGGCTTCCTGGTTGACCGTACCTTCTCTGTCACCAGACTAACATACTCCATGGCTGAAAAGTCACGGAGGCTTGTGACAGGCCAAGAGTAATCTCTGTACCCTGGGTGACTTCTCAGCCGCACAGTGACCTCCCCTAAGCCAAGGCTGTAACTCTTTTCCTGGATGCTTATGTACCTCGTTCCAAAGGTGTCTGTTGAATGAATGCAGGGCCCCGAAGAGCATTCTTGGCGATGCTTCAGGGAAGGATGTTCGCTCAGCTCGGTCAGCGCAAGCTGGTCATAGCGGGGTGTGGTAGCCCAGCCTTCTCCACCCCTGCCTGCGGGGGGACAGCAGGACCATGTTTAGGCAGCCATTACCGAGGAGCCTACCGAGGGCCACGAGCTTTCAGGAAGCAAACCACCCATCTTCAGAAGACCTAGGGTCCCCCAAGCACTGAGAAGGTTTTGTAGAAGGGAGCGGGCTGCCTGACAGAGGGTCTGTTGAACAGAGGTCTGCGCAGGGGTGGCTATTGAGAGACTCCTTGTTACAAGGAAACAGTGGCTGTGTTTTTGAATATTTGGGGTCAGACAAAATGGGAGAATTGCCCATCTCGTTACCCACGTGTGCGCGCGCGCATGCACACACACACACACACACAAATATCCCTCAGGAAGTTACACGACACGCTGTCCCCCAAAACAAGATCCTGCCTCAGGAGCTAAGTATTGAAGGGTAGACTGCATTGTCCCACCTTCAGCCACCTGCACCTGGGACCCCCTTTGCCCATGGCCCCTCTCCACTGCTTCGAATTACAGCCCATGTCTGCCTTAGCCCCTGTGCCACATTGTGCTGCCGAGTCCAAAAGCTTTTCATCTCGCAAGAACTCTGTTTCTTAGAAAACCCGCCCCGAGCCACCGAGCTGCAGTTGAAAGAGAGATTCCGGAAGGGCCGGGGTCTCGGGGCACGCTTCCGACCCTGCTGTGACTCACAGGTGCGCTGTGCCCACGTGCGTCTGTGGGAAATTGCCCACCGGGGGCTCCTGACAGTTGACTCGAGCCGCTTCATGTGGTGCAGAGCGAATGCGCGTGGTTTGCGAAGACAGTCCCGTGGATGGCGCTTGGCAGGAGCTATCCGCCTGGACCTTGGCCCCCCCCGCAGGCCACAGGGGTGGGGGGCAGACAGCCTCAGGAAGCCGGCTCCCGGGGCTCTGGCCGATGCGGAGGCCACCGTTCAGGACTCCAGCTGCACAAGGGGATCCCTACGTGTATGGTAACTGAGAGCGTGCCCCTCCTCCCGGGCGTGGGGATGCCATTTAATTTCTCTTAGTGCTGGAAGGGGACTTGGTGGAATTGATTTGGCAAAAAGGTTAATGCGTTGTTATGGCTTCCAGTTGGCCGATTGAGTCGCTGGTAATTGGGCAGGGGAAGCATTTAGTTGGACGCGCTGAGAGCAGGTCCACACAGCTGGTACCTTGGCTGCAGCAGGTTCTCCGTGCGCATGTGCACGTGTGTGTGCGCGGCTCACACACTCACATGCTCCTGTTTTCACTCCTTCTGCCCTCCCCTGTGACACAAGGGACTGTCGTCACCTTGCTCTGCCTGCTCGCCAGCCCCCCCCCCCCCCCGCCCAACCCCTGGAGAAAAGACAAGACAAGAGCTTCCTTCTCTTCTGTGTCGTGTTGTTGGAGAGCTGTGCACACGCGGGCCCTTCTCTTTTACACGCCGGGGCTCTCCTAGGTGCGAGGTACCAAGGAGGAATCACTAGGGCTGGGTCAGCAGACTTCAGCCCACATCACATCTCTCCCGCCACTTGTTCTTATAAATAGGGTTTTACTGGGACACAGCCACCCCCCCCCCCCCATCGTTCAGGATTTGCCTCGGGCTGCATTCACCGGATGGAAAGTTGAATAGTAGCCACTAAGAAGGGAAGCCATCCCTTCCCTAAAGCCTAGAATATTCTTCTGGACCTGAAACCGAAAACACTTGCTGACCCTTTGGGTTTCTAGATTTAGCAAATCAAAATACAAGATTCCCGGGGCGCCTGGGTGACTCTGTTGGTTGGGTGTCTGATTCTTGATTTTAGCTCAGGTCACGATCTCAAGGTTCGTGAGATCGAGCCCCGCATCGAGCCCCGCACTGGGCTCTGCACTGTTAGTGCTTGGGATTCTCTCCCGCCCTCTCTCTCTGCCCCTTCCCAGCTCCTGTGTGCGTGCTCTCTCTCCCTCTCACAATAAATAAATAAACTTAAAAAAAAAACAAAAACAAAAACAAGATGCCCACTTAAATTTTAATTTAAGATAAACAGTGCATAATTTTTCTTAGCAAAGTTCTGTCTCAGTTCTACCTGGGCAGCCTGTGTGTGTGCCTCTGGGTACCCGGCCACGCCTGTCCTGGGCTAGAGGAAAGCAGAACTGTAGCTCCTGTTTCATTTAACTTTTATCTCATTTCATCTCAGTTCCCCCTTCTTTGAATGTTTGGTAATATCATAGCTCGTGGCATTATTACATCATTTGTAGATAAACAAGTGGACAACTTTTGAGGGTATGCTCAAAATTGAATTTTGCTGCACTGGTCCATGATCAAAGCAGTTTGGGGGCCACCGAGAGAGCAGGGGAGCCTCCTGCCCGTGTTGACTCTCATTCTGGTGAAGTGTAGCTGGAGGAAAGAACCTAATTCAAAAAAGATTTTTTTAAACATGTATTTATTTTTGAGAGACAGAGAGAGCAGGGGAGGGGCAGAGAGAGAGGGAGACACAGAATCCGAAGCAGGCTCCAGGCTCCGAGCTGTCAGCACAGAGCCTGACGCGGGGCTCGAACCCATGAACCGTGAGATCATGACCTGAGCCGAAGTCAGACGCTTAACCGACTGTGCCACCCAGGTGCCCCTGAAAGAACTTAAATTCAGCTCTGTCTTATCTCTAGGTTCCATGTTCTCGTGTGCGAATGGAGAGAACAGTTCATTCCTAGATAGGGTGATGGTGAAAACCCACTGGAGATTTCCATCTGTATTGTTGACCAGAGCCTATGGGATTGGGCGGGTGCTCCGTGCGTATTCTCTTTCCTTCTACTCCAGTCTCTAGGGAATGGAAAGTGTGAAGGGTGCCCACAACACCATGGGCAAACCCTCCTCAAACTGGGCCTTCTCTCCCTAGCCGCATTCCGGCTTTGCTGGGTGACTCACTCGCGGGTCGGAGTGTTTGTGTCTGGAGAGTCAGAGCACCCTGCCCTGTGGTTTCAGTTCACATGGGGTTCGGTGACATGGTTTTGTTTTCACTTTGGTTTATTGTGTGAGTTTCCATCCTTCATCTCTTTTGTACCTGGCATTCTTGTGAAACTTTGGGGATTCATCTGAAATCGTCCACTGAACAGCCGCCGCTGTGACTGCCGTGGTTCGCAGAAAGGGCAAGGGGGCTCCCCGGCGTGGCATCCGTTCAGGCGGTGGCCGTGTCCCTGGCGGCGTCCTCGTGAGAGAAAGGGCAGGGTCTTGGCTCGTGGGAAAACAGAAGGGGCCTCCTTCGTGTCTCCCAAGCATACCCTGCCCCGGTCTACGACGTTGCCCCCAAGCTCATGAACAGGAAGTGAACTGTACCAGCCACCTTTCTCCTTGCAGGAGACGCGAGCATCTTTGTGAGGGTGCCGCAGCGGTCCAAAAGCGTTGCTGCTACGTGGGAAGCCGGTCCGTGATTCTCATCTATTTCCAGGGAGAGGTGGAGGCTGCCAAAAAGAGGGCCACTCTTCCTGCCCAGGAGAGCAAAGGGTGTCTCATCTCTCTGGGTGTTAGATGGCAGTGATAAGTCGAGCAGAGGAACGGTGGCCCAACTCCTGTTTGTCGCTCAGAGGCCAGAATTCCCATCCTCTGTCATTGTAAACAGAAAACGGTGTTTTCTCCCCTTCATTCATTCATGCATTCATTTGTTCACCAGCAAAAGTTTCCTGGGGATCCACTCCATGCACGTCTTGCCCTGTGCTACACAAATGAAATACTAAGTGATTCAGGCTTGGTAGCTACCCTCAAGAGGCCATGTTTAGAGGAGAAATCGGAGAAGTAAGTGAGGTTTTGAAGGTGCTGTGACGAGCCTCGGGGTCCAGAAAGCAGCATGTGCTATCAGAGCCCTGTAACGGACTCTTGGACGCAGATAAGGTGATACTTCACTTGGGCTCTGAGGCCTGAGTAGGAGTTTGCTAAAAGAAGAAGGGGTTTATTGGGCACCTGGGTGGCTCAGTTGGTTAAGCGTCTGAGTTGGGCTCAGCTCACGATCTCACAGCTCGACAGCTCAGAGCCTGGAGCCTGCTTTGGATTCTGTGTGCGTGGGTGTCTCTCTCTCTCTGTTCCTCCCCCGTTCACACTCTCTGTCTGTCTCTGTCTCTCAAAATAAATAGACATTAAAAAAGAAAAGAAGATTGTTTAAAAAATAAAGATGAAAAGAAGAAGAAGAATGGGTTTGGCCCAAAGCATGATACACTGAGGGAACAGGAAGTGTGAGGCCCAGGCTCAAAACCGCCGGGTAGGTCTGAGAAGCTGACCCTGATTTTTGGTTCGTAGTTATTTGTTTATTTTGAAGAGTTGCATGAGCATTGTGTTCAGAGGAGGCAAGCGGGGACCAGATGAGGAAGGGGCTGTGGGCTACACTGCCTTTCTGTTTTCTGAATGCAACGTGGAAAATATGAATTGCAAAGGAGGTAAAAAGTAAAACTGGCTTCTCAGCCTGAAAACCCACACGATGACTAGACTGAAGTCATCAGGTAAGGAGAGAAGAACAAAACTCACATGTTTCTCAAAGCTTTAGCAGCCCCCAGCTTCCTGCCACATCAAGTCTCAGTCCCTCTGCCTGATACGTGCGCAACCTGCCCTGATCCGGTATCTCCCCACGTCTGGCTTCCCGGCCTCTGCTTCTCAGCCCATGTCATCTATTTGGCGCTGGCCAGGGATCCCTGCCATTTGCATCTGATTGATGAAGAAACTGGGGTCCCCAGAGGTTGAGAACTTACCTAAGGGACACAGAGCCAGTTCCGGGTGGAGTTTGGACTTAACCCTGCCTCCCTTTGTGGAAGCCAGGCTCTTTCCTGGAAGAACCCAGCCTCATGGCACTTGGTCAGCCGCAGTGGAGCAACTGATAACAATCAAGTCTTTGAGCGAGTGTTGGGCTGAGCCCGGCGTCTTCCCGCACTCTCCTGCCATCCCTTTCCAAAGCCCGAGTTTCCAAGGCTTCATGCCACGGGTACTTGGCTTTGAGAAAAATGAGCGTATTTTTCATTCTTGCTGCCAGTCTTCCCCTGTGTCAGGGCCATTATGCCCTCCTTGCTCGGGATTGTGCTAAAATGCACAACGTGGAGGGACCTCATTTTAACGTTCAGTGTTTGGGGGTGGGCGGGGTCACTCCACAGAGGGATGTGTGTGGGGAGTCTTCTCTCTTTGACTCTTTTCCTTGGATCTGCTTGGAAACGTAGCGTCTTAAAGACCTTCTTGGCTGGAGGGTTTTTTATTGTAAACATAAAACATTCATTGAAACATTAAACATTTTACAGCTGCTTTTCAGCACATAAATTTTCATAGATACCCACCCCCTCACTGCCACACCCTTCTCATACAGTTTTCCTTCCTCCTCCTCCTCTTCCTTTCCCTCCTCTTTTCCCCCTCCTCTTTTCCCCCCCTCCTCCCTCCCCCCCCTCCTCCTCTTCCTTTCCCCTCACATAGTTCCAAGACCAAAGCTGGGGGGGGGCGGGGGGCTACACTTCTGATAAACTATAACAGGAGACGTAGGTCATCCAGTTTGGAAAAGCACGCTGTATTTTAGCCCAGTGAAGAATGACAGAGCTCTGCCAAGGAAAACAAACACTCCTGCTCCTTCCAGCCCCAGCCTGAGCCACTGTGAGGCCGAACCCTATGCCAGGCCTGAGGAGGCTACTGGGCATGCCTCGGATGTGCCTCCTCTCCCAGCCAGAGTGGCAGGAAGGCTGACTCTGAGAAAGCCAGAAGACCCGCGAGGACCGGTGTTAAGGTGGAACAAGGCAGCGTGTGATTTGTCAAGGGCCGTCTTTCTGATTGGATGATCCATGGGTGGTGTGGCTACTCATTAAAGCCAAGTCCACCAGAAGGTTGGCCTGGTTGGTTCCAAAATAGGGCAGGGTGAGCCTGGTGCTCAGAGACCAGGGAAAAAGTACGTGGAGTGGTGGAAGTCAAAAATCTGCTAAGCTTTGACCCTGATGGGTACTTTGGGAAAGCAAACCAGTTCCCCATGGGTGACATGGATTCTTTGGCCCCGTCACAGCTGTCTATGACCCTTGCCATGGCCTCGTGGTGGGTGGTGTGAACTTCCTTCCTCCTGGATTTTTGACCCTGGTCATGTGATTCTCTTTTGCCCATGAGGCATGTCAGCCAAAACGATGTGAGCAGAGTCTTGAAATGTGCTTGCATGACTAGATTTATCCCCTTACACTTCTCTCATGGCCAGTGTCTCTGCAGCTTGAGCCCCAGAAGGAGACACAGTAAGCAAACCTGGAACCTGAGTTACAGCATGGGGCCAAGTTCTGCCATGCCCAGTCAATATCAGCCAAGCCCAAACCAACCCCTAGACCAGTGAGTGAAAAAAAAAAAAAAATCAATATTTATTCATGTGAATCACTGAGTGTCCAAGATTGTTTGTTGTGCAGCAGTATTGTGGCAAGTGCTGACTAAGACACCTTCTAGTGACTTTGTGTTCTACTTAGAATAAAAGTACATTTTCTCTACTGGGGCCTACACGTCCTGCAGATTTGAACCCCTGCCTTCCTCTCAGACTGTATTTCACATGGTGCACAATCTTGCCAAATGCCCTCGAGCCACTCTAGTCTTCTTTATATTCCTTGGGCCCTCAAAGCCTCAACACACAAAGCCTCGGGGCCTTTGCACATATTCCTCTTTTTGCCCAGAAAGGGCATGGCCCGTTCTTTCTAATCCTTCTGGGTCAGTTTAAATATCACTTCCTCAGTGGCCTACCTTGACCACTCTATGTAAATAAAAGCAGTAACAGTAATCATCATTTCATCATTTCCCAATTACTCATACATGCCAGACTGTGTTCTTGGCACGTCATAACAGCCCTATGAGATCGGGGCCGTCATTCGTCCCCCTAGTGTACGGAGGAGGCTCTGAGGTTCAGAGAGGCTTGGCGAGTTGTGCGTGTCACCCAGCTAGGAAATGGTGAAACTGGATCCAAACCCTCTTCCTCTCTACTCACTCTATTTCTTTTCTTCTGAGCACTTCCCACTTTCTGAATATGTGTACGTCCGTTTCTCCCTTTGCTGTCTGTGTCTTCTTCCCTAGACTGTAAGCCCCTGAACTTGAAAGCTTACAGGGAGGCCCTGTGGACACAGCCAGCAGGTTGCTCAACGTCTTAGTCCTAGTTCTGTCTCCAGCCCCTTCTATGATCGAGGATAGGTTGCAACCCTTCTGCTGGCCTCAGTTTCCCCACCTGTCAGAGAAGGGTTTGTCCTTAATCTCTCGGGTCCCTCTGAGACTGAACATCCCATGGTTCTCAGAGACTCTGAGGCCAAATAGCCCAGGACAGCCTTGGTACCCAGTGGCCCAGAGAGTTCTCGGTCCATCCGCACCAAAGGGCCGAACCTGGTCATGGCCCTTGGGTTCTGCAGACCCTAGAGGGACGACAGAAGAGTTCTTTGACTGTCCCATAGTTCATTTTCCCACTGGCTCTGCCGTTCCTCTCTCAGACCTGAGCCGTTCATTCTTGCATCTAACATTTATCCAGTGCACCCTGTGTCCTGGGCTGTGTGTTGATCTCCGAAGATCCGAAGGTCAGCAGACCTGGGGCGGAGTGGCCGCTCGATACATATTTGATGAATGAACCTTGTCTCCACCCTACAAGCGGCCCATCACAAATGTCTATACAAGAGCCCCAAAGATGACACACGCACAGTTAAGGTTGTCCGGCAGTAGAAGTGCTGATGTGGTTTTGGGCAGTCATTCAATCATTTCCATCTCCAGCCTTTCCCAGGCATTCCTCCATGCCAAGCCCTGGGGGTACAGAGTGAAATAACACAGGAGAAGCCGAGCCCAGCCACGCTGGCTGTAAAGTTCACCTTTTGGCTCCCTCCCTCTAGTCTCATTAGGGTCTTGCCCCATCTCGGCAACAGGCCCACAGTCTACGTTACCATCCGAGACCCCGGCTCTAATTACAGCGCAGCCGCGATCAACATGCCCTAACCGGTGAGCAGATGGCAGCTGCATGAAATCACTGGGCGCAGATAGGAATCAACAAGGGAGATTAGGTAAGGTGCTTATTTGAGGGGCCGTCAGGGCCCGTGGCGAGAGAGTTCCCTCGGGCTCGAGGCAGGCCCTCTGCAGCCTTCTCCATGCACGCTCGGATTACACCGCTCGGTGATATTCCATCTGCATGCACCTTGCCCTCTGACTTGGCAAACACGGATGCTGCCAAAAGCCTTGTAAAGCCGTATATCTTAAGTACGAAGGAGCATCTTCGGGGGGAGGTGAATTGATTTGCAAAAAGCAGGCTGACACCTGGTCTCCTATTTCTCCTTGGAATCAAATAATTCATCTGTATACCCCTAGGCCATAGTTGAAATTCGAACCTGGACGAAACCAGGGACTATTTGTAGCAGTGGGATCAGAGAAATCAGCCAAGTGTATTCTAAAATTATCAATTGCTGATCACATAGCCTAGGTGTGCTTTAGGCCTTGTGGGGCGGGGGGTGGGGGGGTCTCAAGCTGCGGCTGGCTGGCCCTTCGCACCGAAGGCTGCCTGCATGGAGGAACAAATGTGAAACAGCCATGCGTTTGTGGGGTAGCTGCTGTCCGTATGTTATGTGTGCATCGTATGTAGATTACTGTCAAATCCTTACAGCTATGGGCAAAACGGTTAGTATCCCCCCCCCCCATTTTACAGATGAGGAAAGAGAACCCCAGAAAAGTTAAAGCCTCTGCCCTACAGAGAGGAAAGGGGTGGGGGGGGGAGCTGGAATCTTAAGAGAGTTAAAACGTCAAACATTGAAATGTTCAAACAAAAAAAGCACAACAGTCTATTAGATTAAAATTACCGTTTTCAGTTAAAAAAAAAAAACACGAAAGACCAGAAAAACACTAAAAAATTAAGTTTTGGATTCCATTGGTAGAATAGTAAATCACAACAAAATACTCAGTGTTTGGTTTTTTTTGTTTGTTTGTTTTTGTTTAACACTAGGAGTGTGCATAATGGTTAACGTATTTATATAAAAAATATATTTAAAAAAGTAAAAATAAAGGTAGGAAATACATCTACGGTTGATACTGAAGTATGAATTTGGCTAAAGGAAATGTTTATTGGTGTAGGTGAGAAATAGCTAAGAAGGAAAAACTGCAGATCTTAAAATAGGTGTAATATATTATATATCTGTGAAAATGGACCACATAGATTGCCTCCATTAAAGTCGTATTGGATGTTGGAATCTCAGGTTCCTTGGATTGCAACTGTACTTCTTTTATTAACCAGGCTTTTTATAAACCGTGCCTCTCAACACCTCAAGCTGACAGCCACATCCTGGGTGGTTATTTAATACCGAGTTTGACTTTCTTCACTCTGAGGGTCCTCGAAATAGAAGACCAGAAAGTAGCCTTTTAAAGGTCTGGCGCCATTTACAAGTCAAACGCTTTGGGTAGAGCGACTGAGGCGGCCCCCTTTTCCTTTATTTTCTTTCTTTGAGCAGTAAAGAGACCATCATGGACCAAAGCAAGAGTAAAATAAGGCAGCGTATGGAAAGCATTTCTGAAAGTCCTTTCCGTGTCTTACCACCGAGGAAGAAGGAAGAAAATAAACAAGAGAAAAATTAGCAATTCCTCTGCGATCGTGTCTCTGCAGAGTTCAACTGTACCCTTAGCCAGAGAGAGGAAGAGAACCCCCTGCCCAGACAGGGATCTGGTGATCGGGAGATCTGGTGATCTCCACGTAATCCCTATCTGAGCTACAGTGCCTCTGAGGGACCAATATGCCGAACACAAAATTCTGTAGCTCTCCAGTCTCTCCTTAAGGGCTGTGAGAAGTGGGTGTCACCAAGATCCCCTCGTTGTGTGACCTGAAAAACAAAGTCCCATCAGGGTCATGAAGGACCAGTTGACCTGAACAGGGGGAGAAAAGAGCAGAGCCACTGTCAACAGTGGACACTACACGTTGCTACGAAAAAGTAGGCTTGAAGTGACTCACAAGGGGATAGCATGGTACATAGAAAAGGCAATTGGACATATTTATTTTATGTTTTGAACAACATACCAGAAACTAATTCAAACCAAAAAATGAGATGCTTTTACCAGGAACAAAGATAAATTATTTTTATCAATCAGCATTAAATCCAACTGGATTTCTTGGGAGTCTTTAAAACAAAAGTTCTCTTTAACCGATAAAAAAAGAGCATAGGCGTATAGGGACAAACTTCTATCCTGCAACGTAATTCTAAGAACTTATCAGATAAACGCTTCTTAAAAAAAAAAAAAAAGATTCAAGTCTCTTACAGTGTCTTAGAATATTTAGACACAGTATCTTAGAATAGAGTTTACCAAAGATAACAGAACTGTCTTCTATCAGCCATCCCTGCCTCATGTTTACCTAGAATAAAAATAGAGGATAATATTAAATTATAAGTTAAGGAAGCCCTTTCTGCAAAGAGTTAAAATATATATATATAGGCTCAGTTGTTTGCCGCGTGACAGCATATGGGATTGAAATGAGAGAGAGCAGGGGAAGAGGGAAGGAAGGAAAGAAGGAAGAAAGAAAGACAAGAAAGAAATTAACATGTTTTAGAATACGACTTGAGGCGAAGTGTCACCCAAATGAAAATGAATAACCTGATTGACCCTCCTCTCTGCCCCCTCTCCTTGGAAGTGGGCCGTCAGAGCACCTCTGAGGAAAACCAGCATTTTTCTTTCAAAAAAGAAGGAAGAGGAGGAGAGGAGAAGCCGAGGACAAGAGCGGACACCGAATCCACTCAAGGAAATGAACGAAAATTCTGATTCTAAGCGTTGCCAATCAGCCGTCTCAGCCTTTAGAAGCAAACCCCGTCATCTCTCCTACAACACCTACTATTGAGGGGCTCGCTTGGGCACATAACTGAGGATAGACCTTTAAGTACTTGAGTGACTTAAAGGCTTAATAAATGTTATAGAACAGTTTTCATGGAAGTGTTGGGGGAATATCAGATGAACACAGACGGTTCTTTCTAATATAATTTAGTTAACAAGCGCAACAGATTTTTAAGCGCACTCCTCAATCATGATAAAAATCTGTACGATAAACATATTTGTCTTCTGTTGTCCCATGATAATAACCATCTTAGTTAACATTTACGGAGCACTTACTATATGCTAAGGGCGATGTGTATGTGCATTATCCTACTTAATCTTCACGACAATTTTTATGAGATAAGAGGCACTCAATACATTCAAGTCACGTAATTATTGAAATGGGCTGGTGAGCTAGCCTAGCTCATGGGTCAGAAATTCCACGGGTCAGGCTCTCTGATCCAAATGTCTCCTGGTCCCAGCGTGGTGATGCCACCTGGGAGCACCTAGCTATACGCTGCAGCCGATATATCACTGGGGATCGTTCTGAGCCCTTTCGTTGCCTGGTTCTTCCAGGATAGTGGTACCGACTCCAGGAATGTCTTAGGAATCTCATTTCATCAGCCAGATGGAGAGAGAATGGGCAGAAGGAATATTGGGGTCCGGGGACCATCTACCTCTGTTCCTCAGGATTCTTCACAACTGTCTTTATCACCACGAGTATTGTAGAATTTTACCGCATTATATCCTCCTTTTTACAGATGATAAAAATGTGAAAGCATCGAGTTGAAGGGACTTTTCCAAGGTCACATGATTTATCAGTGGCAGAGAGAGAAGAAATCTGTCTAATGCAATCCAACTTATCCATCTCAAGAAGAGAGATATGCCAAGGAGGATGATTATTAAATTATCACTAATGTGAACCCTTGTAATTACTCTCATAATTTTCTTTAGGCTTATCCCATAGGGCATTGTTAAGCATTATTAGATTGTGATTATAAATGGATTTGGCCAGGCATTTCTCTTTTGCTCTGTGGCAGCTTTTTCTCTAGAGGACTTGGCCTCTGGAGAAACTCCCTTCCCTGTATCCATTTGCTTCCCAACCTTTGGGCTTCCCTCATCTGATAAGCACTCAGTGACTTCAGCAGAGAATGCGTGCATTCAGGCTGATTTCAGACAGCTTAAGATCAACGTGCCAGTTGGTAAGTCCCCAACTGGTTGCTAAGTCATGCTTACTGAATGGATGAATGAATGAATGACCAAGTCATTATGACTTCTCAGGTTAGTGTTTTCATGAAGCTGACACAGAATGCGAAAACCGAAGTTCTCGTGGTCACACCGATTTCTTTCTATCCCTTCCTAGATTCCATGTTCTAAGATCTTTTTTTCTCTCCAAATAAATGGTATTTATTAAATAAAAATGCATTTTTCTTATGTATCAACCAGTGTGGCAGCCTTTGGATTTTTTAAAGCAACCTTCCTTTGCACACCCTTTATTTCCTTCCCCACCCGGCTTTATGAAGTGGAAGGGCTATGTAAAACTGGATATATTGAAGTGTACATGATTTGATATGTGTGTACATTATAAATGATTGCCACAATCAAGTTAATTAACGCACTCATCACCTTGCTTAATTTTTTTTTTATTTTCCTGGTGAGAAAGCTTGTGATCTACTCTCTTGGCAAATTGCAAGGATAAAATACAGTGTTATTAACTCTAGGCACCATAATTTACATTAGATCACTAGAGTGTATTCATCTTATAACTGAAATTTGGTACCCTTTGACCTACATCTCCCCGTTTTCTGACCTCCCACCCCCACCCCTAGCAACTGCCCTTTTCCTCTTTGTTTCTATGAGTTCAACTTGCTCTGCTCCCTACCTCTCTCTCTCTTTTTCGTGTCTGGCTTATTTCTACTTATGGATGTTTTAATTATATACAAAAGCATGGAGACTGGGCATTTTAATTAGTGACCACAGCCTTGACACAAATAAATGTACTGTTTTGGTTATGTTTTCAAATAAGAAAAAAAAAATCTTGCCCCTTATCACCAGGACCTTGAGTTTGGCAAATGTGGATGAGAAGGTCTCTCAGGTGCATTTTGTAGAGCTACGCAATCACGACTGGGAGCTGCGCTAACCCACCCCACGGGTAATAACCCTCTCACAGTCTGTGCTGTGTCCCTTGTCTGCCAGCGTGAGGCTGTTATGCGCAGGGAGGGGTGCTGCCCAGAAATAGCTCACCGTTTATGCTGTCAAAGAATACACTAGCGAAAAGGAGGTCTCTCTTCAAAGGACCTAATCCCAGGAATTTGACGGAAGAGTCTAAGACATTTGCCAAAGGTGATGAAGAACCCAGTGGGTGGTTTGGGGAAAGCAGGACTTGCCCCTGTTCCCTTGGACCATGTCCTTCTATACTGGGATGTTGGGGCCTTGTGGTACTAATCATATTAAGGCTGTAAGATGCTGTGGAAAGAGCAGGGACATTTTCCAGCCATTACCTACGAGGGTGGCCATACTGTTAAAATATTAAATAATTCCACACTATTTGATAATAGTCCTGCCCCAAACCCGTTAGGTGCCCACATACCCCTGGGATTCCTGAGTGATTCCTCACCTGAAGGAGTCATGCCTGCTTTCATGGAGGAGGGACATGCTCCCAAGACATGACCAGTGTCCATTCACATTGGTCACTGACAACCGTTAAATACATTCAGTGTTACCCCTGATAAAGAGTGTAGGAATAATGGCCAAAACATACCTGGCTTCAGTCCCAACTCTGTCATTTAGTAACCTCAGGACCTCAAGTCACTTCCCCGAGTCTTTTCTTCTCTTTATATTAGTCATCTTAGTAATTATTACAACATCGTGGGATTATTTTCGGGACTACATGATGAGAAAGACACGTGCCAATAATAACAGATTTCTGAATCTCGTGGATCTGTAAGAAATGGTGGCTCTTAAGCTGCATGGCAAAATCTGGCTGGGAGAAGAGGGCCTCACATATGAAATCTTGGGCATGAGAAAGGAGTCTCACGACTCACCCCATGCTCAGCCTCCTCCCTGCAGAAGGGAAGACTGGTAGAGCATGGAGGGGGCGTGATACATGACACAGGAGAAGGGCACACAGGAACCTTGAACTTCTGGTATGAACCACCTTGACACATAAGGGTCTTTGGGCACATGCACTTTTCCTCCTTTTCGTGTTGGCCCCATTGCTTAAAGTGCAAAGCAGAGGTCATGTTTTGGGGCAATGTTGTTCACTTTTAACACTCAGTTTATTAATGAATTTGGAACAAAGAAAATTCAATAAAGTGAGCAAGCAGCCTTGGGAGCCAGAGTAAAGGCAACTGAGAAAAGCACAGCACTCCATGGGACTCTCAGACATTATTTAGGAAGCTCTGAAGTGTACTCAGTCTGGGATTCTAAAAAAAAAGATAAGTTAGGCAATAGTTTACCTTAGATCATTACGAGATGGGCTTTAGCCAAAACAGTCTGTCAAACCCAAGAGAAAAGTTGGGGGAGGGATTATTTTTAGGGTTCTGAGAGCACTTTGCCTCGATATTCCTATGGGCGTTCAGTTAGTTATTGACACTTTGTGCGATAGGGTAAACTTGAGAATTATTAATGCCCCTCAGTTTCACCCTGTTTCCTAATTCTCTCTTCCATGAAACTACAGTGAAGCAACTGCTGTGCCTAGCTTTACAGTGGCAGACCAGGAACCAAATACAGGCTATGGAAAGTGGCCCCATTGGTTCTTAGTTCTCGGCAGTCTTCTCCTACACTGAGTAGTCCCAATCTCTGTAACCAGTGGGGTATTGCAGAAATCAGCATGTGTAGCTTCTGAGGTGAGGCCATCAAAGACCTTGAAGCTTCTTCCCTCCTCTGTCTGGGATCATTCACTTGGGGAGAACCCAGCCGCCACGTTGTAAGAGTGCTCAAGCAGCCCTGCAGAGAGGCACTGGGGGCTTCCTGTCAATAACTATGTGAGGAAACCATCTCCGAAGCTGGTTCTCCAGCCCTAACTGAGCCTTCAAATGTTTGCAGACCCAGCTGTTTTTTCTTGAGCCACGTTTAAGACTCGGAGCCAAGAACCACCAAACTGAACCACTCCCAAATTCCTGACCCACAGAACTGTGTGAGATAATCAATGTCTATGATTGTTTCAGCCCGCTTAGTTTTGGCATAACTTGTTATGCAGCAACAGATGACTAATACAATTGGAAAAGCCAGTCTTTAGCTGCCCATTCAAGGTCCGAAATATTGATTATTTATTCAGGACTACTTAGTTCCAAGTGAATGGAAAATGAATTGAATCTGAGGTGTCTCCCTTCCCCATACTTAGAGTGAGATTCGCTTTGGCAAATATGACCTTATCAGACAGCGTCCACTGCTTCTGGATCTCTTCCTTAATCAGTTTGCGGTATGATGTGCCAGTATGGCAAAAAAACGTCCAGAACTCTGGCTGCATGGGCTTGTGGAACTGCTACGTTTTATAGATTGTCAAGGTTTAACTGTTTAACAAATAGTTGGACTGATCCTTTAAAAGGGCTGTATTATCAATATGTAAATTTATTTTAGCCCATGTCTTCCTAAAACGTACCACCTGCTTCCCTGCCTTCCCTCCACAGAGCACATTTTGCAGCCCTGGAGGCTCCAGATGACCATTATTGTGAGGTCTGAAGTGTAACCATGAAAGGCAGAAGGTACAAGCAGTATTGGGCAGACACATACCCTGTGGATGGCAGCCCCGGAGGCTTTCTCCGTGCCTCTCTAATGCCAGCCTGTCATTGGGTCTTTAACTCATTCAGGAAGGGAAATTTCATAACTTCACAACCGTCAGAGCTTCGAGTCATGGCTAACTCTCTGCTGAATCGGCCAGGCTGCTCCGCTCCGGACTCTTGTCCTCTTCACCTTCACACTGTCCTCTGTTATTATCTAATTAACATTTAAGACATTTAATATTTAATTAATATTACAATGTATCCTTAGATCCATTCATAATTTCATTAGCTTTGTTTTAAAAGGAAATTTTCTATCACCAATCATAAAGGGAAAACCAAGACGATTGGCCACAAATAGATAAGGGTAAAACCACATGCTGTGGAAGCAGAACAGTGTCATCCATTCCAAGTAGCTTTGCCACCAGAGAAGATGCTGTGCATCTTCATGTCAGTGGGAGTCAAGTGCCTCCCCAGAATTCTGTGCTGTGGGGTCTGTGAGCCAGCTGCAATCCCCTGTAGTTTGCTAGGCACCATCATTGCCTCAGATCAGGAACAGGCTTCCCCTAAGCGTGCTTCAGTTGTGACGCCAGTGTCTTTCGACATGTCAACGCCATTGGAAGCGCCATCTCCAGAGAGGTCATCTGCCATGGCGCTCTCTTCTTATCTTGCTTCCCCTGTCCTACACCATGGAGTTAAGAGCTCCAGCTTTGATTCAGATCCTGTCTCTTCTCCTCACTGTGTGATTGTGAACCCACCAATAAAAGGAGGTGATAGTGTACACTTATCAGGTTGTTGTGAGAGTCAAGGGTGATGATGTATATATATAAGGCCTTGACGTTTTCTGTAAAGAGGCTATATCTCGTATTTGCATCACCAGCTATTTGAAGATTTTGTTTTCGAGTTTTGGGAGAGAATCTTCTTCCCAGACCTGGGAATTTTCTTTTTTCAAAAAAGAAAGAAAAAGGTCCTTCTGCAGACAAAACCAGGGTCATATCTCAGGTGTGTTGAGTCCCCACTTCTTGTTGTCTCTAGCTGGAAGCCGGCAGTGGCCCCCCTATGTGTGGATCACCACATTCCCACTTCTCAGTTAAGACAGTGCAAGTTGGACATGGTCACCAACCGAGATCCCTGGCTGATCTGAGTGCACTTAACCACGAATGACGCTTGGTGGTGATTAAGGGAAGATATATGAAGAAGTCTTAGAACAGGTTAACTGGGAACCCATGTCATGTAAATGCTGAGACATTTTGAAGGTGAGCATGGTAGAGAACTAACAAGGTGCCCAGCTCGATGAGAAATGAATTCCTAAGTGTACATGACCAGGCACAGGGTACAGAGAACATCCTCCATTCCCAATGGATGGGATGGTTTTTTTTTTTTTTTTTCATTCTTATCTCTGTTCCTTCTTCCTTCACTGTCACTGTGGTAAACTAAGCCAATGATGGTTTTGACTCAGGTTTTGGTTTCCAACCTTCTTACATACCGTGTCATCCGGGAGCAACGTAGGAAGTCTCTCGATGAGTATGTCAGGTACTAACCTAGGTCTTCACTGAATCCTTTCAACTGACTCTCACAGAATTGCATTCTGTGGACAGGGAAATAGAAATTCAGGGAAGTTAAGCTACAGGCCAATGGTCATTCATTTGGAAGAGGCAGAACTGAAATTTGAACCCAAGACTCTATGCTCCTGATTTTAGTTTCCTATGGCCTCTGTAACAAACCACTACCAACTTTGTGGCTTAAAACAACACATATTGATTCTGTTACACTTCTGGGGGTCACACATCTGAAATGCATGCAATGGAGCTAAAAATCAAGGTGTGTCGAGAGTGCTTCCTTCTGGAGGTCATAGCGGAGAATCCATTCATTCCATCTTCTAGATTCTAGAGGCTGCTGACATTCCTTGACTCATGGCCCCATTCCTCTAGCCTCTGATCTTCACATCTCTCTGACTCTGAGCCTCCTAACTCCCCCTTAAATACCCTCATGATCCCATTGGACCCACCTGGATAATTCAGGATAATCTGTACACCTCCAGATCTTTAGCTTTACCCCATCTACAAATCCCTTCTGCCATGTGAAACATCATATTCATAGGTTCTGGGGATTAGGACATAGACACCTTTGGGGGGGGGGGACACTATTGAGCCTAATATACCCCCTACCACCAATCTCACACTTAGGAGGGGATGTTCACATGGACTCGGGGCCTTATGTCAGCATTTCCCCTCGAAGAACAAATACTTGCCCTTGTGTTTGGCCAAGAGCCCAGATCTTCCATTCAGGGTCAGGCAGCTCCGCTCAAGCTCCTGGGTTCAGCGGACTGTACCTGGCCTGGCAGGGTCCATGAGACTCTGGAGGCACAGTACGTTGTGGGCATGGGGAGCATGATGGGCTCATGATAACATGGGGTTATTTCTTGTTCCATTTTTGTACCAATTATTACATTTCTGTTCCCAAAGGGTTTTCAACTGTGTTTATTACACTGCCACTCGAGAGGTTGAGGGGTTCATCCTTTCCAGACTCAGATGGTCGAGGGCCATTAGCAGAACAGGTCAGTAAGAGCAGCCTGTAAGAAGTGTGATCTGCTTGTCTTTACTAAGCTGTTTGGATTTTCTCGGCCCATTTCCCCACAAATTTAAAAGACACAATGAGTTTTCAGGGAGAATGCCTCCGCATTTGAAAGTTTTCGTTTAGTTTTGTTTACTTGTCGAATGCCCTCTCGGCTCCTGGACCAACAGACATGCCTCTTGTCACCAGGGAGAAATTTGCGTTGGCTAAATCTGTGGTTGGTCTGCTGCTTTTGCTTCTCCACTCAGCCACCCCAGTACTTTCTCTGTGGTTTGTGGTGGGCTCACAGTTCTTGACCTCAGGACTCCCACCGGTCTAGCCGAGATTGGTTGGCTTGGAACGGCTCACACATGGGTTCCTGGTGACATCTGGGACACCCTGCGACTAGTCTGACACGAAACACGGATCGCCTCCTTGGGTTTGGATTCTGTGGCACTGCAGTGTCTTGTTCGTGGCACATGATCATCTTCAAAATCGCACATCCCTTGTTGGGTTTAGGTCTCCACCCCTGGTACGAAGAGAAAGAGAGCCGGGCACAAGCAAGGGAAGGGAGCCCGGGGTAGGCCAACCTGAACTCTACAAAGAAGATGAATCAACAAATGCATGTCGAGAAGGCCTCTCAGTTTAAAGGAACTTGAGTCCTCTTTGGTGGCAGAACTGCGCTGGCCTTTTTTCTCAACTTACCTGATTTACCCCCACAGGAGCTGTGAGGTGCGTCTAGTTGTTCTCACTTTATACATCAGGAAACTGAGGCCAAAGGCAGCAGATCGATTTGCCCGAGATCCCAGGCAGGAATTTTTCAGCTAAGAGCCAAAAGCACCCCTGTCACTAGCCTGTTGCCTCCCCCATGGCCACTCCAGGCATGGCCCGTGGACCACCAGCGTCAGCGTCCCCTGGAAATGCAGAGCCCCGGGCTGACCCCAGACCTGCTGAGTCAGAACCTGCGTTGTAACAAAATCTCCAGGTGACTTGGGTGCACATGCTAGCTGTTCGCCTCCACCCCCACCTCCTCCTGAGCGAGCAGACCGTCGTCGGGTAACCCCCGTGCCTGAAGCCTCTAATGAGGCCACAAAGACGCTACGACCCAGGCCCCTGTCATGAGAAATTCAGAGCCCAAGGCAACAGACCTCCAGCCCTGTGGGGGTGGCGGTGCAGTAAAAACAGGAGTCACTGGGTGTTCGCAGCGCACAGAGGGGGGCAGTTTACCAGGAAAACTATCTGTTGGAGCTTACTCTTAACCGGAGTGGGAGGCAGTAACCCACTGTGGTCGAGAACAGCAGCCCTGGATTCGTATTGTCTGGTTTCAGGTCCTGGTTCTACTACGTCCCAGCTGTGTGATGTGGGGCAAGTTGCTTAACCTCTCTGGGCCTCAGTTTCTGTATCAGTTTCTATATCTGCACAACAAGCAAGCACTCTTATGGCTCTGGGGGATTATTTTAGTACCTGCCTGTTGTGCAGGTAAAATGTGATGATACTCGGGAGGGACCCAGTGGGCTGCACTCAGCTTAATAAGTATTAGGTATTATTGACGGTTGGGTGTACAACAACCAAAACAACAAAGGCTGGGAAGGGTTTTCCAGGCAGGGGGACCACACGGAAGATTTCCATTCCACTGAAGGATGTGTTTCGCGAGCACCTGCTCTGTGCCAAGCACTATTCTAGGCTCTGAGGACATGAACCTGAATTTACAAAAACAGTTTCCTCCACCTGAAGGCCTCACAGTCAAGGGCCAGAAAACCATCGGTCATCTGGCATCATTCGTATGTTGTATTACAAAGCTGTGCATTTCCTTCTAAGTACTGCTTTAGCAGCATCCCGCCTGTCCAAACAGGTGTATTAGTATTGCTGTATTTCCATTCTCCATCATTCCAAACATTTCACGTGTGATTTCTTCTTTGACCCTCGCATGTTTATTTTAACATTCACTCATTTCTGTTCGGCCTATCCAGTGCTCACTGAATACTTGGCCTTGCACCGGGCAGTGGCCTAGGCATGGCTTCAGGCCTTCAGGAGCTCATCATCCAAAGAGGCATCCAGCATCTCGTTAGGAGAGACAGACGTGAAGTGTTTCTATATACAACACAAGAAGCCTCTGTTCCAGATTTCTCAGCCCCAGGTCTCTGACTCCCAAAGCATTTATCGCTGCTCAGTTGCTGCTTCTGAAGCGAAGCCTTGTCCCGGTCACCACTGTATTTCCAGCCCCGAGCACTGGGCCCTGCCCATAGTAGGTACTTACTAAGTATTTGTTCCACAAAGTCGTTCTGCGGTACCCATGCACTTTGTCTCAGTTCTTTTGATTATTCTCTTAACTCGTTTGATTTTTGACTCATTTCTCCGATACTCAGTTCCGATATGCCCAAATCCTATCAGTCCGCACCATACTGTAGAGCTGTTTCCCCTCGTTCTAATTGTCCTGCGAAGTGCTCGGTGGCCTACGTGGGATTGTGCAGACCCCGGCACCCCAAGGCTCGTGTCTGTTTCCTCTACCACCTTTGAGCCAGAGAAGCCCTTCTCTCCCTCCGCCTCCCATGCATTGTGGGCTGGGACATACGTTTGGGCGTCTGCCCAGATTGTGCTTGGAGTGGCACCAGCTGCACAGGATATGTGAAATATCTGCTCCAAAGGGTCCAGGAGTGGCACTGGGAGTGGAATCAGCTGGTGCTCCAGGATAAAAATCATTTCGCCATCTTTGCTGAAAAGTCAGTGTGCTCCTCCTGCACTCAGCAGTTTATGGGGGTGCCATGTTGTTTTCAGTCTTCCGGCCCTAGCCATTTTCCAGATGGGGCTGGGTGCTGTTAGACAGCTCCATGCTCCTGCCAAAAAGAGTCGTTTCCTTGGGGCGGGAGGCCACCCCCCCCCCCCACAAGCCCAGCCGGCATTGCCTTTCAGTGAGCATACTGGAACTTGGCAAGTCCCGATTTCTTTGGGAGCTTGACCCGGGATGCCTGCTCCTCCAGCCCCACTTGGCAGGCGTTCTTGTCCTCTTGGTGGAAGGGAATTCATCCTTGTGGGGAGGTGCCCCTTCTGGAGTGGGTTTGGAGGGTCACAGCTGCCTCTGTCCAAACCAGTTACCTGCTTCTCCAGAAATTGCATCCCCCTTCCTCCGCCCTCCTGCGTGGCCATCCCTCTCTTCTATCCTTCCATCCTGCGTGTAGCAGGGTGGGTTTGAAAGCCGCGCATTACCCGTGTTTAACCTCAGACAAACCGCTTGAGTCTCTTTAAGCCTCACTGCCCGCAACTGCAAAATGGGTGAGGTTGTGAGGGTTTGATGCTGTGATGTGAGGGCGCTTAGCAGGGTGGTGAACACTCTCCGTGTGTCTGATCTCGCGCTGTTGTTGTTCATCACAGAGATTTGTTGGGCTTACTGTGGGTTTAGCAGGATCCTTAAAGAATATCCTTTCACAGGTGCAAGTGTTGAAGTGTGTAAGTTGTGCCTTTAGGGCGTAGATACCTGCATACTGAGATGTATAAACACCGAAGGCCCTAAGGAAGAGGCGGATCAAGCAAAGGGGAGCTTTAGTGAATTCACTCTGGCAGTTGCACCAAGGAGAGAAACGACCGGCAAAAATCATCACCTCGGTAGGAGACACTTGCATTTTTCACAAGCTTCTGGGTGAGGGCAAGCCGCAGGTCCCGTGGACCCCACCGGGAGTAGTGTTGCACTAGACCATGCCCTGAATGCTTCTGCTGTGACCCAGCAGCCCGCCCAGGGATTCACCTGCACTGGCTGCAGAGGACGCCTCCCAGCCCGCCTTCTGCCTGATGCGCCTCTCCCATCGGTCCTGCTGTTCTTCTTGGTCTTTTGTTACTTCTATTCTGCATGGAGCTCTCTGCTGGTCACCAGTTGGAGGTATTTTTTTCTTGCCATCGTTGTTCAGACATTTCACATCTCCAGGACTTTTCGTTCTAAGCCTTTCCATGGTGGGTGACGACCGAAGGCCAAGGGTTTGCCAAATTCGCGCGCGCGCGCGCGCACACACACACACACACACACACACACACACACACACACACCCCATGACGGTTTACGGGGTGGGTGCTGCCCGGCCAACCTCCCCATGCCAGGTGCAGGAGATTAGACAGGCTACATGCCTTCCCCCAGGCTATTTCCAGGCTATTCTAAAAAGGATTCCACCAGATAAACTTGAATCACTGGGGGACTGGCAGAAAGCCCTCTTCTTCTTGCTCTCCTCCCAGCCATATGCCAGCCTTATGAAAACACACAGAAGCTTCGTGAGTGAGCCGTCTCCAGGACTTGAAGATGAGGAATCTAATTAATCAAGTTCGTTAGAGTTCTTTCTAAAATGAGAGTAAACAGGCCCAGGGCAGGGGCCTGGCCAGCTCTTTCATGAGACAGGACGTAGATTTTTATGCTTGTGCATATGGCCTTCGTTGGTTGTGGCGGTAAAATACACACAACACAAAAATTTCATGTTACCCATGGTTCAGTGTCTAAGACAGTGGCGTTAATTTTAGTCACTAACATTGTTGTATCACCACTATCCTTTTGTTTTTATCATCCCAGACATAAACTCTGTACCCATGGAACAAGAACCCCCCTTTCTCCACTCCTGGTGGTCCCCAGGAACCTCTCTGTTCATTGCTTCTGTGCCTTTGCCTATCCTAGATGTCTCATGTAAGTGCAGTCACACAGTAGTGTCCTTCTGTGTCTGTTGTATTCCATTCATGTGTTTCAGGTCTATCCAGGTGGTAGCATGTATCAAAATTTCATTCTTTTCATGGCTGAATGGTATTCCGGTGTATGTCTTTATACCGCATTTGGTTCATCTTTTCATCTCCTGGCGGATACTTGAATTGCTTCCACTTCCGGCCTATTGCGGATAATGTTGCTATTATCATCAAATACCCGTTTGAGCCCCTGCTTGCAACTCTTTGGCTCAGACACCTAGTAATGAAGTCTCCGGGTCACGTGGTAGTTGTAGGCCTAACCTTCTGAGAAACTGCCAAAGTGTTTTCCACACTTGTACCATTTCCCGTTCCCGCCAGCAAATGTCATTCTTCACACGCTCACCAACACTTGCTATATTCCTTTTTTTTTTTTTTTATGATAACCCTTCTTAATGGGAATTGAAGTGATAGCTCGTTGTGACTTTGATTTGCATTTCTGTAATGACCACTGATGTGGAACATCTTTTCACGTGTTCATCTGCCACGTGTGTCTCTTCCTCGAAGAGAGTCACATCCATTTTGGCAGTCGGGTGCTTTTTTTTTTTTTCTTTCTTCTTGTTTTCTTTGGGTTTATGGCTACATTTCAGCACCGTGAGTTTCTACTGTGCTAATTTCTTCCAGTCCTGTTTAGAATCTGAGGTGAAAAGAAAAGAGTAATTGGAATAGACAGTTGTTATTTACAGCAGGGGTTTGGTATTAAATACTCTTGTGCCCTTTCATTAGCTGTATTATATTCTTATTATGTGTTTTACTAGGTAATCGTAATTCTTGGCTCTGGGATTTTGTAGCTTTTTCTTCTTGGTTTATTTTGTGAGCAGAGAAGGATGGCCAGTATGATTCCGAAGCATCGGGGCCACGGAAGAAAAAACAATTGAAGGAGAATGAAATTGTAAGCAAAGCGAAAAATGATAGATGAGTCAACAAGCAAAAAAAAAAAAAAATCCTTTAGAGGTTTCTAATCTCCAAATAGTTTTTCTTTATAATTTTCTGAGGTTATGAAATTAACTCAGGAGATTGGAGGGTAGTTCATTACTCTAATTGCCGAGCATTTTAATTATCAGGCGCATTTTATGCTTTCGCGAAATGTTCATTTCACAGCCTACTGGTAGGCCTTTTTGTAGAATGGGGAAGAGAGCATTCACACCAGAAATTGGGCGCTGACCCAGACAGGGCTCTCCGATCAAAGAGAAGGGGGAACGTCTGTGAGTAGGAAGCTAAGCTGTGCCACAGTGTCGTTGTGGTGCATTGTTCCCTTTCTGTCGTGATCAGAATAAAAACAGGCGCCAGAAGTTCCAGATTCCGTCCCCAAGATGCTTTCTTTCCTCCGTCTGTCCCTGCTCATGTTGTTGCTGCTGTTTTTCTTTAAGAGAGTCATAGGGCAGCCCAGACCTTAGGCTCTGGCCTTGGGTAGTAAGGTATTTCAGTATTCCAAATAGTTGGAGGAAGGATGGGAGCAGTTCCTGGAAGTCGTGGAGGGTCTTCAAAGACACTGATGACGGACGGTTTCGTGCGTGCTTACTACATACCCGGCCCTGTTGGACGCCACGTGATGCCACGTGGGGGTCGGGGTCACTATCCGTCTCCTCCCTCCCTCCTTACCTACCCACCTACCAAGATTTATCGAGTGCCTAGAACACGTCAAGCACACAGCAGCAAACAAAGTTGTAAATATCAGCTGGGTCTTTAGTAAATGAGTAAGCACCGCAGTCTTTGCTTGCATTCTGTTACCATGTCAGTCGCGATTCAGTCAGGAAACAAACTACCCAGGGATTTTAATGGGGAAAATTTAGTACAAGTATCTAGTAACTACAATGAGGTATTATTGGCTACTACGGGAATGCAGTTTTGGAAGCCACCACTACCCCTGAGGGCTGAGGCAGCGCAGCCAAGGGAGGAACAGATCAGAAAGAGGGGTTCCCACTTCCCAGGGCTGGGATCCAGCCACCATGGTCCACGGGATGTAGTTTTCCCTGAGACCACATGCAGGTGGGACTCACTAGGAGGGCTGACCTGCACGGTACCAGGGAAGGTCCCATATGGGAGGTGCCCTGCCGTGGAAGCTGCCGGAAATCAGCCACTAGTGCGGGTGATGTGCCAGGAAGTTGCCCTGGGTGGGGGTAGGAGTAGGCTCCCCACGGGGAGGGTGCTTCCACAGAAACATTCTTTCAGTGTCTCTCCCACGCCCTCTACTGGTGAAGCCTTACATGGTGCCCCGTGGCCACAAGCAGGGCCATGGTGGCTGAGTTTGGGGCTGGGAGGTAACCAAACCCTGGAAGACTGGCACAGGGGCTAATAAGTAGAGTGGGAAGCCTAAGGAGGTTTGAGGGGCTGTTTTACAGAGAATGTTCAGGGAAGGCCTTTCTGGAAAGGTGGTGTTTGAGCAGAGGCCTGAGGAAGGAAGTCGTAGCTGCCGGCAGAGCATTCCAGGCAGAGGGAACAGCAGGTGCAAAGGCCGTGAGGTCAGAGCTGGCATGGCGTGTTCAAAGAACAGCAAGGAAGCCAGCTGCAGCCCAGTGGGTGCGGGTGAAGGGAAGAGAGGCTAAGAGAGGTGTCTTGAGCAGAGACGCGCCATGAACTGACTTGCACTTTGAAAGGATCACCCTGGGTGCTGTGTCGCGAGTAGATCGGTGGGCGGGCGGTGAGGACAGAAGCAGTGACCCAGTGAGCCAGCTACTGTAGTAATCCAAGGGACAGATGAAGGGATGAAGGTGGCCTGGGTCAGAAATAGCAATGACGGCCTTGACAAGGGGTCAGAGGCTGGCGACAGTCGTTGGGGGGGGGGGGGGGGTGCACTTTTTCTAATGGATTGGAAGCGGAATGGAGAGAGGAAAGCATCCAGCATGTTTGTACGACCTTGGCCTTGAGTGACTAAATGAATGTAGTTGCCACCAAAACATTTGCTTGAAGAACCTCAGCCCCCAACATAAATATATGTTCAGAAGTGGTTCCCATTCCATCTGGGGTGATGACAGAGTTTTCAGGACGGGGGAGGGGGGCAGTGACAGCCGCGCAATGCCGTGGATGTAATTCATGCCACCGACTTGTGCCCCAACACTGGTTAAAATGGCAAATGACACTTTTTAAAAACCTACCGCAAAGGAATATTACAGAAATGGTGCTGTTTCCTTTTCAGTGCATCTGTCTCCTGAAGGGATTAACAGTGTACCTATGTTATTGGTGATGTCCATCCTGATCAGTCGGTCGGTGTGATGTCTGCTGGGTCCTCCATAAAGTTAATTTCTCTCCCTTTGTAGGTAATAAGTACTTTGAAGGAGATTTTATCAAGAAATGGGCACCTCCTAATGCCTCATGGCTATTACCATGGCTATTCCTTATGGGCTCCGAACAGGTGGGAATTAGGCATGTTCTTAGCCTATCTCCCAGGTGGGAAACAGAGGCCCCGTGGAGTTGGGTGACATGCTCCAGGGAGCACAGCTCGCGAGCGGCCAGAGTGAGAACTCGACGAGAGCCCAGCTTTCCAGCTGCTGCGCTCAGGTGGTGTTCATCCTAAGCCCTGAGCACAGTGCCTGCACGCATGTTAGATGTCTGTTACACGCGTGAGACGGAGCCGGAACGTGTATTTTGTGAGTCCACGCCTCATGCCCTTTCCTCTACCACCTCGGCCTCTCTGTCTGTCATTCGTTAGCCCTGTGCCTCCCTCAGATTTCAGGAATGTCCAGCTGTTGCCTAGCGTGGAATGAACTGTCCCACGGCCCCACCCTTGACCAAGTCATTGGCCGCAGACAGACACCAGAATTTGGCTCTCCTCGTGACGTTCCTACCCCATTTCCTACAATGGGACGGCGGGGTACTTTGTCCTTCACGTTAGCTGAAGTTTTATGATACTGTGTTTATGGGAAAATGCTGTTACTATTCTTAGGCCAGTGGCGGTTCTCACTTATTCATAGCTCCGCGCTTGTGGGTGGAGGAGAAGTTATAATAGAGTGCAGGTGCCTCTCATTGTTTTCCGCTGCTCACTGGATAGTGTTTATTAAAAAGGAAATCACAGTGGTGTGTCTGGAGCTGAAGTCTGAACAAATAACCCAAAACGAGGAGTCCCAGGAAGGTGGGCAGAGGCGACAACAAAGAAAAGCAAAAACAAGTTTGAGCTAATTGGGATCAGGCAGTATTTTGCGCGTGAATTATGAATAGGGAGCTTGGCAGCAAAATAATTATTGTATTCAACCTTTGTCGGCATACTTCACATACTTTTACACAAAATCCAGAATCTGAATTTAACACATTTTATCCAGGCCTCTCGTGGAATTTGAAAACCTAATTCTGAAAGCATGCGGCTGAAATGAGATCCTTTCAAAACCTTTAAAACCGTGCGTGGCCATGTTGGTGTCCACATGCACATCCCCCTTAATTTGTTCTCGTTTCTTAAAATAAGCCATTCCACATCCTCCGAAAAGAAGGGCTGGGGATTTCAATTCAAAACAAGTTCTAAATCATGACAGGCACTGGAATCCGTGCCGCCATGTCTGTAAGCTCTTCGGCCAGTTTGTTGAGAAACCATTGTGTGTGTGTGTGTGTGTGTGTGTGTGTGTGTGTACACATGCACAGGTGTACATGCTGTAGAAAAAGGCAGTTCTTACTACATGGCATTGTTCTGGACTGTGAGATACCCCCAGGAGACTGTGCTTCCTACCACATAGACATCCAACAAATCTATTTCCTCATTCAGCAAATATTTACTGCAGAGTACAAAGATAAATTGAATGTCACCCTTGCTCGTAAGCACTCACGGTCTTCAGAGGGAGACAGGCCCATGTACAACTAAATAGAATGCTGGGGTCATGCGCTGTAGCGGCCAAAGGAGCAGAGCATGGAGAGATCAATGCCTCCAGCATTGATAGGGAGTTGGGGAAGACTTCACATAGGCGGCCACATTCCAAGTATGCCAGGAAGATAAATGGATTTTTGTTCCAATCAGAGAAGGGAGGGAAAGGGCTCTGCAGGCAGAGACGAGCACGTGGACCAGCCTAGGGAGCCTGGGTACATGTGACACTTCCAGGGTACGGCATATCGTCTTCATAGCTAAGCTATCAGGTTCCTGTGGGGAGAAGAGCTCCAGGTGACACTGGAAAGATAGATGGTGACACATCACATCCCTCACCTGAGACAGTGGGGAGCCATCTCGGCCTTCGGGGAAGAATTGTGGCCTGATGGCCGACTCCCTCCATCAAACCTGGTCATGTTTTTGGAAGTATCTCGTCTTGAAGTACCTCAATTCCTCTTGCTTCCCCAGCTCCCTGCCTCTCTCCTGCCTGTTCAGCAAACTGAAAGATATCAGAACTATATTCAGCCCTCTCCAGTAAGATCATGAAACAAAAATACCTCATGGCTTTGCAACTTATGAGTGTTTTGACTGTTCACAGCAAAGTCTTTGAGACTCGCAGTTGTCATCCCCCCGTGGAGCTCTCTGGCAGCTTTTGATGAGTAAACCTGGGCCTGACTTTTACCCCAAAGTGATGATCTTTTGTGGCTTGTCTGCTCCAAGAATTGAAATACCCAGACTCATTCCTCATCTCTTGTTGAAACAGAGAAGTCACTGCGGCACCCTCCAGGGGGTCAAGGACATATACGGGTATTGAGACTGCTCACACCTAGAGCCTGGGAGGGGTGTAGCCTCCACCCTCTGCTCCAACCAGGAGGAGCGGCTTCCGGTGGCTCAGACGTGAGCCTTAGCAATATGGTGCCATCGGGCACCACCCGCTGTGTGGGCGTCGACTGAGTTGGGTGTTATGATAAGCAGGGTTGCTTTCCCTCCTTACCCCTACCCTTTATTTCTTTAGCCAATAGAGCATTGGGATTTGGTCCTCTGCTTTGTGCTGAACCATGAGTGGGCACGCACCTCCCTTTTGTTCTGGTCTCGTCGGGCCTTGGTGCCTAATACCAGGAGCCTCTGCAGGAGCCTGAGTGAGTCCTCCTGACGCAAGGTCGGTGGGTAGCCGTCACTACTCTAACCGCTGGACCGGCTGATGACGCTCCGTAGTTTCCTTATTTACTTTTCATGGGTGGACCCAGCTGTGCCCTCCAGATGGTCTTGGTCCTACAGGAGAGCATCATGGCTAATTCAGAAAACCTTATTCCAGCTTCCAATCTGACGGGAGCCTGGGAAGTAAAGGGGAAGGAGGGGTTGTACAGAGGGATGGTGGCTTCAGAGAAATGATCCCACACCCCCAGTACAGCAACCTTTGTGTGTGAGAATTTGGGTAAGCAGCCACAACACAGACTGTTTGCTTGACTCTCGTTGGACAGTAAGCACAGTGCTTGGGACCCTGGCATCCAGGGCCAGGCGTCCCTGTGTTGAGTCTTGGCTGACTTGCTCACTATGTGACCTGCAGCAATTCAGATCTCCTGTTTCTCAGTTTTCTCATCCATAAAACGGGCGTTCCAATAAGTATTACAAGGAATAAAAGCATGCCTGGCCAATGGTACCTGGGAGATCTGGTCATATGACTTGTTGAGCACCTGTAGTGGGCTGTGCTAAGAAGTGGGATCTTTATGAATCGAACAGATTTGGAGGCAGTGTGGGTGTTTATCTCACCAAATCCTATTTTTTTTACACAGTGTGTGTGCTTTCAAATTTTACGTGACACTTTAAGACCGGTGGGAAGAAAATAGGGAAAATTGGGAGTGAAGGTAAGGTTAGGAAAGTCTCGGTGGGTATTTCATAAGGACCATTGTTTCTGGGGTTTGGAACCCAGCATGGGTTCAAACAGGACTTTCAGCTCTGATGGAGATGTTCTCCATCTCCGTTGTCTAGTCCTGTACCTACAGGTGACTTTTCAACCCATGGAATGTGGCTGGTGTGACTGAGGGGCTGAAGCTTTAATTTAAATTAGTTCCCTTTAGGTAATTTAAGTAGCCACCCGTGGCTGGTGGCGGTCATACCGGGCGGCATGGCTGAACACTGGAAATACAGACCTAAAAGGACACCCTGCCTGCCCATAAGGGGTTCCTGGTCACCCTGGGAGCTGCCATTTACATGGATAGAGTGTGGTATGGTAAGCATTGGGACGGAGACACGCGCAAGGTGCGGGGAAGGCAGGGCAAAGTAGGATCTCATGTTGCCAGGCTAGTCAAGGATGACTTCACAGAAGACTCTGGCGCAGTACGATGCCCTCTTCCTGAAGACCTCCACTGAGGAGAGTATCGTCGTTTTGCAAGTGCCGATTAGGTGCCCCATACTGGGACACGTGCCATCGATGCTGTCACATTTACTGTTACGATTCCTTTGCCACCCATTCCACAGATGGGAAGTCTGAGATTCAAATCGGTGACGCCCCCCCCCACCCCCCGCTGTCCAGTCACACAGCTTAGGGTACAGTTAAATCAAGCTTTGCCTGACTCCCGAGCCACCCCGGGCAGCCTGTTTCTTGATTTACCCTCCGTGCCCTCCATTTCCTCCCTTGGATTCCTTACAGTGTTTTCTGGTGATCGGTGGCCACTGATACGCCCCCATCTGTCCACACGTTGACTAGTGCCAGATTTCACATAACTGGCTTCCTGTTCAGCAAGGAATGAGGTGACAGCAAGAGCACCAAGTAATAAATACAGCGGTATTTACATAATGTCGGACCTCCATGTGATTGATGTGTGTGTTGTTGATGAGGGTGTCACATGTTCGTGCTCTGATCCTGGTCTCAGTATGACTGTGAGGACGGGGCCAAGTCATTTCACAATTTGGGTGAGTGTTCCAAGCTTCTCAGAAGACCAACGCAATAGAAATTCAAGGTATGAAATTCAGGGTGCGGCCCCAGAGTCATTTTATTTAACAACTTCTACGCTGTGTTGTTTTCAATATGTCAAATGAGAACATCACTCCCCTTCTACCCACCCCCCACCCCCACCACATTGTGAGTGTTCAAGGAAGGTTTACAAGTTGGTTTGAAGGAAGACTTCTCTTGAAAAGCTGTATGACCGCGCCACTCACTTTTCTCAGCCCTGAGCTAGTTGAGTCCTGTTCATTGGAAGGAGCCACATTTTCTGGCTCATAAACCCTGGCGTCTCTTCTCAGCTCCAGGGCAACCCTTCCAGGAAACACCCACAGTTACCCAGCAGTGTGCAGTTCCCGCACGGTGGCACTTGACAGGGATACAATGTCCACCCCCCCCCCCTTGGCAGTCAACCCACTTGACTCCTTCCAAATCCTTCTTCAGATTCTAGCCATCTTGGAGGTTTGACAGATCTGAAATTAAACCAATGAGCTCATTCTACTTGTGGGATATTCTACCTGGAAGGGAATCACGGAGATCACAGTATCACCTAAAATGATCTCTTCACATAGCCCACCATTGGCAAACACGAATGAGGCTCCAGCCCATGTCATTTTTTAAAACTGAGCTACGAAGGCCCAGAAAAGGATGCTGTTGCTACGGCTGAGGAAGGCTAACATTAGTTGTTTGCTCTGTACGAGGCTCTGTGCTCAGCACTTTGCATAGATTAATCCAAACAGGTCTATGAATAGAGTGTAGTATTATCTCCATTTTAAGGATGAGGAAACCAAAGCTCAGAGAATTTTAGCAGATAGCCCTTGTTCATGCAGCTAGGACATGATGGAGCTGGGGATGACACACAGTTGGTCTGACCCACGAGCCTGTTCTCCTAACTAGGATATAAGAGCCATTCTTGTCCCATGAAATGGGTGGGTGGCAGGGGTGGGACCTAGACTGGGGGCCTCTGTTGGACCATCTCTGGCCCCATGGAAGGGGTGGGGAAGGATAAGGGCCTTTGGAACTGGCTGGTGTAAGAAATACCAGCTCTGCCCTTCTCCTGTAGATTAAAAGGGAGGCTCTGGATTGCAGCACCAAGCAATAATGGGAAGGCACTGGACCAAGCCTTTTTGAGTCTGATTGCATATCAGACTCAAATCTGATATCAGTGTCTATGGCCAGGAGGAGCTCAATAATCTTGCTGTTGTTTTTGTTGTTGTTGAAGTGAACTAATGCTGTAGCCAGTGTTCTGGGTATTTCAAGTCCCTATCAGGCTCCTGGGGTCCCAGGGTCCTGAGGCCGGGGGCAAGGCTCTTCTTACCTGCATCTCCTCCTTCTCTCCATTTCCTCTAGCTTTTGAAGCTTGCTGGGGCTTTCTTCCCCTCCCAAGATAAGACACAACATCCTTCTCTTAACATTTCTGGAGGTTGGGCGCCAGGGAAGGGGGATCCAAGGGTGCCTGCCTTCCCTAGCTCAAGAAGCTAAGGCCACACCCATTCATTCATGAATTAATTGGTTCATTCATTCACTGATTGATTGAATGATTGATTCATTAAGCTGTCTTTTGGATGCTTTGCTGAGCTAAGTAGTGGAAAAAATAGTACACAAGTCAAAAACAAAGGGTCCTTGCCTTAGGGGGACTTCCAAGACCTAGGAGGAAGAAGCCAATAAGTAAACAAGTAAAGTTGCAAGACACATGGAGACTGTGAGGAGAGCAATAAACAAATCAAAAGTCCTTGTGGTATCAGATGGAGGGGAGAAGGAAAGTCAGGGAAGACCTCTTTCAGGTGATATTTCAACTGAAGGCCTAGCAATGAAAAAGAGCCTGCATTTGGAGGGACTGAATGACAGTGAACATTCCAGGCAAGGTGAGCCAAAGTGCCAAGGCCCTGAGGCCAAAAGGAGCTTGGACAAGGTGAGCCGGAGCAAAAAAGGGGCCCATGTGGCTGAAGTAGCGTGGGATGGGAGAGCACAGTGTAACCAGCTAGGACTTTATTCTAAAGGAATAAAGGAAGCCACTGAAGAGTTTTAAGCAGCAGAGTGACAGGATCCAAGGACATGTGTCAAAAGATCTGTCTGCCTTAGGGAGTGTGAGTTTAGAGGGTGATAGAGGAAGTGCATAGATGACTTAGAGCCTGACCTCAGGGCCAGGCTGGGAGAGGGGACAAAGTAACAGCCCACTCTCCTCTGCCACACCCCCCCCCCCCTTCTGGAGGAATCCTTTGCAGCTGCAACCATTCTGTGAAAACAACGTCCCAAGTTACCTGATAGTATTCTAAAGCCAAACAAATATGCTATCGTTTCTGAAAGGTAAATCAAGACAGGGAAATGATGACACATTCACCACAACTGAAGTGTTTGTTGGGCGTTTGAGGACCCTTGGCTTGTTCCAAAGCCTACGTGTCTGGGACTTCTTTGGTATTGCCAGTAATTGGGCACCTGGCTAGAAACCGAGCTATTTTGGAAATTCTGCATCTCGATTTTAAAAAAGGAGAAGGACCAGAAAGGGGAGCTGGGTTTAGGTCTCAGAGTTATGTATCCCACCTTGCTATCCACCAGCACTATTCCATCAAGTCTTTCTCTACCCTCCCATCCCTGCTGCACCTGGACAGTCCTCACCAGGAAGGAGACCACGTTCATTTCAAGAACTGTTTTTATTTCATGATCAAATGTTACCAAGGTATAGGTGACATGACCCTCTGAGGAGCAAGAGATTAAAACCTGCAGCTTTTGTGTGCTTCGTACTTAAAACACACTTTTTCCCCCTTATTTTACCTAAAAACCCTTAGTTAGCATTTTACAAAAACATGAATATCATCTTCTAAATAAAAATAGTCATGTTGGTGATGATGATGATGGTGGTGGTGGTGACAATGGTGGTCATGGTGATGATAGTGATGGTGATGATGGTAGTAATTGTGAGGGTGATGATGATGATGGCAGTGATAATGGTGGAGATGGTGGTGATGATAATGGTGGTGGTGATGGTGATGATGGTAGAGACTGTCATGTGATCATGACCATAGTGGTGTCAATAATGGTGATGGTGAGCGTGATGGTGGTGATCGTAGTAATTATGATGGTGGTGGTGGTGATAATGGTGACCACGGTGGTTATAATGGTGATGGTGATTATGATGGTGGTGGTGGTGATATTGTCAATGACAACCGTGGTGGTGGTGATGGTGACGATGATAGTTAGGATAATGTGAGTGACGGCTCTGTTGATGATGATGATATCGATGGGTAGCATGTATTGAGCACCCGCTTTGCTCCATGGAATGTTCATGGCTCTTTAGATGTGATAACTTTGAATCCTCACACCAGTCTCATAAAATGAGTGCCATTTATCCTCATTTCACATGTAAACCAAGGCAGAGGTTTCAAATATGGTTCCAAACAGTATAGTTCTGAAACCTGCTCTCCTAACCATCATCAAACTTCAGTGAATTCTTTTTCTTTTTCAGAAAAACAAAACAGGTGGGGCTGTTACATTTGGTAGCAGATATAAATAGTCACCTTCATTTATTTTAATTTTCCTCTTCCGACCTTTTTGCCTTCTTCTCCACTCTTCGCTTCGTCTCCGTGCCCTCCTTAAACAACCCAGCTACCTGTGATTTACTCTGTTAGACTTATCTGCTTCTTGTTTTCAACTCTCTTCCAGTCACTGCTGCACTTACCTTCAAGGTACATGAGCTTTCCAATGAATTGTTCTTGCTCCCTGTCCATTTCCCTTCCTGTTTTGAGCACTGATTTTGCCACAGCCCCCTCTCCCCACTATGGGGCTACCCTTTTCTGTGGATGAGGACACAGTGTAGAGCTCACCTCTTTTATTCCGGAGTAATGCTTCTAACATTTGTATTCTGCAGCACTCCAAACGTTCTAAATACTCTCCTAGTTTGGGAAGGAAAAGTCATCCAAACTACTTTGTAATTGAATTCAAGAGTGATGGACCAAAAATTATTAATGCATTTCCTTCTCTCTGCCAGCTAAAGAGGATTCCATGTTTACTTCACTTTCCACCTATAAGCTCCATTAACTTTTAGGGTTATTTCTTTCCAGTCTTTCTTTTCCATACCCTGTTTTGTTGTTGTTGTTGTTGTCTTTGTTGTTGTTGTGCATTTTTTAGTTGTAATCATAATCATACTATATATGGAATTTTGAGGTATTTTTGATAATATTATTAGAGCATTACAAAGGCTTCATATAATGTATTCTCTGAAGATAGATATAAGGCATGCTGTTATTTTATGTTCCACCAAGGGAAAAACATTGTCAACTAAACAGTGATGCAAAGCTCTCTTCTCTCAGAACTTATTATTACATATCTATTAAAAAAAAGATATTTTGACTTATTTAGTCGGAGAATTCATCCTATATCAGGTGGCCATTTCCATGCCTTTCTGGAAACACAGTGAATTTGATTACAATACTGAATCATTGCATCATCTTTCCGAAGACATTTTAAGTGTCAATCAAACTCAACATGGATAACACCAAAAGTGCACTTATTTCCACTGAAATGCAGAACATATCGGTTATTGCCATGTAACAGGAAAAAGACTAAAACACATCTCAAAATGGATGAAAGGTGGTCTGTCATTTACGATGGCTGTCGGATAGTTGGGTACGTATGTGCCACACTTGACTTAACTATTCTCTTAACAAGTTTCTTTTAAGCTCCTCCTACTGTGTGTGTGGCACTGTGCACTTTAGTGAACCATACTGTGGTGACTGTGGACAGCCACAGGCTGGTGGAGAGGACCAGATGTTGACAGGGAGATGCGCTCTTGCATACACCACAGCAAGGAGAGAGTGGGGAGGGAGGAAGGAGTCTGTACCTACCATCCAGCTGTGCTTTGTGGGAGCTCCTTCTGGGAGGCCGTTAGATCACCTTCACGAAAGCCAGGGCCTCCAGCTGAAAACTGGGACAGTCTGGAATGCATCTTTCCAAAGCTGATGGGCATGACATTGGGAGTCCTGAGACCTGGGGAGAGGTGGGAGCTGCTATTTACTGGGGCCAGTGATGTGCCAAGTAACCCCCCATGTCTTTTAGAAAGACATAAATATTGTCTTATAAATACAAGTGGTGATGGTGGTGATGATCATGGTGATATCAGTGGGTCACATGCACTCAACACCAACTTTGCACCATGCGATTTTCATGACTGTTTATGTGCAATAATACATTTTACAAGGCCCTGGAAGAACAGTGCCATCCTGATCCCCATATTACCCAGAAATCATGTAACCACACATTCCTTATCATAGGTGGATATTACTATCTTCCTTTTGTAGATGGGGAACCCAAGGGTCAAAGGAGATAAGCTCAAGTTCACAGGTAAAAATGGGAGGGCAAGGTCCTTTTGTGACCCTGATCAGACACAGCTCTCCAGTTTCCCCCACTGAAGCTGACAGGTAAAGAAGAGAAATCTGTGGCCCCCTCCTGGCTTTTCTTCCACCAGGAGTGCTCAGGAAGCTAGTGAGTGAAGTTCTTAACTAACCATTGGGAAGTTGTGTAAGGTAGAGATGTAAGTATAGGCTCTGGAGGTGAGCTGCTAGCCCTGTGTCTATGAGAAAATGATTTCCTCTCCCTGAGCCTCAGCTTCCTCATCTCCAGAGTGGCACTAAATAATAGAAATGGCCTCAGAGCTGCTGCGAAAATTAAATGAGATAATACATACACAGTGTGAGGCTCTCAGTCTGTGTTTGCCATTGGTATTGTTACGTCGTTGCTCTTACCCAACAGGTTTATGAGGTAGGAAGCCTGATGAGCGAGCGGTTCAGAAGTAGGCTGCCTGAAGTCTTCGTTGGAAACCAGTGGCTCCAAGGTCAACCTCAGACCTTGCACCCAACGAGCAACGTCTGTCAGTCCCAAGGACTGCCAGAGAGTATGCGTAGCTGGGAAGGCAGCCATGCATTCCCTTTAGTGTCCAGCTGCCACCTGCTGACAAGCCTGAGGTCATACTCACAGGCCAGGAGGCCCCATGGGTCAGTCTCATCCCCTGTCTGTAGCCAGTCAGAGGGGCCCATGGGTCAGTCTGAGCCGGATGGGCAGAGGAGCATCATACCAGCTCCCAAGCAGTACGTGTGGCAGCAGCGATTACAGCTAAGGAGGAGCTAAACTCTAGAGGCTTGTGCTGTCCCCAGGGAATACACCAATTGAAAAACAACATCCATAAAAAATAATTCAGTACTAGTATGTAAAACTAAAAACAATAACGAAGTGTGGCTGGCTGTCGCGAATTAAGGAAAGCAAGACAAAGTGTGTCTTGCCAGCAGGTAACTCCCAGCAAAGGAGAGCAAAGGCCACAGCGATTCTCACTCCCCACCTTCGAGGGGAAGGTGTCACCTTTGGCTGCAGGAGTTCACACCTCTTGGCAGCAGCTCTGAATCTCTTTGGGCACCAGCTTCTGGGAAGCAGAGTCAGTTAAGACTGTTTTTTGGGGCACAAGGAGGTCTCACACTAAAGCACACAGCCCTACAGCCAGAGGTGTGCTGATAAATGTTCAACACCTGGGCCTCTGGGAGAAAATAGAGTGTTCATGTATTCATATACACACATACAGGGCTATTGTAAGTTGCTGGTAGAATAAATGCTTAGCACATAATTTACAAATAATAATATACACAATACTAATTCTTACAAGCAGTCACCACTGTCTAATTCCAGAACATTTTTATCTTCTCCCAAAGATGCCCCATATCCATCAAACAGTCATTCCCCGTCCTCACCTCCATCCCCTAGAAACTATTAATCTCCTTTCTGTCTCTATGGAGTTGCCTATTCTAAATAGAATATTTCATATATGTAGCCTTTTATGTCTGGTTGTTTCACTTAGCATAATGTATTCAAATTTCATTCATGTGATAGCATCTGTCAGTACTTCATTCCTTTATATCAGTAAGTAATATTCCATTGTATGGATATACCACATTTTCTTTATCTGCTTACCAGCTGATGAACATTGAGTTGTTTCTCCTTCTAATTTGGCCATTATGAACTTTGCTACTATAATCATTCATGTGCACGTTTTTTCTGGACACCTGTTTTCTATTCTGTTGGGTATATACTTAGGAGTGGAATATGGGGGTCATAGAGTATATTTAATTGTTTGAGAAATCACCAAATGGTTTTTCCACAGTGTCTGCATCATTTTATATTCCAACTCACAATGAATGATGGTTCCAATTTCTCTACAGCCTTGCCAACCCTTGTATGTTCTCTTTGTTTGCTTGTTGTTTTTATTACAGCTATCCCAGTAGATGGGAAGTGGTATCTTATTGTGGTTCTGATTTGCATTTCCCTAATGACTAATGATGTTGAGCATCTTTTCATATGCTTATTGCCCATTTGCGTATCTCCTTTGGAGAAATGTCTATTCAACTCTTTTATCTGTCTTTTTTTTTTTTTTTTTAATGTTTATTTACTTTTGAGAGAGAGAGAGAGCACAAGCAGGGGAGGGGCAGAGAGAGACAGAGACACAGAATCCAAAGCAGGCTCCAGGCTCTAAGCTGTCAGCACAGAACCCAATGCAGGGCTTGAAGTTACAAACCGTGAGGTCCTGACCTGAGCCGAAGTCTGATGCTCAACCGACTGAGCCCCAGGTGCCCCTTTTCCATCTTTTAATTGGATTATGGTTTTTTGTTGAGTTGTAATATTCTGGATACTAGAACCTTATCAATATGTGGTTTGCACATAGGTTTTTCTAGTCTGTAGGTGATCTTTTAACTCTCTTGTTAATATCCTCTGATGGACAAAACCTTTAAATGTTGATGAAGTCCAGTGTATTTTTTTTTTTTGTCTTTTGCAGCTTGTGCTTTTGGGGTCATATCTAAGAATCAAAGCGAGTCATATGGAGTGGGGCCCTGCACATTTGCATGGAGTGGGGCCCTATGGAGTGGGGGCCCTGCACATTTGCATGATAGAGGGCACACATAAGAGTGTAGTGAAGAACTGGGGCCATTAATACAATTTTGTCACACCATGATTGGCTTACATTGTCTCCAGTATGTCTGCCAGGAACTTTGCCACCCAAACAGAATCACAATTCTGTTAGCAAGAAAGGAAGAAGAACAGTTTGGGCAGACAACATGTAGAGCTTACAACCCAAACTGATTGGGAATCTCACCTGTAGGAATCTGAGATCAAGGCTGGCCAAAGCACTGTGCGATGGCTGAGGATGTGTTTGGTACCTCTCCGCGAGGGATAGAACGTGGTCATGGAAGCAAACGTCCAGGAAGGCCAAGCCGCTCACCAGGATCCCCAACAGAGAGCTTGATTGTCCATAGCTCTGTTCTCTGTTTTCCCTGGATGGCTGAGGCTTAGCAGTAACAGATCCCAAGCGTAGAAGGAGAGAGAGCTGTTGCAGAGAAAGGAGGAAAGACACAGATCCACATCCCTGTCGATAACCAGGATGGTGGAACAGGGATCTCTCTCTGTATCCTAGTGACTCTCAAGTGATACCAGTATGATCCGTAAGATGGAGAATCTTCTTCCTGTTTCTAGTTGAAATGCCCAAATTCTTTTACTCCTCAAAGTTGGAATGATACAACATAGACTCTTCAGCTGCTCTTGACTCAAGAATATAAACTGACCATTGGCTTTCCTCATTTTTTATCCAATTTTGCCTTCCATAAGCCCAGATATGACTTCATTTTTAAAATGAAATTTTGCAGGTCATTAGCCCATAATTAAATGATTCTGGTTATTAGCATAAAACACAGCTGTGGTACATGAGAGGTAACCTTTATTGTTTAAATATTATGCAGTGTGTTCACATAGTGCCCAGCAAAATTCTCTTTTTTCAGACTATTCAGCCATTATGGAAATGACTTATGATTTCATTCAGAAATGTTACAAATGCACTTCATCATTTCAATGGGGGTAAACATTGCCTAGAATAGTTCCTAAGAGGAAACCAGGTCAGGAACAGGGAAATTTTTGACATGGAAGAGAGCCCCCAGCAGGTAGGGCTCAGAAAGACTCATGCCTTATGGAAAAGTTCTTAATATCTTGGGCTTTTGAGTAGCAGTGACCTGGATTCAAATCCCCCTTTCTGTGTCCCCTTAGGCAAAATACTTAAACTCTCTGAACACCAATTTCCCCATCCAAAACACCCCCAAAAGGGTAAGTTATGCCTCCCTCTTAGGGTTCCTGTGAGATTCAAGGAGGGAAGGTCTTCTTGTGGTGGGCACAGCGCTGGACCCATAGTGAACGCTCAGCATCATAGCTGCTGCTATTATTACTGCTATTGCTGGTGCCATTACTCTCACACGCTAGTATAATAATGGTGATGCTCTGGCCTGGGAAGGTGGGGACCCCTGTCGTTAGACAGCCCAAGCAGCACCTGCCTATTGCAGAAGGTTCAGCAGCGGGCCATGGAACTGCCACCTGTGGCTCCTTGGACCTGTCTGCCCTTGAGTAAGTCAGTGACGAAGAAATGACTTGCCTTTTGTGTAGTAACTTTGTGCCTGGCATACTGCAGATATCCATGGTTGACCACTTAATCTTGTGATTATCTACACAAGCATTCCAGTAAGTCTGCAAATAGTAGGAGTTGGAGGCTTCAGGCTGGTCTCTGAGCTGGTGGTTTCTCCAGTCGATCTAATGTACGTGGTGGTGGTTAAGGAGATCCCTCCTTGAAGAATAGCACTGGTGATGGTGCTGGAGATAGTGATAATGTTGATCATGACAGTGATCGTAGCCTGAATTATCGAGCGCTCAAAAGATGGTAAATATGGTGCTACATGCTTTACAGGTTATTGTGTCATTTACATTTCACAGATAATCTCTTTCTACATATAAGGAAAATGAGGGACAAACACTTCAACTTATCTCTGATCTCACGTAGGGTACTTGAGTCCAGCAGTCTCACCCCAGAAAGCTGGTTCTTGATCACTGTGCCCTTCTGTCTGTCCAGTTGTTTGGTCAACGAGTAGAGTGGGAAGGAAGTCCTTAACTTCTGAGGGCCACCTACAGACTGCAACAAAATGTTTTCTCCAACCTCAGTCTCGATGGGATGAGCGCTCATGAGTTCCTCTACGTCATACCTGGGGCTTTAGGCCACTGCTGGGTCTTCCTGTTCTAAAACAGAACCCACAGTGCACATGGATGTCTGGAAAACGCTGCCTCGGAGGGCCGCACTTCCCTTCCCAACTTAACACTGACTTCCAGACCTGGCTCTTGAATTTCATCCCTTTCTGCAGCAAGTACACAACCTTCATTGGGCCAGCCTCTGGGAATTGAGTCTAGTGGGTAGGTCCCTTATGTTTCTAAACCTCAGTTTTCTCATCTATGAGATGGGGATAATAATGACATCTACCTAATATATTTGAGGAGGAAATGAGACATTGTATGCAAAGTATCTCGTAAAGTGGCTGACAGATTAGAACCCAATAAATACTGGCTATTTTCAGCACCACCATTATCTTCACCGCCAAATGGATACAGAAACATAAGGTTCAAGTAAGTGAAATATGGTAAGATAATGAATGAAAAGTAAAATTAGTTGATGTCTATAATAAGACAAAAAAGCCTCCTGTGAATATTTATATCTTAAAGATCCAAGATCTGTCATTGGTTTTTCAAACAGGGTGTGGTAAAAACTTAGGCTGCTGACAAGAATTGCTTTAAATGTTTACTTAGCAGGGGCATCGGGGTGGCTCAGTTGGTTAAGTCTCCAATTTCAGCTCAGGTCATGATCTCGTGATTCATGAGTTTGAGCCCCACATCAGGCTCTGTGCTGACAGCTCAGAGCCTGGAGTCTACTTCTGATTCTGTGTCTTCCTCTCTCTCTGCCTCATGATCTCTCTCTCTGTCTCTCAAAAATAAATAAAAACATTAAAAAAAACCACATCAGTTAAAAAATTAAAAATAAAAATAAATGTGTACCTAGCTATCATACTGAAAACACTTTTTGACTCCCTTCCAGAACTTGCTTCTTTTAGTCGAGACTGGCTAACTGCTCTAACAAACAACTCCCAGAACTAAAGTTGATTTCTTGTTCAAGTAACAATCAGTGAGGCGGTGAGCAGCTGGCCTCCTATGCTGTGATCCAGGGACTCAGGCTTTGACATCTTGGGTTCATCCATCCCTTAGAGCCTCAGATCTTCTCCTGGATCCTCAAAATCCAGACACTGGATGAAGGAGGAAAAAGAATAGGACTCCCAGCAGGTTTTTATGGGCCAAGCCTAGAAGCAATGAGATCACTCTCACCTACTTTCCATTGGCCAGAACTCAGTCACATGGTCACACATAGCTAGGAGAGGGTCTGGGAAGTGTCCTATGGTGATGCCATCAGGAGGCAAGAGAAATGTTTTCAGTGACACGTTGTCTTGTCTGCCTTGCTCTCTACTATATTATTGTCAAATTGCACAGTCTTAGCGCACCTGGGTGGCTCAGTGAGTTAAGCATCCAACTTCAGTTTGGGTCACGATCTCATGGTTTGTGGGTTTAAGCCCCACGTCAGTTTCTGTGCTTACAGCTCAGAGCCTGGAGTCTGATTCACATTCTGTGTCTCACTATTTCTCTGCCCCTCCCCTGCTCACTTGCTCGCGCTCTCTTTCTCTCTCTCTCTCTCTCTCTCTCTCTCTCTCTCTTCCAAAAATAAATAAACATCAAAAAATTTAAATGGCACTGCCTTAGGGCACCTGGGTGGCTCAGTCGATTAAGCGTCCAACTCTTGATTTTGGCCCAGGTCATGATCTCAAGGTTTGTAAGTTCGAGGCTTGCATTGGGCTCTGCTCTGACAGCACGGAATTTGCTTGAGATTCTCTGTCTCCATCACTGCCCTTGCCCCAAATAAATAATTTTTTTAATTGTGCAGTCTTGTATAAACCACACCAGTTTTATTTAGCCTTTTGGAAAATAATTATTGTCCATATTCATCGCAAAAATACGTGTTTATTTGTATCATTGCCATGTATTATCAAGAGACCTGAATTTCACTTCCCAGCTCAGCCATTCAGCCATTCAGGTGGAGCTCAGACTGCCTTAGTTCTTATCTTTATCTTAAGTTTCCTTATCAGTAGAATCAAGGAAATTGTACCCGCCCTGCCTGCTTGTGTTGGGTGAGGATGACATGACCTGATCTGTGACAGTCCCTTGTGACCAAGAGAACCTGTGGGGTGGGAGGGGTGGGGGGGAGGGTAGATGTCTTAAGGCAGTTACTTCTTACCTGAATAAGACACAGAACATAACCATGTATTACTCAAGACATGCCTTTTTTGTTTTTAAGGGTCAAAGTGGTAAAAATAATGAAAGTTCGATATAACGGGCAGTCCTGAGCCACAAGCTTATATTAATTCCCCAAACCCCAAGAGCAGAACCTTCCCCACAAGGCTCACTGCAAGAGATGCTCCCTGGGCAGCATGGGTCCAGACTAGGGTGCTGGGCAGACCCAGCCAGGCTCCGTCCCACCCCCAGTACTGGTGTATTTCCAACCCTGGACCTCAGTTAAGTCAATATTCCTGAGCTTCCATTTGCTCATTGGAAAAATGAGCAGACCCATCCAGCTTCATGAGACTGATGAGGACAAATAAAATCACAGAAAATCGCTGGGGCTGCAAGGGATCTCAGCTCATCAAGTCAAAACTGCTCTTGCTTCTAAGGAAACTGAGGCCCAGAGAGATGGGTCACTACCCAGGCTCTGTAGGGAGAGCTGGGCGGAGCCTCACACGGAGCCCAGACCCCCTCCACCCCCTCCGCCCCAATGCTCCTGGCCCTTTAAACCCACTGCGTTGTCTCCATGATGTGAGCACAACCCATTTGCACAAGTTAAGGCGCTAAATGCAAGGACATCATTGCCGTTATTAATCCAAACTGAGTTTCCACCATGCTCTTGTGGAATCTGGGTCACAAAAAGTGAAAGTCAGGTTCAGATTGACAGTGCTTTTCAAAGGAAAAAAAAAAATCTTGGCTTTCTTGAGCTAGAGGTCAAATGTCAGAAAAGCTAATAACAGAACAAGAGGGACCCACGGATATAATCGACACATGAAAAAAAAACTGGTGAGATGAGGGAACAAAAGATATATTATCATTAATATGCTGCTTTTTGTTATGTACTCGTGCGCCGGGAATTATTGTACAGCCCATACCCACGTCCTTAGGCAGAAAGCACCTTATCATTCACAAGCTTGGCTATATATCTTCCCCCCCAAGGGAGTTTGTTGTGTTTTTTTTTTTTCTTTTTCTTTCTTTCTTTTTTTTTTTTTCTGGAGAGGTTTACAATGATTCTTGCCCTATAGGTTTTTCTTGATACATATATACTTTTAATTTCTCACCGTCTCAGGGGTAAATAAATATATTAAAATAAGCTATGGGATGTATAGCAGAGTATAACAATGATAAATGATGTTGTGTGTAATTTTCTACTATTAACATAAAGTAATATAAACTGAAGGACACTAGTCTATTGAGAGACTTAGAAGCTAATGTTCCATATCAGATGTGGCCAATGTCAGGACTGAATACAGATTAGGCAGTGTCCTTTTCTCCCCAGGGGAATTAAAGTTTGAGACACCACTAGCTGCTAGTGGTTTTACGGCATTTTGTTGGGGCCGGTGGTGCCTTTCTTGGTCTATTAATTCAGGAGCCGTAAATGACAATGTGAGCAAAATGCTTTTCCGGTGGGATGCATTTCATTTATGCATGCTTCTATCACCAGCACCTCGTCAATCCATTTTGTCACAATAAGTGTTTTTAAATTGTGGAGATTACCTCTACTTCATTATGGTCCCCTAGCATTGGTGTCTTAGTCAAGGCTATTACGTAAAGTTAGGAAATATTTAAAACTCTCTGTTTCCAAAGAGCAAGGGAGGCAGAGGAGAAGAGTTCGTCAGAGTTAGACCTGTCTCTTGTGTTCTTCCCCAGCGGAGAGTTCATGGCCAGGTTGCACTCTGCAGGGAGGAGTAAAAACCCCAGGTCAGGTGCTTGCCAAAATCCCCTCCCCCACTTTTTCTTTCTTTCTTTCTTTCTTTCTTTCTTTCTTTCTTTCTTTCTTTCTTTCTTTCTTTCTTTCTTTTTTTTAACTTCAGGGTGTCCCTCTGGGTTTGGAAACACACATTCATACAAATGTGATTGCTGCATTTTTAAGAGCTCGTCAACATTTAAGATTTTTCTTTTAAAAGCGATTATCTCACCAGTGATATCATCTGAAAGCTGGAGGTGTTTTATTTTATTTTAAATAATCTTTTTGTAACACTTCATTGTCGAGGTGAGAAATCTACTCTAAATCCTTCCTTGTATGGATGAGGAGAGTGAAGGCCAGAGAGAGGGACTTGTTCAAGGTCACCCACTTTCTCTGGCACTTATCTGCTGTCCTTTCTGCTCCCCGTATGGCCCCTTCTCGTTATGCCCTCCCAAAACGCATTCTGATGGAATTATGGAAAAGATAAAGGGGGAAAGTGAGTGAGTCATTCTGACAAAAATCTAATCAGATACATTGGGTTATGTTGCCAGAAGCTGCAGAAATTATACACAGCATAAAAACTAAAAATATCTATTAATCGTACTCTCAAATACACGTGTGACTTTAGAAAAATTTTTGTATGAATAAATACTTTTCCTTGAAATTTGTCTTGGCTCTAGGGCATGAGTTGGGAACTTCTCCCACGTCTGGAATTCGAGGACTGGGGTCTGGATTAACTCTTTTTCTCTCTCACCCCATTAAATGGGCAGAAGGGAGCTAACACTTGGGTTTTACCACACATATTGTTATCCTTTGGGTTGGCTCTGAGATGATACGTTTGTCACGGTTCATAAATTTTATCTTTGCACTAAAAACAGGGTTAGAATATCTTCAATGCAATTATAAAAATGTATTAAAACTGAGAAGGAGAAAAAATATGGTGGTAGATGCGATTTTAATGATTGTATAAATGTTCACTGTTCCGTGGCAAAAAAAAAAAAAAAAAAAAAAAAAAGTCATGCTTTTCAGCCACAGTATTTCAGAGGAATGCCAGGGAAGGGCCAGGTTTCCCATAAATCCATGCCATGTGTTTTCAGCAGAAAGCCCAAAGCCAAATATGTTGCACTGAGATTTTGCTTGGAAAGAGGTGAGCAGATGGTGTAGTGTGATGTCTACAGGTTATGATTCTGTAGGACCCTCTAGACACTGGGTGTGAAAATCACCCTGAAGAAGGTGTTACTCTCAGCTTCTTCCTTCTCCTAAGAAAGAATTTGCAGGGCTGGGGAATAGGAGTAAGCGTGCGAGATCAGAATTAGCCCTCCACATGCATTGCCGCACAGAGACCGTCCTCACTGGTAGAATTTGTCATTCACTTCCTTTGCTAAAAGGTTCGCAACATCAGCTGACAATCGGTGGGGAAGCTAGACACAGCGGAGATGCACCTGCACATATTTGAGGGGTTCACGTGGAAGCTCCCCTAATTTCAGATCGCTTTTCAGAGTGAGAAAATTTTTTCAAAAACCCAAATGCTTAGTTGGCCAAGGTAGGTGTGTCTAGTCTATCAGGCTTGTTGCAAACTTCTCTAGAGATCACATTTTCTCCCCTGCACTCACTTGACTGATTTTCTTAGTCAATAAATAAGCTGATAGCTTCTAAAGTTGTGACTGGGTGTTCCCCAATATAAAACATGAAGCAGGGGGCGTCTGGGTGGCTTAGTCAGTGAAGCGTCTGACTCTGGCTCAGGTCATGATCTCAGGGTTCGGAGCCTGGAGCCTGCTTTGGATTCTGTGTCTCCCGCTCTCTCTGCCCCTTCCCCTGCTCGTGCTCTGTGTCTCTCTCACAAAAATAAGTAAACATAAAAAAAAAAAAACTTAAAATAAACCTGAAGCAGGAAGCTCTGATAGTTAGGCAAGTTTTGTGAAATGCAACATTTGTAGGCATGAATATTGCTCACGTAATAGTTTCTTTCTTCCACGGTGCAGTTTTCTGGGTGACTGGGGATGTAATTCCCTGTCTCTTGTTCTTTAAGAACTGTTGGCATTCTACCATCCAGTGAAGGTGTTTATGCCCCCATCATTTGAACTCGGTAAGGTTGGTAAGGAAACTGGTACTTCTTGGTGAGGGGAGAAGGTTCTTCAATCGCTTCAGCACACTAGCCGCTGATCTCCATTACTTGGTCTCTGAACAAGGTTACCCACAGAGTTTCAAAGTTGGCGGTGGTGAGTTTTGGATAGAGACCTCTTCCTAGCTCAAGCACACATCCTCAGTCCCTCTCCTTAGTGTGTATGGATCGATTACATTTCACGTTCAGACAACAGGACATTTCAATTTTCCATTCAAAGACTAAAGCTGCGTAGGATTTACGATCTAAAACAGGGTTTTGTTATTTCATAGGTTTTTGAAGTCAGATTCCCCTGATCTGAAATGCACGGGTTTTGTGATTTGGGGGAAATCACTTAACCTCTGTCAACCTTTTATCAGCAACATGGGATAAAAATAGTACCTGACTTGCAGGTTAAATGAGAATTTAATGAGATAATGCGTATAAACGGCCTATATCACAAAGTCTGGCACAGAGTAATTGCTTCTGCTGCTGCTTCTTCTTAGTGTTATTGTTATTAACATGATTGTCATTGTGAAAATGACTACGGATGTGCCCATGAGTAATGCTCACTCTTCGATCAGACATGCTTTTTAACTATACAGGTATATTAAACACAGAGCCCACTTTTTTTGTTTGTTTGTTTTGCTATTTGTTGAATGTGTACAAACCCATTCCGTGTACACCCTGTACAAGACATTCAAGGTATGTTGAATTTCCCAGCAATGCTATGGAGCGTGGGAAGAGACATGAGCTGGTGCAAAGAGACTGAGGATAGTTCTGTGAATGCAAGTGGACAAGGGAAAAGAATAAGGTGAATACCAGGAAAACAGGTCTGTTTAAATAAACAGGAAGTTAATGGTTGGTTTGTGGAAGGCTTTGGAAACCCACTATGCTAATCTGGAATTTTCTGTGCCACTGGAGTCTAAATTAGTTAAGGGTGGAGACCATGTAATTCCCTCCCTGAACCTAGTCCACAGCCTTGTTTTTAGCACATACCTAGTAGATTTATGTGAATATTGTGATTCAGTGACTGAATCAGTGGACAATGAATGGGTGAGGAAATGAATGAATGGCTAGAAAAATGAACTGACTTCCATCACCAGGCCTGCCATTCTGTCCCTGGTGCCTAGCAGTGGGGCAGGCATTTGGTAGGTGTTCCATAAAAAATAGGTTGGAATCAATTATAATCTAATATCAGCATTAACACCAAACTATGATTTAATATCAATATCAATTATAATTTAATATCAATATCAATTGATTTAATATCAATACCAATTGATTTAATGTCAATACAATGAATAGAAATTAATATATAATATTAATTATATTAAAAAATCATTGTAGAAGATCCGACAGTCCTAATTTATTCCACTCATAGGATGTGTCACCCTTAGCACATACCTCACTGTTTCCTCCAAATAAATAAATAAATAAACAAAAACATGTGGCTGTGCAGAAGTAAGACCTTTTTTACCCCCTCAAACCACCACCTTGCTCAAGTGTATTATTTTAGTGGCTTTACGGTACATTTCTTGTGGCCGAAGAAGCTATTGTCAAGTTGATCTCTGCTCTCAAGTGTAGAATTTATTTGTCAGGCTCTTGCAGAATTCTGTTTTATATGGAGATTTTGTACTTGTGCAGAAAAGCATTGTGTGGTTTTAAAGGATATTCCTGGAAGGAGAATCATAAGGGATCTGTAGGAAACACGTACGACGGAGAAATTTAAACAGAATTAAACAAATAAAAGTAGGAACTCACAAACTGAACGCTGCCCCATTTTGCATAAATCGCCATTAGCAGCAGATTGAGACTCGTGTGTGTGTGTGTGTGTGTGTTCGCGCGCGCACATGCGTGTGTCTGTATGCGTGCGCATGCGTGTGCGCAGGTTATACGTGGAGAATCTGGAGAAAGAGGAGCGCTGCCTTCTTTGTGGAGGGATGGACGCGAGAGTTAGGCACGCCCACGTCCACGTCCACAGTGAGGTGGAAGCTCTTCTTTCAATTCCTAAGAGACTTCTCTCTCCCTCATTCCCCAACCAGGTGTGACCCCGTAACAGTGGAGGTCGGAGGCAGATGGGTCTGATACTGTGTGTCCGGCCTGAACAGTCGGCTGTCACCGCTTTTTAATAAGGGGCCGGGCCTCCTCTCGAAGAGCCCAGGAATTTCCGTCCCTCCGCTGCGCCTTTCCCCCCAACACTACTCGCCCTCACTAATAAATTCCGAGGGCTGACATTGCCTGAGCCGGCTGGTCTTTGCCCTCAATTTCATTGAGATGGGCCATTGAAAACTCATTACAAGCTGTTTAGACTCTGACTTTGACTTTTGCTCGGCAGCGAGCAAAATTAACAGCTCTTGGAGGTAGCAAAAAAGGCACTCAGCCAAATAAAAAAAAAATAAAAAATGAAAGAATTGAAATGATGAGAAAAGACTTTTAATATTATCACCATTAGTCATGCAAACAAGCGCACATCCAAAGCGCGTATGTGCTGCATGTGGCTCTCGTTTGGTGCCTGGTGTGGATTGTGGTTCCCCCACTGGAGGCAAATTCATACTCGGTCTTACACGCGGCTCAAAAATTTTTTTACATGTCAAGCAATGAGCCTTTGAGTGTAGCAGAATTGCTTCATAAATTTAACTATCACTTTCGAATTTCTGTTTTTTTCTAATTTAGTGCTTGATAGTTTTTTATGTGATCATTTAAAAATGCTGTTTATAGCAAAAGTTACCTTGATAGTACAGGTGTGCACAGAAAATTCACAGCCATCAATAAAAAGAAAAAAAAAAAGCTGTTTATACCTTAGGCATTCTGTGATTCTAAGGATGGTACCGTGGCAATATTACAGGTTTTAAAGGCAGCCCAATTAATCTAAATTTCTTCAAAAGTAACAGCTCCTGAAAGATTTAAATATTGCTCCCGATCGCTGTGGGTGGTTTCTATCTGTATTTGGGAAGCTCGTACAAAATGTTTCTTAGTCCTGATATTTTCATCGCATCTTAAAAGTAAAGATATATGTGTGTGTGTGGTCATCTAAATGGAAGTCAAGAATATTACTACCAAAACATCAAAGTTTAAGAAATAGACTGTAAAATGTTTAAGATGAGTGAAGGAATCTTAACCAAGAAAGGGAAAATGTATTTGAGGGGGATCTGATGAATTAGCCAGCACCTCTGGGCAAACCCAAGACACCACAGACAGGAGCCACCTTGAGGGCATTTAGAAAATGGTGAGTTCCTCGTTGGATTTTAAGTGATTCGTTGCCAACACATAAATAACCTCTCGCTTGGTGAAACACGTGAGTGTGAAATGGAAGTCACCATCCTGCTTTGCCAACCTTCTTCGACTGTTTGTATGACCAGATGTCCGTGAGGATACCCAGTTTTTCATTTAATTCCTCTAGAAACTCTCAGGGACAGTGGCGGGATGTGTGAATATAGAAGTGAATGAGATGTTCTCCTGCCTTGTTGGGTCCCCTGTGTTGGGTCCCCTGTGTTGGGTCCCCTTTCTAGCATCCTGGCAACATTTTTCTCATCTTCTGTACATTGTGCAGTAAACCCAGTGCCATCCCGTACCTCCAAGAGACAGAAGTAGAAATTCTATTTAAGGCACTGAGTCTTTGAGAGCCAAACTAGGAAATTAGTCCAAAGCCATTGGAGGCTCTAGATAGATCTTAGCACTCAAAGCAATACATGTACAATCCCATAAACCCAAACTTTCTGGTATATTCATTAGGCATTCTGTTTTCTTTTCCTTCAACTGTTCCATTCAATTCCCTAGTATAATAAGCCTTCCAAATTCTTAGTGTTTCTCCATAGCCAAGCCTTTATCTTTTTCCCCTCAGGATTTCTTTCATGGGAACACATTATCTAGCCATCGGATGTCTTTGATGAGGGAATTAAAGCATTTGCCTGTTCTGTAGAGTTTGATTAAAGTTTGACCATGTTCCAGTGACTATTGCATAACATACCACACCAAAATTTAGTGGTTTAAGATGACAACATTTATGTTGTTCATGAATCTGTGGTCTGAGCAGGGATGGAAGAAACAGCTTGTCTCTGCTCCAGTCAGCGTCAGCTGAGGCAGCTTGCAAACTGGGGGTGTGTGATCATCTGAGCATGGTTCACTGGTGAGTCTGGGGTTGATGCTGACATTTGGCTGGAACACCTACACCTTGCTTCCACGGAGCTTAGTCTTCCTCATAATATGGCAGCTGGGTTCCAAGAGTCAATGTCCCAAGAGAGAGAGAGCCATGCTCATTCTGTATTGCCCTTTATGACGTAGCCACAGAAGTCATGGAGCATTGGTTTTTCTGCATTCTGTTTGCATAGGTCATCACACAGGGCTTCCCAGGCTTACAGGAAGAGGAAATAGACCCCGCCTCTCGATGGAGCAATGGGAGGGTTCTGGAAGGGAATGTAGGGCCACTTTTGAAAAATACAGTCTGCCATATATCATAAGAAAAATGTTAATATCCTGGAGTGGCATACTGGACGAAGAAGTGTTGTTTAGGAGTCAGAACACCTGGTTTTGAGTCCCACCTCCACCTACTACTAACTGCATGATTGGACCTCAGCGTGCTCATCTATAAAATGGGGACACTGATGCTGGCCCCATGTATTTGCGCTGAGGAGTGTGCAAAAGAAATATGTTATATGGCCAAGTGTCCACTGAGTGCCTGGGACAGACTGGACGCTCAATAAATCTTTGGTGAGTTAGTTTATTGAATCAGAATCTGTCCATTATAGCCATTATTTAGCTTTATTGTGTCCTAATCTGTGTCACCGAGTACATCCTTGCTGTTTTTCATGAATTTTCCACTGAGTCGCAACATGCTGCTGGCCAATGAAGGTCAGGGAGGAAACAGATTAACAGCATCTCATACCACAATGTCAAAATACTTAAAAGTGTTTACAGAGCTTGGTGACACCCAATGAATTTAAAACAAGAAGACTGGAGCAGAAGTAAAGCTATTCTTGTTCTTCTAAGCTTGAGCAAGGGCCTTGATGTTTTACGATTGTTTTAAGGTCCATTAATCGTTGAATCATGAGGCCATGTAAAAAATGACAGCTGTAACATCGAGGGCTCGGGTTTATTTTACTGTTTTTGCTTCTACCCTGTTTCTAATTAATAACATTGCCTAAAACTTGATTCAAATGTGGCAAAAGCAGAATGCCACGGGATAAAGCAGCTCGATCTCACCTGGGAGGGTTTTATGGCTTCTTAAAAGAAGTATTTCCTTAGTTTGAAAGGTTCCAGCCTTTATCAGCCATTAGCTGATTCTCAGAGAGAACTAGTTACACCTATATAATCAGGGTCTCTTCAAACAGGTCTGAGCAAACTTTAGAGCAGTGTAGTCCAGTAGTAGCCACATACAGTTATTTAAAGTTAAAGGGATTTAAATTATGTGAATTTTTTTAAAAGTCACTACTTTAGTCACACAAACCACATTTCAAGTGTTCATTAGCTGCACACGGCCACCCTATTGGACCGCACACTGTAGAACATTTTCATCATTGCAAAAAGTTTCATTGGACGGCAAAACTTCGAGGTTGGTTCTCTAATTTTGTTGTTGTTGTTGTTCTTGTTGTTGTTGTTCCCATCTTCACTCGGAGATTAAAGTCAACCTGCTCAAACGTTGCATCTTCTCCCCAGGTCCTGATGCCCAAAGGCATCTCCTTCCCCTATTTGGAGAACCTTCTAGGGTGTGACCCAACTGATTGAACTCCCTACAGCAACTCCCCCTGGCCACCTTCTTTTTAGGACCCACCAAACTCAGCCTCCATGTCATGTCGTCTGCCCGTCTTCCCATATCCTCTTCCTCCAGCACCCTCCAGGAGCTCAGACCTGCAGTCTTCCTTAAGGGCGATGCTTCACCCCTCTGGACTATGGAGTTACTATAAGGTTTCTTCAACTCTCTATATGCTGCAACTATGGTATTATAGATGGGATAAATAATAGGTCTTTATGTAGGTGCATATGGTTTTCAAATGTGGGGAAATGCTTTGGTGATGTGTGAAGCGATCATTTTAAAGTGTTACTGCATTCATAGTGGTATTCAATCATTATGTGTTTACTCAATCAATGGTTACAAAGAGTGTGGGTGTCTGAATTTCTGACGCCATTTAAGGTGTTCTCATAGTGGGAAAGTGTACAACCGCTGGGAAAAGGAGACAAGTCTGTTCATGGATGGGGGAAGCAAAGGTTTCGTCATCAATGCATCATGATTTTAAACATAATCTCCAACAGAAAAATGAGCCAGCACCTCTAATTCCCTAACAGAGTCAAGCATTTATCCCATATAATCCTCACACCAGACCTAAGCCATCAGTATTAATGTCCCTACTTGAAAGACGAGTAAACCGAGGCTCAAATAGTTTCATTTTCCCAGGGCTCTTGGGTGTAGTCTTGACCACCAGCCTAAAGTGCCATTCTGAGTCCACCCTTCAACCTCAAAGATAGCCACTCATTTGAGCTTACGTAATATAATTGCGTGGCTTGGTGGAGCCATCTTAATTCTGTTAGGCCATTAGCCAATGCCACCATTAGGGGGAAATGTCATGCACTTGATCTGAATGTACTTAGGGGAACTCTCAGGACCTGATGAATTATTATGGGGAGTTTTATGGCCCCACAGGTCATAGGCTTCGTACTAACTGTAGCTAATGAGCTACGGATGCCATGGAGCACTGAGGATACATGGTGCTCTGAATGGAGAGAGCCACTTCATTCCATCCCCCTCCCCACCCCCCACCCTGCTCCCTTTTCAGAGGCAATCTCAAATCAGATGAGAAAGTGTACAAATGCTTTTGGATGGTTTGCTTTTATACCATGTGTCCTGTTATTCGGAATGGATGTCTGAGCAGAATGTTTTTAGAAATCTTTTTTGGGGGATTGGGGGAGAGACAGAAACCAAAGTAAAGCCAAGGAAGATCTAAAAAAAAATCCACCATGGTAGTCTGGGGAGGAAAACTTTTTTTTTTTTAATATTTTTTATTGTTAAGTAATCTCTATACCCAGCATAGGGCTCAAACTCACAACCTCGAGATCAAGAGTTGCACACTCCATCGACTGAGCCAGCCAGGCACCCCCAAAAAACATCATTTTTGAATGAAGGTGTTTTTATTGTATTTGATATGATTTGCTTCCCCAGCAGGTACATCTAAGATAATCTTAACTTTCAGGCTCATAACCGAAACCTGTCTCTCCACCCTCCACCCCTTCCACAAGTGGAAACCCAGCTTTTCTCTTTGGTGCCTTCTTTTCTTTCATTCCTCCCATCAGGTTTTTAAAGAATTTCAGGGATTTAATCCAGGACACAGGGGCTATGTCTGCTTCCAAATCCCTTCCAGGAAGGGAACAAACAGGTCTGCTCTCAGGCTGCCTTGGCTTCATACGTCCTGGTGAGTGTGATGACAGTTTCTTAAGACTTAGTTGGAAAAGGAAAAAGGAGAGAGAGAATGGTATCGTGCTTTACTCATCCATGTAGGGGCTTTTGTGAGCTCTTGGGTCGCTGCTGGCAAGGGCTGACCACCACATGGGGTGGAGCTCGGTCACACATGCACTTCAACTTGTCTTCTTCCGCTGTGTCAGTAGTCCATCCACACTCACCTCCCTCAAGGCATGTGATTTCTTAGGGACGCTTGGTGTCCCGTTTTTCCTGCAAATCTCATAGCCCGAGAGAAGCAGTAAGAACATGCATCCTCTAGAGGGAAAGAGCTGAGGTCATGTTTCCTTTACTTGCACGCAATCTCTCAGCCCCGGATGCAAACCTCCAGAGCCCTTAACCAGTGACTTGAGAGTGTAGGGAAGAGCAGTCTCAACACGGTTGGATTAGAAGGCGTTTTTTGTGAAAATTTTTTAAATGTTGACTTAATTTTGACAGAGACAGAGCGCAAGCAGGGGAGGGCAGACCCAGAATCCAAAGCCGGCTCCAGGCTCTGAGCTGTCAGCACAGAGCCTGATGCAGGGCTCGAATTCATGAATGGCGAGATCGTGACCTGAGTTGAAGTTGGACGCTTAACCTACTGAGCCACCCAGGCGCCCCTAGAAGGTCCTTTGCTACCGTCCTTCGGAGTTGTGGGAGCTCACTGTCTTAGGTTTGCAAAACGATGCTGAGATAGTCAGGAAATCCCTATCAGCCCAGAGTTTCATTCCCCCTGATTTGCAATCTCCACCTAGATCTGTTAAATAGCAGCTAACCTGAGAAATACTAGGTTCTGCCCAGTCGCGTGTCCCGGTCCATATAAGCCGATATATTGATGTGCCCCCAAATATCCACAGTTGTTTCCCACATCTGAGAGTGGCAACACGTTAGCAGTTCATACTAAGCCATCAAACATGATGCGCCAGTATAGAAAACATCCCCAGGAAGTATTAGGGGACCCCCCGACCCACTGCGTCACCTGGGACTCTTAGAGGCATATTTGTTAGCAAAATCAGTCAACACCTGCTTAAAGCAGCTCCCAGGGCCACCTTGACAGATTCTGCAACCGTGGAGAATTGTACCTTCAGCTGTTTCTTCCCAGTCAGCTTGTCTCCTGAACAGGACATTCGGTTCTAATTGTCGAACCTGCCTAATCCCGACCGAAGTGTGCCATAATATCAAGTGTGGAAGAAGGTGGGCCTGTGAACTCGATTTGCTCTCCTGTGAAGGAATAACTATATTAAGATGCTCTTTTCGGAGACAAATCATCTTATGCAGGAGGAAAAAAACTCCATAGAAAAAGACAAATGACAGCGCGAGATCCGGAAAGACAAGTGCTCCGTCATTTTGTCATAATGCCAGAAGAGACAGTAATGCTGCATGGACACGCAGACACTTAGAAAATACCACAGGCAGAGCGCGGGCTTCTGGTGCCGGAAGCACATTTGGTGAACTTAGGACACGTCAAGAGCCTTCCCTCGTTTTTCAGTCACTTGTACTGTATTTCAGAGGGTTACAGAGAAAGGGACAGGCAGGCGGTGTGCTAAGGGGGAAGGATCTGGCTTCTCTGGTCTTCTGACTTGCCCTGGAGTGCATGTGAACTACCAGTTAAGAAGGCAGGCTGGGCTTCAGTAATTCACGGTCTGGGAAAATGAGTGTTCTGTGACACTCTGAATTGGAACATACTTACGTGTGCACACATACTCAGAAGGTACACATACAGGTAAATTTTCTTCAAGAATCCCAAAATTGTCATTTAATTCATGATCTTCTCTTCCTCTCTTGACTCATAGACTCTGGGTTGGATTTTCCACTTTGGGGAAATACATTTACTAGACCATTCATGTCATTAGAATGCCATGTAGAAACTGTCATTGTGTATGCTCACACCATCTGCTACTTTTCTCCCTTCCTTCCTTCCTTCCTTTCTTCCTTCTTCCTTCCTTCCTTCCTTCCTTCCTTCCTTCCTTCCTTCCTTCCTTCCCTTCCCTTCCCTTCCCTTCCTTCTTTCCTTTCTTCTTTTCTCCTTTCCTTCCTCCCTTCCCTTTCCTTCCTGCCTTTCCTTCCTTTTTCCCTTCCTTCATTCGTTATTAATTCCTTTTACATTTTTTGTTTCCTTCTAAATTTATGCTAAATTCTATTATTTCCATTATGTTACAGGACAATACTGAGATACTTGTGTTTGCCCTTTTTTTTGGTCATTGCAATTTGTATGCACATCTTTTTTCCCCATAATTAGTTGATAGGTTTTTTTTCTTTTTTCAGAAAAAAGATTCAGCTGCTCAAATTTACCGATATTTTTCTGTTTTTGGTATTTTGTTGATTTTTTTTTCAAATTTACCTTTAATATTGCTTCTGATTTTTGCTGTTTTGCTGACATACAGTCATCTACCTTACAGAGGTATTTCAAGCCCTAAATACTTTTCATTGAATTTTTTGTCCTTTGTTTTTTCTTGCCTCCTGAACTGTATGTACAGAGCCCTTTTATGAACACTCAGACTTTCAAGTGTGAGAATCAGTGTTCGTGCTTTTCCTGGTGCCATTCAAGTGTCGGATTAATAACATTTTTATAAGGTGGTGACCAGAACGGAGTGAGCCCCTTGAGCTGAGTTTTGCCAGAGTCCAGGATAATCTGTTCTAATTTCTGGGGACACGCATTTTGTCCTGGTTAAAAGCGATGTACTTATGCCCACGTTACTCTGCCGTGCCCGGCTTGGCTGTGTGCGGATGCGAGGAGGCACTTGGGGGGGGGGGGCTGCCTGCGTGAGCGCCTGTGTCTGTTGTGATCTCAAGGTCTTATCGACAACAACAGAAGGCCCCTTTGAGATCAATCATATCCATTCGGTGTTTGTTTTCTACTACCTAACACTTGTCGCCGTCTCTTTGTCGCCGTTAATTTTGTTTGTCATATGTCAGACCAGGATGAGTGAGGCACATTCAGACTCCCCTCCTTTTCTTTTCTCTCTTCCTTCCGCAGCCACCACCTTTGCTACTCTGAGGCGGTCAGCACATTTGGCAGGTCTGTAGCTGCTAGCCTGAGCGAGTCATTAATCTATATTAGAAAAGGCAGGGCCCCAGTTCCAACCTTTCCCAAGCTGGCCTGCCCCACCCCCCAACGTGCAGGTTATTTGCTATCTCCCTTGGCTCGGGCACCTGTTGTTTTCTTTTGCGCCTTTTCCTTTTCTCTTCTGGATTGAAAATCTGCACTGAAACACCTCCTGGCACTCCAGCTTCGGGTCTCTCCGCCCCACAGAATGCCGTCGTCACACGGTAGAGCCGAGCTTGGTGAGACCCGCTCTTCCCGGCCAGTGGCGCCAATTACGGGGAAGCCATTCCAGCTCTTTCTTCTCAAGAGGTTCAGCAAAAAATGTGCCTTGACTTTGTGTGTCTTTAAGGCTCTCATTTTTCATCTCCGGGGAATTGAATTTCCTCTGCCCTTCTTCCTCCTTTCTGTCATCTTGTTGAAATACCTCTTTTTCCCTAGAAGTCTTAAAACGAATATGCATTTTCCCATGTGCATTCAAAGGAGTGGTGTTTAAAAACTGTTCTTTTTTTTTCCCCCTAACTTTTAGATTCCCCTATGTCCCACTGCCAAATAAAACTACCAAGGCGGGGTGTCTCTTAAAAAAAATTAAAATAAACCCCTACTTCAAAATGTTGGCTTTCCCATGTACTTACAAAACGAAAGGGGCTAGGAGCCAGGGGTTGGGTGCAAATTGTCAGTGCCTTTCTCTGACATATGCAGTTTTGAGACGTTATATACGCATACTGTGGATTACATCCAGTTCTTCCTATGGAATCCTGCACGACTTGGAAGAAACCTGAGGGAGCAACTAGGCTAGGTGTTTCCAATTGATATCTTTCTAGGAAAAGAGTCGTATCTTCCAATGACACCTAACAGGGCACGCCGATACAACTCGGGTTTGAGCTGCTCGGATCCACTGATGTGCGGAATGTTTCGATAAATACAGCACAGTCCTGAAACTGTATTTTCTCCTCCTTATGGTTTTCTTAGTAACGTTTTCTTCTCTCTGGCTTACTTTATTGTCAGAGTACAATATATCATGCCTACGGCATACAACATAGGTGTTACTTGACGGCTTATGTTATCAGTAAGGCTTTTTGGTCAACAATAGGCTATGAAATATTTGAGTTTAGAGAGAGGCAAAAGTTATAAGCAGGTTTTCAGCTGCAGTGGGGGTGGGGTGGTTGGCGCCCTTAACCGTATTGTTGAAGGATCAACTGTATAGCCATTGCAGCCAGGTTCTCCCGGTTGAAGTTGGAGAAACAGGGGTACTTGGCCGCTCATTTGCCTTTACAGTGGAGACCTCAAGGCCCCCTGAGCGTCTCTGGGGTATGGTTTGTGCACAAACCATACCTTCACCCCCCAGCTCTTTCCTACCCTGCCTCAGTGTCTCAGGAGGCTGACCTCAGCGGGCTGTCCTGCTCTCTCACGCTCAGGTTGGACTCACCAGTGATGGGCATTTACCCGTGGGAATTCAGAACAAAGCAGGGTTGTGCTGTTTAATCCCCAGGCTTGCTCCCTGCCGGGTGGGGGTGAACAGCCTTCTTCTATAGCAGGGCAAGGGCAGGGAGCTCTCCGTTCTCTTATTCACCACAGGTCACGGCACACGCCTCACCGGTTCCCTAGACCCCACGCCGATCTTCGCCAACAGCGCCTCTCTTAAACACTCCTCAAATTACCCATTTTGAGTGTGCCACCTGTACCTTGCCAGGACCTTGACCAGTAGATAGGGTGTAAAATCTCAGACCACGGCCCTTTTCTTGCCCAGTGCAGAAACTTTTATGCAAAACACATCTCGGGGCCAGGGGGAGACTGTGAAGGAAGACTTCCACTGAGTTATGGCTCCCTTTTCTTCCCCTGGGCTTCGAGCCTTCTTTCTTTCCTGTTCTTTTAACAAAATCTGGAAAGGAGCTAAAGAGCTCGACGTGCAACTGTCAGGCTGAGGCCAAGGGCAGTTGCAGGCAGACCTCTCATCTTGCTGCTAGGCTGCCTACAAGTCCACACTCACATCTGGCCTCGTCTGTGCCCGGACATAACCTTGAGAATGACTTTGAAGATCTCTTTGGGGCTCAGAGGCTCTTTCCCAGATAGATGTCCCCAAGTCCCCTGGGTGACCTTGTGTGTCCTTCCGGGGCTATTGCTCAATCATCCTAGAATCATAAGGCCCCGGGGTCCCAGCTGGAACATGGCAGGAATATCCATGTGTCTGTTTGGCCTTTTCCCTGTGGAATCCCCCAGGCTTTAATGGAAATACTCTTCGAGATGGAGGCAGAATCCAGTATTTGTTGTTTTGATCCAATCCTGAACTTGACCCCTTCTGATAAGCCCTCGGATATGGAGTTAATGTAAACTGTGGGACACTGGCCAGGTCCAGGAGGCCAGAGAAAGAGGGTACCCTCTTCTCCTCTGACATCTGAATTCCCCAAGAAATAAAACTATATGACTGTTCGCTTCATTTCTCCTGATAGATCCAGGACTCCAGATGTAAGCTCATTGATAGTCTTGGTGTGTGTTTCAGTATTTGTGCTTTTAATAGATATTGCAAGTGTGTTTAATGTGAAAATAGAAACAGAGGGCTCTTAAAAGAGCTTACTCAAAATCCTGCCAATTACTGAAATCTACCAGACAAGAAGGAGCCACTTTTTTTTTTTTTTTTGATACAAGAGGGAAAAATGTTTCCACAAAAGCCTGGCCCTTTGTCTTTAAAAATATTCATCTCTTGGGTACTGAGTTATAATAGTAAATGCAGATGTAGCTGTGTCACGTTAAAAGCACCACCAAATTGTCGTACAATGTTCAGGGCACCGTTATGTCACTTGAAGATGTATGGTGTCACCTAAGAGTGTGCGGTCGTTAAGAGGAAACTGTTACTGGCTCTGATTTCGGGGCTCAGTGTTTTTGGTTTCCTGAGAAGGTAATCCTTAAGTCAAAAGTCGCACAGTGCCAATGTGCTCCTCCGTGTGACCTGTTTTAGCTTCCAGAATTTCTCATCACCTGGTTACAAACATCTAAAGGCGAGGAAGAGCCAATATTCCATCGCGGGTCCCAAAGTAGGTTACCATTAGCCAAAAATGAACAAGTAAATAACTTGGGCCCATGCCATTGTCCCAATGTATCCTGAGCCGGCTGGGAAGGGGGGGTGTCTAAGCAACTGTTTCTGATCCCAGCCTGTAGTAACTGTGTGGAAATGCCAAAGTCAAATTGTCCATAACCCTCTGCAGCCCCTAGTGGATCTAAGGAATTAAAAGTTGGTCAGACCTTTTTCTCATTGCCAGTTTTTCTTAAACATTAGCTCTGCTCCATTTTTTTTTTTTTCAGATTCTGATTTGCAAAGAATAGGGAAGCTTAGCCAACTGCAATTTCAAAGTATTGCCTCTTAAGCCCAGGCCAAGTGTGCAGACTTGATAGAATTCTGATTAATGCATCTTATTACATTAATTTTCGGAGGAACCCGAAGGCATTTCTCCTCTTCCTAGCGCAGCCTGGGCTGCCAGAAGCATTTGTCCACTTAAAGAGCTAATATCTTCGGCTACCAACAACCATAAAACTGGAAATCTATCGGAAGAGTTGGCCTCTTTAGTTGCGCAGAAGGCACGGTGCAAAATAGATATAGAACTTGGCTGAACTTTGCTTCAAATTTGCCAATCAAAACTCACGAACTCACGCCAAGTTGGCTACAAAAGCTCCCGTTTGGGGCCAGCACTAATTATGTCAACAAAGAAGTTCAAGTCTGGCCCCTGTTACGTCCTGCACTTGTGGGCGTCGGGGATGAGCCTTTGGTGTGTAGGCAGACGAGCCCTGCTCAGACCAGCTCTGTCTTCTCCTGGCTTCCTCAGAAACTCCCAGGAGCTCCTCAGGTCCCAGCCCTTTCTGCTCCTCTGGGGTATGCCTCTCCACCTTCTCACTTGGATGAGAAAGGGTCTCCGGCCGTTCCAATCACTCAGGCCAAGGCTTCCTATCAAACTAGACAGTTTTCTTTAGAAATGAGAACCCTTCTCTTCGAGTTTTCCAGGGAGCTGACTCTGAAGGGAAGTGTGTCATGCAGGACTCTTTTTAGGGTCACTGCTTGGGGAATGAAGCTGGCTTGGGCGGAGGGAAGAGTTGAGCTGACATCCAGACGGACAGGGTCTTGGCTGACCTCATGGAGAGCTCTGGTGCTGAAAGGGCCCATTGCATTGGTAACCACCAAGGGCCTTCATACCCCTGCCTCGACTCGTCCTTAGGCAGGCCGCCCATCTACCTTCCAGCATGGACACAGCCCAGCTCCTGCCCTACCTCAGCCCTCCCACGCTTTAACCTCCTCCAGCACACAAAGCTCTCTTCTTTGGGTCAGGGCCCGTGTGAGCTGTGAGTTCCACAGCCCTGGTAGATCCAGACCTCGAGGTACAGTAGAAAGCCCTGGTATTAGGCCGACCTGGGCTTGAGTGTCGTCTCCATCGTGTAACTGGCTTTCCACTCACCTCATTAACTGTGTGGGGCCTCAGTTTTGTCTTCTCCAAAATGGAGCCGTTCAGTCTTAATCGCACAGTTTGCTTAAGGCTGAGCGAGAATGCTGGCAGAAGGGCATTAGCATGGAGAGAGGGGATATAATGCAGGGGTTAAATGGGTGGGTTAAGAGCAGAGGCCGGAAACTCAGGCTGGCAGTCTGGTCCTTTAGTTGAATGTCCCTGGGCAAGTCATGTAATATCTGTAAACCTTGGTGTGCTGCACTCCGATGGACGTTACAAGGAAATAAGAGTGGGTGAAGAACTTGGCCCTGGCCTGGACCCACTGCACTCACTGTCCCCTCCTTGAACATTTGCTCTCGTGCATTACCTCCCCCTAGGCTGGCCCAAGGCTCAACCCCCTCCCACGTCTCCTCAGCCTTCTGGTTCCTGGGCAAAATGAGCCCAGCTCAGCAGGCAAGTTGTAGTGAGTGGTCCCATCAGCCACTGTTAATTTATAACGTTAAATGTCCTTGGTGACCTCTGTATCCTTGAGGACCACCAGCCCCTAGCATTTTCATCCCTATGGAAAAGCTTGGGGGCAATCTCTGATGATGATTCAGCGCTCAGGCCTCTGCAGCAGTGAGGCTTGAGTTGAACCCTAAGTCTGCGTCTTCCTGGATACACTGACTCTCTCTTCTGCTCTTCGTTTGGTACCAATATCAGTGAAATTACAAGGATAATGTGGCACTGTGGAGGAAACAAAATAAAGCCAGTGAGTTCTTTTTCTTCGTTGTAACCTTTATCATTCCTTGGCCACCTACGAGCACCTCTTGTGGGCTTAGCACTCTGCTAGACCCTCCAGATGCCCAAGGAACCAGTTCCTTTTGGCAGAAGACATAAGAGAAGCCCCCCAGCCACTCAAGCTCATGTGTGGAAATAGAGCAAGAACTGTAATGGGTGCCCGTAAGTTTTAATGCCAAGGAGCCAGTTGTGTGTGTGTAGGAATGTTCTTTGCCACACGTGGGCTGAAGCTCTGGCCGCCGCCCACTTCACGTGCGTAAGCCCAGTGGAAGTCATGTCAGTGGAATACTGGAAATAATGATGGAGTCAGGTAAGACCCAAGGGTATCTTCAGGGGATACCTGAATCACTTTCCCGTCTTTAAAAGAAGATCTTCCACACTGGTGACCTGAGAAGTTCTCCTTGGCCCCATGCCTGTTAGTAAAGGTGACCGTTGACTCCCAAGAAAACCCGGGTGGTTTTTCTTTGGGTCAGTGGGGCAGGTGCCGAAGTGGTGTACTTCGCTAAGATAGGCGGAGAATCTCAGTGAACGTAAAGTTACTGAGCCTTTGCTCAGGAAGGCGCCTCCCGTTTCAACGCCAACCGCACTGCCTGTCTGAGTTTCTTTGGGCTGCCGTAACAAATGACGACGAACTAGGTGGCTTAAAGCAGTGGAAATATTCTGTCTCATAGCTCAGGAGGCCAGAAGTTCAAACTCAAGGTATTGGCAGCAGTGGTTTCTTCTGGAGGCGCTGAGAGAGCATCTTTCCTTGCCTCTCTCTTGGCTTCTTGCATGGCTGGTATACCTGGAAAGCTTGGTGTCCTTGGCCTGGAGATGCATCCCTCCAGTCTCCGCCTCTGTCTCCACATTACCTTTATCTCTGTGTCCCTATGTGTCCCTTTCACCCTCTCATAAGGACACAGGTCATTGGATTTAGGACCCATCCGAATCCAGTGTGATTCCACCTCGGTCCTTATCTTTGTTACATTTGCAAAGACCCTGTTCCCAAATAAGGTCACATTCTTTTATTTATTTTTGTGTGTTTACTTGCTTTTGAGAGAGCGAGAGCAAGCGAGCAAGTGGGAACGTGAGTGGGCGGGGGGGGGGGGGTGCAGAGCGAGAGGGAGACACAGAATCTGAAGCAGGTTCCAGGCTCTGAGCTGTCAGCACAGAGCCCGATACGGGGCTCAAACTCACGAACTGCGAGATCATGACCCGAGCCGAAGTCAGGCGCTTAACCGACTGAGCCACCCAGGTGCCCCCAAATAAGGTCACATTTTGAGGTTTTGAGTGAGTGACATGAATTTGGGGGAACCCTGTTTAACCCACCACCTGGCCTTTTATGTGCGTGGGCCATTTCTCTCAGCCTTTCTCCTTGGAATATTCTGTATGTCGGGAACTGTGGTTTAGTGTCTACCCACCCATCCCCTATGCAAAGCTGCATCTCTACCTGATGAGCAAATAGCAATAAAAGTGAAGAAACTGAGGTCCAGACATGCAGACTGATTTGCCCCAGGTCACACAGCTAGTCATGATGGAGGTTGGGTTGGAAGCCAGCCAAACCAGCTATGTCTGGTCTCCTCCCAGTTTATCCTTACCCCACCTGCCCACCCACCTCATGGCTTTTCATTTTGAAAACCCAAAGCCAAATAAAGCAGATGAATTGCAAGTATGTGAAGTACCATGGTTCCTGCCCTTGCGCATGGTGTAATCGTAGCAGCGACCAGAACGTTCACAGTGAGACTTCTAGGAAGGCTCTTCCACCCCAACAGTGTGACAGGGTCGGGCTCATTTGACCCTCAACCCAGTGGTATTTTTATACCCATAGGTTTATGTGCTTCTAGCTTTCAAAGTTGACTTCAGGAAGCACCAAAGTGTGTGGCGTTTCACAATGAGGAAGAGGCTTGAGGAAGGTAAATTGCTTCGTGAGATTTAAACCCAAATCTCTGTCTTTCTAAAGCTGGAATGAATCTTTGAGAAAATGCAAAGAAAGTACCTGGCACAGTGCCAGACACAAAATAGATGCTCAGTAGAGACCAGCTAAGATTCAGGCTTCTGAGTCCAAAGTATGCCATTCCCATCTTCAGCTAGAGTTTTAAATAGTCACCAACACACAAACAAACAAACTCTTTGGTGTCTTGCAATATATTTGAGCCAGCTAAAACCCATTTCCAAACAGAATTGTATTGTATTCGAGTGTAGTGTATTTATTTTTGGTTATTGATGAATGTTTCTTTTTTTTCAAATTTTTATTTAAATTCTAATTAGTGGGGCGCTTAGGTGGCTCAGTCGGTTGAGCGTCCGACTTCGGCTCAGGTCATGATCTCACGGTCCGTGAGTTTGAGCCCTGCATCAGGCTCTGTGCTGACAGCTCAGCCTGGAGCCTGTTTCAGATTCTGTGTCTCCATCCCTCTCTGCCCCTCCCCTGCTCACGCTCTGTCTCTATCTCTCGCAAAAATAAACATTTTTTTTAAAATCTAATTAGTTAACATATAGGGCAACATTTGTTTCAGGAGTAGAATTCAGTGTTTCACCACTTACACACAACACCAGTGCTCATCACAACAAGTACCCTCCCACCCACCTCCCTCCCTCTAGCCCACCCACCTCCCTCCGTCAACCCTCAGTTGGTTCTTTGTCTTTCAGAGTGTCTCATGGTTTGTTTCCCTCTCTCTTTTTCCGCCCTCCCATATGTTCATCTGTTTTGTTTCTTAAATTCCATACATGAGTGAACTCATGTGATGTTTGTCTTTCTCTGACTGACTTATATCACTTAGTGTATCACACTCTAGCTCTATCCACATCTTTGCACATGGCAAGATTTCATTCTTTTTGATGGCTGAGTAATATTCCAGCATGTCTTTGTGTGTGTGTGCGTGTGTGTGTGTGTGTGTCTCTGTCTCTGCGTGTCTGTGTGTGTGTGTGTGTGTGTGTGTGTGTGTGACCTCTTCCTTTTCCATTCATCAGCCCGTGGACATTTGGCCTCTCTCCATAGCTTGGCTGTTGTTGATAATGCCCCTCTAAATATTAGGATGTATGTACCCCTTTGAATCTGTATTTTTGTCTCCTTTAGGTACATGCCTAGTAGTGCATTTGCTGGATCATAAGTTAGTTCTATTTTTAACTTTTTGAGGGACTTTTCATTCATTCTCCAGAGTGGCCGCACCGGTTTCCCTTCCCACAAGCAGTGTAAAAGGGTTCTCCTTTCTCTGCATCCTGGCCAACATGTGTTATTTCTTGTGTCGTTAATTTCATCCATTCTGACAGGTGTGAGGTGGCGTCTCATCGTGGTTTTGATTTGTGTTACCCTGATGATGAGTGATGTTGAGCATCTTTTCATGTGTCAGTTGGCCATTAGGATGTCTTCTTTGAAAAAGTATCTTTTCATGTCTTCTGCCCATTTCTTAATTGGATTATTTGGTTCTGGGGTGCTGAGTTTACTGTGTTCTTTATAGATTTTAGATACTAACCCTTTTTCAGATATGTCCTTTGCAAATATCTTCTCCCATTCTGTAGGCTGCCTTTTAGTTTTGTTGATTGTTTCCTTCACTGTGCAGAAGCTTTTTATCTTGATGAGGTCCCAGTAGTTCATTTTTGCTTTGTTTCCCTCGCCTCTGGCGATGTGTCTGGGAAGAAGCTGCAATGGCCACGGTCAGAGAGGTTGTTGCCCATGTTCCCCTCTAGGATTTTAATGGTTTCCTGTCTCATGTCTTTCTTCCATTTTGAATTTATCTTTTGTATACAGTGTAAGAAAGCGGTCCAGTTTCATTCTTCTGCGTGTTGCTGTCCAGTTTTCTCAACATTTGCTGAAGAGACTGTCTTTTTTCTATCGGATATTCTTTCCTGCTTTGTCAAAGATTAGTTGGCTGTATGTTTGTGGGTCCATTTCTGGGTTCTCTATTCTGTTCCATTGATCTCAGTGTCTGTTCTTGTGCCGGTACCATACTGTCTTGATGATTACAGCTTCGTAATACAGCTTAAAGTCTAGAGTTGTGGTGCCTCCAACTTCGGTTTTCTTTTTCAAGATTGCATTGGCTATTCAGGGTCTTTTCTGATTCCATATAAACTTTAAGATTGTTTGTTCTGGCTCTGTGAAGAATACTGGTGTTATTTTGATAGGGATTGCGTTGAACGTATAGATTGCTTTGGGTAGTATTGACATTTTGAGAATATTCTTTCTGTCTATGAGGATGGAACGGTTTTCCATTTCTTTGTATCCTTTTCAGTTTCTTTAGTAAGTGTTCTGTAGTCAGAATGCACATCTTTCATATCTTTGGTTAGGTTTATCCCTAGATGTCTAGTTGTTTTTGGTGCACCTGCAAATGGGATCAGCTCCTTGATATCTTTTTCTGCTGCTTTGGTATTGGTGTATAGAAATGCAACCGACTTCCAGACAGAATTTTAAATATTTTATAAACACTGTCTTCAGAGTCTAGACATTTCCCAGAACCAGGAAGCCCAATTTTCCAGCTGGGTGGTATATAGCTTTGGATCTTGTCATCACCTTCCCTCCTAGAGAGTTAGTTACCTTGAGGGCCAAAGCTTTTTATAGAACACTGTCAGGGTTGAACACACACTTAGGATTTTAAACTGGAATCCAAGGGAACCAGCATGTTGGAGAAGATTTCTAAGGAAGCCTGTTTTCTCTTCAACGATGAAATCAAATTGAGAGGTAATCCCCGAAAGGCAGCCATTTGTAAATTAGGAAGGAAAGGGGGAAGTGTTCCTAAAAAGGAACGTCATAAAGGGGCTAGATTAAGCAGAGGGAACTGGAAAAAGAGAAACGGGGTTTGTTGTTTGTCAATTTCTGAATAAATTCTGTTACAGAAATACTGGACTCATATTCTACTTGAAAAACAGGGAAAGGCCTTTTATTGCATGCTTAGAAGTTTGAATACACTTTCAGTAGCTCTTCGTTATCTCAAATTAAATCTTAAATTGAGCTTGTGGTTCTGTGAATTAATACCCCGGCCTTTCAGCCCCGCTGCTGAGGTCATTCAGATCTAATGGTGGAAATGGTCACAGGGTCAGCCCCCGGTCGGCACTGTATAGAAATGCCTTAATGATGCCGGCGGATGTTTGCATTCTGCGGCTGGGGCGGCCAGGCAGTGGGGGACTGAGACAGAGAAGGGGCTTGGCAGTCATCGTATCGGCCTCCTGCGTGAATGAGGAACCTCACGCCGTCCCACCATTCCACATTGACACGGGAGGCGAGTGCCTCCTGGAGCACAAAGATGTGAGGGAAGCCACCATCGCCTCAATATTCGCCACGGTGCCCTCCATCTTGGGAGGCCACGGGAGAGGGGCCACCTGTTCACGTAAGCACATACATCATCCTAGAGAGATTCCATTCCTCTGACATAGTAGACATTGTTGGGTAGAACAGCCTGGCTCCCGGTGTCAGGGAGGCCTAAATGTATGCCTCGATCCCTGCAAATACGTTCATTTAAAGACAGCTGAGAACACGCTGGTGTGAAATGTACAAGAATGGGCCTTTTCAAGGAAGTCCTCTGCTCTGCCGATTTCTCTCTTTGCCTCAGTCTCCCTCTTTAAGTAGCAGGTGTAGTCATCGATACCCGCTCTAGGCCAGACATGGAGCCAGGTTTTAGATACCTTATCTCCATCTCTCTTTAGGACTAGCCAGCTGGGTTCAGGTGATGTCCCCCGATTTTACAGATGGTGGAAAGGAAGCCAGAGAGCTTGCGGTAAATGGCTTTGTCAGGGGATTTGAGCACAGGTCTCTCTGGGGCGTTGCAGCAGATTGGTCTGGAAAGCACACTTAGCATCAGTTGAAGGTAAATGAACGAAAGCTAGGATGGCCGATCCTCCAAACTGGCGAGCACCGGCTGTGTGCCAGGCCCCGTGCACAGAGCTTTGCACGATGACCCCAGGGCAGCCGTCGGAGGGGGAAGTGCCAGCGTCAGGCCCATTTCACAGATGAAGATAGTAAAGGTCATTGGCATACACTCACTGGGAAAGTGGCGGAGCAGAGAAGCCCGTGTGACTCCTGGTATAGAATTTCTAACCCCCTCCTCTGTTCTCTACATCCCCGCCCCCCGCCGCCACCCCCCCCCACCCCCACCCAACATCTCTGGCTCCGTTTTCCAGCAGGGAGATTCCAGGGCTGAAAGAACCAGGAAAGGTAAGGTCTACTGAAACCATGTAGAAACCATATCCACCAGCCCGCGTTGTTCCTTTGGGACAGGAGACGGGCACACCCCCGCCTCCTTCACAGGAGTGGGCTCTGGGTGGATTACTCTGCCCGAGTAAGGGGGCCGGGCTGGCCGACAGGATGGGGGGGACAGAGCCACGGTGGAAATTGTCAGGTCGCGAAGGGGAATTAGCTTCTGGGTGTCACTAGGTGCACATTGCTGCAGGCGTTGGCGACTGGGAGCCCTGGTGTCCGTATTAGGTCCTCAGGCCATGAGGCCTTAATGACACCACAGCCGACAGTGGGAGAGACATCCAGTGACAGTAGGGAAGAGGGCTGCCAGCTAATCTAATCTGAACACCCCGCCCCACCGGGGGCCTGGGGACACCAAGGCCTGGCTCCTGCTCCCTGTCACAGTCTCAGCGCTGATGACAAGAGAAGAGCAGCTTTCCGAGAGAAAAGCGTTGATACGGGGGCCAGGTCAGAGCCAGGATGCGGGTCGGAAATCTTTGCCGCACATGAGGAGGCCAGGAGCCAGAGGGAAGGGGGACTGTTAGGACTAACATTTAGGCAGAACCTGCCACGCACAGGGTTGTGACGTCACCAGTGTCACTCTTGCCGTGACCTGCATTCTGTGGGATATGTGTGATATGCACAGCCCTGCCCTGGGCACCTTTGAGTATCACTCATGTATAATTATATATAATAACTTCATTTAGGGATGGCTGGGTGGCTCATTCGGTTAAGCGTCCGACTCTTGATTTCGGCTCAGGTCATGATCTCACCGTTCATGAGTTCGAGCCCCGCATCGGGCTCCATGCTGACAGCACAGAGTCTGCTTGGGATTCTCTCTCTCTCCCTCTTTCTCTGCCCTTCCCCTCCTCGTGCTCTCTCTCTCTCTCTCAAAATAAACTTTAAAAAAATCATTAAAAAATAATAATGTATAACTATGCATCTTATTTATTTGGGTCCTACTCTGCACCAAATGCTATTAGACATATCTATTAACAATAAATAATACAGTCTATCATTATATGCCAATCCCTGACTATTCCCTTTATCAATTATACTATATTGTGCGCCAATGATATTTTATTAATTGTGGTTACCGTCGTCCTCTCTCATCCTCCAACCCTGTAAATCGGGCACTGTTATTACTTCTCTTTTATAAAGGAGCGATGTGGGGACACCAAGAGCTGGATGTGAAACCAAGTGATCGTTTCTGTCCTTTGAGTAGTATTTTCTGCATTCTGTATGCATAATTTTTTTTTAATCCTAAATCAGATTAGAGCAGAGGTTCCCAAACTTCAGCGTGCGTCAGGATTACTTGGGGGCCATTTCTCAGACCTCATCTCAACGATTCTGTAAAATTGAGTCGATCCAGGATGGGACCCAGGAATGTGTGTGATTAACTAGCAGCATTGGGGTCCCGATGCTGTCCATGCATGACTACATCCTGGGTACCGTTGATCTAGAACAAGGTTCAGCAAACTGTAGCCCGCGGGCCGAATCCAGCCGACTGCCTGTTTTTTTAAACACATTGGCCTTAGAACACAGTCTTGCCTGATTGATCACCTTTTGTCCATAGCTGCTTTCGAGGTGCAATAGCAGAATTAAGTAGTTTCTGCAGAGATCCACCAGGCCAACTAAATATTTACTATTTCGCTTTTTACAGGAAAAGTTTACCAACCCCTGATCTAGAGGATTTTCTGGAGCTCAGGGTAAGGTCATTGGAAGCACATGGGGCTCTAGTAGCAAAACTTAAAAATGACCTTTCCCTTAGCCTTTACCAGATTTTGTGCCCAGGGTTTTGGGATCATTGCCCATTTAATCCCCTGACAGGTTTATGGGCCACTGTCCTCCCCAGTCAAGGGAAATTGAGACTCAGAGAGGTCGAGAGTATCCTTAGCTCCCACAGCAAGTGAGAGTGGGAGACAGAATCAGAACTCTGGATTCCAGAACCCCTCCCTCCTGTCAACATCTTTTTATTTATTTTTGAGAGAGAGACCACAAGCAGGAGAGGGACAGAGGATCTGAAGTGGGCTCTGTGCTAACAGCTGTGAGCCTGGCATGGGGCTCGAACTCACCAACATCAAGATCATGATGAACCAAAGTCAGACATTCACCCTACGGAGCCACCCAGGTGCCCCGTTTGGGTAGTTTTGTTAGGCAAACTGGTGACACCACAGTGACCCAACCTATTGAGGACACCAACCGGCCAGCATGCACAGTCAGCAGAGATGAAGTGACATGAGGCCGGGGCTTTAGCAGCAGCGATAATAACAAAAGAAGAAGGAGGCAGGGAGGGTTTAAGGAAAGAGAGGGAAGAGACGGGCAGTTGACATCAACATTGTAGTGATTTTTGTATCTAGATGGTAGACATACAGTGTTACGGTATTTTCTCTACTTTGGGGTATGTTTTTAAATTTCGTAATAAACATGTACCTATTTGTATATATAATCTATTGTGTGTATATATACACACACTTTATATACATAGATACAGTATATATGTATGTGTGTGTGTGTGTGTGTGTGTGTGTATACACACATTAGGACCATAATGTCTATTTGGCTGGGGTTTTCCTTTCTCTCTCTCTCTCTCTCTCTCTCTCTCTCTCTGCCCCACCTTTTCACCTCTCTCTCTCTCTCATTCTCTCATATCTTCCCTGCCACCCCTGTGTCTTTTTTTTCTTTTTCATTAAGAAAATGGTAGCACCAATCTGACTATTTCCCTGGCTTCCTGAAGAGGCCCGAGAATTATAGTAAACAAATTACCCATTACCGGGGAAGCCCTGTCCTCCCCCACCCAGCAGATTCCCAGCATCTTCTTTCACCTCTAGGAGATATTCTCCAAGGTCACTAAATTAAGCCTTCAGACAATCGAAAAATTGAATCTCAGTACATCTATTTTCCTAACAAAATTTCCGCAGCGCCGATTGGGGCTGACAGGTGCGGCCGCGCAGCTTTCTGGGCTGTTCAGGTCGATTTGGCCGAGTGGGACGGCATCAGCTTGTATTGGAGGGAACATCTGAGCAGCCCAGGGCCCCCTGGGAGTCGGAGAGTTCCTTACCTCCTTGCCACTGTAGATGACTATTTCTGTCGTCCCCAGAGCTGCCTTGTCTGCCCCTCCTCCAGCCCCACCCTCACCCCCTGCAGCCGCCAGGTCAGGCACCTCATCTTAAATTATTTATCAAAAAGGCCATCGCAATCATTGCAAACGCATTTAGGAGTAGCTGGAAACCGTGTTCTTTTTGAGGACACTAATGACACAGCCGTAATCACACTCCTTGTTGGAATGGAGGGGCAGGAAGTGATACTTGCGGAGTGGAGTCTGAGAGGAGGGGCTTTGCCCCGAGTCCCCAAGGCCTCGCAGCTGCCACAGCCTGGCTGATGGAGGGGCTTGCAGAGGTGGGGACCACCCAGGATTTGGAGCCAGAGGAGCTCAGCCCTCTGACTGCAGAGACTTTGGAAGTCACATCGCCTACCCGGGCTTCCTTTCTTCATCCACAAGCCACGTCTTAGCCAGTGCTTTCTATAAAGAACGCGCATGTGCTGCTGGAGGTCTGGGACCCCATCGGGAGTAGTCCGCCACGAGCCTCTAAGATTTACCTTAAAAGCTCCAGGGAAGGCCTGCGTTCCGCTTAAGATATCTGCATCCATAGACGTAAAAACTGTGTAGTTTGCTCAGCTGAGAATAAAACGGACGCTCCGGGAATAAAACTGATGTCTATCCTGTTGCTTTGAATGCCCGCTGGTACCCCACCTGGGAGCCCAGGTGCATGCCCCAGCTGCACAAGGCCAGCACCTTGACCTCCCGAGTAGGATGCAGGCCGCATGCTTATTAGGTGTAGGGCCTTGGGCAGCTCACTTAACCTGTCTCTTGTTGAGTTTTCTCTCATCTATGAAAGAGTGATCATAATGTTATGTACGGTGTTTAGGAGCCTTGAGAAGCTCAAATAAGATAATTCTTGTAAAGCCCAGGGCATAATCCCTGGTACCTAATAAGTGCTCAATAAGTGTTAGCAAAAGTAACAATTACTCTAATTATATCCAGAGCTTTTATTGAACACCTGTCTGTAAGCACTCCGTGCTGAGCCCTGGAGTGGAAACTCCTAGAAGATACAGGAGCTGGTGGGACTGAGGTTGGGGAATCCCCCATGGCAGGTCCTCACGTTGTTGGTGCCCGTATGATTTTTGTTTCTCAGCTGGCCTTCCTCTTGCTCATGGCCACTGCTGTCTACACTGCCTCTTTCTCTTCTTCCTGGATTTGTGTACTCGTTTCGGCATCTTTGTAGCACTTACCTATTGCCCCCTAACAAATTACCCGAATGCTTGATGGCTGAAAACAGTCAATGTTTAGTATCTTACAGTTTCTGTGGGTCAGAGGTGAGGGAGTAGCTTAGATCGGTAATTCGGGCTTGGGGCCCCTCATGAGGCTGCAGTCAAGTTGTTGGCTGGGGCTGTCGTCTGTGAAGACTTGATGGGGTTGGGAGTGTTACATCCAAGATGGCGGGTGCACATGGCTTTTGGCAGGAGGCTTCCGTTCTTCACCACGTGGACCTTTCACAGGGCTGCCTGTGCAGCCTCACAGTGTGGCAGCTGGCCCAGTGAGTGATGTCGGAGACAGCACGAGGAGCAGGCTGGAGTGCCTTGTGGACATCAGTCTGCGGCATCACGCAGTCAGGTGCTGTAACGTCGGCCACATTCTGTTCATTGGAAATGGGCCAATAAAGTCCATATTTAAGGAAAGGGGAACCCGGACCCACTACTTGAAGGGAGGTGTTACCAAGGATCTTGTGGGCGTGTCTTTAAGTCACCACAATCTTCCGCCTCTGTTCTCTCCCTGGTTCTCTTGAACACCTGACTGTTTCACTGGTTCAGCCCTTGGAAAAGGCACAGGCTGCGGGAAAATGCAGCTGCCCCTCCCCTCTGGGTCAGAAGAGTCATCTCCCCCTTTCTGGGGTTGTTGTGACTGGAGAAAGGAACCATCTGTAATCGTGTCAGAGGGGCCAGCAGGGGAGTGGAGGAAGTAACTTCGTAGAAGGAACCTTCAGCTCTCCCCACCATATCAGAGAACTTCTCTGCAGACACACTGCCTCCATTTATAATCGTTACAGCCCTGGCTTTTGAACTCACCAGTTTTATTTTCTTACTTTTCCCCCTGAGAACAAGAAACCTGCCCTGGAGAAAGACTGCTTTGGACAGTGTGGTGGTAGGTGTTCTCATTGGAGTCTTCAAGTGAGCATTGGTGGGATACAGAAAAATAAAGTGACCTGGGTCAGCATTCTCTCTCTCTCTCTCTCTCTCTCTCTCTCTCTCTCTTTCTCTGTTTTATTTTTTTATTTTTGAGAGACTTTTTTAAATTTATTTTTTATTTTTGAGAGAGAGAGAGAGTGCACGCATGGAGGAGGCACAGAGAGAGAGGGAGAGAGAGAGAATCTCAACCAGGCTCCACGCTGTCCGTGCAGAGAGCCCGATGAGGGGCTCGATCCCACGAACAGTGAGATCATGACCTGAGCCGAGATCCAGAGTCAGGCACTTGACCAACGGAGACCCCCAGGGGCGCCTCTCTCTTTTTTTAACACCAATCCTCAACTCACACCCTTTCCTATACACTGCTTTTTCCTCCAGTGGAGCCCTGATTCTCTCTTTACTTAGCAGCCTGGCCATCTTCTACTCTCCCTGCCTCCTGTCCCTCTTCATTCTTCCTCCCTGGGAGGAAAGAAAATTGGGGCACAGCACCTACAACATGCAACGATAACATTGGGTGACTGTAAACATATTAGGGTCTCCCCTCCTGGGTCAGATGTTCCATAGCTTCTCTTTTGTTACTTTACTGCACGTGTATTCCTCTCTCAGGTGAATTGCTGGCATGTGCCTGAGAACCTGCAACACGTGTATGGTGCTTAGAGTTTTCACGGCCATTTACTGCGCATTATTATTCCCTCTCTCCATCCTCTGTAAAATTGGGTATGAATATACCCATTTTGCGGTTGACGCAACTAAGGCTTAAGGTGGTCCAGTACGTTGCCCGGAATCACGCAGCTCAGAAGTAAAATCAGGCGGCCCTCCAGCCAGAGTCTGCTGGCTCCCACGTCTCATGTTTTTCCCACAGTACTGTACGGGCGGAGGATAAGCTCTTTGAGTCCGGGTACTGTGTCTCATTTTGCTTTGTATCCCCGTGCCTTTTGCGTCATTGTCTTGCACACATGAAGGATTTGGAACGTCTCCAGTGAATGAGTGAATACGTGAACGAGTGAAGCCATCAGTCAAATCAAGACACTGCTCACACATGCATCCCAGAGTTCGGCTTCCATGTGTGCTTCCGGTGAGGAAGTCTGCAGGTTAGTATTATGATGCCCAGCAAGACCAAAGATGCTGTGGCCTGAATAACAACGGGATGCAAACGCTCCCCTCCTCTCGTAAATCTTGTAAATCAGCATCGTCTGTGCTGAGCAGGGCCCATGTGTGGTGGTGGCAAACACCGCGAGGCCCAGAAGGCTGATCTGGGACAGCGTCCCCTTCGAACGCTGCCCTGTGCTAAGTCTGCAGAATATTTAAATAAGGGGTTAATTTATAAAGTGAGCTACAGGAAAGTTTCCAGGACTGCTGTGCGCGTGTCTCATAAATCGGCACAAATTGAATCTAGCTTTCTGTACCCGTCAGCTCCTAGGTAAACCAAAATTTATTGGGAGGTATATAGGTTGCCATCCGAAGAAACATAGTAAATGAGAAAAGTGTGTCCTCAGGAGGTCCGTAAACAAGGTATCAAGGCTGGCAGACGCAACGAGGGTCCGAAACGTAAAATCCCCGTTGCCGAGGATTCGGAAGTATGGTGTGCTTTGTTGCAGATGGAGACTGGGTTCCAGGAAACCTTGTTCTTTTCCTGAACATTCCACTGACTTCTTAATAGACTAAAGATTTCGTGTATTGCGGGGAGAATTTATGGTCTGGAGGGTGTGCAGACAAAAAGGAATGCCAGCCTCGGTATTTTGCACATATCAAATTACGAGACGAGTTTAGCCAGATCCAGAAATGTTATGCAACATAAAAATGGGAAGCCTTAGTTTGTATTATTATAATGACTCTTTATCATAATCATGTACGCCTACGGCCCTGATCTGAGCAATTGTACCAGCAGTTTGTATTTACCGAGGGCCTGCCATGAGCCAGACCCTGTGCTGAGGGTTTCACGGACTTTATTTTCCGTCTTGACAAGGACACGGTCCTTTCAGGAGTTCTGGAGGTTGTCGTTAATGTGGTTCATGTGCCCATTTTATAGAGAGGAAAGTGAAACTGAAAACATGAAGCCCAAGGATCTTTGGCCAATATATGGATTTGGGTCCACGTATCTCACTCCAAAAACTCTTCTTCTAATTCTTGTCATTATCTAATATCACCTCTTGTTATCACAGTGCTCTTACTGTTCTAGAAAGTAAGTGCCAGCATTCTGGTAAAAGGCCTTTGTCTGGCCAAATTATTGAATACTTTAATCTGGCTTTTGTTCTATTAGCTACAACATTCAAAGTGATGTTCTCTCTTGTTCTCTCTCAAAATAAACAAATTTTTTAAAATAGCTTTTAAAAATAAAAGGGAAACGTCGTTTAAAACGAGAAGCATCCGTGTGCGTGTTAAAGCATCCCTGAAGCATTTGTATGGTGAAGAAAGACAAGGCGGGGGTTAAGTTAGACACACCATGAAATCAAACAGCCTGGGCACCTCAGAACGTTCGCGTGGTCTTTCGTGCACAAGTCAGCTTAAGACCTTATAGCAGTCCTATTGGTTAGACCAATTATCATGACTGCATATTATAGAGGGAGAAACAGAGAGGTTAAGTGACTTGTCTGAGGTCACATAGCAACTCCAGGATTCATCCTTCACTAGTCTGACTTCATGAAGAGGTGGGAACAGTGGACCAGAAGGAGAAATTAACATGAAAAAAAAAAAATAGCATGGCCAAAATATTGCCAGAAGGTGTTTAGAAAAATCTCTTGGGCTTCTTTTAATAAGAGAAGAAGCAAAATTCAACTCTGAGGTAATTCAGTATTCTTAGTTTTGTTTGTTTGTTTCTGACTTTTCAGGATCTCAGTTATATCCTCAGATACAGTTGAGACTGTCAGCGAGAAAGCATAAAATTACGTTCCTACCTACGCTGCCCTCCTTCAAAGCCTTGTTATTCTTGTTCCCTTCGATGTATTTCAACTCCAAAATACACCGTGACATGAAAATTGTGTATTCAGATTGTTCTATTGATTTGCCGAGAAAGTGACCTTGTGTGCACCCATGAAAATGAAGAGATCTATAGCGCCCGGCCTCTTTGTAAGGGTACGGGAAGAGCCGCGGATAACAGGCATCTCTTTCACTCCTAACTCTACTCTTCCTTTGCACAGACTGAGTGCCCCCGGGGAGGGCTTCTCGGGAGGCTGTGCAGGTGTGGCCCAAGTCAGGACGCTGGCAGAGGACGAACGTAGGGGCTGGAATCGTGTGTTGCATTTGCAAAAGCCCACGGCCCTGGCCAGACGTCGGAGGTTCTCTTCGGGATTCGGTCAGTGGCTTCCACCGGACTGGATTTTCCTTTGGCTGGTTCACCCCAGGGCGCACCGCCACAGACCCAGCTGAGTGACAGCGTCCTCCCCTGCAGCGAGGAGGGGTCCCGCTGTGGTGTTTTCACACACCTCTGGCGCTGCTGTGATCAACATGTGAGTGGGAAGGGGAGGGGATGAGCGTTCCTGACCTCAGCCGCTACTCTCGGGCCTTGCAAATGCAGTGCCCCATTTCAACCCTTGAGGTGGGTGGCATTAGGCCGCTTGCCGGCTACAGAAAGTGAGAAGCAGGGATGTTCCAGCAGCTCGCCTAAGGTCAGGCGGCTTGTAAGTGGCAGAGATGAGGCTGGAACTCAAGAGTTTTGATCTAAATTTCGGTCTACTTAGTTATTCTATACACCCGAAGCCCCTGCGGTTTGGATGCCTCATCACGGGACTGAGATGAAATAGAATTTCTTAGCTTAAGGAGCCAGGCAGTAGATGGGCCTTTGCTAAGCACATTTCCGCTCCCCCCCCCCTCCCCCCCAAATCAGGGATTAGCGGGAAGAGAGGAAAGACAGAAGGTGAAGTGCAGGAGAGGAGAATTTGGAGACACTGGGGGTTGTTTCCCAGAATATAGATGCTGCTTCTACATCCCACACGACAGAAGCCAGAGCTCAGGTTATATTAACGAATCTAGCTCTAGAATCACAAATTGGTCTTTGCTGCTGAGGCACAGAGGGACAAGAAGAAGAGGAGGGGGGAAAAAAAAAAAAAGAAAGAAAACCAGCTCGTGCAAACTTAAAAAATGGAGAGCTGTATGTAAATGACTTTTATTATCACTGCTAGGCTGCACTGGAAGACTTGAGCTGTGTAAAATGTCACTCGGTCTTATCACGGTTCATGGAGATTACCTTTCAACGGGAGTTTCGTTTTCATTTCCTCCAACACTTGGAGAAGCGAGCGAGGCAGTGACTCCTTTATTTCCTAATCCTCGCCAGCAACTGGCTTCTTCCTCTGTGTTTTGTGTCATTCTGTATGATACTGCATCAAGGCAATTCATGGCAGCGGTTGAACCAAAAGCAATTTAAGTCAAAAATGGACAAATATGGATGTCATTTATAAGGCTTGTTCAAAGGCCTTTGACATCACTCAAAGCCTGAACACTTCCCAGGAGTGAGATGCTTTTTTTTTTTTTTCCCCCAACCACGCAAGATTGGAGATTTAATACAGACCGCTTAGTGAGGTGTCTGCATGGTTCTTGCCTAGAAACCATTTCTTGGGGAAGTGAGTATTTTGTAAATACCAAGAAAGAGGGAGAAAAAGATTGAATGATTAGGAACCAAAGTGAATTTTCGAAGGTGAACTTACATTCATTATTTTGATTCATTTCCAATGATAATAGCCACATGGCTCACATATTTGGGCATATCACGTACGGGGCATGGCGTTACAAGCGTTACATTTAATTTAATTAATATTCATAATCACAGTGCATAGACGTGCCCCTAAATATAAAGGCAAGTTTTCTTGTCCGCATTTCACAGATGAGGAAACTGAGACTCAGAGACCCACTCAAGGGCACAAGAAACACTTCTCTTGAGTTGGAGAATTCCCTCCAAGTGACTCCAAAGTTCTTTTTACTACACCATACTTTAGATTAGATAACGGTTGGCAAAATTAGAAGCCAGAAGCCCTATGTTGGCCTTGCCCCTTTCTCTCTGTCTGGGGTTGTGGGGAATGCAGGTGGTTTGGGAAGCTGCTTGTCATACAGGCTCCATGGCGCTGTGCTTTAGAAGATAGCTTCTCATGTTCTGTGGATTTGGAGAATCCGAGGAAAGCAGCTCAGGGAGCCACAGGCCCCCACGAACAAAGCCGAGCATCATCAGAAAGTGGTTAGTTCAGCCATGGCACTGCAGAGTGACAGAAATAGTTTCCAAACCGCAGAGGTCAAGGAGCACCTGTCAGGAGAAGAAGAGACTGTAGTGGTTCCTAGAGATTGGATACTCTAGACAACTCAAGGAACAATTCAGTCTTCTAATAGTGAAGCTTCATGCATACACACAGTATCTCCTTTGGCTGCAAAAGAATTACAGATGAAGGAAAAAAAATTCAGTCCCAAAGGGTTCCATACTGTATGAGTCCAGTTACATAACACTCTTGAAATGACAAATTTATAGAAATGGAGAACAGATTAGGATTGCTGGGGAGTCAACCGGGAACAGCAGTGGTAAGTGGTGTGGCTATCAAAGGGCAACATGAGGGACCACGGCAGTGTGGATATGGTCCCTGTATTGACTGTAGTGATGTCGCTTTCCTGGTTGTGATGTGCCCTGTTGTTCTGTGAGATAGTGCCACTGCGGGCATCTAGGCACAGGAGACCCGGGATTTCTGTATTATTTCTCACAACTGCATGTGAGTCTACTCTTACCTCAAAATTAAATAGTTGACTTCAAAAAATTAGAGACCGTTTGGGAAAAGAATTTAACAGGAAGAAAATTTAAATCCCTCATTGAGCCCTCCACCCAGAGAGTCACCATTTCCACTTTGTTTTGTTCTCTTTCTCCCTCTCCCTCATTCTCTCCTGTTCATACATATAAAATGGAGAGGTTTTAAAATATAGTTCCACCTTGTCTGACTCCAGGCTTGATAAGACTGAACCTTTGCATCTTCTCAGGACTTCTGAAGGCTGTGTTTAAACCTGCTGGTTTGGCATTGATTTTGATGCACAGACAGCAATGAGGTTCCCCCTCCAAGTTGCTGAGGAGCTGTGCATAAGGAATGGATGCTGTTTATGAGCAGAGCTGCAATCATCCCCACCTCCACCCCCAACCTCCAATTGCTAATAGGTGTTAAGATTTTGCAATAAATATTACTTATGGCTGTTAATTAAACTGAATCCCAGATTGTCAGGACATGTATATTTTCTCATTTTAACTTCTCTGAGTCCTCACAGTTATGGAGGGGGTGTACAGAGAATAAGGTTAGGTTAGGGGGGCAATATATGCTATATGTAATCTACATTCCTGGTTGATGTTCCTGACAAATGTCATGCTAGGTTAGGGACAATAAAATGGTGCCAAGGAAGAGGTAGGGGGGACATCTTGAAAAACCAAGCTCCCCATAACACTCTCACCCCTGCCCATGGTGTGCTGGAGATCATTTCTCCAGGTGCCTTTGCTTCCAGTCTTTTGGGACGGCCTCCTACCCCCAGGTGCTAGCTTCATGTCTAGGCAAGTAAAATCAGAAAACCTAAATTATCCTGCTTTTATTACTACTTACTAGCTGAATGACTTGGGCGAGTTTCTTCATTTGCTGACCCTTCCTCCCTTGCCTCTCTGAGCTTCAGTCTCTTCATCTTTCAGTAGAATCAATAAGTGACTGGGTGTTTGGAGGTTCAAATGAGTTGACACATGTGAACATGCTTCGCATGTACACAGTTGTGTGCAAAAGTAGGTCATCATCATTATGGGATGGAAGGGTCCCATTGTCTACCTTGTCTCCCAGCTGACCCTCATTGTGTGCTCGTAGAATAATTTTTTAATGTAAGATAATTACCGTCAGTAATCCTGACTGTGCAACGTTCGTAAGTCTGTGACGCTACACAAAGTCTTGAACCTCCCCGTGCCTTGCTTTTCTCATCTCTTGTTCTTATTTTAAAGAGAGATTGTCGTGCGGATCAGGTGGGAGGAGGTGTAAGGCATAACACATAGTAAGGACTCAATACATCTTTGATTGACTAATTCAATAATCGTCCAAACAGTTAATGCAAAAGAGCTCATGGCTGTGCAGTATGGTGATAACAAAAAGGGATGGATGGTGGCATGGCATGGTACCACTCCTAAATGAGGCATGTCATTTAGCCTTTCTTTGGAACCAGTGGTTTATTTTGCATTGTCCATATCAGCATTAAGCAGGATTCCTGTACAACCAGTCAATCTTGAAGCTTGCTGTCTCACCTAGTGCCTCCCCACCTGTAATGTGCCTACGAATCACCCAGGGCCCCTGGATCTTGTTAAATGCAAACTCTGGTTTAGTAGCTCTGGGTGGGGCCCAAGAGTCTATCCTTCTGACAAACTAAGAGCTCCCAGGTGATGCTCCTTGCTGGTCCAAGGACCACACTTTGAGTGGCAAAGGTCCAGTGGAGGCAGCACTGCCTGCTAGGAATCTTTTAGAAATTTGTGGAGGCATTTTTGGTGGTCTTTGGTATTTAGTCTCTAGAGTCCATAAATCTGTCTTGTGATGCAATGTATAGTCCAAAACAATAAAGAATTGTCCACATCCTGTTAACACTCATGTGCCCTCAGACCTTCATGTCAGTGAAAACTTGTTTGTAGCCATTTGAGTCCAGAATTCACTCTGCTTTGCACAGAAACTGTGTACTGAATCTCCTAGAAGTGCCAGGACCTTCTCAATCAAGGGAAGATTGTACTGTGTTTTATTTAAAACTTTACTGAGATTTGGTCACCATCTTGAAAATTCAGGTCTCACAGTAGTGAGTCAGCATAATATGTGAATTATCTACATTTATAGCTATTATAGTCGTGGTGAGTGAGCCATGCAGTGGAGCTGATCCCTACCAGCTCACGTGACCAGATTTTGCCCATCGCTTCCCAAATCTGCATTCCAGGATACTGTGTTGGTAGCATGAGATTGACCGCGGTGAGAGTATTTACACCATGGAAATTGGCAAATGCTACTGATCTGGGTTATATGCATATGTGTGTGTGTGTGTGTGTGTGTGTGTGTGTGTGTGTGTTTCTTTCCAGAGAGCTGGTTGAAAAGGTAGTTATTGGGGCACCTGGGTGGCTGTCGGTTGAGCGTCTGACTCTCGATTTCGGCTCAGGTCATGATCCAGGATCGTGGGATCAAGCCCCATGGTGGGCTCTGTGCTGAGTGTGGAGCCTACTTGAGAGTCTCTCTCTCCCTCTCTCTCTCCCCCTCCCCTGCTAACACTCTCTCTCTAAAATTAAAAAATAAAATAAGATGGCATCACCAATATGATACTATGTCTGTGTAAAAAATATATTTAGTCCTTATTTCAAAATGCCAAATATAAAGAGAATATATCAACAACATTTTGGTGAATTTTGATCTGTGGGTCTTGAATCCAAACCTGCAATTAGGTGCAAACGTTTGACTGTTTCATTATGGGCTTCTGGTATAAACTTGCCCTTTTAAAAATGCGTATTATTTTGGATGCCTGGGTGGCTCAGTCGGTTAAACGTCTGACTCTTGATTTCAGCTCAGGTCGTGATCTTGAGGTTTGTGAGTTCGAGCCTTGCGTCGAGCTCTGTGCTGACAGCTTGGGGCCTGCTTGGTATTCTCTGTCTCCCTCTCTGCCCTTCCCCCACTCGCTCTCACACACTCTCTCAAAATAATTTATTTTGAGAAACAAAAACTTAAATAATAATAATAATAGAATAAAATGCATATTATTTATCAATTTTTTCTTCTTTATTTTATAGCTGGACATTATATTCATTTTTTGTTAATTATGTGTATGCATAGGCTTATTATTCATTAACTTCATTTCAAGACCTTAATAAGGAGTTATAAAATATTTCTTTTAAAATGAGGATCTTGGGTCTCTGGGCTTGAGTAGCGCTATCTAATTAACCTCCAGGCAGGACCTACAGACGTGGGGGAAACCCAGGTCTCCTCTTGGGGAGAAGGGGTGTAAGCATCACATTATAAAGCCAAGTCCTAATTGGCATTTCCCCTTCAAGGTGCCGAGAAGAAGTGTGTTGTAATCTGGGATTGGAATTAGCAGTGCCGTGTTTCCTAAAATAATCCAAGGGGAGTTCATTCTAAACAAATTCAGTAGCGCAGGCACTGAGGAAGAGGAGGGGAGGGGGAGGGGGAAGGGAGGTGGGGGTGGGGCAGAGGTGGCCAGATCTGGAAGTGGGTGAAACAGGATCTAAGACACCGGGGACAGTGTATATGTAAAATACAGGGAAGGATGAAGACAGGTTTAAAAGAAGTTCTTTACAGAAGGAGAGAAATATGGAATAGAAACCTAATTTAGAAAAATACACGCGCACACACACACACACACACACAGACATCCCGCCCGGGACTGGCAGGTGGAGAGGAAGATTTTAACAGGACGGCTATCTCAGCGTAGCCTTCTGTTCAGAACAAAAGTGTAGTAAACCTCGCACTAACACTTGGGACTTGGCTTTTGGCAACCATTCGCCTTTTACATTTTTTTTGGCACCGTAGAAATGTTTCCATAAATAGTGCATTTAATGGAGTGTGTTACTTTATTACTGTCAGCTACCATAACAGTAGAGGAAAATTCAATAAACACGAAAGCTGAGATCAGAACACAGAAGGCTCTCAATTCTACATCCTTCATGAACTTGTACCTTTAAGGCACGTAACCTTTCTGTTTCCTCACTTATGAAATTCTTCGCTTTTTGGTGGGTGAAGTCACCCAGCTTGGTACCTGACTGATGGTAGCTGTGCCGCAAAATTTAGGACATACTCATTATTACAGTGGCTGTTTTGTAGACTCACAAAGCCAAGTGCTCCTTCCTACGCTGCCGAGATGGGAATGCCCAGCTCGGGGACTGCATTTGCCTGAACTTTGGGTGTTAGCAGCCAGGCTTTGCATGCGACAAACCCGCAGATGAAATGTTGTGATTCTTTGCTACGGAATAATTGGAAGTCACTTGCTCAGCTAGAGCAGGGAAGCCAGCGTAAAGGAGGAAGTAAAAATGAAAAGGCATAAATATGTGAGAAAGTTAGCAAATCAAAGTAATTGAGGAGCAAAATAATTCATTCCCTCTCCCTGGCTCAGCATGGATGCAAATGATATATCATTAAGTAAGCCCCCAACACAAAGGCGGCCAGCATAACTGTTGCATCAAATATTTAGCCGGAGCCAAGAGCAATTTTTTTATTATGTTTTTTATAAGTTTGATTTACTAACCTTCAGTGCAATCCCTATTTTTAGAGGTTGGCTCATATTTTTAATTTGTTTTCTCTGAAGCACTGAATCCTTACCAGTGTTTCAAGCCGTCCACTCGGTTCCTAATGGCAGAGTAACACTGAAAAGCATAATTACATTTCCTAATTATGTGTAATTAGGCAAAACCCAGATGATGTATTCAACATGCTCTCAGAATAGCCAGGGGTCAAGGACTGTTGGAACTCACTAACATTTTTATAAATAAGTCAGTGCGTTATTTAACGTTGGGGTCCAAGGTGGTGCTGGGTGCCTTGTAGACCAATATAATGGTTGAAATATATAGCATTCATTTATTTAGCCAAGTAAAACATAATTGATCCCCCACCTCCTTACCCTGCCCCCCCTTTTTAAAACCAGAGTTTAGATTTGCTATTCTTAGCCCAAGAGAGGCCCTCTAAACTCAGAACCATAAAGTTCTGCTAACTGACAGCCTAAGTGATATTTATTTTTTCAAAGCTTAATCCTTTTGAAACATGGAGAAATAAATACATCCTCTTATCTACCATATGCCTGGGATGGGAAATAAATTCTTATTTTCCTGCAGTGTGGTACCAGTGGGCTACAATGAATAATTTGGGCAGTCTCACTGAAGATAATAGGGAAGCCTTCTCTATTACCAGTGATAATTATGAATCTCATAATAGAAAACATCCCAAGCCCGAACATCAATCAGGGGAGATAAACAATGGGAAATGATAGGTATACAAAAGGAAAGTGGCAGCGGCCCATATGGAGGGAAAGCCTGCAGAATTCTGGAGGGGTCATAAATCATAGAGTCCAGTAATTTCCATGCAATTAATGTCCTCAAATTAAAACATACGTTTTTAAAGAAAGATTTTGCAGACTTTTCAGCCCAGCAATGGGATGTCCTAGGAGATTCATCTGGGAACCCCAGAGCCATCCGCCCTCCTGAGTCTTGTGTATCCTCAGCTGGAGTTGGCCGGAGCCCTGGCTAACAATGTCACCGTGTGAGCTGGCCGGGGATGATCTCACTCCAGCCCACCAGGGACTGTACACGAGGAGGTCAGAGCTAGTGATGGCCGACCCTTGGAATGTTCGGCCTTAACTGTGCAGAAAAAACTGGCCGTATTGAGGCAGGATGTCTAACTTTCTTTACCAATCTGAAAGACTGTCTCCAGCCACGCGGACACAGCCCAGTGAAGTGCTTGGCAAAGCTACAGAGAAATGGAAAACCTTCATTCCAGAGGGTCGTGGTCTCCTCCTATTTAATAGCCCTGCATTCATTCACTTTCTTCTTATCTTGCCATCGTTTGGTCAAGTCCCCAAGGTACTTGGATGGCCATCTTCAAGAGAATAATAAAGGAATCCATTTATAACAGTGAGAAAACACTGCCTATTAGTCTGCTGAAGCTGCTCCAAATGAAATTTAAGACTATCTGGCTAATTTATTTACTGCATCATGTGCAAAGACCAACAAGATTTCTAGTCTTTCTTCTTGTGGGTCTGCATGTAGAAATCCATGAACCATGTCACCCCCCTCCCCCTCCCCACAACCCACATGAATTCAGCTGGGATCTCTCCCCTCCAACCCTGTTTAAGGAGTGGGCCGGAGATTTGAGTCAATTGTCAAATATGTCCTAAAGGCCACAAAATGTGCTCGTGGATTTTGTTTTATAGGCTTACTATAATATTTTATAAAACATATCTTTAAAGAAATATATAATTTTTCCCTCAAAGCAAGGGTTTTCCCATGCCATATAATTTGCTAAGTGTGGCTTTGCTGTGTTGTAACCCATAATTTACAGCCAACCTCCACAAGGCAAAAAATAACTCCAAGCTATGATTAAGTAAGTAATGGACAAGGTAACTAATATTCCCGGAAGGATGGCCTTCCAGACACTCATTTTAAGTGACAAAATGGTTGAAGGTTGAGATGTGTAGTCCTGTACTAATTTAACCAAGTTGTGGGGAATCAAGAAGCGACATTACAAACTGGCAGATCTGGGCGTTTAGGACACGGAGCTCAGTGTGGCTATTCTCTATGTACATTTTAACGAGCCCGGGCCTCATTTTTCCCATTTAAAGTAAACGGGCTTATGCCTAATTGTGCCACCCGCTTTTCCCATAAGATAATTCATTTGGAAGGAGTGTCCTAGTCCAGTCTCAGCCAATTCCGAGAAGGCGATCTGTGCAGTGTGGATGGGGGAAGCATGGACGAGCGGAAAAAGCATGGACTTTGGACTCAGGCAAAATGGTTTTCCCGTCAGGAGCTGTGACCTTGGGGAAGTTTTGTTTTGAAATAAATATCAGCTTACAGAAAAGTCACAAATGTAATGCAAAGTGTTCCATACACCCTGCACCAAGCATCCACTAACATGATACATTTTTCCACACTAAGAAATTAACATTGGTGCATTGCAGTCAACTCAACTAACCAACACTGTTTTTGCATGTCGCTGGCGCTTCTGTTAATGTTCTTTTGGTGTTCCAGGATTCAACCTGGGGTACCGTGCTGCATTTTTGTCATGTTTTCCCAATCTCTTCTGATCCATGGCGATTTCTGTCTTCGTGTGTGTGTGTGTGTGTGTGTGTGTGTGTGTGTAAATACTTCTTTTTATGAGCTTGACACTTTTGAAGAGTTTGGTCATTTCTTTTATAGAATGTTCTCAGTTTGGGTTTGTCTGATATTTTCCCCTGCTTATACTGAAGTTAGGCATTTTTGGTCAGAATACACAAAAATACTACGCCCTTCTCAGTCCATCCTATCAGAGAGTACACAGTGTCAAAATGTCTTGTAAGTGGTGATATTGATGTTAATCTTGATCTCTTGGCAAAAGTGTTGTCTCCTGGATTTAGGCGCTGAAAATTATTATTTTCCCCTTTGTAATTAATATGTCTTGGGGGAGGTACTTTGAGACTATTTCTCCTCAAATTTTTATCCACCAATGTTACCATCTGTCTTTTGATCTTGCCTACGACAGTTAATGCTATGGTGTTCTAAAGGTGAATTTTTATTTCCCTCAGGCCTTCTACATTTATTAATCAAATTCTTTTCTGTTGAAGGCTGTCCCTTCTCTATTTAATTATATATTCATTTATATCAGTATGGACACATGAATATTGATTTTTATACTATAAGTCATGGTACAATAATACTGTCACACATTCTGTCACTCAGATTGTTCTGGCTTTGGCCACTGAGAGTGCTCTCAGGCTGGCCTTTGAGCTCTTTTGATGCACCCCATCCTCTTTGAGCACTTCCTTGCCTTTTTGCCTTGCAAGTTGTTACAGACTCATCTTATTTCCTGCCCTAATCTCAGAATTAGCAAGGAGCCTTGGTTCCTTTTTTGGAGAATGGTGTTTAGAAACCAAGATCTAGCTGCTGGGGGTGCTCATTACTAGTGGGATATCACTGCCTCCAGGACTTCTCAATGGACAGAGTTTGAAAACATTTGTATGGATACTAACACATACACATAAACACATCTCTATTTCTCTATCTCTGTGTGTATATATTGTATATTCTAATGTGTTTATATTTATATTCATTTATATTTAAGCAAATTTTATTTTAGTTATGATTTTAAAAGATATAGTATAAATATATACTGATAATATAAAATATATATTAATAATATAACCACATATATATTTTAAATATGAATTGGTACTTGATTCCAGCGTGACACAATTGGGTTTATTCTCACTTTTCATGGGGATATATTTTAACCATTCAAAATTTCATGTTCTTCTTCTTTAAGTTGGAGATAATAACAAACAGACTGTAAGGTTTGGGGAAGGTATGGTAAATTGTAAAAATTGTGAATTATTGGGGAAAAAAAGAAAAACATTTCTTCCCTTGCTGCATCCAGGCCCACACTCTGATGGTTACTCATCCTTCCATTAAGAAGTGGATTCTGTTTCTCCACCACCGAAATCAGTTTGATCAAGTGACTTGCCTTGGCCAACTTGACCTTAGCAAACACGATGCAAAGCCCAGGCGTACAAGGTACTTGGCTATCAGGCTTTGCTGTATTGCTGCTTAGAACCCTGAGTCCACATGTACAGGCCTGAGCTAGTCTGCCGGAGGACAAGAGGCCACATGGAGGGAGCCTTGTTTCCTGCCAGCCTCCAGGCACGTTAGTGAAGCCATTCCAGGGTCATCCAGCCAAGGCACCAGCTGAGCCCAGACAGGCACGTGAGCCCACCAAAGACAGTCAAGACAGTTCACAGCAGAGAAAGAGCCTAGCCCATGACCAGAATGATGAACTTTTTATAAAAAAAGTCATTGTTTTTATCCATGGAGTTCTGGCGTGGTTGGTTACATAGCAAATACTAATGAATACAGGAGGCTTGGGGATGATGTATGGAAAACAAGTAGCACAGCATCTCTTGTACACATTGGGCTCTGAATGAAGCGCTTGCTTTTGGTTACTGGTCTTGTTATTTTTGAGAAAACCATCAAGTTTTGTTTGCCCCCAAATGCCCTCCCAGCCAATCTAACATTTATAAATGAACTGTATTTGCTAACTGTTGGAACCTGTCCTCTGGACTAGATCAGTGCCTTCAGAAAAAAAAAAAAAAAAAAACACTGTTCAAGTGCAAGGCTCTGTGTATTTATCCACTCACACCAAGGTAGAGACAGAGCTGAGTCGATGCAGGACGCTCGGTAACGTGAGCAGTGTGAACACTGGGGAACAGAAAGTCCTTTATCTGGTGTCGCCTGAGGGTGCTTGGAGCCCGGCCTGGTGGAGAGAGGGGAGAGGGTGCAGAGTAGGAAATCAGGAGAGTATCTCAGCAGGCCAAATTTAGCCTAATTAACAGATTTGCCTAGGGCTGACCCTGAAGCAGAACGGGAAACCTTCATCCTTTTGCTCTCTTCCTACCAATAAGGTAATGACGAGGTGGAACCACCAGTTCTCAATCTCCTAGAAAGATTCCCAAAATAGATGGGGTGAGACAAAGAGACCTGTACATTTCTTTCCTCTTCCGAGACTCTGTCTTTCCTTAATGACCTGATGCATCTATTTGGCACGGTTTTTAATCCTTGCAATCAAGTGAGTGCACTTCTATGGCTGCTAGGTGTGGCCATATTTCCATTTAGTGGCAAAGGTGCTAATAGCCATTTGCTGAAGTAACTCACAAAGGCACAGTTTTCTTGAGCAGCAGTAGGACAGATGGCCGCCATGTTGCCATGGGCCTCGTCACCTGGAGGGAAGTCAGCACTCTTGGTACTGCTGCCCAGGGTTTACGTGGCATCCCATGGAGGACACAATGTGTTAAGTATGCAGCTCTCCCAACTCTGCTACCCTCCTGCCCACACATTCAGGGGTCAACGCAAACCTCTGTTACCAGGGGGAACTATCATCCGTGACTGGGTTGCCATGAGGCACCCATGGTGAAGAATTGTGAAATCACGTGAAGTTGTCAAAAGCAGCAGCCCAAGTTTGAGAAAGGCCTTCCGTGGCAAACTTGATGACAAAACTCAGTAAGCTTGTTTTTCTTCATAGACTAGTTTTTTAATCTCGATGCAATGAACAGAGGAGGAAGTTTTGCATTTTTCTTACCAGACCCCATAGAAAATAGTGTGGGAGCGTGACTTTTATCTACGGAAGTTTTCACTACCAGTTCCCGTGTGTGTATGTGTGCGTAAAATACCGAACAGGAAATTACAAAAAAAAAAAAAAAAAAAGAAGGAAGGGAGGAAAGAAAAGGAAAAGGAAGAACGAAGGATGAGCGTTTTTTTGGGACAGAGAGAGACAATACTAATACTTGGCCACCGTGTCCTCATTTAAACAATAAACACTGTCAATATTTGGTTAGTCCCATTCGAATTCCCATCCCCCATGCATGGCTATAATTTTTTCTCCATATTGTTGTTTATGCTCCATTATGTTTGATGCTCTCTCCTAAGCATCTCACTTAACATTATAGAACAAGTCTTTCCCCCTATTATGAGATAGTCTTTATTAATATTAAGCCTCAGCTAGATAAAAAAGCTATCAAGTGATAGTTCTTATGGCTTATTCACTCTTCAGTTGGGAATGTACAGTGTTGATAGTCCTTTACTGTTAAAATAATGTTGCAATGGAACTCCTCTATGTAAAGCTATTTATTTCCCTCTCCCTCATTACTTAGGATTCCTTAGAGTCCCACCCCTACTCCAAATTAACCAAATGCTGTCACCATCCACATTCAGTGTTGCTGAAGGCTTATATAATGATGATCCTCACCGAGGATTTATTTGTGCCTCATGTATCAGTCAGTGCCTATGACCTTGAAGCATATGCACTCAGGGCTCAATCTGAAAAGGAATTCATGGGGCGCCTGGGTGGCGCAGTCGGTTAAGCGTCTGACTTCAGCCAGGTCACGATCTCGCGGTCCGGGAGTTTGAGCCCTGCATCGGGCTCTGGGCTGATGGCTCAGGGCTTGGAGCCTGTTTCCGATTCTGTGTCTCCCTCTCTCTCTGCCCCTCCCCCGTTCATGCTCTGTCTCTCTCTGTCCCAAAAATAAATAAACGTTGAAAAAAAAATTTAAAAAAAAAATGAAAAGGAATTCATCTTATGGGGACAAACAGATATTGATATCCCAGGTCTTTCAGCCTCACTGTCTTCGAATGCTGATCAATTATTAGTGTCTCTTGGTGGTACAATGTTGAGTAAGACTCTGAAGCCATATTGGCTCAACACTGAAGATTTCTGTGATCAATTATTAATATCAGTTCTGAATGAGGATTCAGAGTATAGCAGTCACATAGTATCCTGGTTTTTCTGCATATGTTTTCTTTAGAGTTCTTAGAGGCATTTTTCTTAAGGTATAAAATGTCAGTTTTCTTTTGAAAGAAGAGGATAGGTATAGACAGTGAAAGCCAGGTGGCTGACTTTCTAGAAGCTTTCCAGATCATAGTATGTTGGTGAGTTCACTAACAATGTGAATCTTGCCCTCAAGCTTGCTACCTCAAAAAATTAGATTTTGCCAGGCCACCAAGAACAGATCTTTCTTACAGATTCAGACTCACAATAATCAAACTCATAAGGACTAGTACGTAAACCAAGTGCCCAAACAAGAATTGTCAAGAAGGACTGTACTTATAACACCGTTTGAAATGCTCTTGTTCATTGGGCCAGAAAGAAACAAATGAACAGTGTTTCCTTCTAGGCAGACTGAGCCAAGGAAAAGTATAAGTTACTTGATAGGCCAATAATTGAGCCAAAGGTCATTCGTCCAGATGACTTTAATATCTGGTTCGCTCAGAAGATACCAAGCCTGATACTTTCACAGTAAGGATGTTATACGCTTCTGTTTGTTACCATTTCCCCCAGAAGGATGTGGGTGACCTTATCTGTCTCGTTCATTACTTTGTCCACTGGCCTTAGCGCCAGGCACATAGAAGTACTAAATATGTATTTACTGTCCCAGTGAGTCTCCAAACGCCAGCTGACCCCAAAATACAAAGCGATTGTTCATTTTCCCAATGAGGTACTCCCCAGTGGGTCTTTTGCCCAATTTATAAACTTCGGGGGATGTAGATGAAATGTTGAAAAATTTACATATAAGGTTTAATTCATTAATGCATTTTCACAGATAAAATATAAATTTTTAAATAGTGGAAGTTTTTTTCATTCTCAGATTTTATGAAATGATTTTACTCAAACTCTTCATATTCATCTTCACCATCATCACTGGCACCTCTTTTGGAGCCACCTAATGGAGTTTTCCGGGCCACTCTGCTTCGTTTCTTCCCCAGCTGTTTGAAACATAGCACTTTTGGAATTCTGTATAACGCTGGTCCTGCAGTCAAGAGTGACTTGGACTGGGTGTCTTTGTGTTTCTTCAAGGTGACTTTTTCACCTTCCCATTGGGCCCACTTTGAATTCACTTCATTGCTGAAATGTCAGAATGCAGCCTTATATAGTTCCTGGCCCTGGGGCTGTCTAGACAAAGGGAGAAGAGATCCTGTGGTAGCCATCCTCCAAGATGGCCTCCAAACACCCTGGCCTGCCAGATTTCATGGACCTGTGTAGTTCCCTCTTCCTCTCGCTCGGAATGACGGGGAGAATGATAGAGCACGACTCTTGAGGCTAGGTGACAAAAGGCATTGAAACTTCTGCCCTGCTGTCTCTGGGATCACTTGCCCTAAGGGAAGCTAGATGCTCTGTCGTGAGGATGCTCAAACAACACTGTGGAGAGGCCCTCACGTTGGGGAACTCAAACCTCCCGCCAGTAGCCAGAACTGATTTGCCAGCCCTGTGAGGGCGCCATCTTGGTAGCATATCCCCCGCTCCCAGTTTAGCCTTCAGATAAGACCGCAAGGAGCAACCAAACCCAAGCCAGACTGGGTAGCTGAACTGCTCCTAAATTCTTGACCCACAAAAGTCCTGCGAGATAGCAAATACTTCCAGTCGTTTGAAGATGCTGAGTTTTGGGGGTGATTCGTTACTCATCAAAATCAATACAGAGCCTGCTTGCGCCGCCTCCGTGATAAATAAACCAAGACTTTAGAATGAAAAGCGCCTCGATTTTTTCACCTGTGTCGTGAGTTGAACAATAACGCATTTGTGGATAGAAACTTGCTACAAGTTAACAAACCCGTTTTCCTCCTGCATGTATCACTTTCTCAAAAAGTTGGCCGTAGGTTTCTTTCTCCTTGTGAGTCAAAGACATCTGGGGGATGAGTCAGACGGTGCAAGTTATATCTCGACTCCACCAAGCACTGACTTGCCCAGAGTCACACACAGGTGATCAGTGATGCCGTGCCTCAGTTTTCTCGTCTGTGAAATGGCTAACACATATAGGGAGGGTGGGGACTTGAGGTCTGTAAGATGTTTAACTCAATGCTGCAGGTAGCCATGGCAAACACGTAGTAAACAGTAGGTGCTATTTTCATGGTTCTTTTTGCTCTTCCCATTATCATTACTTATTTAGTAAATGACAGGCAAAATCCAGAAATCCAGTCGCAGCCGACTCTCCGTAACCCAATTTGCTAAAACCCTCTCACTGATGTCTGTTCTTCATGAATCCTTTCAACCATGAGGCAGAATCTTTGTATGTTCTTCTCATCAAGGATTTTATCTAAAAACCTGCAATACTTCACCCTTCCCCAGGTGGAGAGGAGAGGAGGAAATATGCTTCTAAAGTAATTTAGCATACACTCTGAAAGCATGGTGTGGCCGTCGCTGGCTTCCTGTTTTGAAGCCCAGCTTGTAAGCATATACGTGGATCCCAGGGAGGTTTTTACTGAACCGAGAGATGCCATGAGCAGTCCTTGGTGTAATAATTCAATAGCAAAGCCCTCAGCAATAAGTCTTCAGCTGAAACGGACACTGACTGTCTATCATACGAAGATTCAGACACTGATGTAATTTAAAATGCTTTCAATATTACGGATGTAAACATAGGCCTTTTGATTTCTGAAGGACTTTTCCGAATATTAGATTAATAAATGAACAGAGGAAATGAAAAAATAAAATTGTCTCTTGTACCACCACCTAAAAATTAGCACTACTATCACTTTGCTGTATTTCCTTCTAGATTTTTCTCAGCTTATACGTGATTATTTTTACATTGTAGTGACTTTGCTGGGTGCTTATTTCATTTTGTATCCTGATTTTTTTTTTCAGTTAAAATTACTATAGTGGGGGCACCTGGGTGGTTCAGTGGGTTGAACACTGGACTCTTAGTTTTAGCTCAGGTCATGACCCCAGGGTTATGAGATTGGGCCCCATGTCGGGCTCTGTACTATGTGAGGAGCCTGCTTGGGACTCTCTCTCTTCCCTTTGTCCCTTTCCCCTGCTCACTCACTGTCTCTCTAAAATAAAATAATAATAAATAATTTTTAAAATATTAAAAATTATAATAGCGAATATTGTTTTTCCTTCCCTTCTGTTCTTTAATTTATTTATGATGAGGGTGTACTGTATCAAAATAAAGATTAATTTTATTTTAGGGAAAATGAAAAGACATTACCATGCAGGTGACTTTATTATTTGCCTGCAGTCAATCAAAAAGCATACCTGCGTTCAGCAAAATACAATCCTGAAGTCTTTTAGCATTGAATGTTTGAAACTGTGAAATAGGTTCTAATTTGGCAATGAATTCGGGAGATAAAGACGACTCTCATTTAGATAACATCAGTGGCTTTCTAAAATATTTATTTAGTTAATATTTTACTTCTTGTCTATGTATCTCTAAAATTGTAACACTTCACAAAAAAAGCAATAAAAACTACTGCATTGGGTGAAGATTAACACCTAATGAAATTGTACTGGCTAATATTTGAACAGCTTTGTTTTTTTTAATGAAACTTTAAATGTGGGTTATGGGTTTTATTTTCTTAGTGAGCTGAGGGCTTCTCAAATTTTGACTCCATTATTTCATTTTAAGATTTAGTATGATGTTTCTTAAATAAGTTAGCACTGTGATTGACAATCTACCTAGAAAGATGAGGCAACTGGGGGTGATGGCCCCCCACCCCCCAATTATTGCCTTTGTTCTTACAAGTGTGTTTAAATCTATTTCTGTTAATTTACAATTTGAAAGGTGGGCGAGGAGCAGAGTTTGAAAAATAGATTACTGTCTTCATTAATACAGGTTTGACCTACAAAGTCTTCACGTACTTAATGATTAAAAACCAAAGTACTAAATAATAAATTATAAGAATTTATAGGAGTCATCATCTTGAAATTAGCTTACTGAATGTTCTTATCATAATAAATCTGAGTGGGTGTCTAATTTAGTGTTAGCTGACTAAAATTATATGTTGCGGGCAGGGAAAAAAAAAACACTTTTGTTTGAAGACACACGCATTGAGTTTAATCACAGGTGATCTGAAAGGCACCTGTCTTTTGCTATGTTCACTTCGCAGAAACTTTGGCGAAACTGGGTGAATGAAGATCGATCCCAATTTGTAAATCTGGCAGACAATAAAATTTCCCCCAGCACTTCAGTGATGTTTGTGTTAACACTTGCTGCACAGATTCTAGAGACTGAGCCAGCAAAACTGTGCTGTGCTCTCCCGGAGTCAAGTCTGTAGAGAGTTCATCGTTTCTTAGTTGTAGAGTGTTTTTATTGGTGGAAGAAAGGTGAGCCCTACCTCTCCGCCCCTCTACATCTCCTTCCCTCGCACCATGTGTGTCAGAAGGGCTTTCTCTATCCATCCGACAATTATTTACTGGGTTTCTATCCTGGTTCAGTCAGACCCTGTATTAGGCTCGGGTGGTATAAAAAATGTAGGGCTCTATCCTCACCCTGAAGTAGGTCAACATCTTTTACAGAAGGCAGACTTGGGAACAAATAAATTAAAACACACACACACACACACACACACACACACACACACACACACACAACTTTGTATGGAAAAGTAGGTGCATATGCAAGGTACAAGCGGGAGTGACTAATTATCTCCAGTGAGGCAAGGCTGGTAGTGAGGGAATGTTTCTTCCAGAAGAGGGGAGACAAATAGGAGTTGATTAAGGACAGAGAGTATCCAAGGAAGATGTTCTCATAGAGGGATCAGCATGGGTAAGGTGCACGGATAAAGCACAGTCTGTCTGGGCCACAAGAAATGCTGTTCTTGGGGCTCGGAGGGCCAGAACAGACCTGTCAAGGATCATGTTAATGACTTAGGCATGGACCACAGGGCAAAAGCCCTGAGACAGGCCTAAACTTTGTTTATAGCCCACAGGCACTGAAGGTTTCGCAGCAGGATATTAGTGACTTTATATTGAAGCAGAAATGGAATAACTCTCCTCCAGGTGCTGTGAGAAGTTGGCATATAATTCGGTGATTTTTTTTTTATTTCAAATTTAGTGTCTTAGAGATAGAAAAGGAGAAGAAATGTACATGCACATCCGTATTTATGTACACACACACTTAAGTAATTTACCTCAAATATACAAAGAGATTTTGCAAATCAAGAAGAAAAATGTGAAGCTCCCAATAGAAAAATGGGCAAGGACAATGAACAGGAAATTCACTGAAGAAAACTGACAAACATGAAAAAAGAACCACCCTTATTTTTAATTCACGGAAATGGAAATTAAACAACGAGAGACCATTTTGCACCACGACATTGACAGGTATTAAGGCAGATAACTGCCAATGTTGGTGAGTGTGTGGAGTATAAAGGGGTGTAAAAAAGAAAAACGGTCCCAAATCTGGTCTGGAATGAACCTTTTTGCATGATGTAATTCACAGCCTCATTCCTGATAAATTGCTTAAGCAATTTTCTGATAAACTTTAATGGGATTAAGACTTGTTCTGAAAAATCAGCTACCCATCTAGCCAGCTGACTGTCAGTCAAGAGTCTAGCGACCTCAAACCAAGTGTTCTTTTCTTTTTGTATCTAGCTTAACATTGACTATCTTATCGCTCCATTTTCTATAAAAATGTCTCTACCAAGAGTGAATCTCTGAATTGATTTGCCAGAGTCCTTTCCCCTTGTAGCAAAATTACAACAAAACTTTGACTCATGCGCATAACTAGACTTTGCAAAAAGTTTTCTTTAACACAGGGAAAGAACACACTATTAAAAAGAGCGTAAATTGGTTTTGGTCATTTTCGGAGAGCAAGTGGGCAATTTCAGCGCAAATTAAGCCTTTTGATCAAGCAATTTTGAATCAGAAAAATCCAGACCCTTCAATAAATGTGCAAGGTCTCCCAATTAGAAGAATGAATGATATTTTTAGCATTTTATATATATATATATATATATATATATATATATATGTCTGTGTGTGTGTGTGTGTGTGTGTATTTCAATGTATTTACATATTTTACATATAAACTATGTGTATATAAATATATGTGTATATATACACATACATACACACATTTATTTATTTATTTAACCTGTGAATTCTGAATCCCTATTAATAGGGTAACGTTTAACTGAGTTATGGTTTTTCCAAAGTTTTAAATACTGTATACAAAAAGAGAGAGAGAGAGAGTTGGATATTAGAGAGATAGATCTAAACATACATATTATGCACTATACATATGCACACACTTACACACACACAAAATGGCTGCCTGAGATACAATGCTGAGTGAGGAAAAGCAAACTGCAGAGCAATATACACATTATTAGACTGTTTTCTTTCTTCCTTCCTTCCTTCCTTCCTTCCTTCCTTCCTTCCCTCCTTCCTTCCCTCCTTCCTTCCTTCCTTCCTTCCTTCCTTCCTTCCTTCCTTCCTTCCTTCCTTCCAAGAAAGCTATACATGTACCTGAATGTTTATTTTCATGTGGATTTTCATATGCTTATCATGTGATTGGGGATTGTAATGATAGGTATTAACTGTTAATAGTGATAACTCCCTGACAGAAAGCATAAGAAATGAGAAGGTTTTGTGCAAGAGGGAACTTTTATTTTTTCCTTTGTCTTTTCCTTTATGTAATTCTGTCATGTTTGAATTTCTCTGCCCCCCCCCCCATCCATCTGTTCTATTTTTGAAAGTAGAAAAAAGGGCAAAAGGTCTGAATTACACAGATATGACTGATGAGGTGGCCCTGGAAGACAGGACCCCACAAAGTGTCTCAGTCTGAGGCACTGAAACCAGGCCAGCCTTGCAGAGAAGCCGGATGAAGTGGCCTGGAATCCATTCAGTTGATTTCAAGGGTTTGTCTCCAAAGAGAAAGCTGGGGCTGGGGTTGGGGAAAAGGGAAGTGGAGAAGGCAGGAATGAATTTGATTCTCTCACCCCCTGCTGGTTTCCAAGCCTGCCCCCTCCCTTGCCCCCCGCAATTTCTAATTAATTAGAAGAGCGATGCCTTCCAGAAAAGAGCAAGCATCCCTTTGGGAATCTCACCAGGAAGAAGTGGGTCTTGTGGTGGAAAGGAAAGCTTTTTTTTTTTTTTCCTGTATTAAAAATTAATTAAAACTGGAATGTGTTAAAGCTCAGTTTTTATCATTAGGACCCATTCTAGACGGCCAGTTGCTGTTGGTAAAACTTCAAATCCTTTCTGTCACTATAGATTTGGTTTTAGAGAAGTTACCTTAGCGTTCAGCATTTTATGTGTCAGTCACTAAAACTCATGATCCTCTGTGACTCCATTGGGTTGGAGGAAGGGCGAGTGATTTCATTCTCAGAAAGGTGTCCAGAGTCCCCTGTGTCAGAGGATATAACAGCTGGCAAATTAGAAGTCGATAGTTACTGATAGTTCTTTTCAAAGGATAGACACTGAGAGTTATTTCTAAAGGAAGGAAACCAGTATGGGCACAGTTTAATGTGGTGTCACATTGAAAATTTCCTTTTTGCTTTTTAAAGACAGTATCTCTATCTCCTTTGGTTGCTTATAAATTGGTGGTCTCCGAATAAATACATTTTTCTCTTGTTTGAATGAGAAATGATAATGAACCTAACGAATTTGAGGACATATCCTGACCACGGTAGCAGACCGCGCTAATGGCTTCGGTAAATCACATTTCCATGAGTACACTTTTCAGTTAATTCTCAAAAAAGAAACAGTAATGAATTTCTAGCCCTATGTTAGCATTATTCCCAAATATGTAAATCCTTGTCTGGGACTGTGGCCTCTTCAGTAGTCCCTGCCCTTACTCTGTCCTCATATCCTAAAACACATCGATGTAGAGATGTAGAGATTTTCACCACATGCTTGTCTATACTCTGCTATTATATGTGCGATACTTTGTATTACTGTGTGTCCATGCCGCCAAAGTATGTGCCCAGTATTTTTTTTCACTCATTCATTGAATGGCATGAATGAATGGCAGTCTAGTTTTGTGAAAGTATTTGAAGCACTCCCACACTTTGTACCCTTTGTTTATGTAATTTCTGTTCTGGGCACCTCCAACCCACTATTTCCATGCTTCATGTAAGACTTCTTGTGCAGTGGGCAGTGAGTAAGGTCAGAATGAATTGGCTAGACTTTGATTCATTCATTTACTCGAATAGTCTGCCATTCAAAAAGGTAAAAAACATAAAACATAAAACCCCAAAACCGAACACCTATCATGTGCCAGGCATTGCTCTAGAAGGTAAAGATTCAGCAAAAAAGAAAGAAAAAAAATCCCTCCCCTTGTAGAGCTTATGTTATCTTGGGGGGAAGAAAGGCAATAAACAAAACATCAATATTTAATATAATTTCAGATAATAACACAGGTAAAAAGAAATGTTCTTCCTGTCAGTGCTGCCCAATATGTATTCTTTAGTTCTCTGCCACACTGTCAAATATGTGGACATCTGTTTATCAGAAATGTCTGGGAACCAGCTAAAATGAGGCAGTTAATGGTGACCCACCATGGAGTATTGAGGGGAGATTTTTCTGCCGGGCTTTATCTATCTACCTACCTACCTACCTCTATTAACATACTTGTATTGCGTTAAGAATTACTTTTTACTCCTGCCATTTATTTGCTTATTTATTTCTGAAGAGGTAAAAAACATTTATAGAAGGTGACAGAGCACAGTGAGCTCCCACCCCATCACCCAGCTTCGATATCTACCCCACGTGGCCAATCATGTTTTACCCCTACCACATCCACTTCCCCCACATCCAGTATTTCACAGAAGCAAATTGAAGGCATTAAATCTTTTTATCCATAGATATTTTATTATGAGTCACCATAAAGTCAGAGCTCTCCAAGATAGACAGACACACACATACATAGATACAGTATCATTACTATGCCCAAAGAAATAACACAAAGTTTTTAATATGATTATGTATCCATTAAAGGATCATGTTTCCAGTTCCGTAAATATTATAAAACACACTTTTTTTTCAACTGTTGTTTGAGTCCCCCCAGAGTTTTGTGGGTTTTTTTTCTGTAATTCATCTCTTTTTGAGTTTTCAAGAGTTGTTTGAGTGTTTGCTGTCCTTAACAAATCTGGAAATTGTCGAAATAAGTAAAGAAGAAGAGAAATAAAGTACACCGGCGTTTCCATATTCCCATGTTTTCTGGTCAAAGTTGTCATACCTAGCTCGTGGCTAGAATCGCTTTCTGGTAATAATGTTTTGAGAACAATTTGGCTGTTGTTGGTATTGGTTGGGGTATTAGTCAGGGTTCCCCAGAGAAATAGAAGCAGTAGAGGCTGTGGGTACACACACAGACACACGCACACACACACACACATATACAATAGAGAGAATTACTGTAGAGGATTCTGAGGTCACACAATTATGGAGGCCAAGAGGTCCATACCCAAGAGAGCTAATGGTATGGTCTCAGTCCAAGTCTGAAGGCTTGAAAAGCAGGAAAGCCAATGTTGTAAGTTCTGGCCAAGTCTAAGTCTGAGGGCAGGAGAAGATACATATCCTCGTTCAAAGACAATGAGGCAGAGAGAACAATCTTCTCCTTCCTCTGCCTTTTGTTCTCTTGGAGCCTTCAACAGATTGGATGTGGTGCTCTCACACTGGGCAGGGTAATCTGCTTTATTCAAATATTAATGTCAACCAGAAACACCCTCACAGACATACCCAGAAATAGTATTTAACCAAATATCCAGGCACCCTGTGCTCCCGTCGAGTTAATACATAAAATTAACCACCATCACATGGGTAATGTGGAGTAAGATTTACCTTGGAAATAATGGGTAGGTGCTCCCAAGTACCTATTCCCCCTGGTAGGTTTCTTCATCGAAGAGGCATCTCAAGGACCTCTAAGCCAAGTGTTCTTTTTTTTTGTTTATTTATTTTTGAGAGAGAGCGAGACAAAACATGAGCAGGGAAGGGGCAGAGAGAGAGAGAGAGGGAGACACAGAATCCCAAGCAGGCTCCAGGCTCCGAGCTGCCAGCACAGAGCCCGACGCCAGGCTTGAACTCACAGACCGCAAGATCATGACCTGAGCTGAAGTCGGACCCCTAATCAGCTGAGCCACCCAGGCGCCCCTCTAACCCAAGTGTTCTTAATGACAGACCTTGAAGAGGGGCCCCGAGATGTCTTAGAGTCCTCTGAAATATTGTACAACATTATATTCCATTTATACTTTTCTGAGAAAGGATCCTTGTCTCTCATCAGATTCTCTAAGGGCCCACTGGCCTCTGGAGATTTAGTATCACTGCCTGAAGCCATCATTAGTCCTAGGGAGCTTCCAACTTGGTGGTTCCCTTTTGTGAGGAGGGCCTAAGAGTGAATGTCCTGACGACAAACAAGCTGTCTTCAGGGAGCAGTTACGTCCCTTCTGTTTACTCAGTGTCCCTGGAGCCTGGCACAGTGCCTTGCACACAGCAGGCACTCAATAAATGTCTCCTGAACCAACAAACGAATAACTAAACAAGTGGTCACTGTATGAGTTTCCTTTTGCTCCATAAGTAAGTGATCACAGATTTAGCAGGTGGTTCCAGTGGGTTGAATGGTGGCCCGTCGAACGATACGTCCACATCCTCTAAGTGTTATACAACATGTGCTGCTTTCACTTGGCACGGTGTTTTCAACACTTCTGCATCTGTCAGTCCCTTCGTTTCTTATGAGCCTGAATAATATTCTGTCGTATGGCCACACAACCACTTGTTTATCCGTTCATCTGTTGATGGGCATCTGTGTTTTTACCCTTTGACAGCTGTGAATACAGGTGCCCTGAACATTTGTGTGCTCGAACATTCAAGTGTTGCTTGAACACCTATTTTCAGTTCTTTTGGAGATATGTCTAGGAGTAGAATTGCTGGGTCCTATGATAACCCTATGTTTAACTTATCAAGCAACCCTGTTATTAATTTTTGATGTAGGGTATTTGAAGATTATAAATGGAGCCTTTTCACGTGACAAAAAAAAAATCTTTTTTTTTTTTTTTAAAGATAGAAGTTTTCACACTCCTCAGGACCTCAGGATAAAAATAACAGGAACGGGGCGCCTGGGCAGCTCAGTCGGTTAAGCGCCCGACTTCGGCTCAGGTCATGATCTCACGGTTCGTGGGTTCCACCCCCACGTCGGGCTCTATGCTGACAGCTCAGAGCCTGGAGCCTGCCTCGTAATCTGAGTCTCCCTCTCTCTCTGCCCCTCCCCTGTTCTGTCTCTCTCTCTCTCAAAAATAAATAAATGCAAAAAAAAAAATTAAAAAACAACAACAGGAAAAATACTTATTAATCTTGACTTGGAAAGAACAGACCCAGCACCACTCTGTGTCATCTTTGCTGTAACACCTGTTCCTGGACCTCCCCATTTGTGTGGCAGCACGGGGTCACTGTCATGTCATCTGTCTAGACCTTTGAACTTCACGGTGTCTGAATGAGGATTATGATCTAGTGGATGTGATTTTTTAAAACAAGACTGGACACAGCCTGCAGGGCATAGATTCGGGTGACTGTGGTTACCGAGACCCCATAGGCATAGCTCTGAGCTTCCCTGAGTAAGATGAGTTCATTAGCACAGAGTCTGACACGTAGTAGATGATCAGTGAATCTAGGCTGAATAAAAACAGAGTTGTCTTGGTGTTTCTCTCCGAGTCCATTTTGTAAAACCAGTATCTTCATATGTCAAAATAAACACCATACATCTGTAAGTGGTGCGGATTGTGTGCGGGTACAGAGGGAGGTGTGTTTAAAAGTTAGATATAGGATGAGACAGTTACTTGTATCCCTTGACTTGGATTCACATCTTGACTCTTCTTCTTTCTGCCTGAAGATTTTGACAACTCGCAGATGCGTTCTGAGCCTCAATTTTCTTGGCTCAGAAATGGCAACATGAGTGTATGTTTCCTAAGATTGCTGTAACATGAATTAAGGCGAGATCCGTCAAGTACAAAGAGCTGTGCCTGGCCGATAAAAGGTGCTCAACAAATCCTGTTTATTATTGTTTTGTTTTCACTAATTTTTTTTTAAGCTGAAACTGATAACATTCCATGGAGAAAGGACAACACAGCTATTCCATTTGAAGCCTCCATGGGTCGAAAACATAACATGTTGCTCCAAGAAGCAGAATCTCGTTGGAAGTATTAGGCTCTTCAAAGCAATGATAAAATTGGTCTCTCTGTCTTCCGTTACATAGATTTTTCCATCTGTCTCCTGGTTTGACTTCTGTTTAATACCTGTGCTATGAAGACACCCAAGCATCGTTCTGTTAGTCTTTATAGCTATGACATAAGTCAGAGTCTGCACTCTCACAAATGCTCTGCTGTGCCTCCAAGAGTCTGCTGGAGAGAGCCGTTGTCAGATTCGCAAATGGTCATTTCAGCCTCCCTCCCTGTGTGGGGCCTGAGACACGATTAACCTGAGATAATTGTGACTCTCTCATTAAAGGAAAGCTGTAGCAAGGGGACAGAAAAAGGAAAACATTGAGACTGATCAAGACGTTCCATGCTATTTTTTCCTTGCACGTCAGCTGCGTGGGTGCCTCTTGTTCCTCTGTCCTTCAGGTTAGTAAAATCAAGACCAGTTGCTGAAGCTATGAGCTATCCATAAAAGTTAATGTACCACAGGAAATTGGAAGGCGAACAAAATCACTTAAGTGTTCAGGGCCACCAAGCTACCCGTGCATCCCTTGTGAGGTGGTCAGCTCCTGGCGGTGTTTTTGTTGCCCTGGCTTGCAACTTAGCATGATTTTCCTGAGAAAATGAGAGAGCATGTAGACCAAGGGCATTGGCAATAAACCAGGGATATGCTGTTCCCAGCCATGAGCCGTCCAGGGAAGCAGGAACAGTATGTGACGTACCTCAACGTAACGCCATATCCAAATCATGGTGGCTCATGTTTTTCTTCAGATAGCAGTGTCAGTAGATGACCACACTCAGGGGCGCAGCAAACTCTTTCTTTGGTCTAAAGATTCAAATCTGTGCCCTGGCCGGGAGCTGCATAAATGTTGCAGCCAAAATGTTTCAAATTTGTGTTGTGTCATAAAGGTTCCTCCTCAAGCTGGATGTAGTCTTCTTGACTCTTGGCTCAGCAAGGAAGAAGGCTTGAGTCGATGTTCACAACTGAAGACGGGCTCGTTACACTATGTAGTTGGCTCATTCAGAATGGTTACTGATAGGGGTGCCTGGGTGGTGCAGTCGGTTAAGCGTCCGACTTCAGCCAGGTCACGATCTCGCGGTCTGTGAGTTCGAGCCCCGCGTCAGGCTCTGGGCGGATAGCTCAGAGCCTGGAGCCTGTTTCCCATTCTGTGTCTCCCTCTCTCTCTGCCCCTCCCCCGTTCATGCTCTGTCTCTCTCTGTCCCAAAAATAAATAAACGTTGAAAAAAAAAAAAAAAGAATGGTTACTGAAAAGCAGGGTCAGTGACAAGATTGAAACAAAACTGCAAAGGGCGGGGATAAAAGAAAAGTTTTAGTGCCAAGGAAAATGGAGTGGAAATCTTTGCTTGGCTAAAAAACAAAAAAAAGAATGCTTTCCCAAGTATTTTCATATTCAGTGATATACTCTTTGTTCTAAAAATGAGTTTGAGGTTTGGCACCATACTTTACATATATTATTTCACTTAGTGACTTTTCATAGGGGCACCTGGGTGGCTCAATGGGTTAAGTGTCCCACTTCAGCTCAAGTCCTGATCTTGTGGTTCATGGATTCGAGCCCCGCGTCAGGCTCTGTGCTGACAGCTCAGAGTCTGGAGCCTGCTTCGAACTCTGTGTCTTCCTCTCTCTATGCTCCTCTCCCACTTGTGCTCTGTCTTGCTCTCAATAAATAAACATAAAAATAAAACTTCAGTGACTCTTTATAATCTGTAGTTACTGTAGTTTCCAATTTTCAGATAGGGAAACTGAGACTCAGAAGAGTGAAGAGAGTTACTTAAAGTTTTAGAGCTGATAGACTGTGGACTAAAAGTTGTAAAACCAAGTTTTTCAAACTGCTAATCTGGAATCCTTTCTAATCTTTTTGTTGCCATTGTCAAATGAAGTCCAGACCACGACATGCCCGCTGGGATGGCTCTAAGTAGCCAGACTGCCCAGACTAAGAATTGCACGTGTGTGAAGGAACTGGACCTCTCAGCCACTGCTGGTGGGAACAGAAAATGGTGCAACCACATTGGAAGACTGTTGGCCAGTTTCTTAAAAAGTTATATGTGCCCCTGTCCCGTGACTCGGCAATTCCACTCCTAGTAATTCACCTGAGACAAATGGAAACCTATGTCCACACAAAGGCTTGCTGGTAAATGTTCGTAGCAGCTTTATTCAGAGAGTCAAACACTGGAAATAATCCAAATGTCCATCAAGTGGCGGATGGATGAACAATTGTGGAATAGCCACGTAATGGAGTATTACTCAGCAATAAAAAGGAGCTAATTACTGATCCATTCGATAACCTGGGTGAACCTCAAAATCCTTATGCATAGTGAAAGAAGCGAGTCACAAAGACTGCGTATTGTACGATCACATTTAGACAAAATGTCTAGAAAAGGTCAAACTACAGACACAAAAAGCAGCGCTGGGAATGAGTGGGAGGACTGACTGAAAATGGGCCTTTGATCTCGAAGTTCAACTTTTGGGGTTGAAAATATTCTAAGGTTAGACTGGGGTGGTGATTGCACAACTGTATAAATTTACTAAAAATCATCAAACCACGTGCGATGGTTAAGTTGTATGGTGTAAAGATGATACTTCAGTAAAGTCCTTTAAAAAAGAAATGAACCCCAGGACCCTTGAGCCAACTATGTGAGCCAACAGCTAAAGGAATGTAGGAAGATTTTCACTAAATGTGTTTAACACGCCAAATTCTGCTACTTTGTCCAGTTCTGCAGGGTCGTCTCTGCGATCGAAGAGAAGTAAATGACCCCAAATGACCATGTCCTAGTGGTCAATGGTGACCCTTAGGAGAGCCTGTCGGGGCAGGAAGGAAGGGGCTGTGGCCACTCTGTGTGTGTAACCTGGTGCTCTCTTTCGTTCGTAGTGCGTCTTTGGATCTCCAAGACATGTGTGCTTCTTTTTTCTTTTTCTGGTAATAAAACACACTTGCACGCACGTGTGCACACTTACGTACAAGTGATTTGTAAAAAGTCAGGAAGACAAAACCAAGTTCATAAAGGATGAAAAATAAAAATGAGCCATCGTCCTATCACTCAGAGTGACTGTAAACATTTGCATAAGTTGAGACTACAAATATCTATCTGTTAGTATAGACAATTAAAACTCTATAGAGACTTTAGTCAACCATCAGCTGTCTGGGTAAGGCCCTGTGGGCTCTGGAGCCTTCTGGGTCTTGAGGAAGCTCGAAGTCACCACGAAGCTCCAACCTGGCACCCCGTTTGGGATGAAGGCACTCAAGGGTTGGAAGGATCTCCAGGAAAGGGCAGGGGTTGGTTTTGACCATCCTCAATAGCTCCCAGATGTGCCCACGCACCCAGACATCCGAGCTGTGATGTCTCCACACTCACACTGGTTTGTCACAGATCACGTAACAATTTAGGGTGAAAAACAGGATTCATGCCTCAAGTCAGGTCCATTTATTTTTTTTTTTTTTTAATTTTTTTTTCAACGTTTATTCATTTTTGGGACAGAGAGAGACAGAGCATGAACGGGGGAGGGGCAGAGAGAGAGGCAGACACAGAATCGGAAACAGGCTCCAGGCTCTGAGCCATCAGCCCAGAGCCCAACGCGGGGCTCGAACTCACGGACCGCGAGATCGTGACCCGGCTGAAGTCGGACGCTTAACCGACTGTGCCACCCAGGCGCCCCAAGTCAGGTCCATTTAAATGGCCAGTGGAAGTGGTATGTTGAAAGGGACTCTGGAGCAGCACATGCACTCTTTGGGAAGGGATGTCATGATAGATTACAGCTTGTGCTGTATTGTGGGGGCTCTGAGGAGTGGTGGCCTCTTTTCAATGCATCTTCCACCCTGGTTTAGATGCATATGTGCTGCACAGTTGTAGATTTTTGTTCTCTGAATAGCAATAGGAATGGCCCCCTCATAGCCTCGTAGCAGACCCAAATGCCAGTGGAGGAGAGACTCAACCATTTTACATTAGAGTCAGTTTGCATGCACATGGTTGGTTTGTTTGTTTGTCTCCCAACTTATGGGGTCTCTGTTCCAAATAATTCAGGGGCTACCACTTCTGGAGAAGGTGGCATTTGCCATTGACATTGTCATCCTAGAAGTCTGTGTTTCTGTGGGCTTAAGGTTGTGAAAACTCAGTGACACAGATCAAAGGGTCCTGGACTGATCTGTCTTCCAGTCCTCTAGGGGATTTACTATGTCACCTACAAATCATTGATCAGAGTGTCTGTCACCTGTCCATATGTGAGACCAGGTCTCCGTGCATTGACAGGGCATGGCTTCAACATCAAGCAGAGAAGGGGGGGGGGGGTCCCTATACCTCTCCAGAGGCTTTCTGGAAGCCAGGTGATAGGCTTCCTCAAGATTGTCTCCCTATGCAGCCAGGACTCTGATTTCTATTTTGTTTCATGACAGTGACCCCATTTCTCTTCAGTTAAACGTATTGAAATGCATCATATGCATTTCACTCTACAAATCATGCTTTCAAAGAAAAAGTTTTAAACATCTGTATTTTTAAATAATTTTATTTAAAATACCATTAAAAAGAGTATTAACTTTTTGACCCATAATATTTGTGGTTTTGATACATTTTACTAATTTTGAAATACAAATAATTTTTTCAGTATTTCAAAACCTTGTGCCTCATGCGGTGCTCATGTTCTATGTGTATAACAACCACTTTGTTATTGAAAATGTTTTTTTAATTAAAGGTATAAATATTTCTATACATGAAGACATGTAGCTTCACATATAAAGAAAGCTGTCTATAAATTCAGAATTGTAAGTTTTTCATAGGGGAGTCATAGGGGCCCGTTAAAGGACATTTCCTTTGACCTTTCCATTTTACAGATGGGAATACTGAGGTCCAGGCTTGAATATGACTCACCATCATGATGATGGCCAGAACAGACACGATGTATCTGACCTATTATTCAGTATTCCTATTTCTGTAGCAGATTGTCTCTAAACTTCAAACAAAAAATCCAATCTTTTAAATATGTAGTATTTCCTCTTCATCCCTCTTTGTCCCACCAGCGCTTTTAAATCTGAAACTGTCTGCCCAACTGTGCCTAAATATAACCTCAAAAGTTTCAAGTATCGGGGTGCCTGGGTGGCTCAGTCGGTTAAACGCCCGACACTTGGTTTCGGCTCGGGTCATGATCTTGGAATTCGTGAGTTTGAGCCCCACATCGGGCTCTGCCCTGACAGCACAGAATCTCATCTCTCCTCTCCTCTCCTCTCCTCCCCTCCCCTCCCCTCCCCTCTCCTCCCCTCCCCTCTTCTCCTCTCCCCTTCTCTCCCTCTCTCCCTTTCCTTCCCACTGGCACTGTATCTGTCTCTTTCAAAATAAATAAACTTAAAAAAATTACTAAAAAAAAAGTCTCAAGCATCCCACCTGTGAGGGTCTCATAGACTTCCAGTATGGTTAATTCTTCAGGAAAATTAATTTCAAGTAAAACAATTAAAAACATTACCCCCAACTGCATGTAGAAGCAACTGGGTAAATATTTATCAAATATCGAATGAATGACCAAATGGCATTTCTACAATGAATGTAATCATTTCCAACATTCCTGGGGCTTTTTTTTTTTTTCAATGAGGCAGCCAGTAATAATAACCCAACTGCTGTCATGAGACCAGAAGAGGAGGGGATCTCTTCCTCAGTGTCTTTGTCTTTGTTCTTGCAACCTGTTTGCACTGCTGAACTTCCTGAATGCCCTTGTCACCATGGCAGGAGGAGGGGGCAGATGAACTGGGGCCTGGGCACCTGGACGAAAGCCTGGTGATGTTCACAAAGCACCAGGGGGACAAATGAACGGCTGGTGTAGGCTTTGGTTCAGCTCAGGGCTGTGTCCACAGCAGAGCCTGGCTCTTCTGCACCAGGGTGGTCCAAGGGGAGTCTTGTAATCTGCCGGTAACACCCGCCTCGAAGGGGCCGGTTTACCCTGGGGTGACTGGAGCTGTGGCCACAGTCCCACTTAAATGCAAATTGAGGCTTACCAGGAAATGGCTCAGAAGGCAGGCTCCAGAGAAATGGCTATTACAGTCTGCCCAGGTCAGTCCTTTCAGGCCCCTTGACCTACCTCCTTCCAGTCCTGCCCTCGGTAGACCCTGCCTTTTCCCAGAATGCCACTCGTTAAAGACCAACCGGCAAGAAGGGAGCCGTCTGTGGCCAGGGCACAGATGTCTATCAAGCCTTCCCACCAACCTTTGGAGTGTGTTCTAAGATGTGCAATTGCCTACCTTATCTGATGAGGAATTAGAAAGGAAAAAAGGGCAAGGAGCTCTATTATTCATCATGGCAAGTGCTTTCCGGAGGCAGCTGGAACCCCAGCGCCATTGCTATTCACTGTAAGAGTTGAGCAAAACTGCTTAACTGCTTCATTTCTCCAAGTCTCAGTTTCCTCACAGGTAAAGTGGGGATAATGAAATAATGTAGGGAAAATGCTTCCTGCATTGAGAGCAAGCACTCAACCATTGTGTTATTCAAACTGTTATTCATATTGTCATTATGAAAATGGCCTCCTTGTTTCAAGAAGGGGCCTAAAGGAGAGGCTTGGTTTAAAGGTGAGACAGCAAGCTAGAGCAGGAATAAGGAGACGGGGTGTCAGACAGATGTGGCCTCTGTGGCCTCGGGCAAATGCATTCACTTCTCTGAGCCTCAGTTTCCTTCTGTGTGTGTGTGTGTGTGTGTGTGTGTGTGTGTGTGTGTGTGTGTTATAAGGAGTGTTTTCTCTTTAAATTGAAGTTTATTTATTTTGAGAGAGAGAGAGAGAGTGCATGCTAGGAAGGGACAGAGAGAAAGAGAGAATCCCAAGCAGGCCTTGCAATGTCAGTGCAGAGCCTGATATGGGGGTCAAACTCAAGCACTGAGAGATCTTGACCTGAGCCGAAATCAACAGTCAGATGCTTAACTGACTGAGCCACGCAGGTGCCCCTGTGTTAAAATGAGTATTCATGAAAATGCCATGGAGCACAGGGTAGGAATTCAGTAAGTTCCCACTTTCTTTTTCCCATTCTCTTCCTCACATCTCATTTGCCTAGAGCCAATGCTGGAGGCTACGTACATGCTGTCCCCAGTCTCTGCCGAGCTCCTCATTGGTTGTTATTAAAGGACATCTACCACATGCTCAAATCCCCGGCCAAGTGCTCATCCTCTTCTGTCTCTTGAAGTGAGTCTTAGCTACATGGATATATTCAGTTGGTGAAGAATTGGAGGTATGCACTTATTATATGTGTACGTTTCTGCGTGTATATTATACTTCCATTAAAAAAAATATTTCCTAAGCTATCGCAGGTAAAGAGATTTGAATACCATTAGTTACCTGCTCCTACTTGGAACCAAGGAGTGACTAGTACTCATTATCAGAGGTCTGGTTATCACCCTTCAAATTTACTGTCTCCTCACATTGATTTTTTTTTTTTAATAGTGGTACAAATGTTTACTATCTAGCAGAAGTAGTAAGAAACCACGTGGCTCAGTCCATTCCGAACTGAGCCTTTGGTAGATAGCCATTCACTTAGGATGTTGGGAGAGCTCCCTGCCTTTGCCAGGCCATGCGCTTAGGCACTGGAAATATATCTGATGGGACAATCACTGAGAAGATCCCAGTCTCTCTCGAACTTGCATTCTGCAACTCGCAAATGTATAACACTACCCATAGCAGTAAGCATTTGAAGTGTTCAAGGGGTAAAGGGGCTCCTTTCCTGACGGTCAGGAGAAGGGGCTCGGATGAGGCATCCTGAACAGACATGATCTGGAGAGAGAGCAGGGCTCCGGCCGTCAGGGTAAAGCAGACCAGCGAGAAAGAACAGCATTTGCTAAAGCTTTAGAGTCTCGCTCCCCTGACTTACAGTTCTGGTTCTGCTGTGTACCACCTGGGTCATCTCTGGTACCTCATGGAAACTCTCTGGGCCTGAGCAAATGCCTGCCCCGCGGCCTGCGGCATCTCCTGGCTTACAGGAAGACTCGATGTTATTAATGGCAAAAGGTGTGTCGATGCTCTCCACTTAGGGTTCAGATGGCAAGTGAGGGAAAGACATTGACAGGGGGTAGTGGAAAAAAATCGAAATGTCTCCAGTGTGTCTGGACACAGAAGAATTCTTCTTGCCTTTTTTTTTTCCTAAATGTAGTGATTCAGGAAGTAATTGTAGGATCACAAAACATCTACTCAATGGTTCCAAGCATACCCTCCTAGGGAAGCCTTCTGCATACGTGTGTGTTTGGCCAAGACTCAAGATTAGAGGTGATCTCCATTGGACTTCCCTAAAGGAGGTGGTCGACACCTCACTTAGGCCAAGACCCCCCCTTCAAGCACATAGATCCAACCATAAAAAAACAAAACATGCATTTGAACTATGTATCTCTACCCCAGTGGCTTTCAAGAGTTGGTCTCTTAAAGGAATGTCCCCTACCCCACGCTTTTGATATTGTTATTAATTCCTAGTGAGGTGGAGACAAGCACCGTCTTCCTGCCCAGTAGACTCAGTGTGGACCCCGAAGAGGGTGTGGGGCTGGCCCTTCACTTCTCGAGTTTGAATTCAGGGATGGTGGAAGATTGCATGAGATTAAGCAGCTCGGAAGACGAGGAAAAGCCCGCTCTAATTTCATTGCTGTGTTCACCACTTTTTTTTTTTCTTTTTTGAGGGCTCTGCTGCTCCTGGTAAATCAAGTAATAGGTTTCTGTTAAAGACCTCAGCGTTCTGGTCTCGGTGACAGCAGTCTTGCTTTGTAAGCCATTCTCTCCATTTATTATTCTCTCAGTATAGGAGAGTCTTCCGGTGTCTATTCCAAATTAGTATTTCTCTAATTTTCAAGTGTCAGATCTGCCCGGCTCAGATAAAAAACTAGCAACTCAATTTGACAGGCTTTACATTAAGGGGACAGGCTGTTTTGGTTATTATTTAATCTTCTTCTTCTTCTTTCTTTTTTTTTTATCCCTCTATCTGTTTCCTGGCTATAGAGAGTTCACTTTGCCCATCTTCCTGACTGTTCATATTGCTTATCTCAAGGTAGGTATCCTCAGAATCCCAGTGCATTTCCCCGGCCACGTTTCACAGGAGCTTAGGAAGACACAGGCAAACCTATAAGCGAGACTTGGGTTTCCTAAGCCACTGTGGCAATTTCCTGCTCGATTACAACTCTGTATACCCTTTCGGTTTGCTTGTCAGCACTGGCCCTGCATGTCCTGGATAATCCTGCAGTTGGTGACAGGGTTATTGACTTCTAGGTTTCTAAGGCATCTCTTAGTCAGTTGTTTTTTTTGTGTGTGTGTGTTTTTTTTTTTTTTTTAAGGATTCTCCCTCCCTCTTATTGCTTTGTAGAAACTTGTTCCAATTCTTTCTCCTGGTACTCTCTGGCCCGTGAGTACCTGGGAATACTCACACTTTCTTATCTAGTCCTATCCATTGGTGTTGTTTTGAGCTATGCCCACTTTGGGCCTCCCACCCTCTCTCTTATTTTTATAAACAGACTCCATGATAATATATATACTACAGATGGATGGCAGCCAGCACGTTCTCTTTTGTGCTGAGAAAGTTTCCATCTTTCAACTAGTTTACATGACTTCCCTGCACATCCTACCTTATAATCTTTTTATAAATTTTGGTTTACACTGTAATAATGTAGGACACTTAAGGTTCTGTTTCTTTTCTGCCCTGTCTCTTCTTTCACCAGCTGTCTTTAAATTTTTTTAATGTTTATTCATTTTTGAGAGACAGAAAGAGACAGAGTGTGAGCAGGGGAGGGGCAGAGAGAGAGAGGGAGACACAGAATCCAAAGCAGGCTCCAGGGTCTGAGCTGTTAGCACACAGCCCGATGCGGGACTCGAACCCACGAACCGCGAGATCATGACCTGAGCCGAAGTCAGACACTCAACCGATTCAGCCACCCAGGCATCCCCCCACCTCAGCTATGTTTAAAAGCTATTCTAAAACTTCTTCTTTTAAGATTATACCCTTCACACCTCAGTCTAAATAATGGCTATTTTTGGTCACGCCCTTTCTTTCTCCTGCACTTTGGGTTTCATCTAGCTCCTGCCCTACTGTCCTTCTGTAAAAAGGGCTCATTTCCCGTTACTCTCCTGTGACAGCAACTCACCAATTCTCTGTTGTAATCAACAGATAGATTTTGAATGTCTGACTCTTTATGAAAAAAAAAAATAAAAGGATTTTCAAGGGTAAGACCTGCCATCTTGTGAACGTCAAAGAAGTTTTCTCATTCACCTTTTTTCTTCTTTCTCTCCCACTCTTTAATTTGTTAATGCTTTCGACTTACTTTGCTTTGGATAATTTTCAAAGAACCACTTCCCCCAAGAGATCTCTAAAAGGCAGAAGTTCTGGCTATTAAAGATTTGCCATTCTCAGAACAACCCAGTTAGGGTACCCTCAGGTTATTTATAACTGGATTTTATCTCAGAAAATTAACTAAAAGAAGATTAACCAAAAATCTAAAGGAAAATGCCTTAAACACCTCATCTATTATGCTGTGCTCAAACAGATATTTTCATCTTAACAGCTTGGCAAACCCAGTGGAATGCTCTTTCTAGTTTGGGGCATAAAATAAGATAACACTCTGAATTCCTACAGGAAATCTTGAAACGCTACTTAAAATTAAGGCATAAAGTATGAAAATGTGAGTTTCCTCTGTATAGTCTTATTACTTTGCCTGTTAACTTAAGTGGTTCCCATTTCTGATGGTTCGAAGAGCCCCAGGACATTTAAATACCTCTTCTAGAAACAAATACTTTTCCTTAAAAGCCCTCCCAGGTTACGACTAAGTCATGAGCTTGAATCGGTAATGCAGAAGGTCTTGTGTTTGGACATTTCCCTCATCTTCTGATTTACCCAAATGAGAGAGGAAGCCAGAAAAGAGTCCTACTTCATCCATCCAGGATTTTGTTCATTACATCCCATTTCAGGCCGATTAAAAGACGAAGTGTTCACGACAAGATACAAGGACTTTGATTTGATGTCTGCCCCGCCTGCCTTCATGCTCGGACCTGTTTGCCTCCTCCCTCTGACCTGCCGGCCTCCTCCCTTTGACCTGTCTCCATCTTCTTTTCTCTCATCCTTCTTCAGCCATTCCTCAAACCAGGTGTGCTGCTGTCCCGGGGGTTTTGCTTCTGCAGTTTCCTCTGTCTGGAATGTTCTTACATAGTGCCTTGGTCTATTCCTCTCCATTCAGGGCTTTGATCCAAAGTCACTTTGTTGGTGAAGTCTTTCCTCACCACTTGTTTTAAAAGAGTAACCTGCGTCCTGATCTCTGTACCCTCCTCCTTTCCCCTGATGCATATTTCTTAGTCCATCATGTAGATACAGATGTGAACATATATGTTCATTCTCCTGCCCTCCAGAATGTACGTTCATGAGATGTTTATCTGCTTTGCTCATGAGGGCCTACAGGAGTGCTCAACACATGGAAGGCAGTTAATCAATGTTTGTGGAATAAGTGAATCCAGAACTACCCCTGGATAGATAATACCCAACTCACTCTATCATAGCAACACAGGTAGTCTGTTACGCATTTTGCAGGCTAGCCAAACAGTCTAAGAAGTTAAGTGCCTTGAGTAAGATCCCCAAGATCACCAACTGGATGAGAGGGGATTTGAAACGAATTCTGGTCAATTCCAGATTCCTCTCGTCTGCTTCTTAGATGTCCAATAAATTAGAATTGTTTAATAGGCTCCCAAAGACCCATTCTCATTTGTGTCTGTCAGCGGAGACAAGCTCCCTGGAAGCCGCCTCTCTAGATATCTTAGAATACCTTCTCCTGGCTCCAGAAGTATCCACTGGGGTTTTGAATCTCATTGTCCAACTCCTGAATAGCTGTCTTATTTGGGGAGGTGAGGTGGCATAATGATCAGGAGAGCAGAATGAGGAAGGGAATCCTGAGCCACAACCCATTAGCTGCGTGATCTTGGACAGACGATGTAGCCTGCCTGAGTTGCCGTTAAGCACATCCTGAGTGGTAGTCTGGTATGGCATTGAAAAGCATACCCCTTGCAGGAAGTCCCCGGGGTTTAATCCCTGGCCCTGTCATTGTGTGATTGGTCACAACTTCCGGGCAAATGAACTTCTGTAAATCTCAGTTTACTGCTCTGCTAAATGGGATAATAGGAATCATAACAATGTTACAGGGTTTTGGAGGAGGGTCACATGAAATGTTACCTATAAAGGACGTGGTTCATTCTCTGAAGCACACTAGCTACAATGTTAGCTGTTATCATGATTCTTATTACCATCTATTTCATAGGGTCACCATGAAGACTTTAGATACTTTGTGTAAAGAATGTAGCACCCTGCTTGGTGCATGTAAGGATTCAGTAAATGTTATCAATGTTATTCCTTAATTGCGTCTATATCCCCCTTCCCTCTAATACCCAGAAGTCTGGCTTCTACCCAGCTATGTTCCTGAAATTGCTTTCTTCAAAGCAACAAGTTCTAACTTCTATAACCCTACGTATTTGTTGAGGCAGAAAAACCCAGGGAGGAAAATCAAGGAGGTTGAGTGTAAGCTGCATAGCCTTCAAGGACACAGACCTCAGTTTCCTCACCCGGAAAAAGGGCCACTAGCTCTTGCCTGGCAGTTTGCTGCAACAGTGTGGGGATATGTGGATTTTTCCTCTCCATTTGAAATACAACAAATCCTTGATCGGGGTGGGAGGGAGGCTCTGTCATGATGACAACCGCAGTAGTGACAATGTTGTTCTTTCACTTGTCTTATTTCAAACTTCCACTTAGTCTATTGATGCCTTATGGGCAGATATGTCTTATGATATTTCAGGATCTCTTCCACATCCCCAGATATCTAACACCATCCTGGACATAGGGCCAATTCTCAAAAAAACAAAAACAAAAACAAATCGGTGATTGATAGCGTGACCACTAAACCCATTTTCCCATTTGCTTTCCAAGAGGCAACAGTGTTGTGCCTACAAGTACTTTCTAACAGTCTGTAATCTCTAGGGTCTTTTGTCTTATTATTCAGCTTCAGCCTTTTATTTTTTCCCAAACATTTGGAAAGCCTGAACGATGGTTTCAACTGACCAAGAATTTATATGAAAATGTTGATCTAGGAAAAGGGTGAAAGCAGAAAGAATGACCCAAGTTCATGGTGCCATGTGCAACCTGCCACACAGTTGTTTTTGTGAGTTACAACCCCGGGGTCTGTTTTGTGGCTTATTTCATAATCTTGCAGGGATGTTGGATCAAATCAAGCGTCAGAAAAGACGCCAGCCCCAAACGGAGGTGACTTTGCTGTATTTGCAATTTTCCCTCTTATTAACATGAAAACACTTTACATGGTTGGAAACATCTAAAGGCTATTTTTTATTTTATTTTCCATTACTTCACTCTGCTGCTTTAACCCGTACCTGTGGAAATGAGACCGTCACCTGCTTTTAGCATCCTGTTTTCTTTCGTGTTTGTAATGAAGCCTTCTGGGAATCGCGCGATTACAAAAATGAGTTACAAATCCTCATTCGGTGTACAAAAGTCTGTAGCTGCCTTCCTTCTCTGTTTAAATAGTCTACAAAACAAGAAATAATTAGTCGAGCACTATCGGTAATTAAGCACATAAGATGAACATTAAAGAAACTGCAATCTTGCATCATTTTGGAGGTGGATGGGCAGGTTGCGCGTTTGGAATCCGGCCAAAATGCCCATCTTCACTCCCTCTGTTCCTTATTTATTACCGGCGAGGGAATTTTCTTGCCTAACTTGCTGATGTGCTCTTGCCGGAGGTCCGTCCGAGAGTTCATGTAAGTGTGAGCCGCTGTTTTGTTTTTCTGGTTTTTGGTTTTTTGTGGGTTTTTTTTTTTTGGGGGGGGGGGGAGTTGTTTTGTTTTTTGACAACACCACCGTTGGGAAAGGATGATTTCAAAGAACTTGATGTATTAAGAGTGGAAAGACGATGCTTCCCCCCCCAACACAGGGAGTGCGTTTTGAACTTGAGATCAGTTCACAATTCAGAGAACTGGCCTGCCTTCGTGCACATGACATCTGCTCAGAAGTATTTATAAAACCCTGTTTCTGTTTTTCTGAACACTCCTTCTCATTTGGTGTTTCCTCTTCAGGCCCCTTGAGCTTCTCGTGAAATCTTGTCAACATCGTCACCACTACACAGGCAAACTCTGAAAGATTTGGCAGTGTGAGTGAGCCAGGCTTTTCTGGAAGACCAAAACTTCTCGAAAACTGATTTATAGGTTTTGATGAAAATGTATTTATTTCCAAGGAAAATACGAAGATCAAACTTTCCAACCCGTTTAGACTGGAAAATTAAATATTCATCTAATAAACACTTGGGCGTACCTGTTATTTGCCAGGCACAAAAGGAATAGTGTCCTTGAGGCAGTGACTGTCAGGCTTTGTGATCAAGCCTAATTAAGACTCAATGTTGAGTACTTTGGTCACATTGCGCTGCATTCCTGCTCGTTTTCCATGATGTGAAATCTAGATAGAAAATATTTGTGCGTGACGTGCCAGATTTCCATTAATCACCCAAGAAGTAATAGAATGAGCCGTGATTTTTCTTGTGGCTTTTCTACCCCCAGATGGTTCTGTTGCTTGCATGGCTTCAATAGTGCCTCTATGGATATAGGCATTTTTCTCTGGAATTAGAAAGAACTACAGTAAATAGCATTCTCCATTTCCCCCGTGATTTCTTTTTTACAGTTAGAGAAATGCCGTAAGGTCAACACTTCCTAATGTGTGTATAGTATGTTACAGTTTCCAAAGCGCTCCCTACACAAGCATGTCTAGGGAGCGAGGACAATATTAGTTTCCCCATTTTATGGCTGCTGGATAACAAGCCCAGAGAGGTTCAGTGGCTTGCCCAAGATGACACAGTGATCTAGCAGAGCCAAGAGGATCTTTTGCATCACACACGCCTCCCCATAAAGATGGAGAGGCCCAAAGAGATGGAGAAGGGTCGTGTTCACACCATATATCTTAAATATCAAGTTTTCACACAGCCATAGTATTTTTTTAAGTATTTGAGCATCCATACATTTAGCCAAGATTTATTGAGTGCCTTTGCTGTGTGGTTGGGACAGCCATGAACAGGCGGGTGTGAATGTGGGTAAGCTAATTGACCCAACGGGATTCCTTTTCTCATCAGCGAAATACAAATAAAACACATGAAGTGCAGTCCAGTGATATCCTGAATGAGATCCTAAAGCAGAAATGAGAAAATAGTAATGACATGGTGCTGTCCAAATGGCATTTGTTGCTTACTTAATAGTAATGTACCAGTGTTCATTCCTTAAGGCTACCTTGGTCATGTGGGATGTCGACATCAAAGAAAATGGGATGAAGGGTATACAGGAACTCTGTGAACTCTCTTTGCAACTTTCCTGTAGAAGTAAAATTATTCTGAAATTAAACGATTATTTAAATTAAAAAACCCCACTTACTCCACAGTAATTGCATTAGTCAGCTTGCACTGCCATAACAAAACACCAGAGATTTGGTTGACTTAAATAAGAGAAATTTGGGTTTCCATAGTTCAAGAGGCTGGGAGGTTCAAGATCAGGGTGCTGGCTCATGTGGTTCATGGTAAGGGCCCTCCTAGTGGCTTCCAGATGGCCTCTTTCTCGCTGTGTCCTCACGTGGCAGAGAAGGAGAACCCTGATGTCTCTCTTCTTATAAGAACACCAATCGTGTGACACGAGGGCCTTACCCTTACGACCTCACTTAACCTTCATTATCTCCTTATAGGCCCTTTTTCCAAATACAGTCACATTGGGAGTTAGGGCCACAACATAGCAATTTGAGAGGGACACATTCGACCCACAGCAATAACAATTATTAAATCATTTGGAAAGATTTGTTAACAGTATCTACATAAACCTAACATGAGAATATGTGATCACCTGGCAATTCCACTCCTTAAGTATATGTTCACCAGAAGACAAGTACAAGAATATAAATAGCAGCATTAATGATGACTTAAAACTATAAGCTACCCAAGTGTCTACCGGAGATAGGATGGATAAATAAATCATGGTGTTTTCACACAGTGGGACACTGCACACTTAGGAGCATAAATGCACCAACAACTAAACCAAATAATATGGATTAACCTTACAAACATGATATTGTCAGAAAGAAGGCAGATACAGAAGACTGCATTCCATGTGACCCCATTTATAGGAAGTTTATTAAAAAAAAAAAGCGAACTATCCATGTATTGAAGTCACAGGTAGAGACTGGATGGGGGCACGAGTGGGCTCTCAGATGTGCTGATATTCGGTTACTTGATCAGGGTGCTGGGGTATGTTCAGTTTGTGAAAATACATTTAGTGACTCACATATGTTTTGTGCTTTTTTTTTTTTTTGAGTGTATATTTTACTCCAATGAAAAGTTCAGACACACCCAAAATCTTATCCCCTGGCAGTTGAGAGAATCAAATAAGGTAATGAACATAAAGCATTCTCATTACATTTCATTTATTTTTCTTCTCTTCGTTCCCAGTCTCAATTTACATAGTCAGAGACCCTGCCACATCATCTGGTTCTTACCCATGTCATTGGGTTACTCCTCCCAGCACAGCGTTTTCTTCTTGACCCAATGGCACCCGTGGTATAATGACCATCTTGGCAGCACTGAAATGTCTCAAGATCTCCTCTCGTGTGGGGTATATTACATGGTCAACTAACCCTTCAAGGAGCTCATTCTTGGTGGCGGTGGTAATGAGGGGGATATTACTAATCACGCTGAACTTTTTTTTTTTAGTTCTTATCATTTGTAAATGGGAAAGGAGCATGGAAAAAAAACATACTCCTGCCTTCTTCCATCTGTATTTTCTTTACTAAATTATCCAGTCTTATAAATATTTGAATAACATTTGGTCAGGATAAAATCTTTCCTGTCAGCTCAGTACAAGAACACTTTTTGGCTCCTGAGACCATAACAGTCAGATAAATTAATATTGATTTGTTAGAAAATAGTTTTCACTCTGTCTAAACATCTTATTCTGGGCTCTTGAACCAAAATTATGAATTTAAAAGCAGCAAAATAGTTCTTCACAGTTTTCCCAGTGAAACTAATTATGGGCGGATTGTGAAAAATGTATTGGATGTGATTTCCAACATAGAGTTCTGCTTACCAAAATTCACAGAAACCTGAGGCTCGATGTCTGATTTATTTGAGCAAGTTGCGATTTGGTAGACTGGAGAATATATGTAAATAGTTTTTGCAATTTCCACAGGGATAACTCAATACATTAATGTCTCATGTATGGCAGAAGATGAAGGGGGAAACTTTTTTTTTAGTGATTCCTTATATTTTAGTGTAATAAATGGTCACTGATAAACAATATCGTATTAAATGTATAATACTGTAATAATTTTATGACATCATAGACTGCAGAACAAAGCTTGATTTGTTACTAAATTGTTAATGTGGCATTCACTTCCTTGTCGAGTTTTATTGAGAAGTAATTGACATACATCACTGTCTAAATTTAAGACATACAGCATGATGGTTTGATTTACATAGATTGTGATGATTACAATAGGTTTAGCTAACATCCATTTTCTCATATACATACAATAAAAAGAAAAGAAAAATCAGGAACAAAAATGTTTTCTTGTGATGAGAACCCTTAGGGTTTACTCTCTTAACAGCTTTTCCATCTATCATACTGCAGTGTTAGCTCTCGTGACTGTGCTGTACATGATATCCCTAGAGCTTACTTACCTTCTAACTAGAAATTTGTACCTTTGACCACCTTCCCTAATTCCCCCTTTCCTGACTCTTCATCTCCGGTAACCTTAAGTCTAGTCTCTATGAGATTGCTTTTGTTTGTTTGTTTGTTTGTTTATTCCACATTTAAGTAAGATTATACAGTACTTCTCCTTGTCTGTCGGACTTATTTCACTTAGCATAATGCGTTCAGGGTTCACCCACACTGTCACAAATGGTAGGATTCTCTCATTTTTTATGGCTGAATAATATTCCTGTGTGTGTGTGTGTGTGTGTGTGTGTGTGTGTGTATGTGTGTATGTATAACATCATATGTTATATACATATATATGATGTTATACATACACACACATCTTCTTTATCCATTCATCCATCAGTGGACACTTAGATTCTACATCCTGGCTATAAATGCTGCTACAAACATGGGGGTGAGAGCTCCTCAAGTTAGTATTTTCATTCCCTTTGGATATATTCCCAGGAGGAGAATTGATGGATCATATGGTTTTCCTTTTTATAATTTTTTGAAGATCCTCCCTACTCTTTCCCTTAGTGGTTATACCAATTTACAAACCCGCCGACAGTGCCCAAGGATTCCCTTTTCTCCACATCCTTGCCAGCGTTTGTTACCTCTCTCTTTAGATGATGGCCATTCTAACAGGTGTGAGATGATACCTCATTGTGGTTCTAATTTGCATGTCCCTAATGATTAGTGATGTTGAACATCTTTTCACATATCTGTTGGTATTTTGTATATCTTCTTTGAGGTGTCTTTTCAAGTCCTTTGCCCGTTTTTTAATTGGGTTGTTTGCTTGTTTTTATGCTACTGAGTTGTAGGTGAGTTTTAAAAAATTTTTTGGACATGGACCCATTATCAGATAGGTGTTTTGCAAATATTCTTTTCCATTCTGTAGGCTGTCTTTTCACTTTGCTAATGTTTTTGGTTTGTTTTTCTGTTTTGCTCTGCAGAAGCTTTTTAGTTTGATGTAGTCCCACTCATTTATTTTTTTTTTTTTCATTTTGTTGCTTGTGTTTTAGGTGTCTTTCATGTACCAAAAAATCATTACCAGGAATCCTTACCAAGACCCGTGTCAAAGAGATTTCTTTCTATGTTTCCTTCTAAGAGTTTCATGATTTCAGATCTTATATTTAACTCATCCATTTTGAGTTAATTTTTAGGAGTAGTGTAAACAGGGGTCCAATTTCATTTTTTTTTTTTGCATGTGAATATCCAAGTATCCCAACCCCATTTATTGAAGGAAGTTTCTTTCCTCCATTGAGTATTTTTGGCTCTCTTGTCAAATATTAATTGACCAGGTATGCTTGGGGTGCTTTCTGGGCTCTCAATTTTGTTCCATGGGTCTATTTGTCTGTTTTTATGCCAGTACCCTTTTGGTTTGATGACTATAGCTTTACAGTGCTTAAAATCAGAAAATGTGAGGGGTCCCTGGTTGGCTCAGTCGATTAAGCATCCAACTTTGGCTCAAGTCGTGATCTCAAGGCAGCTGGTGAGTTCTAGCCCTGCGTTGGGCTCTGTGCTAACAGCTCAGAGCCTTGGGCTTGCTTCAGATTCTGTCTCTCTGTCTCTGCCCCTACCCCACTCGTGCTCTGTCTCTCTCTCAAAAATAAATAAACATTAAAAATATTTCTATAAAAATAAATCAGAAAATGTGGTATGCCCTGCTTTGTTCTTCTTTCCCAGGATTTCTTTGGCTATTTGGAGTCTTTTGTGGTTCTATATAAATTTTAGGAGTTTGGTTTTTTTTTTTTCCTACTTCTGTAAAAAATACCATTAGAATCTTACTAGGGATTGCACTGAGTACATGCCTTTTGGTAGTATTGACATTTTAGCAATATTAATTCTTCCAATCCATGAACTTTGTATATCTTCCCACTTATTTTTACCTTCTATTTCTTTCATAAATGTCTTGTAGTTTTCAGAGTTGATCACTTTTATTTCCTTTAGTTTATTTCTAAGTATTTTATCATTTTGATGTTATTGTAAATGGCATTGGTTTCTTTATTTCTTTTTCAGAAAATTCATTGTTAGTGTATAGAAACACAACTGATTTTTGCATATTAATTTTGTATCTACAACTTTACTGAAATCATTGATTAGATCTAAGAACTTTTTTGGTTGAGTCTTTAGGATTTTTTTATATGTAAAATCATGTCACTTGCAAACAGAGGTAGTGTTACTTCTTCCTTTTAATTCTGGTGCTTTTTTTTCTTGCCTGATTGCTCTAGCTAGGATTTCCAGTACTATGTTGAATACGAGTGTTGAGAGTAGGTACTCTTGTTCTGTTCCTAGCGGGAACCTTTTTTTTAACTGATAATTTGATTTATCTAATAGAAAGATCAGATTTGTTTTCTTTCTTACCTGGTTCTTAAATATACCTAGTATATTAAAGAATAGCCTACTCATCTACTACATAGTCATGCAGTGTGTAGAGTTTGACTGTATTTATATTTGTCTTTTAATTACATCAATGTATAGGAATGGCAGTGGAAAATTTAAATTTTTTTTAATGTTTGCTTATTTTTGAAAGAGAGACAGAGCATGAGCGGGGGTGGGGGCAGAGACAGAGGGAGACACAGAATCTGAAGCAGGCTCTCAACTCAGAGCCCGACGTAGGGCTCGAACCCACAAACCATGAGATCATGACCTGAACCAAAGTCAGCCACTTAACCAACTGAGCCACCCAGGCACCCTGGCAATGGAAAATTTAAATAGTAAAAGTAAGAAAATAAAGCATTGTCTATATGCCCATGCCTATTTTAAACACTTGAGGTTTTTTCTTTTAGAAAATGTGTTTTTGTTTTTTGCCTCACAAAACTCTTAATACATTTAATGCACTCAGTATCCTACTTTTTAAACTCAATATTATATGAGACAATGGTGATTTTGTATGTGTGATTTTTTTTTTTTTGGTGATTTTTGAATGGTGACTTAGCAAAGGAACATTTCCTCCTTTTTTGGACATTTAAGTTGCTTCCAATTTTTAAGAATACAACATTGAACACCTCTGTGCAAAAATCCTTATCTGAATTGCAGATATTTTTAAGATAGGTGCCTACAACTGCATCTCCCATCCAAACTATTTTGAGATCCTTGATACATATGTCCAATTGCCTTCCAGAAAATATAAGATATTATCAAGAAATATATATATATATATATATATATATATAGAGAGAGAGAGAGAGAGAGAGAGAGGAAAAATATTATCAATGAAAAGAAAAAATAGAAAGAACATAGAGGCGGCTATAACTAAACACAAAGACTCTGAAATTCTGGTTTCCATCTACATCAGCTGTATGGTTAAAGACCTTATACAAAGTCCTCCCTTTTCTGGAAAGCATCCTCGGAGTCTTATAGGAAAACAATGAACAGCTATAGGGTCAAGGCTACTTTTTCCTTGAACTAGTTCACTAAAGCCTCTATAATGTGAAAGCAAATATGAAATCCTTAAAGTTTATAGTCTGCTGGGTTGAGAAGGAGAAATTTCAGTTTTCATAATGTCAATCTCAAGACTTTTCTGAAATTGGAAGTGACAGTCTAGCCATATATAATACACACACACACACACACACACACACACACACACACACACACACAGAACGGAACCTGAGTCTAGTGCTAGGTTTGGGGACTGAACTATTTTCTGCCATAGATTAAGCTGAACTAGACCGTATGTCAAAAAAAGAGTCTCAATGTCAACTTAATCCATTGTCACCGCTGTAAAATGCTATTTCATTATACAAGCAATTCCCTCGTGGATTTCTCCTGATTTTCTATGCAGCTCAAGTCTATTTTAATCTGTTGTGGCTTTTTCCCCCCTCTCTCCCAACTACCACCGTTTTGGAATCATTAAATCTATTGGCTTCCAAGTCACCTGTTTGATATTTACACAAATTATGCAAGTGAAGTAGGAGTGAAGTGCAGGCAACAAAATGTACTTACAAACAAACCAACCGACAACCCTTAAGAAATAGCTACAAACGGTGCAAAACATTCCAGGACATCTGAATCATTTTCCTTGGAAGCTAAATAAGTGGCTGAAAATCCCAAACCCCGCTGCGCAATGTGCGCGTGTGTACGAAAGGGTCAGCTTAGAATGCTGTAAGGGTGGATTCCATATAATAGTTGTGTTTGAATTCCCCAAGTCTTTTAAAGGTAAGTGTTTTCCAGACGTGACAAAAGAAAGGAAAATTTCCAAATCAAAATTCCCATTTGCCTTTCGGGATGTTGAATTTTCTTCACATTTGTGCAATTAAGGGTTTTGCTGAGTGAGCTTAGGACTCTGTCTCTTTAAGTGTTTAACAGTAATTGGTTCATGTCCTAGTGTTCATTGAAAATCCTAGACATTTCATGTAAAATCTTCTTAATGAGGGGATGAATTTTTCATTCACATTAGAAAGCTCACTCTGACAAACAATTTCTAAATAAAACTTTAGCGACATGACATCCTACATTGGACCTGACAGAGAGGACAGGTGCATTAGAATATAACTGTATGGCGATCCTTCAAGCTGTCAGCCATGAATATTTTATTTCTTAATGAATCATCTTTGTGAAATGAACTTTCTTGTTGTAGTGTCAGTGCCATTTACAACAAAAAGCTGGCTCCTTTTAAAAGGTGAGCTCCATAAAGATGCTGATGCCTGCATAAAATGCTTAACCCTACCTGAGGTGTAGGGCAATTTGGGGCTATGCATTTCCCTTCGCTTTCTGAAAGTGACTCGAGAGCTCACTTCAGCTAGCGTGCTCGGATCGTGGGGAACACTTTCCCTTGATTCAGTGCTTCTTTTCTCAGAACTCAAATTCCAGGTAACCACTCAATGGCAGCCACTTTGGCCGCTGAGGTCTGTTTCTTCTGAGGTGTCATGGCTAGTCTTCCGCTTACCGTTTTTGCGATCTGGCTTCTAACACGCTAAGACCCACAAGGCGCTCGCTCGCTCTTAGCTCAAGCTAACTGGTAGCGCTGGACAGGGAGACTTTCTCTGGTCCCCGCTCCCTCTCTTCATCTCAGAGACCACTCTTGTCTGTTTGTTTCCAGTGACGGAGGAAGCTTTCATTCTGACAGTGGCTTAAGTAGATCTCCCCACTGAGGGAGCCAAAACTTATTTTTATGTTGCCACTAAGAGCCTCCTGAGATATTTCTGTGGCTCGGTGTGGAATCATTCTGCTCATCTCTAGACACAACACAGACAACAGAAGCTGTTCGCCCAAAATAACCCGGAGTGAGTGCTATGCCCTTTTCCGCTAACTGGGCTCTTGGTATAGTCATGAGACAATATTGACCTTTTTTCTTTCTTTCTTTCTTTCTTTCTTTCTTTCTTTCTTTCTTTCTTTCTTTCTTTCTTTCTTCTTTCTTTCTTTCTTCATGGTCTCAACTGTGTTCTGAAGACAGCCTAGCAATCCTCTTTACTGAGCTTGGTTTCTCTTCTGTCCCTCATAGTGGCTATCTCAAGCTTCTCCATTTTCCCCAAGTCCCACCTCTCCCCGATGTGATGTTCTTTCCTTTGAAATCAAAGAAACCTCAGTGGTCAGCCCCTCAACACTACCCCCACCTCCCTATCCTCAGCTTCCCCCGAAACTGGCCAACATTTACCCCCATCCCCGCCTCCTTCCCCTTCGCAGTGGAGATGTCTCTCTTCAGATTCAAGTTGGGATCAGTTTGGCCACCTGTGCTGTGGACCCTACCCTTCAGGAATGTGGCTTAATCAATAAAGGGACAGGGATCTGTGCCAGGCTTGGCACATCGCAGCCACGATCTGTTCTTATAAGTAAAATTCTGTTGCAATACAGCCGGCTCATTTGTTTGTTTATGTTTCGTCTATGGCTGCTTCCATACTCCAACAGCAGAGTTGAATACGACAGGGGCTGGACGGCCCACAAAGCCTACGATGTTTTCTCTCTGGCCCCTCGCAGAAGATACTTGCCGACCCTGATTTATACCCTGGGTCAGAAGCCTGAACCCTGCAAACTGGGCTCCCCATCTCGGGGTCTGCAATGCAACCCAAGTGGAATCGGTGGGTCTCAGAGTAATAATTCTTGCTCTCCACAGCTTGCACTTCACCTTGCAGCTCCTCGTATATTTTAGTGCGCTATAATAACCCTGAGAACTGGCCCGTGTCCACGTGGCTCCACGCAGGAGAAAAGCAGGCCAAGTCTGAAAGCTCTAAGCGGGCCCAGAGGAAATGGAATAAGCTAGAACTTTGTTGTTTCCTTTTCGTTAGGTTTAAGTGAGAATTATGTTTTTTAGCAAACTCTCAGTGTGGGCAGGTGACAATTTTTGCAGATATATTTTTTTTCCTCTCTTTTAACTTGTGCCAATGCGAGTCTGTTTTGTTCCACAGGTTTTACGATATCTGCCGCCCAAGGCTTAAAGATAGGTTGTTCTCACCTTCAGAGAAAGGGTTTCCTTTGCAGTCTCTGGAGAAAGTCCATACCCTAGGACGGATTTCCTATTACCTTCCGCCGTGTACAAGCCTCTAAAATTATTTGGATTAAATTAGATGTACAGCATCTTATATCTCTTCTTCCAGAAAAAAAAAAAAAATCCCTCCCCCCCTCCCAATTTAGGAATTTTCTGAAATATCACACCAAATGGCACGAAACCATCGTATTTATTAACAAAATTGTACCCAGGATACACACACGCCCAAACATGCACACTTCTATGTAACGCCAATGTTATTGCCATTTGGAAGCAAAGGTACATATACACCCATACATATTTGGTAAAAGGCGAATTTGCCATTGACATGTGATTGCTTAAAAGAGAAGTCACTAAAAATAAATATGAGTGAATGTCAATGCAGATAAATAAATAGAAGCCCAGCTCTCACACTGTCCTTTGACCTCCTGCTCGCCATCCTCCTCAACCTTCATTTTCTCACTGAGGATCCCCCCCCATCCCCTTCGGGTCTCCCTAGGTGGCCCCGTGGCCCACAGTCAGGACAGCCTGTGCCCAGGTCTTTGGGCAGTCTGCAGGCCTCCTGGCCTTCCCTGAAATGGTGTTGATATTTTCACACCCCTGTGCAGCCTCCCCACAGTAACTCCCTCTCTCTGGGTAAAGGGAACAAAGTCAGAGAGAAAAGAGCGGTGATGTCTGGGTTTGGTCTGCTCGCTCACTAATACATCCTGTGTTCAGTCTTCTCCCCCAGACCAGCATCCCGAGCGGGCCTTGGCTGAGCACCACCTGTACGTCCTCGCCCACTGTTTGTCTTACCTAAACACAAACGTTAGCCTTGTTCAAGGGGAGTGTGTATAGGTCATCTGTGCTTCACGCCTTTTGGCCACTTGGCAGTATGATGCATTTATAGCCGTCATCATAAAGAACTTAGATGCATCCCTGTACTAATACTCAGCCTGCTTCTGCCAGGGGAATGAACCCCTCTTTGGTTCTCACTGACCTAGTCTGTTTCAGAATTTTCCCAGGGGAGGAATAAAGAGGAATTTAGATATTTTTGTTCAGAAGTGACATTATTTAAATCTTCTTGTTTAAATGTCTTGTCTTTTTTTTGCATTTCTCCCCTCCCCATATACCCTGTTTTTCACCCCTGTTATCTCACCCTCATCTGCTATCTGAATAATAATATGTACTTTCAGACTTAGGATCTATTATCTGTAAATCTCTGTGTAATGCTTTCAACTTCTGCCTTTCTCCGGAGCTGATGCATTCCTCCTCTCCACCTTCCAGCTCGGCAAGGACTCTACAAGATTACACTTCATGAAATTATTTTTATAATGAGTCCCTGTTACCAGGGAATACAGAGTTAAAAAGGTGATCTCACTACAAGTAATTAGCATAAGACCTGCTGGACCCGTAGAAGTGACTGGATCGCAATCAATGGCAATATGATTACACCCATGCAGCAATTATAAATTATTTAAAACACTACCCCCAGGTTACTGACGAGTTGCCTTTAAATTAAATTCTCTGTCAATAATTGATGCAAAGAATTAATGTGAGAACACCTCCAGTTACTGAAACTTTTTTAAGGTGGCATAAAATATTGAACTGTGGCCCGTCATTAGCAGCGGGACTGTCTGTTTGCTGCAACATCCTTCTTTTCTAAATTGGTCAAGAAAGACTCTCAGATCTTGAAAGATGACAAATGATTCTGAATCCACGGCGGGATGATCTCCTACGGGTGCTGAAATGCCTCAATAGAAACCTTGTATGTTAAGGCAAAAGAAAAGAAAATAGCCTTTAAATAAGAACCGATTTTATCACTTAATCAATTTCAAGAAATATATAAGCAGACCTAGGTTCGGTGCTCTGTTGGTCGGTTTAATTTTGTTTTGTTTTTTAGGGGTTTTTTTGTTGTGTTTTGCTTTGCCTTTTGGCTTACGTTACAGTTCTTTGCTAGGATCAGTCAGTGAGAGAAGGTCTTACCTACTTGAGAAGTCATGATCTATGATATTTAAGCAGTCAGAAATCTTAAAATAAAAAAAGTCAGGTCTCAGAGTAGCATAAGAAGTGTGCCTTTGACACAGTGGGTTGTTCTCCTCGCTTACTTAGCGCCTTCTGTTTCCATCTAAACACCGTGTGTCATTGTTTCGTCTTCCACACTAATTCTCCACTAGCAATGGGAACAGGGGATCTAGACAATTATGCAGGACCTTCAAGGATGAGAAAGAAGTTGTCTGTTAGCCATCCTGGCTCCTGTCTGATCTTACCAGTCAAGGGGAGCTCAGGGGGTGGAGGGGATGCAAAAGATGAACCGTCTCTAAAATAAAGAACGTACTTCCTTCATTTGCCCGTTCTCAGCCCAGCCCAGTGCTTGGGGGCAATGCCTGGTAAGATGCCTTCTCTGTCCGCACACTCTCACTCTCAGGTTAACAGGCAATACTCTTGATTCCTCCCTTGGAGACTGATAGGGAAACCCTAAGGTTCTCTGTTAGCCAAAGCAGGGGCCCTCAAAACAGACTTTAAGGTCAGAGAAGCTTCTAGAATCTTCATTTTGGTGGGTAAACTGCAGTTCCCTGGACAAGGAAAGGGGCTCTCCAGGCTGACAGGGCGCCTCCCACACAAAGGCTCGCAGAAGTGAAATGGAACAACTGGCAGTAAGACTCTACCTAGAAAAATAAAAAAAAGAGGCCCCTTTTGACCATCCCATGCCTGAAATGAGAGACAACATTGTCTGGTGTGCATCAAAGCTCCCCGCGTTGCTCTAGGCACAGAGTCAGGGCTTGAAAAATGCCAACGCTTGGCCTTCCCCTTCTTATGTGTGATTTGAATATTTGAGGCTATCGTAATGGGCTTCCCATTGGCATTGTGTCCCCTTTATGTTTACCTCGTCTAGGTTGATTACTCTCTTCTTTGGCTTCTCAGGAAACCATCTCCATGCTCAAACAAGTGCCAGAAATGGAGAAGGGTGGGGGTATTGCCCGGACACTTCCTCCCCCTCCACTCCAACCTCAGACTCATTTCCTCTTGCTTCTTCCCACACGGCCGCCATTTTCATTTTTTGCTTACCGTCATTGTATAACTTACAGTTCTCTTTTCTTCGCTGTCTGGGATATTCTTCCTTCTGGGACTCCCTGCTAGTCCCAGGGGGCCTTTTTACAACACTGCTCTGAACTCATTAGCATCCCTCTTGTTCCAGAAAATGCCCTTAATGTGCCTTTCCCCCGCCTATGCCAACTTCACCCTTCATACTTTCTGTCCACACAGGGAAGAGGACACTAGAATCAAATAGAATCTTCTGTTTCCTAGCAGCCTCAAACAGAAGATTACCTAGACAGGTATTTCAAGCTGATACACAATATTTTCCCTGGCACATTTGCCACTGGCTGAGCAAGATGTCTCATCGGTAATGTAGTTGAGTACCAAGTACTCCCGACTGCCACAGAATAATTTCTTTTGTTGTGGCAAATTTTAATTTTTTTCATTCTTGCAGTTTGGTTTTATCTTCTAATTGTGTGTGTGTGTGTGTGTGTGTGTGTGTGTGTGTGTGTGTGTATACACACACACACACATACACTCATGCAACATACAAACATCCACATACCTAACTATTAGGCTGTGGGCTTAACCCTCTGGATTCAAGACTAACAAAGTTCCTTTGCTAACTCCAGCTGACTAAAGGATATCCTCCCCCTCACCAAACGTACTATTAAACATCAAAATTACTCACTTTCAGTGGCACTTGAGCATGCAGATTACAAATCACAGACTGTTTTGTTTTGTTAATCTGTTTTGGGTCCAAATTGTGTTTAATTTTTTTAATGTTTTTACTTGATTTCTAAGAGGGAGACAGAGTGTGAGTGGGGGAGGGTCAGAGAGAGAGGAAGACACAGAATCCGAAGCGGGCTCCAGGCTCCGAGCTGGCAGCACAGAGCCCGACAGGGCACAGGAACTCACAGCCTGTGAGATCATGACTCGAGCCAAAGTCGGACGCTTAACCGACTGAGCCACCCAGGCGCCCCGAAATTGTGTTTTATGGTTAACGTTTCTACCAGTTGGACGTGCACAGGCTTTGGAGATCCAACTTTCTGCCCTACCGAATTCATCGTCACAGCTGCAGTCCGCCATGAGTCTAATTTTTAACTCAAAGTGATCGTCTTCTTTTCACTTCTGTGAAACATACTGATTCACGTTCCCCGGGGACCCACATGGGGCTCCCTCGCACCGGCCCAGCCTGCTGTGTCTTTCTCAAGAAAGGATGGGAAAGCTGTGGGAAGAACAGAGAGGGTAGAGGGCCGCGTTAGAGCTGAACAGGTTTGAAGAAGAAGACAGGATTGAAACTGCACCTCGCAAGTGTTTACAAGCACCTGACATTGAGCTTCAGACCCCAGGATGGGCGGCTTTGGTTTCCCACATTGCAGGTCTTTTGAGAAAAACAGTGACTAACCCGCACAGTGCGTAACTCACTTCTCAGAACTTGCGATCAGAAATTATCTGATGACTGGACCAATTCTGATCACTGCCCTTTGAGCAGACGCACCCAGGCCCCTCAGTGGCGAGGCGTGCAGAAGGCAGAGAGATCCTACGCATCCTTACCACGGCCCAGGGCGCCTGGGCTTCCCACCAGGCCACCAGGCACCTGTTTACGAGAACTCACTGGTGTTCTAAGTATATGTCTTATCTGGGCAGTACGATCAGGAAAATAAATTCACCAGCTTGCCTTCAATGTTTCCATCATGAGGGTACTTATTAGCCTTGTGCTAAAATGTAATATCCGCTTTTTCAAACCACATTTCAAAGTTGATAGCATCACCGGATTGAGAAGACTTTTAAAGAAGCGGGCTCAACCAATGAAGAGAAATGAAATCTGCCTGTTCGTCAGTGGGTTTGCTTTACTTTTCTGTGGGTTTCTTTTTTGTTCTCAATTAAGTATTATTTACAAAAGGCCCCAAGTTTCAGTGCACGCTACATCTCCCTTTCCGATTCCTGGTAGCCTGGAAAGACGAGGGTTCACTGAAGAGACGTTGTGTGTTGCCTTCTCAGTTGAGGCCGAGCCTCGTGACCCTGTGTGTCCTGACACATGGCGATGGTGGCCGCTGCCTGGCTCGCCACGAGGCTTTCATCCCGTGGTTTCTTCTGTTCTTTTCAGGCGGCCATGCCGTCCAGCCTTAATTTGTTGTCAGATTTGCACCGTACCCAGGAGAAGGGCCGATTCACCTTTAAAATCTAACGGCCGGCGTTTCGAAAGGATTCCGTTTTTGAAATCCCGCCCCTTTTGACAATGCAAACCCAAGCAGGTAGTAACTCTGTCACGTCTCTTTCCACCTTAACGTTGCCATGCTTCCTTCAAAAGTGCTCCGGTCCCATGGATGGGGGATCACAGGGCTTCAACCTATGACCATTCTGCTAAATTCAGAGATTCTGGCAAAAAGAAGTTTTCTTAAGAACCATGTCGATTGATTCATAGTACATGTCTTTGTCAAGCTGAATGGCATACTGTCATGTCAGGAAGCTGATAACCACAGTTCAGAAAAACCTCGATCTGGCTTTCACATTACCCTTGTGCTCTCTTTAGGAAAAAAAAAAAAAAAACACCAAAAAACAATCACCTCACGAATTTGGTCCTGACGATAACTTAACATCCCAAGCCATAGAGATTTGATTTGGTGCTTCCTTTAAGAAAAGAACAGCTATCAAACTTTGTATAAAAATTCCTTTTCACACTCGAGTAATCACCAAAGGCATTTTTGAAAGGACACCCAGACACACACGCAATTGTTCTTTAAAACCAGATAGGAACATTGCGTTTTAGAAGAGAAGGCAATAGAAATACTGCTGGAGGGGGTAGAAAAGCAAACAAACATGCTAAATGATGTTTTTAAATTTTTTTTTCAACGTTTATTTATTTTTGGGACAGAGAGAGACAGAGCATGAACGGGGGAGGGGCAGAGAGAGAGGGAGACACAGAATCGGAAACAGGCTCCAGGCTCTGAGCCATCAGCCCAGAGCCCGACGCGGGGCTCGAACTCACGGACCGCGAGATCATGACCTGGCTGAAGTCGGAAGCTCAACCGACTGCGCCACCCAGGCGCCCCCTAAATGATGTTTTTAAAATAATTAAGTATTTCCAGAATGTACTTACCCATAAAAAAAAAAAAAAGTCCCCAAATTGTTTTCATGGACCCGCTTGGTCTTCCTCAGAAAAAAGAGCTTAGGAAAGGATTATGGAGTGACTGGTGTCCCAAAGCCGCTTGGTATTTACAAAGTTATCGAAAATGGGCTGGGGCTGCTGATGGTAGTCACAACAGCTGGGGCCCTTAATCGTGTGCTGCGCCTCCGTTATCACGCCGAAACTCCACCAGAGTCTTGCAAGATCCATGTCTGGCTCCCTGGACTTCTTCAGGTGAAGAAATTGCTGAGGCTGATAATTAACTTGCTCAAGGTCACAGTGCTAATGAGAAGCAAAGCCGTGATAATGATCTGGGACACCTGACTCCTAAGCCCATTCTTTTTCCACAAAGCATGACTTCCTCAGATAGTAATTAAGAAACAGTTTCATAAGTAATCTTAAAATAAAACTTCCGTGCGCTTTTGTGGCCTGGATTATAAGCCTGAAACGTAAAGTCTGTTTCGCAAATACGAAATTTGACCTGTCGAGTGACTCTCTCGGCAAATGTGGGAGATGGCGGCCAGGTGCAGAATATTTATACACACGTATATCTGTATAATGATGTGTAATCTTCATATCCTAAAGGTAATGTAGTTTAAGGATACTGTTTTCTGGATTTCAGCAGACGTGCGTATGTCCACACCCACATAATCACCACCGCGATTCGGACGTAGAACATTCGCGTAACCCTAATAAATTCCATCATTCTTATTTACAGTGAATCCCTCCACTCCCAGAGGCTTTCTTCTTGTCCATTTAACTTAGTTCCACCTATGCTAGAACATCATTTCACGGAAATCAGGCCTATTTTTTGTCTGGCTCCTTTAGCGCAACCTCATATTTCTGAGACCCATCTCTGTCGATGTGCTTATCAGTACGTTTTCTTTTTTCAGGGTTGAGTAGTGTGCCATTTTGAAAATCTCCCACAGTCTGTGTATCCACGCACCTGTTGATGAGCACAGAGTGGTTTGTTATTCCGAATAAGGCTGTTGTGAATATTCCTGTAAAAACCTTCTTCCGCATGTTTATTTCTTTTTGGTGAACTCCTAGGTGTAAAATTCTGGACTCTTAGGGTGTGCATGTGCCACTTTAAGTTGCTGTCAAACAGTTGTCTAAAGTGGTTTTACCATTTTAAACTCCCCCTGGAAGCGTGTGAGAATTCATAGTGCTTCACATCCTCACCGATACTTGGTATTTTCAGTCTTTTTAATTATAGCCATCCTCGTGGGTGTGAAATGGTATCTCTTGGTTTAATTTTGCATTTTCCTGATGACTAATGCATCTTTTTATGACCTCATTAGTCAGTCATATGTTTTTCTTTCTGTGAAGTGATTATTCACATATTTGGCCATTTAACAAAAAATTGGGGTTGTTTGTCTTTATCTTATTGAGTTGTAGAGCTTCTTTATATATTTTGGATTTGAGCCTTCACCACGTGACGTTGTAAATTTCCTCCTCGTCTGTATCTTCTCTATTCCCTCCTTAATGGTGTCTTTTGAAAAGCAAAACATTTTAATCTAGATAATGTCTGGTTTCTCTTTTTTTTCTTTTGTCATTGTTCTAATAAAATCATCACTGATCCCAAGGTCAAAAAGACTTCTTTTTTTCCTAGAAGCTTCATAGTTTGTTTTACATTTAGGTCTATGTTCTGTCTCAAATTAATTTGTGTATATGGTGTGAGGTAAGGATAGAAGTGTATTTTTCCCCCATACAGACCTCCAGATAGTTGTTCCCACGCTCTTTGTTGAAAGACTAATCTCCTTATTGAATTTCCTTGGCTCTTTTGTCAAAAATCAATTGACTATATGTTTGAGGATCTATTTTTAGAGTCTCTATTGTACTCCATTGATCTATTTGCTTTTTCTTATGGCTATACCTACTTTATTGATTACTGTGGATTTACAGTAAATTTTGAAGGTAGTATAATTCTGTATTTCAAGATTGTTTCGGTATCCTAGCTACTTTGGTTTTTCCACTGCAATTGTAGGATTAGCTTCTCAATTTCTGTTAAAAGCCTTGCTGAGATTTTATTTGGTATGATATTGAATCCACTGATCATTTCGAGGAGGATTGAAATCTTCACACTATTGAGTATCATAATCCATAAGCCTATATCTATTTGCTTATGTCTTCTTTAATTCCTCCCAATGATGTTTTATAGTTTTCTATATAGAGGTCTTATGCCTTTTTACTTATTCTTAAACATTTTGCTTCTTGTGCTATTGTAAATGACATTTTTAAGTGTCTTTTTTTTTTCTAATTGTCCATTGCTAATGTGTAGAAATAAAATAGATTCTAGCAAGATGATCTTATATCCTGTGACTTTGAAGCTTTTTAGTTTCTTTCTTTTTTTTTTTTTTTTTTTTTAGTATTTCATAGGAATTTCTATGTCTCCAAATAGATAGAGGTCTCCTTCTTTCACCATGATTTTTCTCTTGTTTCTTTTTCTTATGTTAACGCACGTGTAGAACCACCAGGAATGTTGAATAGATGTGTAAAGAGGAGGCATCATTGCCTTATTTAGTATTTTTCCATTAGGTATGATGCTAATTGCAGACTGTTAGTACATGTTCTTTATTAGATTGACTAGTTTGTGTTTATTTCAGTTTGCTGAGAGTTCTAGTATAAATAGGCATGCATACATATTGTACATTCTTATTATTTTCTGTGTATTCAGGGTAGTTTAGCTCATTGGTAGAAAGAGTGGGTGCTGGCATCGTCACCCCAGACCTTTGAGTTGCCCACAAACACGGCCAGGGCAAATAACTTATTTCCTCTGTGAACTGAGGTTTCCTCATCTGTAACTGGAAATCGTATACAAAGACCTCACATAGTAACTGACACTTAGCACTCCGTAAACACTAGCTCGTCTTTTAATATGGCATTTATGGGAAAACGGAGGGTATATTCCAGCATCATGGAAAGCACCTGTCCTGAACACTGAGACCATCAGCCCTACTGGCCACTGTCCGTTCTGAAGACAAGATAAGATCACTGGCTTATGGGGTTGATCTTGGTGTAGACTTTTACAGACGCCCGAAATGACTCTCCCTTTTCACATTCCACTTTCCTAGTTTTGAAAGTTGAAGTAGATCTGTGTGATCCCTGCAGAATTATGTGCAAACTAGCATTAAGATGAAAATCTTTTATATTTGTTCTGTAGCTTGGAAAACTAGTGCATGGTCTGTTTTATTCCACTGGCTCCTAAGGTTCAGGTATTAACATAAATACAGCCCATTAACACTTGTTCCTCTCTGTCAGGACATAAATTAAGTCTGCAGGTGTTCCATGAAGCTGTACCCTTGGTACTAATTAAGCCTTGATAATTAGGTTTGTTAAATTCAGGACTTTAAGCTTATATTCCCTCTTTGGGCTACCAAAACCGGAGATGTGCAACATTCAAACCCTCCCCTCCCCCCACTTTTTTTTTTTTCTTGCAGAGAGCTTTGCTGCTCCTCCCTTCTATTCCATTATTATTAGTATTAGTATGAGTATTATTAGTAGTATTACTATTAAAATGAAGAAGGAGTCACTAACGAACCCTTCACCATTTTGCCAACTCCTGGGTATAAATGTTGAAGGGGATCTGTACGTTTGTTTATGATGAGATTAAAGTTTTTTCTTCTCCTGTTTTGTGTCAGCTCAGACACTGACGTGGAGAGTTTCCAGCCTGGCTTAGCCCATGTACTGAACATGCCCAGATCTGTGCCTCAAACCCAAATGAACTGTCACTTACGAACATATGTTGCTGTCATTAAAAGCTAGGCATGTAATGAACGCAGCACTGAAGTAATTTGTGCTTGTATTTTTCCCTTTAAAAATGAGACATTTTATTATTAGGAAAGTAGTTATTTGAAAATGAAGGGATCCTGGAGTCACAGCAGTCCCTACTCTCGCTGGAGTTTTCCCAACAGAGATCCTTGTTTGGAGGACCAGGAGAATATTTTGTGGCTGTCAGGTTATTTGTAACCAGAACACAAACCACAAAATCATCTAATCAAAATAGATTTTCTCTCCAGTTCATCTTTCCTCTTTGGTTGCTTTATAAATCTTATTACTCATCGGATCCGATGTTTGGCGAGTGCCATTTTTCATTTTGAATAAATGGAATCATAAAAACAACTCCATTAGTGCTGCTTTCAATAATATTCTTGGTGATCATGCTAACTTAATACTCTCTTCTTTTATTTCAAGAATATTAAATAAAGTTATACTTTTACTAGGAAGCATTCTTTTTTTTTTTTTTTTCCTCCAAAAAACACAGTTTATACTGCAAGGGACTCATAAAGCCAGATCAGTTCCATGTTTTCTTTGGCATTCTCTTCCCAAGAAGCCCCGTGATTAATCTGTCCAGAAAAGGACCAGTTTTCATCAGCACTCACATCCCGAAGCTTCAAAGAACTCATTCCAGAGAACGGGCCACCCCTCTCTTTTCTGACCCAACCTCACTTTTAGACATTGCTCACATCCAGAAGCCCCAGTTTTCTCCTTCAAGCACGGTGTTCAAAGTCCATCTTCAAAGTCCCCAGCGCAGAGCTCCCCATGCCTCCCCCCGATGACAGCAGGACAGGAGGAAGACCCAGAGATGAAGAGATGGACTTTGAAGGAAATAGCTTGAGCAATAATCCAAAGGCTTGCCTTTGTTTTGCTAAATGTGGGAGGTTAAGGATCTGAGGGTGTGTGTTTGCAGGGCCCTACTATTTCATCAGGGTTGTAGAATATCCCAGATGCCAGAGAACGTCGCTTGCCCAAGAGCCCTATGCTGATAGGAACGGGGCGTTTTTTGTTTGAATTATTTCTTCTTTTCCAGCTCTGTTCTCTGTCTTCTTTGTCTCTCCTCCCTCCCCCTTTTCAAAACCGGCTGGCACTGGCTGTGCCAGACCACCCCCCCCTCCATGTGCATTCTGATGCTGTCCCTGCTGGGTGCAGTGCAGGGACAGCGGGGACCCTTGCCCCCAAGTCACCTGCCAGCCCAAGCCCCTCTGCAGCAAGCGCTGTCCCCGTGCCCCTCACTTTTGGGGAGGCAGGAATTAGAGCGGGGGTTGGTATAAGAGCTGCACGTTTGCAGCATATCTGGCCGGCGGGTGGTCTCTCCTTGTCAGTCCTCCGAGACACCCCAGAAATCTTTCTCCTGGTGAAAATCAGGCAGGCTGGCAGTCCTCTTAGTTGTGTTTGAAGCAACCTTGCACACTCCACGCTCTACACTCGGCCGTCAACGACTTAGCCTTGTTACGTTGCAGTGAAACCCCACCACATCCCTTTGTATCTTTTTTGGAACTGCTTCTGCACTGCATAATTGACATTACAGGGAGGAAAAGTGCTCCGAGTAATATTCTTCACCGAGTAAAGAGTCACCGCTGATTAATTACCTCAAGGACGAGGGGATGGCGGCTTTTTCTCTTCTCATTGGAAGCCCCTTGCATCCCGCAGCTGCACGCGGGGCAGGGAGGGAAGGCCAGGGCTCAGAGGTGGACGAACAGCTGGGGTGAAGGCATTTCAAATGTCAGGCAGCCGGTTAGACTGCGGCATATTCAGGCCTTCCCGGGGACTGCGGCGCAGGCCTGCGCCGAGGCTGTGCCCTGAGCTCAGGATCTGACACCAGCTTCCAAATGCTGTCTCTCTCTGCTTGGGGCTGGAACCTGCATGCCAGGGCTTAGCCATCAGGCCTGGCTCTGCAGGGGCTGCGGGACCAGAGCAGCTCGATATTTCCTGCTCGGTGAGAAAGGCCAGCTCTTTTCTTAGTGGGAATCAGCTTTCCCACCCACTGCCTTCTAAGAATGAAAGCAAATCTATTGTGCTTTTTTTTGTCTTGTTTTGTTTTCCCACTCCAGTTTCAGCCTTGATTTGCATGGTTGTTTCTTCCCCTCCATTTCATGTTAGTTTCCTAATTGAGGAGTAAGTGAAGAGTGAACAGGGACTAGACAGTTTCTCCCAGTGGCTTGCACAGCAGGAGTCCCTGCTAGGTTCAGGGCTTAACATTCCTCTTTGCCCTTTGGACCCCCCAAAGCGAGGCATATACCTTCTTCAGGCCCCCTTTCCTCAGCTGTTAAAGGAAGGCACGCGGATGGGTCACCTGTGAGTTCCTTTGATTCCTGGTCGTGTTAGGCATGCAGGGCATTTGTGACGTAATTTGTCGAGTGTGACGGTTATTCGTTCAACCAACGCTCATTGAGAAGCTGTTGTGTGCCGGGAGAGCGGCTGAGCCCAAGTGTAGAAAACCAGAGCCTAGAAAACCAGGTTTGGCACAAAACAGAGGGAGGATCTATAAACCCTGCTGGTGTGATATGCAACAGCATCAGACAGCAGTGTCCACACCAGCTCTCAGCCCAACATGGAATCACACAAGAAAACAGACTTACATGGGGATTTCTAACCCACTGCGTTAGCTTCTGAGCAATGTGGGGGGGGGGGGGGAGGGGGAGGGGATGAATAGTGACCAACACTAATTTTTTTTTTTAAGTATTGAAGATTTTTGTTTTTCTTACAGTAGATACTTTATTCCAGAAACATTAAATTCAGAAAACATAAGCCTAATGATAAAAGTTGTGTCAGTTTTACATCAGTTGTTTCTCTGGCTCTGTTGAAGTTCCCTGAGAAAGGAAACTTGGCTTTGGGCCACCTGCGTGGCTCAGTTGGTTAAGCGTCCGACTCCTGGTCTCAGCTCAGGTCTTGGTCTCACGGTTCATGAGTTCGAGCCCCGTATGGGGCTCTGTGCTGACGGCACTGGAGCCTGCTTAGGATTCTCTCCGTCTTTCCCCGCCCGTCCGCTGCTCTCTCTGCCTCAATATAAGTAAATAAACTTTTTTTAAAAAAAATTTTTAGATCTAAGAAACTTGGCCTCACGTGTCTTTCCCTGCTTCCCCTTCCACCCCAGCAGTGGGAGGTAATGATATGGTCAACCTCACTGGTTTGTCTGAGGATCCAAAGAAATGTGGAAGGAGGTTAAACACATCACCTGGCAGGTTGTTATTAGCCAACAATTTCTGAAAAATTCCTAAGCCAATAAGTACGTCTTGCTCACGTATGCATTGATTTAACCAACAGACCACCTGCACATCTATGGTGCTGCTAATTTCAGTGTAGCCCAGGTATGGTGTGGTAAAGAGAACACATCCCTAAACCTAGTTTAATCCCGACCCACCCCCCTACCTTTTTATTCACTGTGAGAGCTTATTTTCTTTAACTGCGAGATGAGCTTGAGAGTAACAAGGATGCCGAAGATTTGGGATGATCGTAATGACAGGAGTAATAAAAATTGTAATCGTGGTAGCATTGACCGTGCTGTGCCTTGGGTTCCTGTGATGTGCCAGGTACTGAGCGTGTTCCATTTAGTTCTCGGAGCTCTGTGGAGCTCATGTCATTCCCAATTGACAAAGGGGGGAAGGGACAAAGCAGATGAGTCATTTTCTGCAGGTTACACAGCCTGAGGAGTGGAGATTCCCTGCGCCTACGAGTAGTGGAAACCTCAAAGCTATAACCATTCCATCAACAACACCTTCATCTTCTTATCAACGTTGCCTCTATCCTGAAAGTAGGGGCCTCCACTGATGTTAGCAAACCAGGAAAACCCTTCTGAAAAAAAAAAAAAAAACTGTTACCACAGGGCGCTGGGTGGCTCAGTTGGTTAAGGGTCAGGCTTCAGCTCAGGTCATGATCTCACGCTTAGTAGGTTCCAGCCCCGCGTCAGGCTGTGGGCTGACAGCTCAGAGCCTGGAGCCTGCTTTGGATTCTGTGTCTCCCTCTGTCTCTGCCCCTCCCCCACTTGTGTAGTGTTTCCCTGTCTCTCAAAAATGAATAAACATTAAAAAAAAAAACAAACCCGTTACCAAATTAGCAACACACACAAAGTCAAACACTGGTGTTAGGGCTTTTCTTTAAAGCAGAAGTTGCCACTTCTAGGTGCTTTGAGGTCATCGCTTAGATGACCTTATAAATGCTTTCTCTGGGTGGGGGAGTCACTAAAAATGTGAATACTTCCTTTGCCACGTCCAGCTTGTGCTCCAGGTGTCTGTGCTATGATTACAGACCATATCTTTGTCACCCAGACTGGCGCCTTTTTAAGAGGGGGCAGGGGCACCTGGGTGGCTCAGTCTTATTTCAGCTCAGGTCGTGATCTCATCATTCGTGGGTTCAAGCCCCGCATCAGTCCTGCACCAATAGTGTGCCACCTGCTTGGGGGTTCTCTCTCTTCCTTTCTCTCCTCTCTCTCTGTCCCTCTTCCTCTCTAAACAAACAAACAAACAAACAAACAAATAAATAAATAAATAAGGAAGGGGCAGGTAATTACTGGGACAGTGGGCACAATCATTTTAACTGTGACCCATCCTACTTTCTAAAATTCTAGGGTCTTGGGGCACCTGGGTGGCTCAGTCCATTAGTGTCTGACTTTGGCTCAGGTCATGATCTCTCAGTTCATGGGTTCAAGCCCCATGTCGAGATCTGTGCTGACAGCTCAGGGCCTGCAGCCTGCTTCGGTTTCTGTGTCTCCTTCTGTCTCTCTGTCCCTCCCTTGCTCATTCTCTCTCGCTCTCTCTCTCTCTCTCTCTCTCTCTCTCAAAAATAAATAAACATTAAAAGAAAATTTTTTTAATAAATAAATAAAATAAAATTCTAGGGTCTTTGCTTCTGGGCTTTTTGTCAATCTTTGGTCCTACTCCAGTGAATCCTTCTCAGGTGAGTGGTTGGGGAGGAGAAGGGGGAAGTGTGGGGGAGAGCTGGAAGGAAATAACCATCTTTTTCTCTAGAAAAAAATCACACCTGTTTCCTGCTTCATGCTCCTCTTGGTTCTCTGCATCATGTATCTTTATATTCTACCCCTACGTCCCAATGGAGTACCCCACCCTTGAGTGCCATTATAACCGCATACGATAAAATATATTGTCATTCTCTGTTGCTTTTCACCAGAACTATGAATCCCTAAGACTTGTATCTTTGGGGTCAACTAGCAATATTGTAGATCGAGATCTTCATGACCCTAGCCTAGGACTAACCCTAGGTGGTGGGTTGTACCTCTGGTCACCCAACTGCTGCCCTTGGCATGAGGCTGTTGGCAGGCCCCAGGAGAGAAGAAAGACTGATTGCTTGCTAATTTCACTTGCGTGTTGGGTCTACATATATTTGCTTCCAACTTGAAGAAAACCTGAGATGGGAAGATTCTGATCTAAAAGAAAGAAGGAAGGAAAAAGGGAAGGGAAGGGAAGGATGGGGAGGGGAGGGGAGGGGAGGGAAGAAATATCAAGTAAATGGCTGTTGATGGACCCCTGAAAGAATTGTTCCATTAATAAGAAGGGTGGAGTAGGAGCTTAAAGATGTAAGCCACCTAGATGCACGTATAGTATCCTATATTTGTGAAATTCAATTAAAAAAAAAAAAGATTTATTAAGAACATAATCCAAGGAGCTCTCAATGTCAAATGTTAGTTGTACAGGGGAGAAAAATGTTTTCCCCAACCCTCTTGGGGTCCCTGGCTGGGTCTGAAAATGAAACTGCCAAAGATCGGTCAATAAGAGAAAAGCCTATAGATTCTCATTTAGTATAAGTTTTGCATGACATGGGAGCCTTCATAAGGAAGTGAAGGCCGGAAGCAACATTGAGACCTGAATATTTTCGTGGTAGGTTTGAGGAAGAGTGGACAGACGTGACAGAATGTGACTGGCTGAGAAGTGGCCCGTTTTTTTGTTTTTTGTTTTGTTGTTGTTGTTGTTGTTGTTGTTGTTGTTGTTTGATTCTTTGTCTTCAGAGAAAAGGCTGTTCCTTTCCTCTGGGTTTAGGCAAGGCACCTATCACATGAAAGTTTTATGACCTGTTTCCGGGGAGAAGGGCAAGAGAACATGAGGGTAACTTCCCTGTTCCTGCCATTTTATCAGACTCCTTCAGCTTAAACATCTAGTATTCCAAGGTGCCACATTTTGGGGTAACTGGTCCTGAACTCCATTGGTTGCATCAAACACACCTCCACCCAAATTGCCAGAACTTGGCCCAAGTTCTTAGTGTTAGAGTGTCCCCAACTCAGCCATCCCACACTCCTCCTCCCTTACCTTAGTTAACCAAGGGTCAGAGATCCAGAAAGGAAAAAATAGCTTTGTACTTGGAACTTAGTAGTGATTCAATAAATGTCTCTGGGATGGGAAGGTGGATGGATGGATGGATGGGTGGATGGGTGGATGGGTGGATGGGTGGATGGGTGGATGGGTGGACAGACAGACGAATGAATGACCCAGGCTACAGTATTTCTGTCTTCTTGGTTACAGGCCTTGGGTAAGCTCAGGAGTCTGAGGGGAATCCCACATAACTCCTATAAACCAAGGATTCCTCTGCAAAGTTTCAACCATTTAGGGAGAGCTAGGGTAACAGCAAACCACCTTTGGGGTGAATTACGTCCCAGGGCCTTTTGGAACAGAACCACTTTGTCCCCCCACAAGGGAGGAGTAGGAGGAATGGCAGAATTTAGCTTCAGAAGAAAGCTTCTTGGCCTTGAAGGAGATGACTTTGTTACTACTGTGTAAGCCCAGCAGGAAGGACTCTTTGATGTGTAAATGTGACCTGATAAGGACTTCCTCTAATCCCCCCACCCCTGGCAGGAATTCTCTCCCAGGGAGGCCTCCCTGCCCCTCCCATCCAGAGCCCTGCCCTGGGCTATCTGCCTGCTTGGCACCCCATCCGCTGTCCTCTGTAGAATCGGGCCATGATTGCAGTGTGGTCGGGGCTTCTGAAGGGAGACAGAACTTTCCTTTGGCCCCAGGTCTGTCAAGACTTGGGAAGAACCTGATTCTCTCTGTATGAGTGAGCCTCCTTCAACCTCCCCAAGTTCCCGTAGCCCTGTGGGGACAAGGTCTCCTGACCTTTCATTACCTTTATAACCCAAAGTGTTCTGTTCATTTGCGCAAACCCAGCACCGAGCGAGACCAGGAATAATATGATAATATGTCGAATTCCCTGATTCCATGGCGATGTCATTTGTGTGTGTGTGTGTGTGTGTGTGTGTGTGTGTGTGTGTGTGTTGTGCATGTGTGAATAAAAAAGGAAAGGGGCACACAAAGGAGCCATTGGCAGGTGGTGAGGAGTGCTGTTTAGGAAATAAAATCGCGCAGTAAGTGGCATGAAGGGTGTTACTTTTATTTTATTTTATTTTATTTTATTTTATTTTATTTTATTTTATTCTTTTTTATTTTATTTTATTTTTTAAGTTATTTGTTTATTTTGAGAGAGAGAGAGAGAGCGAGCACAAGTGGGGGAGGGGCAAAAAGAGAGGGAAAGAGAGAGAGAGAATCCCAAGCGGGGTCTACACCCTCAGTGCCGACAGAGCCCGATGCGGGGCTCGAACCCACGAAACGCGATGGAACCCACGAACCGCAAGATCATGACCTGAGCCGAAGCCAAGAGTTGGACGCTTCACCAACTGGGCCACCCAGGTGCTCAGGGGAGGGGGATCGCTGTAGATGGGTCTCCAGGGCCTCTCTGAGGAGGTCCCATTTAACCAGGGCTGGGGCTGAAATGGAGCCAGTCCAAGGGAGACCAGAGAAAACCGGCCCCTGAAGGAAGGGAGGGCAGCAGCTGGCAAGACCCATGGCAGGGCAGGGGGTGCCGTGTTTAGTGACTGCAGGACACTGTGAACCTGACCCTGTGAGTAGATGAGAAACGAAGAGGGGGCTGGGAGCCGCGGTTCATGCACAGCTTTGCAGGCCTTGGGAAGGGGTGTGGAGCTCTTTTCTAGCGTTTGGTCATTTGGACCAAGCCCTGGCATGCTAACCCTGTGGATCCCTGTGGTCCAAACTGCAGGGCAACCAGGCTTTTTATCATCCCCGGTTCCCCAGAGCTCAAATTACTATGAAGGCCCAGTGTGGCAGTTGTGCTGTTTCAAAGACAGCACACACCCTTTCGAAACCCTTTGTCCCTCATGGTTGCTCTGCACGGCCCCCAATGAGAGATGAGCACATCGTAGGAGCGGAGATGCCCACGGGGGGAAACATGGAAAATCTAGCTACCCTTTGGTAAGAGTGGCCTTCGAGCCTCGTGTGTTCTCTGTTCAGCTGTTAAGATTGTTATTAAACTTTATGGACCATAAACCCCACGGCAACAAGGAGAGTGAACATCCATGCTATTACAAGAGTGTCAAAACAGGAGCCATATTTCATGGCCTGAAAGGTACGCACGGTTGGCCTCTTGCGAGCCCAGAGTGCCTTCTGGCTGGGTTTAACCCTCAGCCTGTCTTCTGCCTCTGAGCGAAACAGTTTGGTACAGAGGCTTTCCAGAACCGATATTCCTCTTCGATGCAGTTCCCTTGCCGCGATGGAGGCAGAGGGTCCAGTTCCTGGGGTTGTGGAAGACGTTCTCCTCCTCTCCTTCTTGGGGATGACGTTCCTCCACTGTTTTAGAGCCAGGTGTAGACAGGCCCCTTGCTTTGGCCGGGAAAGCATGTCACAAGTGTCAGTTTTAAAAGCCAGGATGCGGTGCCCCACTATTTCCGCGAACAGTATTGACCGTGGAGTCAGTCACATGATGAGATGGACCCTCCGTCTTTGGGGTCCCTGAGTGACTGAGGTGGCCCGAGCCCCCCGCCAGCCTGTTCCGGGTTGGCAGTCTGAGTAAGAACTGAGCTTTTCTGCTGCGTTCAGCCCCTGAGCTATGGAAACTGTTCCTTACTGCAACAGAACCTCATCCATCCCGACTGGAATAGGGCTTCACGTTGGTACCGTGTAGTGAGGCCTTTCGGTTTCAGAGCAAAAAGTGATGATTTTCCTTCAAGTAGAGCGCTTTACCCATGACGGCTACCTTCTCTTTTTCTTGATCGTCTGGGTTCAGCCACCCCTGCCTTTTGTGAGGATGGGAAAAGTGCCGGAAAAGACAATGGTTAAGAGACAGAGGTAGGAGAGATAGGCAGTGCAATGAGACCGGACTCTGGGAAACGCCTCCCCCCAACTGCGGTGTCGTGAGAAGTCGTGCAGCCTGCGTTGTTCTTCACTCATTGTGTGCAGGAGTCCCCGGGATGATGCTGGTTATACATGCAGACGGTCAGCCCGTACCTCCAAGGATTCCGAGCCAGTAAACACAAGAGGGAGGGGCGCCTGGGCGGCTCAGCCGGTTAAGTGTCTGACTCTGGATTTCGGCTCAGGTCACGAGCTCATGGTTCATGAGATCGATCCCGGAGTTGGGCTCTGCACCGGCAATGCAGAGCCTGCTTGGGACTCTCTCTCTCCCTCCCCCCCACCCTTCTCTCTCTCTCTCTCTCTCTCTCTGTGTCTCTCTCTCTCTCTGGCCCTCCCCCACCTCATGCACGTGCACTGTCTCTCGAAATAAATAAGATAAACGTTAAAAAAAAGGTGCGGTGGTGGGGGGGACCTAGAAGCCCAAATTAGGTACAGGCTCCCCAGATTGGGCTGTGGACCTTTCCTATAAAATCCTGCATAGAGTACTCAAGTCTGCTGGCTTCTGGAGCCAAAACAATGTGGATGTTGAATCCATTTATGGCCTTTATCAGTTGTGTTGCCGTGGACCAGGTTTTCAGTGGCTCTGAGCTCTGTTTCCTCGTCTGTGACGTGCAGATGTGCAAGTATGGGTTGCTGGAACATAGCCCCCGGTCAGCACTAGCTCTTCCTTCTCTAAACCGAGCAGAGCCCCCGAATCGTTTTTAATCTTTTTGCCATCAGTCGCAGTGGTGATAACGGGGATACTCCCTGAAGACTCCCCGTGTGCCAGGCACCGTGGTCTGCGTCTTACATGCACGTTTTTCCTGAATTCGTGCAATAATGCTCTGAGGAGGTGGCCACTGCCATTATCTGCATTTTGCAGGTGGAAAACCTGTGGCTCAGAGATCTTGTCCGGGGTCACCCAGTTTGCTAACCGGGGGGGTAAATCGAGGGCTTTTCTCCTGTACCTTTTCCTGAAACCACTGCCTAAAACCCCCTCAGCTGTGTTGCTGGTGCCCGGGACACCGTGGTTTCTCTCCCCTCGCTTGGTGCCTTGTTGGAGAAGCCATCAGCGGGAGCCCATCCCCAGCCCTTTAATTTAGCATGACAGTCCAGGGAAAAACACCTTGTGGAATTTCACTTCTCGTCATTTTATGCCCCCTTTAATTTTCATTTAAGCTCCCCTCCTTAAGAGGCAGTCCCTTCAGCTCTCATAAAAGTTTATGGTCTTTACTTGTGACGAGGAAATGGTAAAATTGATTCCCTAAAACCAACTTCTAGTCCAGTCATGTAATTGGCCAATAAGGGAGGCTGAGAGAGGAGGATGTACCAGGCTCTCCCTTAAGAGGTCAGACCTATTATCATTGGTTAGAGGCTGTATCTTTAAAACACCATCAACTTGGAAAACACTATCCATTAGCAAGAGATCAGAGCGATGAGAAACCTCAAAAGGTCGACCGGTCCATTCTGAGGGCCCCACAAAGAACTCGGCGTCCCAGAAGGACGATTAGCCTTCGAGCTCTGGAACTGTCTGAATGCACAACAGATCTGAGAGTTGTTTTTTTTTCCTTTAGCGAATTAACCCGTTGGATTTCAGCCCTAGCTTCTGCTTCCCACACCCAGCATCCCACGTTACCTCCTGCCAGAATGGATTTTTGCTTTTGATCATGTAATTGCAGTAGCCAAGGCAGCCTGAGGAGGTCTGAGACCTTGGACTTGGAGGGAGAAAACTCGCAATTACTCTCCTGCGGGCAGAAGCCCTGAGCACACGGGCAAGCCGTTCCCCTGATTCCTGGCACGCAGCTAGACTGCGTTTCCCAGGCTGTCGGGTCTTAGTTGCGGCCACACGGCTGGGTTCTGGCCGGCGACATGTCGGGAGAGGTGATGTGGGCCCTTCCAGGTCTGCCCCATGAACACCAGCCACGCACAGAGCTCCTTGCTGCCTCTCCTGCGTGTTTGAAAGCCACATGGTAAAGGTGGTAGGGCCGCGAGGTGACGAGAGGCCCCTGAGTGACCGCACGGAGCAAAGCCACCCCCCCCCCCCACCCCGGTCAGGAATATTGCATTTTAGACTTGATGTGAGTAAGATACCTTTTATCACCTCACAGTGGCCCACGTGACCCTGACTCGCACACGTGCTCATTCCGCTGTTTTTGGCCAGGACCTGTGGCCCAATCACAATCACAAATCAAATTGTGGCCAATCAGGGTCACTGATGGCTGCTCAGTGGGAGGAGCCTGAGAGATTGATACTTGCCAGCCCCAGCTGCAAACGCATTATGAGCCCATCGTTGTGCTGTGGCTACATTGTGTCCCCAGGGGGGCCCTCCCTAGCCACCCTGTCCAAAGGAACCAGCCGTGTTTTCTCTTGCGTTTCTTTCCCCGCCCTGCATTTATCACTCTTTGGTATCACCCGTTCATCCATCTACCCATCCATTTTATTTACTGCTTATGTACTGTTTTTAATGTCTTGAGCACTTAGTGTCTGATATGTAGAGAAGCTTTACAAATACTCACTAATGAATGAACAAACGAGTGAATGAATGAATGATGGAGTTGCAGCTTGCACCCTTTACTTTTGAGACAGTTTCAGTTTCGTGCAATTTTTTTTTTTCTTTACGTGAGTAACTGAATGAAATGGTTGCTTTATTTAATCAGAATGTATAGGGTACTGACTCAGAGCCAGAAACAGTGGTTAAATGTGCTAGGCGTTATGAATATACATGGCCCTGCCTTTGAGCAGCTTTTAGTCTGGCTACAGTGGAGAGACACAGAAGCGGGCGATTCCTGGGTTTTGTGGTGGGTGCTAAGATAATGGCCGGTAACAGGAATGTGGAGGATGAGTCCTTTGCCTGGTCTAGAAGTTCAAAGCAGGGGAAGCTGGATGGCCCCTCGCTGGTCCTGAAGCACCTGCATGAAGCAGACAGGGCAGGTCGGCAGAACTTGTATTCTGGGCAGAATGCACGACAGTTGAAACGGCTTCACGTATACGAGGACCTACCAACAATTTATTTTTATTGGAGCACCAGTTACAGCTCAGGAGTGATAGGCAATGAGGCCAGAGAGATAAATGGGACGTTGGCCCCTTGATGTCTTCGTACCTCGAGGTGGGCAGGGTGGGCTTAAATTGCTCTTCTGATGGACTGGTGGAAGGCAAGAAAGAAACACCAGTGTCAGTGGTGTCGGGACAGGAAGGTGAGACGTTTCACCCGTGATGGCCTCAAATGTATCCGGGAAGTAGGAAGCCAAATATCATCTGGGAACAGGAAGGAGCATGTTGGGGGGGGGGGGGGGCGGGCAGTCCTGTTTGCGACAGGACTTGCGGGTTGAGCAAGCCGTTGTCAGGTCCTGCCACGTCCCACCTTCGTTAGGTGGTGTCCTAGCCCACGTGGGCTCTCTGAAAAAACACGATAGACCGGGTGGCTCGCGAAGAACAGAAATGATCTCTCACAGTTCGGAGGCAGAAGTCCTAGATCAGGATGCCAGTCTGGTCGGCTGCGGGCCCTCTTCCAAGGGTCCCAGACTTCTTGCTGTAGCCTCGGAACAGGGGGCTAGGTAGCTCTGTAAGATCTTTTTCATGAGGGCGCTGATCCCCTTCCCGAGGGCTCCGCCCTTGGGGCGTTAGCATTTCAACGTACGTATCTTCTGGGGACCCAGACATTTGAACCAAAGCAGGTGGCATAAGGCAGTGTCACCAGTATTTTCATAAGCCTTAACTAGGTCTGCCTGTAATACAGAAAAAAAAAAACGGAGGGAGACCGAAACGTGTGCTCTTGCTGTTCTCATCTAAAGAGCGTTCAGAGGCTATCCAGGGCTGTATGATGGGCTCGTGTTTATCCAGGACACCCTCTTTCCTCCTCCACACTTCACTCTCCCTTACAGTCCAAAAGGACTGAGCACCAGCCATCCCAAGCGACAGGAAGGAGGAAGGGGGCCGAAGGCTGTGTCCTCTCCCCTTAAAGGAGATATCCCTGGAGGCCCCGGCCCTGCTTCCCTCAACAACTCCGCTGCAGCAAGGGAGGCTGAAAACTGGCGTCTCACAGCCACAACCGGTTCTGGCTTTATTGACTCCCGGTAGCCCGAGTGGGGGGCAAAGAAGGCATGCCGCTGATTTGTGGGAGTTCGGCAGCCTGCAGGGCAGAACTGAGAGGTGCTGGTGGGCATCCAGCGTGTTGACAAATTCTGCTAACCAGACCGGGGGGCCGTGTGCCAGAGGCCGACCATGGAGCAGCAAAAGCATGAGCGGTTGGAATTTAGGATTTTCGGTACAGAGAGGATCTGAGAGCTGCCAGGTTCTGGCCTGCCGCCCTGAGAGGGGTGGCCGGGAATCAAGGACGGGGATCTGCAGAGCTGAAGTCAGGGAGGCTGAGGGCTGAGATGTCGGGTGGGCCAACCAGATAATGAAATGACATGACAGAAGACTGAAATTTGAGAAAACTTTTCAGCTACATGAATTCACACGTCAGCAACCGAAGGCGGCAGGTGCAGGTTTCCCGATATCTGCTGCAACAATGTGTCCGATGGCGATCAAGTGGCGGCTTGGACTCGTGTTACGCTAAAATATTGCCGTCCACTGTTCTCTGTATTCCCTTCCTTACCATTTGGCTTGTAGAGATTGCGAGGGTTCCCTTTGCAGGACCATTCTGGCCACTGAGCAAAGCCACGGGTCTCTATCTTGGCTGGTTGAATTCCTTAAGAGCTAAAAGTGTCGCGTACCTTCAATTTGAAAACCCCTTTGCAGGAGCTTGGGAGATTTTTTTTTTTCCATCTCAAGAGCTTAACCGTTGCTCTGTAGGGCATTCATCAGTGTAAATGAACTTCATACGGCTTGATTGCTAGTGATGACTTTGTCTCTCCAAAGATGCTCCCAGATAGAGAAGTCCTACTCACAGGTCCTGGGCAAACTCCGCCGTGCAGATTAATGCACCAGACATCACCACGATACTGAGCATTTCAGATTAAAAAAACAAAGCAAAACAAAATTACACTGTGATGTGGCTGGTTCCTGTTAGCGAAATTACAGATGATGTGTCATGAATTGACTTGGCCACCGTTTAGGGAAGATGCTCGTCTGTGTTTTCCCTTGACCAGAACAGTTGTCAAAACAATTTCTCCATGAGCGCACATCTCCTCGTCTGCCTTGATCGAACATTTGCTCACTGGAATAATTTCAAAAGGGAACTTGTTACCGTTCACGAGTGTATATTACTCTCAACTCTCCTGCTTCCGATTTTTAATCTCTGTCACCCCAGCTTTATAACAAGATGAACACTCCAGGAAGAAAAATGGAAGAGGTCTGAATTTTAATTTGCTATTTCTTCACACACACAAAACACCGTAGGCTCAATCAATGCCCAGAAATGAAGGCCAATAGATAATGATAGCAGGGCCTTGTGTTTCCCACCTATTGTTCCAAGACTCTAATGAGGAAAAGGGAATTTGGGAACACTGTCTCCTCCCAGTGTGCAGACACGATGTTATCATTGTGTTTACAGGGTGGTCAGATTCCCAGCACAGCGTGCTCCCGCACGGATAACCGTCCCATCTTGATAAAACAATGCCTTCGCTGAATCCTAAACATGCTGCACGAGGAAGACCTTATGCTGACGGCAGGGAGGAAGCGACACGCTAACAAACAAGTTTTCAGGCCAGGAAGTTTTAATCAGTTCTTTCTACTACAGGAGGTATGATGGATGGAGGCCCTGCTTCAGAGGGGTTTCCTCTAGATAAGACAATAATACCATGCTCTCAAGAACCTCGTTCGACAGCAGAAAGCTGTGATTAATTCCCCAAAAGTCAAACATGGGAAGACTGGCAAGATGAGATTATTTGCTGAGTATAATTAGCCAGGATTATCACTGAAAAGAATTTGGGGGAAGGGGTGTGGGATTCTACTCCCAAAGGAAAAAACTTTGTAAAGAAGAATTGTGAATAGGGTAACCTTACAACTCACTGTTGAATCAATCTTGGATTTTTGCTTAAAGTGAAAGTAGACACTAATAATAATCAGTCCAGGACCAGAGGCATAAATTAGGATCGTCCCAGACCAGTAGGGATGAATGATCACCCTGTGTATAAGTAAGAAGGCAACAATATTCGCAGATTCGAAAAGAATCATAATGGTCATAGTCTGGGATAGACTCTAAGATAAATCTCTGATGGAATATGAGGAAGTTTGTCCAAATTGTAACAACTCAGAGTCAAGAATAGTCAGTCTTCCCTTTTCCACTGGATGGAGTTGCCAGTGCTGGAGACTTTCTACTGCACGTGAAAGAAAGCTTTGCCCAAACAGGCTTAACTAAATGGAAAATATAGATTGTGACAAGGAGATCAGGTAAAGCTTGATCCAGGAGCTAAATGATCAGCACCTAATTTCCATCTTTTCATCCCTTCTTTTTTTTTTTTTTTCTTCAGCATTGGCACCAGTCCCACTAACTGTGAGATCATGACTGGAGCCAACATCAAGAGTCAGACGCTCAATACACTGAGCCAACCAAGTGTCCCATACTATTTTTTTTTTAATTTAGAAAACCTGTATTATGGAATGAAAATGATAGTCCTAAAATTTATCAATCAGTATGTGTTGATCCATTAATACTGATAACCTAAGTGGGAACTTACATACATTTCCTATATTCTTTTCACAGGAGCTCTTTCTCAGTCTGTACCTGCGAAACCTCTCTCTTTTCTGGTTTCTTTGATGTAGACTTCCCCCCTGCCCCATCATCATTTTCTGGCAGGGGTGCAATAAGGCTTGATTATTCTTGGTTTCAGGACTCATATTCCTATCTGTGTTATGTATATATTCAGAGGTCTCTGCAAAGGGTAGGCTGGCTGTTAGGGAGGCTTGTCCTTTCCTTCCAAGATGGGCTGCAATATTCTTGCTACTGTTTGGGGGTATTTCTGACAGTGTTAGTATTATTTGCCTTATTAACGATGACAATAGGAGCTAATGTTGACTGTGGCCTATGAGATCAACCCCATCTTGAAAGGACTACATAGGTTACCTTGCCCTATCCTCAGGCCCCTGTGAATTTTCTTCCCACTCTTCCCGTTGTACAGATTAAGAAACTCATGCTTAGAAGAGCCGTGTTATCTGTCTAAGCGCTAAGTCACAGAACCCGAATTGGCTTCGCTTTTCAATTGCCTGGCCCTACATGACCAGTGAGCACTTTTTGTTGTCTTTCCTGAGCCATGTGATGCAAGAATACAGAGGGATAGTTTGTTCTGATACAAACATTAAGAAGAATAGCTGCTTTAAAAAAATTTTTTTTAATATTTATTTAGAGAGAGAGAGAGAAAGAGAGAGAGAGACAGAGCACCAGCAGGGGAGGGGCAGAGAGAGAGGGAGACCTGGAATCCGAAGCAGGCTCTAGGTCCCGAGCTGTCAGCACAAAGCCCGATGCGGGGCTCGAACCCACAAACTGTAGCATGACCTGGGCTGAAGTCGGACCCCCAGTCGACTGAGCCACCCAGGTGCCTCAAGAAGAGTAGCTTTCTGATTGGGCAACAAAAAGGTCTGTGATCTACAGTGTTCACTTTCATGATGGCAGTGTCTTTTTTTTTTTTTTAACCTTTATTTACTTGAGAGACAGAGCATGAATGGGGGAGGGGCAGACAGAGAGGGAGACACAGAATCGGAAGCAGGCTCCAGGCTCCGAGCCATCAGCCCAGAGCCCGACGCGGGGCTCGAACTCACGGAGTGCGAGATCGTGACCTGAGCCGAAGTCAGACGCTTAACCGACTGCGCCACCCAGGCGCCCCATGATGGCACTTTCTATGCAGGTTCTTTAAGTCCAGTCATGGCAGCAGCAACCAACAGGCTGTTTAATTTATCATTTCCACCTCCAATTAATAGGATACCTGAGATCCTTCACTAAGTAGGTGGGAGAGAAGTATTAACAGTGGCATGAATAGCAGCAGAGATAAGAGCCATGATTTTATTTTATTTTATTTTACTTATTTATTTTTTTTTTTTGAGAGAGATGGAGAGAGTGCCTGCACACATGAGTCGGGGAAAGGCAGAGGGAGAGACAGAAATCTCAAGCAGACTCCAGGAGCTGGACATGGGGCTCAATCTCAGGACCTCAAGATCATGACCTGTGCCAAAATCAAGAGTCAGATGCCTAAGCGACTCAGCCATCCAGGTGCCCCAAGAGCCACAATGACCAGCATACATTGAACAATTACCATACAGCTAGGCTCTGTGCTATTCCCCTAAATGCATGAGGTTATCTAATTCCTTCACCATTTGAATGGGGCAGGGGCTCCCTTGTTAGCCCACTTTAAAGATGAGTAAACAAAGGCCCAGAGAAGTTAGATAAACCCTCCAGGAGCAGGCAGAGAGTAAATGGTAGTTTCTAGGATTTACTTCCAGCCTATTGGCTCCAGCTGTTGTCCTAATATAACTTGTTCCACAGTGTATCCTAAGGTCAGCACTAGGAGATCTTCAAGAACAATTACTATCTTTCTACTATCTTCTGACAGCCTTTGTTACTCTCAGGCAGCTTTATTTTCTTACATGGGGATCCTGGAGAGAGAGCATGTGCCCGTGTGTTTGTAATCCAGTCTGTACAGTTGATTCTGGGTATGTCTGTGCCCACTCTGGAGCTAAAAAATGATTGAGAAATACAGACCAACAAACACATAGGCTTACTTACTGTTTTCATCCTTCTCACGCACGTTTCAGAAAGGAGGAGCTGAGGGGGTACCGTGTCAGTCAGGATAGACTAAGTATGCTCCAGTGACAAGCAATCCCACAGTCCTCATGGCCTACAGAAACAAAAGAGCCCATGTGCACTACACATCCAGGCTGGTCATACAGCCTCTCTGTAGCACTTGTTTCATAGAGGCAAGAGGCAAGATGTGCTCCCAAAGACTTTTCCTAGAGGAGACACCTGTCATGGCGGACCTATTCCGTTGGCCAGAGGCAGCGACCTGATCACTCCTGGGCAGGGATGTGTTTGCTCTCCCTAGAGTGGAGAGTAAATAATCATATGCAATAATATTACCTCCTGTGGGTGCTAATGTGACATTTCTTCTCTGTGCCTCTTTCCTACCTCGCTGCCCCAGATCCCAAGGTCATAACCACCAACTGTCCTTTGAACCTGTGGTTCTTACTTGTCCCCAAAGCATGGATGATGTGCTGTCTGCACATCCTCCCACCCCAGCCCTTAGAGTTACTGTTTCCAGGGCCCCTGCCCTTGTTAAATGTCAGCCCGGACTGAAAATTCTCCCATTTTTACTCATAATGCAGAGAACACTCAGGTCAGAGGCTTGACCCGACTTGATTCACATCTTCGAAACCCTCCTTTGTCTTTCAGAGAAAGTAACGTGAGACGGAGACAGAGAAAGTGTGACCTACTTTTTATTATCAGCCCCATTTCATCTGCAAAACACGACTTTTCTCTTCTGATTACGCTGAGCATGAAAATAAAATGTTTTCCGAAAGACCTGGCCTTGGCTGTTGTGAGGAAGGCCAGGGACTTGTTCAAAACTCTGATCGACCCTCTGAGCAAATGATCTCAATTTTTTAAAACCGTAATTGAGTTCCAAACGGCTCTCCCTGCCCACGAATAATATGTGGTACTTTTCTACACATATCAGCAGCGAGGTAGGACAAAACCAGCTCCCAAACTAGCTGTTTGCTTGATATTAAGCCTTGCCAGTCCAATATAGGTCACATTTCCAGCCAGATTTTGTGCCCATCTCTGCATCACACCTTGTAGCAAGGGGGAAAAAAAGAGCTTCTTGACATCTTTTTGAAGAATGGCGCTCTTTAAAAAAACATAAGGGAACTTTTTTTCAAACACTATAATGAGGGTATTCAAGTCTGCAGGCAAAACAGAGCTGTTTGAAAAGACATTAGCCTCGAAACCGCACTGTGCCAGAATAGATACAGCTACGTCAAAACGCCGCATCTGTTTTGCCATTACTTTTCACTGACTAAAATCGTTTGCTAATGAAAGTTCTAGCTGACATAATTTCCGCACCTGCCAGTGGAGACAAGAGGAGTTCACTGGCCAGGAGAGATACAATAAAAGTGGGAGAGTAAATGTAATCCTGTAGCACAGAAGCTCCAAAATAATAGTAACCGTAGCTCTTAACATCCTATCGTTGAAACGGAGAGTTTTCACAGTTATTACCTGAGTCGAGTCTCGTAATAACTTTGTCATTTAGACTGAGCAACCCACTCAAAGCCTCATTTTCCTGATGAGGAGACCGGAGCTCAGAGAGGGTATGTGGATGCCGGCTCTCTGTAAGTCGCGGTGGTAGAGAGATGCGGCGGCTTCCTGCCTAAATACCCGGGACTTGGGGCCCCTGGGTGGCTCAGTCGGTTGAGCGTCCGACTTCAGCTCAGGTCACGATCTCGCGGTCCGTGAGTTCGAGCCCCACGTCGGGCTCTGAGCTGACGGCTCGGAGCCTGGAGCCTGCTTCCGATTCTGTGTCTCCCTCTCTCTCTGCCCCTCCCCCGTTCATGCTCTGTCTCTCTCTGTCTCAAAAATAAATAAAATGTTAAAAAAAAATACCTGGGACTCAACTCTCGGTGGGGGCCCGGGAAGACTTAGGGGACAGCCACCATCTCCAAGACTGTCTTCTGACGACAGCTGCAAATTTGGGGGTGGGAGACCGTTCCCCCAAACACCTCCAGGCTTGATAGTGTGCCAGAAAGACTCAACAGAACACGCCGAAAGCTGTCACATCCACAGTTATGCTTTATTACAAGGAAAGGACACAACTTAAAAGCAACCAAAAGAGGAGGAGACATACAGGGCAGAGTCCAGAAACAGGGGCAAATACGAAGCTTTCCGTGGTCCTCTCCCCATGACGTCGGGACACGTTGCTCTGCCAGTATCCACGCGTGACAGTCTGCAGGGGGCTTGGCAGCCATGGGCGCTCCCCTAAGCCTCGGTGTTCAGAGCTTTTACCGGGCTTCACCGTGCAGGCATTATTGGTTGATTGATTGCCCCATAGTTGATGTCAGTTTCCAGGTCATCAGATACCACGTGATACAGCCCCCTTCCCACCACATTATTGGTCTTTCTGGAATGCTTCACCCCACCCCTAAGACTATATGGGTCTGGCTGTCCCCACCCTAAACTGCCTTGTTAAGACTCTCCAACGTGACCTAAGGTTCCAGACCAAAAAAATACACTCCTATCAGGCACATATTCTGCATATATGTAGTGATTTTTATTTTTAATTTGGAAAGGCTTTTACAGGCAGTGGATTCCACCTTCCCGCTTACAGAGGAGGAGCTGAGAATCACAAGGTTAGCTCACGCCTTAAAGCTGATCAGGAAAAGTTAGACCAGGAGCTTGGGTGTCCCCACGTAGGGCACCATCAGGAAGCAAATGGCTTATCAATCATACTAGAAGCAAGAACTTAACACTGATATTTTATTTGACTCAAAATATTTAAATCTGGGGGCGCCTGGGTGGCTCAGTCGGTTGGGCGTCCGACTTCGGCTCAGGTCACGATCTCGCGGTCCGTGAGTTCGAGCCCCACGTCGGGCTCTGTGCTGACAGCTCAGAGCCTGGAACCTGCTTCGGATTCTGTGTCTCCTTTTATCTCTGCCCCTCCCCAACTTGTGCTCTGTCTCTCTCTGTCTCTCAAAAATAAATAAATGTCCAAAAAAAATTTTTTTTAAATATTTAAATCTGTAGGAAAAAAATATTCCACATCCAGGAGTCAAAATCCTCTTTCGTTTCCTCCTCTCTTTCTACCTGGCCCACTCTGGCTACAGCCCACCAAACCAGCAGCATCGTGTTCATTTCTAGTACAGACTCTTCCAAAAAACGGGACCGTTTTCCTCTGTGTGACCCCTTGATCTGTCCTGCTAATGTTTTGCATGTGTCTTTCATCATATGTAGCTTATACATTGGGGCATTGCCTTTTCTTGGGGGTGAGAGACAACGTAGCAACTGTTTCAGAAAATAGCTTTGGAAAATGCTCCCCACGCGCACACCCTCACAGGCACAAACTTTCAACTCACAGTGTGTTAGCCGCTCTCATTTAGAAGTCTCTTGAGGGAAGAGTGACGTCTTGGTCTTTTCACGGAATCAAGTAGTTTATTGAGTGGACTTGGAGGAAATCAGCCGCGTGGACTTTATTCCTCCAGAATAGTTAGCTTTTGTCTGCTTCAGAAATGTTGTGGGGTGGGTGGGAGGATTCAGGAGTTTCATAAATGATGACCTGGCCTGATTGTTACAAATTGCTATTCCATCTGGAAGAGTCTGTTCAGAGAACGGAGCAAGCTTGATGACCCTGTGCCTTCTGGCAGGATTTTGACCCAAGGTCCGGAATTGACAGGTGTCTTAGAAACTTCCAAATGCGGTTGGTTAGATGAAAGTTACAATAGTCTAGATCAGCAGTGCTTTTTTTTTTCTTTCTAAGTTAGCTTTTTCGGGGTTTGCTTCTAAAAGTGTGTTTGAAAAGTGGAATTTGTTGTCATCATTTCTATCAGGAAATATTTAGGGGCGCCTAGGTGGCTCAGTCAGTTAAGCACCCGACTTTGGCTCAGGTCATGATCTTGTGGTTCGTGGGTTCGAGCCCCGCCGTCGGGCTCTGTGCTGACAGCTCGGAGCCTGGAGCCTGCTTGGGATTCTTTGTCTCCCCCTCTCTCAGTGCCCCTCCCCCGCTTGCGTGCATGTGCTCGCTCTCTTTCTCTCTCTCAAAAATAAATAAACATTAAAAAAGAAATATTTATTGACAAATTGAGGTAATGGCGTACTGGAGAGAATCCAAGTTTTGTAGTCAAAACATCTCACTTAGGGGCGCCTGGGTGGCGCAGTCGGTTGAGCGTCCGACTTCAGCCAGGTCACAATCTCACGGTCCGTGAGTTCGAGCCCCGCGTCGAGCTCTGGGCTGATGGCTCAGAGCCTGGAGCCTGTTTCCGTTTCTGTGTCTCCCTCTCTCTCTGCCCCTCCCCCGTTCATGCTCTGTCTCTCTCTGTCCCAAAAATAAATAAAAAACATTGAAAAAAAATTAAAAAACAAAAAACAAAAAAAACATCTCACTTAAAACTTGTCTTTGCCACCTGCTCACCGGTTGTCTTTGTGTAAATTACTAAAAATTTCTGCACCCCAGATTCTTTCTCTGTAAAATCCTAGCATGGTTGTCAGGAGGGTGAGGAAGCAGATGTAGGTAAGATACATGTCACAGTCCTCTGGAGTGTTTAGGAAGTGTTGATTTCTCCCTCCAGTGTTCATCCAATATTTATTAGTTGGTTTCTGTGTGTGTGTGTGTGCGTGTGCGTGTGTGCGTGCCCGAGCGCGCGCGCGCGCGCGCGCGCATGTAACCATTTAAGCCTTTGACAAGCTTACAATCTGTTCATTCTACAGGGTTTGCTACTTAAGGGTCAGTAAGTTTTGCTGTTATTTTAGGGTGATCTGTTTAAGTGTTCCTATCATACTTTGTATTCATCTCTTTTAAACCTCTTTGTTGCAACTTGTTTCAAATGTTGTGTGAACATGTATCTGAATGTGGCTATCCCTCTCATTAGCAAGGGGCTCTCCATGTTTATTTTTTAAGTAGTGAGTACATTTCTCATCTATATCTTGCAAAAACTGGGTCATCGGCTAAGCCTTGTGTACGTCATGTGACCAAGGCTGATCATTGCTGCCACTGGGTGGCAGCATACCAGGATTGAGAAAACAACCCCTCGCCTGCTCAAAATGTGAACATCAAGTTCTGAAATGGCATCAAAGTAAAATAAATACATAATAATAAAAAAAAGATAAAATGGCATCAAAGTGGGATCCATGGTTCTCATGCAAAATGTGTTCATGAAGTTTGAGGGAAAACCTCTCAGGCAAATATGTCAATGAAGTCTGGGGTCATAATTACCTTGGGCAGTGTCAAGAAATGTCCTTATGCTCCTAAAATCCCCTGCTTTAAGTTTTCCGCACCTTAGCCAGGAACTCACCTGTGTGTGTTGTTTCCTGCTTATTTTCGCTGGGGAGCCACAACTGTTAAACACAGAGGGTAACATTACGGGGAGGAGATGCACATCTTTAACATATTCGTGCTTCACAAAGTGTAAGGAACTCTGGTTTCTCTACAAAACCAGGCTTTCACACGTATCCTTTGCCAGAGACTTTAGAAGGGGAGCTTCCACCTTCAAGAGCTTTGGTGATACTTCCTTTCTCTACGGGTATGACGGTACCGCTCACTTTTGGAGAGCGATGCTTTGGCCAACGACGAAGTGCTGGGCTGCAGGAAGGCATTCTGGCTCAAGCCCCGGTCCCGTCCTCGCAGGGTTTGGTCACTTCTCGCTTCCTTCATTTTTCATTTGAGCATGCTCTTGCCCCCATCAAGAATGAAGGTGAGATATGGAACTGTTTCAGACCAGGAATGTGGCTGGGCAGACAGAACCTGAACCTAGAAGAGAGCTGGGAAAGGGGTGGAGAAAAAAAACTAGCAGTGGATTATAAATATATTCTTTTTTTTTTTTTTAATTTTTTTTTTAACATTTATTTATTTGTGAGACAGAGAGAGAGAGAGAGAGCATGAACAGGGAGGGTCAGAGAAAGAGGAAGACACAGAATCTGAAACAGGCTCCAGGCTCTGAGCTGTCAGCACAGAGCCCGATGCGGGGCTCGAACCCACAGACTGTGAGATCATGACCTGAGCCGAAGTCGGACGCTTAACCGACTGAGCCACCCAGGCACCCCAATATATTCTTTTTAATGTTTGTGTATTTCTTTTGGGAGACAGAATGGGGGTGCAGAGAGAGAGGGAGACACAGAATCTGAAGCAGGCTCCAGGCTCCGAGCTGTCAGCACAGAGCCTGATGTGGGGCTTGAACCCACCAAGCGTGGGATCATGACCTGGGCCGAAGTTGGACGCTCAACTGAGTGAGCCACCCAGGCGCCCCTAGCTGTGGATTATAGATCAAACCATCGGTTAAAAGGGAGGGAGATCACAGGTGCGGACAGACGGCTGTCCTTAAAGAGCACATTACAGAATGCTAAGAAAGTCAAGCATGGCCCATTGCACTTAGTGTAGTTCTCCAAAATTCCTTTCTTTTACTTAAGTTGTAAGTTCGGTTTGGGGACCATTTGTCTTTCAGCAGCACGATCACTTTAGAGGCATTTAGACACCTGGTTTCGCTCGTTTTGCAGAAAGCGAACATTCTCCTTTGCAGATGTTCTGTGGCTGCTGAACAGTTTGTCAGTCTCAGTCCGTTCCTTCCGCGGGACTGATACGCGGCACGCGGCCGGGTGGCCATGGGCCGTCGTTAACGTGTCAGAACCCTGGAGGGCTGGTTGGTAATAGCTTGTGCCCAGCCTCCCTTGATCCAGCAACTGAAGGGTCACACCTGGCCTGGCAGAGGCCTGGGCTCCAGGGTGATGACGGTAAGAGCTCTGTCAGTTCTGAATGGCCAGGGGTCAAACAGGGCGGCTGCATCAGGAATGCTGGGCTGGGCTGGAGGCTGTTGCGTGACCATACGCCTGCAGCTCCTGCCCGCAGAAAGGGTATGGTCTAGCCTGGATAAGAGAAAGCTGGACTAGTACTGACCGTAAGGTGTGGGGGAGGGGAAGGATGTTTAACACAGGAAGTTCAAGGTACAAGGGAAGTATCTGGCAGAGCAGCTCAGTGGCTGGAGAAGCATTAGACACAAACACCATGCAAGCCGCCGACTTCCAAAGCCTAGAGAGGTGGAGAGAGGTGTGGAGGAAGGAGCTTCAGGTCTAGCCCCTGCTGGGGCCCGGCTTGGGGCTCCGGACGTCCGCCCAGCTGCCTCCACCCCTCTTGCCTTCCGGAAAGCTTTTGGGAACACCATTTTAGTTCCAGAAGCAACCTATGGTTCTGCAAGAGTGTGAGTCTAGGCAGTAAGAGAGAGAGTGGCAATTTTGATCTTGTCCCCAGCTAGCTTGGAGAGCTTGGGGAAGACACTGCATCACTTCTCCACCTCTGACTTTCCTCTTGTATGAAATGAGCTCTGTTTTGAGGAAAGAATGAGTGATCTCTTGCCTGTGAACAGGACTGTCAGTGCTGGGCCAGTTGTTCCTGTGACACGGAAATCCCTCGAGTGTGAGCTTATTGGAAAGAACATAGATAGCCCTTCAGCCCTCAGTCCACTTTTTGTCTGGGTGACCTTGGGCAAGTCAGTTAATTTCTCTGGGCTTTGATTTCTTCGTGGGTAAAAAGTCATACTCGCTGGATTGTTGCAAGGACTATCTGGGATCATACACGCCAAGGCTTAGCAATGTGTTTGATACATAATTGACCACCAGGGAATGTTATTATTTTATTGTTACTTATATGTGTCTGTTTACATGTCTGTTTCCAAGTTCAGTGGAGGCAGAGTCGAACATGTAGCTCCCCTGACTCCCCGTAGGCACCCGGGCAATATTTGATACATGGGTCCTGGTTATTTGATCTCTGGAATCATGTGAACACTAGTGCTATGACCCGACGTGAGCTGACATTACTGTTTGCAGGTGTGTGTTCCCCTTTAAATCCAAATTGGAGAGAAGAAAGGTAATTAAGACATAATCATGAGACTTAATCAAGCACTTATTTATTGACTGTTCTTGGTGCCTGGGTGTGTATCTTTTGTCTCTGATTTGAGTTTCATTTCAGTGCCCCAGTGAGGGGAAATTTGTCCCTTTGAATAAGTGTCTTTCTTTGGGAGACAGATTAAGTAGGGATTTCTCTTACTGTGTTTATTTTTATTTCTAACTCTGAAGCTCAGTGAATTATTCTTTTGCCAGATACTTACATATTCTTAGCCATCCCTTTTGCTTAAGCTTGCAGAGATTTGTGCTTAAAAGTGAATAAACTGTCTCAGTTGTGTGTGTGTGTGTGTGTGTGTGTGTGTGTGTTATATGAAGTCCTTCTAGAATCCATAAACAAACAAACAAAAAATCATAGTCACAGATCCTGGATATTGTGGTCATCTAGACTTCAAAAGCCTTTTGTCCATATGTATTTACATAATGCCCTCTGCATGTTTGACTTTCATTAAAACCATGAGTTTAATAATAAAGTGTTTGGACATATGCTTTCCCGACCACTTTTCTTGTTCTGAATATGTTTTCCCCCTTTGAAGTGAATGCTGTTTGTTTTTTTGGTGGTTCTTTTTTTTTTTTTTTTTTTTTTTTTGTACAGATATTTGATGCTTTTGAGGCCTGTTAAAATAGTGGTAAATACTTTTCCTAAATAGATGAAATGTAAGAAATTTTGAGAAGGGTTTTCTTTGACTTACAGGGAAAAAAATAATGGGAAATCTGAAATGGGAGCACATTTGGTTCTCGTTCATCAACAGCTTTATGGACCCGCATTGCTGTGTTTCTGTAATGTTGTGTATAAAACATGGTTTAAGCGATCACGCAGCCTCGGTCTTAGAAAATAAAAAGATATGAACTTGAACCCGAGCTTCCCTGTCAAGAGAATTACAATGTGTTTCATCCCTAGCTTCCTTCCAGTTAAATTTACAGTATTTCCCCCTAACAATAACAACAACCCAAAGCATCCCTTTAAGTTGAAATGTTTGTTAAACTTCATATATACGCATGCACATAAATGCACTTCTCTGTATATACAGTGTATGGTCACATAACAATTAGGTTCGATTTTGGGGGGATTTCCTCTTTGCTTTCAAATCATTGCACAGAATATCCAAGTAGACATCGTGTCAAAATAATCAAAACGTATTTAACGCTCTCTCAAAAAATCCATTTAAGAATAAGATCGTGGTTTGGGGGTGATTTTCAGACCATAAATTGAAGTGTAAATATTCAAATTATTTTCGTAAACTCTTCAGTTCTGCTGGGCTTTTATGTTATCACACAGTGAATTTTTTGTATTTAACTCTTCTAGCAGTTCCCTTTTTTAAGAGCCTCAAGTGTCCCATAAAAAGCAAATACTTGAATTTTCAGTTTCTAGGTACTGCATATTTTCCCTTCTGCTTGCCTTATTTTTATAACGGTGATTTATAAAGACATTACTAAAGAAAAGGAAAGAAGGATCTTGAGGAGGAACTGCTATATAACACTGCTTAAAAATCTATTTCCACTGCTAAGGAAGAGAAAAAAAAATCCTGGCATCATATTAGCATGTGATCTGGGATCTGAGTGAGATGGCCATACCTTGAGTCGTTATCTTCCAAAAATATTTATGGAGCCTCGTGGAGGAGGAGGGCAGGGTGAAGTTGCCAGACCGACTCTGTTTCCATTTCTGGGGGTGGGGGCCCGGGGGGGGGGGGTGCTGAGAGGGCAGCCAATGCAGCCAGCCCCTGGGGAAGAGCCATTGCAGGCAAGATGGCTTTGGAAAGAAAATGGAAGGGTGAGGTTCCAAGGCGTCTGTAAAAGAGGACCAGAATCTGACTTCAGGGTATGCAGGACAGCTGAGGAAGGCAGGGATTCAGAACATGCTACTGCGTGAGAAATCTTGCTTGTCCCCCAGGATCTGGTCCATTTTTTCTTAGTAACAGAATTTTTCAAGGGGTACATGGTGGGTCTGCCTAAGAATTCCACACCCTGGGGATCCTGCGTGGTTCAGTTGGTTAAGTGTCCAGCTTCAGCTCATGTCATGATCTCATGGTTCGTGAGTTTGAGTCCTGCCTCAGACTCTACGCTGACAGTGCAGAGCCTGCCTGGGTTCTCTCTCTCTCTCTCTCTCTCTCTCTCTCTCTCTCTCTCTGCCCCTTCCCTCCACCCCTGTCAAAATATATAAATAAACTTTAAAAAAAAAAAGAATTTCATGTCCTAACTCCCCTTTTGGCTGTCTGTGACCATGTGACAAAGTTCTAGTCCGTGGGATGGCAGGGAAGTTCTCATGCCTTCCTGCCATCTGGGATGCCACTGGGGCTGACAAGGGCACAGTGTTGTGAATGGAAGGAGCTAGGTGCCCAAAATCCTATCATGTCTAGGACTGATCATTCCAGGATTTTTTTTTTAATACAGACTTCTCTCAGATGGAAGGCACTACATTTTTGGGTTTTTTGTTAATTGCAGTCAATCCTATTGAACAAATTTATTGAGGACAAAGAATAGAATGAGGGGCACTTGGGTGGCTCAGTCAGCTAAGTGTCTGACTCTTGATTTCAGCTCAGGTCATGATCTCACGGTTCGTGAGTTTGAACCCCAAGTCAGGATCCATGCTGACAGTGCAGAGCCTGCTTGGGATTCTCTCTCTCCCTCTCTCTCTGCCCCTGCCCCGCTCTCTCTCTCTCTCTGAATAAATAAAGAAACTTTAAAACATAGAATAAAAAAACGTGTGAGTAAAGTAAAGTGAAGGAGAAGGACTAATTGAAAAGCCCCAGGAAGTTTCCGTGGTGCCTTCAAAACATCCAGCCCACCCTTGTTTGTTGAGTGCTCACTGTTCGTATGTGGGTCACTGTTCTAGTCACCGAGAGGACAAAGGCAAGGTGAACAGCAGTTACGTACAGCCACGGCTTTGCAGTGAATGATTTCTGGGTTGATACCCAGGCTCCATCTGCAACTAGTACCCTTACGGATCCGTGCATGTCACCGGCCACCTCAAGTTTCCGCACCCGTGAAATGGACATATAGTAATAACTACTTCCTGTGGTTGATGCGGACATCACATGAGACAATGCCCATGAAAGTTTCGCATAGTGACCAGCATGTGGTAGATGAGAACTTAGTGGATTTTCGTTTAAAAACAAAACGATGGGTTATTGCATCAAGGAGCTTACAAGCTCACAAGGGAGACAGAGCTATAAGCACACGCGTGGTCCTCCGGCTCGGGAACCACAGGGAACTGGTAGGGCCAGGGAATGCTGTGTGATGTGTGACCTGGGAGCCCAGTCTGGTGCTCTGGGAATAGGTAAGAGAAGCCCCCAGCCTGGACTAGAGGGAGCGGGAGTGCTCAGGGCGGTTCCCCTGTACTCTGGGACTGGAAGGGGGAGCAGGTGCCTGCCATGATGAGGGCGTGACAGGGGCAGGAGGATGACAGAAAAGCCATGGTGCCAGAAATGGAATATCCAGGTGTGCATGCTCAGAAGAGTTTGCTGGGCTGGGGCAGTCAGGTCAATGAGTATCACTGGGCATCTGCTTTGGGGACAAAGGTGAGGATACGAACCTAATTAGGACGTGATCCTTGACCTTGAGAAGCCTATCGTCTAACAGAGGAGACAGATATGAAAATAACTAAGTGCAATATAGCACAGGGTGGGCAGTCACAGGACCCTCTACAGGCCTGGCTGGAATATTTCATTTTGTGTCTCGTTCTGTCCATCTGGGCAAGACATTGAAGGGTTCGCAGAGGGAAAGACACTTGGGGAGAGGTTTCAAGGCAGTTCCCACTCGGCAATACCGTTTTGAGGTGCTGATGTGCGAGAGGCTTTCGCCCAGCCCTTCAAACAGAGAGGCGGCCCTTTTCCCGAACTGCTCACGCGGTGCTGTGTCAGACTCCCGGGGAACTAAGATGTCTGGATGGTGACCACCAAGCAGAGCGGTTTTTCTGCCACTGACCGGGCAGTGACCCGAGGCAGCCCCTGAGACAGTCCCAGGTGCCCCGCGGCCGGTTTCCATCCACTCCGGCTTGTGTCTTCATATGGACACCGCCTATGTCTGGATAAGAACATGCTGTGTAAGGCAGTTCTTTTTCACTTCGCCCCTCAAAATGTGCAGACCGGCGACCACAGATAGATCCCAGATGCCGTTTTCCTGCTCTCGCAAACCTTGAAATGGGCCCTGCCAGCAGGCACACCTGCCAAGGAAAATGCTCTCCTCGAAACGTTCCTGGCACCGTCTTCAAGAGGTGCCGACCAAGCGCTGGAATCGCTGACCTCCTGGAAAGAGAAGCCTGGAGCCGCGGCCTCCGGGGTGAATTCCCCCGACGGGAGGGCCCTGTGGAATTAGAACAGACTTAATCCACATCACAGAGAAGCTGGCCCAGCACCCGTGGCCGGGGAAGCGGCGGTTTGTAGGAGGGACCTTCCCAGAAGGCGGATGACTCAGGTTGGCCCCCCCAGGCACCTCCCGAAGACCAAACAGACAAGGTGAAGAGCAAGGAGGCACCGGGCAGCATCCGGTCCAGCCCTGTGTCCAGAGGACAGGTGTGAGTTTTATAATGTCAGCCAGAAGGAGAACACGGTGAGGGTTGAACTGTGTCCCCTTCCCTCTGGTTGAACCGTCAGCGTCCAAACAGTGGACCCCTTAACTGCCCCAACCTGGAAGGTCTGTGGGAACAAGACGCTTCAAACTCCCCGATAAGACTTTCTACAAAATACATAGGTGGGTTGGGAGAGCAGGGCTTGGTGGTTGGATGGCTTGGGTTAAGATAGGTTAGAGGCAGTCACATGACCCGCTATGAATCATTGCTGGCCACACCCTGAGGCCCATGGCAAACGTGGTCAGAGGGTGGCATCTGTCTTTATGTGCCCAGCTCCCCCACCAGCTGCTGTGCAGGCCTCATCATGCAAGGTCATTTGTGGAGGAGCTTAAGCGCCCAAAATACCTAGTTGGTGGTGGGGCCACAGCAGATTTTTTTTTTAATTTTTTTTTTAACGTTTTATTTATTTTTGAGACAGAGAGAGACAGAGCACGGACAGGGGAGGGGCAGAGAGAGAGGGAGACACAGAATCGGAAGCAGGCTCCAGGCTCCGAGCCATCAGCCCAGAGCCCGACGCGGGGCTCGAACTCACGGACCACGAGATCGTGACCTGAGCTGAAGTCGGACGCCCAACCGACTGAGCCCCCCAGGCGCCCCAACAGCAGATTTTTTAAATAGGACAATAACATGCCTGTATCTCTAGCGGATGTCAAGGAAGAAGAAGCTGGAAGCTCCGAAAAAAGTTAGGAAGTTATGATTACATTTTAGTCTCTGGGAACCAGGGGAATGGCCGTCCATGGACAGAAATTCGGAAGGCAAGATCAGTAGCTGGAAGGTGGGGAGGTGATGAGTTTAATGGTTGACTTTTGATATTTGTGGCATGTGTTCTTCTCACCTTTGAGTTCGGTCCCAATTCCTTGGACTGCGTTCCAGGTGGCTACATGCAGTGGCCCATCCCTGGCAGGTCTTTCCGGGTCTATCCTGGATGGTTCTGAACCTTCTGAAGGTCCCCAGACCCAAGTTTCACATGGTCCCCCCAGGATGGGTAAGGCTCTCACTATCCAGATCCCACTCCTCTGTAGGCTTACCTGCCCGGTGAGTAAATGAGGCCTGAGTAGTAGATACTGGCAATTAGTCAAAGTGGCCCACTAATTTTTTAACAATTAAAAGATTGGAATTAAAAGTCAGCCCACAGCACAGAACAAATTCTACCTTCTTAGCCATCTTTAAGCACACAGCTCAGTAGTAGTAAATTCATTTGCATTGAGCAGTCAGCACGACCATCAACCCCGTAACTCGCCCCAGGAACTGAAATTCTAGACCTGCTAAATAACTGCCCTTTCTCCCCACTCTTCAGCCCCTGGAAACCATTTTACTTTCTTTCTTTATCTCAGTACCTCATATAAGTAGAATCATATAACGTTTGTCTTCTCGTGACTGGTTTATGTCACTTAGCGTAATGTCCTCAAGGTTCGTCCGTGTTGTAACATGGGTCAGAATTCCCTCCCTCTTTAAAGCTGAAGTATAGTCTGTTGCTTCTCCTTCCCTTCGCTGTTAGATACGTGGGTTGCTTCCATGTTGTAGCTATTTTGAATAATGCTGCAGTGGACATGGGTGCCCCAGTCTTGAATTTTAACTTGCTTTCTAAGTAAAACTTCCACAACTGCAGAACTTCTCACATTCCTCCCTGGGCACAGTCCATGGGCTGCATGGGTTTTGGAATATGTCTTGATTGTGCTTTTCCCTCTTGGTTTGGAAACCAACACACGCTAGGCAGGGAGAGGCTTCCGACAACAGGTCACCAGTTATAGTTTCCAGCCAATGTGTCCAGTAGATCGACCATAAGTTAAGAAAAAGCGAGTGCCGCTGTTTGAGGTATGCCTGGAGTATGGTTTTAATCCAGCCCTGTCAGGCTCATATAAAATTCCAGGCTTCTGTAACTCTTTAACTTGGAGTATCACAGGGTATCACATGTTAACTGGAAGCCGAGAGAGGCAAGGGGTTTGGTTCATGGTTAAATCTTATAAAGATGCTTTTAAAGCGTATTAATCCATTAGTAATCCGCATGGATTTTGGACTGTGGTCACATATTGTTTAGGACCTGGTCCCGGAATATCAGGTAGAAATACAGTTTTAAGCCCCAGGAACTTGGAAGTGGCCCGTCAATAGCCCCCTTCTCATCAGATCTCCATTCCTAGATTTAAAAAAAAAAAAAAAAAAAAGGTACATCAAGTTTCCATGAAGGGGGCACACCTACGAGTGTTTTGGGTGGGGGTCGTAAGGAGGAGATTTTAATTCTAATAGCATTTCATATTTACCAAAATATTACCGGAATAGTATGAGCAACTTTTTACCCAGATTCACAAATATATCTGGCATGGTTTTGTTCTGTTTGTTTTTATTTGAGAGAGAGAGAGAAAGAGAACGCTAGCAGGGGAGAGGGGCAGAGGGAGAGAGAGAGAGAGAGAGAGAGAGAGAGAGAGAGAGAGAGAGAGAGAGACTCATAAGTAGGCTCAATCCCATGACTCTGGCATCAGGACCTAAGCCGAAATAAAGAATCGGCCACTCAACCAACTGAGCCACCTGGGTGGCCCCACCTATGTTTTTCATGATACTGATTAGATACACATATAAGGATTACATATTAACAAAATGATCTTTTCTCTTTGAATGTACGTTTTCTATGGAGCTGCTACACAAATATTTACTGAGCTTTTTAACATTGCCAGGCTCTGTGTTAGGCACTGTCTTATAGGATTTAATTGTCCTTTCATGATTTAACCCTTAAAGCTGTCTCATGAGGATTGTTACCCGCATTTTCCTATGAGAAGATAAGTGACTTTCTCAAGGCTGGGCAGCTGGCAGCCGAGCCCGGATTCCCAGTCACACCCTGTGACTTCCAATCCTGAGTCCCTGAAATGTCATCATCTGACATTGTATGTCAGGACCTTCCTGGATGGCAGGAAAGACATAGGGTTTCTGTTTTGAGAGGAGAGTGAAAAAATACTCAGGCCGGATTTCCACTTGCCTGGAAGTGAGCTAGGGCGCGGTGAGGAAAGACAGGAAGCAGATCAGCGTTTGCTAAACTCTGCCTCTTCGGACCGGTGTATGGACAGCCCTTCAGGGCTTGACCTCCGAGTCAGAATCACTGACGATGTTTACGAGGTTGGTGACATCACCAAACGTGAAGAGTCAGGTGAGGCATAAGCACAGAAGAGGTTGAGGACCGCTGTGTGTGGCGGGAATTCCCTTTTAATAGCAAGGGCTCTGCCTCCTTGTGTTTCTGTCCCCAGGAGCTGTCTTGGTGGGTCTGACTCACTTGTTTCCCAGCTCTTGGAGCTGTCATGTCCCCTGAATATTCAGGATCATCATCAACAAGATTCCCTTAAATACAGAAAATATTAAAAGCCATTTCTGGGGATGCCTGGGTGGCTCAGTCGGTTAAGCGTCCGGCTTCCACTCAGGTCATGATCTCAAGGTTCGTGAGTTTGAGCCCTGCATCGGGCTCTCTGCTGTCAGCACAGAGCCTGCTTTCGATCCCCTCTCTCTCTCTCTCTCTCTCTCTGCCCCTCCCCCACTTGCGTGCCCTCTCTCTCAAAAAAAAATAAACAATAAAAAAAAGGCATTTTTGGGTATTTTAGTACATTCATTCATTCCGCAGGTATTTATTGAGCACCTACCATGTACTAGTGGTGGGCATATAGGAATGAAGGCAGTTGAAGGCTCTTTGTTCCAATGCACTCATAACAGTCAATAGTGAATGAGTGAACAAGATACAAGTTGGAGAGAAGTGGTATATGGCCAAGTTTACTGGGTACAGTGATCGAGAGGGACTGGGGATGAGAGTATGCTAATTTGGTTTCGGGTCTAGAAAGCCCTTAATCAATCTGAGGCCTGAATTGCTAGAGGCGGCAAAGGTATGCTGTGAAAGCAAGAGGCGGAGGCAGGGGAACAGCGGATGTTCAATGCCAGTTTGGCACGGCTGAAAAACCACGCTAGGTGATGAAGTGTAACGACATGGGTTTGGACTGAGATCTGATGAGGTTGGAGAGGTGGGCCTTGAAGGCCGCGTAAGGAATTGGGAATCTCTAAGTGCTTCAGGCAGCCACTGGAGATTTTAGGTAAGACAAAGAGCCCATCGGGTCAGTGCCCATCAAGGGGACTCTAAGTCATGTTCAGGCGGCTCATTACCAATGGCTCTTGGAACAAAGACAATTGTGTCTTACAGTCAGCATATGTTCTCCCAGCATCTTTTGTCTGTTCGACTCCAAATAGGCTGCTAAGCTTTAAAGATGAATGAGAGGCAGTACCTAGCCTCCAAAGGCTCCTGCCTGGAAGAGGGTGTTCGCCATCGTCGGTGACGCGTCCCTCTTAGGCAGTGATGCCCGATACTGCGGTTGCTGGGATTTCTTGATTCATTTCTTTCATTTACCAGTGGCGAATGTTTATCCTTTGAGGGTGCGCTAAATTTTTTTGGAAACAGCCAAGAGTTGCTTTACGCCGACCCTGGTGAATGAAGTAGGGGATTGGATTTTTAGAAAACAAGCAAATCAATAAACAAGGCTGATTTTTGGTGTGTGTTTTCAAAACTCAGCGCGGGACGCCATTACATCTCATCGTCTGATCCTCAAATATCCAATTATCGAAAAGAAGTTCCTTGAAATACAAAAGTGTTTGGATTCAGGAGTACCCAAATGTTCTGGGAAAATTCCCTGATTTGGGGGTAGCCCTGCCCTTCTAACGGCAACCTGCAATCCTCCAGATTTCATCCGTCCCGGCAGCCCACCCCACTTCTGTGTTCCTTTAGGTGACATGAGTCTGATGATCTTTTTGGCATTGAGATTACAGAGGCTAATTTTGATATTTGTACATGCATTTGCTGAAGCTCCCTGAACCTGGTTGGTAAGACCCAAGGTTATCCTGTCTAGCTGCCTAGGATATTCATGGTTAGACTACGGAATCTGCCTAAGTGGAAAATGTAAATCTGTTTATGTTTTAAAAGTCGTGGTTCTGAAGCTTTTAAAAATACACACTACTTTCCATCCCATTATACAAAAACGCATTTGAGGTGGTCGTCATTTTATTTGGGCCATGGTCTTCCGAGACTTGGGACAATAATATATGTTTTCTCTCTTATGCAAATGCATGCAGATTTTTAAAGCATGCATGCATGTGTTACACACTTTATAAATTCAAGTAATAGAAATGTTGGTGTATATAAATAGATAGAATAAGGAGTATACATTTTATATAAAATAACCTCTTTGGTATTTGTTTACCCTGATTTTTTTATTTATGAGTCGTCATCGCTCACTACAGAAGAAGAAAAATAAATATGCAAAACACTGGTAGACTTTTAATGGGGTTACTTCCCATCTTAGCTCAGTGTTTCTCCGCCGAAGCTGACCTTGAAATTGCTTTTTAAATACAAGTCAAAATATGCAAATTCCAGAGCATCAGGATGAGCGTGATGTGAGGAGTTCTTTCAAATTCACATTTTTACATCATTCCCATCTTATATGCTGGGCTTTATCTGCTTCCTAATCCATTAGTATCTAAGTGGTGGGTATATATATGGGTTTTCTCAAACGCACCAATCCCCACTGAGGTTAAAGTACCCGAAATGAGCCCAAGTATGGTTTTCTTTCTTTCCTTTCCTACTTCTTCTTTTTTTTTTTTTTTAATTTAACCTTCTTCCCTTTTTAATGAACATGAAGCATTTCCTGCCTAGGGGATTTCATTTCTTTCCTTTTTAGTCTCCACAGTCTGTTGTGGGGAGCTGACCCCCGTCTGACGTATGACTCATCTGTGTTGTTCAGTCGCGTATTTTAGCCACTCCTGGTGCCTGTGCGTCCATTTCATTGCATCCCAAGGAACTTTTCCTCTGTCCTGTGCTCATATTTCATCAGGGTTTTCTGGAGCCTGCGTAGCATGGATATGTATATATCACCCCCCCCCCCTCCTTATGGCCAGAAAAACTCACCACCGTGAATTTCACTGAAGTTTATGATTGGTCCCCGACTGCCTCCACTGTCACGTTTGGCACAGAATCCTCTTCCGGATGCATTCTTGCAGTTACATAAACAAGCAGATATACTGAACCAGTGCATGAATGAATAGGAAATATCCCAGTTCCAAAGGATAAATCTATCATGTGGTGGAGGGGGTAGTCAGGCAAAACATTTGGTTCTGCGGTCGCTTGGAGGGTTGGGCCCGTGCTATAATTAATGCCACTAGCAGTAAAAGGACATTAGGGATGTCGCATGTGTTGATTATTTCTTCATTTTGTTTATCCAAGTTTCCCCGCCTTGGAATCTCTGTGGCCATTGCCAAAGAAAGCCTTGGAGACAGAGCGCTAGCCCTGCTCCCTTGTAAGTGCATCATTACCTTGCTCCAAAGTCTTTTTATTTTCCCCTTTCTTCTTTCTTTCTTTCTTTCTTTCTTTCTTTCTTTCTTTCTTTCTTTCTTTCTCCCTTTCTTCTCTTTCTTTCTCCCTTTCTTCTTTCTTTTTCTTTCTTTCTTTCTTTCTCCCTTTCTTCTTTGTTTGTTTGTTTCTTTCTCCCTTTCTTTCTTCTTTCTTTCTTCTTTCTTTCTTTCTTTCTTTCTTTCTTTCTTTCTTTCTTTCTTTCTTCTCTTTCTTTCTCCCTTCTTTGTTTTTCTTTCTTTCTTCTTTCTTTCTTTCTCCCTTTCTTCTTTCTTTCTTTCTCCCTTTCTTCTTTCTTTCTTTCTCCCTTTCTTCTTTCTTTCTCTTTCTTTCTTTCTTTCTTTCTTTCTTTCTTTCTTTCTTTCTTTCTTTCTTTCTTCTTCCTCTTCTTTTGTCAATAGAGGATGGAAACATTATTGGATTCAGGAGTTCATAGTAGTCCTGTATGCAGCTAGGGATGAGGGGGATAGATTTATGAAATGGACCATTTCAAATGGCATTATCTTCCCACCGTGAGGTACACCTTTCGTAAATCATGGGAGAGTGCTCGGGAAATAGAGCGTCTGTTATTCCTCCTCTACATTGTGTCTGCCTCCCCCATAATCATAGGAAAGAAGAGTCTCAGGTTTCCTTGGGTTGGAAAAGGCAATTAATCCCCATAAAGAGAAGAAGAAGAAGTGGGACAAATAAAAGAGTACTTCTTAAAAGTCAAGGCTTGTGCTTTCACTACGATTTTTTTGTTTTTGTTTGTTTTTTTCAATCATGGCGATTTTTTCCCCCTGCTTATTTGGGCCTTAATGTAATTATGGCATTAATTAAGCTCTTTGGTTTTATTTTTCACAAAAAAACATTGTGCCGTATTCTGTAGGATAATGTAGACTGATGTGGCTCCGCTGGGAAAGCAAGTAGATGGGAATAGTGGCTGAGATTTTCTTTGCCTCCCTCTGCCTTTCCCCATCTCGAGGCTGGTGGGTGATTATTCTTTCTTTCTTTTTAAGTTTCTTTTAATATTTATTCATTCCTGTGAGAGGCAGAGACAGAGTATGAGTGGGGGAGGGGCAGAGAGCGAGGGAGACACAGAATCTGAAACAGGTTCTAGGCTCTGAGCTATCAGCACAGAGCCCGGCGCGGGGCTCGAACCCACGAACTCTGAGACCACGACCTGAGCTGAAGTCAGACGCTTAACCGACCGAGCCACCCCGGTGCCCCTGGTGATTATTCTTTAGTATGTCTGAAGCCAAGTTATGGATCGTTGTGTTTCTGACATGGAGGGCCCTTCTTGTCTGGTAGTCTGGATGCAGTCTGTGTGGAGGAGCAAAGTGGAATTTTGTTCGTGTGCCCTTGGGAGAACCTACCCAGTCATAGTCCATTCCCCGTAGAGAATCAGGCTTCTTAACCTCTAGCTGTTTCCCACACTGCCAGGGGATCTCACAGAATTACCCTTGAGTGGTGAAAACCATTGCTCTGATGGACACTCAGGAGTCCCCAGCATGCTCTATCCCGTGCCTCAGGTTCCCGTGGCACCTTGGAGAACAGTCTGGGAAGAAGTTGTGAAAATGTCTGACAGCAGTTTGAAAAGCTTTGAAGATAAGTCTACCTCCTCACACCATAGTCCCCCCCCCCTCCGCCCTCAAATAGATAACATTAAGAAAAATTGACCTCTGTAACGTTGGGCTGGGGGAGGAAAGAACAATAACCAGCTAAAATGTATCATTTCAGAAAATTGAGATTAAAAAAAGGACATTGTAAAGGTGGCTTCATCTCAAAAAGTTTGAGATGCATTTTTTTCCCCCACACGTGTGACATGCCAAGATAAATTGAATTGCGTGGACACGTAAGAGGATAAGAGGACCTTGAACTCGACTAACTGAACTTGATGGTCATCACAAGACACCAGGGGGAAACATCTCATTGTTGAGATATTTTGAGACCTCATTGTTCAGGCAAACGTGAGCTAGAAGTTGAGAAGTCTATTCATGTTCTTCTTTCTGGTTGCCCGGAAGGAATTGATGCCAAATCCCATGGCCGAGGTCCCAGGCGAAAACTAGTTCTGCAGAAGCAGCTGTTGGTCTTCGCCTGTGCCTTTTTCTGCCTGCCCACCCCCTCCTTTCACCCAAGGAGATAAGGTGTTTATCTGCATGTATATGAGAGAACTGTCTTGGGTTTGTATCAGATAGACCTCGGCTTGAAGCCTGCCCTCATTTTTCCTTACCTTTCCTGCTTCTCTTTCCTATTTTATAAAATGAAGGCCATGATGGCAACCATTCAAAATTCCTATCAAGCTTTAGTTAGATAATGAGTCAAAATGGTAGCACAGAGTAGGTGCTTAAAACACATAATAGGGCTTTCTTCTGTATGACATGGATTTAGTTTTGTACTTTGGGGACACCTCTCTCTTTTTTCTCTTTAGTCTTCAAAACTATCCTGTGACATAAGCATTACTGTGCCTCTTTTCCAGATGAGGAGACTAAAGTACAGGGATAGTAAGTCATTCATCTCGTAGACATCAAACCCAAGACCCAAACCCTGGACTCTTTGACATCAAAGACTGTATTCTTACCCACTACATATTTATCTCCCGTGGTCCTACTCCTGGGACCACAAGCCCCATACCCCAGGTCAGATGACCTGTCCATGACTGGAAACTCCAAAAGAGAGAAACAACGAAGACCTAGGCATATGAACTTCAAGAGCAACTGAGTTACCAGAAAATCTAAGCTTGAAGCTTATAGGGCTTCCTCAGAACTTTTCCTCTTGCTGTTTCTGATACATCATGGTTGGATCAACTCTGGAAAAGAAACAGAAAGGAGGCAGATGGCTCCACTCTGCATTGCCTTGTCAGTCCCTTGGACACAGGTGGAAAAATCTAGAATGAGTGTGGGATAACTGAAAGTAGCTGGGTGTGAACTGGCGATCAAAGGCGGCCTTGCCAAGACTCTCAAGGTTTTTGCAGCTCCTTCTGGATTCCAGTGGTCCGTTCAGTGGCTCTGTGCTGGACCAAGAGACGGTCGCTCCTGAAACTGTGGGCACGCCATCCCCGAGATGAAGCATCCATCACAGGGAACCCAAAATCCACATTAGTAAGCCCTGCATTACTGATATCCATCCACAGTCATTTCCAAAGCTTGATTTTCTGTAGTCAAACAGTCTGTTTCCAGGTCCTTGGCCAGATACTTAAGAAGCTCCTCAAGAGAAGGAGGTTTGAAGAAAAAACAAAAAGCAAGGATATATTGATTTCTGAGAATTCTTCCTGAGTTTCTCTTGGCTGTGGTATTGTCAGCCCATGATGAGACTGTTGTTGAGTTTGGATTGATTTTTGTCTTTCAAGACTCAGCACAAAACAACCCTTCCCCGGGGTAATCTTTTCTGCTCCCTCTTCGCAGATAGAGTTGACCTTCAAAATTGAGATTGTCTTCTACTTCATCAGCTTCTACCGTTTTCAAGAACTATCACATTGAATAGAAACAGTTTCTTGTCTGGGACATCTATAAGACTTAAGACTGTAAGACTATATAAGACTCTTTGAAGACAGGAACCATCTTATCTTCAAGGTGCCCAGGAGCCAATTGTTGTATCAGTGAGTGGAATCAGTATGAACAGGTGAAGAGAGCCAAGAGCACAATAATATTAAACCTAGAATGTCTTCTCCTACTAATGCTGTTGGTCGAGATACATTATTGTACATAGTTGATCTCACTTGCTGTAGTCCAGTCATGTCATAGTCTGAGTTGAGTAAACATCCCCGTAAGTACTCTGGATTCAGTGACTTCTTCCCAGTTTGGAACTAGTGGCAAGTGACCAATCCAGTCCAATTTCTTGTTCAAGGACATGGGGACTGGAAATCACAACACCTGGGGCAGATCGTCTTGAGACATTCTTAGATTATACTGCTGCGTTTGAACCTGGCTCTTGACCGCCGTGGATAAGTGAGCACAGCCTTGCCGGGTAAAATGGAGACACTTTGACATGCCCATGTAGCTGTTTCCATGATGAATCAACCGGATTCAGAGCACAAGAGGGAGATACTAATTGAAAAAACTTTGCCTGAATGGCTAGAACAAGTGAAAACCAGTAAGAATGGCTGTAATTCCTCTTTCCTTTTCCCTGGGATATCGAGGCATCCTCGGGTTAGTCCTCACTTTTAAAGGGTGACATTGAGAGTTGGACGTCTTTTGGAATAAAGAGGCCGTTCAGATTTACAATTGGAATCTGTCATTTGGTTGCCTTATTCTTAAATATCCCAGGCTTCAGAAGGAGGCTGTCTGTCTCACACTTGTGAAATTTGCTCTTTGCTTAATTTTAATGCATCTGAAATTTTCATGCCCAGAAGATCAGATTCAAGTTTGAAAGGCTATACGCTAAGCAAAACTTTGTTTGTTTTTTGATTGTTTGTTTTACCACTTTTTTTTTTTTTTTAATCTCTTCTGGTGGCATTGTTACCTTTTTTTTTTTTTAATCTCTTCTGGTGACAGCCTGGACGTCTCGTCTTAATTTTTCCCCTCTCTTGTTCGTTTCGTTGTGCTCCCTGCTTGATCTGCCGACTGGTTTTATTTTTAAAGTTGGCATCTTCATTTGTTTGACCCTCCTCGTGCGCCCCACCCCACCTGTTGTCTTAACATGTTTTTGACTTGTGTCATTCATTATTTTCCAAAATACTGAAAATTCTTTTTCCTTAGGCCTCATTATATATAGATGCTACGTTTTTGGTAGAAAGAATCTGGCTTTAATTGACGTGGGCTGAGCATCTGGTGGGGAGGGGACTCTTATCTCATGGACCATCCACATGGAGGCCAATCCCAGCTCTCACCTTAACTTCCCTTGTAACCTCGAGCATGCCCTTTCCCCTGTCCATCTCTTAATTGTCCTCTGTCCCTTTGGGCCGATCAGCACCCGTCCCACCTTCCTCAGAGGCTTATTGGGCAGCTCGTAAGAGCAACTAAACTGTATAGCACTTTTACATTCATCTGAGCTCTGGAAACACGGGGTCATCTCATCGATTCCTTAAATGAGGCAATTATTCAAGAAATCCTTCAAACTAATTTTATTTCCTCTCCTCTCCCCCCCATCCAAGAACACTAAGACACATCGGCTGACTTTCTCTCTCTGTGTTTGAAGAGTCAGGGAGGTCCTAGATCCACAGAATGTGGCCAGACCAGCCCTTGCATGTACTTACACAATGAAGGGATTTCAGCCCTCAGCCCGGAGGAGGTAGCTTCTCTCTCCCTCCATCCCAGGGCACTGAAGAAATGGAACAATTATATGTCTCCACTCTGCAGACACTGCGGGCCTGGGAAGCGAGTGGGTGCATTTATCAGATAGTTGATCAAGTCAGGTGCACCATGTGGATGAAGGGGTCCCTGGAGCGTGGCAGTGGCCCCTGGGGAAACTAACCCAAAGCCAGGTTCTGAGATGAGAACCACACCATCAGGGGCCCGGGGTTTTACCCGATGCCCTCCTCCAAGTTGGTAGGATAGTTTTCCCTCCTGGAACATTCAAGTGAAATAAAGCTTTAGGAATCGGTACCAGAGACATTAAATATGGATTACAAAGTGGGAACTTCTCCCCCTCGGTCCCCATCTTTGCTTCCATAAAGGAGTAGGTTAAAAAAGAAAAGTTCTTTAAAAAAAATGTCTTACTGCTCAGTAAATCCCTGTGGGGGGATAAAAAAAAAAAAAAACGGTGGTGGGGGCGGGGGGGGGGGAAGGAATGCACATTAGTCTTCCATTAAAAATAGATCAAAAAAGTACCCAAAAGAAAAAACCCCACAACAATGAAATAAATTAGGATAATACAACTGGAGGCCAGCAAATGAGTTTGCTAAACGTTATATTTTCTCAAGCCACTTAGATTTCTAACTTCCTGTTTCTGCCTGAAGCAATAAAGGCAGGAACACTGTCATTAGCTTCAAAAACCATTTTTTTAGCCCCTAGCTGCATTTATTATTATTTTTTCTACCCCTCCTCCCCCCAACAGCTGTATCTCTGCATTTATTACAGCCCAGGTGCACCTTGCTCTCTATGTTAAAGGAGATAGGAGGGAGGGAACGTCCCCTTCCCTTGTTGGCAGGAGCCCAGTGCCAACCCCGTGAACGCAGGGCTGGGCGGGGGGCTTCCCGGGGTGGCTTCCAGCAAGGCCGGACTGGGTTTCCACTGCACCCTGCGATCCGATCACCCATGATCCCCGTGAGCCGTGGGATAGTCCCTTGCAGTCTTCAATAAAGTAATTACTCTGTCCCCTCATTTAGCCCCTTAGAGAGAGCCAAAAAGAATGTGGCACCTAGACGCTATTTATAACCATTTTCACCTCGTGCCTCTAGGGCCGAAATTGGAAACCTAATTTTAGATCCATAAAAGCCCAAATAGGTGTATAAGAAGCCCCAAAATAAAATATTCCCGGGCGGCTCCGAACAGGTTCAGGTTGATTTGTCTCACGGTGGCTATTTAATTATGTCGTGGAAAAAACAGCGGCAATTAGATCATCATTTCTTGGGTGTTGGGTCCAAGGACATTCCAGAGGAAGTCAAAGGCAGGGGGGAGGAGGAGCAGAAGTGTGCCGCGGGCCTGCGAGCCTGCAAGCCGTTTGGCGGGCGAGGAGAGGCTTTCAGGTCAGACAGCGGGGCCCTGCCGTCGCCCGTGCAGCTGGATCATCTTGCACATCCTGCTCCTTGTCCCTGGGCCTCTGTCCGCCCAAAGGGGGGCGGAATCCTGCCCACCTCCCCGGTTTGCGGTGGTGCTTAGAACTGCGGCGTTCTGCTCGGGACCTGGCAGGCCGTGGCCTCGTCCACACACGGCTACGCTGGTAGCTGTTGTTTATTCATTGTTACTGCTCCGGAGACCTGTCACCGCCCACACCCTCCAAACGCTGTGTGTCCCCCTTTTAGAAGTTAGCTGAACGACTTCGTGACGTTGGATAGAGCGCTCACGCCTCACAGATCTCAGAGCCTGTGTCTTTTCTGGGGGGCCAGGCTGAAAGATGCACAATTTTCCAAGGGGGCCAGATGTCAGACTCTAATGGCATGTCGCTTTTGAAGACCTCCCAGATCCTGAAAGGTTCCAGTCCCCCCAACAGCCCTGCTCCCTGTTTTTAGATGCCCATGGCGGCTCTGCCTGATTCCCACTCCGACAGAGGTGCCAGGAGCCTAGACTTGTAGCCCTGTGGTAGGCAGACCTTTGGCCCTGTGATCTTCCCCCTGTGGTGTTACTCTTCTGGTTATGCTGCATTACAAAAGGGCCTTTGCCAGTGTAATTAAGGTAACTCATCCCGTGACTTTAAAATGGAGAGATTCCTGTGGATTCTCAGGGTGGGTCCCATGGAATCACAGGTGCCCCTCAGACCAGAAGAGGGAGCAGAGGAGGGAGGGAATCAGAGAGAGGTGCCCAAAGGAGAGGCAGAACAATGGCAGAGGACGAGGGTTCCGTGTTCTGTTCCTGACTTTGAAGATAGAGGGGACTGGGGGGACTGTGTGCTGAGAAAGATGGGCGGCTTCTAGACGCTGAGAGCTAGCTCTGGCCGGCAGCCAGAAGGAGACGGGGAGCTCAGTCCCACAGCTGCATGGGACAGGGGGACCTCAGTTCTACAACCACGTGGGACTGAATTCTGCCAATCCCTTGAGCGATGCTGGGAGCAGATTCTTTGCCAGAGCCTCTAGACAAGAGCCACAAAGTCTGACACCTGGGCCAGGTGACCCCGTGGCCTTGTGAGCCCCACCGTGTCTGGACTTCGGACCCGTGGCAACTGTGAGATATATAAACAACACCCCCCCTTGTTTAAGCCGGCAGCCTGGCCACTTGCGGTGACCACGAACAAAACTCCTGCATTCCCCGTGGCCTTTCGTGGGGCAGGTCTTGCCCAGCTCACAGTCCCTTGAGCTCCTTGCCAAGTACCTCTGCCCCTTTCGCCCATTTTCCCTCCCTAGAGAATCAGCTCGCCTCATTCAGTAGAATTGCTTTTGTTGGATTATGAGTGCGTCCAGAGGCATACTCAGCCTAATTATTGCCTTTGACTAACCCCAACACATAATGTTGTATGTCATGCTGTACTACCTTTAATTTCACAGATGAACACGTTTCTATTCTTTAATCCCCTCTCCAAGTCTCGTGTTAACTCCATCTGGACGAAGCACTGACGTGTGTGTGTATGGCTTCCTCCAGGCTGAATGCCACAGCTGCCCTAGGTTCACCCTGCGGGGCCAGGGCAACAGGGAAGAGGTTTTCCTCTTGAGTGACGAAAGCCTTATTATGTGGAGTTCATCGTGCTGGCCTGAGAGGTCTCGCTCCGAGATTCCACATGCCACCCCACGTCTGTATAGCCGTCTGTCTCGGGGACTTGCCGTCTTAATAGCAACAGCACTGCTTCCTTAGTGTCTAACATGTGCCCGTCAAGGGGTGTGCTGGGGGCTTTCCATGCATTATTTCACTTCACGATAGCACTCCCATTTGGCAGGTGAGAGGGCCAAGGCTTGTAGGCTTTCCAGGGCGATGTCGCTCTAAGCTTAGTCCAGCAGTTCAACCCAGGCGATGACACCAGAGTCTATGTCCTTAACTATGGAATACTGCGTATGTTTGGAGGTTGTGGTTTTGGTTAAAAAGAAGCGAATGACCCCAATCATTTCATCTTGATAGATTACAGATTGTCTCATCCATCCTTTTCCAATACTCCCTCCCTGTCTTTGAGGGATTGTGTAGTCTCCAGCCCAGATGCACTACAGAGTGTGTGTGTGTGTGTGTGTGTGTGTGTGTGTGTGTGTGTGCGTGTGCGCGCGCATGATGGGTGGGGTGGGGGAGTTAGTCATTGGTTATTTCCTTGAGGAAAAGGGAAGAGAAAAGTGCACCACTTTTCAGTGTTCCGGCCAGAGCACAGTGGCATGCCATTGTTCCAAGAGGAAGGGGCTTGTTTGTTTTATCAGCTCCTGATGAAATAGGATATTGGGTTGGAAAGCTCAGTTATAGCAGGTGCACTTGGATTTGAGAAGGAGAGACAAAGCAGAACCCTGGCTCTTCAAGGTCAATTTTATTTTCCTGTTCAGGCACAGCACACACACATACCCGTGCACAGGCAGGTTTTTGGCATTGGGATTTGTGGATTTCTAAACTCATGAATGATAAGACTTAAAATGATTGTCACTAATGTGGGGTAAAAAGTTGAGCTGAGATCCTTTCTCCTCGGGTTGCATTTTCTGCAAGCATTTGGGTAACAGTTCCTCTTAGATACTTGCAGTTGAGGAAACTGGGAGTTTTCAAAAGAAATTGAAAATCTGAAATCATCATGCCCGGGACTTTGGGGTGCAAGAAGGCTGACACCTTAGAGGAAAGCCGGACTTTCAAGATTACGGTTCTGAGTGTGTCCTCTGATTCTAACGCGACATTTGCCAGGGGTGTGGTAGCTAAAGTCTGAAGATCTGCCCTGGAGAGAGTTCTTTCAACCCTATTCAAACTCTCCCCTGATTTTATCCCCAGTTGCCTTCCTCTCTCAGGCAACAGGTGGGTAGGGAGGCTGGGAGCAATCACAGGAGGGCAATGAGAAGAGACCAGCTGAGACTGGAGTTTTGTTTTATTTTGTTATTTTTTGTTTTTTTTCAGTTGTGAGTGATGCTATACCCACCCCCAGAACAGGGGGAGTTTATCATTTCCTGGAACCGGGAAGCAAAGCGTTAGATCTGGCATGGTCTGACCCGGGTGATCAAATGGCGCTGTCATAATTCTGTTTCTCTCCATCTTTCAGCTGAGCTTCCCTCTGGGTAAACTTCATTTTCAGCCAGGGCCAGTCCAGGAGGGCAGACACGGCCACCATGAGCCCAGACATCCTTCAGGTTCCAAGAACCAGCGGGGAAAGTGTGTGCCTGGCTCCTCCCCTACAGCGCCAGCAGGATTCTCGCGGCTGTCTCTCACTGGCCCTTAGTGGGCCACATGTCAGTCCCTGAACCAATCACCTTGCCCCTGTCCACAGCGGGCCTGAATGTCACGTCGGAGCTGAGGGATGAGATTGCTCGACCCAAGGCATGGAGATGGTGGGGAATGGTGTAAAGTTAGGAATGTCATTGCTGGAAAAGTGGGATGAATATTACAAAGATAGAAACAACAGACCTCGATTGCAGCAGCTTTACTGCTACAGCGGTCCCCGCTGCTAGAGACCGTGCGAGTCTTACTTGACGTTGGTCTTGCTCTAGACTCATCCCCAGGGGACTTGGAGACCAAAGGACCTGAGAAGCTGTTGCTTCTTATCCTTGGGAGCCAGGTGATGGGAGCACCAAGCATGGGCCCATGGAAGGGAAGAGAATCATACAAGTAGTCATGATGGGGTCCATCCAGGATTGCAGATGGCAGGGAAGGTTCGAACAGGACAAGGGGAGGTCCCTAGCCTAAGTGTGCCAAGTATAAGTAGCAGCATCCTTGTTATGGAAGGAGGTTGTGCCAGCAGAGAGATGGTTTTTGCTCTCGACCTTTTTCAAAGTGCAGCCAAGGCGATCTTCTAGAAACTCAAATCTGGGTACCCCATTCCTATTCCTCCCACCTCCACTTAAACCAAACTGATGGTTTTCTTTGGCTCTTAGGATAAAGACAGACCCCATAAACGTAATCCACAATCCTCCCACCCGCCCACCCAGTAATCTAGCCCCCATCTACGTCCCTAGTCTCATTTCTCTTGGCTCTCTCCTTAATTCTCTTCCCTCTTACCACAATGACTTTCTCCCAGTTTCTGCAAATTTTCTTGCTGCCTCCTGCCATGGGGCCTTTATGCATGCTGGTCTCTCTGCTTCTTTGCCCTCCTATTTCAACTTCATTGTCACTCCCTCCAGGAAGCCATCCTCGACTGCAGTAAACCCTCCTAGAAGTTCTCAGAGATCCGCACAATTCCTCTTGACAGCCATGCTGTGATTTTACACTTATTTGTGCTCATCTATCAATTCCTGTTTTTCCCACTAGACTGTGAGCTCCACAGGCCACGTGTCTGTTTTGATTCACCGGTGTCTCCCTAGTGCCCAAACAGAGGGTTCGGCAGCCGATAAATATGTATGGAATGAATGTGTGAAAAAGCAAGTGAGTAAGGCTGTGCTTCCCAGGTCCTTACTCGGGCTTCCAGAATCATTCTGCCATTGCGGAGGGAAGCAGGCGCCACAGGAAAAGCTGAACCTGGATCACGGATCCGTGGGCCAGCTAGGGCCCACAGATGTTCATGACAGATCGCTCGTTTCCATGATTTTACTTTGTTTCCTTGGAGGTGTTTTCTTCTGGTAGTCAGTGGTGGTGGTGGTGAAGCTGTATGTTAACTGAGCGGCTGTTCACTTCGACCACACCTGACCAGTATCGGCGCTCAGACCTCCTAAGTTAGGGCCCTTGGTAAATCCAGCCCTCATTCTGAACAGACGGGCCAGATATAATGTGAGCATTGTCCTTTGGACCTAGACTGAGCTGAAGTCCATCCCTGGTCTACGTAGGATAGTCAAGGCGTGAAACAAATCACTACTTCAGGCACCATTGCAATGGGGGTGTGTGTGCATATTTAACCTACTTGAGGGAACGCGCTCTTTTTAAGGGCTTTGCACACTAACTGTATGCACACGGGTGCTGCTAATGGCAAACACGAGATTCAAACTTAGTCAAATTAGAAACCTGTTCATCGACGGTCCCTTGAGGCCCTCTGCTTTACTCTGTGAGTTGAAACTGCTATTTGGTGGTACATCCCACCATCTTTCTAACCCCCAGTTTACACTGGCTTCTGGCATTGCCTCAGGAGACTCCCGGAGGGCAGAAACTTTGTCCCCCTTCACTTTTGCCCAATGCTCAGCACAGCCTGGCAGGTGCCTCACTTCAAAACAAAAATACATATTGAGGTCTTCCTCTGTGCCAGGCATGGCAATGGGCTGGGACAGTAGAGACCGCGTGCATGCGTGGAGAAACTCTTCTCTGGAATGCCTTGCTCTCATCACCTGGTTCCAAATCTGAGCCAGCCCTTCTGTCCCAGCTCAAATTCCACCTTCCCTGAGGTGCCCAGCTGGATGGGATCAAGCCCCCTTCCACTCTTCGATGACATTGTATCTATGGCATTTATCTGACGCGTTTCACTTACCATCCCGTCTTGTATTTGTTTTCATTCGTTAATTCACCAGTCACTTACTCATTGCTACTGAATAAAGCTTCTGTGCAAGACACCATGGGAGACAAAAAGATGGACGAGATATGGTCTTTGCTTTCATATATTTCTCCTCGTCAGCAGCAACATATGTCAAGGGAAGGACTCTATCTTTTTCTAGTCATCTTTTCCTTTTTTATCACCCATAAAAAGGCATGGCAGAGTAGGTATTATTGCACATTTTTTCGGTGGATGGATGGATGATGAATGGACAGTTACATGGATGGATGGATGGATGGATGCGTGTACAGATGAATGGTTGGATAGATGGATAAATGGTGCATAGTTGGATGAATGGTGGAATTTTTATATTTTATTGAAAATCTGCAATGATATCCTAGTGGCTTACTGGAAATAATGTAGCTGCCCAAATGTCCAATCACCCTTTTGTACTTGTGAGCATCAGCGACATGCCAAGCCCATGCCAGAACCAGAGATCGACAAACAAATGAGAACAATTAAGACAGACACCCTGTCATCAACGATTTCTTGGTACAAGACCACAGGCACATAAGCAAATGTCTGTTAACATGGGAGGTGAGGGTGGTGGGGAGGGCGACAATGCAAATGGCACAAAGTAGTACTGGAACACAGATACTTGTTCGGTTTGCTCCTTCTTGATCCGGGAACTCTGCAGAGAGGACATGACTGTCGGAGGCTCTGTAGGATTCTCCCGGTGGAAGAGGGGGGGCTTTACCTCTGGGTCAGGAGGAGGGACTGTAGGTGTCAGAGACCCGGGCTGGTTCTGACAAGCCAGAAGGTGGTCTCAAATGATGTTGAGCACATCGGCACGAGTGGGCCACCAAGTGTCCCTCACAATCTAAAACAGATGTCTCCTCACAATCTAAAACAGTGTCCATGAAGTTGGTCAGGGTTGTGCTGTGACACTTGGGGCAGACTCAAGACAAATGGGGGGGGGGGGTGTTTACAAGATCTAGAGTCTCAGATTCTATTTTTGCTGGAACATGGGAGTCCAGATCTTGGTCAGGACAGTCAAAAGTTCTCCTCAAATAGGGACAGTGTGCTGAAATTCTAATAGCTGGACATTTCTACCACTATATTTTTCAAATATGCTTTTTGTTGAAGCTGTTGTCACTTCTTTTTTAATGGGCTTTCCTTTTTAGAGCATTTTTAGGTTCACAACATATTTGAGAGGAAAATATGAGAAGTGCCCATATCCCCTTACCCCCACCCCACACATGCACAGCAACCCCCCCATCAGGATCCCCTACAGAATGGCTCTTTGGTTGCCCTTGAAGAATCTATCCTGACACATCACTGTCACCCAGAGTCTGTACTTTATATCAGGGTTTACTGTCGGCGTTGTTCATTCTGGGGGTTTGGACGGATGGATCATGACATGGGTCCACGATTGTGGTCTCATACAGAGTAGTTTCACTGCCCTAAAAATCCTCTGTTTTCCCCCTTTTTCCCCCTTTTTGAACCTGCATCAGAAATTCTTTTTGAGTTTTCAAGTTTTGCAAGTGTGCCACAAACATGAAATTCCAAGCTCTGCCTCTCATCCAAGCATCGTCCCAGATCCCTAGGGAGAAAGAGGACAGTCAGACTGGGTCTGGGCAGGTGGACTTGAAACATGTCAGGGGGCACATCTCAAACACAGCTTGGAGCCACTCAAAATTCTGAGAAATTGGATGTCTCCTAAAGAAGGTTTGCCATCATTTCTGAGTGATTATGGTCCTTCCAAGTACGTGGGTGTCTTCAACAAGAACAAACCTGCCGGCAGCTTGAGGATTCTGTTCAGTCTTAAAGATCTCAGCATCATAACGTTTGTTATCATGTGCTTTACTTAATAGACTCATCTGATGTGACATTTTATATCATCCTTTGTCTCTAAGTGATTTACTGCTGGGAAGATAATAAACACTCCAGGTTTATACTCAGAAAGTCAAATACACCACGAATGTTGCATCCTAAGGTATTTGCACTTAAAGAGGAAATATTTACTGAGATGGGGGCACGTGACTTTTCTAACAAACCACACCACCATCCCTTTCTGCAAGGAAATAAATAATTGAGATACCGACATGCATGATGGCCAGATGAATTATCTGAGAAAAACTTAGCATCTAATGATGTTCTTTTGAGATCACAAGGAAGAATTATATTCACTTGAGCTGAGGTGGTTTCTTTCTTTTTTCTTTCTTTCTTTCTTTCTTTCTTTCTTTCTTTCTTTCTTTCTTTCTTTCTTTCTTTCTTTCTTTCTTCTCTTTAGTTGTAAAAACAGTCACAAATGTGAGTGCTTTGGGCTTGAACTTGTCGGCAGTCAGTGGCCTACCGCGGAGATAGAGATGTCACCTGTCTTTGGGTCTGAGACACCAGAGCAGGTGTTTCTGTGGGAACTAGGGGCTTCAACCACTTTAATCTTGGATCTTCTTGCTGGTGAAATGCCCGTGATTCATAACTCAGTCACGTTGCTGAGGGCTGTCTCTTCAGATAGATTCTATCTCTAAGAACTTAAGTCAAGGGATTTTCAAACAGTCACTTGATTTATGTACGTGAACCTCTCACTCAGGAAAAGAACTTTTATTTGGCAAAGCACCATGTGAACAGAGGCCTGAAAGAAATAATTAGGACTCTCTTCTCCCTTTTTAATCTCAAGATTTCCCTGCACGGGTGTGGACGGCCCACTTGTACATTTGTGAATTTGCCGAGAAGAAGGGTGCGTGCGGCACGGCTGATCCGACTTCTTCCCTCTCTTTTGTTTGTGCAACAACTCAGTTCACCGTCACCACATCAGCACATTTTGCTGCAAATCTCAGTGCCCTCTCGCTTTTGTTTTACTTAATGCATTTCTGCGTTTACCCAAGGCCACAGGAGCTGTTTTCTTGCGAGTAGCGTACCTGTCTCAAATAACTAAAATTGCCTGGGCCACGGAATCGGAGCCTTCATATTCCCCCATATGTTATTCGGTCCTATTGTTCCTGAACTTACTCATCATTCACACAGTGAAGGAAATTCCATTTGGTCCTTTTAAGACTGCCAGACTAGCTGACTTAAACACTCAGCCCCGGCTACTTCTGGATATTTCAGTTCTTTATTGAAATGGTCCTCCTAATGTCATCTTTAATTTAATCAAATAGTGTCATCAAAATAACATTTACTCTATTACTGCAAATTCACTGCATTATTAACTAGTGTAACTAGACAAAAAAAGATGGTACAAACCCCCATGGAAATATATACTTACTGTAAAAATGGATACAGTTCATAGATGTTCTATATTTAATTTGCAGTTTCAAAGCACTCTCTATGGAGAGGTTTTATGGTTCTGAAATAATTTAAAAACACACTTTACTACAATCCATAGCAGGTAGTTTTTGCCAATTTGGGAAGTTATGGTACCTCATACTTTCCAAAGTAACCCGCACTGTATTTTTTACAGCAAGGTACCTGTCCCATTACAAACGGGAGTCGGTCCTCCCGCCATAGATGGTTCAACCAAGGACTTGCTAGTTTTCCCTCAAGCAACCGAAATATAACAGCATAAGTAGTTTGGCAGGTGTCATTGGAATCCAAGTAGCTTGATGAAAAAAATTCTTCGAGGCCACTTTGGATACTTTGATCAGAGAACAGGCCATGCTTGGGGCAGGGGATAAAGGCTGAGAGGGTTATGCAATTTAAAAATTCTTGCTTTGGGGCTCCTGGGTGGCTCAGTCAGTTAAGCGGCCGACTCTTGGTTTTGGCTCAGGTCATGATCTCACGGTCTGTGGGTTTGAGCCCCACACTGGGCTCTGCCCTCCCAGTGTGGAGCCTGCTTCGGATCCTCTGTTTCCCTCTCTGCCCCTCTCCCGCTTGAGCTCTCTCTCTCTCTCTCTCTCTCTCTCTCTCTCTCAAAAATAAATAAAACATTAAATTTTTTTTAATTCTTCTTTTGATTCAAAAGAAAATATGGACTGGGAGATAAGAGTTCTGAGTTCAAGATGTTGAACATGTTATTTGCTAGGCCTTAATTTTCTCATCAGTGAGAAGAGAGAGTTCTACGATAGTGAGATACTTACTATCAGAATAATCCATTATTTTAAAAATGCTATCTACTCACTTTCTCTTGAGATCAATCATACTATCTTCCAATTAGAATTCTTTTTATCAGAACTTGCCACTAGCTATTTCTTTGTACAGTATAAAAGTAAAATATCAGTGGCACACCTCTATTTCACAATTGCATTCTTCTCCCTACCAAGAAATTCTGTTCTTGGAAGGATATTGGATAGACCTACCAATAAGGGTATTAAATAAAGTCATTCATTTTTAAAAGGCATATATTTTTCACCTGTTGCTATACCAGCCCACCAGTCAGGTGCTATGGTAGGCTCCAAGAATGCAAAGACAAATAAGTTCAAGGTCTCTGTTTTATGGAATTTGCAGTCTAGTAGGGAACACAAACATTTGAAGAGAATGATAAAGTAATTCAGATATTATAATAAAAGTCTTCACAGGGTTGCACGTTCCTCTCTTTATCCATCTGTCCATCCATCCATCCTTTCACCCATCTATCCATCCATCAACCCATCCATCCATCTCTACTTCCATCTGTCCATCTGTCCATCCTTCCATACATCCATCTCAACTTTCATCCATCCATACATCCATTTATCTGCCTAACCACCTCTAGGATGTCAGAACCATCCATGCTGAATCTCAGTGGAATAAGAAGGCTTTGTTGAAGATCAAGAACTTGTCAAAGTCTGTAGAATGTAGTGGCGTTCCAGATACTGATGAGACTTTATAGAAATATGACATCAAAAGGCCTGGAAACCTTGCTAGGCAAGAAGCACAGATCGATGAATCCAAGAGAAGTGGGGTACAGTCGTGCTCAGTCAGTGGTTCTCAACCCTACTGGAATCATCTGGGAAACTGTAAAAGAAAAATCCTAATGTCTGAGTTCTTCCTCTAGGGAGCCTGGTTAGGTTATAGCATGGCAACAGAATTTTTGAAAGTTCCCTAAGTGATTCTAATTTGCAACAAAGATTAGGAATAAAGGGCATGTGTGAGGAGATATCTTCCTGGATGATTGAAGGAAGTATCAGTGGTGTCCATGCCTTTGGCTATCGGGTATATGACACATGGGTGGGCCAGACTAGTTTAACAGGCCACTGGTAGGTCAAATGTCATAGAAGTGAGGAGTAGGGTGGTTTGTTGTTGATGATACAACAGAGATGAGACTCAGGCAGCAGGACTAATCCCAGACACCCATGATTTGGTGTAGACAATTGCTAATACCTGACTTATAATGTTTGACCCCCAAACGGGCCGTAATTAGGGCCACAGGTCAAAGACACCCTTACTTCTGATTTGGAATGACAAAAAATGATAGGACCAGGGTTTTCTTTCTTCTTGTGTAGTGCTTGCCTTGTGGTACATTCAACAACACATCAGCATTTGTTGCTGACTGCCTGGCTGAAATTATTCATTCTTTAGCCACGTAGGCCTCTTCTCCAACAACCTCGCTACTTAACATGAAAGGAGACTCTTACCCAATGGAAATCATTCACTTGCTTTAGGTCGAAGGCATTGAGAATCACAATGATGTCTCATTCTGTCACATTCTTACCAGGGAAGGACATACATCCATGACTTAGCGGATATTTATTGAGTCAGGCACTGTCAGGCATGGAACAGATCCAGTGGTAAGAAAGAGAAAAATGGTCTCTGCCTTCTGGGATCTTACAATCTGGAGGGGACAGAGAGCTAAATAAAGCAACTCAATACAGCGCAGCAATCATAATAATTCCTATGTCATCAGCCACTGGGTTGAATGAATCTATGACAGAGGTATACAGCAGTTCATCTGTAAGGAGGCATATCTAGCTTTGGAAGTTCTTTTTAATTGAGTTGTTTTGTTTATTTATTTTGGGTTAAGTTGGTATAATCTTTCACTGAATCTCTGTCTTGGTTGTCATATCTATTACACACATACAAGCAGACACACACACACATACACAAACACACACACTGATGTTTTGAAGACTTTATTTTAAAGGTACCGAACTTCAGAACCTATGGGTTTGCATAGGTCCCCAAATCCTGTTAACCTCTTGGAAACAGAAGAATCTAAAGCGTATTCTCTACAAAGTATCTTTGGGGGGAAAGAAATTACTCACTTGTAATTGGATGTCTCACAAAGTAATCAGCCCCATAGATGGGTGCTTGCCGACCTACAGACCCATGAGACTTGGGTGTTCTCAGCTGAAAGTACAAGTTCCCTTGAAAAAGAGAGTCAAGCCAAAATGGTTTGTTCCAGATCATACTGTCTTTAAAATCCAGGCAGTCTTTCATACAAGGTGGATGATATCTGAAAATAGGTTTACATAGGTTAGTGAGAAAAAGGGGAAATTACCATTATAAGGTTTTTTTGGTTTTTGTTTTTGTTTTTTTTTTTGTAATGACGATTCTATGCTTAGACTGACGATCATATAATTAGAAGTGGCTAAGTTGGTGTGTTCCCTGTAAAACTCATTGGCGTATGGAAATTTTGTTTTTGACCATCAAGGAGAGTGCAGTCTGTGGCGTGGCACATGGAAAACACTCAGTAGCTATGTAGTGATAAGATGGATGGATGCATGCATGGATGGGTGGATGGTGATGAGTGGATAGATGGATAGGATGGATGGATGGATGGATGGATGCATAGATGGATAGTTGCATGGGTGGGTAAGGGGTAAATGAAAGGTCCCGTTCCCCTTAAGAAAATCTTTACCAAGGAGCCCTGATCCCCACACGTGCACATGCAAGAGAATCCTCAGTATGAGATTGCTAAAATAATAACATTTGGGGGTGTCATTCCCAGAGATTCTGACTCAGTAGTTCTGGAGAGAAACTGGGGAATCTGTTTTTTAAACAAGTACCCCAAGTTATTATAGTATGCATAGTCTTGCCCTCCTGGATCCTCATTCATCTCTATTTCTAGAATATCTTCTATTTTATTGATTTTGCAGAGATTATTGTGTCATTCCATTTTGCCTGCATTCAGGAGTTGCTGCTTTCAAATCAGCATCATAGGCAGTTTGGAAGAGATGTGGGGGAGAGTTGGGTGGCCAGGTCTCTGCTTCCAGTGACAGCTCTCCTGTGTCCCATCAGGACCTCCTTTCGGGATGATCCTGGGGAAACCTAGATATGCCTTCAACCTGTGATCTGGTGGGCCAGGCTATAGGGAAGCTTTCGAAAGGGATGATATCGGGGTGAACAAGGGAGAGAGGTTTGTCTTCTGAAGTGGAGTGTTCCCCAGAGGTAAGAGAACAAGCCTTTGACCAGGATCCAGGATGTTCATCCATTAGGCGACTCTCCACATGGTATGATTTGGAGGTGGCCTCTCTCTACTCCTTGATGGCTGAATGTCATGCCACAGGACAGAAGTTTTGGGTCATTGGGGCATCATTTTTTTTTTCTGGAAGTGATCTAAATATGAAGAAGAGAGGAGAAGGCCCTAGGATTCTGGGCAAGGGCTGCTAGGTAGCTGAGGAGTTTCACACATTCGTGATTTCCTTGTAGGCCAAGTTTACTCTCGGGGATGACAGTCATTTTCCAAGAAAGTGAGATTGCTTCACATTGTGTTTAAAGGCTTAAATAATGTATTCTGTCAGACAATTCTCTGAAATGGTTTTCCAAGTGAATGCATCAGAAAGTGCCCAGAAAGAATGCCAGCCACGGGGAGAGGAGGACATTGAGAAAATGTGAGCTGCTTGAGTCCGAATCCAACTGGCGGTGTACCATACAAATGGTAAGGTGTGCACATATTAGAGACAGTTCAAAGAATTTATACACCCACGTAACTTATTTACACACCCGTGCAAACACCACCCAGATCAAACTAGAGAACGTTTCCAGTATCCCAGAAGGCTCCCCTTTCCAATCAGTAGAGCCCATAACCATCAAGAGCTAACCACTGTTGTGATATCTTGAGTTTTATATAAAGAGAATCATACAGCATGGACTCATTAGTGTCTGGCTGATTTTACCCCTCATTGTGTTACGTGATTCATCCACAGTATTTCATTTTTCTTTGCCGCTGTGTCATATGCCATCTGTCCAACATTATATTATTGTGATAAATCTCAAATGTATATAAGAGAAGAAAGAATTGTACAGTGAACTGTGCACTACTTGATGCACTATCTAGATTTGGCGATCAGTGTTTCCCTGTGCTTGAATCTTACCCATTTGTCATTCCCTCTGTCCATCCATCCCTCTGTCCACCTGTCCCTCAACCCATTCATCAGTCCATCTTACTTCTTGATACATTGCAAAATAAGTTGCAGGCATCAGTCACTTCACTCCTAAACACTTACGCAGATGTATCATCGGTGCGTTATTGAACTAGAGCTTGGGATTTGCTTCTGGTTTTGTTGAGGGTGTGCTTCTTTGTTGTTGTTAATAATTAGAGTGATGTAATTATAAAATTATTAAGAGCCAACGTTTACTGAATACGGATTTTGTATCAGACGTCGCACTAGCACATGCGTTCTTATATTGTTACTTCCATTTTAAGAGGACAGACACTGGGCCTTGAAGATATTATTGATTGGCCTCAATTTACAGAGAAAGCAGATCACCCCTGGATTGGGGCTGACTCCAAAGCCAGCTGGCCTGCCTGCAGCTCACAGTCATTTGAGTTAAAAAGCTTGGGTTCAGTGCCCACGTCTGCCACTTACTGGCTGTGTGACTTTGGGCAAGTGAAGTAACCTGTCTGAGAGTCACATTTATCCAACATTAAAACGGGGATGGTAATAACAATGCCACAGAGTTATTACTGATGACTGAATGACACAGTTAAACGCCTAGGAAAATTCCCGCCCCTTGAATGGTTCGCAATCTCACAATTTCCGGTAGAAGATTCCAAAACCGTTAAAGTCTACAGAGCAAACTGTGTTACTCAAGCCAGTTTGGTTGGTGCTGCTGTTTGTTTTGTCCTCACTGAATTGTGATTTGATTCCATTTAAGCAGCACTCTGCAAACACAAACTCTGCTCTTCTCTGTCTCTTCACTCAACGATGTTATAATATCTAGAGGCTTATTGATTATTTGTTTGATTCTATTGTGGGCACAGGAGCAGTTCTTAGATTAAGACTATTAGATTTTCCCAAACGGTATTGCCGTGGTTTATACAATTGGACGAAACGGGTGATCTAATTTGGACTCAATTTGCTCCAAAGTACAGCAGGAGAAAGGAGGTGCTGTGATTTGGTTCGGAGCCTGAAAACAAGTGGAAAAAGTTATCTCCAGGTGATATCTCTGTGCCTCATCAATTCTGGATATACTGCGTGAGCAGATCTGAGAATCCAAAGCATTTTTTGCTTGGTTTCTTTTCTTTTCTATGAGCTAAAGAACCTAGCTTTACCTATCCAACTGAGATATTAAACCCACTGATATAATTTATTTTTCCACGTGAAATATCTCAGAAAAAAAAAAAATAGGACCAGGTTGAGTTTTCTTGAGGCACTGGGTTAAGAGAAGATAATAGATATGCCAAAAACAAATTGCTTCCTGATAGCTGCTTTGGATGGAACCTATTGGAAAATGTTTGTTTTATTTCGCTGTGCATCCCCCACCCCAGCATCCAAACATATTTTGGTCATACCAAGAAGAGGTTCAGTTCTGCGTTTTACCTTAACACTACAACACAGTTCCAGGATATTATTGACTCTTCATGAATATCATTTTTAATGATGGTTATAAATTCCATTTATTGGCTATTAGTGTAGTTTATTGAACCATTCCCCTAATATTGAAAATGTAGATCACTTCCAGATTTTACTTATTATAAATAAGGCTAAAAAGTAACATGTGAGTGTTTCAAACTAATAAATACAATATACAATATTCGACTATTTCCTAAGATTAGGTTTCCAGAAGTGCAATTACTGACTCAAAGAGTGTATACTTTTTTAATAGGCTTAAATATATTGCACAGTTATTTTAATGACATGTCAATATCATTGAAAATGATGGTTTGGGTTCAGAGCCCAGGTACCACATGGTCTTCTTTGGGGAAATTAGTGAACTGCTCTGTGCCTCAGTTTCCCCCTCTACGAATTAAGAAAAATAATAATAATACCTATTTCATAGAGATGTTGAGGATTGGATTTTAGTTCATATATATATATAAAGCATGTAAAATGCATCTGGAACATAGTAAGGTCTTAGTAAATATGATCAGTTATTTTTATCAGTAACTACTGTTACTGCCTTAATGGAGGATCTGTGGAATACACAAAACTCATCCAGAGGCTCCCCTTGATCAACTGTTTCAATTTCTCCCGCTTTAGAACTTTCCCCATATTTACTCCCCAGCCCCTGAGATATCCCATGTGTGTTTCATCCTGTGTTCCCAAGCTTGGCTGCCTCTCTTAGCCCATCAATACTGAATGGCATCTGGACATAAAGAAGCAAACTCATGGTCCAAAATATGTTCCAAGTGGATGAATATACCCCTGAACAATTAAGAAGTGATGACTCTTGGCCACCTCCACTGTCACAGTCCGTTGACCACAGGAAGGGGCAAGACGGAATCAAACAGATTTGACGCGTGAGGTTTGGGTGTGAGTTAGGTCCCCGCATCTATACACCCCACTTTCGGATGAGGAGTCACTGTGACCATCAAGAGCTGCCTCAGGCTGGGTAGTGGCACAGAGCTCTGAATCTTTGGGTCTATAAAAGTGAGGGCAAGGGGGACATGTTGGGAGTGGCTTCACGTAAAAGGTCCTTCTTGCTGTATCTGGGGACATAATGGCAACAGTAGGGCCAGGAGGAGGAGATAACAGCTTCCCCCCAGTCTTGTGTTCTTCTCGTGTAGCACTTACCCCAATAAATTAAAAATGTGTGTGTGTGTGTGTGTGTGTGTGTGTGTGTGTGAGTGCACGCGCGCTTGTGTATGTGTTTAGTCTCCCATTCTTCTGAGTTTTCTAAGAGCAAGGAACGGGACTTGCTCATTTCCTCATTTCTAACTCCTGGCATAGTGCATGGTCTGTAGGACATGGTCACGTGAGTGTGTGAGTGAATGAATGAATGAATGAATGTATGAATAGGCTATTTCCAGGCTATCCAGAAACTATACCCCATGGTCCTACCCATACAGGCCTTATATAAGGACTGAGACCGCCAGCCCTGGACACCACTCTTTGCCTTGGGCGTGCAGTGTGGCAGGACAGAAAGTGCCACGGCCGGCTGCCAAAGAAGCCAGGTTCTGGTGGTGGCCAAGCAGTTCCCAGCCAAGTTCTCACCAATGTCGCAAAACGGGGCAGCAGTCTTAATTATGGAGGCAGTTGTGTCTCCTTGTTAACCCTCACCAGCAGAGGGACGGTGCGATGGCTGTGACTGGTTTCACATGTAAGCTTTGACCTCAGAGCAGTTGGGTGGCCTTTTCTCAAGGACCCTGTTGATGGTGAAAATAAACACTAGCCCCAGCTGCCAAGAAGGCTGATAACAGGAGAGCAGAATGTGTCTTGTCTTTCTTTCTTTCGTCTTTTTCTTCTTTTCTCTTTTCTTCTTCTTCTTCTTTTTTTTTTTTTTTTTAAACCATGCTCATTGGTTTTAGGAATCATTAGCATGGTAAAGATTAAAGCTATTGGAGATGGCACAGATTGTTTCATTTTATTATGTTCAATTGGATTGGATCCGAGCCATTTGCAAAGTGCAGTATTACCATAAGAAGGGACTTAGAATGTTTGTCACATAATACCCCTTCCTGGAGAAGGCAGTTTCTTAAAATTAAAAAAAAAAAAAAAAAAAAAAAAGATTTGAAATAGAATGGCTTGCAAAAGTGCAAGGAAATAGAACTCTCTGTCCAGATGGGCTGCCTGGGACCTGGTGAGTGGCCCAGTTACCCTAGCCTTAGACACTCCAGGGGACAAAGTCAAGGAAGTAAAACTCAGGGCTCCTGTCCTGCTCTTTCAACCGGAGCCATTCTACTTTTATTTATCGTCCATTGTATGACACCTGAGATGCTATTCATGACAAAAGGGTTTCCTGCGGCTTTAATAACAGCAACAAAATAGTATGTTGAAGACATTATACCAGGTGAGAGAAGCCACTCAGTAAGGGCCGTATGATTCCATCTCTGTGAATTGTCCAGAGGAGGCAAATCTATGGAGACAGAAAGTGGATTAGTGGTTGCCTAGGGCTAAGGGCGGGGAGGGATTGAGGGATAACCGTTAAGGGAATAGGATCCCTTTGGGGATAATGAAAATGTGCTAAAATTGACGTTGTATGACTCCGTGAATATACTGAAAACGATTTTACATTTAAATGGGTGAATTGTATGGTATGCAAACTATGTCTCAATAAAGCTGTTAAAAATAGTATGAACAGGGTGATGTAATTCAACCAGTCTGATGCTCACGTCCCCCAGATGTCCCCATTGAAGTTTGGACTGGGACAGAAACCCAGATGTGGCCTGAATAGCCCTTAGTGGAACTGACCAGCCTCCTCCAACCCAAGCGTCCTACTGCTGTTACTGCTCCCTTAAAGCCATGAGCTTTTTTGGTAGCCACATCTCCGTGTTGACTCTGTTATTTAATCTGATTCTTCCCTGCACTGTAATACTTGTATGTGGTTCTCTGTCTTCCTCCAACCCTCAATACGGTATAAACCTCCTGAGGACAGAATTTCCAGTTCACCGTGAGTGATAATTTTTAAATGTTTATTTATTTATTTTGAGCGAGAGAGAGCGAGCGAGCATGCACAAGTGGGGGAGAGGCAGAGAGGGAGGGAAAGGGAGAATCCAAAGCACGCCCCACGCCGTCAGTGCAAAGCCCCATATGGGGCTCGGTCTCACAGACAGTGAGATCATGACCTGAGTCAAAATCAAGAGTCAGATGCCTAACCTACTGAGCCACACAGACAACCCACTGTGAGTGATTTTTTAATGATATCAGTTATGACTTCGTACCCAGCATGGTACTTGTCAAAAACATACAATGAATGAGACGTGATTCTTGCTCTAACGAGCTCACAGCTTGTTTGGGGAACACTCGTACTATCTACTGAAACCAGGGAAGATTTCAGCCAAGAGCTTGTGATTAAGTGTTGAATGATACCTTGCACGTCACCAAGTATGAAAGCAGAAGAGTAAGACATTTTAGGTAGAAGGAACAGCATGGGGAAGGTCACTGAGCTAAGAAAAAACACAGTATGATACCAGAATCATGAGAAATTTGCTGAGAATTAACTTGAGCCCACAGTTTAGAAAGATTGTGTATCTTGGACAGCCTGGCTGTCCCAATCGGGAGAGCACGTGACCCTTGATCTTAGGGTTGTGAGTTTGAGCTCCACATTGGGTGTAGAGATTACTTAAAAATAAAATCTTAAAAAAAAAAAAAAGATCATCTATGATATGCCATATCCAGAACTTTCATGGGACAGTGCTTACATGTTAGCCATAATTCTCGGTGGCAATTAAAACTCGTTTATGACAAAAGAGAGTATGTTCGTTGACATACTAGAAAGTCTTGGCATTAGTTGTGGCTTCAGGCAGGGAAGGATCTGTGGCTCAAATACATAACCAGATTATTAGTCTCTTTCTATCCCGTGGCTGTGGTGGTCTCTTTGTGACTCAGTTCTGCATTCTTGTAGCTGGCGGGAGAAATGGGTGCCTGAGGGACCAGAACCTTGTTCTCATGCAATATTAGTAATGGAAGAAAGGGACCTTGCTCTCAGAATATATGCATCCCAGGGAAGATTCTAGTCCAGTTTAGATCATGTGCTTTGGCTCTGAACCAATCACTGTGGTCAAGAGACAGGTCATTTAATTAGCTGACCAAGGTGATGTGTGGAAAGGGAATAGAACGCTCTGACCCACAGAATCAAACAGAGTAAAGTATGCTTCCTAGAAGAATAGAAGGAAAAGGAAGGACCAATGTGCCGAATAGGAAGAACTATAGTTGGGTTAGCCCCTATATCCCCTAGGATGTTTTTCTATTTTCAAGTTCGGGCATTAAGCTACATGTTTGGTGTCTTATTCTTGTGATATTGCGTTTCAAACCTTAGCTGAGGATTTTACGCACACCATGCGTGTTCAACTCCAATTCGGTCGCTTATTACCAAAAGAGAATGAATGCCTTTTTCCTCTTTTAACAACCCCAGTTTCCTCATCAGTGAAATCAGGGTAATGGTGGGGACATGGTGAAGGTCCATCAGGAAAGCCAAGCACGCCCTCAAAGCGCATTACGGTTCTTCCCGGGCCAGGCCGAGTTTATCCACCTGCTGTTGACGTAGGAGCTTCTCCGTCTACCTGTCCCTTCGGCAGACTGATCAGACGGAAGGTCGCCCCTTACACCCAGCGGCCCCAGACCTCTCAGGAGAGGGCCGGTTGCTGCCCGCGTGCCGGTGAGGAGCCAGCTTGGGGCAGGTGCTAGAACCACATCGTTTCCAGATGAAACAGGGCTCCCTGGACATCAGCTGCCATGCTTGAAGGGGCGTGCAGACAAAGAGCCAAATTTAAATTCATGTAATGTTGCTGTTTGTAACATTGAATACTTAAGACATCTGCTCAAAGTCTCGCATTATAAATGAATGGAAAGGATCCAGGAGTGCTTTATTAGATGGGAGCCGTTAAGTGAGCGCCACATATTTCAAAGCAGGATCTTAATCAGACATTATTTATATCTGTAATATTTTACAAATTAAAAGCAGTAGAAATAGTCACCGGAAGGATGTCAGCAGGCAGGGGTGAAAAAAAAAAAAAAGAAAGAAAAGAAAAGAACCTGAAGCCTACAAGAGAGAGGCTGATCATCTCTGGGGGCGGGGGTGGGGGAGGGTGAAAAAGTAGCAAATTTACCGTCATTGGCAGGTGTCTAAATGTTCCATTTAAATTAAATGGCACATGTCACAAGGCAGCATGGGCATTGCGCATCCCGCCCTGCGCTTCTGTTTCGGCCAGAGAGCCTATTTTTCTTCCCCTCTCAGCTCAGCCACCGTCTCCTCCCTGACACTGGGTCACCCAGGGCTCCTACTTTATTATTTCCTTTTACTTTAGTTCATTATGCTCTGTGATTCAGTGGAAACATAAAAAATGGTTCTTAATTTTAATTAATGGCAAACTTAGAACAGGCCCATTTAATAAATCTGTTCTCTGAACTTCACAAGTCTCTTCCCCGGCAAGGGCCTCCTTGTCATTTTATTAGTGCCAGAACCTCCCAACCGAACGGCTGAGTAATTGACAAAAACTGCAGGTAAGGCAGGAGACACGTAATTGATTCGTACGATGCCTTCCGCAGAACGCACTGAAGAGTTAATTATTTTTCCTGCAGTTGGGACTCAGCTGTTGTTTCCACTGGGATTAAACAGCTGTCAGCATTGTTAATGACATCAAATTCATGCATTAAAATCCTCATTCCCTTGCCATATAAAGTGGGGTTGCAGAAATCTCTGCCACATCCCCCTTTATGAAGGAGTGAAAATTCAAGGAAAGATAACGGCCCTTATTACAAAACCACAGACCGGAGCTTGTGTTGATGAAATCTCGTAATGAGTAATTAAGCCGCTTTGCAAAAGTCGGGCTGTCATGTTGGCATTTGGGTACTTAGGTTCCTTGGTGGAAACAGCTGGATAGACTGGGAAGGTGATAAAGGAAGAAAAATAGAATTTTTCTCGAATGATCTCCCCCCCCCCCTTTTTTTTAAACAACGCAAAACAGTTACTAAATAATTAACTGAAAATGAACTTTTGTATCTTTTTAAAGTGTCTGCTGATTTCTTCAAACATCTGTAACACTATGTCTGATGAATCGAAAGGCTCGTGTCGCCTTTTTGGGGGAGGGGGGTATTTTTCTTTCTGTCTCCATCTCCCACATTGTATGAGGACAAACTTTAGGGTTTTGTTTCTGTTTGCCTCGTCTTGCTTTGCTTAGTTTTGTTTCTTGAAGCATTTTCTTAGCACATGGAAGTTCAAACCTTGAGTTTGACTGGGCGATCTGTCCCCGAGGAAAAAGTAAATGAAGGTATGTCTGCGTGGCTTGCAACACAAATCCCTATGCAAGGACAGAGTCGGGGGTGAGAAGGCAGGAACAGCACCAGGGTTTAGAGCTGAGGGCCCCCACTGCCACTGGTAGACAGAATTGGGTATTTTTCTGTCTCCAACTGAGGAAAAACATACATGTGTAGACTTTCATGTTTCCCTTCGGCATATCTGTTTCATGAAACAAGATCAACCCTAGGATTATTTCAGGATGACTGTTCTTTTTCCCTGGCAAGGCAAAACTCACCCAAACGGCGATTTCGAACGTTTAAAATTATGTTCTAAAAATCTTTGCCCTTTCCCAAAACATCTGGCAGTCCGAACGTGAGCTCTCCCCCACTTCGGCACCTGAGGGTAGGGCGCGATGTCATGAACCGAACGGTGATTAGCAGGGCCCCTCAACTTCCTTAATACCAGGATGCCGAGAGAAGGGCAAGAGGGAAGACAAAATCATCAGAGGGCCCATTCTTTTGGATTCCTGTTAGAGCAAAACCATCGCAAAGGAACTCCTAGAAACGCAGAGGCAAAGCAGTTAAATAACTAACTGCCTCCCCGCCCAGATAATAAAATGGGAGCATTTTATGTGTCACATCCATACCCATCTTAATTGAACAGCACGCGGGTTCTCTCCAACCCCTGCCTTGTACTGCACGAGCTTTCCGGACTCTTAGCAAAGGAGGAATCGCTCAGACTTAGGTGTTCAGTGAATGAGGCTTCCTTCTCCCAAACTGGCTCCCAGTGCGAGCTGATAAATCCATCTTGGTTCTGATTATCAACCGAACAAGCCATATATTTTTTTTTTTTAGCAGTATCATGTCATGATGCACCAGGAATCATCTCAGTTTGGTTTTTGATTTAGCCAAAGCCTGATACTCCTGACTCAGAGACAGCATCACCCGATGGAAATCGCTCGGCCTCTATGGCCAAGGCCATTTGCAGTTACAGCGTGGCCAAACCCTGAGGCCCACGCTCGCTCTCTGGTGTCGGGTCCCCCAGCTCACCGCCTTTTGGAGTGGGACATTGAGGGCGTAACCTCCCAAGGCCTGCGACCCAGGCCGGGAAGCAGAGACAATTTATTACCCTGGCTTCCCGTCCGCGAGAGGCCTGGGGAGGCCTTGAAATTCGCAGCTGCAAGTCAAATTCCACCAGCGCAGTCACGAAATTTAATGAGGCCTCTCCGGACTCAAAGAGAGATGGACGTTTCCAGGCTCGCTGGCTCCTCTCCGCACCACCCCCCACCCCCACCCCCATGAGACCTTCCTGCAAAGGCCTCCCACACTGGCATGGCTGGGTCTCAGGCACTTGACCTCCTCCTGACTTTTTAGCTGCCAGTTTGGGAACCTTTGAGAACCCTTCTCTCTGGAGATGTCGCTTCCTTTCGATGGCGCCTTTGGCCAGTTGCCCGCTCCGGGGTGCTGTAACCTCAAGGGATGTTGTCTCCCTCAAATACAAATTTGAAGATTTTGTCTTCCGTTCTTCCTGGTGCATCCTTGGATGTCCTGCACAGTGACTGACACAGAGAAGTCACTGATCATTGTGTGTTTTTTTTTTTTGATGAATGAATGAATGACTAAGGGCTTTTTTTCCTTGCAAAGCTCCTTGCATGCTTTAATCTAGCCATCATCTTGTGAAGCACACCTACTTCTTTCTGATCTGCATTTTTAGGTAGTTTTGAAATGAGAACCAATGAGGCTGCTTTTGTTCTGGTACGTCCTGTCCTCACGCACTCCCAGCACCCAGAGCCGTGCGGTCAGAGTCTCAGATCCGGAGCACGTGATGTGCGTGGGCCTGTGATTAATAGAGCCTCGTGGCACGCAAGCCGCGCAGCCTGGGAGGCCAACCGAGCAAGTCATTTCTAAAGAAGGGACCCGCAGGGCAGAGAATGGGCTGTGCCACGCAGTGGAAAGAGACGGAACATGCATACTTGGCCACTGGGGGGCCATTTTGGCCCCGAGGAGCAAGTGAGGTCAAGGATCTACGTCGGGAATCCTCAGCTTGTGAGCGTCAGGGCCTCGGCCCCTCCAGGCGTTAACATCCGCACCAGTCAGAGGGCTCCTGGATTAGCGTGACACCGACATAAACGAACACAAAGAGAACATACCCGCGGTGTCCTGGGGGAGAGGTAGGGGGTGCTCGACAGCTAGTTCTTTTCTCTTCCTGTAACCTGGTCTTTACCACAACTTCCATTTTAAAGACTCTTTCCATGAGGCCAGCCTTGGTGCCGACAGGCAGGGTCTCTTCAATGCTGGCTCAGAGGTAATGACGGAGGGCAGAGGGTAGGTAGTCCCAGAGCACGTGCACTCCCCCCCCCCCCACCTTCTACCCTGCGCCCTGTTCTTTATCTGAGGCCCACCGACATAGAAGTGCCTGGCTGGGGTTCCACACCTCTCTTCTTTTTGCTGGTTTTGTTTTCTCGAATGTAGCACACAAGCCCTTCGGGGCACTTTCCCCTGGTCTGGGGGAGTCCGGTGTTCACGGAGGCTCACGTACGTGTCAACCCAGCAGCTCTTTTGCTGCCTTTGGGCAATTATGTGAGAGCTGTTGATCCTTCTCTTGCCCCCGTAAGTGAGCGAGTGGTATTTCAGGTACCCTGTACATCTTTGAATCAAGAGGTTGTTTTGAATTGCTCCTTGTGGTGAGAGGCAGGCAAGTGGGCCAGGACTCAAGAGCTCCGGAAGGAGGAGGGAGGAGCTTGGCGTTTGTCAGAAACGTGCAGCCCTGGAATGCAGATGGCCTCCCTTGGGGACCTGGGCTCCTTGTAGGATCCTCAGAGGGCCTGGAATCCTCCAGATCATATTCATGTGCCTAATCAGTTCTGACCACAAAAGCTCTTGGAGTGGCCCTGTGTCTGCCCTGGCCCCCTAGATACATCAAATACCAGGAGGCTTAAGGACTTTAGCTAAATGAGCCTGCCCCCCACGCCCCCCATTTTATTTTTCCATCCTTGAACCCCACTCAGACCTCCTTTCTGCATTTGGGGCAATTTCTTCATCCCTGTTTCTCGGAGGGGCTTAATATACAAATTTTACATAAACAAAGGTGATAGGAGTGAGGGGACAGAAGGACCTTGGTGAAGGCAGAGCCCAAGGGAGAGCTCAGAGGGAGGTAAGCCCAGCAGAGGGCGAGGGCGGATGCGTGGGCTGCCATGACCCGCCCGACCACCTTGGGGGCTCCGTTGCAGGCGCACGCTCCCATCTTACCCTCTCAGCTCCCCTCTGGGAAGCAGCAGGCACACTACCAGTGTAAGCGAGGAAACGTGAGGCGCGTTTGTGTTCCTATATATATTTTTTAAATGAGGTGAAATTCACATACCGTTCAAACGAACCATTTGCAAGCAAACAATCCATGGCAGTTAGTACATCCACGATTTTAGGCATCTGCCACTGCCTATCTCTAGGGAGTTCCAAAATAACTCCTCACCCTGCAATAACCTGTGTACCCATTCTTGCTTCCTCTCGGCCCCTGGGAGCCTGCAGTCTGCTCTCCGTCTCTATGGATTTGCCTTTTCTGGACATTTCTTATCAATGGAAGCCTACAACAGGTGACTTTTCAGATCTGTCTTCTTCTACCTAGCATAGCGTCTTGAAGGTTCATCCACGGTGTGGCATGCATCGAAACTCCATTCCTTTTTGTGGCTGAACACTATTCCGTGGTATGTTGGTACCACATTTTGACCATCCATTGATCCACTGATGGACATCCGTGTCATTTCCACCTTTTGGCCGTTGTGAATGATGCTGCTGTAAACACGCACGTGCAAGTGTTTGTTCCCATCCTGTGTTCAGTCGTTCGGAGGACAGACTTAGGAGTGGCATCTACCCAGTGCTGGATCCTTTGGCCATCCCATCCTTCACTTTTCGATGAATCATCACACTGTTTTCCACAGCAGCCGAACCGTTTGCACATTCCCCCCAGCAACATTCAAAGGGTTTAGTTTGTCCACGGCCTCTCCAATGCTTGTTTTTCAGACGTCTCCGAGACAAGGAACGGTGCCCGTTTCTCAGGACATGTGCAGGCATGCGTGGAATAGGCGATGTTGAAGAACCTGGGAGGTCCCTGGTGGCCCACAACTTCTGTCTCTCTTTCTTTCTTCCCTCTGGAAGCAGCACTCGGTGTCTTCCCAGGTCGGCTATATTGGTGATGTTTGCCTTCATCCAAAAGATGCGATTGATAACTGGAGGTAGAGTCGGGGGTTAGTCAACGTGTGGGCGCCCCGTGCCCGACTCCCACCCCAAATCCGTGCCAAACTATAATTGTTCTTCGCCTTTCCAAGCATCTGGGTGATCAATTTTCATTTTGAAGTAGGTCATCTGAGCTCCATTTTGCAAATGGAGAAACTGAGGCAGAGTTTGCCAAACATGGCTCATTTCCCTTGGCATTGCCATTTTTTGAATTTTATGTAAACGCTTTCGCTGCTAAGTTTGTGCCAACAGCATCACTGGAATTGTTTTTAGTTCTCTTGGCTCTCACCAAGTCTACACAATGCCACTTGAATTGGCAACGTCAGAGTCGAACCTCAATTTTCGCAATTAATCGCGCCGCAGTTAATTAAATTGATTGCCTGGCAGTCCAGCCTCATTTAAAATACTAATAGTTTATTTATTTATTTAGCTGTTTACAAAGCATTCTTAGCTGCCACCGTCTTGCAGGATTCCGTTTGGGTGTCCTGACGATGGGAATGATAATAACGTCCGTGTCTGATTATTCTGTAGTTAAGAGTTCTAGGAACTGGGTGTGGCATTTCAAACGAGGGTTACAATTTTGACTTTGAAAGTGGGACCAGATTTCCTTACTCAACTCAGTTCTCCCAAGGAGACAGAAGTCCCGGTTTAGCTACTAAACTTGCCGCCTTTTAAGTAAGTATTTTGCAGAAGAGCATTTATTCTCAATATCTGAGAAAGAGAAGGAGAGTACCAGGTTAAAGAGTGCAGTTGTGTGATTCCGTAGGATTGAACTCCCTGGACGATATGTAGGGGTGTCACTTTCCATTTTATTTGCTTTCAGAAACGTGAAAATAGAGTCCTATCAGGTCCTGGCAGAGGCCCTGCCTTTTGGTTCTTGATGTGTGTATAGATCTGTGCTAAGAGGCTCTTTGCTCCTACGTCATGGGGTATTTTTGTATGTAATGCAACAGTACTTTCCAGGTTCCTTGAAGCCTCATGAAGCTCTTTCTGCAGATTTGTGTGTGTTGGCGTGAAGCCTGTGTCCTAAGAGGGAGGGTCCTGTGCCACTAGACTTTCCTGAAATCTGCATGTGGTCTACACGACATCGCTGGGGGCCTCAGCCATCTGACATGGCTTCACCCACACCTCCCAGCACCGCTTTCTTGTTCCCTCATTAGGATTTCTCTGTGCTTGCATAATGCCTCAGCCATTTCATGATCTCTGTGTGAATATTCAAAAATGCCCAAAGAGGGGGGAAAAAAAATGCCAACAGAGGCTTTTCAAGCAGTGTAGAGGGAGCAGGGACAAAGCAGGTCGCTGTCTTGCATCCACATGCAGGATGATTTCACACGGAGCCACATCATTTAAGCCCAAATAGTCCTGAGAGGCACGTACAACCAGCTCCAGATGAACAGCAGAGCCGAAAAGTGAAGTCATTCCCCCTGGTCTACAGAGGATGCTTGGATTTCAAGTCCTCGCTCTGTCCGTAATGCCAGGTACCACCCCAAAAGTGAAGTGGCTCCTTCAGACATGCCTTGACTTTGAGTGCTGCCACCCTGTGCTATGTTGGAGAAACCCTCCAAGGACCCCAAGGGCCCCAGTCTTTGATGGACGGGGTCTCAAGATTCAGTGTGTCCGTCTGAAGAGCGCTGGACCCACGTTGGGTGAAACGTCCCCTCTGCAGAAACGTGCCCACGTAAGCCACACCAGGCTTGGGGCCAAGTGCTATGGGCGCTGAACTCCTTCTCCTCCATGGCTCTGAGGGGGAAACGAAAACGAAAACAGTCCGCAGACAGACTTGTGCGAGTTCATTTTCATAGCGGTGTGTGTGTATCTTTAGACCTTAACTGACAGATTCCCACAGCGAATCAGGTAGGGAGTTATCAATTACATGGTTAGCTAGGCGCTGCCCGTGTGCGCACTGTGACTTCCTGACAGAAGCAGGCAGAGAAGGGGGGAAGGACTAATATTTCTGGTGCAAAAGGACTGTTAATATTTTCAGCTGGGCTCCTCGAATATGCACGTTTATTTTGTCAGGAGAAAGATGGGCACTTCCGCGTCGCAAAGCCTAAAGAAGTTTGCATTGATAAATAGTGATTACCATAATAGTCTCTCGTAAAATATATTTTATTTATCAAATGAATACCCTTCTGAGCTTCTCTTTATCCTTCCTGTGATGGCTATATTAATTTCATCAAATTTTGATTTCTTCATGGTGGTGTCGTGAAGAGTACTTGAAATAATAAAATTACCCTGAGCAGATTGCTTATAAAACCATTTGCAACTGCAGGAGCAGTAATTGGGGCTATCGTTCCCTTTGGCTGCAGGATAATATATTCCTTTGTTTTCCTTTGTGAAATATTTACCGTGAGTTCCCCTTTAGCCCGAGTCTGATCTGTAAGTGGACTGTGTTTTGCTTTTGTGGGCTGATGCCGAGAATGGGATTCTCAAGTCTGTCTCCCACCGAGATACCAGACTTGACCGTTTGGGATTTCTTTGCAGGATCACGGAGTCAGAAAGAGCTAAAAGATGCACCATGGATGCCCAGAGTGTTTACACGTAAATAAATAGGAAAGCCGTGGCTGCAGGAGGGAAGCATTTGGGAGATGACCTGGTGGGAGAGCAGGGTCTAGAACCAGGGTCTCTTCATTCCTGGTCTTAGGTTCTTTTCAGGACCCCACCTCCCCTCCCCTCCTCTCTCCTTCCCTCCCCTCCTCTTTCCTTCCCTTCCCCTTATCCCTTCCCCTTCCTTCCCCTCCCGTCCCCTTCCCTCCCCCCCTTCTCTCCTCCCCTCCCCTCCCCTCTCCTCCCCTCCCCTCTCCTCCCCTTCCCTTCCCTTCCCTTTCCTCCCCTCCCCTCCCCTCCCCTTCCCCTCCCCTCCCCTTCTTTCTCTTCCCCTCCCATCCCCTCCCTTGCCTTCCCTTGCCTTCCCTTCCCTTCCTTTCTCAGTATTGCTTAGCTATTCTAATATCTGTGTTGCCAAAGATTGTAACATTTGCAATTGATTTGCTGGTTCCTCCCACATGAGGGGTCAGTGATGGGCCAGCTTTAGTGTTGTCCCTACTGTGGATGGGCTGAGGGCAGAGCTTGTATTGTGGGTTGTAGAATTGAAGAGTCAGAGGTGACAAGAGCCGGGATTATCCAGGTGGCCTGGGACGAAACCACCTGGAGCAGAGTAATCACAGGATGTGATACCTTTAAGCCAACCTGATCCAAGCAGCTTACTCATTTGGCTTCAGGGTACTCCTCAGAAACACTTAACAAAACATGTTATCAAAATATTAGAATTGGGTTTGTTTCCTAATGAAGGATCCAGTGTCAAAAAGTACTAATTATGACCGTTACCATTCAGAGAGGCTGCAGGTGAAAACCTATGATAATTTTGTTACTATAGGAAAATCTCTGTGTGATAACGTAAGCAACGTACCCCTCTCTTTGCCCAGAACACATCCTTAACATGTAAGCAATTAGAACGAAAACTAATATGCCTGATCGTGGCATCTTGAGTTCAGCATTACGTAATCGTGTTAGGATGGCTCTCCTCCTGGGAAGAGTAACACATTGCGTGTCTATCATTGAAGAGCCTTCTTTTCTTCTAGGAGACACCACGATGCCGTGAATCAGGGAGGAAGGAGGGGAGGGATAGGTCGTGCAGCAGCATGTTCGCTGGCCCATTCCCCTTGCCTCCTGGCCAACACCACTAGATTGTATTTCCCACATCCCCTTGCTGTTAGATTTGGCCGCATGACTGAGTTCTAACAGAAGGGATGAGCCCCAGGATGGAACTAGCCTGGATCCCTGAATGACCTCATGGAGCTCGCCTCCCGCTGGCAAGAGTTTACAGGAGTGAAAGATAAAAACTTCTTTTGTGTTACGCCTCCAGACTTTGAAGTTTGTCTGTTCAAGCAGGTAGAGTTAGCTAATACAGAAAAGTGGGACTGGTGAAGCATTCCATCTTTTTTTGAGAGTTGTCCTTTGTTCTTGCTCTGAGTCTGGTCTTCAGCAGAGGCCGGTACAGAGCAGAGCCTGGAGGTCTAAGGAGCTTTAGCAGATAAATTGGAAGTCCCCACACAAAAGCAGCACTCTCTAGGTCAGGAGTCAGCAAACCTTTCCTGTAAAGAGCCAGATAGTCATTATTTAAAAATAGCCATAGACAGTATATGACAAAATGGGCATGACTGTGTGCCAATAAAACTTTATTTATAAGGACAGGTGCTAGGGTGCCTGGGTGGCTCAGTGAGTTAAGTCGACTCTTAATTTTGGCTCAGGTCATGATCTCACAGTCGTGAGATTGAGCGTCACATCAGGCTCTGTTCTGGGAGTGCAGCCTGCTTAAGATTCTCTCTCTTCCTCTCCCTCTGCTCCTGCCCCACTCACTCCTGCTTGCTTCCCCTCCCTCCCTCTCTCTCTGTCTCTCAAAAATAAAAACAAAAATAGAAACAGGTGGCAAGCAGGCTAGAATTGGCCTGTTTGCCCACATCTACCCTGTGTGATGACCCACATTGCAGGAATCCTGGCATCGACTTTTTTCAGAGTGGTATTGATACACTTCTACTCAAATAAGTCAACTGGTTTATGTAACAACATACAAGCTGACCCTCGGGATCCTTCTACCAAAGTTATCTTGCCAGTTCTCGTGTTTTCATAAAAGCCCTCGGTTGCAAGTGGTCTGATTGTCCTTGTCTGTTTTCATGATCACCGTGTTGGTGTCTGTCGATCGATACCTGGCATTTTGGGTAATGAGTGTGTGCAGGGATGTAACAGAAAGGGAAAAAAGCAAGGAAGAAGGAAAAACAAGGATCCCATGGGGGGCGGGGGAGAATTTATTTATTTATTTATTTTTTCTTATAATTGGCTCACATGTTTCCAGTTTTGAAGCCTGGTTTTATTTGCCATATCAAGAGAATACAGACTGATATTTGGGCAAAATGAAAGAAGCCCGGACACCAATGCGGTTCCAAGGATCTCTGAGTCCCCTGCCCCCCTCCACCATCTCTCTCTCAGCAGCCACGCTCCGGCCACCCATCATCAGGGTTTTGAGACTTTGTGTTCGAGAACTGCTCAATCACAGATGACTTCAGCCCCAGCAGCAGTGGCCTCCATGACACGTGTGACATGATTCTTTCCAGGACCTAACTCTGGAGAGATCTCCATTTCCTGTTGATCGTGGGGGCCTTCTACACACAAACCATCTGTTCTGTGACTTTGTCACAGTGCATTATGTCAGGAAAGAGGAAACAGTTCAGGCTGTGAATCTGTGTCACTGGCACACAGGGTGTGGTGCCGTGTTGTCTCGCATTGTAGCTTGTCAACACCGCAGGGCTAACAGCAGTGGCGTCAGGGTCTCCGTGCCCCTGATCACTTCCCATCTCGACACCGGTGGAGCAGGTGTGTCTGAATTATCTGGATCCTTCCAGCAGGAGTACAGAAGTTGCAGCTGACGCCTGAGTTCCAACCGGCTGCCTTCTCACACTCACTCAGCCAGGATCCATCTGAAACAAAGACCTTGACTCGCCAAGGAATGCGGATGCTGTGTCAAAAGGTCATGGCGATCAGCCAAAAATGCACCATGCTGACCTCCAGTTCTCCTTGAGGAGTGGATTTGAGGGCATCCCGGGGTCAAAAGGATATCCAGCGCAAGCTTGTCTAAGATGGCATGGGAACATGGCGGAAATGTCAAGATTAACTGGGGCTTAAGGGAGACATTTACCAAAACAGGAGCACTCACACCCCTGGCTTCGTCAGCATTTCCCCAGGCGAGATGAGTCAAACATTTATATTTTTACATACGCGACGCGCTTGCAATTTTCAACCCGGGATGATAGAAAAACTTATTGAAAATAGTTAATCAGTTTTACAAAGACGCCATAGGTGGAGGTGCGTGCAGACCCGTACGGTTTTGAAAGTCACCTGGAGGATGCCTGTCTGACTCATAGCTTTACGAAGGCACATTCCTAATGTTCTCTGTGCGTTCCATGGGAAACAATTGGTTTGGACGTGAACTGGTTTCTGTTTTTAGACTCCGGGCCCACAATACCCTAAATAGGTTGGGGCTGTGCTGATTTGACCATTCTTTGCATTTTAGCGAGTTTTCTTGTTCTTTTTGCGCATACGTGATCTGCAGAAATTAAGGATGAATTAGAACAGGGATGAGAAACCCACAGTATACTTGACATCGTTCCCCAGTTCTGGCTCCACGGCAGCCATCATTAGCTCACGGATACGCTCTTTTCCACCCAAACGTGGATGTAATTCCCACACCCTAGCTAATTCAGTGCTCCAGGAAGTTTTCAACTGAGCGGGTGTGATGTACACGCTGAAGCTCATTTGCCATCCTGGATAACCCTCAAGGAGGGTCTAAACTACCACTCTTTTGATGTTGCTCCTTTTGAGAATTACAGATCAATTGCCCAGGGATTTATCGGACACCTTTTCCAATAACCTGCATTATGTTAAGCAACAGAATTTCAAGGTGAACGAGAGACTCCCTCTGACCTCAGGGACTCGGGAAAACACAGTACTTCAAGGTCATGCCACAAGCTTCTACAAAAAGGATGGTCCAGGGGTGCGGGGAAGGGATATTTATCCACCAGCAAGTGGAGAGGGAGAAGGCTTCCCGGGGAGGCGATCGTGGGGCTTCCTCAAAGGACACCCCCACCGTGGTTCTTCAAGGACAGCTTTCACAGAGAACCAGCTTCCCAAGGGGATAGGATTGCGGGCCCAGTAGTTCTCCTGTCTCTTTGCCTAAAGCACACAGAAGGTCTTCGTGATTCGAGATCTCCTTGCATCGCGCCCGGAAAGATGAATACGTTTATAAGTGGGCTGTGCTTATTAATCCACTTCTGGCTTTGTTGTTCTGGACACCATGATCGTAGCTTTCTTTTCTTTTCTTTTCTTTTCTTTTCTTTTCTTTTCTTTTCTTTTCTTTTCTTTTCTTTTGTTTTCTTTTCTTTTCTTTTCTTCTTTCTTCCTTTTGTTAAACTTGGGACAGTGCTGTTTTTCTATCTTGTAGCAGGAGTAGGTTGGAATGCATTTGAAAATTAAAAATATTTTCCCGGCAAAGGCGCGATGTTTCAAGTTGGTTCACACTGAACCCTTGCAACTTATTTTATCCCCGTTTCAAGCCAATCTTGAAGGGAGGAAAACAAATGGATTGTGAAACCGGAAGGTATCTCATTTTTTAATCCATTGTTTTAGTGAGAGTTTAGAGCTTTCCCATAAAACATGTAGGTTGAGAAAAATGGGGAAAGAGCTCTTCAAGGACTTCTCCTTGTGCTCTCTCATGTTTCAAGATACTTCTTGTATGACGGCGCATATGTCTTTATTTCTGTACAGAGCCCTCCACGTTCAAAAGCCAAGTAAAGTGAATTCATTTTGTGCTAACGAGAGAGCTGCTCTGTATTGGTCTAAATGCCCCGTGTCCGTCCTTTCTTGGGCTGCTGAACTCTGCAACTCTCTAAAAATGTACTCTCCAAAAATTTCCAGCAGGACTTTCCCCCACGTTTAAATAAAGAGCCCAGCGTGGTAGGTCCTGCTACTTAGAGCATGGCCCATAGGAAGCCAGGGGCCTCATCTGTCCTTTTGTATCAGTGGCAGTCCTGGCAGGAAAGAAATGATACACCCACATAGGGTAATTTGAGGAGCGTTTAATAAAGCGATTATTTATACAGGTGGGGTCAGTGTGAAAAGCAACCATAAGAGATAGGGAGCTTCCCAGGGAGAGTGGTGAGGGTGGCCGTGACCATCCTACACCCAAAGGAGCAAGGACGGGAGCCACATGAGGGTGTCTGGGTGAAGAGGACCACCTGGCAGGAGCTGTAACCTTCAGCTGAGGAATTGAGCCTAAATCTTTGGTGATACCTTTCTCACCAGGAAAGATCCCAGGGTAAGAAACATTCTCCACCATTATTGAAGCCCATCTAGACACCAGATGGTGAGAGGAACTCATTGAAGTAGCTCATATTGGTCAGCTTTTCCAGCCATGAGGACAAAAGGGTGGAGAGTAAATCTGGGCAGGGAAATGGAAGATTCCAGCGTAAACGTCATGTTAGCCAAGAGACAGAGAAAGACTATATAGTCTGTGTCCTACCTCAATCTGTTGTTTCTCAGCTCTGTCCTGTGTCCGTCACCAGGGCCAGCATGTTGGTATGTGGGTACCATTTTGTCACTGCCCAGCGGGCAGTTAGGCAAAGCATATGTGGGTGGTTCTTTTTAGCTTCGTGCGACGGGTTTTATTTTTTATCAGGAACCAGCCAGGGGGTTACCTAAATTGTCTATAAAAGCAAGAAGAAAGTGATCAGTGCTGAGGTCAGTGACTCACAACATAAGTCATTTAACCTGTAGAGCTTTGAGAATTTTTTTTTTGGTGCCTTAATTAACAAAATTTAGTCTGATCAGTTTAATAGTGTGAAGTAAATACTTTAACTTACACACGTCTCATGAGCTCTGCTGTCTTTGCTTGGACTCGTGAGATAGAATGGCCTGCAGTCGAGTCACAGCACCCTCACAATCTGAGCAGCACCACGAATGAGTTCATCCAGCCCATCAGTCCACACCTGCCCTTAGGCTGAGGGTCCCTGTCCACAGCATCAACAGTTCCCACACCAGTCAAGTTTAGTGGGGCCAGCAGTGTATTTCCGTGGTGTTCAGCTCGCAAGGATTTGAAGAGACAAGCACAGAAAAAGACCCGCCAGTTGGCAATAAATACTGAAACGGAGAAATTATCGTTGTCGATTCAGGGATTGGACGTCCAGTCGGGACCTGCTGCAGGGAAGAGGTGGTGGGAGAGCAGAACCCGAGAGAAAACAGGAAGCTGTTCAGTAGAGAGGATAATGGGACGGGTGTGCAGAGAGGAAGGTGAGATGCTGAAGAAGAAAGGGAGCCAGAGGAAGCAAAGTAGGACGTAGGGTGTGTGTGTGTGTGTGTGTGTGTGTGTGTGTGTGTGTGTGTGTGTTTCACAGAGAGATTGAGATACCGAGACCCTAACCTCTCTCTCAGACCAAGGACCTCCATTCTGCCCCCCGGATTTCTAACCGTTGGCTCTGTTTTCCGTGAGGCCTACCTGGGAAGGGTCCTGTCCTCAGCATAAGGCACTGCAACTAGTCTGGCCGACCTAGTTGTGGGGGAGGGGACTGTCCAGCTTGAGTGGCTTTTCAGAATCCTGAGCTACCAAAGGGCAACAGCTGTGTTATTGCAAATGCTGTGGACTGCGTTTTATCAACGCCAAAATGCACATCACAACGACAACAGCCCTTTGTTAACACTGGGGAGCTCCGCAGAGCCCCAGGGAAATTCCATCACCACCCAAGTTGTGGGATGCCTTAGTGAACAGTCCAGGGTGCAGAAAAAAAAATAATAATAAAATAAATGAAAGAAAGAAAAAAAAAAAGAAAGAAGGCAGGAAGGAAGGGGGGAAAGGAAGGAAGGAAGGAAGGAAGGGTAACATCTGGTTTCAGACCTGTCAGGACCCCTCCACTCTTAACTGAGCCTCTGTCACAGTCTTTCTGGTCCTTTGTCTCCATATTCGTTTGGCATTTTTTAAAAGGAGACCCAACAGGTGATGAACACGGTACAAATGATTTTCCCTTAAGAGAGGGAAGTGTCATACTGAGAAAAAGGAGCAAATCTCAAGGGGGAACTTGTCTCGAGACCAGAAAGCTGGGAAGGACAGCTTATTTGGATCCTAGTTATTTCATTAGATTTATGAAGTGCCTTTGAAAAGAACAGGGTACTCTGGGGACACGTCCGAACATGGCAGCCCTCGTCTTCCCAAAGAAAAGCTAAGAGGGAAAAGTGAAGGAGAAGACTGTACCGAGTCCGTGACGGCAGATTCCGCCCGTGAAATCAAAGAAGAAATTTTGGAGAAATTCTCACCGCTGTGCTTTGAGAGTCACCCTGAACCATTTCTTGGAAGGTTTTCCCACCATCTTTCCTCAGGGGTGAGAGGCGACAAGACGGGGAGGTAAGAGCATGGGTGATGGAGCCCAGTTAGCGGCAGTGGGGCATTGGCAGACTTTTTCACCACTCGGAACCTCGGTGTCCTCTTCTGTGAGATACAAGCCACGGAAGAACAGCTCCAGGGATTGGTGTGCAGATTCCGCGAGAAAGTGAAAAGTTAGCCTCCTGAAGAGTCTTAACACGTTGCCTCGCCTATCCCGAAGACCTTAGCTACCACCACCGTTTTTGTCTTCATTTCCATCATCTCGCACTTCGGGCCCCTGTCCGTGTCCAGCTCCCAAAGATCCCCGAGATCAGAAGGTTCCTTTGTTCTCATAATACCTGCAACAGAATAATCCTCAAGGTGTCGTCGTTAGTGGATGCCGCGAAGAAAAGGAAAATCAGGTGACCGGGAAACGTATCTTGATGGATCTGCTTCCACTGCCTGGGCTCTCCGTGGGCATATATGCTTTCATTCATTTGTGAAACTAACATGCCTACAACGTGCTAGTTATCGGAGATTCAACAGTGAATAAGAAATATTTATAGTTAAAGAAGCCTGCTGGGGATTCTGGGCCACCAATTCCAAGGATACCAGTGTACTGCTCGTGTGTGCCTTCGTCTCCCTCTTCTGCACAACCAGCTGCCTCCACTGCCACGATGGTGTTCTTTGAGGTGAGAGTAGCCTACCATGGCAATGCGAGGTGCTTCCATTTTTAGCTTTCTCAAAGCAAGGATGAATCTTTCCTTTTCATCTTGTGGGCTCCCTTATCCTCTGTTTTTGCCATCTGCCCCCAGTCCTCCCAAGATTTCTGCCAGTCTCCTCCGAAGGCAAGCAGGGAGTCATGACCATCCCTCACTGGCTCCCGGGGTGGTCGCTGTCTATGGTCGAAGCCTTGGTTTGACCACCATAGGCCTTCCCGGGTCTTGCTGTTCACTCTTTCCAAATGCTCATCATCTCCCTTTCTTAACCCCTTGGCTATACTTCAGCTACCCCAATGCAAGTACTACCTTTCTCTGGGAAGGTGTTGCTCTTAAATGATAGCATTTGGAAACCCAGCCAATGCAGGGTGCTGGAAGAAGGAGACACTCACCTAAAGATCAACCCGAATAATCTGTGAAACAGAGGAGCCCAAGTGCCTTCTCCGGCTGCTTTACCATTTGAACCCTGGGTTCCAAACCCAAAGGCCCCGTGTTCCAATAACTTTTACTCACCATGGCTTTCAAGCGATTGGAACAAGATGGTCTCAAACCCATAGACTCCAACACACTCGAACATCCGTCTCTGTCCACGTGGATCTGAGAAGAGGTCCAGCTGGGCTCAGTTGAGCTCATTTCGCATCACCTGCGCCCATACGTGTGCGTGTGGTTGTATGTATCTGTGTGGGGTGTGTTTTTCCTCTGTCAGAATGAAAGGTTTTATTCACGCCAGCTCCCCATCCGTTCCCATTATTCCATCCTAATGACCGTTACCGGCGTTGGCCCACGGTAGCCTCAAAGCTACCCAACGAGGCTCACAGAGCGGAAAGATCACCTCGTAAAAATCAGCAGGAAGGTGGCAAGGTGAAGCAGACCTACCAGGGCCCCCCTTGCCATGAGGGAAGTGTCCTCTGAATGCTCCTTGAGGTATTAAAATAGCCCCAGGAGTCCCTGAATGCTAAGTTGGCTTTCTCCCCAAACCTTATAAGTAGGCAATCAGGATTTAACGACCCACAAATTTCCAATTTTTTAGTTTATGAAAAAAATATATACATATATATTTTTTTAACCTCAGTTAGAGACTCATCTTTAAAAAAAAAAAAAATACTCAATGATTTCCTCCCTCTCTTTCCGATGAGGAAAACCGGACTATTTATGCTGCATTTTAGGCTTTTTTTCATATATAATTTTTCATATAAATGCACATTTTCCCCTTCTTTCGGGGCGGAAATTTAACTTTTGTGGAAATGTGATGTGTGTTTAAATTACCAATTTCATAGGCAATATGTCTGATAATTGCGGCGAGATACTGAGTTAACTTGCAGCAGTGAGTTTACGTGACAAAGGGAAAATCAGTTTGTTTGCGGGTAAGCAGCGGATAAGGCTCCCAAACTTTACTATTTGGGGGTTAGTGGTGTGGGGGTGGGGGGGGAGCGGGGAGGCGGGGGAGGTTGGGGAAGGGAGGCCCTGAAATTGCTTTTTATAATTAAAAAGGGAACCTCAGATGTTTTTATATCTTGAATATTTACAATAAAACCTTTAAGTGCTTGTCAAGAGGGTAATGTGTCATTAACTGGGGACTCTGCCTCGCCTCTCCTCTCGGACATGACAGTGCAGCAGGATAAGAGAAGAGTAATTATAGTTCAACAGGACTGCCAGGTGTGATAAATGACTAATCAGCACGCAGGAGCCTCTGTCCTCAAAAGAGGACTATTACAGTGTTATCAGCTGCAGGCCCGGGTGTGCGGGGCCCCAAACAGGGACGGGGACAGGACCTTGCGCCGCGCGCCTTGGCAGGCCTCTCGTGAGCCTGTGGCTGTCGCTTCGTTTTGTCACTGGCGTCTTTGTGAAGCTGCCACCGGGGGGGAGGGGGGCCGGGGGGGGGGAGGGAAACACACAGGGGCTCAAGCAATCTGCCTCGTGCTAATATTTATATAACACGCTCACCAGCTTCCGTCGCCCGAGTCCAGGGGTGGGGGTGGGGGGATGCTTTTCCAGGAGCGGGGTTGGCGGGGAGGGGGGGGGAGGAGGGGGGTTGATGGCCTAAGACCCTGCCAGAAGGCGGTTCTCCAAGATGGAATCCGTGGGCCTCTCCTGTCCTTTTCATGTGTGTCGGGCGTGAGTGTTGTTCCTAGTGTATCCGACTGCTTCCCGTACGGGAACAATGCCGAACTGTTCCCTGGGCTGGCGGACAGCTCAGTCCTGTCCCTGAGAACCCCAGATGCTCCCATGGTGGCAGGGGGCGGGGCACGCCTGACCCTTGTCCTAAATGTTCTTCCACTCTGCCCGGGATCTGGACACCTTTGGATTTGATTCACTTATGAATCCTCCTTATGATCAGGAAACGTTTCCTATCGACCTGGAGGGAAATTAATCAAAACCCCTCTCAGACAAACTGCGTTACTTGATTCTTTGCTCATAAACCCTTTGTTTGTTTGTTTTCTCCTCCCAGCGTGCTGAAGGATGACATGGGAGTAGCGAGGCCACTTAAGAAATAATTGTAAAAAAGGTACCTCAGGAAATAGCCATTTGAGTATGAGGAGGTACCTGATACGGAAAAGGACATCATGTGTTTAAAAAAAAAAAAAAAGAAAAAAGAAAGGAGCTAGTCCGACACTTTTGATACAAAGGTTATTTTTATAATACTTGCATTTTTATCGGTTGACATATTTTAACAGGGAGCCCTGACTGAAGTCACAAAAATTATGACTCTGGCACCCGAGCTCCTTATCTGACAAATGCAAGGCGAACGGTCTTGTTCTTATCAATGAGATCAGATTTCAAAAATGAACACAAGACCGAGACGTGGCTTTGTGCACAGATAACCTTGCAGGCGCGAACTCCCAAACCAGAATAAAAGAATCCGCTCTGAAATAATGGGCCAGGAAGCCCCATCGCGTCACACTGTAATAGACAGTGGGGGGGTGGGGGTGGAATCAAAAGGGGGAAAAACTCATTTCATCTCAGTTAATGGCAGGGAAACAAGGCAGAGAAGGACTTTCCGCGTAGCGGAGCTGGTGTGACAAACACCAGGGCTTCGCCGTGTCACGCGCCATTTGACTTTGCACTCCGGCTTTTTTCAGGAGCTGTGAAGCCATTATTATAATGTGAAAAAGGTGGGAAGAAATACTCCCTTCTGGACACCGGAAGGGCAAATGAGGTGCAAGCCTTTCTTCTTCTTTTTCTCTTCTTTTCTTCTTCTTTTTTTTAAACTCTCAGTGTCTTCTTTGCGTTTATGCACAATGTGCTCAGACAGGGTAAGAGTCCCCCTGGTAAAAAGGCTGGAGAGTTGCCAAGGAGTTCACTGTGCCCTTAGATAAACAGGGTGTTTCGGCTCTGCTCACCTCCTTTTGTGACTTCGCTGGCTGGAAAGTAGCACACGTATGTTCTGACCTCAGCTCCTCTCTGTGCGCGTTATTTTCCAATAAGAGATTTCAAAGCCCGAGTCCCATCCTTGCTCTAAGTTCTTGGCAGGAAAGAGGGACAGAGGTATCCAGAAGCACGGTGGCCAGCCTGGGTTCTGTCTGTAAGCCGCCACCGAGAAGGGTACGTGTGGGCTGCTTTCCTTGGGGCAGGGCACACAATGGGGAGATGAAAAGAGAGCCTTCCTTTTTCATTCCTCGGCCGTGGGCAAGCCAAGCCCTTCTGCAAATTACGGAACCCGAGGTGGGACTTGGAGGCTGATGGAAATGAGCGTTTTTCTAACCGAACGATAAATGCGGCCACTACCCTCTCAGAAGAGGAGGGCGAGAGCGAGAGAAAGAAAGCAGAGAAAAAAAGATAAAAGCTCCAAACTGGCTTGTTCGTACGTGGTTATCCGGGACAGCAAGATGACCTAGACAGCCAGCCTTTGAGTCTCAGGACCGCTAAAGTGTAAAGAACAGCAGTGACATTCTGGTCTGCAATAAATCACTATAAAAATGTTTATGAACCCTGCAATTTGCTGTCTTTTAAATGCAAATGGAAAGGGGCACCATTGCAAGTGTAAAGGAGACCGGGGTGGCCTGCAGGAATTATAAAATGTCGCCGTAGGTTTTGGAGATGGTGTGATCTCAAATGGGACCATTTTCGAATGATTTTGCATTTCTGCCTCTGTGACAGTTGGGTTAATTTATCAACGAGATGGCCGTGAATCACGGGGAGGTGGAGGCTGGCATCGCCCTTAAACAGTGGCTTTGGATGAATGGCATTTTCATTTCCCTGAAGGAAGAGGGAAACTAGTGATTCAGAATCCAGATCCTGAAAGTTGTCAGGACAAAACGAATTTAGAACGTGGACCCTTCAGTGAAAGTCGGCTCAGGCATAGAGTTTTTGGTTTGTTTGTTTGTTTGTTTGTTTGTTTATGAAACTCTCATCATTTTTGCATAAAATCTCTCTTTGGAAATTTGAAGACTCGTGGCTAGATGAAGGAACCCCAATAAGGGCAGAATTTAGCCATCCTACACAGCACAAGAGACCCTCCCCGCCAGCTTCCCAGCTGAGTGCTCCCTGCAAGGAAGGTCTTGCCATTTGGTTTGGTCACCCTGAGGGTATCTTTTCCACCTTCATAGAGACCGGAAGGCTAAGACTGGAGTAGGAAGTACCACAAGAGTTTTATTCCAAGGCCGGGGTCACCTCTTCCCAGTCACGTTACTTGGCTACATTGTTCTTTATGCTTGACCCCCCCCCAACTTCCCCAGGGGTAAAACATTTGGCTCGGGGTTTGCAGTAAGCTGGTGCACACGTACGTCGCTTAGCACAGGGCCAGACCGCCGGGCAGAGACCCGTAACAGCTTCGTGTTTGTTGGTTTGTTCCTTTTCCCTCTCTCCCCACCCCTTCCCATCCTCCCTATCTAATGCAGAGGGAGGGGAGGAGACGAAGAGACGGTGATCCGTTTACAACCAGATGTGGGCTGGAATTGAGGTGCCATTCAGTCGTGGAGGTCCTCGGGTTGTGCTCAGAACCCCTGAAACGTGAATCTGGCGAATAGGGACAGGTACAGTGAAAGAAAGCAAACAGCGCATGGAAACAGGTTGCCGCGCAATTCTCCCGACTGTTCCCTTCCCGCTTCCCACCTGCCTCGTATGGAGCACGCCCAAAGCAGGCACTGTTTATAGAGCCGTTGCTTGCAAAACATTCCCCCCGTCTCCAACATATGCGCAGGAAGTGCCGCAGAGCTGTGTCCCCCGCTTACGCTCCCGCGAAAAGCATTTGCTTGTTTTCAAACACAAGTGTCTCACGCAGATCGGAGGGCGAGGAGCGGATCTGTTCGCCTTGGCGGCCCCTCGCTCAAATGTGCATCTCTGGCAAGTCCTGTCTGCTGATCGCACCGCCACTGAGCGGGCTGGCTGTCAGATTCCGAAGTCATTATGCCATCTGTTTTTCCTATCTTCTGCTCTCCCGTGTAGACATATGTTCGAGGGGGTTGTGTGTACGAGGGGGAGTGCTTTTTTCTAGGGGAAGAGGAGGAGGAGGAGGCGGGGGGGGGACACCTGTCCCTGCCTACTTCTCCAAGAACCCCAGACCAAACTGAAACAGAATTTTAAAGGTGTCCAAAGTGAGGGCTCCCGGTAAGAAATTCGACCAGGTGGGGTCATCTCCTGGAAAACATCCCCATAACAGCTTTGGAGACAATGTGCCTTTTGTGTTTGTAGTAACCGAGGAGATGCGTGGCTTGGATTTGTTTTCCTTCTTAGCCTGGTCACGTTCCACAGAGTTTTTTTGTTTTTCGGTTTTGGTGGTGGTGGTGGTTGTTATTGTTTGTTTTTAACGTTTGCTATTACGTCTGTATATCCGTATGCACCCCGACCTCCCCATTCCAGACTTTTATTCTTTCTGTAACTTCCATACTCCTTCGTCTTGCTGGCTTTCACCCGTGTGTAGCCCACGGAGCCGATCAAATTGACTCTCGCCTTCCTGATCACACCAAGAAGCCTAGGGTGTGGCAGATTTGTACTCATATTTATTTCTTCCTTTCCCTCCCGCCCCCTCCCCTCCCCTTCTCTGCCCTTCCCATCCCACCTATACCCCTTTCTTTTTATTATTCCCCTAGAAGGAAATATTCACGCTGGCTTGAGGGAGGTTAGCAACGGTAAGGCCAACGAGCCATGGGATGGAGGCCGGAAGAGATTTTCCATGCACATTTCACGCTGCCTTCCTGGGAATTTCTGGATGTTTTGCAGCCTAATGCTCAGCCTCCCAAAATTCTTTAAGAAAAATTGCACAGTGTGAGTAAAATGGGGTCGTTTGTCTCTTGTGCTTGTGCCCCACGACGTGCTAGAACTCACGTCAGTCCGCGATGCTGGCCCCCCTCTGCCTTCTCTGTTAGTCTGCAAGCTCCTTGCGTGAAGGATCGTGGGTTTTTACGTTTTGTCCTTGGGCCCAGAGCAGAGCCCGCTGCCTGCACAGAAAGTGCCCCACATGTGTGTGTGGAAGGAACTTGCAGAAGCCCACGATTTTGAAGACTTTCCAAGGAGGGACTCGGCAAGGAACATAGAAACGGAGGTGGTTAAGCACAGCGGTTAATTCTGGAGTCCTTCTGAGTTCAGATCTTGGCTTTACAGCATACGTTCTGGGTGCCAGAACGTAGTTAAGCCTCAGTTTCTTAGCATGTACAATGGCTGTAATAGTAACGCCTCCTTCCTCCAGAACTCGTGGGTTGGGTGAAGTCGATTTAATGGGATAGGAAATTGTCCAGCGCCATGCTCAGCATAAACAAAGGGCTCTTTAACTGTGATCAATAGAGAACATCCACCTCGAAATGTGGAAACGGGTCTTGCTTCCACTGAAGTGCCTTTTGAAAGCACCAATCCGATCCTGACCTTAGGGCATGTCTCTGAAATTCTCTCATGTTAGCATCTCTGAAATCTGAGCACATCTCGAAGTCCCCGTCAGGCAGGCAGCGGCGATATGAGATTTGTCGCCGCCTTTGCATACGTAAACATGCCCAGCGCCAGCGATGGAACTTGACTTGAAGGGCGGGTGTTGGTGGCTTTGAAGCAAAATCGCAGACGTAACGCTGGATGGAGTACCTGCTTTCAAGGAACCGAAGGGCCATCGGGGTGGAGGGGCAGGTGGGCCTGGCTACATTCCAGAAGTGGGAAGCACAAGCAGGTTTCGCTGCTTTACGGAACTGAACGGCCCTCTCGAGAGCCCAGCACCGACGGCTTTTCCTCTTTCGCGGGGTTCTTCTAAGAAAGGTTGTGTCACTCGTGCTTTCGGTGGCACAGAAGGTGACAGTTCGTAGAGGAATACAGGCACCCCGTGATTCAGAGTTTAAACGTTATTCAGCGAGAGTGGTACCTTTACTTAATGTGAGGAAATTATAGGAATGCCTTACCGTGTGTTCCTCACTTATGTTGTTTTTGTAGACAGAAGAGTTAATCTATGACACGAATGGGTGTCTGATGATGTCTGTAAGTTCTTGCACTAAGTATAAAATTTAAAAAGTCTAAGTGACAGGAAAGCCTTGTGCCGTATCTTTTTTAACGTTTATTTTTGAGAGAGAGAGGGTGAGTGGGAGGGGGGCAGAGAGAGAGGGAGACAGAATCTGAAGCGGGCTCCAGGCTCCGAGCTGTCAGCCACGGGGCCTGAGGCGGGGCTTGAACCCACAAACTGTGAGATCATGACCTGAGCCAAAGTCGGACACTTGACCGACTGAGCCAGCCAGGCACCCCAGCGTTGTGCCATATTTTAATTGGCAGCATTTTTTTTTTCCCTTCGTGGAAAATAATGCCATCTATAATCTCAGATTCAGTTAAAAACAGTATCAAATCCCCCAACGGGAATATTTAAAGAGTTTCTTCGTGCTTTTGGGGTAAGGGCCAGAATTCTTCCTATGACTGGGCGGGCTCTCCAGGGCATGGCCCCTGCTCACCTCTCCAGACCCTTTTGCACCAGCCTGTACCCCTGCACCCCGGTACTGAATTTCTAAGCCGCGTCCACACTGGCACACCGTCCAAATCTCACCTCACGAGGTTCCGCCTCTGCCTGGAATATTCTTTTTCCTTCTCCCTCTATAGACCCCACCTGGGGTAGACAGGATAATGGCCCCGAAGTTGCCGACATCCAGATCCCCACAACCTGCGAATATATGAGGTCATGGGGCAAGTGGGGCATTCGAGTTTCAAAATGGAATTAAAGCAGCCGGTCAGCGGAGCGTAAAATTGGGAGATTGCTCTGGATTATCCAGATCGGTCCAGGATAGTCACAGAGCTTCCTTAAATAGGGAAAAGGGAGGCAGCAGAGTCAGAAGCAGATAGCAGAGCACAGAAGACGTGGCCTGATGTTGCCGTCTTTGAAGAGGGAGGAAGGGGATGTGGACCAAGGGATGCAGGCAGCCCCCGGAAGCTGGAAAACGCAGGAAATGAATCCCCCCTGGAGCTTCCACAAGGGAACAGAGCCCTGCTGACACCCACGATTTTCGCCCAGTGAGACCCATTTTAGACTCACGACCTCCAGCACTATAGGAAAATAAATGTGTCTCTTTTTTTTAACATTTATTTATTTTTGAGAGAGAGAGAGCGAGCACACATGAGGGGGGCAGGGAGGGGCAGGGAGAGAAGGAGACACAGAATCCCAAGCAGGCTCCAGGCTCCGAGCTGTCAGCACAGAGCCCAACGAGGGGCTCGAACTCATGAACCGTGAAATCACCATCTGAGCCAAAGTCAGACGCTTAACCAACTGAGCCACCCAGGTGCCCCTATGTGCGTCTTTTAAGCCACTAAGTTGTGGGCAATTTGTTCCAGCAGCCACAGGCAGCTGACGGACCCTCCGAAGGCCCCTTCCTCGGGGAGATCGTGTCCAGCCTCCCCCAGGGGCTCTCAGGGGACCTCACGTCTCTCCTCCCTTGCACCCACGCGGTTTGTCGTTACGCCCTTATTTGTGTGATTATTTCCTTAATGCCTGTCTCCGCCATCAGACTGTCCGCACCGCAAGGGCAGCCATAGTCTCTGCTTCACTGTGATGTCCCCACAGCCCAAGGCCCACCACCACCCCGGAGCCTAAGAGGAGCTCAGCATTTATAGAAGGAATGAATACACGAATGCATGCGTGTGTGCTGGAGTCCATGAACACGTTCACTGACGATTCCACCGGAGAAAGGAGGACAGGCCGCCACCAGCTGTAACGAAGCACAGACCCCACATCCGGGGCCAGCGACACAAGGGCACTTTCATTCGCTGCTGAACACACTTCTGAATATGGAGCGAGGAAACCGTCCCGGACCCAGTCTGTTGAGACACCGGCCGGCCCCTTTGCCTCCTCTCCCAAGACAAAAGCCTTTCCCCAACCCCCCACCCCGTGCCCCCCACAAATCGAACACACCGTCAGCTGCCCCCCTTTCTCCCCATCCCCCCCCCTCAGTCTCCACGGGGGAGTCAAGCTGAATATTTCTTTAAGGGATGCTGTGGAGTTTCTTCTGGTGGAGTGAAGGATTTGTAGCAAAACCCAGCATGTAACTTGAGTGTTCTGTGAAGCCAGATATCGGTGCCAAGCTAAATTTGTGTGTGCAGCTTCTGTTTAAGGCAATTATATAGTGTGTAATACCCAGTAGAGAAATTAAGTCGAAGTACATTTTGCCCATGGAGATTATCCTCTCAGTTGGATTTATTTTAAACAAGTTTTGCCCCTTATACATTAAGGTGCGTGCCATAAATCACTTATGTAATAAACTACACTGTATTATGTGGGGGGAAAAAAATGAGCCCCTGGTAGGGGGAGAGACTTCAGATAGAGCCAGACCTGAGGCAGGGAGGGAGGGAGGGGAGGGGTGGAGGGAGGGGGTGTTCTGCAGAGTCCGCAGGGGCGCAGCTCAGGACGCTGCTGTCGGGAGGCGCTTATGTAATAACTGCAGGGGTGTCGCTTTAGGAGAAGTCACACCGCACGTCTTTCTGGAGCAGGCTCCTGGCCTGTCTTAATTAGCAGCCGTCCTCAGTGAATCTGGAGGGAGCAAGAATGATGTCGGCTTTTATTAAGGATGAGAAAATGGGGAGAGGTGGCGACGATAAGGGACCTGGGGTCACCACCCACCAGACTCTACGGATAATCTAGGAACTAGTACAAGACATCCAGTGACATTGGAATCTCGGAGGATATTGCCGGGCACCTTGGGTTTTGATTTGCTATCTCGAACAACTTTTATCATAGCAGAACTCGGACTGATGCCGTCACTGTAGCAGATCAATTACTCTGAGCTCCCACCCTCTGTGGGGCCCTTTGTTAAGGCCCTTCCCGTGATCTAGTTGATTCTTCACAAGCAAACTAGGAGGGTGGCGCTGTGTTTATTCCCATTTCACAGAGGAGCAAACTGAGGTTTGCAAAGTTTCAACCACGCGCCGAGTATCTCTCCATCGATCAGGGCGAGATCGAGACTTCACACTGGGGCCCGTCGGGCTCCAAAACGTGTTCCCACAATCACGAAGTTATACAGCCTCTCCTAGACGCTGATTTGAGAAATAGCTTCACAATGAAACGCGCCAAGGGAGACTGCCTGTTGTCCTTAATGCAGAAGCACGTTAGAACTCACCAATCTGTGCCGTTTAGGAAAGAAAAATGATATCGCTCGGAAAATCATTTAAAAACTTCCTGGCGCACACAGCTGGCTCACCACGGAGAGCATGCCATGGGGCCTCAAAGCACACGTCAGCAGCGAGCCTGTTCAGGCCCTGCTGTCTCCTGCCGAAGAACCTCCTTCCAGAACCCTCCTCTGCGGACAGCCACTCCAGTTTACACGTTCGGCATCCTCTAACTTTGAGAGCCCAGTAAAACCTAGCGCTTAGCGAGAATCGGACGTGGATAAGCTGCTTGTAATTTATGGTTTAATGCAGCATGGTGTCGAAGAAGGTGATTGCACCGAAAACCAATCACCCTCCATTGTCACAAGGAACGGGAGAAACAGGGACGTGGTCTGACTTTTGCGGACAGTCCGCTCTGTACCGGGAACCTTCCATCCACGGTTTCATTTCAACTTCCCATTATCCGTGTGGGGCCTCTCTCAAGTATTTCCCTGTGGCTGAGAAACAAAGCCCCCCCCCCCCCCCCCCCAATTCACTGCCTTAGGACCGCCGTTCTATTAGCCATCGCGAGTTTCTGGCTCAGGACTTTGGATAAGTCTTGGCGGGCGGAATCTCCGGTTCCATGTGCTGCTCCCGGGGGTCATTTAGTGGCGTTCAGGGGACGAGAGGGCCGGTCTTGGGGGTCTAAGATGGTTTTGCTCCCACGTCCAGTGCCTGTCAGGATGGCAGGGAAGGATGTGTTCGGCTGGGCCCTAGCAAGGTGGGCTCAGTGTGGTTGGAGTTCTGGAAGGCAGCCGTCCCCCCAAACACAGCCGAGGTTGCATGGCTACTCTGCCCTAGCCTCGGAGGTCACAGGGCATCATTTCTGCTGTATGTCTTTGTGGGAAGCTGTCACCTCTGTGCTTCATGGGGGAACCAGCCCAAACCCACCAGATTCCAGGGCGGGGGGACAGACTCTGCTTCTTGATAAAGAGTAGTGACGAATCTGTAGCCAGATTCTAGAACTGTGATGGGGCCTCTGCCCTTTGTTTTGTGGGGGGAAAAAGGTTCTCCTATAATCTCCCCATTGCTGGGTGCCCCCCACCCTCTAAGTCTCTTTCAGATGTTCCTATTTTAAATTTTTTTTTTAACGTTCATTTATTTTTGAGACAGGGGAGGGGCAGAGAGAGAGGGAGACACAGAATCTGAAACGGGCTCCAGGCTCTGAGCTGTCAGCACAGAGCCCGACGCGGGGCTTGAACTCACGGACCATGAGATCATGACCTGAGGCGAAGTCGGACGCTTAACTGACCGAGCCACCCAGGCGCCCCCAGACGTTCCTATTTTAAAGTCAGCTGATCAGCAACCATAATTCCATCTGTGATCTTAATCTCCTTTCGCCTCGCGACCTAACACATCTATAGGTGCTGGGGATTCAGATGTAGACATCTTGGGGGGGGGGGCATCCTTCTGCCCCCCGTAAACGTTCTGTTGACTCCTCCCAGAGCCCATCTATGCTGAGTGTGCCCCATCCTCCACGTGCCCTGGCTTCCCAGGCCCCTCTGAGTGTTTGCACATCACCGGCATCATCTTTATCGTCTCTGTCCCCACATCACACAGTTCCTAGAGACACGGACCCTGGTTTTGTTTTGCTCACCCGCCGTCGTGCGTGCGCAGGGCTACATCCAGCACATAGACGACTCTCCGTGCATAATCGTTGAATGAGTAGACATGCCCGGGGGCAGTACCAAACAGTGACGGGCACCCTGGATGCTGCCTCCTCCAAGGAGAATTCCTGGGATAACAGAGAGTCTATTCATGTCTGTCAGGCAGGCTTGGATCTTTCTAATTTTCCACTGGCCCAGGAGTGTCGGAGCAGAGCCAAAAAGTACACGGGGGCAGGAAAGGCTGCGGTCAGAGGCAGACCCTGTTAGCCTTGGCCCCATCTGCCAGGGTCTGCTGGTTTTCATTACAGCCCTAGTACAGCAGAAGATACCGTGTGACTGCGGGCACGCTTCAGCAAGCCCATCCCTCCGGATCCCCCGCACCATGCGTCCCTCTCAACTCTTAAATATCCTTTTGAAGCCCATATGTTCAGTCCACCCCAACTTCTGTTTATACTGGTGCAGAGCGAGGGGCTGCTCAGATTCTGGGAGTTGCACGGGAAGGTATTAAATGTGTTTTGAAAATACTTGAAAGTCCAGCTGTGTATGTTTTAGTATTATATTTAGCCTTAAATTAGAGACTCCGTATACCTCAAGTAATAAAAAGGCACAGCAGGGACTTGCGTTTCCCTTATGTTTGCTGGGGCCGTGCACCTAGGTGAGATTTTATTATTTGTAATCTTTTTTTTTTTTTTTTCTTGGTCGGTTGTTTAATTCCGCAGCTTAATTCCGGCCTTTATGCTTTTTGAGGTCCCCGCTTGCGTTTCAGAAAGCAGTCACTGTTGTTTTGCCTTCCACTCGAATTTAAGAAAAGCAAAGGGAGTAGGGAGGGGAGGAAGGAAGTACAAGTCAGTACCAGACCCTGAGCTGGGGGCCCTGGCGTGGTGAACCCGCAACGCGCCCTTTTGAAGAAGGAGAGTGGGGCCCAGCAAGACCGAGATGCTCCCTGACTTTCGCCGTGGTTCACTTTTTGCTTTGAGTGCCGTCTTGCTCTCTGCCTGTGGCCCTGACCTCGGGCTTCCTGATACCCCCTGCTCCCATCTGCAGCGGTGGGGGAGGGGGGGCAGTCCCCAAGAGCCCCTCCCAGCCTGAAGTCCAAGGCTGCTTGCTGAGCCTTGGGGGAGAAGGAACTCGTGCTTCCCCAGTGTCACTAAGTGCCCAAGCAGAAGGGCAAAGTCGCAGGAGCAATGTCGCCTGTAACCAAGGATGAGGGTCCAGCCTATGAGTTTCCTTCGCCTGCCTTAACAAACTGCTACGACGTATCTGGCTTAAGACAACTCACATTTACTGTCTCACAGTTTGGGAGGCTGGAAATGCCAAATCAAGGTGCTGCTGGCCGGGCCGTGTTCTCTCTGAAAATCCTGGGGGAGAATTCTTCCTAGATTCTGGCATTTCTCAGCAATCCTTGGCTTTTGTGGCTTGTAGGTACATCACTCCAAATGTTTGCGAGGCACTGGGTTAGCTTTCTATTGCTGCTGTAACAAATTAGCACAAGCTTAGGACCTCAAACAACCCAGATTTATCATCCTTCAGTTCCACCTGGCAAAGGTCCAACAACACAAGTCTCGAGGCTGAGATCAAGGTGTGGTCAAGGCTGTGTTCCCGCTGGAGACCCTAGGGGAGAAGTTCTTCTCTTGCCTTTTCCACCTCCCAGAGATCTCCCACGAGACTCTGGGCCCCTTTCTTCCATCTTCAAGGTCAGGAACGTGGGGCTGAACTCTTTTCACAATGACATCTTTCTGGCTCTCTCTTCAGATTTCCTCTTCCCCCCCCTTTTTTTTTTTAATTTTTATCTTTTTTTTTGAGAGAGGGGGAAACAGAGTGTGAGTGGTGGAGGGGCAGAGAGAGAGGGTGACACAGAATGTGAAGCAGGCTCCAGGCTCCGAGCTGTCAGCACAGAGCCTGACACGGGGCTTGAACCCACGAACCATGAGATCATGACCTGGGCCAAAATCAGGTGCTTAACCGACTGAGCTGCCCAGGCGCCCCCCTCTTCCACTTTTAAGGACCTTTGTGATTACATTGGGCCTGCGGGATGATCCAGGATAATCTTCCCATTTTAAAATCAGCTGATCAGCACCATAATTCCATCTGCAATCTTAATTCCCCTTTACCTTGTAGCCTAAGATATCCACAGGTTCTTGGAAGTAGGGTGTAGATATCTTTTGGGGGGGGCATTATTCTGCCTTCCGCAGTCATCTTGTCACCTGTCCAGGCACTGTGCAAAGCAGAGACGATACCACAGTAAATGATACCAGCAAGGCCCTTGTGCCCGCAAAGCTTATGTTCTGGTGGGGTGAAGGGCGTTGACAAGGTCAACAAGCAAATAGTGTAATTACAGGAAGCACAAGCGGTGTGTGTGAAATAAAAAGAGAAGGGTGCCATGATGGAGAATAATGATGGGAAGTCCTTACATAAGTAGAGTAATCAGGGAGAGCCTCCTGACCAACCCTAAAGCATGAAAAAGGGCCTATCATGTGACGCACTGGGGAAAGACGTTCTAGGAAGAAGGAACAGCAAACACAGTGGCCCTGAGGCCTTGAGAAAAATCATTCCGACTTCCTTCTATAAAATATATCGGAGAAGGTGAATGAGGGTGACTGTTAGTAGCTGTTGCAGTGATGCAGGAGAAAGACGACAAAGGCCTCGTGCGGCAGGTGGAATCATAGCACTGGAAGATAGCCATACCCTAATCCCCCGAATGTGCGGCTGTTACTTTATACGGCAAAACGGGATTTTTGTTTTTTTATTTTTTTAAGTGACTTAATGTGTGATTTTATTTCATATTACAAAAATATTAACCAAGCAGCCAGTAGTCAGATGGCAAGCACTCTATAACAAATTCTGTTGAGGTTATGAGCCTAGGTTTTCAGAGTGTCACTGAATCTAAGAATTGACTGCAGAGTTTGTTAAAAAGGCGTATTTTTTTTTTAATTTTTTGTTCAACGTTTATTTATTTTTGGGACAGAGAGAGACAGAGCATGAACGGGGGAGGGGCAGAGAGAGAGGGAGACACAGAATCGGAAACAGGCTCCAGGCTCTGAGCCATCAGCCCAGAGCCTGACGCGGGGCTCGAACTCACGGACCGCGAGATCGTGACCTGGCTGAAGTCGGACGCTTAACCGACTGCGCCACCCAGGCGCCCCAAAAATGCGTATTTTCAAGCTAAACACCAGATTCTAATTTAGTAGGACTGAGATGGAGTCTAGGAATCCACAAACTGTTGGCCAACTTAGTGACCCTGGCAGGAGACAAAGAGATTACTATGGAGTTAGGCATACCCTTATTTCTTACTTGAACTGGAAAAGTGGATGATGGGTATGATAGAATGAACCTTATTAGACAATCAACGGAGAGGCAGGAACGGGCCAAGGTGTTTTAGCCTAGCTTAAGAGGCTCAGATTAGAAAAGGCCTCCAGTATCACACCAAAAAACCTATGGATTTGAATCTTGAAACCAAATAAGGTTTCAGAGTAGGGAAATAATAATCTGAGTGATTTTTAAAGGAACGTTGATTTGCTGGGATGAGTTGTAAAGATGGAAGGCCGGTGAGGTTTAGAATGAGGTGATAAAGGTACGCATCAAGGAGGAGGTACAGACAATAGGAAAAAAGGAGTCAGAAGTCATATTGGTAAAAATGTTGAACTTCCATTTACGTACGTAAGGATAGGAAGTTAATATTAAATACATTAAAAATACTCATTAAAAACATAATAGGAACAGCACCAATAGCAATAACAATAATAAAAATAGTAAGAATGAAATCTTTAACAGGTCTTCCAGACGTTTACTTGCATCGTTCTTGAAACTCCACAGGAGCTCAACAGCAGTTTGTGTTGCCTTCTTTCAATGGGGCTTTGAGAGCAGAATTTTCTTTACTTTCATGAAGAAAAGCGAAAGGGCATTTTTAGATGTGATGCAGTGAAGGATCTTGAGATGAGGAGACGGTCTGGGAGCGCCTCACTAAAATCACAAGCGTCCTCATAATAGACACAGAGGAAGGTTTGACCACAGAGTTAGCAAATGTGATGACGGAAGCTGGCTTGAGTGATTGAGGGAGGAATCATGGGCCCAATAAGACCATAGTCTCTGTGGCCTGGAAAAGGGGAGGGGACTGATTCTGTGGGGCCCACGCCTTGACTTCAGCCCAGGAAAGCTGGTATCAGCCTCCTGGCCTCCTTGCCTCCAGAACTCCAAGAGTTCTCGTGTTGTTTTAAGCTGCCACATCTGTGACCATTTGTCAGGGCAGCCCTAGGAACCTCGCACGTCTCACTAAGGATGTGCTTTTGGACACAGAGGAGGAGTCCTTGACATGGGCAGAACTTGGTCCCCCTGGGGCGTGGGGAGAGCCGGGGGACAGAGGACGTGGGATGAGCCTACGGTCCCTACTTGGGTGACTGACTGGAGAATGGTGGTGTTAACTGAGAGAAAGACGAGCAGAGGGAGGAGAGAGAGTTCAGTTTGGGCCGTGCTGAGACCGAGTGCACAGATGAGGCCCAGGAGACCCTGGCTGTGCGGGTCTGGAGACCCAGCTTCAGGCCGAGGGCCTGGAACCTATTAGGCACTCACTGAATGAGTGAATGAATGAACGAATACTTGATGTGAATGTGGCAATCCTCTGTGAATGGTGGTAGCTGACACCATCAGATTGGACAAGATACCCCGAGGCTTGGTATTTCGGTTAACCTTTCTGCTTAAAGGTATGTCCCTGAAACCTTGTCTTATTTAAAGGCAATTTCGTTTCGGCCTGACTTTCCTTCCATGCCCCCTGTGAGTTTTCCCCTCCGGGAGACACCATCTTTCAACCTCCCATCCCCCAAGCGATGGGATGCCACTTTTAAATACTGGCAGTTTTGGGGGGCACCTGGGCGGCTCAGTCGGTTAAGGGTCTGACTTCAGCTCAGGTCATGATCTCCGGGTCCGTGAGTTCAAGCCCCGCGTTGGGCTCTGTGCTGCCAGCTCAGAGCCTGGAGCCTGCTTTGGATTCTGTGTGTGTGTGTGTGTGTGTGTGTGTGTGTGTGTGTGTCTCTCTCTCTCTCTCTCTCTCTGCCCCTCCCCTGCCCCTCTCTCTCAAAAATAAATGGACGTTAAATACTAGTAGTTTCTGGGCCAGACGATGGTTAAGAGAAATCAGTGTGATCAACCTGTATGAACCTGAGGAACTAGGCAAGCCCTTAGAAACTATTAGATGCTTAAACCTAACTGCAGAGTTAACCTAAAGGGAGATGATCTTGGGGGGAAGTGTTATCAGATGAGGAAACAGACGTAGTCAACTTACTCGCCCAGGATCCCATAGCTGCTCAGCGACAAAACCAGGATGTGAATTGATAGCTCCTTCCAGGATACAGAAGCGCTTTAATATTTATCATCTTACTAATAATAGTAGAGAAAATAAATCAGAATAACAGCTACCCTTTATTAGTCACTTGGTACTCCAGGCTCTTTCCCAAGCACTCTGCATGCGGTTGGTGCCTCCTAACATCCCCAGGAGCTAGTTACTTTTGGTGGATTAGCTATGTGTTTCTGCATGACAAATGACCACAAACTTAGGAGGTTAAAATGCATATACATTGTCTAATATCCCCACGGGCCCAGCCTAGCTATGTCTTCCGTTCACAGTCTCAGGAGGCTGAAATCAAAGTGTCAGCCAGGGCTGGCGTCTTCAGAGAAGTTGTGGTTGTTGACAGAGGTCGTTCCTCTGTGATCACAGGGCTGTGGTCTCCATTTTCATGTGTGGGGGTGGGGCTGCTCTCAGCTCCTGGAGACTGTTCTCGGGTTCTGGCTGTGTGGCCTTTTTTCCATAGATGCTTCCACAACATTTGCTCCTTCAACACCACGAGAGATTCCGAATTTTTCTCTTCCGGGAGGGCGCTCTTTCCTTTTAAGGGGTCACCTGATTAGGTCAGGCCCACCCAGGATCATCACTGTCTTGATTGACTCAAAGTCAGCTGCTTTGGGACCTTAACAACATGTGCGACTTCTCTTCCTTGTCAGATAGGGTAAGCCAGTCGTGGGAGCAAGCCTTCCTATCATATTCCTAGATCCTGTCCACACTCCAGAAAACTGTAAGCGTGTGTATCTTAGGAGGTGGGAATCTTGGAGGCCATCTTGGAATCCTGCCAACCACAGTCTGTGAAATCCCCGTTTCACAGATGTTGCAACTGAGACTTAGATATATTATGCGGCTTGCCCCAGGCCATGGGAAGACAGAGCTGGGATTCAGGCCAGGGCCCATCAAGTCAGGAGCCCATGCCTCCTAGCACCAGGCTGGACTGCCGTCACCCTCGTCCCCCGGCCTCCACCTGGAGGTGCTGACCTTGCCGCTTGCTGCCTCCAGAGAGGTGCAGGTGGCTGCACCTGTCCTCGGCATTGTCCTCCAGCCTCTCAAGCTCCCGCCTGCGTCCGGAGAGCAGAAAGGACGGACCAAGTGCCAGGGCCTTTAAGTGAAGCCGTATTTGTACAGTGAGCAGCACATGCACAAAGAGGCAAGCTAAAAATGTCCCTGACCTTCTAAAAATGGAATGCCGTGGCCAGGTAGTGAGTCAGCTCTGCGACGCTCATGCAGTCGTCCTGATTCAGGATCAAATTTATTCCTCATTAAACGTACTTTAACTTGATTACAAACAAGCCTCATATCACTTACGGAACCGTCGGAGCTGGCCGAAAGGGTAGGTTGTATCTGTGGCTACCTTGCTCTCCCAGACGTGCGAGGTGATCGCCTCGCCTGCTCAGAAGGCCCACTCACTGGTGGACTCTTTGGAGCTGTTTAAGGAAAGCAGGAGCTTGATACGGATGCCAGTGGGCTTGAATTTTGTAAGCCTGGACGTGTATCCTGCTCTTTGCAGATGAATGGGGGCTTCTGGAGTCCAGAAGACCGAGGCTCCATGGTCCTGTGGGTGCATTGGTCTCGAAGTGGGTGTTAAGAACGGTGCCAGGAGCTGGCAAGAGTGTGATGAGCTGTAATGAAACGCGGCACCTGCCCTCCGGGGGCTTTCACTCTAGACATCAGTCAGAGCAGTCAGATATCCGGGCGAGGAAATGTCCTAAGACATCTAGGGCACAGCTGTGAGGGAGAGATGCACATGAGACAGCACCTCATGGAGTTGTGAGCTCGTCTGGGAAGCTTGTTGGAGAAAAAGAGGCATAAGCCGATCGAGGTCTGGCCTTCCTCCGGTTACGAGAGGAGTTCCATAATTTGTGAACCTGTGCCCTCGGGCAAGGCCCTGAGCCTCTGTCAACCTCAGAGTGTACTGTTGAGAAGTAAATGGATGGAAGAAATAACGGGTCTTGAGCATTGCTGAGTACTAAGCAAGCTGCTGTCCCCAAAAAGGCTCCCCCAGCTGTCCCTTCTTGTTTTTGCCCTTAACGCTCTTCTGTTTCTTCTCTACCTTACTCATGCCTACGTTAAAAAAAAAAAAAAAAAAAAGAAAGAAGAGAAAAAACCCACCTATAAGGCTCATGTCTGTTTATGAGTCCGGCTTCCCTATGAGGCGTTTTTGAGCTCCTGCTGTGTGAACAGATGAGAAGAACGCCCAGAAAGAGAGGGACCGTCGCGTCAGGGAGCACCTTATGCTGAGAGAGGGATGCCCGGGCATTGAGGTGCAGGGCTCTTAACTCATGGAGGCTTCTGGAAGGGTACAGTCTTCACCCAGAGACCCATGGGACTGCGTTGGTTAACGAGGGGAAGCAGGGCCTGGCTCCCGGCAGGGGTCTGGGGACAGAACAGATCTGCGAGTGACAGCAGGGGGTGCTCTGGCCTGGGGACCCCCCAGAGAACAAAGGAGGCTAAGGAGGCCGCCTTGTTGGGGGCGGGGCAAAGAAGCAGACCAGTCGCTGATATGAGAACGTATGGGAAGGTGATGAGTGTCACGGAGAGAAAATGAAGTGAGGCAGGAGGAGCGGGCATCGCATTTGCTCACAGGATGGTCGGGACGGTCTCCCACGGGGGAGGTTCTGGGGGCCGGTGGCGGCAGGTGGGCGGGGACCCAGCAGGTGCTAGGGGGGAGCCTTCACAGCAGAGGGGACATGGATGCCCAGGTCCTTCCGAGGGGGCAGGGCTACGGGGTTGGGGAGATGGCGGCAGGGCACTGAGGGAAACCCAGAAGGGTGGCAGGATCAGCTTGTTGAGGATGGTTACTTCTAACATGTATGATCTCGTCTCTCAATAGTAAATATGTCTTCCTACATCCTCATGCATAGGATGACGCATCTTTATATAAAATATAGATGGTTGTGGGGCGCCTGGGTGGCGCAGTCGGTTAAGCGTCCGACTTCAGCCAGGTCACGATCTCGCGGTCCGTGAGTTCGAGCCCCGCGTCAGGCTCTGGGCTGATGGCTCAGAGCCTGGAGCCTGTTTCCGATTCTGTGTCTCCCTCTCTCTCTGCCCCTCCCCCGTTCATGCTCTGTCTCTCTCTGTCCCAAAAATAAATAAACGTTGAAAAAAAAAATATATATATATATACAGATGGTTGTGGGGCACCGGGAGGCTCAGTCGGTTTAGCGTCCAACTTCGACTCAGGTCACGATCTCGTTGCTCGTGAGTTCAAGCCACACGTCGGGCTCTTTGCTGACAGCTCAGAGCCTGGAGCCTGCTTCCGATTCTGTGTCTCCCTCTCCCTCTCAAAAATAAATAAACATTAAAAAGAAGAAACAAGAAAGTGCCCGTGGTGGCTGGTGGCCACAAGCTGAGAGATCGCTGTGATCGGTCAGTGAATAAAGGATCGAAGGCAAGGGATGTGGGAAACGAGGCAGAAGGAACAGAACACATACAAAGGGCTAGATGTTCCACGAAGCAGGAAATATGCCTGCACTTTCCCTTCCCCTGTGGCCAGCTGGCACCTGGAACAGGGCAAGCAGGCACTTGGGCGCACGGTTCTCTTTTCCTGCAAGTCACGTCCCCTCCCGACATGGCCCACGGCAGACTGTGACACTCGTTGTAAGCCTGGCTGAAGGCAAGCATGAAGAAAGTCCCCTCCGTCCAGCAGTCATTTGGCGGCTCACCTTGTTGACTGCCCATCTCCACGCTGACGCTCTTCTCCTGGCCCTGCCTTCAGGTGCGGTGCATCTGGCGACCTTTGCACCCGCTCTGAGCTCCAGCCCCAGAACGTTCCCTCGCTTCACCCTCCTGAAGCCGCAAGATGTGCACGCCTGTCCTTGTGGGGATCAGCTCCCCCTTCAGGCTCTACTGGGGCCTGGGGAGGGGAGCTCTGATGTCCCCTGACACCCCTGACAGCCCCTGACACCCACCCCCACCCCCATCCCGTCCCTCCTCTCTTCTGATGCCTCTTTTATCTACCCTGGAGTTGTGTGTTTTTTCTCGCCTCTTTCTCTATAAGCATTTCTTGAGCCAACTTCACGTTGCTCTGTGGAGTCCCTCAGAGCCCAGGCATCTGTGCCCCAAGCATCATCTACCGGTCCCCACTGAAGACCAGGGACACTGCTTGTTCTTTTGGTTTTCACCTGGAGACACCAGCCTCCGCCCACTCGCCAAGGGTTAAATCTTGCGGCGACTGGGTCCCGTCTCCCCCAGCTTGGTTTGTATCACGGGCTGCATTAATCCACCCAAGTTTACTTGGAGACCCAGTTTGAACTCAGATGGGAGCTCCCGGAAGCAAAGCAATTGAAGGTTCATTTGTTACTTTTATTATCTCATTTCTTCATCTTTTTTTTTTTTTAAATCCAAATTGCCTCCTATATGGGAGAGGCTGGGGTCCTCTTTTTTCTCCTCTTGGTTCTGTCTCTGCCTCCTCCCAGGTGTTTGCAGTCACGTATTTTGCATTCGGTGCCTGGGTCCGATGCCATGAGCCCCAAACACCTCTTCCCCCGAGAGGAGAAGAGGACGCTCCATAATCTGTAAGGATTTTTCCTCTCTTCCCTTTGTCAGCTGGCATGCGAGATGCTTCTCGGGCTGTAATTTAGAGACTGTCAATTTCCGAGAGCGGCTGGGGAGCAGAGACATGGGCTGCATTTGCTCGCTTCAGCTGGAATCGGGTCTGAGCTGGCATACGGCGAGGTCTCTTTCTGGGAAGGGACGGTCCTATTTAAGGAAGGCCCTGGCTTTTGTCAAGTTCAAAAGGTTTTCATCGTCTTCCCGAGGTGGTGGTCGTGGGAGGGGTTGTTATGACACATCGGTCTGGGGAACGCCGTGCCCGGGTCGTGATTTATACCAACAGATACTTTCCTGGGGAGGGTTCCGCTCCACAGTTGGGCACTGACACGTTATTAATGCTTTCCTGTTTTCTATTGTCCCTGAATGGAAAAACACTTTGGAGCCCTTAAATTTTCTCAAGATGTCTGTGTTTTCCTGGATCATCGCTCAATTTTCCACGGTACGGAAAATGTAAATGTTGCTACATTTGGTTCGGGGAATCTGGCAGTTGCTGCAAATCCTTTTAAGATTTGCAGCCCCACAGATGCTTTCACCTGGAGAATCCCCGACTTGGCAAAAACAACCTTCTTCCCAGCCACTGCTTTTGGAGCCACTCCTGGATTCCCGCGACTTTGCATACATTATTGATCATGCCGTAGAGCATTCCTTCAAAGGCGATGTCGCTGTCCTAATTCCAGAGCTGGGAAAAATAAAGCTCAGAAATGAAGTCACCTTCCCGTGAGGATACAGCTAGGGAGTGGGTTCCAATCCAGTTTCTCGGACTCCAAGGCTCCCGACCGCACTTTTGCATTCCTTTCTGTTTCCTACTTTTCTTCAACGTACATTTGTCCAGTTCTCTCTTACGAGCTCTTATTTGGCCCCACGTGTTTCCAACGAGCACTTGTTTAGTGAGTAACTGCGGTTGCACCTAGGAGGAAGCTGCGATGCCCTACAATAGCCAGCAGAAGGATAGATGCACCAAATTCACCTTTGAGCGATCAAAGACAGAGAGGGAGAGATCTGATGACCCAAGTGAGACTCGCAGTGAGCTTCTTCTGACAGCTACTGTCATCCGGGACCTTTGTCCCCCAAATGTTGGTGTGTAAGAGGTCATTGGATGCTTGTGTCCGCTTGTCTATGGCTTGCCGTTGGATTGTCACAGTATGGAGAGCTTCCTCTGTGTTTCTATTGTATTCTGAGTACAGACATGGGCCCTGGAGTTAAAACAGGGAATGAGTCGGTTGAGCGTCTGACTCTCGCTCAGGTCACGATCCCAGGGTTGTGGGATCGAGTCCCGCGTCAGGCTCTGTGCTGAGAGTGGACCCTGCGTGAGATTCTCTCTTTCTCTTCTCCTCCCCTTTGCTTACTCTCTCCCTCTCTAAAATAAAAATTAAAAACAAAATAGAGAATGAATCACGTAAGGTGCCTGACTTCATGGGCCTTACAGCTAAGGGAGAGAAGCAAAACTCTGGAGTCAGATCAACTTTGGCTGCAAAATTCCAACTTTATCATTTTTCCAGCTCTGTGATCTTCAGCGACTTACCTGCTTTTCCACAAACTTCTGCCTCCTTTCAAGCGGCCTTACAGATTTGAGAGTTAACTGGAGCGTCTGCCGCATAAAATAGGTCCTCAGTAAACATTAAAGTCTTTATTTCTTTTTCCTTTCAATGAGCAGTTGCTTTTCCAAGAGGAACACCACAGCAGATGGTTTGGGAAGATGCCTCCGGGAAAAAGCCTGGCTCAGCTCAGGGGCTGCTGGTCGGGTTCGGCTCTGTCATCTACATCAAGAGCTGGAAACACAGCACACACCTAGATTTTTCTTTCTTCCAGGCTGTCTTCTTAATCTTCTGATTAAGCTAACAGTTACCTCCAGCAGGCCCTGAATGGGTGCGAGAGAAAGGTTCCGCTGGCAGAGACTGAGGGTTTCTAGAACACCTCCTACTGCAGGGGGGTGTCATGAAATATCATTAGAGATGCTCTCCTCCATTTTGCTTCACGCTGATGCTCCCCACCGCAGGGACGAATGGAGGTGCTGTGAGGGTTGGGGGGGGCTCACTCCCCCACCGAATTCTCTTCTCATCTCAAGGTCACTCTCTGTCCCGTGAGGAAGAGCTCCCCCTTTCTGAACGTTCCCTCTTCCCAAGTCCCCAGGCCTCCCTTCGCCCAAGGTGGCTTCTTAAAGAAGAGTCAGGTCATATGACCTGGACTTGAGCGAAGTCCCCCGTCCCCATCTTTGTATCTTTCTCATCCTCTCCTTATTTCTTCTGTTCCAAAATTGCCGCCTCCTCCTCTGAGCCTGATTTAGTTCATTGTCTTTCCTGATGTTTGAGCTTCCCATCATCTGCCCTGCCCACCCCTATCCCAAGGAGTCTCTGGTCAACCCATGTGCCTTCTGGAGCAGTGGGCCTATCACCTTCCTTCCGAGATTTGGAGTGACCAAAGCAGCTACCCTCAGCACCTTGAAAATGGATATGGCAGGTTGTATATTTCTTCTAAAGTGGCACTTTGTCTCAGAAGCATGGAGTTTGGGACCCCTGATGGGTATTTCTCCCAAAGCTTACTTAGAAAAAATACCGTAGACACGGGCATCCACCATAGGCTGGGTAGGTCATTTGCTTCGGTGTTATGTAGCTATGTTAGTTTTTCGTCCATACATCCCCCGCCTTAGTCCACAAAAACTGGAGGTGACTAGAGCTGGAATCTGCAAACTGCTTCTGTAAAGGGCTAGATAGTAACTGTTTCGGGCCTGGCAGGCCATATGGTATTCGTTGAAACTACTCAGCCTTGAGGTACAAAAACAGCTATATACAATACATAAATTAGTGAGCAAGGCTCTGTCCCAATAAAACTTTATTTACGGACACTGAAATTTGATTTTCAGGCGTCAAGAAATTATGTGCTGCTTTTAATGTTTTAGTAAAGACATTCTGTAAAAGCGTTTGAGTCTTTTGTGATTCCAAGTTTTAATTTGGCTATTTCAACCCCCTTATTTGAAGAACAAATTATGGGTAGGCTATACATAAACAGGCTGGTGAGCTGGATTTGGCCTGTGAGACATAATGTGGTGAAGCGTGGCCGAGGAGATTAATAAGCAAAGAAGCGGTAAAATACATGTAAAAATAAAGACCAGGCAAAAATACAGGCAAAGGCATATTTGCAGGCCACAGTATCCAAAAAGGCTATGTATTTGAACTGAAGATTTAGCTCTGAGTTTCCTGGTGGTCAAAGGAAAAATGGAAACAGAATCATTTCCACAGTTTACTGGCCATTAGGGCAAAAAGAAATCAATTCTTCATGGGCGGTAGAGGTACCATGGCCTTCTGAATTAAACCCGGGAGAGAAATTTGATTTCATTGTCCATGATTTTATTTTGCCCTCACCAAGTCCAGTCTCAGAGTATTTTGCTCTACTATGTAAAATCAACAATCAACCATCTTCTGGTCATTGTAATGGTGTAGATTATATCTGACGGTTGTTAATTAAATACCTCGTCATGCTCTGGAGCTAAAGCCAAATAGTGCTCCGTAAACATTATGATTTGTCAGTAATCAATGTGATCTGTATAATTTGTGAGTGATCAGATACTTTACCCAAAAGCAGACTATTGACTTCCATGCCTACCTTGGGAGAAATTGCCACTTGGTCTGTGTCTACACAGACCTGAGAGAAGAAGAGATTTGACGATGGTCTGATTAATTGAATCAGCGGTTTGGGGGAGTGGGCTGTCTGTATTGATCCAATTAAATAGATAATTGTCAGAATTGAGGTCATGTCTATGAAACACCACCATTTCAAAGCCAAAGAGATTGTTTCAAATATATAATGCACACCCAATCAATGGCAGCTGCCTCCTCCACACGCAGTCAACCAGAAAGTGATTGATTCTATAGAGCTATATACTGGGGTCTTTCCCATTTTTAGCAAACATTTATGTGCTAAATACAGTGCTTTGAATTTTTTGTTCCCCGTAGACCCAAGGGCAGTGATTCATTATGCGGATAAGGGGATGGGAATATTCAAGTCAAACGTTGGAGTGACATAAGACTGCAAATAGTCCCTTTGAGGGGGGAAGAGAAAACCAAAGAGGTAGGCAAGCTGGTGTTCTCCATACCTGTGAGCTCAGGAAACATTACCTGAGTATATTGGATAAGCAGGGGAGACTCTGGGCTCTCTTAGGGTGTTCCTTTATGGCAGCCACACTGAAGGGCAGACTTTTAACTCCCGGTTAGTGGTCAAGTAGAAAGGGAAAAGGAAGAAAGCAGAGGGCTTGACTTTAATTTCCATATCAGATTGGAGACCCAGTCTCACCACTAACTAGCTGGTGATTTTAGACAAGGTAGGCAACCACCCTGATCCTCAGCGTTCTGTCACCTACCTAACGAGGGTAAACATACTTCATTCATTGCGTGGCTGTGTCTATACCACGCACACGGTCAAGGTTGGTTAGCCTGCTCCTTCTCTACTGACGCCCGCCGAGGAGAGGAACCGGTTGCTAGCATGTTTCATCTGAAACGTGGCAAGAGGCCTGCCCTTCTTGTCTGAACAGCACTACAGCAGTCAGTATTCGCCCGGACAACTGATGAACACCCATCGCCTGCCAGCTGTGTCGCAGTGAGCAATAACTTAATTTTTGGCACCTCAGTTTCTTCATCTGTAAAGTGGGATGATAATACCCACTATAGGGTGGTGGGGAGGAATGAAGGTATCAATAATCCCAGTGCAGCATGAAAAGACAGTCCAGGCACATAGAAACTGATCAATAAATGCTAGTTATCTATTGTAAGTTTATTTCATTATTTTGAGAGAGAGATAGCGTGCACGAGCTGGGGGGGGGGGGCCGGTGAGCAGCAGAGAGAGAGGGAGGGAGAGAATCCCGAGCAGGCTCCGCACTGTCAGCGCAGAGCCCGACGTGGGGCTTGAACCCACACACTGTGAGATCGAGGCGACCACACTGAGGCGAAGTCAAGAGCTGGACACCCAACCAGCCGAGCCACCCAGGCACCCCTATCAATGCTAATCACCTTTGTATTAGTAAATCAGCGTTCCAGTTCGCTGGGTAGAAAGGGAGAGATGGGACACTCCAGGCAGACGAGGTAATGAGATCAATAGACAAGAAAGGAAAAGTGCTGTAATGCAAAGCTGTCTGCAGATACGAGGGGGGCGGGGGAGGTGGTCAATGCCTAAGTTGGTGCATCTTCCCACACACACAGTAGATTCTTCTTCGGGCCTGCCATTTTGGCGTCTCTGAAAACAGCTGGCCGTCTTTAGGTTCGGCGTGTTGACTTCCACCACAAAAGTAGAAAAGGCAGGTAGCCGGCTGTTGACAGATTTTTCTTTTTAAGTGAAGGGATATGTTAATGGGCTTAGCCTGACAAGGAGCTATCAGATGGTGGGTAACTAAATAGATCACCCCAAGTTGTTTCGCAAGGGTAGAAGACCGAGGGGATACAGAAGCTTTAGAAGTTTGTTCTCAGGGAGGGCAGAAGACGTGGTATTTGTTTTGTTGTTGCTGTCGTTCGGTTCAAAGCTGTGTCTCCACGGGTGGTCTGGTGCTTGGCACATAAGAGGCTTTCATTATATACTTGATGAGTAAATAAATGAATGAGTGAGTGAGTGAATGGAGGGAGGAAGGGAAAGGGGGAAGGAAGGAGGGAGGAAGGGAGGGAGGGAGGAAGGAGGGGAGGGAAGAAGGAGGGAAGGAAGGGAGGGAGGGAAGAAGGAAGAAGGGAAGGGGGGAATGAAGGGAGGGAGGAAGGAAGCGAGGGAGGGCTGAACACGATGTCCATAGTAAAGACAATGCAAAGGCATCCCACGCATCTGTTCGTAGTAGACTGGGCTTTCGGGCCCTTTGCCTCCCTTTGATGGGCACGCTCGTGGAGCATTTGAGTGCCGCACTGGGTCGCGGATACGGGCTGCAATGGTGACGGCCGCCAGGTCCCTGCTCTGGGAGAAACTCGCGCTTTGTTCGGGGTTCTTCCCTTTTTTGAGCCACAGACAACCTCGGGCACCTAGTGGAACCTACAGACGGCTTCTCAGCCTAATGTTTTGTATTTTTTTACTCCCCCCCCCCCCGAATAACGTTTTTAAATGCATGATCTAAACTACAGAGAATCACAAAGGAAACCAATTATATTGAAATACAGCCTTCCAAATATTGAAACTTGCAGTCTAGTAATAAATGTTCCTCCTAATTAACCCATTCAATAACTCATCTAGTGGTGGCTCCATTAACTTCTGATTATCAAAGTAGTGGTTGAAAATGGTATTTTGAGGTACCAGCTACCACCCTCATGTCATATGAAAAATATCCATGATTTCTGCTGTGATAAACGCACGGACGCCTCAAATATCATTGCAGCTTGTCACCGCCAGGAAGGAAGTGGTCAGTGTCAGCTAGGGGTTAATGAAACGAAAAGGTACCATCTCGTCCAGCCCGGCACACCCTGTCTCTCTGGAACGGTACCCGCGACACCCGGATTAAGGACCCTCTTCTCGTTTGTGCTTGTTTCCTGGTAACAAAGTGGTGGAAGGACCTGCAGGACGTGCCAGTACAGGGAGTCAGGGGGTTACGTGGAGCGGGAATCACCTGGCGTCCACACCAGCACCTGCGTCACCGGCTGAGAACAAACGCGCGTGTCTAGAGCTCACTGCAGGCACCTAGTAGGTGCTCCCTCTGTCGTAGCCTTTGTTGTTGACCAGCTTTGACAGTATGAGCCGGGGGGGGGGGGGGGGGGAGGGGGGAGAGGCAAAGGCAGAGACAGCTGCAGGGAGCAGGTATCCCCAGGGCAGGGGAAACCTCGAGTGCAAAGGAGCACAGAGCGCCCTGCTTTGGCCAGAGAATGAAGTGGGGGAGGACGGGGAGCGGGGGACAGTGACAAGCCTGAGGGATGGAGCTTCTGGCTGGCATCGGCGTCCAGTGGACTTAGCTGGCAAGCGCCTGGGACACTCTGCTGTCTCTGAGGGGGGCCGACTGGCCGGGGGGAGGGGGGCGGCGAGAGAACCTTCCGGCAGTCTGCCCCACAGCAGCCCCAGTCGGTATCAGGCCTATTGGCTCATCTGTAATTTCTTGGACCTGCCCCCGTAGCTAGTAAATAAAGCTGTCTACTTTAAATTTCGTCCCAGCGTCCTTTTGCAGCCTCTCTTCCTCGGAGCCGAGTCATATTATATTCCGAAAGCATATGTTCCCGACGATTGTTCCTTCTCTTTCCAATAATATCTTTGCAGGACAAAGAGGGATGGGGAAGGGAACGCACTCTCAGGATGTCAGCCCCCGCTTTAATTACAAGTGTTCGTGGCTGTGGCATTCATGTAATTGGGGGGCTGATTTATGCCAAATAATAAGCACTGATGCGAGGGGCTGGAGCCCAAAGGGGGGGTACAAGCAGAGGCAGCAGCGCCCCCGCCCCCAAGCCTGGAACGGGGGCGGCACATGTCAGTGGCTTTTCTCAGAAACACACAGGGGCCGGCTGGGAATAACACCGCGGGCCTGGCTCTGGACACAGAGTCCCTGCTTTGCCCTTTGCTCCCCCTGTGACCTTTCAGCAAGGTATTTATTTGCCTCCTCTGAGTACTAATTTCCTCATCTGAAAAAAAGTGCATCTGATCATGGTACCTGTGGCTTGGGCGGGGGGCGGGGGGTTGGAGGACTAAGTAGGATAATCGAAAGAAGGAGTTGAGCACCGCGCCTGGTAGATAGCAAGTGCTCGGTGCCCGTTGAATTGTGGAAAAAATAATAATAACAACACCTGCAACAACCACGACCGTCGTAGCAACAACAATCATGTTCAACTACGCGTTCAGTTTAAGGAGAGGGAATGTGACCCGGGGGCTTTTTCATGAGATATATGGCACACACTTGACCTAATGGAAAGCTTGAAAGCAATTGGACGGGAACACAGCCGTCCATCTTCTTGAAGCCTCCCGAGCAGCGTAATGGAAGAATTACTATTCTCTCTTTGCATTTATGCATCGCATTTCTCTGTTGGATTCAGAATGCTTTATAGGGCCCCGATCTGCTTCCAGCCTTCTCTTCGCTATAAACTCTGGGAGAGATGAGGCACGTTCCTGGTTTCCTCGAGTAGTTTACTCAGTGGTGCCTTGGGGTCCCAGAGGCCAAAGGAGTGGACCGCTCCTCCCGGAGTGCTCGGAGCGTGTCCGGCGTGATTGCTGGCCGCGAGACTGGACGCTCGTCGTGGGGCCCCCCTGTAAGGTCTGAGGAGGCTGGTGACCCTCTGGCATCGGCAAAACGGCGTGCCTTAAGCAGGAATGGCAGTAAAAAGAGAGGAGTTACTGATCCACGCTACAACACCGATGTACCTTGAAGACATTATGCTGAGATAAGCCAGGCGCAAAAGACCACATGTCCCATGATGCCGCGTGTGTGAAATGTCCGGGGTGGGCCAGTCCACGAACAGAAGGAAGGTCAGCGGCTGCAGGGGCAGGGGGCAAGGGTGATACGGAGCAGCTGCCTCAGGGATGTGGGGCTTCATTTGGGGGTGATGAAAATGTTCCGGAATGAGGTAGGGGTGATGGTTGCACAACCTTGTGAATACGCTAAAAGCTCCTGAACTGTGCACTTTAAAAGGACGAGTTTTATGGTATGTAAATTGTGTCTCAGTTTTTACCGTTATAAAGGCACGCATCGGGGAGACCTTGTGCGCCGGGCCACCTCATCATGAGAAATGCCCCCAAACCGGAGGCTCCGAAAGGGCCCCTCCAGACAGGCTGCAGGTCCTGGGAGGGAACTGAATAAGTATGGATGTATGCATGAGCTTGTAAACCTATGCACTTGACAGCTAACTGGTGGCTTGAGGCCTCCCAGCCACGGGGAAGGCCCCGTGCAAACAGAGACACGCAGCACATATGTGCCCGTGGGACACAAAGCCACCACGGGGCGGTGGGCGGGGGGAGGCTCAGACCCAAGAAGCCTCCATCCGAGAACTTGCCAATGCAGTGCCTGCATTTTCAATGAGCCCCCATTTCTTTAGCCCTGTGTTTTCCTGAGGGAGATGCCCCTGGCATCTTTCAAGACGAATGGTGTCACCTTTTGAACAAACATAGGCACGATGGGAGGCTGAGGAGGGCCAGCAGGAAGGCTGTGGCCCTGAGCGGTTAATGAACTGAGCCTTGTATAGACTTGTAAGACCATTGCTAGCAGGTGAATAGAGCCGAGCCCCTAGGGGAGGAGCTGGTCTCCGCTTCCTTCCACTTTCCCAAGGGCAGTGAGGAGCCACAGAGGTTCTTTTGAGCAGAGGAAAGGTAGGGTTGCATTTCTTCCCCCAGAGATGGAGTCACTGACCTTGGAGACAGGGAGGTTGGTTCAGAAGTCTTTCAGTCGTCTGTATAGGCCTGAACTAAGCAGCTTCCTATAGTGGGTTGAGTAGTGGCCCCCAAAAGACGTGTCTACTCAAAACTGTGGTTGGGACCTTGTTTAGAAAAAGGGTCTTTTTAGATGTAATTAACCTAAAGATCTCACAGTGAGATCATCACGCATTAACTGGGTGGGCCCCAAATCCAATGGTGAGTGTTTCATTGTAGAGACCTGAAGGGGAGGAGACACAGACAAGGCCACCTTGAACACAGAGGAAAAGACTGGACTGATGTGTTTACAAGCCAAGGAGTTCTTCTCTTTCTTTTTAATTTTATTTTTTATTTTTAAATTTACATCCAAATTACTTAGCATATAGTGAAACAATGATTTCAAGACTAGATTCCTTAGTGCCCTTTACCCATTTAGCCCATCCCCCCTCCCACCACCCCTCCAGTAACCCTCAGTTTGTTCTCTATACTTATGAGTCTCTTCTGTTTTGTCCCCCTCCCTGTTTTTATATTATTTTTGCTTCCTTTCTCTTATGTTCATGTGTTTCGTCTCTTAAAGTCCTCCCATGAGTGAAGTCATATGATTTTTGTCTTTCTCTAACTTCACTTAGCATAATACCCTCCAATTCCATCCATGTAGTTGCAAATGGCAGGATTTTGTTGTTTTTGATTGCCGAGTAATACTCCATTGTATATATATATATATATATATATATATATATATGCCACATTTTCTTTATCCACTCATCCATCAAGAGACATTTGGGCTCTTTCCATACTTTGCTATTGTTGATAGTGCTGCTATAAACATGGGGGTGCATGTGTCCCTTCGAAACAGCGCACCTGTATCCCTTGGATAAATACCTATAGTGCAACTGCTGGGTCGTAGGGTAGTTCTATTTTTAGTTTTTTGAGGAACCTCCATACTGTTTTCCAGAGTGGCTGCACCAGCTTGCATTGCCACCAACAATGCAAAAGAGATCCTCTTTCTCGGCATCCTCGCCAACACCTGTCATTGCCTGAGTTGTAAATGTTAGCCCTTCTGACAGGTGTCAGGTGGTATCTCATTGTGGTTTTGATTTGTATTTCCCTGATGATGAGTGAGTGACATTGAGCATTTTTTCATGTGTCGGTTGGCCATCTGGATGTCTTCCTTGGAGAAGTGTCTATTCATGTCTTTTGCCCATTTCTTCACTGGATTATTTGTTTTTTTGGGTGTTGAGTTTGATAAGTTCTTTCTAGATTTTGGATACTAACCCTTTATCTGGTATGTCATTTGCAAATATCTTCTCCCATTCTGTCGGTGGCCTTTTAGTTTTGCTGATTGTTTCCTTCTCTGTGCAGAAGCTTTTTATTTGGATGAGGTCCCAGTAGTTCATTTTTGGTTTTGTTTCCCGTGCTTCCAGAGATGTGTTGAGTAAGAAGTTGCTGTGGGCAAGATCAAAGAGGTTTTTGCCTGCTTTCTCCTCAAAGATTTTGATGGTTTTCTGTCTTAAATTTAGGCCTTTCATCCATTTTGAGTTTATTTTTGTGTCTGGTGTAAGAAAGTGGTCCAGGTTCATTCTTCTGCATGTCTCTGTCCAGTTTTCCCAGCACCACTTGCTGAAGAGACTGTCTTTGTTCCATTGGATATTCTTTCCTGCTTTGTCACAGATTTGTTGGCCACATATTTGTGGGTCCATTTCTGGGTTCTCTATTCTGTTCCATTGATCTGAGTGTCTGTTCTTGTGCCAGTACCATCCTGTCTTGATGATTACAGCTTTGTAGTATAGCTTGAAGTCTGGGATTGTGATGCCTCCTGCTTTGGTTTTCTTTTTCAAGATCGCTTTGGCTATTCGGGGTCTTTTCTGGTTCCATACAAATTTTAGGATTATTTGTTCTAGCTCTGTGAAGAATGCTGGTGTTATTCTGACAGGGACTGCATTGAATATGTAGACTGCTTTGGGTAGTATCGACATTTTAACAATATTTGTTCTTCCTATCCAGGAGTGTGGAATCTTTTTCCATATTTTTGTGTCTTCTTCAATTTCTTTCATAAGCTTTCTATAGTTTTCAGTGTATAGATTTTTCAGCTCTTTGGTTAGGTTTATTCCTAGGTATTTTATGGTTTTTTGTGCAACTGTAAATGGGATCGATTTCTTGATTTCTCTTTCTGTTGCTTCATTGTTGGTGTATAGGAATAGGTGTATAGGAACGCATTGACTTTATATCCCGCAACTTTGCTGAATTCATGAATCAGTTCTAGCAGTTTTTTGGTGGAATCTTTTGGTTTTCCATATAGAGTATCATGTCATCTGTGAAGAGTGAAAGTTTGACCTCCTCCTGGCCAATTTGGACGCCTTTTATTTCTTTGTGTTGTCTGATTGCAGAGGCTAAGACTTCCAATACTATGTTGAATAACAGTGGTGAGTGTGGACATCCCTGTCTTGTTCCTGACCTTAGGGAAAAAGCTCTCAGTTTTTCCCCATTGAGGATGATATTAGCATTGGGTCATTCATGTATGGCTTTTGTGATCTCGAGGTATTCTCCTTCTATCCCTACTTTCTTGAGGGTTTTTATCAAGAAAGGATGCTGTATTTTGTCAAATGCTTTCTCTGCATCTATTGAGAGGATCATATGGTTCTTGTCCTTTCTTTTATTGATGTGATGAATCACGTTAATTGTTTTGTGGGTATTGAACCAGCCCTGCATCCCAGGTATAAATCCCACTTGGTCGTGGTGAATAATTTTTTTGACGTATTGTTGTATCCGTTTGGCTAATATCTTGTTGAGGAGTTTTGCATCCATGTTCTTCAGGGAAATTGGTCTATAGTTCTCTTTTTTCGTGGGGTCTCTGTCTGGTTTTGGAATCAAGGTAATGCTGGCTTCATAGAAAGAGTTTGGAAGTTTTCCTTCCTTTTCTATTTTTTGGAACAGTTTCAAGAGAATAGGTGTTAACTCTTCCTTAAATGTTTGGTAGAATTCCCCTGGAAAGCCATCTGGCCCTGGACTCTTGTTTTTTGGCAGATTTTTTATTACTAATTCGATTTCCTTATTGGTTATGGGTCTGTTCAAATTTTCTATTTCTTCCTGTTTCAGTTTTGGTAGTGTATATGTTTCTAGGAATTTGTCCATTTCTTCTAGATTACCATTTTATTGGCATATAATTGCTCATAATATTCTCTTATTGTTTTTATTTCTGTTGTGTTGGTGGTGATCTCTCCTCTTTCATTCTTGACTTTCTTTATTTACAAGCCAAGGAGTTCTAATTGCCAGAAGCCAAAAGAAAGGCATGGAAAAGGTTTTCCCTCAGAGCCTCCTGAAGGAACCAACCTTTCCAACACCTTGATTTTAAGCTCATGGCCTCCAGACTCTGAGAGAACAAATTTCTATTGTTTTAAGGTACCATACACCCTTGGAAATAAGACATCTCCTAATGGGATCCTCCACATCCATTATGGTGAGCCTCAAACCCTCATCCACCTTGTTGCCCTTTTCAGAACACCAACCTGATCAAGTTAACCCTCCATACCTCTATATTTTCTCATTCCCTTTAAGATAATAATCCAATCTTTCCTTTCAGCCTGTTTCCTTTTCTTTGTGTCAGTTGACTACCGTTCATCCGCTCTTACCTACCACAGGGCCTTTGCACATCCCCTACCAGGGACACTCTTTCCCCTGCACCATCCTACTGGTCCTTCACATCTCAACCGGAATCTTATGTCTTCCGAGATGCCCTCCCAAACTCACCTGACCAGGGCAGCTTCCGTGCTGTGGGCTCCCCTATAACCATGTTCCTTTCCCTTCTTTCATTCATTCCAGTTTGCAGTCATATACTTGTTCAAGGGATCCCTGATCAATGTCCATCTTCTGCTCCCGACAGCAGTCTCCATCTAGAAGGAATGCTGCTTGCTTTCATGCACCATCCTACCTCCAGGGGAGAGCACAGCCTGGGCACATAGTAGGCTCTCAATTAATGCTTGATGACCACGGAGTGAATAAAGATAGTTTACAATAATAAAGTTGGTGGTGGTATTTAGTATAGCTTCTATGAAAAGTGACAAATCCCAGCTTTCTCCATATCATCATGATTGTGTCTTTCTTTGCATTAAGTGAGTGGCAAGGAGCAAGGCCATTTTTTATAATCTATCCTATAGACCTCTCTCCTTCCCATTTTATGCCAAGTCTGTTGATGCTAAGAAGAACCTTCTAGTGAGTAGAAACAGATAACTTCGGTCTGTTTATCATTTTGAAAAACCCAATTCCCCATACTGGAGACCATTCAGTTGCATGCAGCAGCTGTCATTCATAGGGACCTGTGTTCTGAATTAATGGGATCTGCACATCTCTTCCCTTTGAATCATGTGGACCTGATCACTGCTTCAAGCCAGGCTTTCAAAAGGAATACCACCACAAAGATGTTTATGTTCTCGCTGCTTTGCCGCACGTAAGTTAGGACTCACTCCCTGAGGCGGAAGAAGCAGTGTTTCTCCCAACCGGGTTGTGGTTGTCTGGTATCTTCTAAAGACCCCCAAACATAGGATGGATACCACTGCATTTCTTAGAGGTAGGGCAAGGTAGCAAAGGTGGGAAGTTCACTTAGCTGTCCTGCATGTCCTTGATACTTGGCATAGTGCCTGGCAAATGGAAAGTGCCCACTGGGTGTCCTCGGCTGATATTATGACTGTTCCATTAAGCATATCCAAACCACGGCTACATCCAGTGCAGGAATTATACCTGTGTTTTCACAGAAAACACCAGACACAGAGTGGAATGCTTACCCGTGGTGTTTGTTTAGCCCTCCAATGAGCCACTGCTGATCCTCTATCGAAGAGCTATTGGAAAAGCCCAGATTGTACCATGTTTTCTTCCTTCCCCAGCCTCTCTTCCTCTCTCCCCCCACTCCCTCCCTCCCTTCCTTCCTTCCTTCCTTCCTTCCTTCCTTCCTTCCTTCCTGTCTCCATCCCGCCCTTCCTCTTCACCTCCCCAATTTTTTTTTCAGATATTTTTGTACTGAATTAACAGGATTTTTTTTTTAAATGTGCTTCATTACGTGTTTCCTCTGGCCTTACACATATGCCCCCAGTGGAAAAAGCAAACTGAATAAATTCATATTCTCAACCTTTTTCCTCGAGATTAGGTTCAGAATTTAATTTTTTCTTATGCTATCTGGATAATTACATTTGCTTTCTTGCATAGATGCAGGCAAATGGTTTTCCAATCTTAAAAACCAACGTACGTACCGCGGAAACTTGTGAGTAATCATGTCACGGTTTCCTATACTGCTGGGGAAAATGCCCCATGTAAGTTTATAGCCTCCAGCAGGGACGTGAGGGAGGTGGACAGACCTAGCACATTTGCTGATGTGTTTGAACCTCAGAACATGAAGAACATTCACCATGCCCTTGAAAAATAAGCACAATCACAGTTCTATTTGAGGAAGACCTTCCGAAGGATTGATTATCCTGGAAACATATTTTAAATGATTCAGCTGGACAGACAGGGCAGCCAAGGTATCTCAGGACGGCAGCAAGATAAACAGGATCGGTCAAAGAAGAATGGAGCCCACACACGGAGGCCCAGGCTGGGACTCTGGGCACAGATGTGCAAGAGGAGGACCGCACCCTGCCCCGTCACAGCTGGCCCCGCTCCGTTCCACATCTGTGACTTTTCCTGCGAGAACTGGACGTTTCCCCCATCCTGAGCTGCGAGATGGAAGAAAAGATGCACGTTAGCCACTGAGAAAAAGGCATCCAGTCCAAATGCCCTCTTAATTTTCTCAATCCACACAGTCAACCCAAGAATGGCCAGTCGCACCGTTATCAAAACAACTGTGAACCCTTAAAGGGTTCCGATGTGCGCTAAGTTTATTTAGCTATGACTCGTGTGAATTTGGACTGTTTTTTGAATCTTGGGGAAGAGAAGGATGTTGAAAGTGGAGCAGGGTACTACTTACGCTTAGGTTAAAGCAAAGTCTGGAGAAACCGGGTTCCTTTGTTGGCGGGTGTTTTCCCACAAGGTAGGGCAACATCATTTTATATAAAGTTGACATTTCTCACGTTAGTGAGAAATCGCTTGTCCTTTAAACTTTAGGCATTGATGGACCTAATTATGCTTTTCAACACGATTTTGTGCATTTAATATTTCTGTTTAGAGCTTCCAAGAATCTCAATTATTAATCCCACTGTGGATTTACTGGTCTTTTGACTCTCTCTTTAGTAGAAAGATTGTAGATTCATCAAACATTGTTTGCCATCCTGAAATTTCAATAGTGTTTTAAACCAAACAGGAAGTCCAAAGCAAAGTATAAATGCCCAAAGTCATTTTCGTGGTATAGTATGGCCAAGAGCCTGTATGTTAAATTTTTTTGATGTTTATTTATTTTTGATGGAGAGAGACACAGCGCATGAACGGGGGAGGGGCAGAGAGAGAGGGAGATACAGAATCTGAAACAGACTCCAGGCTCTGAGCTGTCAGCACAGAGGCCGACGCGGGGCTCGAACCCACCAACTGCGAGATCATGACCTGAGCTGAAGCCGGACGCCTAACCGACTGAGCCCCCCAGGAGCCCCAAGAGCCTGTGTGTCTTATGAGTTCTTTGCAATCCTGATGGTGGGTAAGCAAAGGCTATGACGCAAGAAAAGCACTACTGGTCTGCCCCACAATCCACCTAGACAATTGTTGGTGATGTCATATGACCAAAAAATAGCATCTGCCCCAAAGATGCTATTTATAAAAGTAAACTGTTACAAATAGAGCTTAGTGTTAACCAAAACTTTATGAATAAGTGATGAAGTTTAATTTTCTGTTATGACAGCCATTGTTGAAAAGCACACGTCTGCCAGGCCCCTGGAATGATTTCGTGTGGCTTAGGAGAACTTTTACGATTCTCCTTTTGATTTTCGTGATAATCGCTTTATTACTTCTCCATCAAGGCTTCTGTCCGCCAGCACCCGTGTGGACCTTCTGAAAAGCAGGCTGACAATTGTAGCCTTTGCGTTTCTTCACAACCCAACACTTCAGGTCCTTCTCCTGTGGCTTTTCCCCCAGAGTGTTCACCAGCCTTCCCTTTGATGTTCATGGGCCGTCCCATTAGCTGTGATGGCTTAAGGTCCCCACACAAGCTCTGCCACAGAGGCTCTGACTGTGGGCACAACGTGATCCCGCTTCGCGGGACTTGCCAGCTCGCCAAGGAGGCCTGTCTCTACCCATCCGCTTTCTGGTTGGCCTCCTCTGGAGACCGCACGGCCTGTCTCGCTACAACAGGTGGATGGCTTGGAAGGATCTTGTCCCGGGGTCCTTACACTTGGGGCCAGATGCCTGCACCAGTACTGTTTGCTGTGTGGACATCTGTGCTATTATTTTTTTTTTTAATTTTTTTTCAACCTTTATTTATTTTTGGGACAGAGAGAGACAGAGCATGAACAGGGGAGGGGCAGAGAGAGAGGGAGACACAGAATTGGAAACAGGCTCCAGGCTCCGAGCCATCAGCCCAGAGCCCGACGCGGGGCTCGAACTCCCGGACCGCGAGATCGTGACCTGGCTGAAGTCGGACGCTTAACCGACTGCGCCACCCAGGCGCCCCAATCTGTGCTATTATTAAACACTATGCCAGCTAGATTTAAGTGCAGACTGATATTCTGAAGAATCCGGCGGGAAAGCGTGTGATAAACACTAGGAATTCTTTAAATTGTGAAGGGCCAGTAGACTTTGTTCTCTCTTCGGGGGGCATCTAGGCTTGCAGAAGCTTCTCAGCTGATTCGCCGTATCTCTGGAAGGGCCGCATGGGAGGGGGGAGGGTTTGCGTGGGTGAATGGCTCCACGGGGGACACGTGTGGTCTGTATGGCTACTTTGTGCCGTGTGACCATCCCCATCCCGATTCTGCCGCCCTTTTCCAGGCTCTCACAGCCTCGAGGCACCTTCTTTTGCTTTGGACCTTCTTGAGTCTGTCCACAAAATTAAAGGCTTTCAACGTATCCAAGTGGGCTGAAGAAAGGGATTCTTTCACTTTCCTTGGGATCCACATCGCAGTGATTCTCCTCATTTGAGAGAAATCAACTGTTAAAGTCCACAGAGAAACGGAAGCTACAAACACCCTCTGGATTTGAGTGCTAGACTCGCTTTACCTGGACATAAATGAGACCGACCTCTTGTTTTGGTTTTTTTAACTGTGATAAAACCTACATAACAAAATTTGCCACCTTCGCCACTTTTTTTTTTTTCTTTAAAAAATGTATTTATTTACATTGGAGTTAACACACAGTGTAGTATTGGTTTCGGGAGTAGAACCCAGTGATTCATCACTTACATACGACACCCAGTGCTCGTCCCAGCAAGTGCCCTCCTCACTGCCCAGCACCCATGTAGCCAGGCCCCCCACCTCCTTCCCGCAACCCTCAGTTTGTTCTTTAAGAGTCTCTTATGGTTTGCTATCTTAACCACTTTTAAGTGTCTGTTGAACGGGCATAAAGTCCACTCACGTTGTTGTGCGACCATCACCCCCATCTGTCTCCGGGACAGATCGTTTCATCTTCCCCACCTGAAACTCTCTGTCCATCGTAAACACGAAGTCTTCACTTCTCTCTCTCCGCAGCCCCCGCCAACTGCCATTCTCCTTTCTGTCACTGTGTGAATTTGACTATTCTAGGTCCCGCCTGTAAGTGGAATCCTATCATATTTGACCTTTCGTGACTGGCTTATTTCACTTAGCGTAACGTCCTCCACGTTCACCCAGGTTCAGAGTTTTACCTTTTATCTTCATTTTATTTTTATTTTTCTTACTGTTTATTCATTTTTGAGAGGCAGAGACACAGCGCAAGCGGGGGGAGGGGCAGAGAGAGAGGGAGACACGGGATCCGAAGCAGGCTCCAGGCTCTGAGCGGTCAGCACAGAGCCCGACACGGGGCTCGAGCTCATGAACTGCGAGATCGTGACCTGAGCCGAAGTCGGACGCTTAACCGATTGAGCCACTCAGGCACCCCGATTTTTACCTTTTAAACCTTGAGATGGAGGGTTGTCTGTTCGACTGTCAGGCACGTGTAGCTGGCCTGGTTCACAGGGACACAGGAACTCGGTGGCCTCGACAGGCCCAGCCAAGGGGCTGTTCAGGCGACCTCTGATTCCGTCCTGGGGAAGGCAGACAAGGTTGGGAGACCCAGCTGCCACGTCAGAACTGTGGCCAAGCCCCCGTGGTCGGCATGGGCTAGTGGCAATTGGGTATGGGCCTGAATGGAATGCCTTTTATTATGCACTCTTGACGTTTTTTGATATTAATCTTTTCTTCTCTCCCATCTATAATACTTCCCACACACCACACTAAAGGGATATTTTAAGCATTAATTCTCCTAAAAAGCCTCATGCCCAATGTAAAAATATTTCACTGTCTCAGAAAAAGGCACTCTGTGTAAATGAAAAGCACCATTATTAGTAATGACAATAATTTTTCTGACATCCATTTGGGCATTCTATATGTTTTGATAGGATTACATAAATAATGAAATTGTATGCAAACTATCAGAATGCAAAAGCCATTTTCTCCGAGGCGCGCACTAGCACCCTCATTTTTCTTCAGCAGCCCCATGTTCTTTGGGCTCTGCTCAGACATGCTGCTATCTTTAATATTCTGTCCCCCGACTTCACCGAACGATCGTCAGACTGACTTTTCCCCAGTGCCCTGGGCTTCATTCCCAGATACTTTTTTCTGGTGTGGGATGAGTATCCTTTCCAGGATTTTCCCAAAGGCGTTTATCTTTTCAATATCAACCATATTGAATGATTTTGTGTCATTTCCTTTAAAAAAAAAAAAGACATTTAATTATTTAAAAACAAAAATGCTTCTCTATGAGAGCATACCTGTGGTACTCAAAGCACTCACTTCCTGGCATGCCATAAATTACATGAAGGAATTATTCATTGTATCACTAAACACATACCTTCCATTTTCCTGGGCAGTCTATTAGGCTAAGCATGGTCTTTTAAATTATTATTTTAAAGATAAAAGATAATGGAACTATAGCATTAAATATACTTTGTAAATAGGCCGCTAGTGGGCACATTGAAAGATCGGAAAGACAAGAATGTAATTGGAAGGAAAATCACCTATAACTCATCGGTGGTTTATCGTATTGCTGATTATTTTAACTAGCCAACAGTTTCTGCATTAAACATTTACTCTAATATCCAAGAAAACAAAACAAATAAATTAATTTTAAAAAACCTGTAATTCTCCCATCCCAACACCAATATTTCCATTTTTGCATATGCAACTTGAATTTCCTTAAGTAATACTACCTAGGGGCATAGTACATCTTCAAAACCAAAAGCAGTTTACCTTTCTAGAATCGTTGGCCCTGGCTATATGGCTAAAATCCCAGTTTCTTCTTAGCCCTTCCTTTGGTTTCCAGTAGTGGAGAGACCCAGGAGAAATCCAGACTATTCAGAATCTGTCAGCAGAGTCAAAAGGCTGACCCTAGTGGAAGGTGACCAAGAGAGGTGAGCCGAGGAGAGGGACTGGGGACAGGTCTCTTGGTTTGTGATTCATCCATAAATGGAGGGTATGCACCAGGCTATTCCTTAAATACCTTCTGTTTGGGAGTGAAGGAGGGTCTGGGGGCAAGAGGTCACGGCTTCTGAAGGAAGTCTCCCCGGACTGTGCCAGGAGCCTGAAGGTCAAGCATACATTCCCACCAGTGTCCCTTAGCTTTTTGCTTGGGGAGATACGTGGGTGCGAATCTGTCTCCTCCTGCTGACCTTTGGAGCATGTCCCGCAGTCATGAAGGGCTGCTTCTCACCATGGAGACTGTTCCTTGCTTTTTTGTTTCCTGTCTTCCCACTTTCCGGTTCCCTCTTGCCAGCTCCCGGCTATCCTTCGCTCTAGAAGATTCCTTGGATTTAGAAATTGTGTGTTTTCTCGGCTCAAGTGTCTCCCTGCTCCGGTGGAAATACCTCATCCCCTACAGCTGTCCCCCCACCTTGACGACCACATCACAGTGCTCACTCTTTACCCAGACTCCCACCAGGCGGTGCCCCTCAGATGGCACCTCTTTTTGCTGAAAACCCCCAAATCATCACTCCTCCTGCATTAATGAGACAATGCCCTTCGTGTTCCACTTTGCAATTTAAGTCCGAGTCTTGTCCCACAGAATTATTGCCAATTGATCTCCGTATAAATGTCTGGGTTTTCTGCATTATTAATGACGTGCTAGGCTTTTGACAAGCCTTGCTGTGGTGCACCTCGCTCCGAGCAGTGACTACGGAAGTACCCGAGGCAGGGCCTCCCTCTGTCTGAATTATTGGAGACTTTGGTTTAATGGGGAAAGAAGGACAAGTGATACTCCTTGATCTATCCCTCTAGGAGCAGCTTACCCCCTCATTACATTGGCAGTGCCTCCTTAGGGCTCTGTTTGGGGAGAGTCCTGGGACTTGTATCTACATTTGGCGGAAAGAGTGCTGGGATTGATTAGCAATGGCTGCCTTGGGCGGAGGAGTAGGAAGACTGGGCCTGAGTGCTGCAAACCACCCGCCCTGGGCTATGCGCTTATCCCGTCCCAGAAGAGGGGACCTTGAAGATGTTGGCGTCAGACACCAGACACAAGAAGAGAGGTTCAGGTCCAATGGAGGGGCCCAAGGAATTGTTCCACATGGGCAGTGAGTGGTTTTGAAATCACTTCTCCTCAATTTGTTATCTTAGCTGCGTTCAGCCACACAAAAGGAACATGAGCACGGAGACGCGTGCATCATAGCCCCTGTGTTAGCGGTATTTTCTGTTACTGCTTTTCTGGCACCCTGTTGCGAATGCGGGGCTCCCCTTTTCAACTCAGGGCGGGGCCTAGGGCTTTCCATCAGTGATTTTCAGTTTATCACAACACTCGAGGAGCAGAGAGGGGCACAGGGCTGGCTGGAAAGTCAGGACGATCCGAAAAGCAACAACCATCGCTGCTTTGGCATGTCTAGCTCTTTCTCTGGTCCTACTCTCCGCTCCAGGGGGACATCCCTTTCGCTTCCTTGCCTGGCAAGTCTGGGTGACGCCAGACTGTTGTTCTGTTGTTGTTGTTTCAGTAGAGTTGACATGTGTTACTTACAGGTGTATGGCACAGTGTTTTCAATAATTCTGTACATTACGATTTGCAAGTCTAGCGTGGAAAAGGAGGATGAACCTCTTCAGGGCCACGTGATTGGAGGGGGAGAGGTCCTCGCTGCAAGCGCTGTATGCCGGGTCCTGGACCAGGAGTTCTTTCCGGAAAGCCTGACGAGCCTGGGGAACGTGTGTTGGTGTACGAGACGGGGTCCCAGCAGCCGTCACCTGCCCAACTGCTCATCAGTGGCAGAGACCAAGTTCAAATCTGTGTGTTGACAAGGTCCCCGCCGTGGAAACCTTGCCTTGCTGCCTCCCAGCCGCTGAGGCAGGATGGATACCTTGCCAAAGCTTCCCCATCTCCTGCTGCCTGGCTTTCTAGTGAAAGCTTATTAAAAAGGCCCCACCATCCCAGTACAGTTTTAAAAAAAAAAAAAAAAGGTGCTTAGAGAGGTTGCATTCTGGTCAGGTTTGCATTTCTGGTCACGACGAGTTGCTTTAGCCCTTCAAGGTCATCTAGGACCTTTTGTATCCCCAAGGTCATTTCATCCTCAAGGTCTTTCTGCCAGAGATCAGGATTCTGCCTGGCTTCTGTCTGCCCTCTGGGCGGCTGACTGTGCCAACAGAAATGCCAGCTGCAGCGAAAAGGACAGGCTCTCCATTCGAGAAAAGCAGGGGGACTCGCATTTCTTTTCTAGCGTGGTTTCTCCCCTCCGTAACGAGAAAAGGCTAATTAACGTGTGATGGTGACGGGGCTTCAGTCTCTGCCAGTTCCCCTGTGCAGGCCCTCGTTAGCATTCCCTCGGCTTCCCTCCTCAACAATAAATTCAGATTCGTGGTTGCAAGAGAGCAGAATCCACTTCAGAAGGATCGGTCCCCCCAGTGAGCCTCCGGGCAGGGTGATGTGTCACCTGCTCTTCATCTTATTTTATTTTATTTGTCACTTAGCACCCTGTTGGCCCTTTGTAAATATTTGTCTTCACTCGTCTATGGGGCTGTTCCCGTAAACATGCCATTGATTGTCTCCTGAAGATAACATACATAAAAAGACATTTCAAAGTGCAGATACACCTTAAAATGAAAAAGGAGAGAGATGCTCATGATTTAATATTAGGTGGGAAAAAATGAAGGAAGGAGAATCTTAAGATTTTAATTACAGAAAAAAATGACTAAGACACGTGTTAGCCTACACATACAGAAAAAAAAAAAAGATGGGAAATTTACAGAGGTGTTACTGGTCTCAAGGTGGCCTAATTATGATTTTTTAAAAATATTTTCTATTATCAGGGTTTTCTGAAGTGTTGATAACACTGAGGCCAAAAAAATAAGTGTTTTAAAAAGATGTCTGCCTGGGTGGCTCAGTTGGTTGAGCGTCTGACTTCGGCTCAGGTCATGATCTCCCAGTTCGCAAGTTCAAGCCGCACGTCGGGCTCTGTGCTGATGCTCAGAGCCTGGAGCCTGCTTCGGATTCTGTGCCTCCCTGTCTCTTTGCCCCTCCACTGCTTGAGCTCTGTGTCTCTCTGTCTCTCAAAAATCCACCTTAAAAAGAGATCTAGAGGGGCGCCTGGGTGGTTCAGTCGGTTGAGCGTCCGACTTCCGCTCAGGTCATGATCTCACGGCCCGTGGGTTCGAGCCCCGCATCGGGCTCTGTCCTGACAGCTCAGAGCCTGGAACACGCTTCAGATTCTGTGTCTCCTTCTCCCTCTGCGCCTCCCCCGCTCGCTCTGTTTCTCAAAAATAAATAAATGTAAAAAAAGAATTATATATATAAAAAAAAAGATTTAGAAGAAAAGACATCCAACCTGTGGAGAGAATTTACCAATATGCATCTCATGTGCACGTACTGCTTTTGAGCTGCTTCTAGTGTGATTGTTTTTCAAACCTAATGCTTGCTGCAAAAGGGATTGGTAATGGCTTATATTAGTAGGATTGGTGTTTCACCTCTCTGTTGGGAGTCTTGATTTTAACATGGAGAAACTGAACTAGACACACTGCATTAAAAACATCAACAACATAAAACTTAAAATTCTGGCAGCTTGATTTCCTTCTCCAGGTGACACTCGCATTAACCATTTTGGACTCTGGTTACTGTGAGGTACTTTTGCTCCTGGGTTGCAGGTTTCAAATCTGGCTTTGCAGGCACCGCTCTGTCTTCGTGGCCAAGCCATGAACCTCCCTGGACCCTCAAGTTTCCTCATCTCCTGCCCGCAGAAGCCAGTTCGCCTCACCGGGAAGGGAGATTCACTGAGGACCAGCTGAGAGGAGGCTTAAAAGAAGCCCACTGGCCCCACAGGAAGCCACAGGGTAGCCAAGCCCAGGAACCAGAGGGGTGACTTCCTCCTGGGTGTGGCCACGTAGGACTAGAAGAGATACGCTTGCCCACATTAGAGGCAGGTCGGAGAGGGGTGGGCCTCGGGCACGATCCCCCTGCTCAAGGCTGTGCCCACGATCAAGGTGTCCACTTTCCTTGTTGCCAGATGCTGGAACTGGCATTGGTTTGGGCATCTTCACGTAGGCCCCTCGACTGAACATGTCACAAAGTGCCACCGTCCCATGTGCCGTCTTCCTGAGAAGAGTGCCTGCAATTGGGGAGATACTTGATAAGAACCAGGGGAGCCAGGGGTCTTAGTTCCAGCTATTCTCCCCCCTTCTCTGGCCCTTTGTCGGTGCTGTTCTCTCTGCCTGAAATGCCCTGTCCCCTGTTGGTCATCTGACTCACCTCTGCCGGTCTTTCCAAACTTAGCTCAGGAGCTGCTGCCTCCAGGAAGCCACCCTGGATACACTCATAGGCCATGCTCCACACCATCCTGGGTTGTATCGGGGATTTCTTTCTGATTATAGGAAGTGGCTTAGCTGGGGGTTGCCCAGCTGGTTTGCCTGGGGAAGGGGCCAGCCTGCATCAATGGATGGAGCATGGGCTTTTGGGTCTGAGGGACAGTGGTGTGGATCTGAACACCTGTAGTTACTAGCAGATTGTCAGCTAAGTGCATTTCACTTTTCTGGCCCTCGATCGTTTTATCTGGAATAGAACCAGAACAAGAATGCAGTGATATCATGACACATGTAATACATCCCATAGATTATGATATAACGTCACCTATCCAAAAGTATCTAACACAACATGAATATTGGCCCCATGGTCTTGCCCCAACTTAAAACCAACACAAAGGTGGAAACCTTCCTCTCACTCAGGCGTGATGTCTCTTCATTCTTGGCTTTCTCCTCTTTCAGGATCTGTCACCTCCCCATCACCTCTCCCTCTCTGTCCGTCACCTCCCATCAGACCTCTCCCACTGCCCCAGGTGAACGCCTGCTCCCTGAGGGAAGGATTCTGTGGTCCCCTGAGAGAATCCTGTCCTGTCAGACCCAAGCCTCCTTAGGGACCCAATGACAGAGCAGGAATGAGCTCATGAAGTCCATAGACATTGCTGGCTGGTTAGAGGGGCCGGGACCGTCCAGGTCGGCCAGGCTGAAGGAGAACACTGTCCCTGACAAGTGCAGGATCAGAATTTCAAGTGTCTGGGGTCAGAAACAGGCCACCAAGAGCACCCCGACTCAGACAGACCCCCGTCACCGCAGATGGCAGGCCACTGGGGACCAGACTGCAGATCTGAACCCCAGGGCTTGAGTTTCCGCTTTTGTGTTTCCCTTCCAAGTAGCTTTGCTCTAGTTTCCAGACAAAATTTAGGCAAATATTCCGGAAGCAATTAAAGAGCGTACTCCCAGGCTCGGCTTCCCTCTGCTTTCTCATCCCTGTTTATGGAGCCTACAGGAGCCCGGTGATGTTTCCCATTCTCTTAAGGACCCCTGTGGTTTCTTTTATGGAAATGAGTGGAATATTCACCTTGGTTCCTTCTGCAAAATGGTTGTGAAATACGTGCTTCTGCCTTCCTGGCCCTTGTGCTCCAGAATGTGTGGGAAGGAATTAATTCATTGCCTGCCTCCTGTGTGCCAGGTGTCTTCACCTGCATCCTCTTGGCTAACTTGTTTGCACATGTACCCAGGTGTATTCATAGCTAGGGGCTCGGACTCGTTCAGTGACTGACCCAAGGTCACCTAGTGGCTGGAAGGCTGGAACTTACGTGTGTTGTCTGCAAAGCCCATCCTCTTCTATACGGACCCCGCAGTCAGCCCTTCACCACTGTCTTTTAGTTCACTCCCTGTCCGACCTGCTGGTTTGGAACACAGAAGCTCATTGGCGCTATTGTTTGTCAGATCTAGAGCTGTCCTCCTTGCCCAATCAATGCATATCATTTTGCCAACAGTCTGCTGCTGGAGAGATTGATTCTCTGGTTATTTATCTTCCTCTGCCCAGTGTAAATTGGTCAGCCTGATCTTACTCGCATGATAAAAATCATAATGTCTCAAATTACTTACTCAATAAAATGTGGGTTTGTCTATTATTAGTGATCATTAGGGTTATAATGCAGCATGGAAATTTGGAGCAAATTAACTACATATGCAAGCTGTTGGGCTCATGTGCAGTTAATCAGATGCACACGGTTCCAGTGGGCAGAAGGGCTTGCAAGAATCGTTTCAGGAAGAATTTGTGGGAGGGGAACTGAATACCCAAATTTTCCATCGCCTGCTCCCCCTTAATCTGGATTTCTCAAATGCCTGCTTATCTGATAACAGTGTTGAAACTCGGAAATACAAAAAGAAAAAAAAAGATCTCAAAAAACAGAATTATAACTCAAATTAAGATACCTTTTAATACCTCCATTCACGTGCCCCTGGCTTTTCTAATAATGAATACAAATTCCATGGTGAGCCAACACCCAAGAAGCCCCTCCTTGTCTCCTCTGTCTTGCCTATCTGTCAAGTTCGCTTTTTGGAGCCTTTCTGCTCAGTGATGTAACGGGACAACCTGTGTTGTTATCAATGCAGTTCCCATCATACCTGGGCACTGCCATTTCCTGGACTCGTGGGCAGGTGACAGGAGCTGACTTCGGCGACTTGTATCTCAGCGTAAGAGAGGTGTAGCCTTGAATGGCAGCGTAAGTTAAAACAAAAAGGAAAAAAGTTCTCTGTATAACTTGTTTCCTGAGATGGTGCCAGGAAACTTGACAATGAACTTTGTGAATTAAAGCTACCGGATGAATAGAGGTGGTGGCAGGGGAGCGGAAATCAGAAAAATCTTTAATGGTTTTTGGTTTATGCAAAGTCTTCCGCCAAGGTGTGTGGCTTATTCTGTGTGGATTCAGAGGACACAACTAAGACCAAGGGTGAGGGTTAGAGTCAGGACCGAACCCAGATCAAAACAGATTTAGGGAGAAAAGGGGACTGCGTTAGATTAGCAACTGACAAATCCTGGCGTAGATCTGACTTCAGACATCGCTGGATCCAGGTGATTAAATAATATCATCGGAAACCTTTCTCTCCCCATGTCTCAATTTTTGTTTCTTCTGTCTTAACTTTATTCTAAGAGAGGCTTTCTTCCTGTAGTAGGTATACTTCCTACTGAGATGTACTGAGAAAATTCTGGAAACAGATAACCCTCTGGCCACGAATACCAGTAGTTTCACCAAAATGACAGGCTACCTCTCATTCCCTCGGCTTGAAACCGGTCTGGTCGTCTGTCCCCTCCCCCCCCCCCCCAACCATTGTGGCCAGGGGCTATAAAACTCCCACTGACGAGGTCCGAGTTATGCTTCATTGCTGGAGCAGAAAATGGCGCCAGCCCCCCTAACCCCTGGCCTGAGAGCTGCAGGGAAGGGCAGCTACTAAAGAGAGATGAGAGTATTGTAAAGCAAAAGAAGGGCGATGGTGAGTAGGAATCTCCAAAGATCAAATATCCGCTGGTGTTCAGAGAGGTATATTTGGGCTCACAGCCAGTCATCCAATAGACCCTTCTTAAGGAAGGTGAAAACCTATCATGTCCCATTCTGGCCTTCCGGCTGGTACTCTCTCAGCAAGAACCCCACAGAGGAGATGGGTGTTGAGGAAGGGGACAGGAGTCAGGGTGGAAGAACACTGAGGAGCTCGGTTTCTGGAGTCTAGCGGGTTTGGCCTCAAGTCTCGGTCCTGCCATTTACTAACTCTGTGACCCTGTTAATTTGCTCAGCCTCATCAAACTTCAGTTTTGCCCTGTGTAAAGTGGGGCTAATAACAGTGCCCAGTATGTAGGGTTGATGTAATGATCAGTGAGAAATTGTGCAAAGGTTTGCAGGCATACAAACGTCATAACTGCTCAGTGAAGAGGAGGTGTTGAAGTTAGCACCAGTGAGCTCTGGAAGATGCTAAGCTCTGTTGCAAAGGTTACTTGCTCTTATCTGTGATTTTTGTCTCACATTCTAACGTTTGGCGGGATTAGTGTTTACGCATAATCACACATTAGAATGAAGTGCCTAGGGGTGTGTATCTGGGTGGCTCGGTCGGTTGAGCGTCCGACTCTTGATTTTTGGCTCAGCTCATGAGCCAGCGTGTCAGGCTCCACGCTGAGTGTGGAACCTGCTTAAGATTCCCTTTCTCATGGGGCGTCTGGGTGGCTCAGTCGGCTAAGCATCTGACTTTGGCTCAGGTCATGATCTCAAGGTTGGTGAGTTCCAGCCCCGCACCGGGGTCTGTGCTGACAGCTCGGAACCTAGAGCATGCTTCAGATTCTGTGATCCCCTGTCTCTCTGCCCCTCCTCCCCTCTCAAAAACAAATAAACACTAAAAAAAATTTTTTTAAAGATTCCCTCTCTCCCTCTCCCTCTGCCCCTCACCTCCCGCCTCTAAAATTTAAAAAATTAAGAAAAAAGAATGAAGTGATTAAGTGATGTACATTTCAGAAGGAGCTCTCTGAGGGTACAGAATCAAGTATGCAGCCTCTAAGACTCATTGGAAGCTCACTGGACACTTGAGCCAAATGATAGATAGGTGGGAGCTCTCTTTCGATTGGCAGGCACCAGCCCAGTTGTACGGCTTGTAGTCTGGAGTGCGATTGGGCTGACTCCGGAGCGATGTCCTTTGTGATCTCTCAGGAAATGGGCCACGTTGCCAGCTGACCTCTCTAGAAGGAAAGACTGTGTTTATCGGTTTCCCTCACTTGCATGGGAAAACTCTCCATCGCGAGTCTCAGTGTCCCAGTAGGACATGGAAGCAGAATGTCAGGCCACAAAATAAGTTGGTGCACAGAATCTGTCAATTAAAAGGACGGGTTAGAGGCAAAGGCTCCTGGGTTTCATACTTTGGTTTAATCACTTACCGGCTTCACCATAGGAACAAGCAATGGACTTGACTCCAAACTGGAAGCAAGCAAGGATCAGAAATATCTGTGTAAGAAAAAGTCTTTGTAGTCTGAATAATTTTCTTATATGACCGTGAACAGCAACGTAATAAAGCTTATGGTGGTTTTGATCATGAATTTGGCCAGGCCAGAAATAGACCGCATGAAGATTGATCAATTGGTGGGGTGACTCCTTGATCGTGAGTAACTCTTGGCTACTGAGACTTATGAAAGCCAGAGGGATAGAAGAAACATAGTTAATCCACAAACACCTTCATCCTCTCTGGAACCTTCTCTTGGAATGACCATGCGCATTAGTTTCTTATGACTGCTATAACAAATTGCCACAGAAGTAGTGGCTTAAAATAACTCAGGTTTATGTTCTTATAACTCTGGAAGTCAGGAGTCTTAAAATCCAGGTATCGTCAGGACATGGTTTCTTCCGGAGGATCGAGGGAAGAATCCGTTCCTTGCCTTTCTAGTTTTGAGAGGACACGTGCGTTCCTTACCTTGTGGCCCGTTTTTGCCTCTTCAGAGTACATCTCTCCAACCTGTGATTCCGGGACCATGCCTCCTCTTTCTTCTGCCTACCTGTGTCATCACATGGCCTCCTCTGACTCTGGCCCTCCTTCTTCCCTCTTATAAGGACGCTTGGGATGACAGTAGGCCCACCCAGACCATCCAGGACCATCTCCTCGTCTCAAAGATCCTTCGCTTAATCACATCTGCAAAGGCTTTTCTTCCCTGAGATGGAACGTATTCATTCACAGGTTTCCAGGAATATGGGAGGCACATCTTTGGGAGGCATTATCCTGTCTACCAAACTATCCGGTATATGTAGAAATAATGCATAATTCTTTTGTCAGCCTGAATCTCCATCACAAAGAGCACGTGATGGTGTGGAAGTTGTCCAGCAATGCGATGCGTGGCTCTGCCCCCACTTTTAACTCTCACCTAAAACCATCTGACCTGCATTTCAGCTTCTTCAACCATAAAGTGGAAGTGTTTGTAGATGGTATCTAGAATGCTGCGTTAAACCGAATATTCTAGTGTTTTATTGTCGAAATGGCTCTGTGTTGGTTTCCTAGGGCTATGATAACAAAGTGTCCCGAATTAAGTGGCTTAAAACAACAGAAATGTATTCTTTCATAGTTCTGGAGGCTAGAAGTTCAACGTGAAGGACCAGGAGGGCTGTGGTCCCTCTGCAGGCTCTAGGGGAGAGTCCTCCCTTGCCTCTTCCTATGTTCTGCTGGTTGCCAGCATTCGTTGCCGTCCCTTCACTTGTAGACGTCTCGGCAATCTCTGCTTCTGTCAACGCTTGGCCTTCTCCCTTGGGTCTCTGTTTCTGTGTCCCTTCTCTTCTTCTGAGGACACCAGTCCTATTGGGTTGAGGTCCCACCCTCATCTTAAGTAATTACACAGCGACAAAAATGCTGTTTCCAAATAAGTTCATGTTCTGAGGTTTTGAGAAGGACTTGATTGGCGGCGTGGGGGGTGGGGGTGAGGGACACTGTTCAACTCAGTACAACCCAGACTCCCACAGGTAAGAATTAAGAGAATGAAGGAAATGAGAGCCAGAACTTGCCGACTTTCTCCTAACCTTGCCCTGGTTACCTTTTGGATTGTTGGTCTGTGTCTTTGGACGTGGATGCAGTGGCCTCCCAGAGCAGCTACGCTCCGGGCCCGTGGTGACGTTTGGTCGCAGTCTGACGGCTGGGTCACGCTGCCTGTGTGTGAGGCCGGAACACCTTGTGACCTGGTCATGAGCAGATTTGCAATTCTGCATACCTGAAGGGAAAGCAATCTGATAGCTTATTGATTCGGATTCACAGACTCTGTATTTGGAGCTAGAATACACCTGAACAATCACCTAATTCCGCACGTGCTATCTACACAGGGGTGTCCGATAGAAGAAGGGCCCGGAGAGAGTATCTCTGTAGGGAGTGCTCCTGAAAACGTCAGTCCTGCGGTCGGGGTGGCTATAGACCGGCCTCTCTCCGCTCCCTAAGGTGCCGGGAGGGAGCTCGTGTCTTCAAGGGCATCGGACAAAGACACAGAGCAAAACTGCCTCCCATGGCAGATATGGCACATCATTTCTTATTTCACAGAACACGGAGAAGCTTCCTTGGAAAAGCTTGGTCTTCGGCTTTCTGGTTTTGAACCGGAGGGCAGGCCAGGAGGGAGCTGCCCTGTCCAGGGCTCGGAGGTCGCGTTTTCAGCTGAGGAAAGTGGTCTTGAACCTCTCCATCCTTGCAAAGCCAGATGGAGGCCCTCGGCCCCAGCCCCGTCAGCCCCACACACCTGCCGTGCACCTGGACCGCCGCTCTACCTGTTTACAAATTACCCCCATTTTCTGCTTGGCTCAGCAGCAACTGTTCACCCTCCCCCGTGATGTAATTAGGCCTTCAGAGTTCATGTGTGCCTATTACAGGCTCTCCTGTGTTTTGTCTTGATGCTTCATTTCTGTAGCTGTAATCATATATATATTAAAATTTGGTATCAATTGTTTGGCTAAATTATGCACAGTGGGCCATCCTAACCTGCCATTAACATAACGTATGCTAAACAATGTGTTGGGTTTTTCCCTTCTTCTTCTTCGTCTTCGTCTTCGTCTTCGTCTTTGTCTTCGTCTTCGTCTTCGTCTTCTTCTTCTTCTTTTTTCCTGATAATTATACTCCAAAGCATCAATTGCTTATTCAAGTAAATTAAACTTTGAGGGTTTTTTTGGTTTTTTTTTTTCCCCTCATTTCGTCAAACTTTCAAATTGTCTTGGCTGCCACGGTTGCAGGCCCGGTGCTACTCTCACTGCCCGTGGAGGTGGCCTTGGCGTTCTCTTTCTGAGAAACCCAGGGTCCACGAAGCGGTCACCAGCATCGTAGCTGTCCCGATGTTCTGGGCTGAGCCGCAGTTGGGCACGTGGTTGCCAACTTTCCCCGAATCAGGGGGCCCCTGGCCTGGGTGCAGAGATGGGCGTTAAAAACATCGGTGGCTGCTGGAGTCCTAATTCACCCGCTCCCTGGACGAATGGGCCCCGAGCCCCTATTCCACGGCCGGTGCTGTTCTAGCTGCAGGAGATCCAAAAGTGACCCAGACGAGCACAAATTCTGTCCTCTGACAGTTTGTCCTCTAATGCAGGGGTCAGCAGACGGTTTCAGTAAAGGGCTAAATAATAAATATTTGGGGCTTTGTGGACCACACAGTCTCAGTGTGCCCTCCACCCTTGTAGCATGAAAGCACCCGTGAGCCATAAATAAATGAATGGGCATGGCTGTGTGCCAATAAAACTTTATTTATAAGAATAGGCAGCAGGTCAGATTTTGCCAGCCCTTAGTCTCGTGGGTCGAGGCGGAGGATATATACAAAAAGTTTATTTTTTTTTTTTAAGCGAAAGGATAATTTTAGGCTGTGGCAAGTGACCTGGAGGAAGTAGGCCTAGTGATATAAGCAGCAGTTGGCAACTTTTTCACCCCAGGGTCTACACAGAGGATGTATTCAGCACAACTGAGTGAAATGGTTGAGGAGGCTCTGGCTGGCGCCTAGAAGATCCGGCACTCGGAGGCGAATCCATAGCATGTCACGTCTGTAACCCTTGTGCAGCACAGCCAGGATTCTCCAGAAGGAGGGACCGTGGGGACCAAGCTTAGATGGCATAGTCATAGGGCTTTCTCCTGGACTACATTTGAGTTGAAATGTGAGTGGTTGGACAGTGGTCGGCCACAGGGGAGAGTGTAGAGCCGGAGCACCGCTCCATTAAGGGCCAACTATGGGTGCGAAGACTCCAGGACGAGAGAACGCGTGTCGTGTTTGTAACTGAAGGGAGGCCAGGGTGCCTGGAAAGAACAGAGAGCATATTCGAATTCTGCAATGAAATGAGACTAAACAGGAGCTTAGACCCTGAATCCTAGGTCACTGTTCTGGTTGTTGTGGCTGTGCAACAAAGCATGCCCCAACTGAGTGGCCTACAGCAAGAAAACCAAACAAAACAAAACACGTTTATTTCTCTCAAGCGCTTGGGGCTCGGCAGAGCTAGGGTGGTCTTGGCTGTGCTGTTTTGCTGGTCTCGCTGGTCTCCTTGGAGAGGCTTCCTCCCGTGTCTGTGGACTGGCCGCTGTGCTCAAGCATCAGCTGGGGCTTCTGTCCTCCGCTAGACACGGATGGGGTACGTAAGTTAGGGTGGTGTCTCACCCTCCTGGGACCGGCAGGGCTGGACCAGGTGTGAATTTCTCAAGGCAGTGTCAGAAGCACAAGGAAGCAGCTCCAAACACATAACGCCTCTTGAAGTCCAGACCCAGAGCTGGCATAGCCATCCTTTCTACCACATTCCAGTGCCCCAAACAAATCGCATGGCTGTGCTCAGAGAGGAGGGCACTGCAGAGCGACATAGCAAAAGGCCTGGCTCCTGGGCAGATGAGGAATGGGGATCCCTAGGGGGACTGTTTGTTTGTGCGTGAAGTAGATAAGAAGCCATTGAAGCGTTTTAAGAACAGGAGTGATGTGATCTGATTTACCATGAGAAAAGTCTTAATCTGGCAGAACATGAGGAGAAGAGATCAGGGTGAGGGTTGGGGGGCTGCTGAGAGAGGTTGCGCGGAGACTGGGCTGGGCTGAACCTGTTCAAGGCCCAGAGCCCCTCTCTCTTGTGTACGCGTTTAGGATACCCAAGATACATTGTTAAACTCCTCACGCTGGGCTTTACCAGGTGAGCTGACAGTTATCACGTGCATTCATCAATATAAGTTCCATAAAAAGCAAAGCAGTTGAGGAGAAATGAGAAATTACAGCCCAGATTAGCAGCCTTGAATGGTCCTCAGGAACGCAGGACACTCGCCCGGATCCCGCATCACAGCCTGTCACCCATTATCACTAATAGCAGGATTATTCCCAAGGAAGCTTGTAGCTGTTATACTTATTACCATCACAACAATAAAATAAAGAGCTGTGAATGCCACCCATGCTCATTGACTTGTTTCATGCCGATCTGTTAATCAATAGGCTGCTGGAAGTTTGAACCTGTCGGGAGGAAATCCTGTCTTCAGAAGCAATGTTGGTTTCCTATGGGAAAAGATGATTTTGTTGGGAAATGGACTCACCAGAACTTTCTGGTTTGTGTGGAAGACTGTAATGAAACCTAAGGGCATAGTGTATCAAATCCAATACAAATTTGTGTTTCATTAACGTGAAAGCCCAAGCAGGTGGTCTGGTCAGGAAGCTACTCTCTGCCAAGTAGTGATTCAGGGCCCCAGGCTCCTTCCATCCTATGGCTTCACCGTGATCAACAAAGACCTTTGGAAGGTTGCCTCCTGATTCGATTCAGGGGGAGCAAGGTCATGGAATACCATGCTTGCCAGCGTCCTTGGCTCCAACTCGGTCACATGACCCCGCCTAACTGCAAGGGAGGCTGGGGATTGTAGTTTGCTGTGTGTCTGGGAAGGCGAGAAGGAAGCAGGGTTCGTGAACAGCTGGCCAGTCTCCCCCGGAAATTCCTTTAATGCCATTCTCTCCTTTGAGCAATTGAATAATTTGCACTGTTTCACTTCTCAACAAGCAGACGCTCACAGTAAGAGTGACTCTTTATGGAGTGCTCTTCATGAGCTGGGTGCTCCATGTATATTCCCTCAATCAAACCTCCAAGCACCTGTAGAAAAGGTACTGTGTTGTTCCCATTTGACAGATAAGGGCATAGAGATTTAGAGAGATTCCTTTTATCATCTGTTGAAAGGGGGAAGGCATCAGTACCGTCTCAAGATGCCACATCTGCCAGGATAGGCTACGAGGTGACAGACAACCTGACTGTAGTCAAGTCAGCCTCAGACAAGTCCTGAGTCCCAAGACTCAGGACTTAACCATAAAGCTTTATATCTCGCTCCTGGTCTGTGTCCAGTGTGAGGCGTTCTTTTTACTCCAGGACTTAGGTTGATGGAAAAGGTACTTTCTGGAATGTCGATGATTTCCGTGGCAGAGGAAAGAGAGAACATGGCAAAGCATATCCTGGTCCTGAAACTGCCTGTGTGAAAGAAACCTTTATCACATTTTGTTGGTCAAGGGAGTTAGATGGCCACACCTCGTTTCAAGTTGTCGGGAGATGAACTCCTATCACGCACCTGGAAAGAGAAAGCTGGCATTCTGGAACACCTTTTCATGGCAACCAGTGTATCCCCGTAATCCAGGGAGAGTGCTTAGCATGGAGCTGGGAACAGGAAGTGCCTCCGTGTTACCATTTTTATTCGATTGCCTAAGGACTGGATGGTGAGAAGAGAATTCCTAATGTATCTGGAATCATCGGAAATCTGCAGTTGATCAGCCTGATTCAGGGAGACCCTGGGATCATGTTTGATATTTTCTGGGGAGAGGGAGGTCATAGAATTTGGTGGGGACACAGCTGTAGACCAGAGTCACTAGGTGCCCTCAGTGGCGGACTGCGAGAAAAGGAGGAAACTTCTCCACCATGCTGTCTGTGAGCTTTTATGAAGGAGCGAGTGGATCGCTTTCTCTGTTTTATCTACAGCAACTAGATTGGGGGGTCAGAGTGTGTTTTATTACTGCGCACACACATGGTTACAAAGTCTTTGGTTTTTTTCCCTACGTAAATTTATGTTGAGATTTAATTTCCACCAATTAGAACCCAAATGAAGCCATTCTAATGTGATTCATACATCACGGAAACGTGGCCCTACTCCTCAGTGCACACACAAGGAAACAATATTGAAGTGAATTTTAAGTCCCTAAAGTTGTGTTGGCCTGTGAATGAATATCCAATTCAATTTGTGGGAAACTTTAGATTAATTAGGTTTATAATTTGCACAGTAAGGTAATGTAAATGTGTTGCTACTGCTTGACTTTTTGCTTAATCCTCTGAGTGGATATTTAATCTTTTTAATATTAGAATTAAAGCAGCTTGGAAGATATGAATATTAATCTAATTATATTCCGATCACTTTAATTTCTTTAATGTTTTAAATAACAAAACAACTTTACAAATTGGTTTAGGTTGGGGAACCCTTTTAGAGGATTTTGCATCTCATCAGTAAGTGCCATTTAGAAGATGCAGGCTTGGGGGAGGCCACCTTAAGTTTAGAGTTATGCAAATGGAACCCATTAATCCTGGAGCCTCCGCTATGTGACTGGCAAGGTGTGCTTCAGGAATTTCTAGCTCCTACTTAGGAAGGAAGAGTTTCCCCGGCCTGAAAAACCCAAGGAAGCAAACAGCTTTATGGCACTTCAGCCCTACGAAGTGAGAGCTTTTGAAGAATCAGTGATAAGTTAGCGCTAAGAGGATTTTTCTCCTTTTTTCGCCTCTTATTATCTTAAGGAGGGGAAAGAAATCAGAGCGGTGCCTGCAAATTTTATTACCTCATTATAATTGATACCTGTTCTCTGCGCCAATAAAAGAAGCCGTATTCAGCACTAGCTGCATCAAATCTTTAATGTTTTTGGCTGTCAGTGTTAGCTGTGGTTAGGCTGACATAATTATGAGCTGCCTGGACCAATACAGAGCTCTTTACCCACAAAAGCATGTTGCAAGCGGGGAGGGCGGAGGAATCTTTCAGCGATAATAAAAGGACTCATCAAGTGTCTATATGATAGCTACTTAAATCGCTATTGTTTTAGTTAGTGCAGAACGTATCCCCTGGCTATCCCAGTTCCTCATCTTTCCTACTTGGCATTTCAGGAATTCCAGGCTTTTGTACAGAGTGTTCAGTTGCTTCCTCACGAAGGGGGAGAAATCCTTTTGGTATGATCTCCATCTCAAGATGACAATAAAGCGGAGGGTGTCCAAAGGGCAGTCCCTGGAATTCAGACTTGATAAACAGAATATATTATTTTCTGGAACTAATTACAGATTTTAAAAGCGTGATGGAAAATTAAGCGAAGAATTTATGTCATAGAACGCAGTAGTCAGTCCTAGAATGAGAAACAGTTTGGACAAACATCAAGTGAAGTTTTCCATGTTTTGAGGAGTTCCTGTGTAAGGTGTTGCCACTTACCCGTAGGCTAGTGAAATGCCCTGAAAACAGCTTTTCCGGGGAGTGTATAGATATTCATGAGAAACGTCCACTGGCATAAATGCCCAACATTAGCCAGTGAATGTAGAGCCAAATAATCAGTGTGAGACACATCCGGTACGATGTGCACCATTTAATTGAACAAAACAAACAATGACAAGGGGCACCATGGTCCTGACTAGTTTTTCCTTGTGGTTATTTTGGTTCATACTATCCCTATAGCCAGCCTTTCTGGCTAACACTGTACATTAGCTGAGTTAATGTTGTGATAGGTTAAAAATGAATGCAGTTTTTTTCTTACTTTCCCCATCGGGAGGTGAAGTTGAATTCAGCTGAATTCCTTTGCCCTTGGATCTAGGCTGCACAGCAGCCGCTTGCTTGACAGAATAGGGCAGAAATGACGCTCTGGAAATTCCATGGCTGTGACATAAAATGGCTTATAGCTTCCACCCAGGAATCTTGGAACGTTTGCTCTTGGAGCTCTGAGCCACTGTGTAAGAAACCTGACTGACCTGAGGCTGCCATGTTGAAGGAAGCCCAAACCAACCTGTGGAGATTGAGACGCTTGGCCAGCCACCATCCCTTGGAAATCATTTCAGTTAAGGCCCCAGATGGGGGGGTGGGGGGGTGGGGGTGGGCAGGGATGGGTCACTTGCCATCCCCCACCCCAAGGCTCTGTGCAAACTGCAGATTCAAGGGCAAAATAAACCATTGCTATTGCATTTGACACTATGTTTTGGGTTGTTTCTTATAGAAGAATAGATAATCAGAGCAAACACGCCAGGGCAAGTAATTGTGAAAGGTGAATTTAATTTTTCAATGGGGCCTATGGAATCAGTTTCTTTGTTTTGTGGTGAATACAGAGTGTCTGTAGCAACCCAAAGATCTCTCCTTTCCTAAAACTCAAAGCGAGGCGAACTCCTTAGGCTTGTAGATGTTGAGGGCTAAACTTTGCTCCTTATATTCTTCACATTCTCTTTATACATTTCCCTTTGGAAGCAGGGATTAAAAGAGAGAAGTCTCCCAAATGTAAATTTCTCATAAATATTTGAGCTCCATTTTGGTAATTCTTCTGTTCTCTGATCTGTTGCCTAATCTTCTAGTTAGTCAGTATTTTCCATGAAATAGAAGCCTTTAATTGTAGAATTACTAATTTTAATAGCTTAGCTTAGCACAGCTCAATTTGTAAAAAGCCCACTATCCCCATTAAATTCCTGTCGTGTAAAACCACCTATCAGTGCTTACCCATCATTTTAGTAAAGTTTGCTCCTCTAGTCTTTCACGGAATAATGAGGCTCTTACTAGATGAAGAAAAGCAGGATTTCTGTCACCCCAGAAAATTTCAAACTTGGGGAGTGTGCAGTAGGATCCCTGAAGAATAGGACTGACAAATGTCTGTAGGGCAAGTGGGAGCCACCTTGGACCTGTGCACAGAATGGTGTCATCACTGCTCTCTGAGCTCTGTCCCCTGACTTAAGGGTAGGCACATTTCATTTGGGGCTGACAGTTACGTGGGGCAAAGGTATGAGCTTATTCAGTTGACCTCAGTCCATTGTGTCTCAACCAAGGCACCATGGACATTTGAGGCTAGATAACTCTTTGTGGTGAGAGCTGTGCTCTGTGCTGTAGAATATTGAGCAATGTCCTTGGCCTTTATCCACTAGATGCCAGTAGCATTCCCTCCCCAAGTTGTGACAACCCCCCAGTGTCTCCAGACATTGCCAGATCCCTCCCCCTTGACTTTCTTGGCTCTGGTAACTCTTCCCTACCCCCACCTGGTTGACTCAACAAATCTCTCTTGCTAAGTTTATGTGACCTTGAACATATGAGGAAATTGAACTTGATTTTCTTTAAAGGAAAAATGTCTACTTCCTCCCAAATGCTATCGGAACAGGTCAAAGCTAACAACTACCTTTCTGGTGGGCTAGGCACGTCCAGCCTAGAAAAAGTGGTGCTAGCCTTTAGAAGAGCACAGTAGCGTGCTTATAGGGAGTGGATGTCGATTATCTATCACTGTTGAGAATATCATTGTCATCATCATGGTTCAACATTACAAACATGAAGGAGAAATATGAAGGATTCTAGAAAATGCCAGAAGTGATTTTTGCAGCCATGGGGCTGAATTGAAGAGCTTAACCCACTAATCTGTTACGACTGCTCAGGGAGTGCTCCGGCAGGTTGTCTAACGCACCGAGAGTACTTTAGTGGGTCGTGTAAAGTGGCATTATAGTTCCGTTTTTAATGGTGGAGGCAAGAAATGCCTGGATCTCTTTCCGAGTACATCACCCGTCTTCCAGTGGCAAACTTAGGTTTATGCCAGCCGGCTCACCCCAGCATGGGGGCATGAATTGGAGTGGAAATCAGTGGACTGACACTTGGATGCAATTGTCCCGAATTATCAGAGAGAAAAGAAGACCACTATAATTCACCAGCCACAGCATTTTTACCAACCACCTTTGCTAAGCATTGGTGTGTTATGTTCAATTCCTGGGCCCCCTCTTGTCAGAATTTTTCTGTAAACACCATTATTACTGCCGTCGTGTTCTCTGTGGCTGAGCTGAACTGAATTTGGAGATTTGATCCACATTAACTCCCTCATCTCCTTCAGGCAGTTGGTGACTCTTTGGGGGGTGCCAGTGCAAGTGCTATGGTCCTTGAAAGACAAGTTGGCTTTCCCCCAAGTTTCTGCTCAAAGGGAGCCGGAGGGACCAGCCTGCTGAGGCATTACAGGCTAACCCATGGTTTACATTCCCAGGGAGCTCTAAGTGAGGCGGGAGACACGGGGTCAAGAACTTGCAGTCAAGGTCAGGAAGACCTGGAATCCCGCTCTGCCCTGTCCCAGCTCTGCAAGTTCTACAAAGCCTTGTTCCCTCACCTGTTTTATCATCTGAATTCTTTCCATGTCCTGAATGTGGCATGGATATCCCTCCATGTTATTAGAAATGCAGATACATCATCTTTATAAATGGCCGGATCATTCAAATTGCTTTTTGCATCTGCCTCTTCCCTGGCTCTTACTCACTTTCATGATGCTATTCGAATGGTGATCGCAAGTCTCACTCGGCAAAAAAAGTGATTTTTGAAAGCATCTCTCTTTCCCACGCTCATCTGTGAGCTTAGCCGGGGTGGGAAATATACCTTATTAATTTGTTTATTCCTTCTTTCTCGCTTGGTGTTGCTCCAGGAGAGAGTAAGTACATGGATATAGAGAGAGCCAGGCAGACATGTAGACGCTGCCTCCCTTGCAAGGCCTGTGAGGCCGGGCAACTCACTGCCCACCTCTAGGCCTCTGTTTTTGCCATAAAATGAGAGGGGAATAATAATTCCTAGTTTCCAGAGTTGCTGTGAGGATAGAACGAGTTGCCAGTAGTATCCTGTTTGGCTCAGTAAATGTGGACTCTTCTGAATTGTGTGATTATTGGTATGTTTCCTATTGATGGAAAATGAGTGATGAGTGGAGGGAGGGAGGAAGGAAGAAGGGAGGAGGAAGGAAGGAGGGAGGGAAGAAGGGGGGAGGAAATAAGGGAAGGGAGAGAGGGAGGAAGTTTATGAGGCTTGATGAGTAGAATTGAAAGGAAATTCCCACGTCTTCATGGTGAATGAAATAACATGACCTTTACAAATTTGGCCTGATCCCTGGAAGAAAAATTGTCCATAGGCATACGATTTACGTAATCAGTCTTATTTTGCCTGAGCTTAAACTTCCATCGCTCGGTTTACCCAGAGTATCTGTGGACATACCAGGAGACAGCGGGATTGAGGACCAGATGTCCAGATCCCGAAGGATGACAGCAGCCCTTGCCTTTGCCACACCATTCCGATGAAGGTTCACAAAGAGGGCTCCCAGATTTTGCATATAAAAATACACGGCACTGAGGGAAATTCGAATTTCAGGTGCTCAATAGATCATTTTTTAGTATTAAGTATGTCCCAAATATTGCATGAGACACGCTTCTCCAAAAAGTGTATTATATACTAAAAGAAAAAAAAAAGTGTTCCCCTTTTTAGTATATATCCCATATTAATGTTTGGGACATGCTCATACTAAAAATGATGTCATCCAAATTTCACTGGGGATCCTGTAGTTTCCGTGGCTCCTTCTAGCAATCTTATTTACAGAACAACTAAAGACAGGTGTATTCTCCGGGCACCTTGGATTTGTCAAAATCTGGAAACACTGACAACCGAAGGTGGCCCATAGCACCTTAAATCTGACTTGAAAGTAAGCAGTAACTATTGAACAGATTTACTAGGTCTCTTGTCAATAATACTCAGATTTCTGGAGATTGTTATCAGCGTTTTGCTTCGTAGGAAATAACTTCTTTTGAAAAGGACATTTTAAATTAATGTGAAATTGCATTTTAAGTTAATTCTCAGGGAGTCATAAACAGGTGGGAGAATTATGTAACAATAATTGTGTTGGCAAGAAATTGATTTCATCCTAAAATTACATGAATACACTATTACAGTTTGTTGTCATCCTGAAATGCATCGTTTAACCATAAAATGCAGTGTAAAAGACACCCTCGTGTTGCAGTCCTTAATCTAGTGTGTAATTGCTTAAGGAAGAACATTAACTATAGTGTCAAACTACCTGTTCTCAGATACCTTAACCACCAGCTCACCAAGATGGGTTTGAACCTGACATCTGCAATCTGGGACGTAGATGCACAATGGTATTTGGCGATTCTGCTGTTCCATAGCAGTCTGCTCATCCAGCAAAGATACGGGGACCTTGACAAATGAGTGAGCTTGAAATAATTTAAAAAATTGTTATGTTAATAATTCTGCCACATTTACTGAAGACCTTACCTTTTTGCTACTTTAAAATACTTTGGGCGGGTTCACATACACAAAAATAGCTTTATTAGCCACCTTTGTAAGTTACCATGTTCAGTTACTTTTCTCCCCCACCCCCCCACCCGCCCCCCACCAGAAATGTTGCTTTTGGTACACTGAGAGTTCACTCATTTAAGTTTGTCCTTGGCATTTTTTTTTGGAACAGTTTTCATTTTTCTTTTATTTTTATTTTTATATGCAAAGCTGATAAATATCTGAAACCAAACAGGCTCAAAGTGATCATATTTCTGGATACAAACCAGACGTGTATTTAATCCATCATTGATCCTGTGTCAGCTACCCGCCCCCACCCCCCTTCACCTATACTTGGGGGGGAAAAAAAAAACAAAACGAGCCTGATTTCTCTGCTAGTTCATTTCCTTGAACTTGGGGAGATTCTAGCCGCAGTAATTTCCAAAAATAGTTCTGGAAGACGCAGAGAACTGCAGCTCTTCTCTGCCAGCTGCATTGCGAGCACAGTCTGGGGTGAGTTGCACAGCACCCTTCCCCCTCTCTGCCCAGAGACTTTCAGCCACTGCGTGTGGATTGGTGAGAAAGCCAAGTGCTGATCAGGGTCAGTCAGGATGCCCGCGCTTCTGCGTCCCCCCTGCAAGCGGATGGAAGGCTCAAGCTATGGCTGGCGCAGCCTGTGTTTTTTTCAGTCTGTGCTTTAGTAGACACTTATTCCATCCGACCAGTCCTGGCTGGTAATAAACACCGAGATTACTCCCTTCTTTCAGGGGCTTGGCAAACCAAAAAGAATGCAGTGAAAAAAAAAAAAATCTCTTACCTCTTCAAAAGTAACTGGGCACTTGAGGAGTATTTCCTAGTCTCGCTTTGAAACCTGAATTGCAGACCAGGCTGCCATCTCGTCTTTTGTTTAATGTAACCGATGAAGGCACTCTTCTGTTCTTGCTGCTCGTTGAGATTCTTGGTCTCTCTGTAGGTAGCTTCAGGGAGCGAGGTGTGTGCTGTGATTGGAGGGGTGGTGGCTAATTATCACAACTAACATTGGCCGATCAAAGCTTATTGTGGGCCCAGGAACATTCTGAGAACTTCCATCCATTCAAAAGCACCCTGAAATAAGTATTGTTTACCGATGAGCACAGCACAGAGAGGGTAAGGGCTGTGCTGATGGTCGCATAGGCAGCCAATGGCATGGCACTCAGACTGGTATTCAGACTTACAAACTCTTGTTAAAGGTTATTTATTCTTTTTTTTTTTTTTTGAAAGATAGAGAGTGGGGGACAGACAGAGAGAGGAGGAGAGAGAGAATCCCAAGCAGGCTCTGTGCTCACAGCACAGAGCCCAGTGTGGGGCTCAAACTCACAAACTGTGAGATCAAACTCACAAACTGTGACCTGAGCTGAAACCAAGAGTTGGACGCTTAACTGACTGAGACATCCCAGCGCCCCTAGACTCACAAACTCTTATACCAACCACATAACCTCTCTCGAAATGTGCCTTTTCGATGCAAGGCAAGTATTTCACTTGACACGGTGTTCAGAATCTCTCTTTATTCCCTTAGGTTGAGGCAGAAATGATGCCTAGGTTTTACTTTGTGTGCCAACCTTGACTGCCAGAAATGCTAAGAAGGACGCTGGAGTTCTGTCTGGCTTCCAGAGGGTTGAGTCCAATGATCGGTGCCCGCACCGAGCATGGGCGGGGTATGGGTATCAGCAGTTGCCATCCCCTGTTAAAGCATTTGAGTCTCTGGGGAAAAAAAAATGCAAATTTTACTTGTGGTGACAAACGTTCAGTGACTGGTGGCTGTGGACACTTCGGCAAGAGTTTATTTAGAAAGCAAGACTGGAGGGGGCGGTGCCTGGGTGGCTCACTGGTGAGGCATCTGACTCTTGATTTTGGCTCAGGTCATGATCTCTGTGTTCGTGAGTTCGACCTCCAGGTCAGGCTCTGGGTGCTGACCGTGTGGAGCTCACTTAGGATTCTCTCCCTCCCTCTCTCCCTCTCTTCCTCTCACATGCTCATGCACTCTCTCTCAAAATAAATAAATAAACATTAAAAAAAAAAAAGGAAATCAAGATCTGGAGAGGTTGGGGCAGAGGACAAGTACGTTTGGGGCTGTGTGGGCATGAATCCATGATGGCATTGGTTCCTGGGGGCGAGGAGGAAAGAAGCAGAAGTTGTAGCTGCTCTGAAACGAAACTGTTCACGTCCTAATTTGTCTCGGGGCTCCTTCCCTTAGGATGGTCGTCAGGGTTTTGAGCCTGTTGGCAGCAGAATCCCTCATAGCTGATCCGCATGTCTGGCGGGCGCGGCGCTAGACTCTGGATGGATTCCCCACCCCCCATCAATTTCAGGGCCGTGTTTGGTGTTATTCCCACTGCATCCGTGGGACTCATGGCAACAGAGGGTGGCCGTCCTGGAAGAGCTGGAATTCAGATTCCCGCACCCACCTCTGGGGCCTGCATCCTTTTCACGGCATCTCCCCGCCTTCGACTCCGTTTCTCCTAGGGAAAGGGGTTCCGGGTCCCTGATGCCCTTCCAGCCAGGGCTTGAGCCGGAAGGTGCCAAGGGGAAACAACCGTCTGCAGCACGTGATCTCAGGGCACAAAGTGCCCGGCTGCCCTAACCGGAAGGTGGGGGAGAGCAGGGAGAGAGAAAGCTAGAAAGGAACCTAAGCGTGTCTTACGGTTTAAAACCATAATGGAGCATACCGTTTTCTTGGTTTTCCATTTATTAATAAAATGCCCAATACCTTCTGGCGTGTGCTTTGAACTGCTTTTAATTATCTTCAGTTGGATGAAGAAAAGGTAATGGGGACCTCATAATAGTCGTGGAGGGACTATTGGAATTTTATTTCCGTGGGGAAGGCAGAGACTGTTTGCCAGGGAACCAAGGCCTTTCAAAGTTGAGGACACTTCCCAGTGCCACACGGTATAAATCACAGCACAAACTATGCGATTATCCCCTGCAGAGGAATCGAGTGTGGCTTTATGGGATTCTTCACCAAGCACTTAGGAATAATCTGATATAAAACAGCAGGGGTGGAGAGTAATGACAACTTCAAATTAGTTTAATGAATGTTTACATTTAAAAAAAAGGCTTTTCTGCAAACCTGAAAATACGAAGTGACAGCTTCCTTTCCTATTTCCCCTGCCTGAGGCACCTCCCGGGTTTTTTGTTTTGTTTTGTTTTGTTTTGTTTTCAGCCCGAGGGAAAAGGTGACCTGACTTAACTCCTTGGGTCCCGCACACCCAGCCTCCTCCATTGTTTGGCTTGGGTTTGAACAGCCCCTTGAACTGCGCTCAATAGTATTTCCATTGTAAACATCAGATCGGGCGTTGGGGGAACATCTGTTTTAAGTCAACTTAGATTCAGTCCAGGAAAAAATAAATTTCTGGCTCTCCACCTGCTCAAAAGGTCAATTACCCACCCAAATCAGCCAGAGATGGTTGATGGGCTACAGATGCAGGGGGATATTTTTAGCCGGATTTTGGCAGGTAAGCTGCTTGTTGAATGCATGAAGAAGGGGTGAGTGGGGGAGGTCGATCAACCATTATATGGTCTTAAGCGAGGTGGAGCGCCAAAGCCCCAAGCAAATCTGTAAGGTTCTTCTGGGCGATTTCCCCACTTCTGATGAAGAAGGATTCATTTTGGCAAAGAGGGCAGGGCAGGAAACACTCACATAGCTTGCATTATGTGAGCGGACCTCAAGGTATTTCGGACAAGAAACCACATTTGCTTTTCAGATATAGTTACCCAGCCCAAGCTGCCTCTGCTCGTTTTTAATAGTGTTTTCCAAGAACGTTCTCGTGTTTGGTGCTGAAATCTGGATGTTTCCCAGCGTGCGTACGTTGGCCCCCTCGCTTCACATCAGGCTGCATTCTGTCCACAGGTTGCCAACCTGGCCAGGGAATATTAGGGAGAGTTATGTAAACAACTCCGCCTGGGCCACGGGAGGAATTATAACTGTGAAACAAAAGCAAGAAACAGAACCAGACAAAAAGCCTGAAGGGTCTGTGCCCTCTCAGGAACTACAAAACCAAATGGTGAATTCCAAGAATTGATTTAGAAACGAGCTTAGGTCTACTTTGGCCTTTAAGCCGTCGCTAGGAAAATCGAACCTTGCCCACAAGAACAAGATTTTCCTTCCCTCCTTGACTGGCATGCCAGCACCTCAAAAAACCTCTGTGAAAATTCCACGGGCTCCTACGAGCCAGAAGAAAACTGAGTAAAAATAGCTCTCCCATAGAGCAAGCTTCCATTTCTGTGGGATCTCAGGAGTTCTCGCAAAGCCTAAATAGCCAGGTGACAGTGAGTGGTTGCTTCTCAGCCTGAAATCCGTTTTTTCACAGGGCTTTCAAAGAAAGCGAGACTAGCACACAAGCAAGCAAACTGCAGCGTTCGGTGAGCCAGAACTTTGGCTGGGTGAGAACCTGGATTCTCCTGGACGTTTCCGTAGCCAGCTCTTTGGAGGACAGGTCGCCATGTATTTGTGTATTCTCGAGGTTGCAGACGTGCACAGAATTTTCTAGTGCTCAGCAAAGCACTGCCGCAGCACATCTGGGTGATGGCGGACATGGTCTTCAGGAGCCCTCCAGGGTTGTTCCCTTCTCAGAGAGCCCTCTGCCAACCCATCTTCTGTAGCTCCCTTGATTGCCTTCAGCCATTGGACCCTGTTCCTCCATCACTTATCACAGGTAGTAACTCTGTTACTTACTCATTATTTCTGAACCGGGCCAAGAAGGAATCTTCCCTGGTTCCTTTTTTTTTTTTAATTTTTGAAAATGTTTTATGTAGTTTTGAGAGAGAGAAAAACAGTATGAACGGGGTGGGGGGGGGCGGGCAGAGAGAGAGAGAGAGAGAGAGAGAGAGAGAGAGATCTAGAATCCGAAGCAGGCTCCAGGCTCTGAGCTGTCAGCACAGAGCCCGACGCGGGGCTCAAATTCACAGACCATGAGATCATGACCTGAGCTGAGGTCAGACATGTAACCAACGGAGCCACCAAATCAGCCCTATTTTAACATCATTATCGATATCAAGTGTGGAGTCAGGCACACAGTTGTGTCCAACATAAGATTTGTAGAATGAATGAATGAATGAATGAATGCTAGGAAACCTCGCTGCATTTATTTCCCCCTTATTCCTGAAGACTAACCTCTTTGCAGCTGCCCCTGGCCGCAGAACTGGAACAGTAGAGACCGATCAGCAGGCTGCTGTGCCCACCTATTTCAGGAGGGGAATTCCTTGGGATCCGTGCCACGGGGAACTGCCACCCTCCAGGGACCACCCGCCCCCAGCAGAAGGACCTTGTTCATTGCAAAAGTGCCCCTGGAGACGGTCCAGCTCAAACTACCTTCCAGATACCTCTTATCGGCATCTTCCACCTTAACTTCCCCAAGTCTTTGCTGCCTCGGTTTCATTTCAGACTGCATTTGCGGCTGGAAAGGTCACAGGCAGATGGGGCTGGCTCACGGGCAAAGACGACAGGATAACGTCCACCCCAAACCCTCTGCCCGCCATGGTTGCGTGTTCCTACTGCACAAGGCAGTGGTAGGAGGGTGGCTCAGGCTCCGGGGCAGTGAGTCTCCACCATCTGCACAGATGCCCCCCAGAAGGAGCCTGAATGAAAATGACCCTCGAGCCTGCTTTTGTGCCATTTATGTTCCCAGGCGTGGCTTTTCCCCTTCCTCTAGGCAACGTCACTGTAACACAGTGGAAAAGTACATAGTCATTGTGGAGATCACCTCTTCCTTTTAAAAAGTCAAAAGCCTCCCAGGGGCGCCTGGGTGGCTCAGTCGGTTGAGCGTCCGACTTCGGCTCAGGTCATGATCTCGCACTCCGTGAGTTCGAGCCCCGCGTCGGGCTCTGGGCTGATGGCTCAGAGCCTGGAGCCTGCTTCCGATTCTGTGTCTCCCTCTCTCTCTGCCCCTCCCCCGTTCATTCTCTGTCTCTCTCTGTCCCAAAAATAAATAGACGTTTAAAAAAATTTTTTTTTAATTAAATTAAATTAAAAAAAAGTCAAAAGCCTCCCTATTGTAAAAGGGACATCCCTCAAAAAAAGACTGATCTTTGTTCAATGTATTGATTCATCCTTTTGACGAATATTCACTAAGCATCAGTTTGGTGCCATGCCCTGTGCTAGGAACTTGGTATACAGAAGTGAGTAAGACAAGATGTGTCCCCTGCACTCAAGGGGCTTACAGTTTAAGAGGGGGACAGACAGTAAGGGAGGCACCGTAACACTGGCCGTGTGTTTCCATTTTACTCTCTGTGTGACCTTGAACAAGTCACATAACCTGTCTGTGCCTCAGTGTCCTTATCGGTAAAGTAGGGTGTGAGTTCCACTCTCACAAGACTGTTGTCAACATGAAATGAGTTGTAAGATACAAAGCATTTAGAAAAGTTCCGTGCCAGCGCTAGCTATCTATCACAAGAAGTGTTTTAAAGGAAGCGATGTGACAGTGTAATGTGGGCATTAGTTTATTTCTAGGTCATTTAGTTAGCACATGCAAAGAGTCCTAATTCCAACTTCAGAATCCATTCTTAATCTTTCCGCTTCTGCTGTTTCTTTAAAATACGGACATGGGTAAATTACAAAGCGCGCTTCACTGTCTCCCTCTCCCTGGGTCCTTCCCCCACCCCCATTTAGGTACATTCTGTCCGAAGACATTGATGTTTCTATCAAGCAAGCAGCCAGGCCAGGAGAGACCAGACATTTGACTAGGCTGTCATCATCACATGGCAGAAATGGGAGAAGCAAAAAAAAAAAAAAAAGTGTGTGTGTGTGTGTGTGTGTGTGTGTGTGTGTGTGTGTGTGCGCATGTGTGTAATGAAGAAAGAGCACATTAAAATCAAATGACGGAAGACTACCCTATCTTTCTGACTATTAAATAGTCCCTCTTGAGTCAAATCAAGCAAATAGATATGCTGCCTCTTTAACCTTTATTCCTTCTTGGCTTTCCCCATCATGCTTTGTCCTGCCTGCGCACAAGCGCTGGGAGGTCTTATCTTTGGGGACACTGGGAGTCTGCCTAAAGGACACAACATCAGTAGGCAGGTAGCACCTTCTTTACTGCGTTTCTCTGTTAAATATCATTCCTCCCACCACTGCCCCATTTCTCTGGGCCCCCATGAAGCAGAACTCCTCAAATGAATGGTCTCTATTTTCTGCCCCCTTTTCCTTTCCTGCTCTCTTGAACTCCTCCCCTCAGGCTTTCATTTCCTTCCCTCTTGCTCACCTGGTCTCGCACAGGTCGCCCCGACCCACACTGTTCAACCTGACCGTCACTTGGGGCCCTCACCTCACTCAGACCATCCACAGCATTTGGCTCCCTTCCAGAACACTCTCTCCATTTGTTTCTTGGGACATCGCTTTGCTGCGTCACTTTGCGTGGTTCGTCCTCTTCCGGCTGACCTCTGTACGTTGGGATGCCCATTTCTCTACCTCTGTCTGCTTCCTTCCTCTCCTTTTGTCACTCCCCAGGTGATCTTTTCCAGCCTTGAGGCTGGAAATGCCACCCACATGCCGGTCAATTCCAAATGGGTTTTCCCATCCCAGACCTCTCCTGAACGCCACATGTGTTTATCCATCCATCTGCTTAACCCCTTCACTCACTTGCCCAATAAGTTCCTCAAATCTGGAAACCAAACTCGGCCTCTCGCCCCTGCCCCCACCCGAACTCTCTCCAGTCTCCATTTTCCCCATCTCAGAGAATGGCCACCAACCGGATCCCCCAGTGGCTCAGGCCAACAGCCTTGGACGTATCCCTCCTAGTTTTCCTTTTCTCTGTTCCCCGTCCATCGTTAGCAGCTTCAGTTGACTGTACTTTCAAACCATATCCAGCCTCTGAGCATTGATGACCACCTTTGCTGCTACCCAGGTCCAGGTTACGGTCCGGTGTGTAGGCTGGATTATTGAAGCAGCCACCGTCTGGATGCAGTGCCTCTGCAGACAGCCAGCTAGAGTCCGTCCTCCCTCCAGCGGCCAGGGTAGAGCTTTTAAAACTGGTCCTGAAACTTTGGTGGAGGTCAGAATTCACTAAGGCACCCGGTGAAAAACAAAGATGCAGCCTCCCATCCTCTGTCAAAAAGTCTGTGCCTCTTGAGTTCATTGCGGGTGACACACACCCAAATCTGAGAAGCGTTATTTTCAGACAGAAGCCAGATGACAGCTTTCTAAAGTCAGGGGGAAAAGCCAAAAATCCCTTCACAGCGTCCTCCCTGGCTTGAGAGCCTGCTGCCCCCTTACCTCATCTGCTGTCACTTATCCCCATCACATCCTCTGCTTCAGCCACTGTGACCTCCTTGCTGTGGTCCTCTGCTCACCTACCTCCCTGAACACCACCATCTAAAATAATGCCTCCCTCGCCGTCATGTTCTCTATCCCCCTACCTGTCTTCTTCTTTGTAGACACAGCATATTTTTGTTTATTCCAGGTTGATGAGGTCAACTCATTCGCAGCTATGCTCCCCGTGCCTGTGACAGTGCCTGGGGAACACACAGAAGTGCTTAGTGGAACCTGTACTTGGTTGGTTGATTTGAACGCGTGTGCTATTGACTTGGGGCCTCAGGTCACCTGCAAATGGGAAGTCCTCCCTTCTCCTCCCTTCTGCTGCTTCCCAAGGAAGCCAGCCTCTTCAGATGGCCTCTCCTGGGAGCGTCTGCAGGCCAGACACAGGACTTAAGGGAGCCAATAAATAATTAGCCTTGAGATAGGAACCCACACAAAAGCAGAATCCACAGATTCTCTGATTGATCTTCCTGCCTTTGCGTTGGCCACGGGCAGACTTGAGCATTATCAGCTGCCCATCCAAGCGCCCGGGGACGGGGAGGGTGGCGGTGGAAGATTCCTTAACCCGGTGCAGACTCACTGTTAGTGTTAATGGAATCTGATAAGGGTGACTGAGGAAAGAGCAATGGGTGAGCGTCCCTGTCATCCTTACGAAAATAGTAGCAACGGTAACCGTTGACATTTATAAACGGCCGAGGAATGATGGGACTGTGCCAAGCGTCTCGTAGGGCAGCACCCTTGAGACCTGTAACCGTCTTGGGGGTGAGGACGGTGATGCCTCCCCATGAAGCAGACGGGGACACTGAGGCCAAAGTTACGTGGCGACTTGCTGGAGTCCTTCAGGAATAAGTAGCCAAGTCAGGACCTGAACCCAACCTGGTGATCCTGAGAACGGCTCCCCACCGTCTTACGCCTTCCCTTCTCCTGCACCTGGAAGGCGTCGTTCCCGGCCTCACATGGTCTTCAGAAAGCATTTCATGCCTTAAAAAAGCCCAAGAGAGAGGAGCCAGGGGGATGATGTTGAAGAAAGGGTTCCCTGGGGCAGATGCCCACCCAGAACCACTTCCCACCGGTCCATTCGATAGACCCCTCGCGTTTGGAAGACCCGCACCCATCTTGGCGTGTGTCCACGGCCCGGTTGTTTATATCCTGCACAACTTTGCTGGGTGGGTTTCAGAGTCATTGGGTCCATGGTGCACAGAGCTAGAGAGAGATGGTGACCTAGTCCCTCGCCCTGCGTGATGGGCCACTCCGGGACAGTTAGGCTCGCTGGGCTGAACTTGGCAAAGGGAGGTGTACCGAGGCATCCCCGTGACCCGGAGCGGGGGAAAATAAGGAAAGCTTCAGCACGCAGCACCTGCCTGATGGCGAATATGATGAATGCCGTTTGGGCCTGCCAGTTCTCCACACTCAGGGAAGGCGGCGCACGCTTCGCATTAATCACCACCAAGCAAACACGGGCTTCCAGCAAAAGAGCCAAATGATTGGGAACAAATTCAAAACAGCTTTATTTCATTGACAGACAGGACCTTTTTGTTAAACCGTGGCTTAAAAACCTTTTACATCTCTGTCTCGTTCACACGTTACTGTAGTCATTCATATTTATGTTAACCTAGAACTCAGGGCTGGCGTATTTATCACAACCTATTGGCAGGAGAAGGGTCGCGTCAGGGGAAAAAAAAAAAGAATCTTTATTTGAAAAAACTTCTAAAGCTATTAAACAGTGCTAATGGGAATGACCCTGTTATCAACCATTATGGAAGCTAATGGGCTTCTGAACTGGAAGAAAATAAAGTAAGACTTCTAAATGTCGGTGTGCAAATGGAAAACAGCAGCGAGTTAGACGAGACAGTGTGTGGTCAGCAAAGGTAGCCCATGTCTGTGCTGTTAGGGAAAGCTCAGGACCTGGGAAGAAGGAACAACCGTCTGTGCTTAACCTGGCTCTTGACAAGTGCCGCTCATTAGTTAGCTGTACGTCAACCAACTTTGGCTCCTGATTCATTGAAAAGTCTCTCATTTCAGGCTTACCCCCTACCCACCCCTAGATGACCAAAAAGTTACCCAAACCTTTATGTCACCTTATTCAAGGCATACCGATTCTAGAATTTGTATTCAGGCATCTAGAATTAGCACAAACACATCTGTGAAAAAAGAATCTGGTTCCTATCCCAACATAAATACAGAAAGTTCCTGATGTCCTCTGACTGTGTCTGCGAAAGAATGGTCTTTCGGAGACGGAGCACATGGACTCCAAAGAGAAACGTTAAGCTCTGTCCCGCATGCTGAGGCCGTCAGGGCCAGCCACGGCGCCTAGCGTTCAGAAAAGTCAGAAATGCGGAATTCAGCCCTGGCTCCCAGGAAGCTGCATGTTTTTAGGAATGTGTATCTCGTTGTTTGCTGTCGTTGTTTTTATTGTCGGAGACCAATAGCCGGCAAGGGCCGTAATTTACGGTAACTCGTGGAAGGAAGCCACAAAGTCCTCTCCACTCCTCAGGAGGGGTGTGCAGTGCATAAAGAGATGTGTCCTTCTTTCCCCCAACTTCTCAGAGCCATGTGACCCGAGGGGGTTCACCAGTTGCCCAAACCTGCTTTCATTTTGTTTTCTCTCCCGTTTGCACCCTGGAATTTTTACTGCTTTGTCTCTCCTTGTCTGTTGGAAGTGAGCCGTTTCAGGTCCTTGAAGTCCTAAGAAAGGCCTGCAAGCCTCCCGCCCTGCCACGGGCTCGGGCTGGCGTTCAGTAATTCCGATGATTTTCCTAAACCCCTCGCGGGTCCTTCTTGGCCTCTAGCCCTGCATTCCCCTTCACTTCATAAATGTAGCTCTTTAACTTGGTCCCTTGATTACTTCAAGTAATTGATCTGTTGGCCTAAAAGTGAGTGGTTCCATTTCAGGGGTAGGAGTTAAACCAGATTCTGCCCAGGGACAAGTGCGTTGGTGCGAGGACCACCTCTCTGGAGACAGTGGTCAGTGGTATTGAAACCCAATCCACGTCTCGTCCTTCAGATGGTCTCATTGGGTGGTAAGGGGGCCAAGCCTCCCTGGGGTATGTTCGCTTGTTCATTCATTCACTCATTCATTTTTTTTTTCTTAACATAAAATTTATCATCTACATTTCCAAGTCTGTTGGAGGTCCTGGGTCGCATTTTCCGCAAAGCTGCCCTGCCTTCTGCAGAAACAAGGCCTCCATACAGAGAACATTCTCTCGGTGTGCACCTTGCTCGATTCCAGTAGAGACTTTGGAGTGTGTGCTGGGAATATAGTAGGAGTCCTTTCTGGGCAGAGAAATCTCCGCCATTCATCCGAATCTCATTAATCTGCCATAATTTCGATGTGCTTTTCTGAAGTTGAAGCTTTTTGTACTTGTAAAAGTGCTTTACAAATATTAGGTATTGTTATCACTGAAGCTCTAATTATTGACGGCAAAAATTAGCAAAGCTTCTGTTCATCATCATCGTCACTGTTATCATCACGGGATTGATAACAGCCTCTCCTTTTCTCTTACATCTCACAGAAATTCCTAGGAGTCGGCACGTCTATTTATCTTACAGCATAATCCCAGTATTTAGTACATGCTGAGTCTTTGATTTCTTGTTTTCAAATGTGTGTCTTTGGAAGTGGAATATATGTAGCTGTTTTCTGGCATGCCTTGGGACTGAAATGATGAGAAATGTAGACCACACTTCCAGCTAAGGTTCAGCCAGTACACGTCTAGGAAGAGTGGTAGTCAATGTCTCTCAAAATACAGTTCCTGAGTCACTTAGGAGGTTGCTACCAACTTAGTTAGCATCTCCAGATATACAGCCTGGTGTATGAAGCATCCCAGGTGATTCTTCTGAACCCTAAAGGTTGAGAACCTTTGGACAGTACAGTTACTTATTCCATATCTATTTTTTTGTTCATTATAAAACTAATGCCTATATATGTAAGACATGAACAAATGATAGGGAGGTGGAAAAATCTCTTTGCTCCCAGCACCTAACCTAAAACTTTTAGGACTTTGAAGTATTTCCTTTTAGTCTTTTTTTTCCTCCATCCATACGCTTTTATTTAAAACATAGTTTAGGCATCATCTTTGTTACCATTATTGTTTATATGTGTTCGTTAATTTCATCTTACCAACTCTCTGTGATATGTGTTATTATACCCATTTTGCAGGTAAGGAAATTAAGGCCAGAAGAGGCTTACATACATAGTGTACATGCACTTTGACAGCCTGCTTCTTTCCCTTATGACTACAGCAAAAGTTATATTAAGTTATTTTTCATAATCATATTTTTCTTATTGCTTTGGGCTGTAAATGGCAGACTTTCATTTAGTTGACTTCAGCTCTAATGTTGAATTAAGTGTGGACTTCCCAATTTTCAACATCACAAATAAGGCATTTGTTGGAGTAGGTTTTATTTTCTTTCTCTACATAGACTTATTTTTTTTAATGTTTCTTAAAAATTGAATCTTTGCTCCAGAAATTTGAGCCACTGATATATTGCTGAGATTTTTAAGAGCATACCACCATCACTTATTGAGTAGAATTTACTCAAAGGGATATTATGAAGCACATCCCAACTTTATATTAGGGAGCAAACTGTCACACATTAGTGAAAGTTATGGTTTATTTATAACCACACACAGTATCTATCGTGTTTGTGCCCTTTACAGAAACCTAAGTAAAAGAATCACTTTTTCCTAGTAGCTGGGCGACTCGATTTCTTAAAATCTAGTGGGCCTTCTTGGAAACTCGGAAACGCAGCCTTTCGTTTTACTTCAGAGAGGGCTTTGTCTCACACTTTTCCCACATCAGCATTCCCTGAAGCTCTTCTGAATCTGTGCAAGACTCGAGATCGCATCTTTTTCAGAGAATCAAAATGGCGCCCCTGGTTCGTTGGTTGCCCAGCCCATGCTCGAGGCCAGCCCCCCACCCCCATCCCCTCCGTGTCTGGAGCTGTGTCAGCTGACTCCCCGGTGCGCTCCAGCCTCTGGACCCAAGGCTGCTCCCGCCTCTTCATGGCTCTCAGTTACAGTGATTGACTCATTGCACCTGTGACAAGTGAGGTGCCATGGAAAGAGTACAGACTTTAGGGTGCGACCTATTGGATTCAGTGCTTAGCTTTATGCCTGTGTGTTGTAAAACTGTGCTCAACTTCTCTCCAACTTCTTGCCTCAGTTTCCCGTTCTGCCCGACGGGCACCAGAATACCTATCACACAGGGTTGTTATGAAGATGAAATTATTTCACGTGGGTAACTAACAGCGACAATGGCGATGGCTAAAACGTATCAGAAGCTTATTATGTGCCAAGGTTGGCGTTCATCACCTTCCCTGTACCACCCGGTGTCGTCCTTTTCACTATCCTAAGAGATAGGTGGTGTTGTTATTCCCACTCTGTGGATGAGGTTTTTTTTTTTTGGTTTTTTTTGTTTTTTTTTTTAATTTTTTTTTTCAACGTTTATTTATTTTTGGGACAGAGAGAGACAGAGCATGAACGGGGGAGGGGCAGAGAGAGAGGGAGACACAGAATCGGAAACAGGCTCCAGGCTCCGAGCCATCAGCCCAGAGCCTGACGCGGGGCTCGAACTCCCGGACCGCGAGATCGTGACCTGGCTGAAGTCGGACGCTTAACCGACTGCGCCACCCAGGCGCCCCTGTGGATGAGGTTTTAAAGAGGTGAACTGTTAGGTTGAACTGTATGAAACTGCCGTTTTTGTAGGTACAGATGGTCAGCTATTATCAATTTCATACGGTCCAACCTAATAATGTGGCCAGGTCTCAGAAAGAAAAGGTGGTAGAGCCAGGATTTGAACCCACTGCTATCCAACGCCTAAGCCCATGCTTCTGGAGATTAAACTAACTGAACTCTGAAATACTTAGGCAGCATGTAGATCTCAGAGACTCAAAACCTGTCTGTTTCTTTTGTCTTCTTGTGACCCACCCCTGCCCACCATTAAAATGTACCCAAGTTGAACCTCAAACCGGGTCCCTGCATTTTGACAGACATCAGAATTCTGAATTTCAACGTGGAGCAGGGTATCCAGAGCAAACACAATGGGGAAAATTGCCGTGGCCGATCGTCACAACGTGTGGATTGAAAAAAACACACGCATGCACGCGGACCTGATTTGAATGGTATTTCTGAGTGGCAGCTAAGTAGGAGCCGAAAATGGCCTTTTAAAATACAGAACATAAGGATGCAATTCACAGAGATGGTCTAAACTGTAAACATGCAGCTGTGGGGTTTGCGAGGCTCAGTGCTTACATACCGACAGCATACAAATTGTCAAGTACTTAAAGTTCCATTGTTGTGGAAAAGGCCTCACCCAGTGTCCTCGAATGGCCCCGTTTCTTTTTTTTAAGCACAGGATTCATATCTCTTAGAGCATATATTGAAATATCAAACACAGAGAGCATATTAGTTATAATAAATGATGACTTTCCCAAATTCTTTTGTTCTATTATTAGTCGTTATAGGGTTCTTTAAAAAAAATTCGAAGATTATAGTTTGCACTCCCCCGAACTCCTGCAAGGAAGCCCTGTGCAAGGAATGTTCACAAATGTTCTGGATCCTTCTCCTGACTAACCTTTCTCACGAGTTCTTGTGGACATTTATAGGGTTGTCTTCCAGCACCTGTTTCCCCTCTCTCCCCCTCCCCCCCTCCCCAAAACTATTCCCACCTGCTCTCCAGCGGTGCCATTTTTATCTGGCCTCATGCATCTGAATTCTGCCCGTTGGAACCTTCCCACAAATGGCCAAGAACCGCCCCTGCCGCACCCAGGGTTTTCGAACCCGGAAGTTTCAGTGTCTTTCCATTGGCAGAAGCCATGGGATTAAACCTGGCAACTGTCAGCATCTGGGTTTCCTGCCACGTGGAGAGAGGACACAGCAGACATTCAGACAGCTGAGTCCCTGGCTCCCATATTCCTCTAGGTCTGGCTGCTTTCCTGACCTTTCCACGGTTCCATTACTCAACTCTTACTTGCATTGCACGCATGGATGAATTTCCCTTCGTTTGGGTTGGGCTTTTGTCACTTGCAAACCAACTGTCACGGGAAGGTCTGCTCCTGGCCCTGCATGGCTTTGGAATCACTTTCTGATTCTCATGGCTCGGGAAGGAAAATAGGAACATGTGATGTGTGCTGGTGAGATGATGCGGGGTGGCAGGAGTTGGGAGGAGAGTCCCACGGATGCAAACGAATGTTTCTTCCCCTAGACTTCCTCTGCACACTGTCCAGAGCTCTGTTTTTAACCCTGACTGTGCAGTATTGGGTGCATTTATTGATCATCTCGCTATCAGAGACCTTGAGCAACTCAGAAGGTAGGAAGTAAGTCCAAATCAAGAAGTAAATCCCCAGCCTTCAGCCCCGTCCCTGGTGTGAGTAAAAACTTTATAAGCATTATTTGGATTCAGCTGAACTAGTTGAAAGTATTTACAAAGGACCTGATGGATGGAGGGAGTCGAACAGTTTTTAGCCCAGCTGGACCCAATTGTGGTGATTCTTGGCCCGCCTCTTAGAATCAAACTATCCTGGACTCTTTCATCTAAAATGGAAGCCTTACTTTCTATTGCAATCCTGCCTTCTAAATCTCTGTACGTAAGCTGTGAAGAGCTTGAGTAAATCACTGAACCTCTCTTAGCCTTCATTTCTTCAAATGCTGCAAATGAGAACGACCCCTACAGGTTATCATCAATACGCAATTATATATTCCGTAGAAAGTGCTTAATCCCAATGCCAGCACATCGTAGGTGCTCAATAAATATTCTTCAATTATTTTTCTCTTCTAACCAGAGATCAAAGAGGGTTGGCCCAAGAGGGTTTTTTTTGCCCCTAAAATTTGACAGACAAACTAGCGGAGAAGCTCATATATATTACCTTTGACTTGCATTGGTCATGGTAAGCTAACCATTGTGGCAGACAACTTTAAAATCTGTGCCTTAACATAATACAGGATTATTTCTTGCTCATACGATATCCCATAGGGATGTATCCACTTGTGAGGCTCTCTTCCGAGTAGAAATTTAGGGACGTAGTCTCCCTCCATCTTCTATCCCTACCATCTTTATTTTGACCTTCATGGTCTCAGCAAAAGTAGAAGTGAATGGAGGAATGAAGCGCTCAGTTCTCACTAATGTTCTGTACACTAATGATGTACATAAGTACGTCAGCCCAGAAGTAACTCATGTTACTTTCTGATCACCGTACTATGACCAGAAGTAGTTGCGTGGCCCAATTTAGACTCACAGGTATACTTTGATGGGGAAGCAACGTCCCAGAAATGCCTCTACTTTACGAAAAAGGAGCCTCAGTGGTCTACCAGCCACCTCTGCAGTATGAGCCAACTGTGACTCTATTTTTTCTTTTTAAAGTAAAATTGGGTTCTTTTCTTGCTCCATGTGAATATTGGTGGTCACACAGCCACGGATCTTGCTGACACATTACTTTTCTCCCCCCCCCCCCATGAGATACTCTTTGTGCTAAGCTTTTTGTGATGTTGAGCCCATCAGTAGACAAGGGCTATCGGATCACTGTGCTAGAGAGCACATATCACTTAGACTCCAGATCATGAGGCCCTCCTTCCAGTGGCATAACCCAGCCTACTTTCCTCTGTCAGTCTACGTAATTATTTCATGCCAGTCCAATTGCTGCCTCGTTTTTCCTTGGGCTATCCAAGAAAATATGACGAAAGTTATCACCTATGTGTCCCTCCATTCATCCATCCATCTATTCACTCTTCTTCCATCCATCTACCCATTTGTCCATCCATTCACCCACCTATCTATCCATCTATTCACCCATCCATTCACTATCCATCCATTCTAGGTGTCTCAACCCTGTGACTCTTCGATTCAGGCTCTTTCCTTGCGGGTTCTTTGCCCTTTCCTCTGCTGCATTCTTGAACCATGCGGTTCCCATCATTACTACTTCCTCTTGTCACCTGCTGTTCCAGTTTTTGCCTGTGGTCACGTGAAATTTTCCTTAAACACTCAGCCTTGACCTCTTGCTCACTTACTCTTTCACTATCCCTCACTCATCTGGCTTCCTTATTTTATTGCATTTTATATATTTAATGATTGCAACGTGATTACAACATATTTCTTTATGTCTAACACAGTCTTTGCAACAGGAAACTAGATCATGATTTTGCAGACACAACAAATTCTGCAAGCATATGTCCTTGGGATGAGGACGTGGGGGGTAGACACAAATATGATTACCACATATGCCTCTCTGGGCATAGCTTTGCCCCATTGCACAAATACAGAAAATTTGGCCAACTGAAAATAAGCTACAAGAGATTCTCAGGCCCTTGCCTTAATAACTTTGGGATGTTGATTAAGGTTCCTCATTCTTTCTTTTTTTATTTTTCATGTATTTGTTGGGTAGTTGTTCCTCTGTATACCAGGCACTATTCTAGGCCCTGGGGATGCAGCAGGGCACAAAACAGAAAACTCATTGTCTTCATTGGTTCCTTTGGTTGCAACTAATAGAAACCATTCGAGCTAACTTAAGAAAAAAAAAAAGTTGGGGAGGAGGAGAGAGTATGATGATATATCAAGATGCAGGAGAATCCCATGGAATACTGTCATCAACTCTTCCAGTATAGTTATATGGTAATAAAAAAGATTGTTCCAGCTCCAGATACACACACATGAACACACACACAAACACACACATGCCATCACAGGATTTTTTTTATTTCTCACTCATAGATTTGAACACACCTGTCATAGAATTTTTGCGATATGATTCCTAGGGGTCATGTTTCCATCCCAGTGGAGTGCTAGTTGGGACTAGGCTACTTCTGCCAACTCTGAGTTGGTTATTGTCATTGAGTCACCTGCTCTGACAGTCATCTTCATGACAGTGTGATATAGTGAGACAGACCCTACCCTTTGGCATCAGACCTTGCCAACTCTGCCATCTGCTATTGGAGGAGCCCTGGATAAGAATCCCAATCTCTCAGAGCTTTAGTTTTCTCATTGGTCAAATCTCTTCTCACAACATCACTTTGGAATGGGACATGTATCAATGGATTGAGATTCCTGGCCATTACCAACGTGAGGAACAGCCAGGAGCCCTAGCTGCGGGAACTCAGACCATACCAAAGGTAGTCTGTGTAAGAGCTTTCCGTAAGCAGTGGGGGCTTCTTTAGGCTACCCTCCCTCGGCGTGTGGCTGGCTCTGGTCTATGGCAGAAACCTTGTGTGCTTGGGTGACAAAGCAGATTGCTTCCTCCCGCTTCTGTGGCTTACGACCCCTTTCTCTACCCTAGTTTCACTCTGATTGGCAAGTTCACTCAAAGTGAAACCTTAGCAAAAAACCTCAAGGTTTGGCTTAACTGCAAAGGCGTGGTTCATATCAGATTTGTACCCCAGAACCAGAAGACCACTCGTGAGAAATTCCGTAAGCATAGGAGTGTGGTTTATGTCAAAATCAGTCTGTTGGAATGAAGCTATTCAATGCCAGGTGGAAATATAGCATCATCAACTAGAATCTCCAGGCCTTGGAACCTCTAACTCAGCACCAGCTAGTGGGTTACACACTGGGGAGGTTGTGACCAATCTGGTTCCCTGACAATCATCTGAAATAATCCTAAGCACAATCATAAGCAATATTAAAGTATGTCATCTCAAGAAAAGGGAGGCAGGAATAGAAAAAGCCAAGACTTAAAAAGAGTCAGATGGACTTTAGTCTCAGACTCACTTGTGCTTCTTACTATCTGGACTTCCAGCTGAGTTCCAGAACCTCCATCTCCTTATTTGTAAAATGCAGGTAATACCAACAGCATGGATTTGTTAAGAAGATTAAATTAAGTGAGGACTATAAGGTTGCCCTGCACAGAGCTGGGAGAAGTTCAGAAATGGCTTCTTATCTGGCCATTTTATAGATCTTTGAGGTGTTCAAAGTAGCCCAAAGGAGCTGTGGCCTGTTCCATCTTTATTGGTTATGAGAGTATGGCCCCATACATCTGTTTTCACGAACCACAGAAAGTGAAAAAGCCCCTGTCTTTTGCTTCTGCCCCTTAAATACAGGCACAGGCTATTTCAGATTTATAGGTTGGTCTTTTCGTTTTCTGCCGGTCCATATGACAAGTCCACAAATGTTCATTTGATGCGAATGGCTGAGGAGGGAGCCATGGGGACCAGGGCAGGGGACTGATAATGCCTTGAGCTTTTTCTCTGTGCTTTCAGCTTTATATCCTATCCTTCGACTGAGGTTTATAGAGGTCAGTGAATCGCCCAGTGTGCCACACATAGTCAGTGGCACGTATGCCTAATAAGAAGTTCAAGAGGGGCTCCTTTTGGGAGACCAGGGATACAAGAAGATGGCTCTTAAAAGTCTGAACTGATTTCAGAGAGTGATATGAGTGGCTGTGTAAATTTTTACCAAAGAGAACACTGGAATTCATCGCTTATTGCTTTCAGCCATTTCCATGTTTGGTAAGAGTTTAGACAAGATAATTAATGAAGCACCTGGCACATATGAACGGTCAGCCGTCGGGAGTTCTGTGTGAGTCGTTATGGCTAGTCTCAAACATTGTGGTTCCCCTACTTGAGGGCACAGGTGCACTCCGTTGCTTCCCTTGACAATAGGACCTGGCCTGTGATTTGCTTTGGCCAATGAAATGGAGGTAAAATTGACGAGTGTCCCATCCAGGAGGAAATTTTAAGAGCCAGTGCCTTCACCCTGACTCCTTCCCATTGCTCCAGCAATCAAGGGAGCAAGACTCCAGTGGATCTTGTGTCCTCCTTGGTACCTGAGTGACCACAGTCAACAGAGCTTTCCTGCTGATCCTCATGGAATGTGTGAGTGAGCGAGGGGCCAACCTCTGGTATGTTACATCACTAAGATCTTGGAATCATTTGTTATTGCTGCAGAACCTAGCCTATCTTGCCCAATACAAACCTCTCCTGTCTCATAAAACTTGACGCCAGTATTGTTGTATGCATTTGCTTATACAGTTTATGACTTCAGACTCCTTCCAAAAGTATAACAGGCTCTGAAGCATGATAAGACAATTAGGTTCAAGGCAAAACAAAGACAATTGCATGGCACAGAGGGAATATACTGCTACCGTAAACCAATCACTAACACCCGGCCCTGAATTTGCTCAAAGTTTTCACAAAGGCGCCAAGGGAGCTGTGTGGAGTTCTTGTCTAACTCCTTGGCAACTTTTATGTATTTGTACAGGAAGGTCTTTTGCCAGATGGTTAAAAAGTTCATGCTCCTATTTTGTTTTAATGCAAACTGACATTTCTTCATCTTCACGCGGTAGGTTTCTTTTATGAGGTCGTACTTTGCATTTTCATAGAAAGAGTTTCTGACTCCCCATCAGGAGCCCACCCTGTAGTTTCTGTGGGGCCTGGATTGGTTAACCACTTGCTTCAGTTTTAAGGCACCACAGGCAGAACCAACCATCATGAACTTCTTGATTTACACTGTGGTGGAGAGTGTCTGAGAAGCCAGAGAGAAACAGGAAGGCACTGTTTTGGGAGCCCCAAGGAAAGCTGAGCCACAGCTCTGGGGTGCCCTTGGCCTTCAGAAAACCAGCTTGAAGGGAGCTGTGCATATGGTTTTCTTGTTCCTGGGGAAGAGCCTGAGACGGACGCTGACCCCGTTGTCAGCAGCTTTATGCACAGATATATGAATCTAAATATAATGATATGTAAAGATGAATAAATAATAGCAAAAATAGGTAATATAATCAATGATACCCAAAATAAATAGTATACCTAAAACAAAAATTTCCAAAAATAAATAGTGCTGCCGGGTTATAGTAAGCAATTTTTAAACATTAACCCTTAATCCTCACAATAACTCCATGGGTTAGGGTTTGCTGCATTTTATACAAAGAAGAAAGGAGTGTATTTTAAGTGATATAAAAATCAAACACACTTTCATTTGTTCATTCAGCTATACATTTACTTATATACGGATATGTACATATGTCCAGGTGTACATGTTTAAGAATAAAAACAACGAAATGCTCTCTCTCTCTCTCTCGCTCTCTCTCTCTCTCTCTTTCTCATTCTCTGGGCTCTTGGGAGCTGTGTTGGTCCCCACATTCTACATGTCTCTCAGATTTTCCCATCGACCAGCACCAACACACCACTGTCTGGGTCATTATAGTGACCACAGTGGCCAAGTGAGTGATGCGAGGTTGAGCTGAGTCTTAGCGCTTGGTATACAAATGGTGCTTTTCACTAGTTGGGGATGTTCCCATTGGGCAGTCTACACTGCTGATCTTTGGAAAAGAGCTTGGCTTCCCAGCTCACTGGGCAGATGTGGGCACAGACTCAGGTTGTGTGTTTTTCTCCTTTGCTGCCTCACCACACAGAACTCTAACTCAATGAAATGGAAATTCCATTGGAAATGTAGCTTTCTCTCCTGAAACTCGATTCTACTCAAGGATGGTTGGTAAAAAGAAATTTTGATTACAAAGTTATATTGTCTTTATGGTAACTGTTTATACTTAGAAATGTATTATATTCTGCATTTTATTACTGAATCATCACAGTTCCCCCATAGTCAGAGGGATTCAGAAGTATCAGCAGAGAGATTGCCAGTAAGAAAGAAGACAAAGTAATTATTCTGGATTGTGGCGATTCTCAGCATTCCTTAAAATGATCCCATAGCTACTTCATTTTTCTTTGTAAATGTGAAAATTCCAGTACATGGTAGATGCTTAGTAAACGTTAGAGTCCTTCCCTGAGAAGGTAAGGCAACTTTCTTCAAATTTTTTTTGCAAAACTCCAAAGATAGATTCCAAAAATGCAAGTTTTATGTTTTTTTTTAATTCTAAATTACCATTATTATTTTAATTTGATCAGGATACAGTGGTCAACTTTGTACAAGGATATTCAGGCTTGGGGATGTCAAGTAGTGTCTTCTGGTTTGTGATACTTTCTGAGGATTTGGAGCTGAGATTTATTTAAATTCACTTTTTGAAAGAAAATTACCTTATCGCCACTTGTGGCAGAATCAGGACACTTTGTCAGTACTCTGCGAATTCTAAACTGATGAGTTCATCTCTCCTCTGGGTATAGAGCCCTGACTTTCGGGTGTGGATAAGGAGGCTCTGTGTCCTGTCAGAGTACAAGTCATGTAGTTGCTATAGACTCTTCAGAGCACTGGGAAATCCCATGTCTGAAAGGAAGATGGCAAGAGATACAGCCCAGGGAAGGTGGATCCCTAAGACAGCTCTGGCCTCTGACCTCCTGATGGCCCCTGAGACCCTCTACTAGGCACAGGATGGGGTAGGAAGGGTTGGGTGGGTGTCTTCACTTTGGAGAGCATAGGGCAGGCATCCTGGTAAAGAGTGAATCCAGGAGCTCTACAGAATAGCCCAGGGAGATTCCAGAATTCCAAGCCCTTTGGTTGAGTCTTCAAGAGTGACACAGGCTGGTGCTTCTTTCTTCCAACTAGAAGCATATTGAGCACATAGACATCTGCAGTGATCTCAGAAGAAGCTTGGCTCTTCCTACGTTCAGAGGAGATAGGCGGAAAGGAGCAAAATGGGCAGAGAAGAAGGCCACTCACATATCAAAGAGAGCTTATCTCAGCAAACATCACTGTGTTTGACAGTTAAATTGGATGGTTTGTAGGCAGCTCTCGATTTTCAGAGCCAGTTGGGCCAAGCCTGGAATAACTGGGTTAGGATTACTTACCTCGTCCCTGTGCTAGAAGAACAAACTTAGAAGTTGGCCAAGAGACAGGAAACCAGAATAGGACTCCTTGCTGGACCAGAAGTTCTGGATAATGGGGTTTGACTTCACATTAGGCAAGGAAAAGAATGACCTACAGCCGGCTCTTGGCCCAAGGCAAGGCCCTATGGCCCTTGAGACTGTGGTCCTGCTGAAAGGGGAGACTTCAGTTATTTCTACCAGCACTCTCTCTGGAACTTGGCAGTTTTTCTGCTTTCTTATTTGCAAGGGTGTCACTCCACAATCACCTCACATAATGTGCAGCCCTTTGTAGTATGCATGTGCATGGGGACCGGGAGATGCTGAACAGCCAGGGCTTGAAAAGGACAGGAAGTGGTAGGACATTCTGGACCCAACGAGACCTAGAGACCCTCGGCAAGAGGTGATCTTGGATCTGTAGTCAAATGCTCCACCACAATGTGGCCCAGCTCCCGGTGGCTCCTCTCCATTCTAGATTTTTCCACTTGCTCATCATTCTTCTGTTTGCTCTTAAATTTGACTTATTCATCCTACTCTTGGCCTCTTTGATCCCTCTCTATAGTATGACCTCATCTGGTGCTATTGACTCCATCAGATCCCTAAAAGAGAAAAATCTGTTGGGGTCGGCTTGTCTTCCCAGGCCAGGCCGTTGGTCCCTAGCTAGGCTGTGGACTCTCTGGGCACAATCCACGTGGTGGCCTCCAAGCAACCTAGACTTGCAATCCTAAACATAGCCTGTGGATGACACATTGGAAGCTTGAGAGGAAGCAGGACATCACAGTACATTGGAGACTTTCTCCAGCACAGCAATGCAAAAACTGTACAGTGGCAGGAATTCTGCAGCTGGGTTGCCTCCATGAGGCTCAGTTTTATGTCCGGGTTAGATAAAAGACAAGTTTTGCAAAGCACTGTGGGTCTGGCTCTGGGGCAGTGGGCCGCATTTATGAAAGGCCTCATCTTCCATTGGTGAACGATGCAGAGGCCAACCTCACGGTCGTAAGCAAGTATTCTCTGAGCCGCTGCATGTATGTAGGTAGAGTCAGAGAAATGACAACCTAAAGAAGCATAATGCTTTCTTTGGGGGTTTCTTTTTGAAAGTAAAAGGGGTTTTCTAACTTGATCCTGTGGAGACCACTTTAGTTTCCATTTTTCTCAGATGATACCATCTAGAGAGGGGCTCCTTTCATTGTGGCTACATCATTTGTCAGCCATGTGGTCCGTGTTTAGAACCACATAATACTTATTAATTACCACAATTAGTACTTCTTGTGGGCTGCCAGCACTACCTCAGATCTACTCCAAATATTCAAAAGGGATTCGTAGCCTACCTACCAGCAATGACAGTATAAGCCCAGGATGCAACCGGACCCCCATCCTTTAAAGCTGAATGCGCATGGGGCGCCTGGGTGGCTCAGTCGGTTAAGCGTCCAGCTCTTGATATTGGCTCAGGTTGTGATCTCACAGTCATGAGATCCAGCGCGGAGTTGGGCTCCACGCTGAGTGTGGAGCCTGCTCAGAATCCTCTCTCCTTCTCTTTCTGCCCCTCCCCAGCTCACTCGCGCACGTGCACACGCACACGCACTCCCTCTCTCTCTCTCTCTCTCTCAAAATAAATGTATAAGCTTTAGAAAATGTCTGAATGAACATATTGATCACTTCTTTCCCAAAGTATGCTTCCTATTAGAACATTACTTATTTTTTTGTCCTGATGTTTAATGTAATAAGAGAGTATATGATTAACTCCATGTACGTTGAATATAGCCGTTATCAGGAATGGAACCAATTCCATTTTGCCAGAGTTAGAGTGCTTTCGTGTCCTTTCTTTTATGTAATTCATAGCATTCTCCTGTTACCAATACCCCATACCAAGAATTGTAAATGCGGTTTTTCATCAGGAAGACAGAGGGTGGTGGGTACATAGGGTAGCTCTTTCATTTTCTAGCTGTGTGACAGATCTCTTCACTTTTTTGGAATCTATCCACTTCTGTGTAATACCGAGATGTTAGTTATCCATCTTATAAGATTCCTTGTACTGATTAGAAATAATATTTATAGTTTTTGGCAAATGGTTGATGACAAACGATCATTATCGCTAATCTTCAAGGTACCAATATTTATAGAAGGTGAACAGCAATTAATTCTTTGAATTGGGGCACTTTTTAAATATTTCCCAGTCTCTCAAATTTCCAGGGTGGGTAAACAGATGGCCACTTTGGTTGCTCAGACCTTGCAAAACTTCGTGGCCTTTGCTCGTTTTCCCTGGGAAGGGGGTTTTCACATCACACCTGGGGAGTGATTTTGTCTTCACTGCCCCTATTGTCATGGTGGCTGTGGGGGCGGCTCATTGGGGGCTTGGGTGCCTGAGAAAAGGAGTAAAAAACCCAACTGTGAAAACCCAAGAGAAACCGAAAGACCAGAACACTGGAAAAAAAAAAAAAGAGAGAGAGAGAGAGCTTCAGGACTGAAGCGGTTAAGGAACCGGCTTCAACAGGAAGTGGGCAGAAAATGCTGTTTTCAGTACGCTCATGGGAACTGAGTTGGAAAGTGCTGTGGTGAGTGTGTGTGGAAAAAAGGGCTTTAATCAAGCTATAAATATCTGTTTCTTTGAAGTTTTATGACCAACAATTAATGTTACTGGAAGGCACATAAAGAGTTGTTTCTTGACTTGGTGGGGCTGAGTGGGGCAGGGTCAGGTTAAGGTTCTCTCCCAGACTGTCCCTACAGATTCCCTTTCTGTGTGCCTGTGTGTGTGTGTGTGTGTGTGTGTGTGTGTGTGTGTATGAGAGAGAGAGAGAGAGAGAGAGAGAGAGAGAGAGCGCTAAAGTGTAACACGAGTGTCTTGAATCATCCTCAGCATATAGTTATCTGTCCATCCATCCATCCATTCCTTTGTTCATTCAGTGAACTAATGTTTATCAAGGGCCCTCTATGTGCAAGCCCTGGTGATACAGCAGCGGACAAAGGAATGAAACTCCTGCCCACAGGTAGCTTTTATTCTCCTTGGGGAAAGAGGCAACTCAAGACATGTCAGGGAAAGTAAAGTACTGTGAGGGTCATGTGCACCTATTAAGAGGACAGAGGGAGGAAGGACAAGAGGCTGTTTGACTCTAGAGGAGTCTCTCTCATGAGTTGCCTGTAAACAGACACCTGCATAAAGATGTGAGATGAGGGGTGCTTGTGGGTAGTAGGTACCAAGGCCCTGGGGCAGGCATGTGCTCAGGAAGGCTCTGGAGTGCCAAGGCTGCCAATGGGAGAGACTAAGGAGTCCCACCAGAGAAGGCACCTGTTACCAAGGTGCCTGGCTATGCCCTGCTCTGGAGGTCTTGAGGGTCAAACTTTCTTCTTCCCATAAAACAAAACAAACGGTGTGAAAAAACAAAAGCAAAAACCAACTCCTCCAATAAGTTACAGACAGGGCTGCTTTTTTTTTTTTTTTTTTTAAGAATTCTATATGCCTCTTTTCTTTCCTTTCTTTTTTTTCTCACTTCTTGCTATGTGCTGACCTCAATGTTAGACATTTTTTTATCTCATTCCTGCCTTAAAGCCCTTCCATTGCTTTTGTGAGTATAATTGAACTTGAAGGCTAACAGGCTGTAGCAACATATACCTTTCCCCACAGGGTGCCCATTACACCCAATCTCCATTAATATGGACTTCTGGAATTTGGAGCTCAAGATCCATTGGATTCAGGACTTGGCTTGAGGTTTACCCATGCACTCACTTTGGAGAAAGGGTTTACTTAGCAAAGAATACTGCAGAACAATCTGGAGTAGTCTACCCTTTGCAAGAAAGCAGTTTTAAAGTACCCTTGGGCATTTTAGACTCCTACCTCCTCAAGGATATTCTTACCTATTCTTTTAAGGTCTTTGCTAAATAAAAGTTGGTTTTCTGGAAAGGCTTTCTGTGCATATTTGACCGCGGCCTTTGGTATTTTTTTTTTTAAATGCATAATTCAGAGCAGCTTCCCTTCGGGGTTGTGTGAATTAGGGAGGTTTGCTGTGTGTGAACAAGCATTTTCCTCCTTGGGTTTCTTGGGTGCAGGGAGCTCTTTATGACTAATGGGATTCATTACATGTGTGTTTAGCCTACCTATTAATAAGGCTTTAACAATATTAAAATCCAAAGAGATAACAGAGAGGGAAGCCTTTGGGGGCAAGGAATCAATTGTGCTGGCTTGCTTGAAAATAGAACAGCAAGATGGCAGCCATCTAGGCTGTCCTCTCAACTCCAATAAAGCCAGAGGCAATGTCACTCAGTTGTCCCAAAACACTCACTTCGCCATAGGGATGGGGATGTGAACTTCTTTCATTAGGCTCTCTCCACCACACAGACCCTTTGTGTGTTCCAGGAGCAAGGATGTCTTTCCTCTGGCATTGGGTCTGTAAGGAACCAGGTCTGGGAGTTTCAGCAGCAACTAAGGGAGGAGATTGGCTCTCATGTTTGTCCCTGCTTTTTGTAATTGGCCTTTAGCCTGATCTAATTCAGTCTGGTAACGTCCTTTGTCCAGTTAAAGAAATGGTTGATAGGGAATGGATTGTGACGGGAACAGAGAAGGATGTATGTACCTTTCAGAAACATGGTTTCCCCAGGACTGGACACAAAGGTGACAATTTTGGGAGATCTCTCTGGAATTGATGTCAATGTTGTTAAAAACACATTCTTCAATGGCTCCATAGGAGTAGAGTGTGGGTTTCAACCTGATACAGTGCCCATCCTCGCCAATGGACATACACCCCTGGCCCTAAATACACTATAGAGTACAATGCTGTCTTTTTCTTAAAAAAAATTTTTTTTAATGTTTATTTATTTTTGAGAGAGAGGGAGATGGTGCGAGTTGAGGAGGGACAGAGAGAGAGAGGGAAACACAGAATCTGAAGCAGGCTCCAGGCTCTGAGCTGTCAGCTCAGCACCCAATGCAGGGCTCGAACCCATGAACCGTGAGATCATGACCTGAGCCAAAGTCCGCCACCCAGGTGCCCCTGCCACCATCTCCTTTAAACTTAGCAATGCAACCAGCTGTAAAGAAAGATGCTAGGATGTTGGTGACATCACCATGACATAGCCATTCAAGAGCCATTTTCCCCTTTCTGCACCAGGAGAAAGAACGACACTTCTAAAGGAAAAAGTCAGGGCAAAAAATCGTGTTTACATCTATGATAAAAACAAAATGTCATGGCAGAGCTGGGAGAGGGTAGGAAGGCAAAGCACCTTATTAGAATGGAAAAAAAAAACCCACAAAAACACTAAGTGGCAATTTATTTACGATAGTTGTGTTTGAGCGATGAGGCTCTGGATTTGTTTTTCTTTGTATTTTCTCCTTTAAACAAATGGGTACTGTTAATTATGAGATCAAAGAGAAATGTTCAGTGGCTTATTTCGACCCAATATTTTTCTGTGCCTTGACTTTAGATGGAACTTCTATTTGCATAAAAATTATGCTTGCAATGCATATGGTGATTTTCTTTTTTTAATGAAAAAGCCACCATTTTTACCATCCCCGCAGCTCAGCAACCAGTGGGCAGAGCGCCGACCCGGTTCCTATTTACCCGAGACCAGGGTGACACCCACAACAGACACAGCGACATTAATTTTACCACAGGTTTCCGGCCAGAGCCAAGGGAGAAACTGCAGCCTCTTTGGTAACTTGAATGAACATCAAAAGAATAATCAGATATTAGTTAGTCCTGTTCCTCTTTCTCAGACCATTGATAGTTTTGTCTCCTGCCTCCCCTCCCTCCCCTATGCCCTTTGACAGAGCATGGCGGGCTTGGAGGAGAAAGGGAAAAGGGGAAACTGGTGACTCAGCCAGCGCAGGCCTTACCACAGCTTCCTGGCCACCTCCTTCCATGAGAGAGAGGGGAGGAAGCCCAGAGCATTCTAGCACTCGGTATTATATGGACAAGGTGGGCTGGAGCAAATGTATGGATGAATGAGTGGATAACTGAATGAATGAATGAATGAGTCAGTGAGTGAATGAATGGGTGAAGAATGAATGAATGAGTGAGGGAATGAATGAGTGACTGAGTAAATAAATGAATGAGTAAGTGAGTGAGTGAATGAATGAATGGATACCCAAAGTCACTCAAAATTAGAGTTGAGACAGATGAATTGCCATTGCCGTACATATCTTGTCCCGCCTCCTCACCCCTCAATCCTGTGAATGCCAAGATATGTTTGGTCAAGTACAGACCAGCTTGCCAATCGGGCTGCTTTCAAAGGCACTGGCATGTTGATATTTTCTTACCGTTTTTGCCAGCGCTCTGATCTGTGCTTCCTGAATTCTAAGAGCAAACAACAACAACAACAAACAACCCCCACACACCTCAGTAGGGTAACCTTCTAAAAAACTCATCTAAGACTTTTGGGTGGGGGGGGGAGACAAAGTTGATGCTTTCTACAAGTTTTGGAATAAAATATGGACAAAGGCAGGGCACCTGGGTGGCTCAGTCGGTCAAGCGGCCGACTCTTGATGTTGACTCAGTGACCATCTGAAGATGTACCTCGAGTGGGGCATAATAAGTCTCCCTCATTTAAAGAAGCCTTAAGAGGCAATCAGGGAGGCAATAAGAGGAGAATAATCGTGTTTCTTTCATTAAAAGGAGCCCGATATTTATTGATCCAACAAGTTTACACTGCATGCACCCAGGAGTGCCATCAGCCCAAACCAGATGGGTGTCTTGGGTAACTGTTTCCTCACATTGCTGCCGAGGGGATTCGCCGGATCGCCTTGTCAGCTTCTGGATTCTTTGGGCACACAGGAGAGGCGACACGGTTCTGGCTTATTTCTAAGCCCCTTTGAGGTCATTTCTGGTCCCCAAACCAGCAAAATAAGGCAAAATTTTCTCACAGTTCCTTGGATGTTCCGTCCTGCCCTGCCCCTTCTATTGCCGGGGTTCCCCCTTCTGGAGGCTTCCACGTGCTTCGGAACCCACCGGAGGTGATCGTGGCCTAGGAAATGTCTGTTGCCTCTGTCTGCCTCTTGTTTTCCTCCCATACCCCAGCCACCAGGACCCTCTCCTCTCCCTCCAGCAGTTTTATTTAGCAGGAGAGGAGAGGAGAGACGGAAAAATGGCCCCCTATTTTATAGCTGTTTCTTCATGGCGCTCGAACTGCTTTCAGGCATGTCCTTATTACCTCATTAATCCTCATAATGTTCCCTTGGCAGTATTATTCTTATTTTCGGGACGGAGAAATTGAGGCACGGGCAAAATAAATGGCATGTGGAAGGTCAGAGAGCCGGGCAGTAGAAGAGGCGGGGCGGCCTCTGGCATCCATCCTGGGCCATCGGTCAGGCTGTCCTCTTCCAACACCGAGAGAAAGGGAGAAGGAGGGAAGGAGCTCAAATTGCAGAGGTGATTGAACGAATGGAGGCACATTTGGTTATCGCTCATCAGTCTCCCTGGTGGATAAATAGACTGTTACCCACCAGGTTTTCCACAGTGGGACTGTCAACATTGCAGGTGTCCTGTGTACCGGGCCCTGTACTGGGCTCGGGGGCTCTGCAGTTAATGACACAGACCAGAGACTTGCCTCAGTGGAGTTAATATGTGGGAGGATTCTGAACCTCACGAGCAAGAATGCACTCCTAAGAAAGGCCTCCTTCCCCCACCCCAGCCTCACCCCTCCACATCCAGCCTCAGCCCCCACCCGGGTTTCTGCCCTGTCCTCCTCATGGGTCTCCTGGCACCCCGCTCTTCCTCCCTTGGGTCTTTCCTCAACAGAGTCTCCTTTGAAAACCTAAGTTACATCACATTTTTCCCCTGCTGAGAACCTTCCGCAGGCTTCAAGATGTCAGTCCTCGTGGAAGCTGGTCTTGACCAGGGCTTGTGGGATCCTTCCTGCTCTCCCCTGTTCCCAGGCTCTGTGTTTGCACCTGCTGGGCTCTCTCCCTCCCTCGCTCACTCTGTGCCCACTGGGCCAGCCTCCGCGCTGCTCAAGCACCCCAGGCACGCTCTGCCTCAAAGCCTCCTCTCGCCCCCTCGCTAACCACAGGCCTCACCTTCGCCCGCCTTTCTTGCACCTTCTGAGGAGGCCTTCTCCCCACATCTCACATCTGGTTAGTCTGCCTTCCCCGTGCCCCTCAGCACTCCTTAGCCCTCACCGGCTTTATTTTTCCCCAAAGGCATCACCTTGGGACCATCCATCCGTTTTCTCTCCCCTTCATGAAAATGCACTCTGGGAGGGCAGACGTTCCATCTGTTCTGTCCGCTGCTGCTGCATTCCCATTACCAGGAACCTACTAGGTGCTTCACACATAACTGGGTCTCTGTCCGGTGGACTTCCCCCCAGGGTTACAGAATAGCGAGGAGCCTGGAGTAGGGATCTGTGTTCAGAAGATTTCACTGGGGAGCCGAAAGGATCACATTGGGTGGGGATTCTTTGGGGTTGTAGGATATTGGGGAGGAGTCCGGGGAGAAGCCCAGGACAGGGCTCGCTGTCCTTGGTGGGTTTTGTACTTCCTGTGGCAGAGACATAGAAGGACCTCTTCACCTAAAGGACCAAAGTAGATTTTTTTTTAACTTTCTTTTTGAACTTTCGTAACAGCTCACTTACCTACCAACCTGGCTGTGCCATACCCGGGGGGTTCTCATTAATGACAGCGCTATATGGAGGGCAGACTGTGACCTGGGTCACTGGATTCACAGAGAAGTCAGAACTCTCTTTTGTCAAGAGCCTGCTTTTCTCGATAATTGCATAATGACGTCTTTGATTCCCAGGCCCTCGTCCCCAGCTGTTTCCTTAGGCATGTATTCAAGATCCGAGATGCCATTCACCATCCAGCAGGATGCATATTTGTATCTAGCTCCAAAAAAAGAAAAAAAAAAGTTGTGTTTTTTTTTTTTTTGGCCCACATCACTGCTGCCCATGGCAGAAGATTCTAGCAATTAGCAGGAACTGAAAGTGATAATTTATTGCAACCAACACTGTGATCTAATAGTCACACATCCCAAAAGCAAAATCCATATTTTTTTTTGCCACGGCACTGCCATACTGTTCTCCCCTCCTCGCGCCTTCTCATGTCTTTTGTTTGCATTAGGAAAAAACGTAACTCTCTCCCGCTGAGAACCAGAGAAAGCCTCTCAGGTTCCAAGAGGGATGACATTCACCAATGTATTCCGAAGGGGGTTCGGTCTGTGTCCTAGGGGTGAGGGCTGTGTGGTTTGATCCGATTTCCAAATGATCTTCGCGAAGTACAGGACGCCTTCTTGCCTTTATGCAGGAAAGGTGATCGTCTCCCATAAGGGGTGGTTCCCGACCCAGGGGTGTAGGGGACCCAGACTGGAAACTGAGAAGCTTCAGCCCTTTCATCCAGCGATCACAGTTCAAATCTATTGATTTTGACCCCTGAATCTTGCCTCGGATCCGAACCTCAGGTGAATTTCCAAACCACCAGGCAACATAAATTACGGGCAAAATGATAAGTAAGGTCCTGCCAGGTGACTAAGGCAGCGTGGCAATGCTTCAGGTCTTTAAAACATATCCCAGTGGCCCAAAAGCATTAATACGTTTGGAACATTGCCTGTCCAATGTTCAGAGAGGCGCCTGCAGAATTTGATTCCTAGGTACATCAAGTTTTTGAGCTGGAAGAAATTTGAGACAGCCTCTATTCCAGCAAATTCCAAACCTGTCTGCTCGTCAGAATCATCTGGGAGCTTAAAAACAAAATACAGATTCCTGAGCCTCACCTTCCAAAGACACACATTCACTTGCCATAGGATTGGACCCAGGAAGTTCCAAGCGGGGACAGAATCACCACTGTGGGGGACCCCTGCGATTGCACAGACAGGGAAACTGAGTCTCAGTTTGCCAGATAGAGGATGGGAGGGTTGCAATCCAACTCCCAGGCCCCCGGTGTGTTTCGTTTTCTCCTGGACCTGTTTAACCCTGGGAGACCTCATTCACTACCCCCCCAGAGGTCAGAGAATATGTGTAAGAATTACTTGGGAAGAGGGGCAATGACATCTCACTTTCTTCAAGCCCTTTGGGTACCTCTGGTTGCATTTCAGTAAATTTCCCCAAAAGGCAATTATCATAATGTCCCTAAATATCGAGCCAACTTTCACTGGGATCATCTCGAGGTTTTTCTTGGGTTGAAGAGTAAAAAGAGTAAAAAAGAATCATTTCATTGTTGTCGCTTTTCTCTAAAGTATGCAAGGCTGAACAGGAATTGCAAACAGTAAGCGTTTACTATAGCACGGTCCCGTAAATGAATGAGTTGAGGTGGGTCATAACAGCCCAGATACTCCTTGTGGGGTCATGAAATTGAGAGAAATAGCGTTCGTTTCTTTCTTTTTTTTTCTCTCTAGGTTTTATTTATTTATTTTGAGAGAGACAGAGACAGTGTGAGTCGGGGAGGGGCAGAAAGAGAGGGAGAGAGAGAATCCCAAGCCGGCTCTGCACTGGGCTTGAACTCACAAAACCGTGAGATCATGACCTGAGCTGAAGCTGAGAGTCAGATGCTTAACCGACCTAGCCACCCAGGCGCCCCAAAATAGCGTTCGTGTCTGCGGAGAAATACATACCTTCCCCTTTTTCCTTGAAACACGTAGCCTCTCCGTCTCTCTGTTATCTCTACTTTTGACAGAACAAATGGCAAGATACATCTTTTGCTTTTCTCTTTACATGAAGAAAACCAATATGCAGGCCTATGATAATGAACCTCCCTGCTGAGGGTGACAACAGGGAGGGGTGGAGATTGTGGTAAACTCCAGGGCCCGTGCTCTGTACAGAGAGGAAGTCACCTTCCGTTCTAGCTGATTGTTGCCAGGGTAGTCCAATCCTCTGATTGTCTTTTCTTCCTTTCCTAAAAGAAATAAGAAATGTAGATGCATGTGTGTGTGCCCATGAGAGAGAAAGAGAGAGACTCAGGAGTTTTAGATACTGGCAACTAATTCAGTTTATTTTTACTTTTAGCATATTGTACCAAATACATAGGTGTGAGTCAAAAAGAACAGGGTCCTTTGTAGGGGCGCCTGGGTGGCCCAGTTGGGTAAGCATCCGACTTTGGCTCAGGTCATGATCTCACGGTCCGTGAGTTCGAGCCCCACGTCGGGCTCTGTGCTGGCAGCTCAGAGCCTGGAGCCTGTTTCGGATTCTGTGTCTCCCTCTCTCTCTGCCCCCTGCCCTGTTCATGCTCTGTCTCTCTGTCTGTCTCAAAAATAAATAAATGTTCAAATAAATTTTTATTAAAAACAAAAAAAAGAACAGGGTCCTTTGCAGCCCACAGGCCTCAACTTTGAGACTTTTTTTTTAAATGTTTATTTATTTAGGTATGTATTTATTTTTATTTTTTTAATGTCTATTCATTTTTGAGAGAGAGAGAGAGACAGAGTATGAGTGGGGGAGGGGCAGAGAGAGAGGGAGACACAGAATCTGAAGCAGGCTCTAGGCTCTGAGCTGTCAGCACAGAGCCCGACGCGGGGCTCAAACCCACAAACCGTGAGATCGTGACGTGAGCCAAAGTCAGACGCTTAACCTACTGAGCCACCCAGGTGCCCTTCAACTTTGAGACTTCTGATGAAAAGATACTTAACTGAAGTATGAGTGACAAGGGACTATGAGTGACAGAGTTAACCGGGACAGTGGAACCAGTAGGAGGTACATGTTAGGAGATTTATTGCAAGGAAATGGCTTATGTGATTCTGGGAAAGCCCAGAATCCATGCTGTGAATGCTTGAGAAAGGCAGGCCAGAGCTCCAGGCAGGGGCTGAAGCTGGTGACCTTACCACAGGCAGAATTCCTTCTTGCAGGAAAGGCTCAGTTCTCCCCATCAGGCCTTTCGGCTGATTAAATCAGACCCACCCAGATTATCGAGGATAATCTCTCTTACCCCAAGTCAACTACCTTTAGTCACATCTCCCAAATAAGGTCCCAGCAACACCTTGATTAGCGTCAAATTAAATAGCAGGGATCTGTCTCGTGGCCAAGGTGGCTCATAAGACTGGCCATCCCAGGGCAGATGTTAAAAAAAAAAAAAAAATCAGCCAAGGACAAAGAAGATCAAGGCCCCTATGTCGTCCTTTGACAAGAGTCTTAATTTTCTCTCTCTCTCTCTCTTTTTTTTCCCCCTTAAAAAAGGAGATCGTTTTAAGGAGCCTGAGAAATGAGGGCAGGCATTAGTGATCCGATTTAGCAGAGAAGCCCTGGGTTTGCGCCAATACAAGATGGGTTTGTATCTTTAAGTGGCCTTTATTACCATAGTAATAAACAGCAACCAGGCCCAAATCTTACAGGCTTGTGTTGGCTTTGACCAATGAAGTAGAACCAGGCCTCTGAATACCCCATTAGTTCCAGGCTGTGCTTTGATGGCTCTGCACAGGCAGCTCTTTTCCTGCACGAGTCACCAGCCTTACCCGTGTCTCTGAACAAATGTTGTTGACAGGCCGAGTTGCAATTTTTCTGCGTGTTCTGACAGTGTAATTCAGTACCTCTTGGCTAAGCACTCAGCCTAAGGGGGTGCTTCCGCACCTTGGCATCACCAGGCTGCAATTAAAATAATTCAGCGCTGGGGCTGGGCTTGCAGAAATAGTCCTTCTTCCCTTTGGAGCACACAGTGCACTTTCCAGTGTCCCCGTGGAGCAGATTCACGATCTCCCTTTTAGAGTGGAGGGCAGTGGACGTTATTACTGAGACGTCGAGCGGTTCGACGTGCACGTTGTGCCCGGTGGGGCTTTCTCCATGGTGGCTGAACGTAACTTCTTCGGTAGACGTGGCACCCGTGGAAAGGTCATGGCAGGGGGTGGGAGGGGCGGGGGGCAGAGGGAGTGAGGGAACATGGACGGGAGTTTGGCAAAGACCAGTTTTAGAAGGCACCCTTCCGGAACAGCGAGTCAGAAATGCTGTCCTTGCCTCTGAATTCTGCGCAGGGAAGATAAATAGGTAAGAGCATCTGAAATGGGCCTCCTTCGAAATGACCTTGAACGAAGAGAGATCCCAAGAGGTGTTTTAGACCCAGATTCAGTGTGGTGTCGCTCCTTAAAGCAAGACCCTTTCCACATATCAGAGAGATTTGGTTTGTCAGGTGAGGTGCTTTGAACAGATGGAAATTTGGTAAATTCTCCAAAATTACTTTATGATGAGGACCATTTGACGGGACTGTGGTTAATTCCGTCTAGGATGGGACCCGGGTGGGAATTTGTATTTTAACAAATGTTCCCTGGTGAGTCTTTTCATTCAGGCCAATGCAAGAAGTACCAGTGTGAAATAAATGACCACAGAACTTTGTGCTTTCCAGAAAAAGCAAACAATGGAAACTTTCCAAAGGAAATTACCTGAGATGCTTTCTCATTCTGTCTGTCCTTCGTATTACCTGCCTTAAAAAAAATAAAGTGCCCATATTTAGTTTCCCCTTCCTGCATCTACTTTCTGGATGCTTCCTTCTAGAGGTATGAGAGTTGGAAGAGAAACATGCTTTATGGGTTTGGCTTGCACGAAAGAGGGCATCTTGGGAGGGGGGCCATGGAAGACTTTGATGGGTAGAACAAGTAGACAGTTCTGGAAGACTTATCTGGCGTTGACACTTGACTCAGGACTTCACGGTACGCCCCCTCCCCTGTCCCTCCCGTGGATAAGGATGGAACATGAACAAGCAAAACACTGTACTTGAGTGCTTACATTTTCTTTCTTTTTTTTCTTTTTCTTTTTCTCTTTCTTTCTTTCTTTCTTTCTTTCTTTCTTTCTTTTAGGAAACTGGTACAAATTCTGCAATTCGTTCTGAACGTCTCCTCTAAATCCCTTCTGGATAATAATCTGCCCCCCAAAATGAAACTAAAATGCATGCTGTATGCCTAATTCAGTTATTTGGTGGCACCTTGTGACTTTAGGCAGGGAGGTGTTCTTCTGCAGAACTTGTCAAACGGGCACCCTGGGTGGGCGGTCCTGTGCACCTAAGATCGCCTTCCATTCTAGAACTTCCATGAATCTGGCTGCTAGGTGCTGGATTCTCTGTTAGGGGGTGTGGGAGAATGCCTGCCGTCTCTTGCGTTTAGCAAACATCATGCTTTCTCAAACTTTTTTAAAGTTGCTGAAAACCTCTGTTGAAGGACATGGTACGCTGAAGCTTAGTACATGACAGAGGGGTAGAAGAGATGCTTGAAAGAGCTTGCGAATGGTCTCACTAGAGCATGAGCATGTGCCCAGTGCCTGCCTCGGAAAGACCTGGGCACATGGCAGCCGCTCGGTAAAGGACTCAAGCCTTTGAGATATAATTCTGAGATCTCAGAGGCTCTGAATCGAAAAGGGCCCATGTGTAAATTTATTTTTTCATCGAGGGGCACCTGGGTGGCTCAGTTGGTTAAGTGCCTGACTTTGGCTCAGGTTATGATCTCACGGTTCATGGGTTCAAAGCCCCGCATCAGGTTCTGTGCTGTCAGTACGGAGCCTGCTTCAGCTCCTCTGTCCTCCTCTCTCTCTGCCCCTCCTCTGCTCGCTCCCTCTTTCTCAAAAATAAGCAACTTAAAAAGTTTTTAATTTTGTCAGCAAAGACTTGAGGAGTCTTTCCAGCTCACTTGTAGTGGAGGCATTCTCCAGGAGTGGTACTCTTTTTCTGATCTCTGCAGAGGAAGGGTTAAGGGCAGACTGATCCCTTGTGATGAGGCTCCCGCATTCTGGCTGGCATCTCCTCCTCCTTCTCTCTTCCTCTTTCTCCTCCTCCTCCTTTCTCTCTTCCGGTCCCTCCTCTTCCCCCCACCTCCTCCTCCTCCTTTTCCATCTGGACTGGCCAGCTAAGACCTTGACAGGACAGGCCCGGAGTAAAGGACGACGGGACAAGCTGAGTTTCCTTTGCCTCTTGGTTTGGGCAGGTTCTCAGCCTACGTTCGTAGGCATCTCCCAACAAAGGCAAATATTCGCCTAAGTGGTTAAGTCTCAGAACGTATTTGTTGATCTCTGCTGAATCTCTCGGACCATTTTCATCCCTCGTCTGCCTTTCCCTGTGCATTAACCAAGGCCTTGACCTATTGACTACAGAGTCTCTGAAGCAGCTGGACTTCCCATTTGAAAGCCTTTCTGAAGAGGCATCTATTAATTTATGTATTTAATTTCTGTATGAAGTGACTCTTCTGCTCCCAGCACAGGTATTAAAGTACCTTTAGGGGAATCAGGCAGCTGAAATCCTCCGTAAGGAAAAACGCTCAGAGTGTCACAAAGCAAAAGCATTAGTGGGAAGTGTTCAGAGTGCTGCTCGATGGACACACTGGGGTCTGCCCCTCCCTGGATTGAAGGCCCTCTTCCCATTTGCTGAGCATGCCCCCATCCCAACCTGGGGAACCTTAGCTGGAGCACCTCAGCTTCATTACAGTACAGGGGCAACAGCGAGAACTGGGTCCAACTTTGCTAATGGAGTTCATTATTAAGATCTTAACAAATCCAGGAACATTTAAAATAACCTAGGGGTACCTGGGTGCTCAGTCTGCTATGCGTCTGACTCTTGGTTTCAGTTCAAGTCATGATCTCACAGTTCATGAGTTCGAGCCCTGAGTCAGGCTTGGCACTGACAGTGTAGAGCCTGCTTGGGATATTCTCTCTCTCTCTCTCTCTCTCTCTCTCTCTCTCTCTCTCTCTGCCACTCCCTGGCTTGCTCTGTCTCAGTCCCTCTCTTTCAAACAGTAAATAAATAAACATAAAAAAGTTAAATTACCTGGGAAGTCCAGCTACAGACTAGGTATTCATAAGAAGGTTTTGTTTTTCTTTGTTAGTACCAGATGTAATATTGAAACAATTAAATCCATCATAGACATTCATTTCTGTATGGCCCAGAAAAGTGGTTAAGGTGGACTGGAAATCAGAGCTCCCTGTCCGAGCACCAGTATTTTGCTGACATCAGACACATGTCTACACATCTGCCTACACACATCCCTTTGTAGGACATACCAGGTGGCCGTGTCCTGTAGGTGAAGAGTTCCTTAATTGAAAATGATGTGTGAAACTCCAAGAGAGAAGCCCCTGAATGGGGTGATTCAGGCTTTGGAGTCCACAAACCTTCCTGAGAAAAGGTAGGAACAGCCCTTTGAGGCCACCTTTTTTTGCTGGAAAAACAGCCTTGCCCAAGACATCAGAAATTTTGCTGTTTCACTCCTGTGAGCCTTCAAAGCTAGAATTAAAAGATGCCCCACTCTCACAAGTGGGAGCTACTCTGGGGCATGGTTTCCAAACCCTGAAAAATAATGAAAAAAAATTTTTAATTTTTTTGTTACATTTATTTATTTTTGAAAGACAGAGTGAGACAGAGCACGAGTGGAGGAGGGGCAGAGAGCGAGGGAGACACAGAATCTGAAGCAGGCTCCAGGCTCTGAGCTGTCAGCACAGAGCCCAGTGCGGGGCTCGAACCCACTGTGAGATCGTGACCTGAGCCGAAGTCAGACACTTAACCAACTGAGCCACCCAGGTGCCCCTGAAATTTTTTTTAAAAAATAGAGTAACATAGGGATGCCTGCATCTTACTGGGGGGATTAATTTTCGCAAAACCTCCGTTATCTGCTATAAACATTATTGCATAAGACACATCATTCTCCCCAACATTATGAAAATTCACAAACATACATCAAAGTCGAAAAAATTTTACAGTGAAAGGCCGTTAACATTTTATTCTCACTGTTTTATCATGCATTTATCCATCCATTCAGCCGTCTTATAATAAAACAATGTTTTAATGCCAGAAAAGAGAAAGGACATAATCTCAGCCTAGAATACAGTTCTTTCCTAAGAAAAGTCAGTTAACAACTTGACGTCAGTATCTACACGTTTAAATATCTATACACACATGTGCACCTGTGTAAATGCCCACGTGTATACACATATGTATATATACATATTTGAACGCATATACACGTGTATGAACGTGTGAAATACACATATGTATATACACGTATTTTAAAACTCATCTCATTCTTTAAATCCCTGTGTCTCTGTTGATCGATGAAACAAAGTCACTGCCCCAGCATGAGTGGTTCTCAGAGAGTCACTTTGGGACCCACTGAAAATCGACCAAAACTATATGCCGCTAGTTCATTAAAGGATTCTAGGGTGTTCCAATACTTCCCTTTCATGAAGTCCCCACTTCCCCAGGATTAGCAGTGACAGGCATACAAGGGCCCCAAGTAATGGGAGTCTGCTGTAGTTTCTCACAGTTAAAAGGAACTTCTTTCCTTATATTGAAAACAATTTATGTTTATTGTTGAAAAGGTAGAAGACGGGCACCTGGGTGGCTCAGTTGGTTAAGCGTCTGACTCGATTTCAGCTCAGAGCCTGGAGCCTGCTTCGGATTCTGTGTCTCCCTCTTTCTCTGTCCCTCCCCCACATGCACTCTCCCTGTCTCTCTCTCTCTCTCTCTCTCTCTCTCTCTCTCTCTCTCTCTCTCAAAATAAATAAAAAGTAAACTTGAAAAGGTCGAAGATACAGGTAAGCAAACATAGCAAAAGTAGAACAGTCATAATCTCAAAACTCAGAAAAAAGGATGGTACTCTACATTCATATGCATACCCAGAGCTATAGCCCTATCTTTATCTGTATTCATATCTATGCTTTTACCCCAATCCACTTTAATATTTAAACCTCTATATTGAGATATGAATATAAGGCACATATAGCTACTCTTGCTTTCACACACACACACAAAAAAACCAGGATTATATTGTACATAATTCTATATCACCTGAATTCTTTTGTTACCAGGATGTTGTAAATATCTTTCTATGCCAGTAAATGTTATCCCGCCATCATTTCCAGGGGTCCCTCGTACCCCGTTATGCAATCTTCAGTGATTAGTTTAAACTAACGGCCCTCAAAGTGTGGTTCCGGGATCAGCATCAGCAGGAGTACCTGGGAACTTGTTAGAAATACCGATTCTCAGGCTCCTACCCACAGACCTATTGAGAGCAGAATTGGGGCCACAATCTGTGTTTAAAGAAGCCCTCCAGGGGCCTCTGGGGAGTGCTAACATTTGGAAACACTCTTGAACAAACTTCTCTTCCCTAGTGATTCTTAGGGGAGCACATTCCGAATCTTTGGCCCGGAACTTGCAACTTTTACCTGTGCTCACTACAGTCCGGGGGAGGAATCTTTAGAATTCAGGCTCTTACAAGTCATGGCCACTGACTTCTCATGGAGAGTGCAATCCTTCTTCACCTCTAAATTCTACTGACTTAATCTAGATTAAGGGATTCAAGGATTAACTTGGGGCATCTGCCAAGACCTTGCCATTTTGTGCAACATTTGAAATCTGAGTGCATTTCTCTAGCGAAAAGTATACCTACCAGATTTTCAAAAAGCCCATGACCCTAAGAAGACTTTTTATTTGTTCTCTTTTTTTCCTGTGTTTGCTGTTGTGTTTCTCCCCGGTTAGGTCAGTGAATAAAGGAGAAGCAGTCTGCTCAGGGGGTCCGTGGGCGCGGTGCCCAAGCAACGTGCGGAATGGCGACTTTTCCCCTTTTTCATCTTTTAGTTGGTCCAAAGACCAGCCTTCCGTATCTTTTCTGGAGCACGTATTTCCCATTCTCCAGATCTCCGGCTTAGCCCTACCCTGACCCCTTGTAGTAGGTGAGATGTGCATTTTTAGGCCCCAGGTGAAAATAGAATCTTTCTCCGGTCTTTCACATCTTTTCAGACTTGAGACGGGTCGGGAGGACTGGGGGCCCAAGTGAAGGCCAAGAAAACAGAGCGGGCAGAGCGATCCTGGAGAATAAGAAAAGGAAGCGAAGGAGTTCCTTTTAGTTGTTCACCTTCCCTTCCACACGTCGGGTCCAGAGAGGCCGCCCACATGGCTGAGTTGCATGCCGAATGCAGAGCTAACCGCATACCGACATGCTGTTCTGGAATCCAGCTCTCAACAGCAGGCCACTGCAGCCGACCCAAAGGAAGGAGGAGGGTGGGACTGAGTGACCGCGAGGTCCAGGTGTCTTCAGGAGGAGAGATCGTCCAGGCTGGACTGGACACAGATGTGCTTTGTATGCGGAGTCAAAGGACCCGGCCACTTTCATCGTCTCGAAAGCCAGTATCTTAAAATTTGCCAGTCTGTGTTAAATACTTTGCTTTTCTCAGCAACGTCACCCTTCCTCGTTCTCCCCAGTCAGCCTGGCATGAGCTTGGCTGGGATGCAAGGTCAGGCCATGACTTGTGTGTGTACGTGTGTGTGTGCATGCACACATGCACGTCTTCCAAGTACTCTGGGACTCTTCACGGTGTATGACCTACAGCGTCGGGTCGAGGGCACTTTTAGTCTCAGATCTGTGTCAGGACGCTGGGTACGACCGTGCCAGGCCTAAACGTACCCTTCTTTTCCCCTTTCCCCTCTTCTCCCGAGAGGACGTGTGCACCGGGCTGGCCACCGACACTGATACGTGTCCCCCAGTCTCTCAGTTCCTATTGAGCTCCTGTAACTTTAAAAAGATTTAACAAAGACCACCTCCACCAGCTAAGCTGAAATAAGAATGTCTCCGGAGTTTAATGGATCAAGTAGCGGTGATAGGTTTTATGGCTCTTTTTCACTTTAGGGCATAGGGAAGAGAGAGCCGGGCAGGTTGGTTTTAAATTCAAGGATTTATGTTGTTAATCCTCCGGGCTAATTATAATTTATGGGATCTTGGCAAATTAATATGCGGTTGCTATTCAAAAGTGGAGAGCAATGTGAGACAGGCATAAACAAGCCTTGTTCATTTTTAATTTATTTCCACCAATGGAGAATATTAAATAAAATGAACACTAGGGTATTTCGCTCTGAGTTTGGTGTTCATTATTTATCTCTAAATGATGAAATTCATAGAACAACTCCTTGTTTTTTCACCAAGAACCCAGAAATAGGGAGCGATCGCATCCGGATGAGTAGGAGGCAATCAGAGTAATTCTCTCTGCTGCATTTAGGAGGGACTCAACAATACGTGCATGGTTATGGAGGTTTTCCAAGCAGCATGTTGGTGGGGTCCAAAAGTTGGCCTTGCGCACATCAGGATGGTCTAGAAACAAATAGAGTGGGATGGGAGCTTAAAATCTAAGAAATGAGGGCATTGTGGGCACCCGCCCTCCAAAGCAAGGACTCCAGCCCATTATGCCTGGAGGGCTTTGGAAAATCCCAGTGTACTGCTAGCCCACTGGATGCTGCTCAAGGTATGGACCCATCATAGGACTTTCAGACCTGATCACAGCGATCTCACTGAACCCAGGACTCTCATCTCATCAGCATCCCCGATGGCTGTTTTCGGAGTTCTCATGCCAAGACTTCAGCTTCTCACCCAGAAGCAACCGGCAGGAGATCTTCAGCGATTGGCCACCATGAGGCCGATGGGTTCCATCTAACCCGGCAACCTGTTGCTCCACTAGAAACCAGAATGCATACCTTTCTATCCCCCCTCCACCAGCTCCCCGTCTCACTCTTTTCCCTCCCCCCGCCTCTGTCCTCTTCGCTCCAGCTGGGAGAGGCCGGCACAGGCTGCTTGGAGTGCTGTGGAAGCCTTGAGCTCTGAGCCTAAGAAGCAAGTTGGAGTCCTCCCCCCAGCTGTGCAGCTCAGATAACAGCTGGAGCAGAGAACAGACTGTTCTCTCTGCTAGAATATCTGACCCAGTTCTGGCTGGCAAAGAGACTGAATGGCTGGTACCCCAAGTCGTTCTCCTCCCGGTGTGAAGGGAGAGAAGCCGTCATTCCTCTCCACACTCCACCCCCCACCCCGCCCCGACACACACTCCGTTCCAACCCCTTCTCTCTCGACCACACTTTCTGCATTGCTGTTACGCTCCTATTTTGTCTTCTTGTCGGCAGAAAAATGAGGACCCTTTTCAACAATTCTGAAGAAGAGATGGGGTGTTTTGCTTTGAGAGGGAGGCTAGCATGGAAAGGCAAGGATTTCTGGATTCTGACAGGTCCCAAATCCAGTCCCCGTGCCTTCGGTCAGATGGGTGTTGTCGGGCGAGTGACCTGACTTCCCTGAGCTTTGGCCATAAGTGACGTGACCTGAGAACACTGTTGTTGGTCTTGGGGATTGTTATGAGAAACAGGATATCGAGAAGCACCTGGCACATTGTCTCCCCTCGACATGGTCAAGAAATGGTAGCCCTGTTCCCTTATGTCCCCACCGTGTACATAAGAAGTTCCCAGCAAGTATGTGTAGAACCGAGTTGACCAGAAGAGACGGCGTGTACCTTTAGCACTCAGAGAGGATCATAGATGCCTTGACTCTCGGAAGGTATCCCAAGGCTTGGTGGCAGTGAGTAAATGTGACAAATCATGTAAATATCCCCCACTGCCATTGGTTCATGCGTCTTTGTGATAGGAACAAGGATTCATGATTTATAAGCAGCCTGGCATTGGGACATGGAGGTCTCTCGGTACCTGCAGATTTTTTTCTTCGTTGTTGTCTGTCAGGTTTTATTTTTGTTTGGGAAAACAGTAGGAAGTCCAGCCCTCGTATTGACAGAGCACCTGGCTTCGCAGGAGTTTCTTTTTCAGAAGGTCTTTAGCTTAATCATTTACTGGTGAGAAGATACTCCATTTTCTGTATTATTTAGGAATGAAAATTTAAGCCTGCCTGAGATCATGTACTCAGTATATTCTATAGTAGTTTGATTTTTTTAATGTTTATTTAGTTATTTTGAGAGAGAGAGAGAGAGAGAGAGAGAGAGAGAGAGAGAGAGAGAGAGAGAAAACAAGTGGGGAAGGGGCAGAGAGAGGGGGAGAGAGAGAGTCCCAAGCAGTCTCCACACTATTAGCACAGAGCCCAACTCGGGCCTCGAACCCACGAACCATGAGGTCATGACCTGAGCTGAAATCAAGAGTCAGACACTTAGCTAACTGAGCCACCCAGGCACCCCCTATATTACTTTTGGTTCGTTAATCAATGGTTATCAGGGTTTTCCTTTTTTAAGTACTTTTCTGAAGGAGCATAATGTAGGACTAATCCCAGAAATTTAAAAATAAATAAATAAATAAATAAATAAATAAATAAATAAATAAATAATAGCAATCCTGCAAAGTCCTAAAAGAAATGCAGTTGATGACTTCCGGGACAAAGCAGCATGGGTAATGTCCAGGCAAGGGGGACAGAAGACCAAGGTGTCACAGTGGCACAAGTATGCAATCTCATCATATAATAGAGTTTCGTCCAGAGAACATTTATCGTTTTCATTTATTGACCACAAGTTCCCAAAGACCCAGGGCCTGATAAGGGACAGATTTGTGTAATAGCCTCCATCCTGAATTCAGATTCTAGTCCCACCCGTGAGCCATCAACTCAAGCTCTGTAACTGGGTCAAGCTAATCAGGCCCCTCTCTTCTTGAGGAGGGATGGTCTCATCAGACCCTGTGAGGCACCTCCCACCTTCTGTCTGGCGGGTGACCCAGTGAGCTCCCCAGCCATTCACCGATGCTCAGACTTGCCTCCGCCCAGGACTGGACACAGCACAGGTTTAGTCTGAGACTCTTCCCTCCATGCCTCCTTCTTAGCTTGCTACCACCTTGATTAAAGGTATCACCTTTAAATCACTAGCCCCTCCTTCCTTTTTGTTATTGGTACACATCAAAATCAAGGATTTTGGTTCAAGTCGACTGGCCCATCAAAAGTGTTCTCTATTTGACTTACAGGTAGGAAATCATCTTGGTAAATAAAGAAAGCTGTCTGATGTCAAGGCCCCATCCCCTTAATGCTGAGTATTAGTGAAGCTCATGACGGACCCCAGGAGTGAAAGAGACGATGCAATGGCTGAATGTTGTTTCCCCGCAAAAACTCATATGTTGAAACCTACCCTCTAATGTGATGGTCCAAGAAGGTGGAGCCTTTTAGGGGTAATCAGATTCTGGGGGCAGAACCCTCATGAGTAAGATTAATGCCATAGAAAAGAGGCTTGAGAGAGATCCCTTGCCGCCCACCGTGTGGGCATTGAGAAGTCTGCGACCCCAAAGTGGACCCTTTACCCAACCACGGTGGTGTTCTGACCTGGGACTTCCAGCCTCCAGAGCTGTGACAAATACAATTCTCTTGTTTATAAGCCACCCAGTCCATGGTATTTTTTTATAGCCGTGCAAAGGGAGAGCATTGGTGGGCCCTATTTCTCTGCCGTTTGCCTGGGCCCGGGACACTTTTCTGGGCGATGTTCAGCTATGGAACACCTTCTTTCCGGGGGTTTCCAGCTTCCCAGCTGCCTGCTTTTCTTGTGACCCCTTTTCCTCTGCGACTTCTTCAATAGGTGCTCTCTATACACTTTCCCCGGAAAAACAGGAGCAAAGCATCACCCTTTGGGGGGTGCCCAACAAAATATTTCTGATCGTTGGTACCTCGGTTTTATTCTTCACTCTCCCACTACATAAAAGACTTAAAAAAAAAAAAAAAGAGCCCTTGCACGAATGTTTGCACATCATTTAAATATTCATTTCCATTAATTTATTCATGGTTGTAAAGTTTATTACCTAGAATATAGAGCCATAGACTTTTAGAGCCAGAAGACACGAGAGAAATCCTCTGGTCCCGGCTCCTCGTTTTATAGATGAGGAAACTGAGGTGAGGCGAGCGCAGGCAGCCGCCCAAGGTCAAATGCTGAAGGGCAGGCACTGGGAGGCCCGCCCTCGTGGCTCCACAGTCGGGCCTCTGCCGAAGGCCCTTGTGCGTAGCTGAAAGCCATCTTGCTCCCCCTGGCCCGGACAGGCTCGTTCCTGTGCCCTCTCCTGTTTTGTCGTTCTCTGTCAAGCACGTGTCGAGTGCCAGCGCGGTGCTCGGTGCGGCGGTGAGGGACCCGGAGCTCACGGGCGAGTGGGGCAGCGAAGCTAAGCGTGCACGAGTGTGATTACAAAGTGTGATAAGGGCTCCAAAGGAAATAACAAGGTCTGCGTGGAGAACAGAGGTGGGAGGTGTCTCAGTCGGACTCCTGTAACAGAGGACCACAGACCAGGTGGCTTGTAAACAACAGAATTTATTGCCTTGCGGTTCTGGAGGCTGGAAGTGTGACCTTCTTCTTCCAGGTGCAGGCTGTCTACTTCTCCTGTGTCCCCACGTGGCAGAAGGGGCGAGGGAGGTCTCTGGGGCAGAAGAGGGTTGGAGAAGGCAGAGGAAAGACTCCCAGGCGAGCACGCGTTCCACGTCAAGAGCCAGGTCCCCTTAATAATCATCTGCTCTCTGTTGAACGGTGAGCCAGGGTCTCTCGGTGCTCGGAAGTGACCTTCGCGTTGGGGCAGCGGGGCTGGATGTCAGTTCTAATGTCACAACTCCTACTTCGTGGGCGCTTTCTGTGTCTGGCGGGAGGCTCCCGTCATCCATGCTGGACGTGGTTACTGCCGTCTGGCCCATTTTCCAAGCTGGGGCTTCGAGAGGTCAGGTGACCTGTAGCGAAGGGTAGACCCAGGATTTGGAAACAGGCCGCTCCAGAGCATGTGTCCCCCGCTGCCGCCTCGTCATCAAACACACATACTGTGGGTTGAACCGTGTCCCCCACGATGATAGGTTGACACCTGAACCCCTGGGCCTGTGAATGTGACTTTATTTGGAAATAAGGTCTTTGCGGGTGCCATTGAACTAAGTCGAGGTCATTGAGCAAGACGGATACGCTCTGGAGACTTGCTGTACAACATCGTACCTGTGGTCAACCCCGACGTAAGCTTAGACTTAAGAGGGTACAGCTTGTGTTAAGCGTTCTTACTCTTAACAATATACATATTGCTGTCTACTGCAGGATATACTGGATTGGGATGTGACCTAAATCCAATGAGTGGTGTCTCTGTAGGGGACACGAGAGGGAGATTTGGAGAGACCCGGGCACACACACACACACACGTGGGCAAGGACACCACGTGAAGGCCGAAGCAGACACTGAAGTCTTGCTGTTCCTGGCCCAGGGGCACCAAGCATTGCCAGCTGCCACCAGAGGCTGGAAGAAGCCATAAGGGATCCCACCCTAGAGCATTTGGAGGGAGCACAGCCCTATGGAGACCTTGATTTTGAACGTCAGGCCTCCAGAACAGTGACAGAATACTTTTCAGTTGTTTTAAGCCCGCTAGTTTTGTGGCACTTCGTGACGGTAGCACGGAGGACCTAGCACAGCTCCCCTTCTTAGTTTATCAAAGGGCATCCGAAGATGTGCCCTTTAATCCAATGAACCAGCCATGCCAGGCAGGAGCCCAGCAGCTGGACGCCCCACCTAGGGGCAGTGGGTAGCACAGGTGGCCTGCCTCCTTTTAACATGCATAGATGTTGTGGTTCATGTTTCCCGGCCCACTGGCGATGACACAGAGGGAGGAGGGGGGATGCAGACAAAATTATGTACATCTCAAGGGCAGTTAGACAATTAGCTCGCCCACAGGAACACTGCAATATGCACAATATTTGCTTTCCCAGCAAAGCCAAGTGCAAGTTCCTGCCTGCCCTGATGACCCAGTGTCCCTCCAGTGCAGGAAGGGACCAGGTCCCTCAATGCTGCCGGCTCCCACCCTCTGCTGCCACGAGGCTTTAACTCTTTCCTATTCCTCACGCTCTTAGATAGCCCATACAGCCATTGCCAGGTGGAGTCAGGTGGGGTCGCTCTAGTTGATGGTCCCCTGCCTTTACCGGAATTCTCTCCAGCAATCACTGGAAGCAGAATCCATAAAGATGCACACAGCCCGTCTCTCATCTTCAAATAAGAATAAAGGAAAGAGTTTGTACCTTGTCGCAATCCAACAAGTATTTGAAATAGCCCATCGGGATTTGGTGCAGGTGGTCAGGAAGTAGGAAGGACACAGAGGGTATGGACATGAACACGGGGTCGAGAGTTAGGCCAGGACTCCAAACCACGTGTGCTCTTATTACAAGAAAGCCCCCGATTTGTCTTCAGGCCTCCTGGCAGCCTCCCATGGGCTGGGAAAGACCGTCCTTTATGCAATTTACGGTATCTATAAACACAGAATAAGCCGGTAGTTCAGGAAAAGGCCAATCTTCTCATGAAGGGACTAACAGGGCCACGAGGCTGTGTGCCTGCAGGTAGCCTCTTGGACTCGGGTGGGCTCCACGAGGCCTCCCCCTACCCCCGTTCTGGCCCCACTTCACGATAAAACTGAGCTGGAAGATTGCTCCGACCTGGTACAGAATTTTTAAGCCATAGAAAAAAAAAAAAAAGACCACCAAGGATCCAAATTGACCAAGTCACGAGGGAAACGGAGAATGTGCCACCAGCTTCCTCTGCCCGATTATGATGTGCTAGCATGGCGGGAGGTGGGGGGTGGCTCTCGTGTGCAAACGAGTTTGTCTCTATTTCAAAGTAATGCGGTTCAGTGAAGAAACATTTAAAAATCTTTGAGAGGGAGAAAAGTTACTCGTAATCCTGCTGGCTCTAGGTGACAGCATATGCGTTCCCGCCAGTCTTTTTTCTGTGGTGCGCTGTATTCGTGTCACATTCGATCACCACCACGTGCCGTTTAGCACACGGTTGTCGTCTTTCCCTAACGGTATACATTTCGGCGTGTGGTGCTAAATGCTTTTTAATTGCAGTTCTTAGTGGCTGATATTCCATGGAGGGGATGCCTCACCCCGTATTTACCCAGTCCTGTGTTGCCGGGCATTTAGATGGTTTTAAATACTTTTGCCGTCAGAAAGAGTTTTCTGATAAACATCTTTGTGCATAAAGCAGCTTCCAAAGTTCCCATTATGTCTTTAGGATCGTTTCCCAGAAATGGAATTACTAGGTCAAAGGTTGAGCACATTTTTTAAAGGTTCCTGAGACACATTGCCAAACTGCTCTCCGAAAGGTTTGTAGTGATTTAAATGATCTAAAGCAGCATTTGTGAGTACGGTTTCTTCTAACCAGTATTGAGTGCTCATTAAACAGAATCATTACTAATATGATAAACAAACAAACGGCATGTTATTGTTGGCTTGCAGTCTTATTGTTCCCCGCTTGAAAGGGGCAAATTTGGAGAATCCAAAGAAACACAGCAGAAATTAAATTTATGGACTACATTAACCTACCATTTTGGATCGGATGATGGTTTCTAAAGCGGTCTCCATAGATTAATGGATGATAAATGGATGCTTCAGAGAAAGTATTTTGGAGAACCTTCCAGTGATACCTAGCAGGGAGTGCGTCCTCTCTCACAGTCCCAGTGCCACTGGGCTCCGTGAGTCTGATACTTTGTAGCTGCTTTATACATCCGTATTGAAGCAAAACCCATCATTCACATGTCTTGCAGGTCTTCAAAGTATGTTTTACATCAAGAATCTTATTTTGCCCATGAGGTGACTGAGACATGGATTCCGCAGCTTGCCTAAGACACACACACACACACACACACACACACACACACACACACAGGTTAAAAGTGGTGCTGTGGGGTGGCGATGGGACGCCACACTTTCTGCCTCTCCTTGACCCTTGGCCACCTCCTTGCTCTCCATCAGGATCACAGTAGCTGACTTCTCCGTGATGCCGAGCTGCTCTTCCCTCCAAAGTGGGGCAGGACTGGGCACCCGTGGGCAGTGCAACCCTTCTTCCCTGTCACCAGCATCCCCTCTGCATGTCACCAGTGCCCAGAATATAAGGACTCTTCATGACAAGAGACCCCATTAGCGGTAGAATCTATCGAACGTGGTGTCCAGAGCAAAAACCCCGGGGTTGCTGTACCGAATCGCTACAAACTTGGTGGCTTAGAACAACAGGTGTTTCTTCGCTCACTGTTCTGGAAGCCAAAAGTCTGAAAACAAGGTGTTGACAGGGCCACACTGCCTCTGCAAGCTCTGGGGGAGAATCTCTGTTCCTTCCAGCTTCTAGTGGCTGCATGTACCGCCCTGGTCACATGGCCTCCTCCTGTTCTCTCTGTGTGCGTCTCTCTTGTAAGAGCTCTTCTCCCTGGATTTGGGGCTCACCCAGAAAACCCAGGAATGTCTCCACATCATAAAATCGTTGACTTAATGACACCTCTGTAGACCTTTTCTCTAATAAGGGCACATCCACGGTTTCCAGGGATTTGGCACGGATGTCTTTTGGAGGGTCGTTTTCTGCCTGCCGTAGCCCTTGAAGTTCATTGCTCACCACATGAATTTCATACCCGTGAAAACCCCTAACGTGTTACCTGTCCCGTGGCCCCGCACTCAGTGCCAGCTACTGTGGGGTGATCTTTTCCTGTTGTGTTTACAACAGAATATACAACACACATTAGGCAGAAAGCGTTTTCGACGGGTCCGTAGACTGAATTCTGAGGTTCATTTTTCCCTTGACTGAGGCACATCACTGAACCTCTGTTTGCGTGACTATAAAATGGGACCGACATCTTGCGATTTCCAGGTATAGCTGGGTATCCACGGGGATAACATGAGGCGCTGTTGCGTGAATGGTAGAGGGCAGTAGGATTTTGAAGACTGAATCCAGATCCCCAAAGATGGGAGGTGGGTCTTGGGGGCTCACACCCAAGGGAAGCTGGACGTCGTTGGTGGGAGTGATTCAGAGAAAACGATCCGCATCGGCGGCTTTCCGCAATTGCTAGGCGTCCGCGCTAGATTCGATTGGGAAAACTAGGTTAGTGCCGAGAAAAGGCCATTACTCTTTAAAGGCGGTCACTCCTCCCTAATAATAAATAAACCAAACATGGAGATATTAAAACAATTCGTTCTCAGCATTGGAAAAGAGGCCGTGTGTGCGTGTGCGTGTGTGTGTGTGTGTGTGTGTGTGTGTTTTAATATCCCACCCAGCCCACCAAGCCCCCACCCCAGGAACTCCAAGATTGAGCAAAATCCTACTTATGTGCTACGGATTTAATATAGCATCAGGCTCCTCTAGGTACAATAAAATACCAAGTTAAGAGTATTAATTCCTTACGACCCTGATGGGTCCCAGCTGTGCACACGCATGTAGGGTGTGAGGGTGTGCTCAGCGGGTACAGGTGCTGACGGGGCTGTTCCGCCTCGGAGCCCATGTGCTCACAACACAGCTGTCTCAAATCCTCCGCCACTTGCTTAAAAACCTCTGTGAAGTTGTACCGCCTCTGGGCACAATTAAAAGCTGTATACTACATTTCATCAGGTAGTGTTAGAAATTTAGGCTGAGCCAAAAAAGAAAAGGGAGAAGGTGGGAGGGAGGAAGAAACGACTCCCTTGTTAAGGTGGCATTAACCTCCTTACCCCGCCTATTGAAACAATCAAGCTTCCAAAAGCCACATAGAACCCCAGGAACAGAGCATGGAAAAGGTGTGACAAAGCTGGGCACTTCTCTTCTCTCTCGCTCTCTCTCTTCCTTCTTCTTTCTCTCTCTTCTTTTTTCCTTCCCAGTCCCCCCCTCCTCCTCTCCCTCCTTCCTGCCTTCTTCCCTCTTTCTCTCCTTTCTCAATTAGTGGCCAAGTCTCTCTGCAGGAAAAACCATAGGTGAGGTCTCTCCATAAAGATGTGACCAGCCAAGCTGAATGGCGGAAAGCCCAGCTTGAGCACCTTGGAGTTCCTGGGGTGGGGGCTTGGTGGGCTGGGTGGGATATTAAAACACACACACACACACACACACACGCACATGCACACGCACACACAGGGACCAGAGCACCTCGCCCGCTTTTGCTTGGGGAGTGAGGCCACACCCCGCTCACCACTCGTGGCGTGGAGGCCCCCTTGCCGTGACAACCCAGTGAAGCCAGGTCTTCATCTGCCCATTTTACAGAGGCAGCTGCTGAGGCCCCTCCTTTACTATTAAGTGTCAGAGGCAGGAATCAAATGCCTCCCGTGGCCTCCCTGTCCACGTGGTCATTGCCTCCAACTCTGGGATTCCCGTTGTCCCTCCTCTTCCTCCCTCCCGAACAGTACGTGCCAATGGGCATTCTCTCCTTTCTGTATGCAGTCTGTCCTCCTAGGGGAAAAGGCCTGATCTTCCCGTTTCTAACCTGTACCCGGACAGTGTTGTAGACCGGATTCCCTGCTATATAAGAAAGAAGAGGGACAGGAAAGCCCCCAAGCACAGTTTGGTGTGAGGGAGAGCTCCGTTCTTCTGTTAGCGTTCCCAGCCAGGCCAGCTGAAAGGCTGTCAAGCATGTGGGGATTCCTGGCCTCAGTGGGGATGGAGATAGGGGTAGCGGGGACTGAGACTCACATTCGACGAGGTTCTGTTTCCTGTCTCCCGGCACTGTTCTGGGCTCATCCGTATACCCGTTCATTATGCTTCCCGACAGCTCTGTCCCTTCAGAAATTCTTGTCCCGAGATAATGAGGATAATAAGGAAATTGAGACCCACAAGGGTTTAGTAACTCATCCGTGGTCACGTCCAAGAGGCGGCAAAGCCAGCGATCAAAACAGCTTGACGACGATGCTCCAGACTTTTTTTCCTTCTATTCCTCTTACCCACGGCCTCCTAGAATCTAGACCCTTCGCCTGGGAACATGAAATCATGTGAGTGGGGTGAAATAATGCCATTTAAAAAGCAAGCACATTATAAAGAATTATGTCAACCTGATTCCCTGAATCCTGGGAAAATTCACATCCTTGTGCCATCCGATTAGTGAATCAAATGAAACTGATTGATATACAGCAACAGTAGTTAAGAAACGGGCAGCCTTTGCCGAGGTTTGATTAAACCGATACCCTTGATCTCCTGCTGTATCAAATCACAGGCGAATTGGTACCATTAGGATAAATTACTACAAGAGGCCCTGCAAAGCCGAGCTAAATAAACTCTGCCTTCCCGAGCCCCGTGATTGTCTTATTAAATAATTTCTTTGCCTCTTAAGTGTGGACTCAGAGCACTGGCACTCTGAAAGCCCTCCTGATTAACTATAGCCTTGGCCTCAAGTTGATTTTATAAACTTCGGATGGTGCCCCAGAGGGTGAAGCTTCCTGTTGTCAATTCTGCCTGTTGCTATAGATACCGAACTTCACAATCAGTAATTAGAGCGTGCCCCCTGCCCCAGAACTGGTCAAACGGTGCAGAGAGCTCAGCAAATGGTCTTAAAAGCATCCGAGCCGGCATGGAAATGCACCTCCAATGGTGACGGGGTTTGTTTTATTCATGGACTTTTTGAAAAAAAAAAAAAAAGAGAGAGAGCGAAGAGAAAAATCACTGGTTTATTGGAAACCATAGCAAAATAGAAGTGATTATCATGCTTTTTAAAACACGCCTGAGTTTTCGTATCGTGAGACGTTAAGAATTAAAAAGAACGGGGTAGAGTGTAGGGCAGAGCACAGATGGTCCTGTCTGATCCACTATAGGAAGGACAGAGCTAATCCCCGTTCTGATTCAGTATCTCTCATAGTCTGCCCCAAGTATATCCCACAGCCCTCCCCACCCAGCCCCAGAAAGAAATTGTAAGGGAGATTTCTTGTGGAATGGTGAGGACGTTAAGGGAAACTCAGTGTTGGTGGCAAACAAGAAAAGGGGAGGGGTTGGGCTTACTTTATTTTGTGGCGCAAACCAGATGTGGAACATTCGTGTCCTAAAGCATTTTGGTCAAGAGAAGACTAAATTGGTTAGAAAGTGTGCAATTTTGCAGGTGTTATAAAAATATAAACCAATGTCTCCATACTCTGTTCCCTAAAGGGGATGAGAAATGAAAAGGAAGGTTTGCAAAGACACCTTGCTGGACAGTTGTCTATCTTAATTTTAAGTAGCATTGCCATCTAGTTTTTAAGCTGAAAGAAAGAGAGGGTTAATGATTTTCCCCAGGTCACCCCGTTTTTGTCACACAGCTGGGAGGGAAATCCTTGTCTGACCCCAAAACCAAAGAAAGCTTTCCTGTCTTTTAAGGAAAAAAAAAATTTTTTTTAAGGAAAGACTTTTTACCCAAGTATCTTGGTATCTAGGCATCCTGTTAGGGACGGCCCCTCACTTGATCCATTTCTCCATTTGAAAATATATCCTGGAATTCAGAACGATGCTTACTTATTTTAAGATCATCTTGAGATTTCCTTACAAATGTACCTGACAGCAGTGATCTGCCAGGACAAGAATTCTGTGGACACTTCCAAGTCACCGTTGATTGTGGTTTTTTATTCCTTTAAAACCTCCCTAAATGCCTTGTTAATTCCCAACACCCTGAGAACAACACTTCCTAAATGCTCACAGCACCCAATAGCATGGGAAAGTGAATGGCTTACAAGGATGATTTTGGAGGTGCAAATAAAGCTTTTGAAGAGACCATGTTATCTAAAGCCTGACGTTGTAACAGCCAGGTAATCCCGCCTTCCTTAATGTGGCATTTTTGTAGGATCCAGAACTCCCAGAGTCAGATTATGTTGATTTCAGCTTCTCTGTCCAAGTGCCGGGAGCCTGGACTCTGACTGGAGTTGAATCCATCTGTCTGGCAAAGAAAGGCAGCCTGACAACACCTTTCCTACATCCTCCCAAGGGAGTCAAGTTCTGGGCAATGATTCTAGAGCGACTCTCTTAGAGCAGAAATCATGGCCGCAATTGGGGCAGTTCTTGGACTTAACACTAGTTTGGACTGAGAAGGTCCTAAGGAGGGATCTTGACCACGCTTCTACGGGCACAGGGGGAAACAAATCAGCCAACTCGACGTTAGCATCCTTATTGAGAAAAAGCACTCATATGCATTTCAAACACTTTTTTTTTTTTGCACTTAATTCCTGTCATAATCTTGTGAGGTGGGTAATTGTCTGTTTTCCATTTTTTCAAATTTTTCATTTTTCAAATGGTTACTCGGTTTTTCCACAAAGCAAACAAACAAACAAACACCCAGGCACTGAAGTTCTGCTCGGTGTCCTGCAAATGCACATCACAGCTCCCCTGATGGCAACAGAAATTAGCAGGTTCCAAATGTCTATTGTGGAGACGTTGAAAACTCTGCTCAGAGTAACATAGCTGTGGGGCAGTGTTGGGATTTATAATTTTTTTAACATTTATTATATTTGAGAGACAGAGCGAGTGCGAGCGGGAGAGGGAGCAGAGCGAGAGGGAGACACAGATTCCAAAGCAGGCTCCAGGCTCCCAGCTCTCAGCACAGAGCCTGACGCGGGGCTCGAACTCACAAGCCGTGAGATTATGACCTGAGCCGAAGTCGGACGCTCAAGCGACTAAACCACCCAGGAGCCTCCAGTGTTGGGATTTAAATATGAGTCGGTTAGAGGGCACCCTGGTGGCTCAGTCGTTAAGCCTCTGACTTCTGCTCAGGTCATGATGTCAGGGTTGGTTGAGTTCAAGCCTGTGTACTGAGCTGTCAGCACAGAGCCTGGAGCCTGCTTCCGATTCTGTGTCTCCCTCTCTTTCTGCCCCTCCCCCGCTGGTGCTCTGTCTCTCCCTCTCTCTCAAAAATAAATACACATTAAAAAAATGTAAATATGGGTCTATTAGCCTTTGCAGCATTATGATGTCACTTTGGGCAAACAATTAACATTTTGAATAAGCTTTTTACCCCTCCACGTTGAAATTACAGAAAGTGATCATCAAAGGCTTGGTGTCTTGTTCACTGCCTGTCTTCTCCAGAAGACTGTAATCTCCTTGAGGGCAGGAGTCCGGCTACTCTGGCTTTCTCCTGTGTCCCCATCACCCCTTTCCATACACGGCATAAAGTCGATGTCTAGTAAACATTTAATGATAATGGATAAACACACACAAAGTGATCTGTGATCTCCTGTGCAGTGATAAACAGCGTAAGGAGGTAAGAGAACTGTGCTTGGGATTTCAAAAAAGAAGGGATTGCTTCCCGGCCGGGGGATGGAAGGTTGAGTGGTAGATTCTGAAATGACTTAACGGAGAAAGAAGATTTGGACTGAGGTTTGGAATCAAGTAGGGCTTGGGCTTTGTTTGGGAGGACGTTCCAAGTAGTAGGATGGGAGGACGGAAGTACGGGTAGAAACGGATCGCTGTAGGTAACGTAGCTTTGGGAGCTGGGCGCAGAAACAGTGGTGGGGAGTGGAGTAAAACAGGAGAGGCTGGAGAGGTGGATGAGCTCCGGGCTGGATCCATGAACGTCGCGCGTCTTGAACAGGACTCTGTTGTGCTCAAGGCTGTATTCCAAGGAGGTCGGTGTGGAACCCCGGGTGTGAGATGGAGAGGGGTGGGGGTGCCATTTGTGTGTTGTCGTTGTTCAGAGAAGGCAGGAAGTAGGCACCTGGCTTTTACGTGCTCATTCGTTTTGTTTTAAGCGAGATGTTTTTTTTAACTTAGATTTTTAAAAACATATGTGTAACTAAACCATTCACTTTCTAATAGGTCATACTTTGGCATGGTTCAAAGTCAAAACTATGAGATAGAAAATGTATGTATGTATACATATTTATGTGTGTGTGTGTATATATATATATATATCAAATCCATAGATGTGCTTTTTTCTTCATGTATTTTCAGATCTCTCTCTACCTTTTTCCTTTAGCACCTAATTCCTCTTCTGAACCAATGTTACCATTTCCTTGTATATCCTTCTAGACAGTTTTATGCATTTACAAGACAATATGTTTATATATTCTTTTACCCTCCCCTTCACTACACTATTCACACTTTGCTCTTTTCCCTTGACAATACATCTTAGAGATGGTTCCAAATCAGCATATAAATGATTTCTTCATTTTTTAACAACTGCTGAGTATTCCACTGTGTGGATGCTTCATAATTCAGTGAACCGATTCCCCATTGATAGACGTTTGGGTCGTTCCCAGTCTTTTGCTATCACAAATTGTGCCGCAGCGCGTAACCTTGTGCCGACATCATTCCTCCCGTGCGTGAGTGTATTTGCAGGATAGAGTCCTCCAAGTAGCCGTGTTGGCTCAGAGAGGATGCACTGGGGCATTTTCACAGATATTGCCAGATTGCCCTCCACAGAGGTCGTTCTGATGTACGCTCCCAATAAGCAACATACCAGGGTTCGGGCGGAACTTTAACTGGAGGGGTGGACAGAGACAACATGGGGATGGGAAGCTGCAAGTGAATGCCCTCCCCAAATGTACTTTAAGGAGAAATATTTTGGTGGCAGCACGGAAGTTGGGCCACGCAACAAAGAAGGCTGGACTCGGGGCAGCAAATGAGTATAGACTGCAGTAATGCAGGTGAGCCTAGAAGAAGGTCTGGGCTGTTAGTGGAGCAAGAGAGATCCAAGGCATTGGAGAGACCCGTCACTGATGAGTGAGAGGCTGGATGTGGGGAACGAGGAGGGAAATCCTAAGGATAATTTTGGCGTTCGTTGAGGCTGTTATCTAATAGGGACCAGGGGGCAGGAAGAGTTTTTAGGGAGAAGTCATTGGTTTTGGCTTGAGGACAATATGGCCACCCCCCTCCCAGAAGCATTTGAGCAGGGGCTCAAAGTTCTTTGTAGCAACTCCACTTTTTCCTGATCCCACCCAGAAATCTTTCCTATCATTCTTAATCCCTATGGGTTTGAGTAAGCACCTAATTTTATAGTTCAAAATCTCATAAGAGCCAAAAAGATTTTTTTCCAGGTTTTAGATGCTTTTGAAAACAGTGCTTTTTTTTTTTAATCTGTTTATTTATTTTGAGAGAGAGACAGTGAGAACAGGGTAGGGGCAGAGAGAGAGAGAGAGAGGGAGAGGGAGAATCCCAAGCAGGCTCCACACTGTCATTGCAGAGCCCGATGTAGGGCTCAAACTCATGACCCATGAGACCATGACCTGAGTCGAAATGAAGAGTCGGACGCTTAACCGACAGCCACCCAGGCGCCCCAGAAGTGCCTTTTTAAGACTCCCAGCCACACTGTAAAGTCGCCATCATTCTCCTGTTATAGGCAAGAAAGAAAACCAAGCCTCAGAGAGGTTAAATAGCTTGGCCAAGGTCACTCAGCTATGAAGGAACTGTGCCAAGGCTTGGATCCAAGGTAACTTGAAATCTCGAGCTTTGTAACTTACTGATTTCAGTAGCAAATTCAGTGAGACAGAAGGGTCTGCGCATTTGTTTCCAAAGGCTAATTTTACTTGACTGTGGAATTCTAATCTGTTAACAGCATCCTATTTATTTCTAAAGTGTTGGGGCAAATTTGCCAAATTTTGAAAAGTCCATTTGTGAGCCAGTAGGATTCGGTCTGAAGTTGGGGATAACCACGCCTGTGGTGGAGGCTCGGTCTCCTTACATATTTTAGTTCAGTGGGACTGGGAAAGGCCACAGAGTATGAAGGTGGTCATTCAGTGGCCCAGGCAAGAAGGCCTGACTCCCCCCGCACAAAGCCACCATTGTTGCCCAGCGTGAAGGGAGCGGAGGCGTCACCAAATGGGGCCGAGTGTCACTTCTCTGGGTTAGAGATGTTGTTTTCCATTCACTGGCAAACAACAGCCCAAGTTCATTGTCCCGACAAAGAACTCTGTTTCTTCTTTTATGCTGAGGGTTTGCAAGTTCGGATCTTGATAGGAATGCTCTTGAACAATTCCGGTGGCCACGTGTCACCAAGTATATATCACAACAGGGACTGTTCTAGCGCTTAACCTTCGAAAGGGACTGTCATAGTGCTTAACTTTCAAAAGTATCCAGATGAGCCTCACAGAGAGTAGGGAGAAACCAGCCAGTAGGTCCTTCACTTGCAAAATCTCCAACGCAACCTTAAGATTTAGTTTCAGGGTGCTCACCAGTATTAAGGGATTGTCTAATAAGGGATGCGTGATTTCTGACCATGCGTGTAGGCCTGTGCCTCTCATTGCCTTCAAGTTCAGTGCCTGTACAGTCTATCTCATATGGAACAATCCGGGTATACCAAAAACAGGAGAAAACCATGCAGCGTGGGTAGAAAAAAAAATCGTTTCAGATAATAATAAAGCGAGTGCATGATTGTGTCTTAATAGCTGCACATGTTAGGCTTAGGCTGGAGAAAATGGCAGCTTATTTTTAAAGGATCCTGTATTTATGCTTAAATAATTTGGATGACTTCCACCTGGGAAATTTTCAGGGATGTTCAATATTCCTTTAGACATTGCTTTCTGTGCCTGGCCCTATGCTTACGGTTTATCAGAATCCACAGCCTTTAACGGGTTCCTTCATTCATTCATCAAGCAATTAAATGATTGTCTAGCTCCTAATGTGTCAGGCCCCATGCTTGGCTCTGAGGTTCAAAGACAGTTCAGTGCTCAAATTGTTCATGGGCCTCTGGAAAGAGAAGGACTCATGGGCCCCTCGGAAAGAGAAGGACTCGTGGGTCCCGCTGGTGAAAAGGTGGGGACAAGCCTGCCTGGAGTGAATTCTCGGCTTCGCTGCTCACAGGCTGGGTCTTCTCCACGGGGGTCACTTCGCCTCTTATGTCTCAGTTTCCTTACCTGTAGAATAGAGAGCGCTAAAAAAGCTAACATTTATTGAGCACTTACTCTGTATTAGTGCCTGCCATGAATTAATTAATGTATTTCTCGGCATAACCCTGTAAGGTTCCATTTTTATTTCCACTCCCATTTTATAGACAAGGCACAGAAAAGGGTCTTGCCCAAGCTCACAGCCACCAGTCGGTGGACTCAGGATTTCAAGTCCAGAGTATAGGATTCAGGAGCCTGTGCACTTTTCTATTCCTCCAGCAGTACCTAAGGCAGGGGGACTAACTTAGCACAATGCCTGCCACTTAGCTCTCAAGAGATTTTTTTCCCATTAGTTAAATATTAAATAATATGTGGCATGCTAGTTAACGCTAATCATAAGTAAGTGTGTTCGTGTTACAGGGACAGAAGGCTGCAAAGGAAAGCGAAGTTCAGGTGTGGCAGAGGGTGGGGTCGGTTTTGCACAGGGCAGAATCTCTAACGGCTTCCTAGGGAAGGTGTCATCGGGCTGGGTGTTGAGACACCAGAGGCCAGTCGGGACTGCAGAGCGAATGGGTGCCACGTACTGGTGTTCCAGCAACGCTCAGAACACCCAGAGAATGTTGACCCTGCCTTCATGGGGTTTGTAGTCGTATGGCTCAGCATTGAGGGAGCAAAGGACAAATGAACGCATTGCAGCAAGGGAGAACCAGTTAAGTGTGATGAAAAGCTCCAGGTTCACGCCTTCTGTGGTACAGATGCAATCTCTATCTTGCTGGGCTGTGATCTTGTCCGAATGCTCCCTGGCGGTGGTTACAGATTCCCACGTTCTCTGTACAGACATAAGCTACTGCTGGTGTGTTGGCCACAGAAGACCTGTTGCCTTTGAAACGGAAAAGGGGACAATGGCTGCATGCCAACCAGGGACCTCTGTTTTCTTGGCCATCAGTGGAACCACTGAGATGTGTAGGATTTCATAAAAAGGACATTTACGTAATTCTTTTCTGGATTATCTCACAAACAGACCACACAATGGCCAGCAGGTGTAATTTTCTATTTGATTTCACTCCTAAAAAAAAAAAAAAAAATGGGCTCCGGGTCGAAGTTGGCCAGACCCTATCTCACCCCTCCCTTCCAGGTCTTTCTTCCCAAGTGGGGATGTTGCCTCCTTCTCAACTTAACGAGGAAGATAATTCCACGAGACTCCTGCTGGACGCTCCCTTTCTCAAGGTCTGTTTGTGAGAGGGAGACACAAAATAGCAAAAGAAGATGCTATACTCCAAAGAGTCATTAGTCTTTGACTGAAATATATGCTTGGAAAAGACATTCGCTTGTCAATGAGGGGGAAAAAGGGAAAGTTCAAGAACACGAGTCTCCATATTTCAGGATCTAGTCTCCCAACCCAGATGAAAAAATGAAAATGTCATTTGTATTATTCTGTGGACATTAGATCTAGCACATGCTTTTCAGTCAGTGTACGAAATTGTAAGAAATATCCCTGAATGCCGTCATTCCAGTTAAGTCTAGAGTAGAGAATAAAGGGGGGGGGGCACCCAGAAGCCCATAAATCAGTTCTTGAACAATAGTATATTAAATGATAACCTTGTCATATTTAAAGTCACACTGGAAGGATATATTGAGGTTTTGTTCTTTTCATGGTCTTGGCATCGGTGAATTAATTCAGGGCGTCTTAACTTTTCAAAACCAGGGCATGGGGGATAAGCTGCAGGTTCCCTTTTGTCCCCGCCCCACCTGGCCACCCCCCCCTCCCCCCCACCCCCCCACACACACTTGCAGAAACACACATCCACGTCCCTGCATCCCTGAGCTCAGGGAGCGATCATCTATTGTATCATTGCCAACCGAACTCCAGTTGGCTTTACATATTACAGTTTTTATACACAAGGCAGCGTGGTAGAATTGGAAGGGCGTGTGTGGGCTTTGTATTAGGGCAGGGCTGCGGTGGGGGCCAGCGTTGAGACTTCTAGCTGGGGGGATCCTGCCCCAGAATAATTCTGTCCTTGCCGAACTGTTTATGAGAGGCAATCCAAATAAATAAAGCCACAGTAGGGGATACATCAATGGTATTTCATTATTAAAACAATAGTATTTATTCAGGACGGTTCCTTGCCACATTTCCCGTGCTTTGGAGAGAGGGCAAGGTCTTTTCTGGAATGTTCCACGTTTATTTGTTGGGCTCACTAGCAGCAACTTTCTCATTCTCTCTCCCTGTGGTTTCTCTACCTCTTTGCCCCTCCAGCATCCCTTCTCTCTTTAAACAAGAAAGTCCTTTAGGACCTTGGTAGGTTATTTGTTACTTACATTTGTCTTAAAAAAGAAAAGAACTTTGAAAGGGGTCTCTAGCATGCTTAAAAAAAAAAAAAAGGTAAGCCCTCTCAAGCCTCTTTAATCCTAAATTCAGTTTTGAATATGCTTGTTGTACGATGTCAGTGGCTTTCCAAAAGAGAGTGTCCCAATTATTTCCACGGCCAAGAGAAACAGCTTTAATTCTTTATCACATAAATATGCTTCAAACCATGATTTAAAACAGATGGACAGAGAACTGATTAGTGGTGGGGCGTCTTGGCTGATCCCGAGTCCCAGCCCCCTCGGTATTCCTGGGTCTGTTCTATAGCTTGGATCTTACCGGTCCTGGCAGACACAACCATGCTCCGAGATTTTCCTTCTGGCTTTGCACGAAGCTTTTACAAAGATGCTTGCTTCATGCATGTGAGTGACCTTTCCAGTTTTTTTTTTTTTCTACTTCCACCGTATTACATAAAGCCCCCGCTAATTTAGCATGGTATGTGCCCCAGTCTTTTTTTTTTTTTTAACAACTTTATTTATGTAATTAAGTGAGTGAAGTCATACATTTTATTGATCTCATGAAACACGTTTCATGGTTTCTCCTGCCCTTCATCTTCGGCCCTTGCCCTTCAGATCACAGTCTTCTGCTTTAGTAGATGTTAAATGAGACCATTCGGCCACTCATCCACTCTACATCTTGCCAAATTTGAGGTCCCCCTCAAAGTTAACAGGGAACCCTTACATCTGCTTCTCGAGCAGACGCCAAGATGGAAGCCGTAGGAGGGATAAGAAGTCCTTAAAAAGAAGAGATGTGGTTTCCAAGGATGAGGCATAACACAGGTGGTTCTCCTTTTAATACAGCGAAACTTCAGCTCCTCAAATAGGCCTTCCTCTCCCCTTCATTCAATTTTTTTATTATTATTTTAATGGAGCGCAAGGTGCAGTCTTTTTGATGAGGTGGAATGCAGGCTTATAAAAGCTAAGCACTGCTGTATATTTCTACTGTCCTTGCCCATGGCCCCCGCTGGGGAGTTGTATATTGTATCAGTAATTTTAAAGGTTGGCAAGTGTTCTACCAGTTCATGAAGTTTCCCTAACAGTAACTGGTCAAACATATTACTTAACTAGGCATATAGAATTGTGGCGAAACACGGTAAGTCATGAAACGGCATCGGCCAATCCTCTACAGGTCTCTTCCCAAAGCCTTGACGCTGAGAATGAGCAAAAATCATGGCGGTAGGTTGTCAGCATTTGCCAGGGAGGGGCTTGGATTCATATAAAACTTGATCACGTTGAATGAGTCTTCGAGAAGAAGAAAACCTCAGGAGCAGATGAATAAGCCTGCGTCTTAGCCAGATGGTCTAAGCAAGCCTGGAGGAAGAGTCTCTTTTATCCTGACCGCGACTGCCACAGCCACAGAGATTCGGTTGTCGTGAGGAAGGAACTCTTTGAACTAAAAGGCTGATCTGGGAGCGCCTGGGTGGCTCAGTCAGTTAAGCATCCAGCTCTGATTTCAGCTCAGGTCATGATCTCACAGTTTGTGCGTTCAAGCCCCACGTCTGGCTCTGAACTCACAGCAAGCAGCCTGCTTCAGATTTTCTCTCTCTGTCTCTGTCTCTGTCTCTCTCTCAAAAAATAAGTAAACATGAAAAAAATTTAAGTAAAATAAATGTTAAAAGTGTATAGCGATAAGTCCTGTGAAAAAAGTATCTCACCATTATTTTTAAGTTTTACCTTTTAATTATGGATGCGGTTGAGGTGGGGGTCAGTTTTTATACTTCTGTTGCCCATATGTATTCCTTCTTTTCGGAACTACCTTTCCATGTTCTTGGTCCAGTTTTCTACTAGATTGTTCTCACTTTGTAGTGAAAGCTCTGTGTGAATTAAGGAGACCAGATCATCTCCCTCCATCATAAATATTTTTTTATTTTCTGTTTGTTATTTGTTTTCAACTTCATAATAGTTTTCTTCCATGCAGCAGTTTTAGTCTTATGTATTCATATATGGTTGACTGCACAGTGATTTGGGGAGAATACCGTTGGGTTCTTGTATTTCCAAAAGCACATCAGTGTCTGACTGCGAGCCTCCCCTGAACAGGAAATATTTGCTCCTGAAAGTATCCAGGTGAGAATCAGGAAAGCCACGGGGAGTGATTGTCATACTCAGGCCACTTCTCACTCATGCTTATGTGAGATAGTCACTGAGAGAAAAAGTAGCCGGACCCCAGGGCCAGCAATGGAAAGCTGACCTTCTGCCCCGCCGACGGATGGACAGATCATGGACCTCAGTCTTTTCCAGGGGTGCGATCTGGGGCAGAAGACGAAATGGGGCTCAGCCTCAGCTTGATTGACAGCGGGAATACTGATATCCCTTCTGGCACACAGTTCACCTGGCATCTGCCGGGCACATGCCTAGGAGATGCTGGGAACTTCTTTGCGTTTCCGGAATACGTATAATCAAATCCGCAATCCGTAATTTGAAATTATGTACGTAAAGTGTCCAAATGGTAAGAGATAATAGATGAATCAGTAAAATTAATCCTTTCCCTGTCTTAAAGAGAAAAGGTGGGAAAGTAGAGCTCTGATGTTGGGGAAGGTGGGAGGATTGCACCTGAGTTGAGACTATTGTGACATTTTTATTTCCATACACTGCCAAGGGTTAGTTGCCATTCTCCAGCCACCAGCTGATTTCAGTGTCATTCATATGAATGTCCTCAAGCTTCAGGAAGGAAGTTCCCTGAATTTTATGGATCTCTACAGCGGGCACATGCAACATCTAATGTCCCCCTTCTCGGAACGAGGCATTTCTACCCTGCATCGCCAGCCCTAATACTCACGGCATATGTGTATTTCCTAGACGGGCTTGATAAAAGTCACCTTCCCTCCTTTCAGAAAGGGGGGCGGGGCAGGTGTCAAATTGAGTAGGAGCTAAGCAGCTTGACAATCCTGGCTAGGTTCATCAAAGGAAAATTCACATGCATCCGTCTTAACATTAGTGCCTGTTTTATTTGAGTCCAGTTTTATCGTCGCTGAGAACTTGGGAAAGTTTTGGTAATTAAGCATTGACAGATACAGTAATTCACTCAAGAATGCTCTAGAATATCATGAAGTCCAGGTCACTGTTGAGGTTGCTCCCTTTCTCCAGGAATGGCATGTTTGACCCCTGACATGATCCTGAGGCAACACTGTGGAATTTTTCGAAAGTATTGGTTTGTCTGTGAGCTGTTTGTTTTGAACGTCGTCACCTTTGGCTCAGACTCGCCGTAATGGAAAAAGAGCGCCAATGTGTTGGAAAAGGAGTGGTTTTCTTCTCCTCCTCTGCCCCTCCTTCCTTCTCCCCCTTTCTTCTCCCCCTCCGTCCACCCCTCTCCCCTCTTGCCTCCTCCTTTTCCTCTCCCTGCACCACCCTCCTCCTCTTCCTCCTCCTCCGGTATCCTTAATCACTTCCACGTGTGCCTGTGGGTCAAGCCCCATCCTGGGGATGCTGGGTCTGTGCCCTCCACCAACACAAGACAAAGTTGGGGAGAAGGCGGAGGCGGTGGGGGGGGGGCACACAACAGAAGTATAACATCAGGGGAAAAAATCACTTTGAAGTCTTGGCGATGAAATCGGTAAAAATAATTCGAGATGAAGACAGACCCGTTTACATTCCAAGGAAGGAAAATGTTTTACACAAACAGTTGCCCTGGACCGCATGAGTTCTTGTTAATACCTTTCAACCTTGTGATTGAAAGCCCAGGGCCTGTGATCCACGGCAGAGACCACGGCCAGAAATAATTCTCTGAGCGCACTGCGTGTGCCTTCAAGTGATCCTTGATTGTTTTTCTTGGATGCCCCACTTTCCAAAGGCCAGAAGTTGCTTCAGGGAGTCATTGAAGTTTGGGAAGGCTTTACATTCTAAGAGCAAGGTGCTGTCCTCATAGGAAAATGTGTAATTAGTCACGAGCCTTTTGCCTGGACGGGAATGGCACCGGTCCACTTCCCAGCCCAGGGGCCTTTTAGGGGGTCACGAGGGGACACTTTGGGGCCTTACCCAGTGCCTCCCTTCTCTCGGGATGCCATTCCCCATTTTGACGGAGCTTTTGTGACACAGCTGAAGTATCACCTTGTCTGCGAAGGTTTTCCCGACCCTTTCCCCACCTCCTTCCTGTGGGACGAACTGCCTCCTTACCCCTTGGTGCCCCCCTCTGGGGTAGACAGGTCAGAGACCACAGCCCTCAAACTTACCAGCCTGAGAATCCTGTCGGTGCCTCACTCGTGGGACGTGAGCAGGTTACGCTTACCTGAGACTCCCGTACGGTGGATACGACCAACCCGCCCGAGGAGCCTGCTGAGTGAGAGCCCCTGTCACAGCTCCTCTCGTGGTGCCTTGCTGACGTGTGCCTTGCACGTGGCTACCTGGCTCGTGAGGAAACAGCCTCGGCGGGGCGAGACTCACGTCTCACTCCTCGTTGCCCCTCCGGTCTTCGTGCAGACTCAGGCACACAGTAGGCACTCAGCAAATGTCGCAGAGCAAGGGCCTCGAAGGTATCCGGTTCCCCCAAGCCGAGAGCAGAACAGGTTGGCTGTCGAGGATCATTCAGCCAGGGTGAGGCTTACAGGCACTGCCGTCCCGGGCACAGTCTGTCTGCCCCGTCTACACAGCGAATGAACCCCCTTTAGTGCTGATGACCTCTCTGTCCTGAAACAGTGCAGGAACAGCCCTGAACGACGATAGACGGCCTCCCTTTAGCGTTCGCACACAGTCCTGTCTCATCTGCCGCTGTTCCGTGCCCCATCCTCACTCTCTCAGGAAGGTAATAATAGTAACTCATAATAATAGTTCAAAATAATAATAATCATACCTGGGATTTAGATATCAGCATGCCTCCTAAGAGGGCAAATAAACCATTTCGCACATTGTGGAGAGGACGTATCTTCCTGGTGCCGATGCTGACCAACCTAAGGCAGGAAAGATTTACAGTCAAATTTCATCATCTGGAGCAAAGTGATGGTGCCCCGTTGGCATATGGGGATCTGGTTTAATGCCGTTCCCTTGGTTTTGCTTAAACTGCCAAGTGAATTACTGTAACACACTTTGCCTGCAATTAATTTGACATCTAGTGCCAGAGAGCCTCTTTATGTTTTTCAAGGCAAGCCAGGTTGAAATTTTTGCGAAAAGGTTTGTCCATCATTTTTACTGATGTCCAAACATGGTTTGTAGAATTTAGCTGTGGAAATCATGTGAGCTCGCTCGCTCTCTCTCTCTCTCTCTCCCTCTCTTTTTAAGAATCACAGGGAAGAAAAAACAAAACAAAACAAAAACGTGGTGATGGTTCTGTTGAAATGTTTTTAAATTCTCCAAGTTTAATAAAATAGGTTTATGGCGTTTGTTTCTGAAAGCTGACTTTCATCAGAATGTTTGCGGTCCTCACAGGAGGGGCAAAGTAAAAGAGTGAGGAATGGCCCGAGACATTTGCGCAGGTGACTTGAGAGAGTGTCCCAAACCGATATTAATTGTGTTATACATAGTGGCAAACACCCAAGACCCTCCCCAGAAACTGTTTGGAAGAAGCCGGGCTGCAACCCCCCCTTTAGGGGGAATTACATTTTGCGTGTTATGTTTCTGATCATTTGAGCCCAACATCGATTTCACCTCTGGCAGCTGACCACGGTTCCAGCTGGGCTTTGCCGCATTGTCAGCGCCATGGGGCCTGATAAAGCATTTTTAGATTTCTCATACTCGCGGTGCCCCGTGGTCTCAACCCCATTGGAAACATCAAGCTCCTTACCTGATCTGGGGGGAGGGGGTTGTTTGTCGTTTGGTAAAGCACTTTTCCTGTAGTCACAAGAAACCACCAAAGTGCATCCCTCCCGGCCGATGGCATGCCTAAGTCAGCAGTGACAACAAAAATGGCCTTTTGGACACTTCCCCAAAATGCGTCCTCAGAGCTGACTATCAAGCGGAGTGGGGTGGCCGCTAACTTCTTAGAACCGCTGTGTTGTTGGAGGAGTGACACGTGAGATGTGGTTGGTCTTGGCCTCTCCCTTTGTTGGTACAAAGGGAATCAGAGGCAACCCCCCCCCCGATGGCTGTCCCCCCTTACCCCCTCTTATAATCGCTTGCTCTTTGATGATGGTGAGTTTATAGCTGCAATTTCTGTGCCCTGCAGCACTGGCACCTGAGAAGCCCCATTGCTTTAGAGTCCAGCAGATTCCCTCTCTTGGGGAAATCAGCAGAAAACAATGCCAACGCGTCTCGATTTCCCCTGGACTTCACAAATCTCTCCCTGCCGTGACTGCGCTGAGGGGGTGCACAGTGCGAGGCAGGCAGCTGGCCGTGCGGTGACGAAGAAACGCCACCCGAAACTCTTTAGATCTAGATTTATGGGCCAATAGCCTTCAGAGAACATCTCGCGCGAAAGCCGGACATTATCTTTTGTCTATTAAACGTCAGCTTGCAAGATGAGTCGTGCAGAGACAATGACGTACAGTCCTTCATTACGCTGACATTCATACTTCTGCCCAAGGGGGGAGGCTCTTTTTCTATATCAGTCCTACAATGAACAAACTCCTATTTAGCCACAGATTCTCCGTGTCCCTCAAAGGGTTTTCACAGATCCGTTTTATGCAGCACTTCTTTATTTATCCATTAGGAAGGATGCTGATGCCTGGGATTTAGAATACAAACGGCTGGACCTCTGGCTTCCAACAGTAGGAAATCAAAATTAAGGGAAAAAAAATAGGCACGCACTTGTATGGGACATTGTTTAAAGGACCTGTCAGCATAAACTTTTAGTGGTGATAACAACTTAAGAGAAAAGGCTCCAGAAAAGTGTGGGATTAAAAAAAATAAACAACAGGGGCGCCTGGGTGGCTCAGTTGGTTAAGCGTCTGACTTCGGCTCAGGTCATGATCTCACGGTTTGTGAGTTCAGGCCCCACGTCGGGCTCTGTGCTGACAGCTCAGAGCCTGGAGCCTGCTTCGGGTTCTGTGTCTCCCTCTCCCTCTGCCTCTCCCCCCCTTGTGCTCTGTCTCTCTCTCTCTCTCTCTCAATCAAAAAAAATAAAATGTAAAAAAAAAAGTTGTTAAAAAACAAACAACAACAAACAAACAAACAAAACAAAAAACATATGGCACAATTTCTGGTCCATACTCGTCCAGTAAGAAGCTGTGTCATATAGGTCCACTCTTTGGCATTTGGCTCTCCCGATAAGCCCACCTAGCAGTGAAGAGGCAACCTGACTGTTGGGTCTCATTATCCCACCTGCTAAAGTAAAAAGCAGCAAAGTCGGGATTTGACCCACTTGTCTTAGGTGTATCTTGTCCTCCTTTTCTTCCTCTGCTCCCCTGACCAACCCCACGCCATTTATTCATTCATTCTACAAACATTTAGTGAATGCTTGCTGTGTCCAGCCGCTGTCTAGAGCAGTGATGGGAATGTATGGAGGTGGCCAGGCGGACGTCCCTTATGCTCAAGGAGCTCTTGTCTGATCGACATGGAGACGATCGGATGGATCAGACGATTTCTGGTAATGACGGACGCCTAAATGCAATCAAACGAGCCAGTAATGTAGAAAGCTGGGGTAGAAATGGCGTCTATGCTGTGCCAGCAAGAGCAGATTATACCCATCCCCCACGTTCAGTGACATCGCATCCACTGCGTGAACTCAGCCATGGTGGAAATACTTACACCATGGAAATTGGCCAGTGCTACAAACCAGGGCTCCCTCCTCCCCACCAGAGATGGTCATGAAACAGTTTCTAGAACATCCCTGGCATGCATGCAGGAGGCCGTGCCATTGATCTCACTTTTTATTGCAAAGTATGTTCGTTTTGGCTCTCACCAGGAAAATTGTTTTTTTGGTTTTGTTTTTTTTGTTGTTGTTGTTCTCTTTGAATCAGTTTATTTGGAAATGTTCTTTTATGGGTGATAGAAACACAAGAAGTACCTTATCACTTATCTTTGATGGTATTTTGGAGATGACAGGAAAAAAAAAACTGAGAGAGAAAGAAAACCCATAGATAGTTAAGAGACCGTTTTTCGTAGGACCTGGTCTGCAAAATTAACTGCTCCGTTCCAAGTGGCCGCAGGATTTATGGTTTCTCTCGAAGAACTTCAATCCTATTTTCTTCACCTTCTTCACCCTCTTGCATGAAGACTTTCTCTACACGTTTTTGGGGGGTAACTTCCCAACTTTATCAGTATATATTACAAAAATCGTTCCTGCCTAACATAGTGAATGTATTTAAATTATTTGTTCTATTAAAATGTCAATGTATTGCTTGAGTTTTAATTGTGCCTGAGGATCAATCATTATAACAGCTTCAGGGAAGACTTTATGACTTACCTGAACAGTGGTGTATTCTGTGGCTTGGCAAAGTGGATACATTGACTTTATTAGGTTTTATTAGCTACTGAGAGTCATTTGAGTGGCTTCTGTTGGAGTTTTATTCTTGATATCAGTGATGATTTACTCAGAGCCATTAGAAAAATAGTTTCAAGGATGATAAAAATAATGGTAATAATAATGATAATAAATAGACTATTAGCCAATAGGTATTAAGGGCTTACTATATTCCATGCCTTAGGCTTTGTGTGTGGTAGCTCATTTGAACCTCATAGTAGCCCCGTGATGGAGTGCTGGGTTGCCTTGATTATATACAGGAGAGGCTGGGGTACAGAGGAGTTAAGTAACTGTCCCAAGAGCGTACAGCCAGTGGGGCCTGAGCCAGTATTCAAGTCCCTGTCTGTTGATGTGAAACCCCTGCTTTTGGCCACCAGATAACTACCAGTGTTCATTAAAAGAAGATCAGCTTTTTGTCTCCGATGCACCAGGATTTGCCTCCCAGTTCCGCCACTTACCATCCTTGTGTCTCTGGATAATCTGTTGGGCCATTCTAGAGTCGTGTCCTCAACTGTTACATGGGAGAAATTAATAGCACCTGCCTGGGAAGGCTGTCCACTGGACCCGGGACTTCTGCACCCCCATCACTTGTTAGGTGTTACCTGCTCCTCATGTCCATGTATAGAGAGAACTGGAGTATTCTAAGGATCCAAGGGGATAATATACATAAAAGGAACTGGCATTATCTTGCCACTTAGGACACATGCTAGTTCTTTATCTGCTCTCTCTCAGCTTCTTGTTTGTTGCATGATTTGAGCACCAGGCTACTGAATTTTCCTTTGCATTAAAAATAAAAAGTCTTGGGTCAAAAGGGGATGTTTTTTAGGGAAAATGAATACTTTTGATTTTTCAGTCTTAAATTCATTCCTGATATATCTTCTAGATTCTTATAAAAATATTATTAATTTATACCCTAAAAAAGTCTTTTAAAACACTCTTTAGGTGCATTTGCCTATAAATGAGAGCTTTTCTAGATTTGTTGAAGGTTGTCACTTGCTATGGGTTGGAGCTTACAAAATGGTATTAATGCCTTATTAACTAGAACTAATTAAATTTCCATGTCATTTCTTTATTATTGTTTTTATTCTCTATCAGTTTCATTTATTATAGCAACAGATTAAAGAATGACTTTATGGTTCTATCAATGATGCCAAAAAGGCATTTGCTGAAAATCAACCAATTCACCAACCAACATCAATAACTAGACTGCTAAGTAAACTAGAGGGAGAAAATTCATCCAGTATAATCAAGGATGTTATTTAAAATCTGCCACAAATATTTTCAACAGGGAGAGCACCAAACAGTGCTGTCCATTTGAATCAGAAACCAGATAAGTGTGTCCACAATACCCATCACGATTCATCTTGCTCAGGAAGTTTGAGCAGATAGTTTTAGACCCAAAAAAGACTTCACTAAGGGGGAAGAAACAAAATTTACTTCATTTAAAAATTACTATAATCTTAGAGAAGCTAAGATAGTTTCAGAAAAATTAATAGTAGCAAGATAATTCAAAGAGTTGGCTAGATATAAGATAAAGATCTGCAAATCAACGCATCTTTCCTATGCTAGCAGTAATTAAAGATGGAAATAAAAGAAAGATTTCATTTAAATTATTACCAAAAGTATAAAATATTTAACAGGAGTTACTGAATATCTATATTAAATTTTATGTAAGGTGTGAAGTCAGTAAAGGTTCATATTTTTTGCCCATGCATGTCCGGTTGCTTTAACACCTCTTGTTGATATTGCAGTTCTATTCTTCCTCCGTAGAGCTGCTTTTACATCTTTATCAAAAACCAGTTGGGCATATTTGTGTGGCTCTATTTCTGGGTTCTCTATTCTGCTTCATTGATCTATGTGTCTGAGTCTGTGCCAGTCATACGCTGTCTTGATTGTTGTCGCTACAGAGTAAGTCTTGATACGAAGTAGAGTGATTTTTCCCACTGTGTTCTTCTTTATCGAGAGCGTTTTAACTCTTCCTGGGTCTTTGCCTTTCCACATAAAGTTTAGAATAAGCTTGTCTATGTCTATCAAAAACCTTGCCGCAAGTTTGGTAGAAAGCACATTACGCCTGTAGATCAGTTTGGCGAGAATTGACATCTTTACTATGTTAAGTCTTCCAATGGACGTGACATGACACTCCCATCTGTTTAGGGTATGACTCTGGAGTGTATACCTAAGTTTTCATTTTCTTTGGAGTGATTGTCAGTGATACTGTGTCTTTAATTTCAGTTTCCACAGGTTCAGTGTTAGTATAGAAAGGTGATTGTGTTTTGTATGTTATCTTGTTCCTGTGACCTTCCTTAATTTATTTATCAGTTCTAGAATTTTTTCTTATTTTTTTTTTTAGATTCTTGGGTTTTTTTTTTATATAACCAATCATTTCACAGGCAAATAGAGAGCTTTATTTCTTTTTTCCAATATGGTTGCCTTTTACTTCTTTTTCGTATCCTTATTATAGTGGCTAGAACTTATTATGTTGAATAAGAGTGGCAAGAAGAGAAATCCTTGCCTTGGTCTCAGTCTTGGGGGGAAATCATTCACTATTACACCATTAAATGATTGATGCTGGCTGTTTTTTATAGATAGGCTTTATCAACTTGGGGTGTTCTCCTTTGTTCCTAATTTGCTAAGAGTTGTTTTTTTTTTTTAATCATGAATGGGTGTTGGATTTTGTCAAATGCTTTTTCTTTGTCAAATGATATGATCATATGAATTTTCTTAGCTTATGGATTTCGTGAATTATGTTGATTGGTTGTTGAGTGTTGAACCAGCCTTGCATGTCTGGGATAAATCCCATTCACAGAATGTAAGTCTTTTTATACATTGTCCGATTCAGTTTGCCAATATTTTGTTAACAGTCCACTGACTTTTCTTTAGCAAACGTCCGCCTCAGTGGAATGCCTCACATGGAGGGAATACTTAGTAAATACTTGTCGGTTGGGTTCCATTTTTGTGGTTAGGAAAGTATGAGAATGGAACGTAGGTCCCTGCCTATGGGCTGGTCTCTACTGGGTCCCCATCAGCCTCTGTGGAGCTCAGCTTGAATTACGTAAACACCAGTAAGCATTTAGTTTCACGTCTCATAAATAATCTGCCTACCTATATTTTAGGGTGTTCTTCTTCCTCAGCTGGCATTCAGCCTACAGACTGCATTTAGGCCCACAGCCAGTGGGTCAGGGCAGAAGCCCAGATACCAGTCCTGGCCTCACCTTGGTTAATGTGCACGACTCAGTTCCTTTGGCGTGGACGCTCCCTCTACACTCAATCCGCCATCTTGCAACGTGAGTGTTACGGATCACACAGGATTCATAGAAGACAATCTAGGAAAGAGCTACTCTCCTGGTCAAGGACGCTTCTCTCTGATTAGGCCCCTTGTTTTAAGGCAACTGAGAAGACACACAGGTGTGATCCACTGATGATGATCCTGTTTCTCCAAGACTAGTTCTGCTCAGGCTACTCTCGGTTGAAGATTAAAAGCGAAAGCTCCTCTCATTACTGGTACAAAAGGTCCTTTCCCAAACCATAGATTCATGAAACTGCCAAACAGTAGCTTTCAACTTTGCCCTTTAACGCATTCATTTTTCTGCATGTGGAACTTTGCACTGAAGTGGCATGTGCGTTTATCTTGACTCATGCATCAGGAACAGGAGGTAAAATCCTATTAATACGTAACAATTATATAGTACAGAGTAGGGCAAACGAAGGTGCCTTTAGGTACCCGGCTGGTAGAATAAATGAATGAGGTTGTGTGCGTATGAAATGATAGATGGTGGGCCCTGCACCCAGTCCCCGGTGCAGGGAAGATAGTCGAAAGTGTCAGTGTCAGGGACTGTCTGTGCCCTGTGATAGGGGCAGCCATTATTAAATCCCAACTGAATGTTGCCAAGTGGAAATTAGGTCCAGTTTTGCCAGAGCTTAGAATTTTTCCAGAGAACCTTGGTTCCATTCAGTTCAATGTGTGTGTGTGTGTGTGTGTGTGTGTGTGTGTGTGTGTGTATTAAAACGTAGAGTCATCCAATTTTTAAATGTTGGCAGCGAATTCATTGCATGAGGCAACTTGGAGGGAGCCAAATGAAATACATCTATGGGCCAGATTCAGCCGGTAGGACATCATTTTGCCTAAATTTTCAGCACTGTACGTTTCTTCCTGATTTGAGGCTTTGTGCGGCATTGCACATGAATTATTTCTCCTTTTTAAAGTTTGTCATTTTATACAAGTCAACCCACTGTTGGCACATCTATTAAATATATAAATCTATCCCTTTTGTGTTCAAGAGTAAAAACTAATTTCCCCAGAAAATGCACCCACCTGCTTTGTATATATTATACAGTTACCATAAAATGGCACTACTTCCTAAATACCCAACTCTTTTAATCATTTGAAATCTAGAACATTCTGTCCTGTGATTGTTGACATGTTACTGCCTTTGGTGTTTCTTCTAAGTGAAGAATCATCCTTCATAGCGAGCACCTGAAGGCCATTAAAAACACAGGTCAAGCAGATATAAGGTGGACTCTCCCAAGTCCATACATTCTTTTTTTATTAACATTTATTTTTGAGAGAGAGAGAGACAGAGAGAGAGACAGAGCACAAATGGGGAAGGGGAAGAGAGAGAGGGCGACACAGAATCCGAAGCAGGCTCCAGGCTCTGAGCTGTCAGCACAGAGCCCAAGGCAGGGCTCGAACCCAAGAACCGCGAGATCATGACCTGAGCCGAAGTCAGACGCTCAACCGACCGAGCCACCCAGGCGCCCCCCCCAAGTCTGTACCTTCTCACTTCTCCTAGACATGGAAGCATGTTCACGTTCTCTTTGCTTCCACGGGTCCAGACATCCCACGGTACTGGCAGGAGGTTAGGGAGAGAGAGGACAGCAACCGATACTGGTCTTTCCACTGATTGGAATCCTGGCTGGAGACAAATGGTTTTGCATGGGGCCGTCGTGCATTGGAGGGCCTGTTTCAGGTTTGTAATGAATAAAGAGTTATGCAATTACCCTGAGCTTAGAAGGGAAAAGAGGTGGGTACTCACTGTCTGCTTCTGGACGGTATCACTTTCTCGTGGAAATCATGCAGAACATGAAGCCCATGCCTGCAGTTCAAGGATGACAGATGGCAGGTGAGAAGAAAATTGCCACAGTGTTTGGCGCTCTGGGTGTGCTATTGTCAGAGCCCCATGCAGGGTCCTGACAGGTAGAGCCACCTAATGGGTCCCTTTGACCCCAGAGTTCCCGTAACTACAGGGAAAAGCCAGGCCTCCTGCATCGATTTGGAAGATCTGGCTCTAATGTGATTCTAATTCTCTTCCCTGTGATTTGGGAATGGCCTTTATTTATCTCTCTTGTTGTTTCAGTCATGAATATCGCATTTGAATAGCTGAGGGTATCCAGATTGAGTCTTGAAAAGACAACAAATAGTCCCTTTTGTAGGGAGAGAGACTAGATTTTGTTGTCACCGTAGTAACCCTAAGGTGGGGAATCCTAGAAGCCCTCCATCTAACTGTGCTTTATTTCTCCAGTACTACTGAGAAGTTTTGGCTTCTCCCTTTTCCTGTAAGATGAAAGATGGTTGGCAATTTTATTTTTCTCAGCACTGCCTTGCAGCTTCTGTTTGCATCCTTCCGCCGGGTGCAAGGCCAGAGGCCCCAAGGAGCAGGATTCGCTGACCCATGTTGACAGTCAGATGATGGATGGGACAGAGAAGAGCACGGGCCGCCTGGACCCGAGGGGGGTCTGGGCTGAACAGACCTGAATCAAGAGCAGAAGTGGGTCTTGGGCAAAGCCACGTGGCAGCAACCCAAGCTTTAGAGAACAGCTATGCGGCCCAAACCACAGAGAGCCCCAGACTTAACCAGCAGTGTATTGCATGCGGAGCAGAGGGGCTGTTCTGCAGTTCAGCTAACATCTAGCAGCTTCCACGTGTCGGCGATGGGCCGACCCTGAGGTGAAGACAGAGACGGCTCTTGTGAGCTCACCCCGGGGAAATAGAACCAGGAGGCATTTGGTTCCATTCTTTGAGTCAAGGGCATGGGTAGAAGTGCACCCAGGGTTCAGGAGGCGGTGGAAAGAGGGGACTGCTCCTCGCCTGGGGGTATATATCAGGGGAAGCTTCCTGGAGGAGGTGACGCTTGGAAAGAGGAGAACGCAAAATAGCTAGCGAAGGGGCAAAGCGAGCCCGCTAGACAGAGTGCACGCCAAGAGCGGAGGCCTGGCTTCTACGAAGCACAGTACGAGCAAACGAAATCCGCCGAGCCACACCACCTGTCATCACTATATTGCTCATCCAACCTCCTGAAAAGCCTGACAGGCAGGTTTGTCATCCCCACTCGAGGGGGAGGAAACAGACACAGAGAGGTGGACTGGCTTCCTGACAGCGTGTGTGGGATTCGAACCTAGCCCCAGCCGGCTTCCCTTCTCTGGCTGGGAAAGTCCTCCACACAAGTTTTCTGGAGGGTCTAGAGTCACTCGGGTCATTCTGAGCAGCCTGTCCGGTGAGAGGGAAGCCAGCAGAGTCCTTCTCCGACTGTGGGTATCTATTTAGGGGGCCAGGGAGATACTATCAGGTGGTTCGTTTTGCCATTACACGGGGACCCCTGGAGAGCACCCCACAATAGTGTTTCTGGAAATTCAGATTGTGTATTAGCCTGTGACAGTACTCATAATACCTGCCCCCCATCGGTTACCCAGCTGAAAAACAATGAAGGGCCTCTAGCTTTTATTGTAACTAGATTAATTATAAGTTGGGAATCCTAGAAGGCCTTAAGCTCATCATGCGCCCTCCCAGTACCATTTAGAAGTGAGCTGAAACTGACTTCAGTGTCATCGGATTCTGTTATGTTCTAACTGCCTGCTCCTTTAGGGCGACGCATTCAGATAGAGAACAGGTTTGTTACCTACACTCGGGGGAGACACTCTTGACCCAGTTACAGCCCCCGAGCTTTGAATGGGTTTCTAGGCCTGTGGATGGGCCAGGGCGGCCTGCCCGGACCATTGTCCTGTCATCCTTGATGCTAGCCAAGACTGTGTTCCGCAAACAGTTAGAGCTTGGGAGAAAAGGGAGCAAAGCTTCCACACCCCCAATCCAAAGCCACGAATGGTTCCTCTGGGCCCCTGTTCTAAGCAGCTGAGTTGATGTATCACAGATGATCTTCAAAGAACAGGTTCCTATTTGTTCAATGTCAAAACCTACATGGTATGAAAAGTAGGTAACTTGGGTCTTGCCACCGCAAATCCACCTACTCAATCCTTTTAACTTAATCTAGTGCAACAAGTATTTATTTATCAACGGCAACCGGACAGTGGTCAGGTCACTGTCCCTGTGGAGGCACGGACTCATATTCCCTGTTCGAACTTAGTTTTTTTGAAGGTTGTCTGATCTTGCTTCTTCTTCCCCCTTTTCTCTGACTTCATTTCTTGTCTCCTCTTTTTACCCCATATCCAGCCTCATCACTGGCCCCACATTACATTTCCTTAGCTAACCTGCCCCTGAAGGACGGACGTGGGTATTTCCGTATGAAAAAAGTAAAATTCTTTTGTCCAAGACAGTTTGTTCCATTGGAAGGAAATAACCACTCTTTTTCTGAAATGACGAGGATAGTAAATAGCGATCTGGTATATTCTTGATCTGAGAAAATGAAAAAGTTCACAACTTTTTGTAAATGTAAAAAAAAAAAAAAAAAAAATGGCCGGTTTTGCGGAGGGCTGTGCGTGGTAAAACAACCATCTTCGGTTTGCTGCTAATCATGTGTGCGGTGAACCTGGACAAAACCAGGTGTGCCCACTTCCATGTTTTCTGGGTTCTTCTGTAGCTGAGGATAACTGCTTTGTGGGTCCTGATGGATCTCTAAGCACGAGTTATGAAATTCACGTTACACCAGTAGTTTCTACGGGCTTGATTCCGACGTAAGCTTTCAGTGCCAATATTCCTATTAAATATATGTCATGGTTTGTCTAAAAAACAAAACAAAACAACAACAAAACCATGGCCATTCCTCTGACATTTGGCAGTTTAACAAATATTTTCAGCGGAATTAGTGTTACAGGGTCATTGCTTGTTTCAGAACGTATGCTTTCTCCAGACTTTGGGTTCTAGATTCACCTGCATTATAGAGCAGGGGTCAGAAAACTTTTACTTGAAAATCCAGATAGTAAATATTTTACAGTTTGTGGTCTAAGACACAAAACAGAGACTACTCTGTACACAGTCATCCAGTCCTTTAAGTTATATCTGTTTTAAAACGTAAATGTTATTCTTAGATTATGGACGGTAAAAAACAAGCAGGAATAACAGGAATAACAAAACCAGACAGCTAGCGGGATTTTACCTGCTTGCCGGAAATAGCAGACCCTTGATCTAGGCAGTTTATCAAATTAGAATGTGCATGAGTCACTCGGACATCCTTCTAAAAGCGCGGATTTGGGATCAGGGTGTCTGGAATCTGATGTGAATGAATTCTGCATTCCTCACAAGCTCTGAGATGCCACTGCCGATGGTCCATGGAAGATGTTTCAAACAGAAAGGATTATATTATAAATTCCTAGACAGCCAGAATGTTTTTCTTGTCTTATCATCAGTGCCTAATATGATGTCGGGTTCATAGTGGCCTAATACACAGAAAGAGAGAGAGGAGAGAGAAAGAAGAGGGGGAGGGAGGGAGACAGGAAGAATTGCAACTTAAAAAAAAATCTAGACACAAATACCTCTGATGATTTCTAAACATCTAACAAGGAGGAAGGAAATTCTTAAAGCATCTAAACTCTCATACCTCACATGGTTATGTCATCATTAAAAATGAAAGAGTGGGGCGCCTGGGTGGTTCAGTCGGTTGAGCATCCAACTCCAGCTCAGGTCATGATCCTGCGGTCCATGAGTTCAAGCCCCATGTCGGGCTCTGTGCTGATAGCTCAGAGCCTGGAGCCTGTTTCAGATTCTGTGTCTCCCTCTCTCTCTGCCCCTCCCTCGCTCATGCTCTGTCTCTCTCTTTCTGTCAAAAGTAAATAAACATTAAGAAAAATGAAAAAAAATGGAAGAGTAAAATATTGAGTTCACAATTTCTAGAAGATCAGGCAGGTCCCCACCTCTTGGGCCTGTGTATGTTCTTGCTACTCATCACTTCGTCTGTTACTACTAACAGGTACCAATGTGTTGTCTATAGGTCTAACGACTGGGATTTTTTTAAAGCAGAAAATGTTTTCATTACACAGGGGTGCCCAAATTTTGTACACCATGTAGAAGACAGTGGAAGGAAAATTATGAATTCTTAAGCATCCTAAGATTAGTAGTCAGAGTTAACAACCAGACAATTTACGAGTTAAAAAAAAAGTGTGAATCACACACAGATGTTATTTTCCAGAAACGCTGCTTACAAAGGTAATCGCTCACAAATTTTAGGGTTTACAGCAGGTATCACAGGATTTCAAATGTAAGGGGTGTGTGTGTTCAAAGTCTTAAGAATATCCGAGGGATGTATGCATAATTACCTGAAATTGAAACTTGTGTAGTTTAAACACTTACTGAAAGGAAGACCTTTTATTTCATCTTCTCTATGGGTTGGTAGGGGGGGGAAGAACCAACAAGGAACAGCAAAAACTTTTAATGTTGAATATGTAGGTTTGTAAAATGTGAGTTAGCATCAGAGGAGCGAAGTTCTTTCATGACTCTTGCCAACACTCTGAGGCATTGGCCTTCCTTCTGGAAGAATGGCAAGGGGCCCCTGGTAAAAGGGCCCTGGACATTTCTCTAGACATTCTCTTCGTCTTTATATTAACTTGTAAGAAGGTGTTAGGAGAAATGGTGAAATTCTGGATAAATATGCCTGAATGAGAAACTAGGCAGAGTAGGTACAGGAGAAACTGTGGTTGGGCAACAAATGGTGATTGCAAACCAGGTTGGCCGGACGAGCAAGCAGACAGAACAAAATCATCCAAGCGTCTGCCGAGAGGTGGTCTGTCCAGCGTGGCCGTTAGTTCATTTCATCAGAAGGAAATTGCTCTTTCTTTTAACTTATGAACTGTATACCATCTCTATTCTGGCGTTAACTCCTAACCCTGACATAGAGCCAAGTGGTCTTGGTCAAGTTCCTTAAACTCTGTCTCGGTTTCCTCGTCTATAAAATGGCCCCAAACTACCTTCTTTGCAGTGTCGTGGGAGGAAGGGTTAAGTGAGAGTCTGTTAAAGTCAGCCGTGTCTCTAAAGTACCTGGCACGAAGACAGACCTCAGCAAATAATAGGTCTTATTCCCTGGTGTGCAGTGAAACTGGGTATTTGGAGATGTTTTATGATATAACTTTCATTATTACTTAGGTATGGTAAGACCAAAAGATGTAGAGATGGTTGCCATTGCAATGACAGTTTGCGATACCCACAGGTCCCCGGAAAGGGACACACTGTGCTAGGGTGGGAACATCACCTGGGGAAGTACCCGGACTGCCTCAGTCAGGAGGCAGAGGGAGATGGGACCCTGGGCAGGAGGCTTTATTGTGGTTTCTGCAGGAAGGAACAGGCAAGGCAGGGAAAGTAAGCTGAGGATTGGCTACTTTGAATAATTTCAGCAGGCCCAGGGCTACAGCATCTGGCCCTGGGGTGATTAGAGCAGGTAGATAGTGAGGACAGGATAGTTAGAGCCGAGAATGTGAGGACGTGATAAGGAAGGTGATTTGGAGGTATGGGCTCAGGATTGGTCAGTTTGCATTTGTGAGGCACAGGGGAGTTGCTTCGTATCTCTAGGAATCGACTGTCAGGGAGAGTGAGTGTCTCTGGGGTCAGTGAGGCCCCAAATGTCAAAGCCTCAGAGTATGGAAAAATAAAAGAAGTGTTTAACATAGGAGAGAACCAAGCAGAGACCTCTGAAAGTTTACATATATATGCTTCTGGATTTTGTAGGTGAGGATAGCAAAAATTGGGGATAATTGAAAATATTTTCAGAATACATTGGGACCACAAAGTACAACATATTGAAAAAAGGAGAGAGAAGTATGACCAGCAGTTACAATTTTCAGTTGGAAAAAAAGCACAATTTACAAAGGAAGGTGAAGGTGAAGGTGAAGGAAACCGAGTCAGGCCTCTTTTTCTTACAAAGGCAGGAAGGTCCCCATGGTCCCACCATTAACTGTGGCTGCAGAAACATTTGGCTTAGATGGAGTCACTTGACAAGTGGTGTCACTGCCTGGCTGAAAACCCTCCAGTGGCTTCCCACTGCATTTATAAAAAAATACTGCAACTCCTTACTGTGACCAGCATGGATTACTTAGTCTGACCCTTCCTACATTCACTGCACCAGCTCCCCAAACCCCCCGTTTCTTCTGTTTCTTGAACACACCACATCCACTTCTTCCTTCCTCGGGACCTTCACCCCCAGTCTCCTCTATTCTGGTGTGCTATTCCTTCTGAGCTTTGCATGGCTGGCTGCTTTTTATAATTCAGATCTCAGTTGAATGGTCATCTCTGAACAGAGATTTTCTTGGGCTCCCCAGTCTAAAGAAATCATTATTTCTAATTCTCTGTGCTGTGCTTATTACTGTCTGTTATTTTGTTGTTTATTTATTTGCTTCTCATTTCTATTTTCCCACTATAACCTAAACTCCAGGGAAGCAGGGACCCAGGTTGTGTTTATTGCTGTAGAACCAGGGCCTAGAGGCATGTACAGGACACAGCAGGGATTGGGTGTTTACTGAGTGAATGAATGAATGATTGAGCTCTCTAAAACCACACTGCTCTACACTCTGCCTCCAGCTAGCTCAAGAACAATTTCCTAAAGAGCCTCTGAAAATTAGAAAAGGAACAGTGCATGGATTCTGGCCCCAGTAGGCTTCTGGGCTTGGTGTTTCTTTAATTTCATGTAAATTTCTCTAAGTAAATATTCCTTAAAAGTGAATAAAATTTTATTTCGCTTTAACAAGAGAATATAAAAGTTAAAAAGGTCACTGTAGTAATAGACTAATCTCAATTACCAGGGCAGCCTCCGAAACCCTCACTCCCACCTAATCTCATTCGGTGCATACGCAGCTCACCGTGTGATTTCCAACACAGCTAAATGAAATTATAAAGCAGTGTTAAATTTATTAATCATTTAATTAGCTAAATGTTCCTGCAAGTACTCGCGAGATGAATGGCATGTCATTTTTCTAATGCAATTTGCCTCTCAGGCAGCCAGGGTCAGAAAGGGAAGCTCCTGGCATCTCGAATGAGCTTTTTATATCTCACCTTCTATTAAGAGACAGTGGGGATACCGGTGATCGCATGTGGGGCCTGTACACAAGACCGGGGCGCTGGGGCGCTAGAATGAAACAGGGCTGTCCGTCTCCCCTGGGTTACAAGGAGGAGGGGCGGGGTGGCTGATGGGTCCCTCTGAGATTGCCTCTCCCCACATCTCCTTGCAGGGCAAATCTTTTTATATTTAACAAGCCACTGAGCAGAGCAGAGCAAAAGATAGCAGCCAGTATTAAACGCATGCTCAATCTAGTTTTATTTCTTTAAATTTACTCAGTCGAGAAAAATTTGTGGAGTGCGAATTCTCCTCATGGTAGGTGACTTTTTAATCCTTCTCGTTGACTCGGGATTTATTTCTCCCTTCCAGCCCCCTAGCCTTTGCCTGTCATCTTGGGGTGTATGCCACCCTCGCTCTCTGAAGAGGGTCGTCCTGGGGTGGGGTGCTCTGGCTCCCAGGACTGGGACACATACCCGGGGCAGCTCAGGGATTTGGAGACTTTGACCCGTAATTATTTCCGCATGACAAGCGGCTGCTGCTTTGTAAATCTCTTCCCATTTGCAATGAGAGAACTGGCATCCAGAACATTGTCTAAATTCACTCGGCAAGCAGCTGTTGGAATGGGTGCCACGTGAGCCCGAGAACATCCAAATGAACACTAGTCTATTTGTTCAAGATGGAAGCTGTCAGTTCCGAGGACCTCAGGGGGACAAGCGTCTTGATGGGTGGATGTTGCTGGTCTACAGCGCCACAGAGCAGACAGACAAGCTACTCTGCGTTAAGGAAGGTAGACACATTGGGACTCGATGAGTGGAAGTCTCAGGGGCTGGTTTGGGTTAGCTGAGGCGCCCTCGACAAGCCATGTGACCTGCGGCCCCGTGATTTCATCACCTGTAACAGAGGGGTCATGTGAATACTCAGTAGATATGAGTAACAGCCAATCATCCGATTGTCATAAGGATTAGATAAAATGAGGTACTTGAAACTCCCGTATAAATTCTAAAGTGATATAGAGGCATGACAGAAGGATTTTATTTAACTTATTTTGTCTTTCAAGAGCGATAGCTTTGAGTCATATCTGCATACCAAACTCGGCCCACCAGTTAGTTTCTTTATGAGCCCAGGCAAGATGTTTAGCCTTTCTGAGCTGTGGTTTATCTAGTGATGAAATGGGAGTCGTAATATTAGTGCGGATTAGAGAAAACAGTTGTGTGTGTTTATGAATACATGTAACATACATAAAATTTACATAATTGGGTGCGTGCATATACATATACACACATGTACACACATGCACATGCGTGTGCCAGGTGCACACACATGTGCATATACACATGCACACACACATGCGCAGCTCCTGGCACCTAATCTGATTCAGTAGTGGTGGCTGTTGTTGGTACTGCTGCTGTTACTCCTATCTCCATGACTATGACTGTGTCAACGTTGCAGATAGAGGAGGCCACTTTCCGTGCCTCCAAAAAAAAATTTCTGTGTCTTATTGAACACAGCCCTTATTAAACAGGGTTGCTAAGTTAGATAGAGGCAACCCTGGATTTGCTCGCGGAATACGAGGAAAAGAGGAGTGCCAGTGTATTTGATAAAAACACGGCGCGGTGTTTCAGAGCATTGCTGCTGGAGTTCAGCAGAGCTCACTTCAATCCTCCCTCTGCCCTGTACCAGCTAAATGACCTTGAACTAGTTTTTTATCTCAGTTTCTTTATCCCTACGAGGGAGTTTGTTATTGTGCCTCCCTTCCACCCAAGGCCATTGCAAGGCTGAAATGGGACGCCCATAGCATGAGTGTTGCGCATAAAACCAATAGCCAACAAATATTAACAAATAGAATGTGTTATTAACAAATAGAATATTTACAAATAGAATGACAAATCGAATGGAAAAAGTTTTAGAATAACTTATATCTAGACTGTTTACTTTGACAAGTACTCCTTCTACAACCTCCCTGGGTTATTTTGCAGTTGTCCCTTTAGGTGGGAGTCTCTAATCCTTGACTTTCCCTCTCAGGGGCCATAAAGACCAACCACAGCCTAGAGATGTGACTCAACCTATACTAAAGATCTCAGTAAGCTGGCAGTGGCCAGGCCCCAGTGCACCTGTCTCCTATAGTTGTCTTTTTCTAGGGAATGTTTTTAAGTCCGTGGTGATTATTGGACAGTGGCTCACCCCCAAATCATCCCGTCATCTCTTGCTGACTGTTCCTACCTATAACAAAGGTGTCTGGTTTTACACAGTTGTTTTCACAGGCTGCGAGAGATGTTTGTATTTGTCTTTGGGTTGTTGGAATGCTGATATGAATCACTCATTTACTTATTCATTCAATAAATCCCCATGGAGGGCTTCCCATGTGAGAGTTATGGGGGCTCCAAGGAGGCATTTACTTCCTGGAAGTACACTTTCCTGCCCTGTAAGTTTTGAGTTAATGTCATGTAGATCAAAGCGACCCCCAGTTGTCTCTTTCAAGTTGAGGGGCTTCTTCTGGGCACTGTCAACCGATCTCCATACCATTGGTGTTCCCCTAATAGGCAATTTTGTTGGCACATATGGAGGGGCATCGTCAGTTATCACTGGCCCTTGAGAAACAGGGATGCCCTTAAGGTTGACCCTAGGATGGAGCAGGACACAGTTAAGAACAGGCCTAGGGGGGAGTAAACAGTTTGCCATGCGTTGGGCTATGACTTCCACTTTGGTCCTTCCAGCTTCTTCAGGCCATGCCAGGGTCTTGTGTCCTCAGCTGTCATGAGTCCCATAGTAAGTAGTTCAAGAGTTGTTTTTTTTTTTAAGTACAGCCTACAAATCAGCAGTACTTTGAGGCTGTGCTGGTGGTCTGACTGTTGGCCCTGGCTGAGTCTGGGGGTCCTTCCCTGTGCTCCTGCAAAGCAGGTCTCCTGGGAAAGCTGCAGAATAGAAGCAAAGAGGTTGCTTTTCTGCCTCCTTGTTTGTCTGTAATTCATCTCCTGAGCCATCTTCCAAGCCTCTGGGAAGGGAATGTTCTCTCCAGAAAAAGTGCTTATGGACAGATCTGGTTATTACTTACGGTTTAAAGAAAGCACCTCTCAACAGTCACACACAAGTGTTCGTTCAGGCCTTTATTCTCTCTCTCTCTCTCTCTCTCTCTCTCTCTCTCTCTCTCTCACACACACACACACACACACACACACACACACACACACACACATACAACAAGGCCTCTTTCCGAAACCAGTGTTTGTTGATGAGAGTTGGTGTATTATGCCTGAGGCCGGTCACGGCACACATCCCCTTGAGCTGTTGTATATTCTTTGAGAGACACGGTGTATACAAACCCAGGAGGGAGAGTTGGGGAAAAGAGGAAGGAGCGAGGAGGGAAGAAAGTGAGAGAGAGAGAGTTAGTGGGAGAGACCAGAATAAGAGAAAATAAGGCAACACATACAGAGCAGAGTAGTTAAATCTCTATGCCCTGGGAACTGCCTGGGTTCTGTTGTGCTTTCCGCTAACTGGGTGATCTTGAGTAAGACCATTTGTCTCTCTGGGCTTCAGCTTCCTCCTTTGTACAGGGGGAGCCATCATTAAGGCACCTAATTTATAGAGTTGCTTTGAGCACCACAAGAGATAAGCATACAAAGAACTTTGGACAATGCCCAGCATACAGTCGCTAATCAATAAATATTAATCATGTTATTAAAGCAAGAGAAAGAAGGAGCACAGAGGGGGAAAGGAGAGGAAAATAAAAATGAGGGCGAGGGGGAGACTGTAGAGTGAAAAGTCAAGGGGAGAGAGAGAGAGAGAGAGAGAAGAGAGGCACCAGTCTGTCTGTATATATGGAGTTAGTTGGGCTTTTCTAGCCCAGCCGTGATTCCCTCTCTCCTGGCTGCTGCAGGCATGGTTTACAGAGAAACATGGAACGTCAGCTAAACACAGACTTTAGGCACATCCACAACAGGCAGGCGAGACTACCTTCACACATTGAGCGTGCCATGTAAAAAGCTTTTCCTCGGGGCAACTTGATGGCCCAGAAACCAAACTACAAAAACTATGATACCTTTTGTTGTTGTTGTTGTTGTTGTTGTTGTTGTTGTTGTTGTTGTTTTACAGCAAAATAGAAATCGGTGCATTCACGTCTCTTTCATGAGTTTGGGAGACACAAAGACGACAGAATGCCAGGATCTGGGCACCCCTACCTCCCCCCAGGATTGCCTTCGGTTTTTGTTCCCTTCCACCATGTTAGGTATTTCTGGCTAACCAGTTAAAACAGGGAGATGACCATGATTGCTTTTAGATTACCGCTTCCACATTGAGTGAATTTTATAATAAGAAGCCATTTTTCCCCTCCAGGCTGCCCTTGTGCCCGCCTCTCTGACTTTGAGGTCCTCATTATTGTGGGTTTAAATGAAGGATGTTCATTCAGGCAGGGACGGGGGGAGGCCACCAGGCTTCAGAGCTGTTATCAGGCCCTTCTATCAGACCAAGTGACAGGCGTCCGGAACAAGAATGCAGAGCTCATGGTGGAGACCTCGGCTGACACCAAAGGTGACTCCCCTCACTCTAACCTTGAAAGGGAAAGTTCCCACTTTATTAAAATGAATTTCAAAAGGGCCGCTCTGACAGCTGCATAATTAAATATTGGAGTGTCAGCGATAATTTATTCTACTAGCATGTGGTGGTCAGATCCTTTTCACTAGAGGGTCAGCAAGCATGGTGACAGAGGCAAGGAGACAAGGGATTCTGGGCCCTTTGTCATTTGCGTAGCCCCAGCCCTGAAATCGGAGACTGGTGGAACATACAAATATCCACGTGCACGCGCAAACACACACACACACACACACACCCCAGAGAGAACGAAGTGGGCGGGCGGACGCACACTGTTGTTATTCACCCAATAGAATCCTCTAGTTCAGATCTCGTATGTGTGCGTTATGAATGGAAAATGTGAAATGATCAAGACTTGTGTGTACAGAGTTAGAGCCTATATTTGAGGGTCGCTGTGGGTTCCCTGGCAGTGCCTAAAGTATCTCTCAGACGTTCCAGGCTCCAGATCCGATCTCTTCTGCAGTGAGCTTGATGAAGAAGGTCATCACAGTTAAGAAATGGATAGAACTCCCAGGACATGGACTTTTGTACAAATCCTTACAATGCTGGTGACCTGATACAGTCAGTGTAAGGGCTTTGGGCACCCATTGACCCAACCCAGTAAACAAATGTTGAATATATTATTGTGGGGTCAGGCTCCTGTGTGTTTCTCTGTCTGTCTCTCTCTGTCTCTGTCTGTCTCTCTCTCTCTGTGTGTGTGTGTGTGTGTGTGTGTGTGTGGTGTGTGATTAAGAGAAATTTGCCTATTTATGGGGCGCCTGGGTGGCTCACTCAGCTGAGTGTCCGACTTCAGCTCAGGTCACGATCTCACGGTTCGTGAGTTCGAGCCCTGCATGGGGCTCTGTGCTGACAGCTCGGAGCCTGGAGCCTGCTTCGGATTCTGTGTCTCCCTCTCTCTCTGCCCCTCCCCAACTTGTGCTCTGTCTCTCTCTGTCTCTCAAAAATAAATACATGTAAAAATAAATTTTAAGAGAAATTTGCCTATTTTAAGCAGGTATAGCAGAAAGAACATGGGCTTGGGGCCAGACACAAGATCCTTTCTTATGATTAATGCAGTTAAATTTCCCACGGCAGCCAGTGGCATATTGCTTCCTAAATGCCTATAAAAAAATATGAAAAACAGAGCCAGAGAAGATTCAGCACAGACCTTCTCGGGATGTTTATTCTTTGTTTATGTTGGTGTTTTGCTTTCTTTTGTTTCAGCTGGGGAGCAGTTGTATTATTTTCCCTCTTTGCTACTTCAGAGGCAGTGAATTAATGCTTCTCGGGGCTCATGGTCCGGAAGGTTCTGCCCCTCAAATGTCTACGCAGTGAGCCAGCACACGAGCCCAGTCCATCATTTCTTATTTGACCCTGTCCTGTTTACTCTGTCAGGGTAAAAGCACGGGCCAAGCTCGGCTAGTCAGTGTATTACTTTGTCAAAGGAAGCTTGGCTACCCCGCGTCAGCCCGAACAAATTACATCCTTCACTCCGTCGCCGAACCGGGAACAGGGTTATAACTCAGTCTAAGCACCGGTCTCTCTATTACCTTCATAACCAAGGTCATACTAATCAACTCAATTACCAGTCCTCTCGGACATTTTCATAATGTTTTCTGCTAGTTGCTCTCCTGTGAAAATCTCTCGGTCTAAGCAAATTAATGCCATTTTTATAACTATCTGCATTTCAGGTACAGTGATCTCCTATGAAAAGATTGTATCCCCAGCAGCCCAAACTAGCTTTACGTCCCGGCGTAATGTATTGCCACAGCCCATTCTAGACTTTGTTGTCGTCGCCGTGGTTGTTTGCAGGGCAAACCAGTCATCTTTGTCTTTAGGGAAACGTGAAAATTACAAAGCTACTCTGGTCATTTCCGGAAGCGGAGCCCTGAGTTTCCTCCCTACCTTCTTCACCCCATTCCCAACTCATCATGCTGGGCGTTTCTGCCCGGGCGTTTCCAGGCTCCGATTTCCGAGACATGAGAAGCTGGAATCGCATTATGCCCCTCGAAGTTTGTATTTTCAATCCTTATTAGTTTACAGCTGTGTCCCCCACTTTGCCGCCTCTCCACCCCATCCTACATAGACCCCTCCTTTGTTTGAGAGCCGCTGAGTACGTTAGTATAGCATTCTTCTTTTTTCCAAATGTTTGTTCATGTGATGTCCTTCGATTACGGTAGCGGATCTATGAGAGTCCAAAATCATACTACTGGGGCAATAGCCCATAGTGTGAAAATGTCCTAACTAGCAGCACACTTGCTGGATAGCCAGTGCCTTGAGGATGTCGGGGCTGAGAGGGGAGGAGGGACTTGTTTTCATGCTGGTTAGCGGCAGTCTGAGTTTGAAAGCAAACCACTGATGTTATTGAATGCACATTGCTAACCAGGGCACATGTGCCTTCCCGCAGCACCTCTGGACGGCCACCTCTACACATGCTCAAATTATCAATTAACACAAAGCTCCGTAGCTTGGTATCTAGATCCTGTGGTTACCTCCATTGCTCATAGTAGACCCTGCATGAATAAATTCTTTTCCGCGTGTTTAATGGACTTGCTTCTTCGCTCACACGAGACATTGAGCTGAGCGCAGAGGAGTCAAAGTACATTTCAACTTCATCTGAAACGTTTCTGTCCATTATTTAAACAAACAAACCAAAAAGGAAGCATGAAGCAAATATGACAAAATGCTAACAATTGTCCTTGTGTTAGGTGGGTGGGTGAAAACGTGGCTGCCCTATTATTCCCAGTACGCAGAAGGCTGGGTTGGCCCATCCCTTTGAGGAAGGTCACACGTGTGTTAATGGCACAGGAGGGAGGGAACCGACATCTGTGTGGGCTTACGGTGCCCCGGGCCTAGCTAGGTGCTTTGCTTCGTGAGTCTCATGGATTCTGGGATTCTCATTTCCACCACCCTAAAGACAGTAAAGCCCAAGGTTACACAGGCCAAATGAGGCAGAGGTGAGATTCAAACTCAGGCCACAGCGAATTTAAAATCCCTGTTCCTTTTGCCCCCCCCCCCCAAATATTTTTTAATTGAGGTGAAATTTCCATAATGTACAATCAACCACTTAAAATAGACAGCTCTTGGGGCGCCTGGGTGGCTCAGTCAAAGTGCAGGACTCTTGGTTTTGGCTCAGGGCATGATCTCACAGTTCATGGGATCGAGCCCCGTGTTGGGCTCTGTGCTGAGTTCCTGGGATCGAGCCCCATGTCGGCCTCCGTGCTGAGCATGGAGCCTGTTTGGGATTCTGGCTCTCCTTCTCTCTCTGCCCCTCCACCCTCAAAGTAAATAAACGCTAAAAAAATAAAATAAAATATGTCATTCCCTGTTTCAACAAAAAGAAACATAAAATAAAACACACAATTCAGGGGCATTTAGTAAATTTACAACATTGTACAACCACCGTCTCTCTGTAGTCTTAATATTCTCTCTTTCCAGAAAAACACTCCGCACCCATTAACTGATCACTCCCCATTCCTCCCAGCCCACAAATCTGCTTTTGGTCTCTCCGGATTTGCATGTCCTCGACATTTCCTATAAGAGCAGTCAGATACTTTATGACCATTTGTGGCTGGCTTCTTTCACTTAGCATACCGTCCTCAAGTTGATCTGTGCGGTAGCAAAGGTCAATACTTCTTTGTCTTATAGGCTGAATAATATTCTGTTGTATTGATATACCACATCGTGTTCATGCTTGCAGCCACTGATGGCCACTCGGGTTCTTTCGGGTAGACTGTGACGAATCGTTGCGCCGTGAACGTTTGGATGTGAGTCTGGACGTGTGTTTTCGTTTCTCTTGGGGATAAATAGGCACGGTATCACTGGGTCCTACGGTGACTCGAACTTTTTCGAGCAGCCGCCAAACTAGTTTCCACGGTGGCTGCCCCATTTTGCCCGGTGCCTGCTCTTAATGCTTCTCAGTGTCTTCTGAGGCACCAGACTTTTCATTAAGTCCCGTCTGCAGAAAGAGGGAAGGCGTCTTCTCAGGTAACTATAATCAACCCCCCGGGGACTCACTTAGCTTGCGTGTGTGCAACCGAAATGGCCGGGAGGCATCCGGTCCCTGTGTCCCTGTTATTTTGGTGTCACTCCCCTCCTTCCCACCACTCTCTGGCTCTGGGTTACCCAAGAGTGGAGGAGGGGTGGCCTAGAAAAGAGGAGGGAGGCCAGGGAATAGGAATTCTCCCTGCTGCCAGTGCTCCCAGAGCTCCCGGCACTGTTACCTCCGGGTCACTCCCATTTCCCTCTGAGCGGGGGCACGTTCAGTCACAACCTAGGCACACGGGGCAGGGTCCTCCTGGGTCCTGGACAGGTCCCCTGACCGAGCTTGTTGGACTGAGTGGAGGTCACACCAGGTCTCTCCCTGTCCCCGTCCGCTGCTGTGGCTCTGGTCCCTTTCACCTTTTATGAAACTAAGAAAAAGGTATGTGAAAAACCCCTTTAAAAAGTCAAAAGGTTTTTCAAGGTTTGAACTGCTCAACTTTGAAAAGTGGCCTACAGTAAAAATCTTGACCCCAGAGCTCCTTTAGAAATCATTGAACCCCTTTGGAGAGCTGAGGAGGATGGAATGTATGTAAAATAATATGGGCAAGGCGTGCGCTATTTCACAAACGCTACCCTCCTGAATCCATCATCTCACAACTCTGGGAAGTGAGTGGATTTGGCCCCACGGTAGAGACGAGGAAGCCGAGACTCGGAGAAATCAAGCGATGTGTCCGAAGGCTCCCGTTGCGGAGGCAGGAACTTCTGGCTGTAGGTTTTCCCAAATCTAGACTGCAGCGTGTTTTCACCGTGTCACATGTCTGAGACCTTTTATGTGTCAGAGAGCACAAAAAGACTTAGGTCATAAGACCAAGGCCAAAAAGGCCATAAATTGCAACAACTGTGTGCATGGCTTCATTTCACTTCTCCATTTGTAAGCTAGAGGAACGTGTAGAAATGCAAAGCTTCCTCGTGGCTGCAGACGGTCTCTGGACTTGCGGAAAGTCTTGGGCTTGCTAAAAACTGGGCTTCCAGACCTCCTTGGCATCTCCTTTCACAACCTCCTAGCTGTCCTTTTGAAGCCAGGGACGCCACCACAGCCCCGAATCAAGGATGGGGGAAGAGCAATTTTGAGTCCGCCCGTTCTCCTCACACAAGTAGCCGAAGCCAGAAACGATTGCACAAGTCCTAGCCCACAACTAGAAAGTAGGGTGTACAAGACACGGTGCAGCCGGAGTAGACCGGCTCAGCAGGTGGTGAACCGGGTGGCTGGAAAGACCCAGATCAAGGGTCAGAGGCTTGGTCTTTCGCCCAGCCTTACCATGGACTCCCCATGTGACCCTGGGGACCTCCCTTCTCTTCCCTGAACCCTCTTCCTGAGTGTAAACAGAGAGAGGGGTCTAGATAGAGTTGCTCTCTGTTGGCGAGGTTCTTAGAACACACCTGGTAAAGAGAATTGGTCCCAGAAATAAAGATGGGGGGGGAAAGTCTTTCTCTTGATGACCATCCTAAGTGGCTCAGCAGAATTGGCTCTATTGACCAGCAGTAGGTGCCCTCTTGTGGGGCAGTGTAGTCTTAGGGATATCCTCACTACCCCTCCTAAAAGGAAATGTTATATGAGCACACACCAGCTCAGACAGGCTGAGATCTGTATTTTTCACCATCTCGGGAGACATTTCTGTAATACCCTTCAATAACCCAATCTATCCATGTTTTCCCAGATGAAACAGTTCCCTGTTGAACGTTCTATGTTTCTTTTTACAAATATCACCTCATTTAATCCTCACTGCAATTATGTAGGTGTCATCATCTTTAATTTATAGTTTAGGAAAATAAAATAAAATAAAAATAAAATAAAATAAAAATAAAAATAAATAAAAAAAAATTTATAGTTTAGGAAACAGGGGATCGGAGAGGTTAAGTGATTTGCCCAAGATCACCCAGCTAGCAAAGTGGCAAAGTTGGAATTTGACCCAGGTCTGACCTCATCTGCCTCCTGGTATATTTTCTTGTAAGAAGCAAGGAGCATCTCACAACCAAACTGATATGATCACTTAGTTTTATCTTTGGTTCAAAATGGTGCCAGTCTCATAAGCCAACAAGTTTTATTCATACTCTAAATAATGGCTGATTAAGAAAATTAAATCTGACTACAGAGTACTTCCCTAGGAGCCAATGATTGCGTGATTCCATTATAGAAGATAAAAGTTTTACCCCAAAAAAGAGAAAAAAAGAAAAACAGAACTCACTTTTCAGTCAAGAGTTACTTCTTCTTTTACAGTAAATGCCCTGTTGAAGATTTTGCAAGCTCATTTCATGATTTTTTTTCCTCTTTCAGTATCTTTCCAAATTTAGAAGTCAAATTTATAAGGCTGTAATTTGCAAGGTCATCCTTTTTTTCTTTCTTTCTTTTTTTTTTTTTAAGAAATATAAGCAGGAGATGGGGCTTTTCCCAGTTTGGGGGGTGACAGCTCATGATTCTTTATTGACTTTGGCCAAGCCTTTGCAGATTCCTGTGGGTTGATGATCATTAGCACCTTGCCTACAAATTTCAAGTACGTGGACTTATCTGGATATTGCCCCACGTGTACTCCCCAGTTGAAGAAAACCGTGTGATGTTGGAAAATGTTTCTAAGGATAGACTAAAGGCTTAGCCTACCCGGAGAAGTGAACTTGAAAAGAGGTGGAACGCAGTCAACTCCATGGTTAGCTGCCAGTGCCAGGCACACAGAGGGTGGTGATGTGGATGGAGCTGACGGAGAGCTGCCTTCGAGGTCACGGACGAGCTCAGGGACAGGCAATGCCATCAGATGATGACAACACGGGGTGAGTGCACCCCTGGGGAAACACAGACAAGATTCAGGGATGGCACAGAGGGAGGGATTAACTCTATGAGGAAGTATTTCGATAATGGCTTTCTAATTATAGGACACCTCTAATAATATGATTATAGACTTTCATAATAGTGTAGTACTCCAATTATTATTTATTTCCCCACACTGAACAAATATAATTATCGTATGCATCCTTTCCATTATTAGCTCTTTTTATTCCTAATGAAAAGAGTGGAGGGTGGCTTATGAGAAAAATGCTTGTGTGACCCTTCCCATCATTTTTCTACTCAATATGTAAAAACCCATTTTTTGGTGTGGTGGGTTTTGTTTGTTGGTTTTTGTTTTGTTTGTTTTTTTCCTTGTATCTTTCGTCTAAGTGAAAACGATACCTGCCCCCCAGGTCCTCTTACACTGGGTCCTGATTCTTCCGGGGGCTCACAAATGCTTTTCAAGAGCAACTCAATGTCAGATCAAGCCACCCAAGGGAGGTTGGTTCTTCGCTATGCATCATGGCCTTTTAATGCCATATTGCTTTTTATCAACCAATCAGCGGATGTTTTCGCTCTGCTCACGTTGAAAGCATTCTGCTGTGGAAACCAATAAGTTTGTTATCTCCTTTTTTGTTGTTGTTGTTTTCTGGTGTCTTGAGAGCAGAACCAATCTTTGGAATCCTTTAAAAAAATTACCGAAACAAATTCGATCACAAAAGCTTTTAAAATCTGAAATCCCAGGAAACTAATTAGCGTATCCTTTTAAGATGGCTTCCTGCATTTTTATACACACGTAGGCTTGAGTTTCAAATGCACTTGGCAGTTTGCCACAAGTCAGGCAGATCATCCTGGCTCTTAGGAACATGGAGCTTCTGCAGAGCCCTGTGGAGGGAGGGCAAGGGCATGACTCTCCCCTGCATTAGCACGTGACCGTGATCTGTCACCAGGTAGCAGACGGAGGCCAGGAGCTGCATTCGAGTGGGCTCCTCGTGGTGAGTTGTATACTCCACGAACTTCTCTCTGTGCCCTAATGACATCCTTATTTTGCGATTTCTCCACTTGACATTGAGCCTCTGGGAGCAGGAACTGTGTGTACCCCCAGTGCCTTGCATGCTGCTTGGCACATAGTGCGTGTGTCATTAAAGTAGCTGCTATAGTACAGAACGCACAGACTCCAGAAATAGTCAAAGACACGTGTATCTGGGAGCACACAGCTCTCCTCAACTGTTTCCGAGTCCCCTCAAGGCCTTGTATTTCTGCTCTGGGCTACAAGCTCTTGGAGGGCAGCAACCACCCATCTTTATAGCTCCGATGCCTAGCCCAGAGTCGGCCCTCAATAAATCTTTGCTCCCCATTGAGTGACTCTGAATCATGTCCAGGATGCCAACCGTAAGAATCTGTGGAACTTCTTTGGGAGTATACTTTTTGGTTTCCCCAGAAATTGGGCAATCTTGTTGCCAATAGCAAAGACAGACTGTAAGAGATGGTTGACTTCTTTCGTGTGTGTGTGTGTGTGTGTGTATGAGAGAGAGAGAAAGAGAGAGAGAGAGGCTATGGAAGTATAAAATTATGACTTGAATGCCTTGATGCATCCATCTCATTGAATTACAAAGACATCAGGATTCTCTCCAGAAAGATCTTTTCCAGCACAAGAACTATGTTAATCGCATTTAAAACACATGTGTGTCCACGTCTCTAGGCCCATGCCTATATGCATGTATGTCACTGCAGAATGAACCCTATCGGTTTGTATCATCTGCTCCCCTCCTGGACTTCCTGAGGGGCATGGGAGGGGCACATTCCAGATGGACGGAACTATCCATGAACCATCTTAGATGCACAAGAACGCCTGGTGCATTTGAGGCACCACCGAATGACCCATTGGTGCAAATATTTGATTCTTCAGATGGTCCATATGGGTCTCTTTCACCCCTCCTCGTGCACGACCCAAGCCAGTTACCAGGCAGAGATTGGCATCAGAAGCTCAGTGCAATTCCAAGAAAACAGTTGAACTGTTCACCCCTGAAAGCCTCATAATGAGCTTGTCTTACTCAATCTTCAAAGACACGAAAGGAGACTGCAGCTTACAGACACCAAGAATTAAGACCACTAAAAAAAGTATTTTCTACCAAATAAAGCTCTCCCGCTTCAAAAATGTAAAAAACAAAACAAAACAAACAAAAAAAAAACAAACAAAAACAACCCACACAATAAAACTTCAGAATCAACTTCAGGGTTCAACAGCAGGAGAACGATTCCATAAATCACAGTAGATCCCCTGAATTAGATGGTCTCTAAAATAAATAGACAGTTGGAAAAAATACTCATGATAAAAGTTTTAATGGCTAAAGTGGGGTTCAAAATGGAATATATTCTCTGACTAAAGTTATATTAAAGGACAGATGAGGGGCGCCTGGGTGGCTTAGTCAGTAAGCGTCATACTTCTGTTCAGGTCATGATCTCACAGCTGCTTCGAGCCCCACGTCGGGCTCTGTGCTGACAGCTCAGAGCTTAGAGCCTGCTTCACATTCTGTGTCTTCTCCTCTCTCTGCCCCTCTCCTCTGCGTGCTCGCTCTCTCTCTCTCAAAAATAACATTAGAAAAAAAAAACTGGACTGTTCTAAGTTAAAAAAAAAAAAGACAGATGAATAGGTGTTGAGGTAGTGGGGATATATCATGTACCTGGGTACATTTTTCACTTTTCAAAGACGTAAATGTATTGCGTTGCCTTTATAACTTGAAAAAGTCTAATTGAAAATGTGTCGCCGGTAAAATCTTGTGACAACTTGAAAACTGGCTGGATATGTGGTATTTTCAAGATATGCAATTATAAGTAGCCCTCACATTCAGCCAGGCTCTTTATTTGAACTTGGTCTTGTGAAGTCTCGGTCCCCATGGCTTTGCAGAGTGAAGGGTTCTGAGGGGCAGGTTAATAGCAACGCTGATACAGGTATTGTGGTTCGTAGATAAAGTGCGCGGTACTCAGCTTAGCTGCGAACGTCAGGAGAAAATGCCTCTGGGTTGTCAATGCTCTGCACTTTTCTCTGTTGCCTTAACTGTCAGGCAGTTATTGAAAAATTGTCTTTTCCCCCCAAAATACAACAATTAATGTCTTGGCCAGACTGCCATGACACATCCTTCAAGATTAAGAGTGTACTGGTGTCTGGTGAATTTCTTCTCTCAGCCAAAGGGCTGAGGTGGAATGAAACATGGGTGTTGCTCTTTCAGAAAATTAACAAAAATGACTAATGATTCATTTTAGGAATTACTAAGTAATACATTTGATAACATTAACAGAAAGATTCATACTAAGTCATTAAGAAGAAGAAGAAAAGAGATGGGTAGAGTAGACTTATCAAGCCTTTACTGGATGCCATTTTGCTTTAATGCTTCTCATTTTGCACCGTTTATCCCGTTTAATATTAGCCGTAGTCCAGAAGAATTGCTCTTCTTGCCTGGATGTCTCACATCAATGTGTTCGCCTTTTCTCACTTGGCATCCTGTTTCTTATTAACTTCTCTTATCTCTATTAACTCTTTTTTTCAACGGTCCCCCTCGCATTAATTAATGTGCGCCTCGCATTAATAGTGTGTAGGGTTCAGGGGCGCCTGGGTGGCTCAGTCGGTTGAGCATCCGACTTCGGGGATCAGGTCATGATCCCACGGTTCATGGGTTCGAGCCGCGTGTCAGGCTCTGGGCTGACAGCTCAGAGCCTGGAGTCTGCTTTGGATTCTGTGTGTGTGTCTCTCTCTCTGCCCCTTCCCCATGCTCTCACGCAGTCCCTCCCCCCCCCCCAAAATAAATAAACATTTTAAAAAATGATAGCATGTAGGAGTCAGAGCAACTATGTGGAGCCCAACTAAGATCCATAAAGATTGGTCAACTCTGATGTTGTGGCTCTGATCCTTAATATGCCTCATTCTAGTCGCTTGAATAAAAGTAAGATATTTGGACCTTCATTGCTCAGTGGCTTCTCCGTGATTATGTGTTACAAGTAAGTTTGAAATCGGACTTTGTTGAATCTCACAAAACCGAGTCCCTCTGAGGCCCAAAGACAGGCACTCACACTTATTGTGCCGTGTCCTAGAAGTCTGTGTGTAGGTTTCAAACTTGTTTCAGATGGGCTTCATCTGTGTTTCCATGGGGTCACCAGCTCAGCCACAAAGCTGTGGTTCTGGCCATTTTGGTCCCCTTCAGCTGAATCCTGGGACAACCTATGCCTGTTATTAGCTGGATGGATATGCTTGGGTAGATTGTTCCCTTGGCCTTGATTTGCTCTTCATTCCTGGGCAAAAGCATCTCAGGAAGAAGCGACCCTTGTTTACAGGACTCCTGGCCTTCCGTGTGCTGTATCTAATCCAACTGTGGCCCCCGCCTTGTGAGGACATGCCCTGATTCTGATCAAGGATGGTTAGCAGTAGAGGCCACGTGTATGCCTGCCCTGCGTTCTGGCACCAACCTTTAACCAAAAGATACTTTCGCAGAGTTAATCTTGCGATTCCCTTATTTCCATACGAACCCCTGCGCTGTTTGGTCCCACCGAGTCCCTTTAGCCCCACCTCTTCCTCCCACACTTCCTGCCCCTCGCTCCCTGTGCACACGCCACATCCCTTTACACCTCTGACTTTTGGTTATGCTGTCACCGCTGCCTGAGTTCCCTTCCTGCTGCCACTCTTGCCTGTTAAATTCCTCACGGGTTATGCCTTTCAGCTTTAGCTGAAATGTCCCTGATGTGAATTGTCTGCACGTCCATGTTGCGGCCATATGGATCAGGACAAGATAGGCCTGCTGTAGCAAACAACTCCCCAAAGGCATACTAGCTTAAACCCCCAAAGCTGTATTTCTGACTCAAGAAACAGCATACGTGGGTATGCCTGGCCAGCGGCTGCCTTGTTCCACGAAGTGACTCAGGGACCCGAGCTCCAGCCACCTTGTGCCTGCATTCTCCCAGCGGCTAACTGCAGCCAGCTAGCGGCTATCTCTTACCAGCCTCAGCCTCATGGAAAAGAGCTAACCACATGGCTCTGTGTGACTACAAGTAGGAAGTGGATTTGGAGTGGGGAGCCGGCTGACTGTCCCAGTGAGCTTCTTGGGAGAACCAGCTGGTTTTCTCCCACTTAGAACCTCCAGTCTCCGATGTCACCTTAGGTCCCCAATAAATATAGGCGGAATGAAGAGCTAAGAGAACGCTCACTTGATTTCCATTTGCCATTGTGTCATTAAACTTTAAATTTTTTTTTTTAATTTTTTTATTTATTTTTGAGAGAGAGAGAAAGAGAAAGAGTGGAAGAGGGGCAGAGAGAGAGAGAGAGAGAGAGAGAGAGAGAGAGAGGGAGGGAGACACAGAATCTGAAGCAGGCTCCAGGCTCTGAGCTGTCAGCACAGAGCCCAATGTGGGGCTCGAACCCACAGACACGAGATCATGACCTGAGCTAAGGTCGGACACTTAACCAACTGAGCCACCCAGGTGCCCAATGTGTCATTAAACTTTGAATCGAGGGACATACTTTTTTCTTTCCGGCGTTGTTCAGGGGCTTTCATTTTATGGTTGAATACCAAAATACCAAGGGCTGAAGAAGGCAGGGCGATGTCTTCAGATACATTTTCTCATCACACAGAGGCACAAAACCAGAGCGCTGGTGTTCGCAAGGCGAAAAGACCCCTGGTAAAGAGGAATCTAATAATTCATCTTTATGTTAAAAGCACATCACACCCCATTCATTTCCCCACCAGCATGCTCCAGGCCGACTCTGACTCCCCTTCCTGCTAAATGCACCCTTTCCCGCTCCTCCTCCGTTGCCACTCCCCTGCCTGAAATGGAATACAATGAAGAGACGTATAATAAAATCTTTTAATTGTCTTAGCATATGTTGCTTTTATTAGGTGGGCATAATTGCATTCATGGGATCACCTACAGAGTCCTTTCGAATATAAAATTCAAATGGCTTCACACTCCGTGCACAAGTCCTTCTGAGCCACTGTTTTCCCCTTCACTGCCTCCTGTCCCCCTTTTGCTGTAAAGTTCACATTGAAGTGTGAAAAGAGAGACGTGGCAACTGACACGTGCTGGATCTTATCAGCCCCGAGTGCTGCTGTGGCCCGACGGAGGTACGACTGTCATTTCTACACCATTTATTCCTGCCTGGCCTCATTGCTTGCTTCCTTTCGGAGGAAATTTTCCCTGTTAAAGTACTGTACTTGTCATTTATTTCCCTTTTTTTTTCCGCTCTCCCTCCGTGGATGGGTTTTGATATGCATTTATCCCAAAGGCAAGCCTTTTACACACTTCCGCTAACCTCTTAGGGTCAGGCTCCTCTAAGCGGCTTCGGGCTCATAAAAGCAACTCAACAAAGCTTTTATGGTGTCATTACAGCTCCCTTAAATTCCTCTCCTTCCAGCTTCCAATAATTCTTTCGCCGCTAATCAATTCACCAGCTCTTTTTACTTGAGAGTGGGCGAGGGAGTGGGAGCGAAGGGGCTAGAAACCGGTTGAAGACCCACTTCATTTGGACCAAGGTTTGTCAAAGTCTGTTTAGGCTGCGGCTCACTTCACTTTGAGCCCTACTGAGCCATCTCAGCCTTCATTTTTATTTTAGAACAGGGATTGGCAAACTTTCCGTAAAGGGAGAGACAGTACACGTGTTAGGTTCTACAGATGAGCCTGTGTCACAAATACTCAACTCTGCCATTTAGCACACACATGCCCCAAAAAACTCCTAGACAGCATGCGAACGAGTGAGTGTGGCTGTTTTCCAATAAAACTTTATTTACAAAAACAAGCAGTGGGGGGGGGGGGGCGCGTGAGGGGCTCAGTTGGTTAAGCCACCCGCTTTAATTCAGCTCAGGGTATGATCTCATGGTTTGTGGGTTCGAGCCCCGCATCAGGCTCTGTGTTGACGGTGAGGACCCGGCTTGGAATTCTCTCTCTCCCCTCTCTGTGCCCCTCCCCCACTTGCTCTCTCTCAAAACAAAGAAATAAATATTAAGAAAACAAAAGGCAAGCAGTGGACCAGATTTGGCTCTGGGCTTTAGTTTGCCAGCACCTACTTTAGCTGTTAAGGCTCCATCTGTCCTATCCTTCAGGAGCCACCCTCCAAGAATTCCTAGTCTCCTTTAAAGTAATTCTAAGGCTATGGGGCACCGGGGTGGCTCAGTCAGTTTAGCGTCTGACTCTTGAGTTTGGCTCAGGTCGTGATCCCAGGGTCAAGGGATTGAGCTCCACGTCGGGCTCCGTGTGGAGCCTGCTTCAGATTCTCTCGCTCCCTCTGCCCTTCTCCCCAGCTCATACTCTCTCTAATTAATTCATTAATTAAATTAAGTAACTCTAAAGCTAGGTATGGTGCCTACCTCTCTAATGCTCTGCTTGGATGGTAGAATGTTAGTACCAAGAAACCTTGGTCCACTGACTTTGTTTCCAACTCTATTTTCTTTCCCTACTCACTTTCTTTGTCTAGAGCAGTAGAAACTTAAAATTTTTCCTTAATGTATCCTTAAGCACTTCGCCTTAAAAAATAATTTTATTGCACCACACAGAGCTGCTTAGAAACGTGAATATTATGTTTCCCCTTAATTGTGCAAGACCTTCTTGGAAAATGAGCATTTATCATATCCCTGGGAGGTAAGCGCAGTGATGAGAGGAAGCAGTTCGCTGCCCTAAATCTGCCACTGCCTCGCCAGTATTCTGTGAGGCTAGTGGCCACGGGGAAGGGCACCGCGTGTTGGGACCGCTGAGGACGTGGGTGGGAACACCAGAAAGTCATAATCTCCTTTCAACCTCGCAAGAACACTGTGAGGAACCTAGAATGCTATATCCCAGAATTGCAAAATTAAGCTCAGAGATGACAAATAACTTGTCCAAGGTCCGGGTAAGCAGTGAGTGTGGTGGCACGGATTAGGGCGGAGAATGAATATGGACCGATTACAACATTTCCCCATATTTATGTTTTTCGAATGCTGAGTGTGACAGATAACGCTAGCCTTTCCCAGGACATGCATCTCCGCTATCTTTCCCGGCCGCTCTGGCAGTTAATTCCTGGCCAAGTGACTGAATCCTAATTTACGCAATCCATGCAAAATGATGCCCAGCGGCTCCAGTCTGGACCGATGGAAAACCTCCATGTGTACGAATCTCCACATTATCTGAGATCTTTTCTCTTCTTCAGTCTAGCTAGAATAACGATGACAGTCAGGGCAATCTTACAAAAGTAGATGAAACAGGATCTTTCTGTTGGTTTCCTTCAATGACTCTCTGGAACAGAACCGCTCTTCCCCTGTGGTTGAGCCCTTATAAATGTATTACTAGATCCCGTTGTAGCATGCGAGGGAGCTGGGTGTGGCTAGGCTCAGTGAATCCAGGAAATGTTCAAATGGGAGGAGACTGGGAGATACCAACTTTGGGTCCCCGAGGTTGGTGAAGGGGCTGTGTGCAAGCGATTTTAAAACATTTCAGCACAGACCGTAGGACTTAACCAAATGAGGCTAAGCATCCTATTTATTTTGTTTTAATTTGGGTTGGAATTGCAACATAGAGGTTAAGCGACCTACCCAAGGTCATGAAGGTAAAGGCGTACAGACCCAAGACACGAATCCATAGACCAAGTTTATTTTTTCCCATTACTCCTTAGAGGATGGTTATTGTCTGGTGCTTTTCACTGAGTTGCTTGTTGAGAGACAGGATGCCCTCGTGTTAGTGTGCCCAGTTCGTCAAAGAAAAATCACTGCTCGGGGCGCCTGGGTGCCTCAGTCGGTTGAACGTCATACTTCAGCTCGGGTCATGATCTCGCGGTCCGTGAGTTTGAGCCCCGCGTCGGGCTCTGTGCGGACAGCGCAGAGCCTGGAGCCTGCTTCGGATTCTGTGTCTCCCTCTCTCTCCGACCCTCCCACATTCATGCTCTGTCTCTCTCTGTCTCAAAAAAATAAATAAACCTTAAAAAAATTTAAAAAAAAAGAAAAATCACTGCTATGTTGGAAGACTTTGGAGGATCTCAAGGCTTGACCACAGGTACATAAAGACAGATACTGGTGCTTAACTTCCACTTTCATCCAGAGAGTGGGGGGGGAGGGCGAGGGAGAGGGAGAGAGATTGAAATCAGTAATTTATAGGTTGACGTTTTCCTTGGGTCCTCATAATACTTGTTTATTAGAGATAATTTGCTTAAGCGTGCACAAGGTGGAAGGTGCACGCAAGGAAGGTTTTTATTAGTTGTGTACTGAATGGATCAATAGTCATTTGAATACTATAAATCTGTCCTGTTAACAGGTTTATTTCTTCATCAGATATTAATTCCAGAGGGTTTCACCCATTATGGAATTGACATAAACCATGCCGTGCAGATGTTGATGTCTCTGTAATCAGGTTCAGCTGTGCATCTGCGGGAACCTCCATGTGGGCCCTTGAACATGGGGTGACAGACTGGCATCAGGTCAACCCAAACCTGGAGCCCTTGCTTTCCTTGGAGAAGGAATTGGAAGAAAAGAAGGAAGCCATACATTCATTCAATTGTTGGATTTGCTTCTTTTCTTTCTTTCTTTCTTTCTTTCTTTCTTTCTTTCTTTCTTTCTTTCTTTCTTTCTTCCTTCCTTCCTTCCTTCCTTCCTTCCTTCCTTCCTTTCTTTCTTTCTTTCTTTCTTTCTTTCTTTCTTTCTTTCTCCCTCTCTCTCTCTCTCTCCCCCCTCCCCCACCCCACTTATTCCCTCTTTCCCTTCACCTCCGTCCCATCTTTTGTCTATGAATATTCATCCATCCATTGTCCATTTACTTATCCTAATTAAGAAAAGCAACATAGGGGGACCTGGGTGACTCAGTGGGTTAAGCATCCTACTCTTGGTTTCGACTCAGGTCATGATCTTATAGTTTGTGTGTTCGAGCCTTGCGTCGGGCTCTGTGCTGACAGCTCAGAGCCTGGAGCCTGCTTTGGATTCTGTGTCTCCTCTCTGTCTCTGCTTCTCCCCGCTCGTGCTCTGTCTGTCTGTCTGTCTCTCTCTCTTTCTGTTTCAAAAATGAATAAACATTAAGACAAAAAGATATCAGTGGTTTAAAAAAAAAAGGAACCTGGGGCGCCTGGGTGGCGCAGTCGGTTGAGCATCCGACTTCAGCCAGGTCACGATCTCACGGTCCGGGAGTTCGAGCCCCGCGTCAGGCTCTGGGCTGATGGCTCAGAGCCTGGAGCCTGTTTCCGATTCTGTGTCTCCCTCTCTCTCTGCCCCTCCCCCGTTCATGCTCTGTCTCTCTCTGTCCCAAAAATAAATAAATGCTGAAAAAAAATTAAAAAAAAATAAAAATAAAAAAAAGGAACCAGTCAAACGGTATGGAGATATGAGGGGGAAAAAGCTAAAAATCTATACTCCACGCTGTCACTTTGGCTAAATGGTTATGATGGACCTTTTCTGCCCATGCAAGCATGCAGAGTATATATGCATTAGGAAGGATGGAGTTTGCATGTCTTTGTTTTAATAGCATAATATTTTGCCCATTATTTAGAAACATGCTTTGTTTGGTTAACAATATTTTTGGAATACCATACATAAAAAAGAATTTCCTTAATGATTGCATATAATTCTATGGAATAGCCCTGATTTAATCAAACATTCAGTATTGTTTTAAAGTTTTTTTCATGCTTATTTATTTTTGAGAGAGAGAGAGAGAGAGAGAGAGAGCGAGCAATGCCCAGTGCTCAACACAAGTGCCCTCCTTAATCCCCATCACCCATTTCGCCCTTCCTCCTGCCCACCTTCCCTCCAACAACCCTCGGTTCTCTACAGTTAAGGGTCTGCTTTACGGCTTGCCTCTATTTTTTTCTTATCTTCATCTATTTTGTTTCTAAAATTCCACATTTGAGTTCGATCACATGGTATTTGTCTTTCTCTGACTGACTTATTTGGCTTAGCATAATACACTCTAGTTCCATCCATGTCAATTGCAAATGGCAAGATTTCGTTCCCTGTTATGGCCGAGTAATACTCCATTGTATATATCTACTACCTCTTTTTTATCCATGCGTCATTTGATGGACATTTGGGCTCTGTCCATAGTTTGGCTATTGTTGAAAGTGCTGCTATAAACATCGGGGTGCATGTGCCCTTTCGAATCAGTGTGTTTGTATCCTTTGGGTAAATACCTAGTAGTGATATTGCTGGATTATAGGGTAGTTCTATTTTTAGCATTTTGGGGGAACCTGCATACTTTCTCCCGAGTGGTCCAGGTCGTTTCAGCGTTGTTATTATTCTTGGTTTTGTTTTGCCATTAGTAATACTATAGCGATGAATATTCTTATGAATATTATCTAGCATACTGCTGGTTTTAATATTGAAGAATGGATTCCAAAGGTGGAATTTCGGGGTCAAAGTTCAGGTGACATAATTTAGCATCCTGTGTTTTTTACTTAATGTTACCCGTAAGCATTTCTCTATGTTAATGGAATCTCTTTGTAAGGTGTGTGTGTGTGTTTTTTTAATTGGTTGCAAAATAGTCTGTCTTATAGTTGTACCATAGTTCAGTGGCCATTTCTCCCATAACTGAAATTTTGGGTGCTGTTCAGCTCTTTGCTTTTATATATATGTATGTACACACACACACACACACACACACACACACACACACATACATTTTTTCATGTTTATTTATTTTGAGAGACACACAGTGCAAGCAGGGGAGGGCCAGAGAGGGAAAGACAGAGAATCCCAAGCAGGCTCCTCGCTGCCAGCACAGAGCCTGCTGTGGGACTTGATCCCACAAACCGTGAGATCATGACCTGGGCGGAAGTTGAGGGTCAGCCGCTTCACCGACTGAGCCACCCGGGCGCCCCTTGTCTTTGCTTTTATAAATACTACCAAGAGGAACATCTTTTCTGCATGAATGTCTGCCCTCCTCTTGACTTCCTTGGCGTCCTACAAGCGGGATCACAGGTAGAAAGTCGCGAAAGGAGGGGCCTTTTAAATCCCGGGCTGCAAACAATCCCGTGGCAGGTTTACACCGCCCTCTCGGTCCACACGCAGAGCAGCACTTTACAAACCGCGGCATAAACCCTCAGAATAATCCCGTGCCCCACAGGGACAGAGCACTGTTATTAATGTAACTTCACAGACAACTTTCTTTTGAAAGCTTCGTCGAACCTGACCACAGCTCATTAGACAACCTCCTTACAACCCCAGGGCAGCCTGTGGATTCTGCAGCAGACAAGTTGGCCTGAGCCGAAGGACATCCTCAGGGGAGCGTCCCAGTCCCATCCTACCCAAAAGATGATCTCAGCCCGCACCTGCCAGCCGGGGGATATGAGAGCTTCCCTTCTGGGAGCTAAGAGAAAGTCTCTTTGGTTCCTTCTCTGGTTCATTTCTATCTTCGGATCGTGCCGCGTGTTTCCCAAGGGGGCACCGTTGGCATTTGGCAGGAGGGACGGTCCTGCACGTGATGGGGCATTCTGGGCACCTGGCCTTGGTCACTGTACCCCAGGAGCACACCAGTAATTGTAACAACCACTGGTGTCTCCTCATGTTCCCATCTTCCCTTTTACACACTTCACCCCTTGCTTCCAATCATATTCAAACATGTATTTTTCCAAATCCTTTTTCCTGTGTTTTATTTAACCATGTGGCATCTTGTTCTATGGGCTTTTGCTGTAAGACCTCTGTGCTGATGCAGATGATCCTCGGCTGGGAGTGGAAAGGGCTGGAAGGAGGGAAAGTAATCAGCATGGCCTGTGCTAATGGGGTTACAGGGTGGAGGGTGTTCATGTATTTTTTAATAGGATAACATGGTGGTTAAAAGCTGGGATTCTAGAACCAGGAGACCTGGTTCAAATTCTGACGCTTACTCTTACAAGCTCATGATCTTGGCAAGTTCTTAACCTCTTTACGCCTTTCCTTTACCGTAAATATGGGATTGTTATTGTTCAGACTGCATAGTTTTGTTGTGAGGAGTAAATGAGTCACTATTTCTGAGATACTTTCGTGCCTGACACAGAACAAGCCGTGAGAGTGTGTGTGTGTGTGTGTGTGTGTGTGTGTGTGTGTATTCTCCACAATTCCAGCAAGGCAAAGGGATATTTGAGAAAGATCTTCTGGGGGTCACCTGGGTGACTCAGTTGGTTAAGCATCCGACTCTTGGTTTTGGCTCAGGTCATGATCTCGAGGTTCATGAGTTCGAGCCCCACATCGGGCTCTGTGCTGGCAGTGCCGAGCCTGCTTGGGATTCTCTTTCTCCCCCTCTCTGCTCCTCCCCTGCTCGCTCAAAATAAAGAAAGAAACTTAAAAAAAAATCTTCTAGAGTAGTGAGGATATCCAAAAGCAGTCTAGGGAAGCTTCTAGGGCAGAAAGCTTAAGAAGGTAAGATACATGTAATAGGCAGTCAGTACAGCAGCATCCCTGGTCTGATGCACATAATTTGAGACGGGTCCCGTGACCCATCTTGTGCAGGTGCTTCTCTGGCAGCTGTGAAGAGCATCCCATCGTTGTCCTGCCTGCCAGCTGGGCTAAAGCTGTGACCCCCCCTACCTAAGAGGAAAGAGGGTTGTTCAGAGCAGGACCTTGGTACCATGAGGGCCGTGGCCCTTGTGGCCTGTGGCAGGCCCCGCCCACCAAGCATGTCCGGCTTCACTCTCTTCCTTTTCATGGGAGCCTAGGGAAGCCCAAGATCCAGGTCACCGTTCGAGGCCTGGGTTGTACCTTCAAGCCCCTCGTCTTTGTCCTCCCAGAAGGACAAAAAATGGAGGGAGAAAGAACGAGGAAAAAGAAGCCTATTTTATGACGCTGTGCTAACAAATACTAGCACGTGAAATTCAGAACAGTCCTATGAGCAGACATCGAAGCCCCAAATTTTCCTCTCTTAGAAGATGTGCATTTAATATGTATTTCGGAGAGCAGCGGGCATCTTAGAATCCATGCGGGTATTTGCTGCACTGTGAGCCTCCCTCCCCAATGCTGCGAGCACATCAGTAGCACATCTTACACTTGATAACACATTGAGCTGTGATAATAATTCTTATCAAAACCAACATATAGAAAGTAACTAAGTGCTATCTAATTCGTTCATTTAATACCCATCACGACCCAGTGAGGTGGCTTCTATTATTGTACCCACTCTACAGATGAGACCACCGAGGCACAAAAAGTTAAACCGTGGGCCCTGGCCCCCACAGCTGGGTTAGGGGCAGATGAGGAATTTGGCAAGATTGCCAAGAGAAGCCGGCTCATCCGCAGTGGGTCTGGGACGTGACCCAGGGTCTCTGTGGGCCCCACGTCCGTATTCTTTCCCTACTGACTCCATCACTGAATCCCTTCCTCATTGCTCTGCTGTCTATACCCAGAATCCTGAAACCTGCCAGGTCAGGTGGTCCCAGAACAGAGCGTGCTTTGATGGGACCGGTCCTTGTCATTTCCTCCACTCACTCTCCTCATCCCTCAGACTGTTTCTTTACGACACTTCTGTTGTCACTGCTTTCTCTGGAAGGGGCCAACGTGGACACTGTCAAGGGGACGCCGAAAATGAGGGGACGTGGCAACCATTGCCAGACACAATCACTGACCATCTATCTTCTTCGAAAATTGGGCCCTCCCAACGAACCTTCCAATTGACCTCTGAATTGAATAATTTAAATTCATTGAGTCAAAGGCAGTGGGTTTGGATAGCCTAGACAGACGAATCAAGATTTTCTTTTTTTTTTTTGGACTAAGAGCCTACCGTTCATTTATTCAACAAATGCTTTTAAACACTCACCACTGTGGTCGGCAGTGGTAATGTCTGTAGAAGCAAAGCACGCCTACAGGGGCAAAGACCTGGAATAAACCGCAGACAAGATACTATCCAGACCACTGATTTCTATGCCCTGGATGTTTTTATTGTCTTTGCCTCAGTTGACCAAACGACACCAGCCAAGATTTGGTCCACTCGGATTTCAGCGTCTTTCCCTGTCGACACCTCTCTGGTGTCCTGCACCCACCCTGAGGGTTCTCCAATGCCCACCCCAGCAGTGCCAGCCAGCGTGGACCTGCCCCCACCCCGTGGGATTCAAGATGGCACCCACCTTTGGCTAACCTTCCTGGCACGCTGGCAATTCATATCTATGAATCTGTGCTCTACCTTCCACGGATAAGCTTTCACAGAAGAAAGACAAATAACAAAGATAAGAGTTAGAAGAGGAGGTGTGAATGCTGACTGGGGTTACTAATTCCCCCAGCTAATTTAATTCTGATTTCCTCGTACTCCTCATGATGATGCAGTTGACTCCAGAGAAAAAAAACCATCAAGAAAAGGTTTTTCAAATGTTACACTTTTGGATAATTGATCGGCTGTAGGGGCTTTCCTTTAAACTTCAGACTTTAAGGAGTATAAGGTGAAATTTGTCCCTAGCACTGATGATTAAACATGTGTGCTATTTATGAAATTCGGGAAATACAAAAGTAACTTGGCCAGCTCTCACCTTCTGGTCCTTTTGTGATTCTAGAGACGTAAAGATGAGGAAGACCGTGGATGAACTTTATTGAATTATCGAACTGGGTGTCGCTAAGGGAGGGGAGGTTCCTCCTCTCTGTGAATTTAGGGCACAGTGGATCATTTACCTGGATTCTGAATATTTGGACTTAGAATCAGATTCTCAAATATCACCACCTTCTGGTCTGGCCACCAAACCTGACAGGGAACTGCCCCCTCCAATCCCAGAGTAGAGCAAATCTCAGTGGTAAACGGAATTCCAACTCTACTCTCTGCGTGGCTCGTGGGCGATTCACTTTCCCATCACTACTTTTTTATGGTTTGGACGGAAAAGGTTAATACTGTAAAGGGTGCTTGACCATATTTTCTAACTGGGAGACATTTCCCCTTTTAACAGTCCTAGGTGTGCCTGGGTGGCTCAGTCGGTTAAGCATTTGATTTCAGCTGGGGTCATGGTCTCACAGTTGACAGGTTCGAGTCCCGTATCAGGCTCTGCACTGACAGTGTGGCACCTGCTTGGGATTCTCCGTCTCCCTCTCTCTCTGCCCCGCCCCAACGTGCTCACTGTCTGTCTCTCTCAAAAATAAATCAACTTTTTAGAAAATTAAAAATACACACACACACACACACACACACACAAGTCCTTCTATATGTATATGTGTTCCTTGTTGGGTTAAGAAGGTGTGATTCTCCCAACAGCCAAGACCCATTTGTCACCCAGGTAGCCTTGGAACAGACCGAGAGCTCACCACTAGATCTGTCGATGACTTGTGTGCTCATCTTCCAAGGTTTGGTTTGCCAAGACTCAGGGTAGGCCTTTTGTCAAACACCTGCCGATGAACATTTGGCACAGCGCATTCTGGAATGTATCACGGATTTCCTTCTCTGTCGTCTCGGGAGCAGAGAAGGGGGCAGGGAAAAGGAATCGGGAGAGAAACGGGGATGAGGATACATGAGAGCGCGTACAGGACACGGGGCGGGCTGGGTCGGACACTGCCTTGCGTGAGGAGCGACTCATCCATTTTCTAAGAAGTAACAAAAAGAAGGTAAATTTGGTGCTCGGACATCCGAGGGCTGACGCTAGGAGAAATGCAGTGAGACGTACAGTTAGAAGAGATGTCCCCGTGCCTGTGTGTGGCATGTGTGTGTATCATTAATATGTCTGCTGGCCTTGGTAAGGTTCATGCAGAAGGTTTCCTGGATTCTTTTGCACCTGGCCTGTAGGGATGTAAGTTGATGCTAGGTGCTTTCTGCATTGTGGCTGTGGGGGTGCATATTCCTCTAGTGTATGTCCAGGGCTGTGCTGACTTCTTCGGGGTTGATAAGGAGGGACGTGAGCTGAATGGTAATAGAACAAGTAAAATACTACTTCCTGCGTCTGTCGTAACAAAGCGTACAAGCTGGCTACACAGCATGAAGGTTTTGTCCCAGCTCAGGGTACCAGTGGGCCACGCCCCCTCGGAAGGCTCCGGAGAATAGTCTGCCCCTCCCTTGTCCAGCTTTGGGTCATTCACTGATGGTATCTGTCCTGTTGCAGCCCTCTGCTCTCCACCCCATTATCACATGACATTTTCTCTGTCTCCTCCACTTCATATGAGGACGCCAGTAATATTGGACAAAGGGTCCACTCTACTCTAGCGTGACCTCATCTTAACGAATGATATCCTTAAAAACTATTTCCAGGAGCGCCTGGGTGGCGCAGTCGGTTAAGCGTCCGACTTCAGCCAGGTCACGATCTCGCGGTCCGGGAGTTCGAGCCCCGCGTCAGGCTCTGGGCTGATGGCTCAGAGCCTGGAGCCTGTTTCCGATTCTGTGTCTCCCTCTCTCTCTGCCCCTTCCCCGTTCATGCTCTGTCTCTCTCTGTCCCAAAAATAAATAAACGTTGAAAAAAATATATTAAAAAAAAACTATTTCCGAATCAGGTTATATTCTGAGGCATTGTTTGGGGGGTGGGGACACAATTCAACCTATAACCAGTGAGAACGATAATAATAGTTCAGGTATTAGCAGTACACTTGCTGTTCATGGAGCGTCTACTGTACTTTGGCCATTATACTAGGAACTCTCTCTTTTATCCTCACCTCAGTCTTATAACAAATGAGGCCCTGGGAGCCTTGATCCCCATTTCTTGTCTTTCCCCCTTTTCCCCTGTTCCCTAGGCCAGGTTCCCGATGTGCCGATTTCTCACCACATGCTCACTGTGGCAGATGTTTATTCCGGAACCCAAAACTAGACGCGTGGTCTGACAGGTGTCATAGTATCACAATGTGGCAGAATTTCAATCACCAGAGCTGCTCAAGGAAACATAAATCATGCACTGAAAGACAGCAAGCACTCTAAGTGTTCAGAATAGGAGCTTGAACAGCATTTTGAGGGTTGTGATTCTTAGGGTTGTGGTTAGAAAATCACAGACTTTAGGGGTACCTGGGTGGCTCCTTCAGTTGAATGTTCAACTCCGGCTCAGGTCATGATCTCACAGTTTGTGGGTTTGAGCCCCGCGTCGGGCTCTGTGCTGACGGCTCAGAGGCTGGAGCCTGCTTCAGATTCTGTGTCTCCCTTTCTCTGCCCTTCCCCCATTTGTGCTCTGTCTCTCTCACTCAAAAGTAAATTAACATTAAAAAAATCAAAACAGAAAACTAAAAAAAGAAAAAATCACAGACTTTGAACAGAACTTTCCCAGCTCCACCACTTACCGATTTGGAAGATTTGGGGCAGGTTACGTAAAAGCTGTGCACTGTGGTTTCCTTCTCCATAAAATGACTTACCTCATAGACTTTTTATGAAAGTCAAGTAAACTCATCTGTACAAGTTATTACTACTAGAAATAATATTTCCCTATCCACAAACATGGATTTCGCATGCATTTATCACATACTGCTGATGGGCAGAGTACTCAAAATCTGCTCCTTTCTCTGATATTTTTGACAACAGGAAAAAGGGCAATTATGACTGAATTTGTTTGAGCTGTGAGTCCTCTCCCTGCATCAGCCATAGAGGCAGCAAGGCATAATTGATAACGTTCCTTCTTATCTCTAATTGTCGACGATCTCTCCACACACAGGGAGGCAAGCTGTGCTCTTCAAACACAGATTCCTCCTCCCGCTTCCTGTGTAGTCTTGCCCCCTCCTACCCAAGCTGCTAATTGTGGACAGTACCAGTGTGGGGTCACTTTTTCCCTCATCTGCTTCCTGGAATGCGCTTCAGATGAAAACCCAAGTGTTGGGCTCAACAAGTAGAGACTGGGGAGAAGGCACGGGGGTGGGGGGCAGTGAGTCTCTTGTAGAAAAATGGAACCACCTGGGGCGCCTGGGGGGCTCAGTCGGTTAAGCGTCCGACTTCAGCTCAGCTCATGATCTCAGTTTGGGGGTTCGAGCCCCATGGCTCTGTGCTGACAGCTCGGAGCGTAGAGCCTGTTTCAGATTCTGTGTATGTGTCTCTCTCTCTCTCTGCCCCTCCCCAGCTCATGCTCTGTGTCTCTTTCTCTCTATCAACAATGAATAAACATTAAATTTTTTTTTAATTAAAAAAAAAAAGAAAAATGGACACACCTCCTTTGGCCTTCAGTACCCAGGAGGAAATGTCAAGGGAGGCGGGCCTTGGGGCGGCCTGGCATGTGTGGTTGTAGACAGCCTCCCCTCCCCAGTGAGTGCCCTGGCGAAGGCATATTTCCCTTGCCAAGGTTTCATCCCTTTTGTAGCAAGGGTACGTTCTCCCTTCTGTGGAGAAGACACTGCAGATTTCTTTTCAAAGGTTTCCCGAGGGGCGCCTGGGTGGCGCAGTCGGTTAAGCGTCCGACTTCAGCCAGGTCACGATCTCGCGGTCCGGGAGTTCGAGCCCCGCGTCGGGCTCTGGGCTGATGGCTCGGAGCCTGGAGCCTGTTTCCGATTCTGTGTCTCCCTCTCTCTCTCTGCCCCTCCCCTGTTCATGCTCTGTCTCTCTCTGTCCCAAAAATAAAAATAAACGTTGAAAAAAAAAATTAAAAAAAAAAAGGAAAAAAAAAAAAAAAGAAAAAGAAAGTTTTCCCGAGTCCCTTTTTTGCAGAATATCTGGTGGGGCACTGGGCTAAGCACACTTTGTCGAGCAATTACAAATTACTAATCTAAGTGCCCCCGAGAACCATTTTCCTTCGGCTTTACCTAATTTCCACACTTAGGAAATCAAACCTGCAATTCAGTGTTGATACAGCAAGGCGGTCCTTCTGGGCCACATCACGAGGCAGGACCTGACTCTTTTATTTAATTCTTTTTTTTTTAACGTTTATTTATTTTTGAGAGAGAGAGATAGACAGAGTGTGAGTGGAGAAGGGGCCGAGAGAGAGGGAGACACAGAATCCGAAGCAGGCTCCAGGCTCTGAGCCGTCAGCACAGAGCCCGACGTGGGGCTCGAACCCGCAAACCATGAGATCATGACCTGAGCCCAAGTCGGACACTTAACCAACTGAACCACCTGCGCGCCCCTGGGACCTGACTCTTGATGGCCTTGCTGGTTGGGTCGTCCAAGCCTCTTAGCCCCAGGGCCTGATGTTTAAATCCTGCACACAAATTGCCGCCGTTGATTCTCCCCCAAATGCTCCCTGCTCTCCAGAGACAGCGGTGGGGATCAGTGTTTGCTTTTCCGGGGCTGAGCTGAGCCCTGTTTCCTTTGCTTCTGTTCCTCTACTTCCCCACGTGCCAGTGCCAACGTAAGCTGGAAGCATTGGTATTCACACTTGTGTGTGAGCAGCCGGGCTAACACGCACCAGAGGGAAAATATTCTTTCTCATCAATGCTCAATAATTACAGTCTTCATCGCATCCAAATCTATATCGTGACGCATCGTGGAAGGGTTTCGCGTTCTGCGTGGAAGTGGCGACAGACATTTGCCGGGGAGGAAGGAAAGGAAAACGTACATACGGTGAGAGAGAGGAAACTTTCTCTGAACACTTGCACAGGGAAAGAGCTACAGTTGAGCCTGGACGCACGGGCTTCCTCTTGCTCCGCGGTTCATGGTTTTCCCAAGTAGGGTCAACTTTCTGAAAAACTGAGCATCTTGAAAAGGCACCTATTAGGAGAGCATATTTCTGCAGCAATAATTATTCATAGCAATCCTTGTTCCACAGGAAGGGGCTCCGCATTGTCCGTCTACACCAGATGTTAACTGGAAGAGATTAGAGGTGTTGGTGAGGGGTGAGGGGGCTTTTTCGTCCTGCTCTTCTGATTTGCTTGGCCCTACTGAAATTTCAGGCCCAGAACATTGTTACCTGCTCCTCCTGGAGAGGGGGTTGAGGTTGGGAGGGGTGATTAGTTGACATTTCGCGATTAAGACCCGAGTGATTTTTCTTGGAAATTTAACTCTAAAAATTGCCAGTGGTGTTGGATTCTATCTCGTGTTAGGAAACACATCTGGGGGTGGGGGTGGGGAAGGAAGATAAAGATGTACTCATTTGAAGGCATTCGCATTCTTCCTCATTTTGTCTTCCCATGAAAATGATTTCATAACAAGTTTTTTTTTTTTTTTAATGGGAAAAATTCACAGGAATTAATGTGGAACCATTAGGCACGGATTCCTGCCTGGAGCCTGGATATGAATGCCAAAGACCACAGGACTTACTGACGTGTCTCTGGGTATTCAGGCCCACGGAGGGGGCTTAGCAACACATTTCCTGGATTAAACTGGCGTGGAAGTTTAGTCAAATGGCAAGTCCATTTGGTCAAGGGAGGGAAGTCATTTAGAAGGTAAACTCGTTGGAGTTGCTTCGATGAATAGGTAGTTAGTATCAGGCAGAAGGGGCAGGGAAATCTGTGGCCCCCAGGCCAAAGCCTGCCGGCCCTCTGTGTTTGTGAATAAAGTTTTATTGGCACAGAGCCACGCCCATTTGTTTTTGTATCGTTTACAGGCTGCTTGTGTAGTACAGCACCAGGGCCTCGAGAGCCTTAAATACTTACTTCCTGCTCTTGTATAAAGTTCAAGGACCCTTGACTCAGAACATTAACTAGATGGTGGTCCCTCAACTTTCTGAATGGTTGTTAAATCTCTCGTTTGTATACACCTTTAAACAAAATAGTGTTGTATCTATAATGAGATGCTCAGAAGGCAAATAAAGTGTGGGTTCTGTTGAGAAGAGGAAAGGACCATTGAGATTGCAGGAAATCGGGGCCTCGACGCTGAGTCTGTCTGACACCCTGGCTTTTGCTTTGCTGTGGATGTTGTTTATTTAAAAGTAGCTTTAGCCGCTCAAAGCAAAGGCCCACCTCTCTAGCTTCTGTACAAAAGCCCGGTTTTCTAGCCAGATGAAGGCCTTGTGGAAACTGATTTCTCGCTCCATCACTGGGGATCATTTGAGACCTGATCTGGAGAAAGTTTCTATCAACTCGTATGCGGACCAGGCAGAAAAGTTGTCAACTGACAAAACCACCAAATAGGCCATGATAAAGAATAAACGCCACCCACCCTCGGCCCAGGTAGATGTGGAATTACTCAATAGAGCTTTGCGCTGAGGGTGATAATGGGCAATCCGCTAAATTAATCGTCTATTAAAAAAAATCGCATAGTTAAGGGGATGTGCACCTATAAACCCATTCTTCAGTAGAGAAGTACTTAGGATGCAGTAAGGAGTTTAAACAAAATTAGTGGAGAAACAGGGAGTTTAAGGGAACAAGAAGAGATCAAGTTTGCCAGACTCCCCCCACATCAGGTGATTTAAGCTAAAAATGGCTTAAAATACCGCAATCACTTGAAATGCCTTACATAAACTGACCAGGAATCTGGGGCATTCATGCTAGAGACAATTTTCTTCTCCTCAAGATAAGGGATGGGGAATTAGTCATAGGGTATTTCCAGATAATGTAGTTAACACCTCGTGTAATATTAGGTGGGCAGGGAGCTGTGCTCTCGGGACCAAAATTGTTCCTGCCAGTTCTAATAAGGAATGTGTGTATTTTTAAAGTCTGGGTAGCCACTGATGAGTCATTTCCACAATATGCCTCCCTTGGGTGTGAGATGGGGCAGAAAGAGCCCCAAACGGCTGTTTGGTGATCTGTTCAGGCATTCATTCATTCATTCATTCATTCATTCACCACGTGGTTGCTATTCCCACACTCACTTGTATGCCAGGCTCAGTGCTAAGTGCCCGAGAGGCACGGGCGAATAAAATCTCATTTTCAAGGGGCTTTTTGCCCATTGGGACACCTGAAAGAGATGTGGGGTTGTACGTGGTGCGGTCCCTATTGGTCAAGGGTCAGGCGGAAAGCAGACCCTATTATGACCTAAAGGTCAAGGGTCCCTCTTGGTGGCAAGGTGATTCGGAAGCACTGGCAAAGCTCATCCACGTGACTCTGTTTATAAAGGCAGCTTTCCTCTCAAATTGGTTTTGTTCACTTATTTTGTACCCCTCATTTTAATTTCCTATGTGGAGCCTATCCCCTGTGCTTATTCTCGGTACGGGAGAGAGACAATGGCAAGGCGAATATGAACTTGGGGCCCAACCGTCCCTCTTCACATTTGAGTCCTAACCCTGCCACTTGCTGTGTGTCCTTGGGCAAGTTGCGTAAGCTCCAGCTTCATCACGCGGCTGCAGGACTGAGGTGAGGGATCAGCCACGGCCGTCACCAGTGACTAGGGAGAAGGTGAACGATGGAAGGGTCGCCCCGTACTCCTTGACCCCCGCCCCCTCTGCTGCTTCATTTTGGCTGATGAAGGGTGGTAAGAAGTTGGTCTCCCTGGCTGTGAACCCCCGAAGGGTTGCTCATTTTCTGCTGTGTCCAGCCTGTCTGATCCAGAGACCGTGTGACCCCGCAGAATCGTAGAGCTGTACATTGGAAGCTGTCAGGGGGCCGAGAGCCGAGGAGGCCTCGGTCGCTGTGAGGTATTTCCCCACGTGCCAGTGGACCGCAGCCCTCCTCCCTGCTGTTCTTGCTCTTTAGATCCTTCTGGAACCTGGGTCAGGAAAGAGGCCTGATGAGAATAGTTTCGCAGGCGGGCTGCTTCTGAGCCTTGTCTTTACGGAAGAGCCCCTGTCTTATTTCCGTGGGCCCTCAGATTATGAGAGGCGTTGGTCTCCCAACGAATTAGATTCAGTAAATAATGGCCCGCGTGGTCGCCCTGTGGATAAAGCGTGTTTCTCATTCGGCTCTTAAAAATATTGTAAATAGGTACCCTACCCCCTTTTCTCATTGCGGGTCACCCAACCCGCCAAGGACCTTAGGTCAGACCCCACTGATTTGAAGGAGAAGGAGCAAAGTCCTCCTCTCAGAGCGTAGACAAGGCGGGATAAGCTAGAAGATCGCTAAGTCCAGCCCTTGTCAAAAGGGTGGAATTTGAGGGGAAGCTAAATCGATAGGCAGGCAGGATTATGGCTCCCTTAAAACATACCTTGGCCTGAGCTCACTTTCGCACCTGCCGTACGTACAACCTACCGCAGAGACCCCTGTGGACGTGACTCGTGTCGGTTCTTCCCCCAAAGAGTCCACTTATCCACAGCCCCAGGTTCTGCAGGTGCATCGAGGCTGGCCCTCTGCTTGGTTGGGGCGCAGGACTCCCCTTCACTGGTCTCTCAAGAGTAAGAGAAGGCATCACAATGCCAACATGTCAGGGCCTTCTCTGAGGTGGTGTCTCTTCTCCTGGACTGAGACTCGGGACAGAGAGACAGGGCTCCAGAAGGCAGCCCCTGAGCCCACTTTCCTTCACCATCGAGTGCCTGCAGGCAACAGCCGAGCCCATGGGCCCGGAGCCTCCCAGAAATCTGTACCAGGAACGCAAGCTCAGGGACAAGACGAATCTCCCTGGGACCCCACAGAAGCATCCTTAGCCCCTTGCCTGCCGTGCCAGCATGGCCTCTGGAGTCACAGGGCATGGGATCGAATCCCAGTTTCGCCAGTAAGAACCGAGAGCGTCCCTTAATCCTTCCGTGGGTCCTGGCTTTCTGTAAACTTGGGGAAAGAAGAACAAACCTATTTCCCAGCGTTGTTGCAAGGACGACGCGGGTGGGGTATGTGTGTGTGTTGAGAAAGAGAAAGAGAAAGCAAGCAAGCTTAGGTCAGTGTGGGGCACGTAGGAAGCGTGTGAAAGCAGCTTTCCTGTGAGTCATACCTTGCAGAGAACGACTCCGTCAAAGTCACACCCACGACAGTTTGGAAAGGAAAAAAGAAAATTGACCTGCGATTTTGTTTAGGCAGCAACTGAGTTCGGACTGATGGATTTTGGTTTTCCTTTGCCTCCCAAAGGGTATTCAATCACTCTGCACTCATATCCTTAGAAATGCTAAGTACCCACTGGGGCAGGCTCTGGAGGGGGTGCCAGGAACCCCTCTCACCGAGGTCAGAGTCTAGAGCACACACATGACCACATCACAGGGTTCAGGAGGGGCAGTAAAGGTGAGGAGAGGTGTCCGTTCTAGGGGGTGACATCTGAACTTGGTGATGACGGAAGGTGTCTCACGCATGAGAACTCTGTGCGGACCTTCTCCGCCGTGTGGTCAAACCTTCCTGGTTCTCTTCCTCCTGGTCCCAGCCTCTGCCGCCCCCTCCGGTTTCCGAGTTCCACGGTGGGCACGGCTCGTCTCTGGGCGCCTCCGCCTTCCGTGGCCAGAGCTCTGCCGGGTCAGGAGTCCCCCTTGGTCCGTGTGCTTCTCATCTTCCAAAATTCTTGCTGATGTTTCTTGATCCTGGAGTTAAATAAGTTGTGCCCTCTTTATCATGCTTTTAATAGAGTTGCTGGAGGGATTTCTGGCAGACGTGCCTGAATACAACGTCCCAACTGGAAGCTCCCCGAAGTCTGTGCTTTTCTCGCCGCACCATCTCCCCGCCGAGCTGAAGGCCGAGGAGGGATCTTGCAGGCAGAGAGGAACACGAGGCCCCGGGATGGCCGATACGTCTACGACCCCCGTGCCGCTCTTAACGTGGAGCGGGTCGCGCACGCCAGCTCCGTGTCCGTGCGTTGCACGCGCGCTCTGACTTAGCCATCAAAATCGTATCGGAATCTCAGATTTACGGCTGAGAAGACGGCCGCACAGTGGCTGAGTGTATTTCCCAAAGTCAGACAGCTGTCGCGTGTTGGAGGTCAGCTAGCGGGGCAGCGGGCTGCGGCCGGGGTTGGCGTGCAGGATCGGCGGGCCGTGCTCTTGGGATCCATGCGTGAGGGGCCATGTGGCCGTGGAGGGGCACAGGGAGAGGACTGAGCTGCGATGGGGGAGCAGCGGACACGTCAGCCAGTCGTAAAGAGATTGAAACGGGGTGACCCTTCAGAGATGTCGTCATCTGGGGCCAAGAGGCCAAGCAGTCAGGGACGTGGGCTGCCTCCCGGAGGGGTGTGTCCTTGGGCAGGGCACGTCCCTTTGGCTGACAGCCGCTTCCAAGGAAGGACTCGGCCCCCAGCAGACATCAGCCCAGCAGCTAGGGAAACGATTCTTGCCCCCCTCCTGCCCCCCCCCCCCCCGTCTAGAATGGGGTCTCGGCAGCACACCGCAGCACCTGCTACCCTTGGAAGCCATACCTCTGTCACTTGAGTCTGTTCATGGAAGTGGGGTACGGGGATAGAAGACAGGGAGAGGAAAGAGCTAGAAAGGTAGGCTGTCTTCTCTAGACCAAGAACTGGCCGGTGGCAAAGGGGCCCGCACTGAGCGGGGATAATGGTTACATCAGATTAAACGAGTACTGTGTTTGGGGGAAACTCTCCGCTTGGGGGTACACGGGACCCTAGAGCAAATTCGGCCGGTAGGGTCCGTTTGACATCCTGAATTCTCACGTATCTCCCTTCTCGGCTGAGAAGGGAGAGACAATTTCACTCCTTTCCGACATCATTGGTTTCTGTTCCCTGTTTGAAAACGGTAGTCCTCCCATGCAGGAAAGATTTGGGTAACTCAGGTGGCAAAGCTCCCTTTGTTTAAAATAGCCACTTTTAAGGCTGGGACAGCAACATCATTAAGTTCCAGCACAGACCCTCCTCGTGCACTTTCATCAGTAGGAACCTGTGTGTGCGTTCAGCTGAGGAAATACCAAAACCAAAGCAGTTTCGAGGTTTAGCACCTTTGATGAAGTTACGAAAGTGCAGCGTGAATGAACGCCTTCCCCTTCTCCGTGTCTTCGTCTGTCGGTGGACAAACTGAATGAAAGGCCTTCCGCTTCAGAACGTGTGCCCTAACCACGTATTCGAAGCTCCTGGGTACCAGGGGGCTGTGTCTGCCCACTAGGCTTCTGATGCTGGGCAAAAGGAGTGAATTCTGAGTCTCTATACCCAGCTTCATTAATATCTGAAAAATAATAATTCGCTGTCCTGAGATTTCCAATCCACCAAGCGGTCCCCATCTTCTCTTCTTCCTGACACCCCCCTACCTCCCCTCCTCTCATACCTCCTATTCTTACCCACAACCCCATAGGCTCCCAGATCCGGTATTGCTCCATGGGAGACATGCTGGGGGCACATGTATTTGTTATGATATATGGCTGGCCACATGTTGCAAAAAAGAACCTAAGACAAGAACCATGTGGTTTCCAAGGATGCTGAAGTCAGAGAGAGCACAGTTCCCAGGGAGCCAGGGACATGACGAGGTCTGGAGTCAGGCAGATCTGGGTTTGGATCCTTGCACTGCCTTTCAAGAGCTCTGTGTAACCTTGACCACATTCTAGCTCCTTGAACTCCAGTTTCCTGATCTCTAAGGTGAAGTCATTCTCTACCTTGAAGAATTGTTGCAGTCGTAAGTGTGCCAGTGTTTCCAAGTTTCTAGAAGGATGTTTAGGACCTATAACCAATTCAATACACGTTGGCAACTATGGTCACCTCGGGCTGCGGGCGCCACCTGAGTGGAATAGGCTTTGAGATTATGGGGACCAACATGAACAAAATGTAAATGTCACAGGTCTGTGTTACTCTGGCCCCCGGGTCCCCCAAACCAACTTGGGTCTCTACTTTGCCGCTGTGCCTGCCCCAACGGTTAGAGTGCGGTTATACTTGGGGTCCTGACCTGTTTTGTCCTGCCTCATGACCTTCAAACTGTTATTGGTGATGCGTTCTGTGGTTCCCCCCCCCCCCCCACCGGTGGCAGTGTCACACAAGCTTGCCCAGGCTGAGCGCCTGGACCTCTTCCCGACTCCACGTTCAGACGGTCGTGTTGAGAGTATTTACACCACGGGTTTGGGCAGATACTGCGGATCAAAGTCTTCTCTCCCCTGCGTGTTCCAGTGAGCCAGGTGTTAAACTGTCACCGACGCTGCTTTTCACAGATGTGCGAAGCTCCCCACGGGAAAGTAAATTGTAGTTATCTTGCTTGACTCCTCCCCACCTGCCCCCCACCCCGCCGCCGAAGGGATGACCGTGGCAGTAACCCAGGATTTTTTATGGGCTTAGAAAGGCGATTCTACACTTTAGGCAAACCCTACAGTTAGCAATTCAGGTATTTGTTCTCCCCATCACCTGTTCATTACGGTGAAAGCGTGAACACCCAAGGCAAAGGACGGGGTACGTCTCCCCCATGATAGTGGGAGGTGGTTGATGCGTGGACCCTAGAGATACAGTGGTCCTGAGTCTCAGGCCCTAGCATCCCAATTAGCAGGAAGTTACACTTCTCAGCCTCTAGGGAGGGATTAAATGGTACTGAAATCTGGAGCAGTTATGGATCTGCCCTTCTCTGTATTACACTTTAAATCAATTGGCCCTTTCCCCAAATCTGGGAACCAGAAGCAGCATTAGAGAATAGTAAATATTAAAAACAAGGGGGGAAAATGACTCCCTCCCCTTTTTTTTCCCATTAAAAGGCTATCCTTCGTAGGACTGCCCCCTCCTCTGATCACAGATTCAAGGTGACCAGCACAAGGAGCCACTTTTCATTATTTTTTCACGAGCAGCTGAACCCCTGGCCTCCATCCCAGTTTTAGCCTCACGGTCCAGAGTCTGTGAGCAGCCAACTGGAGACATCTCTCCTAACGCAGGATAAATGACAAAGGTCATGGCGAGGGCCTGACTTCTGTGGCCCAAGATGCCAAGCGGCAAAGAGGTTAGGGGCATGGGCAGCTCAGGTGCGGATCCCGGCGACACCCCTTACTCGTTGTGTGACCTTGGGCAAGTTCCTTAACTTCCCTGACCCTCGGATTCCGTGTGTGTTCAACAGGGGTATTATAAATGAGACAGAACCCGTGAAAGGTGGAATGCCTAGGATGTTGAAAGGTCTCGTGGTTGTTGAAAGATCTACTACAGTGGGGTGCCTGGGGGGGCCCAGGCGGTTGAGCGTCTGACTTCGGCTCAGGTCACGATCTCATGGTTTGTTGAGTTCGAGCCCCGCGTCGGGCTCATTGCTCCCAGTGCAAAGCCCACTTTGGATCCTCTGTCCCCGTCTCTCTGCCCCTCCCACACTTGTGCTATACCTCTCCCTAAAAAATAAGAACAAAAGAAAGGCCGACTACAATGATAGTGTAAAGTCTTGAACACTAGATGTGCAATGCTCCTATGTCCCTCCGGCACCTTCCCCTTTCTCCCGCTACCGTTGTTAAGAGTGGGGTTCCGGAGCCCCAGGGATTAGGTTCAGCTCCCGACTCTGCTACTTATGCCTTGAGCTTTGCCTCTTTGGGACTCAGAGCCCTACCCGTAATTTGGGTTAGTGGCCTCAGAAAGGATCTGGAGGAGCGGGGGGATGACCCTTACTGGAAGCATTAAAATCACATGCATCCCTTAGTATGGGGGGGGGGGGTGAGCAGGTGGCACAAAACCAAAATTCAATAGTCAAGAATTATTTGTTAAGTTATTTTACTTGCTAAGATTCAGTTTACATGTCCGTCAAATGGGGATAATGATACTTCCATAGGGCTCTTGCAAGAATTCAGCAAATATTCTAGGGCTTGTCACCTGGAACGTGCCACAGAAGGGATCAGATCCCATATGGATTCATCCATTAAGGGGCCTGCCTTGTTAAGTCGGTGGACTGGGAATCCGGAGGGCACAGCCAGCAGAGGACAGATTTTCCACCACCCTGACAATTTGAGGGCCGGCCACACCACTGGCTTGTATCATTACTGACCCCTTGTTTGGTAGGTACGAGCGTGTTTGTGTCCCTCCTCTTATCAGGACATCTCCCCTCAGGTGTGGCAGCCAGAAGGGGAGAAAGCAGGGTAAGATTCTCTTTGGTGTAGCCGGTTGTCCCGAGTTCAACATTTCTCTGAACTTTGAGGGCAGGAGAGTCCCAGCCGCAGGTGGCTTGTCACGGGCCCACCTGGTGGCTGCTGGCAGACAGTCCACAGTCGCCTGACTGTTAACCCAAGGCTTGCCAGCCTGCAAGACCTGCTTTGCCTGAGAAGCAATTGGTGAAAGAGGAAGACCGTAGGGGAAGGACCTCAGACTCCTCCTGGGGTATGTCCCAAATCATTTGTGGGCAGAAATGATATCCCCAGAGGCAGGGGACACCGAGCCAGAAGCCAGGGATTGAAGGACTAAGAAATGGAGATCAGAAAGAAGGAGGTTAAGTGTCCAACTTCGGCTCGGGTCAGGATCTCCTGGCTCTTGAGTTCAAGCCTGCATCGGACTCTGTGCTGACAGCTCAGAGCCTGGAACCTGCTTGGGATTCTGTCTCCCTCTCCCCTTCTCTCTGTCTCTCTCTCAAAAGTAAATAAACATTAAAAGAAAAAGAAGGAAGGAGGAGGAAGGTCCCTGAGGCTCTGCGAATGGCCACTTGGCCAGTCACTGAGGCAGGGGACGTGAACACAGCCTGATGGGCCCAGCGTTCCACATTTGCGCGTCATTCCAGGAAGCTGTACAGCGACCAGGGTGTGGAGTCAGAAGGAACATTAGTCAGGAACGAGCACACGGGCTTGAACCCAGACACGCTCAGTTTGGATCTTAGCTCGGCTGCTTCCCAGGTGCGTGGCCGTGAGCGGCTTCACCTCCTTAGCCTTTGGCTCCAGGGTAAGCCCTACCTGGTGAAGAGGGTCGGAAGTGCCAATAGGTCATTACCATCATCACCATTGCTGTGTTGTTGCTTGCGTCACACTTGGGCTGGGACTCGCCCTCTCTGAGGCAGCTGTCCAGCCTCCCACTCATCCCAGCCAAGGACACAGGAACTCGGGGTGTGTCTGGAAGGAAGGTGGTTCACGGGCTGGAAGGTACCTGCCGTGGAAAGACTATAACCGGGCTGGGCGATCGGCCAAAGGCGAGGGGCCGGGGCAGGTGACCGGTGAGTCCCCAGAGGGAAGACCGAAAGGTAGACACGTAGGCTTCGTATCTTCTAGCATTTGAAAGGAAAGAGGTGAGGGTGCTGGGTCAGCCCGGAGGAGAATTTCCAAGCAGAGAAAAATTTAAATAAGAAGTTAATATGAAGCGGAGCATGGTTGACAGGGGGCACCTGCCCAAATCATCAGGACTGGGTTGAGATTGTCTTGTAGCTTCTTCTTTTTTTTTTAATGTTTATTTATTTTTGAGAGAGAGAGAGAGAGAGCACGAGCAGGGGAGGGGCAGAGAGAGAGGGAGATACAGAATCCCAAGCAGGCTCCAGGCTCTGAGCTGTCAGCACAGAGCCCGATGCGGGGCTCAAACTCACGAACCGTGAGATCATGACCTGAGCCGAAGTTGGATGCTTAACCGACTGAGCCACTCAGGGTCCCCTCTCATAGCTTCTAAAATTTGGGGTTGACCGTAGCGAGATGGAACTGTGAGCAGGAGGCCTGGCCAGAGGGTTGCTCATCTGACCATCTCATGCTCCCGTGTGGCCCCGATGCCAGCGGCCCCTGCCTCCCGCCCGCAACATCCTCACCCTTGCGTCTGATTTCTGGCTCCCTGATTGTCCCACTGTGCTGCTCTCCTATGCTCTCTGCCCAGCTTCCCATCCCAGACTTTTGGGTCCAAATCACAGACACTCTCAACATGCCAGAAGGCATCAGCCCTTCTCTACCGAGTGGGATGCTTTCAGCCAGGGAGAATAACCCTCTACCTTCAGGAACTCAGAGTCAAAAGCCAAATTAAATAGCCACCACATGAATGGATACAAGTCCACATCACTGCACACATGGTCACGTTTGCTCTTGAGATCGATTCCTGGGGTCTGAGTTGGAGACCCCAAGAACTGCCATCCTGGTGGGAATACAGTGGGAAAACCAGTTTTCATGTTTGAAGCAGAAACCAGACTAGTCGAATCAGAGGGATGGGATTAATTGCCACTAGGAGGTGTAACAGAGATGCGTATGGGCCTTTTATGGAAGAAACACCTGAGCCAAGTGGCTTTCAAGACAGATGTCACCACTTACCGGGCAGAAGACATTAGGCCACTCAGTGCCACCTCTGTGCCTCAGCTTTCCCGTCTGTGAAATGGGTATCATATCCCACAGGGACACATGTGAATATTTCCCCAACATTATATTATAAAAGCTTTTAAGTAGAAAACTTGAAAGAATACTGTAGCAGTCACCCATCTACCCAACACCTAGAGTCTATATTTTTACTGCACTTTTTTTTTAATGTTTATTTGTGTTTGAGAGAGAGTGGGAGAGGGGCAGAGAGAGAGGGAGACACAGAATCTGAAGCAGGCTCCGGGCTCTGAGCTGTCAGCACAGAGCCTGATGCGGGGCTCAAACCCACCAACTGTGAGATCATGACCCGAGCGGAAGTCAGGTCATCCGCTTAACCGACTGAGCCACCCAGGGGCCTCCTGTGGTCTTTCTTTTTTAACTGCACTTGCTTGCTCACCTGTGGGTCCATCCGTGCGTCCCTTTCTCTGGACACCATGGCACAGGGAGATTTGGAGATTTGAAGGAGTTATGTGTCGAGGGCCTAGGGGCCGGGTGAGAGGTCGGCAGTGGAGTCGGGAATTTTAGAGTGCTTAACAAACAACTGTGGCCGTTGTTCAAATATAAGTGTCCTAGGGATGTGGAGGTGAACTTGGGTCTCTGGTTGCTGCGGCCAGGGAACCAGAGGAGCAGTGGAATCCATGGCCAGCACAGCACCCAAAGATGCTGGATAATGACAGTGAGAAAGATGACCGCCACTTGAATTCTGAAGGCAGTATCCATTGCCCCCTACTACTGAATGTCCCTCAAACAAAGGAAAGGGCAGACAGTCTGGTCTGTATGCTTCCTTCTTAAAACTCTGAACGGAACAGCAGGCCCCTTTGAAGTAGTTATCTATTATGAACTCAGGAAATGGCCAGAGGTTCTCACGAATCCTCCCAAGACCACGTGAAGGCTGGTACTGTGCCCATTCACAGCTGAGGCTCGAGCCTCAGGACTCGGGTGCATTTCTGGCTTCAGCTCCTGGTCTTTCCCTACCCTCCCGTAGGGCCACTGGACCACAGAACACGCGGCCTTTCCTCCTCCTGCTCCCCCTCCCGCCCCCGGTCCCTACAGGCCCCAAGAGGCGATGTTGATTCTTGTTAGAACAGAGGCTAGAGGGAGTCTCTCCCAGCCCATGGTGAATTCAGAGGGCTTCCTAAGGGGAGAACCACAGGCAGTGAGGGCTGGCTCTTCACTTGATCCGCAGGAGAGTCAGGTATTGTACAGGATGCCAGAGCCGGCTCAGTTTTCTAAAGACCTACCTTTGCCGCCTTCTTCAAGGGCTCCAGAGAGTTCCCTGTGCCATCAAATTAAGTTTGGACACTTCAATAAAAAAGTCCCGAAGGAAACTGTCAATTAATGCATTTACACTGAAGCATCATCCTTGGGAAAAACATCTTCAAACGCCAGTGCTGTTTTCCAGCCATTAAAAAGTTTGCGTGCTGCTTGGTTTCCATAGATACCTGAGGTAATAGGCTCCTTCCCCTCATTGAAGAGTGAGTGTCGCTCCATTTCTTTCTTTCTCTTTTTTCTTTCTTTTTTTTTTAACCTAGCCTTTCATACTTTCTCCCTCCATCCCCATTTATGAAAACAAAAGATAACTAAATTGAAACCTGGCAATGAGATTTGTCTGAGAAAGACAGCTTGATTTATAAGCTCAAGGGACTTCATTTTTGCTCACCTCCTTATTATTTCATGACTTCGACAAATAGTGTTGCTACCTGCAGGGAAGAAATGGAGTTTTCAATTGATCAAATGACTTCCCCAGTCCATCAAACACATAAACATACTCGGAAGGGAAATGTTAATGTTCTGTTGAAGAGCACCTGAGTTTTGGCAAGGAGTAGAGCAGGGCTGGCAAACTGGGGCATGTAGGGCAAATTCGGCCCACTGCTCGTTTTTGTAAATAAAGTTTTATCGGAACACAGCCACGCTCCCCGGTGTGCATGCTGTCGGTGGCTGCTTTCCTAACAGTGGTAGATTTGACTTGTTGTGACAGAGACTATAGGGCTCGCAGAGCCTAAGAGATTCTCTCGGACTCTTTGCAGAACAAGTTTACTTACCCTTGGTATACAGGAAAGCATCAGGGTTTGGAAGGCACTTTAGGGACACGTTAATCTCGCTGTGACTCAGTTTCCGCATCTTTGAAATGGGGACGACAGGATCCTTTCATAGGGTTTTGGGGACGTGAATGATCTAGAACTGTGCTTGGCACCTATTAGGGGAGCAGTAAATACGAATTTTTTTTTTTACTCCAGATTCTTTTGCTAGAAAAATCCAGAGCCGCCTAGCTTATGATTCTAGAAGTTCTTTAGAAAACTCAAGGAAAGTGGGAAGACACAAAAGCCAAACAGTTCTACATTGTTCCTGGCCCAGGTGCCTGGCCATGTGTCTCCTCCCTGGGAGCAGGCAAGGGAAACTGAGTGGAGCACTGTTCAGGGATGAGACAGCAAACAAAAGAAACCACAACCATCTAGGAAGAAATCTTTAATTTCTATTCAGCTTTAAAGAGTTTGAGAGAGTTTTTTTTTTTCCTTTAAACAAACCAGTTCAAGTACATGCCTTCAGATTATAAAAGTACCTGAAATTGCCTAGAATATCAGCATGCATAGCTTGTTAGTATTTACATATATTTACATACGGAAACAAGAGAAAGATCTACAGCTATTTACAGTCTACATAGGAGAAGAGAAAGGCAGCCTAATTGTATTTCCTAAAATACAGTAGATGAGTCGTCAGCACATGCATATTTAGATAATATTTGCATGATAGAATACAGTTTAAAAAAAAAGACATACCTTTGTAACTTTCTATGCTAAGGTGTTGCATAATCAAGGTAATTTTTTTTGTTTGTTTTGTTTCTAGTCTATTTGCATCAAGTGCTTTAAAATGTTCACTAACACCGAGGCAGAATTATGTACCCTGGCAATTAAAGCAACAGCACACGTGATCATTTCCTACTAACTAGCAACAAGCTGCTGGTGAATGAAATATCTATTGTTTCTCATTACCCATCGACCACTGTGACGAGATCTCTCTGTATAAAGGCAGTGCCTAAGCTATCACCATTAATTATGGAAGTAATATAAATGAGATGCTCTCCACAGTATGTTCTAAATGAAATATTAACAAGGCCAGCGTCTTTGAGCCTGAGAAATGATCCGTTGTAGAGAGGTCGCTATAAAAACGCGCAAACCTAATGCAAACAGCGGGCCAGACATGGGTGCCTGCCTGTGAGAGCTGAGTTCTCGCAAAGTCCATTCTTTTCATTGGTTTCTGGAAGACAGAGTTAAGAGTTAATGTCTTGCCATGATGTGGTCCCATCAGAAGACCCTGTGGGTTTTATTCCACCCCCTCCCCCATGCCTTTCGGTGCTACAGTTGTGGAATATTTACATGACCTCGGTGTAAATGAACTGTCAACCTTAAAATCTAAACAAACAGCTTGTTTGGGGTTTGCCCTGAAATCTGGCTTGCTCGCAAAAACAGTCAGCTCTTGGCTTTCTAAAAGACCCAACGTGGCAGGCCAACTCGGTGGAGTGATTCCGTGCAGAGGAAAGGAAGGGGGGGGGGAGCTTCTGTTTCACCTGTACTGTTAAGATAGTCTCTGCATCATTATATTGGAACGGAACCCATTAATTCTGCCTGGCAATTATTTCAAAGGTTTATTTCAGTATACGTGGCAAATACAGAGACATACATTTATATACAGTATACAGAGCTACTTAGAACTGAGGATAAAGAAGTAGAGTAAAAATGTAAAATGTTTCAAATGAACACAGGCTAAGTATTTTCTTTTACCTCTTAAAACACCCAGCCATCTTTCAGCACTAGAGTCGAGGCGACCTGGTTGGAAAATTTCAGTTTCCAGCCGTCAGATTTGTCCCGTACGGAAGCATGATGCTCTCTTGGGTGGCAAAGTTCTATGGCTCTTCGGCTTCGCCGTTTCGAACTAACCCGTGGAAGCATGGCTACCCCAGTGCGTTTTTCCATCCCAGAGAACTCCCCATTGGAAAAGAAACTGTACTTTGAGCAGTGTGGGTTTTCCGGGCAGCCCTGGCGGGGAATGCCCAGGGAATTCTTCCATGGCTGTGAGACCATCAGTGGTATCCTCTCTTATTTTTAAGGACACCATCTCTCAGGCCCAGTCCTCTTTAGGTTGTTCTGGTGGGCATGAATCGAAGGGGGAATAAGCAGGATTAGAGTTGCCCACCTGGAATGCACCTGTGCTGTTCCTCTTCCTTCCCCTCATTCGGAGGAACCTGGACGCCTGCCCAAAGCAGGTCTACAGGCCTCGGAAAACAGCAGGTCTCAGAAAGATGAAAACCATTCTAAATATTGCGCCTCCGCTCTTTTGAGACCAGACATAAATCTGTCATGGAGCCCTTGCAACATTTATGGCAGGGATTCCGGAACACGGAAGAGGTATGAAAAGGGTCTCATTTATTTCAAGGGAAACCCTACCAAGGTCACTGCACCCTTACATCCTGCTGCTAGCCTAAGTGAAAATCCTCCCGTGCCTGGCCTGCCCAGAACAAACATGGCGTCGGGCCTATTTGGATGGTTGGGATTGGCTGCCTTTTGCTCCGCAAAACTTAAGGCTAGTGAGGACAAATATATTCTTCTGTCTTTAAACACAAAAACAAAACCTTTCCAGCTTTCCGTCCTGAACCGACCAGTCTCTGAACTCGTTCCTGCAAATGTTTCTCAGAGGAATAGCAGTGACGTGCCCCCTGACTTTCCATCTCATTCTACCCTGGTCTCCAAGTCATTCTCTTAAAACTCCATAATGACTCTGCTAGAACTTCATGTCTTTTGTCAAGGGGAATGCTGTGGTCCTTGTAGTCTGACTTGGATTTGGGGACCTATTTGGGATGCCTGAAAACAGACAAGAAAGGTTCTGTGTCACCTTGTAGACTGTCTCTGAATGGAGGCCTGTGGACATGTGGCTTTTTCTTGAAAGCGGTACCACAATTGCTCCCCCTCAAACATTTCACTCAGGAGACCCTTTGAGTTTGGGGCTCCAGCCTGTGCTGGGACCAGCTGCACTCATGGCAATGGACTGGCCTACCCTATTGCTTGGTCCTCCCCTGGAGCCATTGCCATCAAGCTCCCTGCCCCCCAAGGCTGTGTCCTCAGTGTCCCCTGGGGAATGACACTGCTTTACCTGCTGTGGGGGAGACAAGTCAACCGAGTGGAACCTCTGAGGTTTTCCACACTTGAGAACTTGTTTTAGCAAAGAAGCTGTTTCCCTGTGGCAAGAGGAGAAAGTCCATTGCTTTAGAGCAGGACACGTTCTCCTCTGTAGGGCTAAGAGTCCGAATGTGACCAAAATGGATGCTCTGGAACCTTCTCTCAGACTTTTAAAGCCTCCACAGTTAAAAACAGGTATCTGCACATTCCTGATCTTCTCCACTTTTCTCTATTGGAGAAATTGAGTGTGTTTTGTAATCAATGTTGAGAACAGCCTGTGAGCAAAACTCAAAGTACTGGAAAAAAGTTCTATTTTGACGCCAACAGGAAGCATCCACATGTATCCAAGCCCGTATGGTTTGAAGCCTTTGTGGGAATCAATCGTTAGGAATTAATTAATTGGGGGGCAGGGGGAGAATGGGGCATGGGGACCAGAGTTTCCTCTGAACACTTGATGTCACATCAGGTATTGTCTTCCAGAAGGCCACACGCATCTTACATGTATGCGAACTTATAGGATGGAGATTTGCTTAGGTTTCATTGGTCTTGATGTGGTTCAGTTCCTGCACTGAAAAAAAAAAAAAAGTCTAGGGTCCAAGAGGAGCTTGGAGGTGGCATTTTGAATCAGGTGACCTTTTCGTGAAGGTCATTTGCTATTGGATCTTCTGAGGTGGTGCTGAGCCTTCAGTTTTGTTAATCCAAATGGATATAATTTCAATTTCGTTCACTGACTAAACCAACAACAGAAAAAATCTCCTTTTAACATTTCTCAGGTGAAGGCATGACAACCCACTTAACTGCAGGCCACGTTGGGGCATCACACCGTGGCCAGCCATGGCTTGGCTGTGAGGAGGGCAAGGAGGCCCTCATCAGGAAGCTTCTGCCAAGGGGGGAGACCGGCAACAGGGAGCGGGAGATAGGCGAACATCTGTGTCACCTGTTTGGGAAGGAGGCTTGGCACGGCCACCTGATAAGGCTTCCGGAGTGGTTCCGTCCGCGTGGTTATCTGGGTGGCTTTGGACAAGTTGCTTTTAATCTCTGATGCTAACTGGGCTTCTCTGTAAATGGGGCTACATCATAATTGCCTCTGGCCTGGAGAGCTGCGTGGGGGTTGGAAAATCATGCTTATAAAGCTCCCTGGCGGGGCCTGACGAATTATAAGCTCTCGGTACGTGCTATCCACTGTTACCCCTTGAATAGTCCCTGTTGGCAACCACTCGTTAGAAGAGCATGACAATTTGGAGGACAGGGTCCTTTGGAATTCTCTGTTCTAGCGTCTCCCATAATTTAGGTAGAAGCCGGTGTGTTCGTTGATTAGCACTTACTTCACGACTTGTCAGTTCGATTGCACAAGCATCACGGTGGAGGAAGGGGGTGACTTTTTGGCTGTGGTTGCGCTCCCGGGGAAGGCCCCCGAGCCTCGTTCCTCTGCAACCTGCCTTACTCCGTGTAATGAAATACGCGGCACATTTTGGGGCTTAAAAGATTGTTCTCAGATGGGAAGGAGGGAACTGATAACATTTGGGGGCCAGTTTGCTTTCGTTTGCCTTTCAAATCAGAGATTCAAACCGTTATTGTCTTTGGAGGAACAGATGTGTACCAAGGTATCCGGAGATGAACTCCGAAACACGGCATTGAGCTCTTCCAGCAGAGGGGTTACAGACTCTTCTTTCGGGAGTGTTCTTGGGAGAGGAGACAGGGAAAGACAGGGTGTGGAGGCAGCCCCTGATTCCACCCGAGACACGTGCACTCACTCCCTCTTCTCCACCGAGGCCGTGATAAGTCACTCTGCCGCATTCCGGAGCCACCGGACAGGTGGCTGGTTTCGTATCTGGCGCATGTTTGCCTAGCAGACCCTGGCGGAGTAACGGGGACCGCTCTGAGGGTTCCAAGAGGCACCTCTGTTGTCTTCCTGCCATCACTGTCCGGGAATTCAGCACAATAGTCACCGCTCATTTCCAAGAGGGCTCTTCTCCCCCTCCGCCCCCCTTGGGTTTCCAAGCTTGGGCTGACTTTCGTGACGGGTTTCTTTACCCAACTACTTTCTGTTGAGTCGATTCACTCAACATTGGCTGTGTGATGTCCTGGCATCCGTATGTCTATAATAAAGCAATCTCCGAACATCTACTCTGCTTGAAATCATTGAATATACAGATGTTCCGTGACTGTGTGTCTACTTTTTTATACGTCTCATAGTTAAATCTACGGCAAGACAGGAATATATTCTTCCTTTTAAGTAAGCATGCATTTTAAAACAGAGAAACTCGAAAACTGAACGTCGTGTAATATGTGTCCTTATTAAAACGCAAGTTATATTAGAGTTGCTAACCAATGCATCACAAATATGAATATGTGGGGGTTGCTTTTTTTCCCTCTACCATATATCGTCTATCAGAAACCTCTGTACCTTTCCTTTGAAAGAGTCCATATTCATTTGTATTCCATGCTGGCAGCTCCAAAATGATGGCCGGTGCTTCTCAAATAAAGGTTGATGAAAAGCAGCCACTTAACATCTTTATCCCCACAAAGGGTTTTGTGAGGATGGCTCATTTCGATCTCAGGGTCTCAACTCTACATAAACAACTGCTTTTTAAAGCCCACCTTTCTGGAGTTGAAGATTGGGCTGCCAAACTGACAAATGATTCCTGAAAGAGAATGACGCACCCTTATTACCAAGATACTCTTAACTGAATCCCCCAAAAAAGAATCGTAGGTGATTTTATATACACTATAAAGATTGAGGGCATACTTCTCCTATGGCAGCTCACAAATGTTTGACTCGATCCGAAATGGCATTCAGGCGTTATTAAAGGTTCTGCTGGGCTTACCCGAAATTCTCAGTCTTGCGTCATCCACACCCCAACTCGTGCCGTGTCTACAGGACGGGGCCGCTGCACCCCGGTTCCCAGGGATCGCAACTGCCTGGAACCTGTGAGCTTTGGGTGAGCTGTTCTTAAAACTTCACTTAGGGGAACCCACAGCTCCAGCCGGTGTTGATGTGTCAAGGTATCGCTATTATTTTATCACGCTGGATCAGTAAGCAGTGGTGATAACCACCCGGACGTCTCTTCAGATATTTTATAGCACAGTTGTTAACATTATTTCCTTTATATGGCTCTTTCATCTTTTTTGAATTATGTACTGATGCCCCAAAAAGTGGCATGAAAGCCATCTGATGGTGATTAAAGCGCTCTTGAAACAAGTTTTTTTTTTTTTTCATCCGTTTAAAAAATGTTTTATCTTGTATCAGCAGTACCGGTTTATTTACTAATGAGATTTCCCTAATGTGGCTCTGTCTCATTCTGATGATAGGCAGACCAAAAAGCTGATGAGCCAAAAATGAGAACTTGTTATTAAACTGTCATCACATCCGATCGTATAAAGATGTCACTCAGGCTGCCATTGGCACAGCCAAAAAGAGAAGAGAATTCCCCGAGAAGCCAGAAGGGGAGTGGGCTTGGGACTGAAAGGTACGGTCACTACTTAAGTGTCCCGACAAGAGAGGCAAGGGAAGTGGGCACCAGCCGAACCGAGCAAGACCCAGGAGGGTGGATGTGCCGAATGGATGTCGTTCATCTTCAGAGCAGAGGTGGTCTTTGCTTTCAGGGATCCCTACTGCCCCATGTTCTTCTCTAGAGCCGGAGTTACTTTATGAATGCCATTAGGACTGTGGATCACCACCCCGAGCCTCATGGCAAAGGAATCAAAGCCAGCTCTTGGGAAAAGATTGGGCTTTTCTAAAACGTATGGTTCTCGGCATGGCAGCCAAGTGTCGGTTTACACGAAATGAGGTCAACTGCAATTGCTTTCAGATTCCACCGAGGGAAGACGCATGCCCCCAAGCTCCCTCATCAGCCTGATTCTGCATCAATGGACGTGCAGAATTTCTTTGCACAAATGCCATCGCAACAACGCAAGAGCGCAATCCGATACCATTTTAGAAGGTCACAGTGGCAAGGTACTACCTTGGGTTCGGAAGACTTCCGCTTTTCGCTTTCCCGAGCGGCCTGCTTGGATCTTCTCTCCCAGGATGGGTGAATGCTGATATTGTAAGCACACTCGCCGGGGGGGCGGGGAGCCTGAGTTTGGGGATGAGCTCAGTGGGTTTTCTCACCACTTGGGAACTGATGGCAAACCACCCGACCACTCTTTGGTGGTTTTGGCCGCTGCAAAGTAAGATGGAAATCGTAGATAGCCTGAAAATGAAGCAAAACACTATCTCCACCTGAACTCTGCTAAGAATTGAGGCCAAGGTGATATTTGGCTTGAGTTACCAGGCTGAGCCTCTCAGTTCTTCAATTTGTCCTTAGAGGCAGTCGGCTTCCCTTTTTCCCCACATGGCATGAAGAGGAGTCAGATCAGCCGCTCGGAATTCTTTCGATACATGTGCCAGGTGCTAAGCTAAGGGTTATTAGGAATGATAATTCAGTGAGAGGGAATTTGGATGACACACACTTATTTCCATTACACTTGAGCCACACAAATCAATTCGAAAAGAAATAGCCGAATCCAAGAAAATAACTGGCTATCTGGGGAGTGGACGTGGCCAGGGGGTCGGGGAAATGAGACACCCGTTCCCGTTTAATTAAATTGGAGTCATGTCAGGTGTTCGCATTCTGGACTCATGGGACTTGTCCAGCCCAGTCAAGCATCCAGCTATCACTAGGACTCAAGTCGGACGCTCTCCGCTGCTCTCCACTCCACAGTGCTCCCCACAAAATCCTGTCGCTTGACTGCGTTTGACCATTTGCTTTTCAGACCAATCGAAACGTGACCCTAGAACCCGACACTGAACCTCTCTCCCCCCCACCAAAAACAAAAACAAAAACGAGCAAAACACTCAAGTCTACTTTTTAGCACTGTCCTAAAATTACGACACCTGGACAGAAATGCGTTTCCCTCTCAAATATCTTTAGGGTCTTCCCCTAACGGTGACCTTATCCCCATTACCTTTTTCCATCCTCTTCTGCAACCCCCCCCCCATCAGCTGATAATTAGTTGCTGCAGCAAGGGCTGTGATCCACATAAATAATCATAAGATGCCAGATAAACTGTATTGGTTTTAAATTAGAGCCGTGCCTATCGTGTCTCCCTACGAACGCCAGCCTATTATTTTTAATTATGGCTTGCAAAGCAAAGTGATTTCTTGCCCTCTTTACAGCATCCCTGACAGCATCGTGTCAGCCGGGATGATATGGCGCCCCATTGGCACACACATCCCTAGCCACAGCACCAACTGTTACTCAGAAGGTGAATCGAAAGTAATCAATTGTACTCACTGCAACTTACAGTTTGAAGTGGCCTGGGAGGAAATGTACCCCCTTAGTCACCATCCCCTTGCAAATACGGGATGAATAGGAAGAAAGGTTTTCATGGGATCTGGATGAATTACTACACGTGTCCTGTGTCTGCTTGAGACACGTATGCGTGGCAAGAGGAACGTGTGTGGGCGTGTTTTAAACATTTTCACCCGGCAATCCCTTCACCTAGCAACACCGTGGGCAAAAAAATAAATAAATAAATAAAGAGAGGCTCTGGCACCAGGCCCTCCCTGGGTTTTCTGTCTGATGGGCATTAGAGTGGTTGGTTTCATCCAGGCAGAAGTTTCTGGAAACATCTCGGGGTCAAATCACATCACGCATTCAGAAGTCAACGGGTTGGACGAACTTGTTCCTGCGTGTTCAAAGGCATATGCCATCTTTTCTCTTGTCTCAGAAGAGACCTTTGATGTGATCTATTGCAGCGCGTATTTATTTCTGAAGCCTTTTCCTCCACGAGGTGTAAAGCGTCACACCAGCTTTACGAGCAGCGTTTGTGAACTTGCTTTTTTTCCAGGACGGTCACCGCATCCCTTTTACGGTCACGTGCTCAGCTCAGTACCCTCTGCCAGACTGAGATCGGGGTGCAGCCGAACCCGACGCGGAGGGGCTTGCTCATGCCCAGACAGAATGAAGTCAGCTCATCACCTCTTTTCTTTAAAAAATAATCACAATGACAATAACGAGAATAATAATGATTTGGGCCTTCTTTTTCTTTGATTTCCAGCAACAAGGAGCTGCCACCACCGTCTACTGTGCTGCCGCCCCAGAGCTCGAGGGCCTGGGAGGGATGTACTTCAACAACTGCTGCCGATGCGTGCCGTCCCCCGAAGCTCAGAGCGAAGACACGGCCCGCGCCCTGTGGGTGCTCAGCGAGCGGTTAATCCAGGAAGCTCTCGGCAGCCAGTCCGGCTGAGCGCGAGCGGCCGTGAGCGTGCTCGGCACACACACCCGCCCTGTGCGCGCGCTCACTTCGTGTGTGTGTGTGTGTGTGTGTGCGCGCGCGCATAGCTGCCGACGCTGGGCCCCTGCCCACTTACGATCCCGGGCCTTTCCAGGTCCCCCCAGCCCCCCCCCGACCCCCGACCCCAACCCAGATCCACCAGACAAAGGAAGTAAGAGTAGTCACGACAGAGGGAAAAATGCCAAGCGCCGGTGAGAAGCTGGGAATGGCAGGGCCAGGGGGACAATCTCCCTTCTCTGGGGCTGGGTGAGGCCCGGGTCTCTTTGCTTTCCTGGTGGCGGCCTGTTTGAAAGCGAACGCTTAGTTGGTATGCGGGTCCCTTGTCTCACTGCGGAAGCCCAAACAATTCTCTCACACTGTTTAGAGTAGCCAGGTGCCCCCTGTCTCTCCCCACCCTGGCCACCACCACAGCCACGGCCTTACCATCACCACGCTGTAGCCTGGAGCTGGTCCCCTGTTGAGGGCAGAAGAGGCGAGTGTCCGTCCTTCTTTGCTGCCCGGATCCAGGAGATCATGGTTTGACTCGCCCTGACCAAGCCTGAGTGGGCGCGGTGATGACTGGGGACCCTTGTTCCAGCCAGCCAGGAGGGAGGTGACACTTAGAAATGGGTGCCATACACAGAGCGGGTGGGTCACAGAAGGGCTGGCCCTCCCACTCCCTCGCCAAAGCTGCACCCAAAATTCTTTAGAGATTGTAACAAATTCTGCAAATCATGCCCTAGACACCTTGGCAGGCAAGAAAGGAAGCATTGCTTCCGTGAGAATATACAGGATATGTGCGGGAGCAGAGGATAAAAAGTCGTTTCCATTCATTCCTCATTTGCAGTTTCTAGAAGTAACCCGGATCACGGAGGTTCAAGACCTCTGCGTTATCCTGCTGGAGATGTCTGCTTAGACTTCCTGTCACTCCTCCCATCCTATGCTTAATAAAAGAACATGCTTGAATATTATCACCTGAAGTTCGCACTGTTTCTTTAAATGTTTGTTTCAGTTTTGTTTTTTGTTTTGTTTTGTTTTTTTAGAAAAGAAATCTAGAGGAAAAATAAAGCGCTTCTTGTAGACGCCAGGAAAACACCGTTCTTGTTTCTTCTTCTCTGAGTTTGTTTTGTTTTTGTGCTTTGTGGCTGTCTGTGGGCCAAGTTGTCTCCCGCGATTAGCATGCCAGCATCATATTTTCTGTAGGAGAAAGAAGAGAAAAAGAAAAATGACTATTGTTTAATTTCACCTTGAGAGGTTTTGTTATTACTAGCGGGTTATTTCAGTCCTCAATGGCTTGCTCCCCCTGCAATTACCAAGTTCTCGGTGATTAGAGACTCTATCTGTGCATCAGAATGGGGGCGATTGAGGTCTCTTTCTAACTAACCCCCTTTCCCATTCCAGCAGGGATATAGGCAAATCCACAATGGCATGACAGAATGCTTTGGCCAAAATACCAAGCGGTAGGGTACGTGTGTGTATGTCATTGTTCATCCTGACGATGGCAGTTTTGGGTCAGGCAACGTCATGAGTCTCTGGGCCCCTGGCCCTGTGGTACGGGCAAACGCCAGTGCTTTCCAGGGCCCTGAGCCTGGCACATCCTCTCCTCTGGCCACAGTCTCCCTAACAAAATCCTTATGATCACAGCTCCTTTAAAACCATGAACCTGATAATGTCGCTTTTCTGGTCCAAACGCTCTAGAGTTTCTGAGGTTGACTGTTTGCAAAGTGGTGCTCACAGTTCTCCTCCTGGTCCCCACACCTTGGACAGTCCTCTACTACACCGGCTCTGGCCTGAGCCACATGACTTGCTTTAGAAAATTTGAAAAGTGCCTGTGCACTGGGGCTTGCCTTTGCAACTCTGGAACCACGATCAGGTGAATGAGCCTGGGATAGCCTGCTGGACGATGACATGTGGTTGCTACCCTAAGTGACATCAAGCTAACCATTGGACCTGTGAGTGAGGCCACCCCAGACTAGTCAACCCCAGCCAAGCCAACCGAGATGAGAAGCTCCCCAACCCCAATAAGAAGAACCCAGATAAGAAGCTCCCAGATCCACAGAACTGAAAAAAAAATGAAAGTTTGTTATCTTAAGCCACAGAGTTTCATCATTACTTGTTACGCAGCAGATACTAACTGATACAACTTCTCATCTCATTGAGTAAAGTCCCCATTTTTTACCATACCCTAGGGATTCTTTAAACTGGTTCCCAGCTAGCTTTTCAATCTCATGTCCTAGCACTTTCTCCTCACCCGCTACATGAAGCCAATCTAGCCTTCTTGGGTTCCTGAAATATGCCAAGCACCCTCCCCGCTCAAGGACTTTGTACTTGCTGTTCCCTCTGCCAAAATGCTTTTCTTCCAGAGACCTGCATGGCTTCCTTTCATACCACATTCTGGTTTCTGCTCAGACGTTACCCCTTTCTGATGAGGTGATATGCAACATATCAAAGCGAACTGAGGGAGAATGTGCTGCCTGCCTGCCTCCTTGCACTGTTAAGGTTGCCGTGCTGCCTGATTTCCATACGGATCCTGCATCAGGAGGATGAGATGAGGCTTGGGGGAACCTACGGTGAGTATTCCCCCGAATCAAGAACCTCTCGGGGTGCCTGGGTGGCTCAGTCGGTTAAGCATCTCCCTTTGGATCAGGTCATGATCTCACGGTTTGTGAGTTCAAGCTCTGCATCTTCTCTTTCTCTCTCACCCTTCCCCACTTGCTCTCTCTCTCTCTCTCTCTCTCAAAATAAATAAATAAACTTAAAAAAAAAAGAGGCTCTCTAAGTCAGGTAGACTAAGTCTTCATTTACTCATTCACTCAACAAACATATACTCTGTGCTCCATTGTGGAAACCCAGGGTTGAGGGTAACCATAAAAGAATTTACATCTCGGGTCTGTAGGCGTCTTCACCTTGCACGAGATGAGCAAGTGCCAAGGTGAGCAAGCAGGTGGGCAAGAGCCTCACTCCTTCTTTAGCTTATTCTAAGTCCGAGGCTGCTGGTGCTCACCAGAAGCCAGGTGTGTGTGTGTGTGTGTGTGTGTGTGTGTGTGTGACAAAGAGCATATATGTAATATTTATGTACAGGTAATATATATTTTAATCCTATAATAGTGATCCTACCCTACCATTGTCAGGACTAACTGCAGATACTGTGTAGCGAATATGTGCCACTTGCTGGTCTAGGCACATCACGCTCCTTTCATGCTCGCATCATGGGACTGAGGTTTACAGAAACAAAGTAACCTACCGACAGTCCCATAGCTGGGGAGTAGCAGCATCTGTTTTGGAATCCAGGTCTATCACCTTCAAATCCACGCGCTTTCTACTACATCCCACTGTTGAACGAGTAGCCTACCGACCAGCAGTCGATGCGCACTGAATTTATACAACGAGTGAACTATTCACGAAGGAAGATTATTTGGCGTGCTACCCAAGCACGGGACCTGGCCGTCCTCCCGGTGCCCAGCGCCTAGTATAGACCTGACAAATTATTTCTTTACGTGCCATTTATCCCGCGTCAGCCCCACGGACCTTTTCTCTCGTCCCGGTTGTGAATAGGTCTGCATCTGGCCTTGGTTCCCTAGGATTAGCTTCTAATGGACTCAAAGTCCAGAGTTCTCCACCGTTGCCCAGCGCCATGGAATCCACCCAGAACAGGAGGAGAGAGCCAGTTTCCCGACAGCCATCTTCTTGGGAGGCACTCTCTCCCCCAAAGGCAGCCGATTTTCACTTCCATGGCTGATTAAGAGAGACCCCTCTATCAATAGGAAATCAGAAATTGAAGCATCCCCGGTAAAGGCTGAAGCTGTGGCTTGTGGTTTCACTGTTTTCAAATGGGGTTATGGGTGGTTTTGTTTTGAACTTCAGTGAAGGAGGCCTGATTACTTTCATTAAGGTCAGCACCAGGCCAGAAAGCCTTGGCTTGTAAACGGTCTGCCCGTTCTGGTCACCAGCAGGGACCATTTTTAGAAGTTTGCATTAAACACACACACACACACACACACACACACACACAACACATCTAAAATCACGATACTTCTCCCATGTGTTAACTCTTTGTGCCTTTCAACATGCCCAAGCTAGGCTGGTTGGGTTCATTTTAGAATAGTAAGAGATATCACAAAGTATTTTCCACATGATCACTTAAAACACTGCTCTGAATTACGCCTGATGATGAGATAATGTGCTAACACTGAAGCAGTTCTTAAAAAGGGAAAGAGAGGCTCCAAGACCACCATTCCAACACGGACAGTTTCTTCTTTGTTTACTACGTTGGAAGTCTTCAGACTATTGGGTTTCCGGTCCCCTCTTTTCCCTTCTTCCTTCCTCAAATTATCTCATTCCTTAGTTTTCCGTAATTGTAATGGATGCCGGATATATCCTCTTGCGGGTGGGTTATCATTTGGAAATTCGCATGATGGGGCCTTTAGGTCATTTCTAGCTTTTGCTGTTAGAACTAAGGGCTTAATTAGCATCTCTACACACACAGCTTTTCCCTTCTGCCATTTTACCTCCCCAGCATACATTTGCAGATAGGGAACTATTGGGTCTAAGAGCTCTTATTTGACTCTTGCTGTATATTGCCTGTTGTCATCCGGAAGGGCTACAACCGGCAGAACATGCATGTTTCTGTGTTTTTTTTACAACCTCATCGGTGTTGGGTGTTGCCATTTAATTTTTTTTTTTTAACATTTTGACTTCACATTTTCACAATCTGTAACTATTTATACAAAACACTCCCAAGCAGACGGTCTCCTTATTTAAGGCAGGAGCATTTTGTCTTTCATCTCCCCAATGGACCCCGTTCACCATTTTAATTAGAGGGGAAATTCCAGGTGAGCCTACGTTTGGTTTGGGTACATCTTTACCACATTATTCAACCAGCCAATTCCCTGACTTCTTTTCCTCTGTGATCACCGCTGGCGCACTACGGGGACCCCATCTGAATGCCGTGTAAACACGACAACTGAACACTCAAACCTCTTGGGTTCCTTCTGGCTTCTGCATTTCCCCCACGAGCCAAAGGACTAGTCCGCTCTTGTGAAATGTGCCGCGCCACTCAGGTAGACTGTCACACCTGTAAGCCGATCTGTTTACAAGGCCGTGCCCTGCTGCATCTTGAATGGGAGGAAGTAACAGCTGCTTTTCATTTTCAAAATAGATATATGCCACAGGAGGATCTCCATCCCTCCTTCAGATTAAAGAGGCCGTGTGTCTCCTCTGGCTTTCCTGATTCCATGTGATGCTCATGAGAAGTCTGTCCTGTTCTTTGGAGCTATGACCACTGCTTGTCTGACGCTGGACACCCCAGATGAGAAAATCCACTTTTATCAAGTATCGTTGCCCGAGTGCTTGTCAACACTTGGTGCAAAACGTTGAACTGAAACGCTCTGTTGTCCTTTCCCACCTCACATCTTTTGAATTAAACGTCAGTGTCCCCTTTTCACTAGTGAGGAGGACATCTGAATCCTGGGGCCACCCCTTCCGGTGTGATATCGTCCCAGAAATCTCACCTGGCTGAGCCCACGAGGCTCCAAACCACTCTGCATTTGTGGTTTCTCTTGCCCCTCCGATGTCATCCCTCCCTGTTTTGCTTCCTACATTCAGACTTGTTTGGACTCCTCTAAACGGAACAAATGTGGTTTTCATCAGTAGTCTACCTGAACATGGTTTGACTCGTTCTCTACATCCTTAAATATGACTTATGAGATTGGTTTGGGGGGAGGCAGGGAGTCCTATCGCTGTATTTAAATACAGTTCATCCTGAAAACCATCGCCGAATAATTTTCTTTTCAACAAAATTCGTTGCTGTTTTTATTAGAAGTGAAAATGAATCCTTGGCATTTAAGTTTGGTGGAAAAAAATCAGAAAAAACCGAAACTGCCCATAGTCTCACCGCTCAAAAACAACCAATATTCTGAGATAGTTTCTTTGACTCTCTCTTAAAATGCATTTTACACTGTATTTGTATCTTTTAAGTTTTAGCATCAATTAGTTCTGATCATACTCAGTACACGGGTTTATAGATTTCAAAATAAATTCTTGATAAATCTCTTATCAAGACTTACGATCCTGCATTCAGTGAACCGATATCCTGTGGTGGCAAGATCATTTTCTTGTTATTGGAGAGTTAAGTTTCCTCCACGACCATATTCGTTAATATAAATAAAATATAAATATATTTGCATAAGATTTCAGGGGGAGGTGGTTTGGTTATTTTCTTAGCATGGACCCCAAAGAGCATGCAGGGTCAAACAAGTATGGAAATTTTTAAGGCTCCTGGCAAGATGCCTTTTCTGAGCTGCCCACAAGGCTGGTTGGAATCCCTGCCAAGTGTTCTTCTAGAAGAGCAGGTGTGTTTTGACCCAGGTGCATTTGCTGCTGACCAGTTCATTTTCCCCAGATACTCCGCCCCTGGGGCTTGGAAGTGTTGACCTCACTCAGGGCTGCCTGTCAAAGTCCTGGGGCATGGGGGCGCCTGGGTGGCTCAGTCGGTTAAGCATCTGACTCTTGATTTCGGCTCAAGTCATGATCCCAGGCTCATGGGAATCAAGCCCCACATCAGGCTCCACACTGTTAATGCAGACTGCTTGGGATACTCTCCCCCTCTCTTTCTCTCTCTCTCCCCTGCCCTTTCTTTCTCTCTCTCTCTCTCTCTCTCAATAAATAAATAAACCTAAAAAAATTTAAAAACTAAAATCCTGGGGTATGGAACACTCTTTCCCTCTGGAACCAAGACAGAAGAGGACAGGAGCTTTGCGTCAGCGAAATCGAAAAGGCTGAATGTGAAAGAATCCAGCTAAATTTTGGGTCAGCCGGTTTTGCCAGCTTCTGGTAGTGTTACAGTATTAATTGTTCTGCTCTTTCAGAACCTACTGAGAAAGTTTGAAGACTTTCTTGGCGACGCTGGTAAATGCTCAGAATTCCCAGCCTGGTTTTCTCAGACAGAGCTCGCCCTTAAGACGTGGTCCGGGGGAATTTTATTGGTGTGGCCTAGATTTGAAGGATTTTATGATGAAGCACTTGGCTTCTCCCTCTTATTAGTGGCTGCCTTCAAACCCACTTCAGGGAGACAGGCTGAGCAGATCCTTCTAGGTGATTTAGGAAAATTTTCATTCAGATCACCCTTTTTCCCAAACAAGATTCCCTAACCTTCTAGAAGCCTGCATACACATCCCAAAATATTCCCGACGACTTCAAAGCTTCAGCACTCTCAAAACATAGAAATAACAGACATGGAAAAGCAGCAACATACAGCTTTATATTTATACAGTCCTACATGTCTATCTTTATCTCGATATGTTAAATCTCAATGTAAAAATAGGCACTATTAGTGATAATAAGTACTATTTAAAATAAAATTATAGTGAGCATTTTTAAAAATAAAAACCAGACCCTCTGACCCAGAAATTCAAGTTCTAAATGTTAATCCTAAAACAAGACAGTTCTCCCAGCCTGGACAGATGTAGCAGTGTTTGTGAGTATGTGTTTGTGAGTGTGTGTGTGTGTGTGTGTGTGTGTGTGTGTGTGCGCCATGCACACAGACATGTCAAGAGCTTTGGAATCTGAAAACTGCACTAACATACTAATGGATCTGAAAAGGCTTACTTTCGAAAATAAGCAATTTAACGATGTTTAGCCCCAAACCCCTTGAACACAGGTCATTGCTTTTTAAGATACTAACAGAAACAATAGTGTTCTCCAGGACGCAGGTGGAAAAATGTTTTTCTTAGAGCAATAATAATAACGAATAATAATAAGGTTGAGGGATGCCTGGATGGCTCAGTTAGTAAGCATCTGACTTTGGCTCAGGTCATGATCTTGTGGTTCGTGGGTTCGAGCCCTGCGTCAGGCTCTGTGCTGACAGCTCGGAGGCTGGAGCCTGCTTGTCCACCCCTCCCCTGTTCATGCTCTCTCTCTCTCTCTCTCTCTCTCTCTCTCAAAAAATTTTTTTAAAACTTAAAAAAAATGTTGAAAAACTGAGATCAATTGAAATCTCTAACTTGGAGGCAGGCCTCCCTGATTACCACAAAATGATGTTGTGGAAGAAATGTGATTGGCTGAAATGAGGTTTTAACATATTAGGTGGAAAAAATGCAGGTTATGAAAGAGTTGATAAGGTATGATCCCATTTTTGTGAAACAAATGGGCATTTGTGCTTCTGTACCTATAAATTATGTATTAAGAGAAAGGACTGAACGGCGTTACTAACGGTTATCTCTGGCGAGAGGAAACGTAAGTGATTTTTTTGTCTTTACGGTTATCTGCATTTCCCACATTTTCGACAATCCAAGTATGTCCCGCCACATTTTAAAAAGGAAAAGTTATCAAAAGAAAAGGCGAAACGTGCCAATGATTTCGTAGACGTGCCCAGCTGCTTCCTGAACCATTAGAGCACAGCTGGGGGCTGATTCGAGTCCCGTCATGGGTCCTCCAGAAGGTTCTCCGGGGCTGGCACAGTGACACAAACAGAATGGCAGAGGCTGGGGGACTTTCGGGACTGCCTGACACCAAGTACACGCGAGAAAAGCAACTCCATTATTTTGGGTCGCTTCGTGTCTTAAAATAACTGGCCGGCGGTCAGAATGATACTCTCGCGGCGGTGTGTGTTCAAATACCACGTCCCTGTGGCTTTGGCCAGGTGAGTGGCCAAGAAGAGTCTCTCTCCGCCTGAGCCTGACATTCTGCCGGGGCTGAAACACAAGCTCCCACTGTTCAATTCCTCACCTCTCCACCTCCGTGCACTCCTCTTAACCTTGAACATTCACAGCCAGCTCTTGCAGACGCCGGACGGCGGTCCTATGCCAACCCCCCCTCACTTTTCCTTCTAGCGTTGCTTATTAAAACTTTGTACTAAGCAATAAGCCGAAGTATTGATTCTGTCCATCCACTTGATGTCTGCTAATGCAAAGTCTCTTTTAAAATATTGCTTGTTGGAAAAGTAAAGCTAGATATGCTATGTTATACTACATAAATATAATCATCCAAAAAAACCTTGAAAAAAGGATTAGGACGTAAAAATATCACCAGTGGCCATAGAGCTCCTGAGTGGAGAGAAGTCCTAGGTGTGGACAGCCTCTCTTGGAATCTGGACGATAACGTAGGATTTGGGGACTTGCATACAAGACACACGCGCAGTGTGAAGGTAGAAAGGAAGGGCCCTCTGCTCACATTCGGCGCGGATGAAACCTCAAACCTTTCTCCTTAAGCGTCCACTCAGGCTGGGTCGCGAGGCACTTTGCTCCGGGAGACCAATGCGACGGTGGTGGTGGGGTGTGGGTGTAGCTGACGGCCCCTCTCAGGGCTTCGACCCCGGTGCACTTTTGTGGAAATCAGAGCCGGAAGATCACTTGCATCGACTCCCCAGAGGGCGACGACCCCAGCGGTTGTGCTAAGTGGATCCCCTTTTCACCTCTCAGATGGGGCAAGTCGGTAACACCAAGGCAGCATATTAGGTGTCGACAGAGGGATCACGAAGAACAAAAATATTCTTGGAGAAAGAATATGAGGCAGAAGAGAAAGCCTAGTGAGATGGCCCTGGTTTCCGTCCTCACCTGCCCAGTGATGTGACCCTGGGGCATCATTTGCCTTCCCCCAGCGCCCAGGCCCAGGGACTTGTGACGATGAAGCCTGGTTCATAGAAGCAGGTTAGTAACTAATTTAATTTAATTTATTGTTTATTTATTAATTTTATTTATTTAAAAAAAAATTTTAACGTTTATTTATTTTTGAGACAGAGAGAGAGAGAGCATGAACGGGGGAGGGTCAGAGAGAGAGAGGGAGACACAGAATCTGAAACAGGCTCCAGGCTCTGAGCGGTCAGCACAGAGCCCGACGCGGGGCTCGAACCCACGGACCGCGAGATCATGACCTGAGCCGAAGTCGGACGTTCGACTGACTGAGCCACCCAGGCACCCCTATTTATTAATTTTAAATCCCTCCTCCTTAGACCAGAATCACTGTCCTTCCCTTTTGGGAACAGGGCTTGATGGAGCCATAAAAACAGCAGTGACAGTAACAATTGTGGGGGGTGGGCTCATGGATGCTCAAGAGTCATCTAGAAGACAGGCATTTTGCAGAGCATCTCCTTGATGGTCTACTAAAGACCGGCCCCGTCCCTGTATCTGCAGTTTGAGCTCCCGTTGTAGCTGGGATTCACCCTGCACTTTGAGGGGGCTCCTGCTCTGCCGAGAGCACCAGAGCCATGAAACTGTCCGAAAGTTACGAACAGCCTGACCCAGGGCCGGATGCTCTGCACCGGGCAGGGACGGGGCACTAATGGTGCGCGGTATGGAGGGTACCTCGGTCCATCTGTGGACAGGGGAGCGAGGACGAGGCCAACAGAGCCAGGAATGGCGAGTTGCTCGAGCCCTGGGGTTGCTGTTGAGCCATCCAGAGGAGTGGCCGCGGGCTGGAGCTTGGTGCTGCACAAAGCATCTAATGAAAACGTCTCCCTCTGGGACTCCTCTCCTCTCCATTCCATTTATTTTATTTTTATTTTATTATTACTTTTAATTTTTTTAAAAATTTGTTTTGAGAGCGAGAGAGAGCACAAGTAGGGGAGGGGCCCAGAGAAGGAGAGACAGAATCCCAAGCAGGCTCTGCACCATCAGCGCAAAGCCCAACGCGGGGCTCGAACGCACAAACCGGGAGATCGCGACCTCAGCCGAGACCAGGAGTTGGACGCTTAACCAGCTGAGCCACCCAGGTGCCTCACCTCTCCATTTCAGTGCAAGGCGCTGGGTTTTATCCTAACCTCCGGGTGAGTCAGGTCCTAAATTCACTCTTCCATAGAATGAGCTGATTTCTGTGGCTCCGAGCTAGCAGCAGCCTGTGTATTAATTTAACTCCATTTTTATAGGTCTTTTGCATGCCGGGTGAAGCACACGGCACTACCATCTAATTAAAAGGAACGCTTATCAATTTGCAGGATAGTCGCTTATGGGAAGGCATTATAATAAAAACACTACACCAAATCCTCCGTTCTGAAGAGGTAAACATCAATCACCTAGTGAGAATATTAGCATTTAATCATATACTTGCTGAGCGAATCTGTAGAAACGTTCTTGCCTTGAGAAACATCCCCGGTTCTTAAACAGTTAACTCTCTAGAATGGAATTGCACAGAGCCTTTCTGAAGATCGGACGCAGGAGGAGGTAATGACAAGGATAGCTCTTTCTGGCGCCCTAATTTGGCCAGGACTTCTGTCCTTTGGCATGCTAAGGCAGGCTGCTTATGCGGGTACCACTGGCAGCGACAGAGAGGATGTGCAGGATGTGTGACCCACAGACATGACCGAGGCATAAACGCTATGGCTCAGAGACTGTTTCGGCACTGGACCAGACATCAGGCACAGGAAGCCTGGCCTTGACCCCACCCTTGCCTTGCTGGGTGGCCTTGAGCAAACTGGGCAAGCCTTAGTTTTATCATCTGTGAAAACAGACCCACTGACTTCAAAAAATTGCCACAGTCATGAGAAACCTTGCAGTATAAGGAATGAGCACGGGTCAAATCCTGGTGCTACAGGTGATCAACCCTCAGCCAGAAAAAAAATGCCTCGCTGTGTCTACAAAGAAGCTGCCCTGCAAATGCCCACTCCGCATGCTTGTTCTTGGAGACTGAAAAAAATCAATCAAGCAGGGGGAGAATAGTTGATAGTCAGGCTTGAAATGGATGTCAATTTCCCATCGTGGAGTATCCTTTCTAAATCGAACATGCTAAGATGATATCCCGACTTTTCTGAACAAATTGCCCTTATTTAACAGCAGGAGGGTCCCCTGAGATTCTCGGCTGCCCTTTTATTTGGGGGTGAAGTCGAGCACCCTCATCAACTCCACCTCTCCTCAGGAATGTCTTTTTCTAATTCGACAGGGTAGGGCTGCATTCTGTAATATCTCTTTGCCCCCGATCTACAATCACCCCTCGTCTAATGCTGGCTGAGGTTTGTCAGGCTGTGCTGGTTCAAATGTCTATTTTAAATATCTCCCAAAAAGCAAATTAAAATAAGAAACGTCAAGTTCTTCTGTGTAGTCCCATTAGCTTGGCCTCTGGAAAAATAGCTTCCAGGCAGAAAAAAAGGAACAGCCAAAGGGACTGTTCCCACCTGGATCCAAAATCCAGAGAGCAGCCCATTCACTCTGCCACTGGGCTCTTCTGGGACAGGAGACTGACGTCTGCAAAGCCCAGTGCTTTGGGGCGCAGCCTGTTAATGACCCAGGCGAGAGGGAGGGAGATGCCGCCATTTTCGTATTCCGACCCGGTTTCTAGGGTAAAACTGGACATGACTTCTTGCTGCAGAATCTCTTTTACCCTAGTATCAGATAAGTGCCTGAAGGAAGTCCTACAGGAGTGCAGTCGAGATCCCAAAAGCTGGAAGAAGTGAAAATAAAATGACCTACGTCACAGGACAAAAGGCACTGATCTCAGCACCAAGCACAAAGGGAAGATGCTTTGCCCATTTGATTCAAGTGTGGTTTTTGTCTACGCGTCCAGTTATCAGGCATCAGCCCGCCTATCTTCCTACCTATCAGTTCACTCCAACCCATCGGTAATAGGAGCACTCACACGGCAAAACGAAGAAAACAGGAAAGCAAGTATTAGAGAAGTATAAAGATAGCTATGGAGACAATATACACACAAAAAAAACACACAAAGAAAATACACTGCGATCTATTAAAACGGCTGCACCAGCGAGAGATGAATGTGGGGAGATATGAATATAGGCGCATTTCCTTCCTTCCTTTCCACTTATTTGAAACACTTAACACACTTTACCAACTTTCTACAAGAACATTTCCACGTTATTCATGCCACTTTAAAAAAATGTTTTCAACACTTATCTGTTCTTGAGAGACCGAGGGAGACAGAGCGCGAACAGGGGAGGGGCAGAGAGAGGAGACGCAGAATCTGAAGCCGGCTCCAAGCTCCAAGTTGTCAGCACAGACCCCGACGCGGGACTCAAACCCACGAACCATGAGCTCAGGACCTGAGCTGAAGCTGGATGCTCAATGGACGGAGCCACCCAGCCGCTCCTAATGCTACTTTTTGTAACACCTGTATAACATTCCAGAATTTGGGTGTTCCCCAATTGACTTGCCAATTCCCCTATTGTTTAAAGAAAGGAAGTTGGACTCCTGATCCAGTCTGACTTCCCAGTCTGGATCACAGAGAAGTTAACTGAGAAGGCTCGTAGAAACACACTTCACTCAATAGTGGACAGAGGTTTGGGGCTGATGCTGTCCCTGCCTGGCACCCGTGGCCCATAAGCTTTGCGTGAGGTTTGGCTACAGGACAATTAAAAATCAAAAAGTCCAGGTAAATGTGTGTCTGAAGTTATCTGCTCTCTGAAACAAATTTGTTCCCTGAGGACAGCTGAGATTTCCTTCCAAAGCGACCCGTGTATCCAACTTTCAGTAATAGTTGGAAAAATGTTATCGTAAAGACAGGCCATTCTTAATGAGCAACTACCCACGCAGGTTTTTCATGCGATGAAGAAGGGTCCTTGCCTCAATAACGGGAAAGCCCATTTAGAGGCTGCGTCGTTTATTCACTGAACAAACAATTGTTAAGCTTCTCCTAACATGGGTCCCGTTTAATACCCTGTAATACAGGCACGGAAATGTATTCTGTGAGCTCTAGATCTCAGACCGAGGGTTGGAAACAGATCCATAAACTGGTGACTTAGAGACTCTTGCACAGCGTCAGGGGCAACAGTACTCTGGACTCTGAAATAGGGCTTCAGTTTATGGAGATCAATGGGATCTCTTCTCCCAGAGTCTTGCTACCGGGGCAGCGTAAATAATGAAAGCATACATGACGAACGCTTTGATTGGCATAAGCAGAGGCGCAATGGGATCAGAGGAGAGGACCCAGCTCTGCCTTGCCGGGAGGAGACGGGTTGCCAATAAAACTCCCCATCAAAGGTGACACTGACATTGGAAAAATCGCGCAGATTCAAGAGTAAGTATGCAGAACAGAACGGGATTGAATGCTAATGTTTGCTTTCACGCGCTAGTTTAAGAAACTGATCAGACACCTCGCGGCCGCCCAAGACCCTCATGGGGAAGCCACCTGTTCATCTTCGAGGCACCACTGGATCTCCTCACACTGTCCTTGGCTGCAGCCACATCTCCCTTCACACTTGCGTGTCAGTCACACGCAGTGTTTGCTGCAGGGCCTGCCAGCTGTGACGCTTGTTTGCAAGCCACCAAACATCGGTAGTTCAGCCCGGACCACACAATTAACTTCATTTTTGCCCTCAGCCAGATTTCAAACAAAGACCCCAGAGATGCCTGGAAAATTAATTTATTAAAAAAGCAATAGCTCGACAATGTGCATGATGGCAGAAGTAATGAATATGTTCAATATCTTATAAAACAGTTGGCAATCACATAATAGAGCGTTCATTGTCAATTTCGGAGCTTGACTCATTATGCTCAGCAAATAGTTGTAAAATAGTGTATTATTCATGAACCAACATGTGTTAATTACTTTTAGTGCACATTTATTTTTCAAATGCAATAAGAGTTATAGTCATCTAGAAAAGCAACTTATTTTGCTCGCCTGCTCTAGGATGCTTTCAAAGAAAGAGCCACTGCTGTGTTTCTCAAGCTTGAAAATACAAACCAGTCAAGTCAGCACCTTTGTCCCAGCAAAAAACAGGCAGGGACAGCCCCTCCCTTGGACCATCCAGCAGAGGGCTAGCTGACACTACCCTGCCCCCCGCCCCGGCCCCCGATATAGACCTCACCCAGTGCCTACACCAGGCCTGATGGAGATGGTTAAGAAGAAGTTCAGCCACCTGAGTCTCATCATGAACTTGGCCATGGGAGTTGCTTTGCAATGGGATATGAGCAGGCAGACAGGCAGGGGACTGAAACGCTCTTGGGGCGCCTGGGTGGCTCAGTCGGTCGAGCGTCCAACTTCGGCTCAGGTCATGATCTCACGGTTCGTGAGTTCGAGCCCCGCGTCGGGCTCTGTGCTGACCGCTCACAGCCTGGAGCCTGTTTCAGATTCTGTGTCTGCCTCTCTCTCTGACCCTCCCCCGTTCATGCTCTGTCTCTGTCTCAAAAATAAATAAACGTTAAAAAAAAAAAAAAAGAAATGCTCTTGCATTGCTAGATGTGCCTTTTTACACTCCTGCCCTTCACCGTGAGGGAAGTGCTCCCTGGGGAACACTAGTCCAAGGAAAAAGAGAGACACATAAAGTAGACACGAACCTAATCCGTAGCCTGGAGCCAAACCCAGCCTGGATCAGCCGACCCTCAGCCTACAGACAGATAGGTGAGTGATGCTAACGATCGCTGCTTTAAGCTACTACATTTCCTACATTTTGGGGGGGGGGTTGTTATGCAGCAAAAGCTGACTGATACATGTGGCATCTGCAAATTTTACTTTGGGCTGCCCTGGGGGATTCCCCAAAGCAACTGGCAGTCAATTCACCTCTACTTCACCTACTCTGGAGGGTGTTTGGCCCCTGGGGATGTAAACCCAAGAGAGAAACCACGTACGGTGTCGAGAGAAAACAGATGTCTTTCAAATGTGAGCCTCAGATTGAGAACCAGTGGGGCCACTGCCCTGTGAGCCTTGATGTGTATCCAGCTGCTTCCTACACTTGGTGACTCGCTAGGGTAAGGTCACAGGAGGAACGGATTTCATTGATGATAGCTACAATTCTTCGATAGCTACGATTCTCCACCGCAGTGCTGGGAGGAAGGCCACTCTTTATAAACACCAGACCATGCAGCGATGTTATAAGTATTAAATAACAATGGAGAAAACTACCTAGTGTAAAGGTACCAGTTAGTGGTACCTCTCCCATCCCCTGCCCGTCCGGCTGCCCCAGAATCCAGATGTCCCTTCTGTCCCTTTCCCAAGATTCTCTCCTCCGTGCCAGTGCTGTTGCCCTGGAACACCACTGGCCTGACACCCCAACACTTCCACAGTCCGTCCTAGCCAGACCTGGGCTGGTGGGGTTGCACAGCGGGCTTCAGCAAGTAGAAGTTCTTCTAACCGACCATCTGACTTCCAAACTGAATCACTTCCTGGCATCTCTCCCTGCCATAGCTCTGGGTCAGAGGAGTGCCTGCACATCCTGGGTTCTGGTAACCATCCCAGCTAATGTCTGTGTGTTGGCACAGGCAATGTCCTCTGCCTGGAGACACCTTTCCCTCCCTCCCCCTCCTCTAGGTCCACCCAGGTCCACATCCTTCAAGACCCACATCCTGGGAAAAGACCTCCAGTTGACTCCCCAGGGAAAGGTCCAGCTTTCCAGCCCTTTGGTCCCACGGACACCTGGGCATACTTCTGTAGGATTAAGTGAACCAAAGTGCCGTTTGGTTTCTTCTGGGCCGTCCTTCTGTCTGTGGCATTCGTGCGTGACCTCTCTGAGAACATCCACCACGTCACAATCATCTCTGGGCGCCCAGCCCCTTGCACAGCACAGAGACACAAGAGGGGCTCAGAAAACGTGTTGAATAAATTAGTGAATATTCTAGCTGGGGCCAGCTCCTGAGGCCAGACGAGAGGCCCTAGCCTTTGTCCTTGCCGACCCAGCCCGGCTTCTCCATCTTTCCCTTTCTCCCTGTTCTCCAGGTTCCCAGAATTCCCTGTTGAAGATGTGGCAGCAGATTGTAGCTCCTTCTTATTAGGAGTTAAAAAAAAAAAAAAAAAGTACATGCCATCTCCAATGACTCCAAGCCCTCCAGGGACAACCTATGTGAGGTTCACAGAGATAGGGAGCATGTGAGGACATTTCTAATTAAATTCTTTAGTGCCTTCTACTTGACCTCATTTCAACTGTGCCATAAATCTGAAAAAAAAAAAACCCTCAAATCCAAAATTTTAAATAATGCTTATGATTTGGTTTAGAATAGCGACTCTCCTTAGTAATCCAGGAGCTGAACACAGTTCGGTTGCCAGGGTATATTTTAAGACAGGGTCAGTTAAAGGCCACTGACCGTTTCAATTAAAATGTTTTCAAGGATTTCTAAATAATAAACTGATCTTGCCTATAATTACAGATGAAATAATAATTAAAAAACCCCTCGTAATCCCGTGTGTAATGTTACGGCACGATGTGGGTGTCCACGTACCAAGACAAATACCTCCGCGAGACAGGGAGCCGTGGAAACAATTAAAGTATAAATCCCAAGCACCCATTAACACCCAGGCTCTATTAGGCTGACTCTGTCTTTGGTCACATTAAAGCCCCATAGAATTTGCTAGTGCTTGGGAGGGAATGGTATCGGTCCTACTTATATGAAAATGTAATTTCACTCTGTAAATCTCGGCCGTAATTGGTTAATAAGCATACGCTTTGGCAACGTTACCACTGGGGATGACTGGGTGGAGGATTCCCCACCCAACGCACGCGCGCGCGCGAGCGCACACACACACACACACACACACACACACACACAGTTCTTTTCTCACTTCTGACGGTTCTTCCTGCTTAGGGGTTTTCTCCTTGGCGGGTCTCCCAGGATTTCAGAGTGCGGGGACCCGGAAGTCCCAAGCACATTAGTTCCTACTCAGAGCCCTGTTCCTATTCTTCTTCTTCTTCTTCCTGGTCACACATTTACCATCTTGTTGTCAAGATTGCCAGATTCTTCTGGTCCCCCGCCCCCCTCACACTGCCCCTCTCTTCCCTGCAGTCTGTCTTCATGGTGCCATTTTGATCAACCTCCTCATCCCCTTTGAAAAGCCACCAGGACTCCCTTTGTCCCTCAGCACGTCTCTAGCCAACATCATCTTACCCCTCTTCTCCCTCTGTTCTCTCAGTTTGCTGGGAAGCAATGAGCACACCTATCTCATCATTTCATATTAATTTGTAAATGACTGGATGGGCCTATATAAATTTAAAGAGTTGCCTGATTTTTAACAAGGAAGCATTTAACTGTCTGACTTTCCCTTTGCTTAAAGGTCTCTAACCCCACAAATTATACCAAATCCATCATCTGACCTTATCCCTGATTTCATGGGATTGATTCCAGCGACACGGTGACCCCTCACACAGACACCCACCATAGAGGCCTGTAAAACAAAGTTTGAGTCCTCTACTATGCTTGGTTTTTTGTTTTGTGGCTATGTTTAAATATTTCAATACAGTCTCCAGTTTGTTGTTAATGAGAAACGAGAGGGAAAACGGAGCAGAAAACCCAGAAATTGGATAGGAAACCCAATTTCCAACAAGAAATGGTTAAATTTGAAGTGGATTTCAGTGGATGTCTTGGTGCATTGAGACATTTGACATGTGGAAAAATATCTAGTGGTGTAGGAATTCAACACCTGTACTTTGCCCAAGAAAAATGCCAAAGAGTGAAGGTTACCAAAACTGGAAATGCTTTATGCTTATCCATCCACACATCCATCCACCCATCCATCCATCCATCCATCCACCATTCAATAATTTTGACTGCCAATTTGCCAGGTACTTGTTTTAGCTTCCCAGATGGCTCTTGTTCTAACGGAACTCACATTCTGAAGACAGAAGGCAGAGTAAATAAACAAACAAAATCAATCGATAAATAAGAAAACATCAGCCAGTAATAAGTGCTATGAAGAAAATAAATCATGGTGGATGGAGCCCAATGGAGAAGTGGGAGGGGGGACTCCTTTGGAACAAGTGGTCAGGGAAGACCTCCCTGAGTTGGCGATATTTCAACTGAACCAGGAATAAGATTCAGAAAGTGAATCAAAAGGAGGATAGTTTAAGAAGGAAGAAGCTTGTGGGATCAATGGCACATCAACGGAGAAAGAAAACGTGGATTATTTTTATAGTAGTAGTGAACCCTGCATCCACAGAGAGGGCACCCCCACCTTCTCCTCGCTGCTGCCCACGTGCACCACGGAAAACGTGCTCTTCCCTTGGCTCGCCCAGATGAAACCGGTCTGATTCAGTAACTGACACAGTAACTGACTCTTTGCTGAGCTTTGTGAAATCAGGCACTTGGTGAACTGGCATTAGGGAGGAGGGAAGAGGGTTTTTTGCCGCCACAGCCCCAAACATTCTGTGCAAACGTTTCCCGAGGCACCACTTCCCCAGTGGAAGTAATGGGTGGCCATTTGCAAACTGCTTAGCCGTCCTAACCACCATCAACCAACCCTCATTAGCTAGCTGCATCTGGAACAAAGGCACCTTTCCGAAGGCTCTGTTGGTTAAAACGCAACAAAAGTTTTATCTGGACTTGCCCTAACTAACTCCCTTTGGTGTTTTGTATCAAAACTATGCAATTGACACAACGGAAGATGGGGTACTGTTTCAGCACACCCCAAGCAAACACTCACTTGCTGAAACAATTCTGTTTAGAAAACAGTCGCTGTCTACACAATTCTGGAATGAGCTCAAACTCTGTTTCCTTCTAAGAATGCTCGTAACGGCGATTTTCAAGACTTTTCTTAATAGTTCCTGCTTTACCCACCCAGTTTGGGCCACGTGTTTGCTAATCTCAACATCTCCTGACACATAACAATACATGTATTTTTTTTTGTTTATTTTATTCTGTCCCTAGGAAACTGCAAAGAAGTTTCGCCCCTGTGCTTGGATTAATTTTTATTTGGATCAGAATACAAATGCACCACATGTCACATACCTGGGGATTATTTTGTTCCTTAACTTCTCACGGTGAAGACGCACAGACTTATGCAGAAAGGGTTAACGGAGCCACTTAGAATTAAATGGTACTACCTGATCATAAATTTTGCTTTTTGTAATAAAGCAATTTTCTCTGCGTTGCAGTCTTACGAATATGATACAGTGTCTGAAATAATAACTCTATTTCAGGCAGCCCGGACTCTCCCCCTTCTCTCAGCTAATTTCTTACACGATTCCCCTGGTTTTACAAGTATTTTTAATAGGGTGGATGTTCCAGATTCTTCCACACAGTCAAATCCTTTCATAATCAGAGACTTGTTTTTCCATAGGAATTTAATTCCCTCTGCAGAATTGTAACGTGGGTTGGCCTGATCTGGTTTACATTTTCTGACATGTTTTCCCTCCCCTGAAGATTAACTTAACTATCATTTGGCTCCACTGCAATCCTTTTCATCTCATTTCCACTTAAAAAAAAAAAAATCTGATTTCATTCAGTAGGGTATCTTACACTGTTTTCTGAAGATAGGGATTCTAGTTCTGGGAACATGCTTGGTTCCTGCCAAGTGTTTCTGACTTGGATTCTAGATGATGCTCAGATTGCCTGAAATTAACACGAGTCCAAGATCCTTTAAAAACAACAACACTCAGCCCGGTGAATTAAGCACGTGGTCAAGTCAGTAACATTTTACCCAAAAATTCGGTGGTATAGTCATTTATCATTAGGAACAAAACACACTGAATTTGGTAAGACAGTTAAAATATTTCTTTTAATTATCTAAAATTCCATTACTTCTCTTCTTTAGACTCTTTTTCATGCCTTGGGATTCAGCTAAAAAAAAATCTCCTCTTTGGAGATATAATGGGTTCCTTATTACTCCATCCTTCTTCCTTCTTCCATCATAGATCCTAATTACGGTTGCTTTAGTTTTTGTGTGGTCTGTCTTAGCCGCCACTCCACGTTCTATGAGTCGGTAACATAATCGTTGCAGAACGTACTGAACCCAGACGAGTGCCTGACATAAAGCAGGTGCTTAATAAATATTTGGTAAATTAATAAAAAAAAAAAGCAAGCCTCAGAGAGGGGGCATTTTCTCCTCAATTCTCTGATCTGACTTCGTACATTAACTGAATTGGCCAGTGACCGGCATGGCGCCATTGTTCTATTCCCAGTTAGCAGCTGGCAATGAACTCTCACTCCTCTGCTGCTGCCATTTAAAAACTTTTTTTAATGTTTATTTATTTTTGAGAGAGAGACAGACAGACAGAGTACGAACGGGGGAGGAGAGAGAGGGAGACACAGAATCTGAAGCAGGATCCAGGCTCCGAGCTGTCAGCACAAAACCTGACTCGGGGCTCGAACTCATGAACCGTGAGATCATGGCCTGAGCCGAAGTCAAATGCTCAACAGACGGAGCCCCCCAGGCGCCCCGAGGCCATTTTAGAAGGCAGAGTTTTCGCTTCTCCGACCAGAGGTGTTCACATCAGCTCCCTCCCAGGTGGGGAAACTCACCACCGATCTCAGGCCTCCAGGGTCCCTCCTCCCTTGTGGTCAGGCTCCGGGGCCTGGCCCTTAGAGCACACACATTGCTCAGAGCTATGGAAACGTGCAGAGGAGGCTGTCCAAGGAAGAGAGAGGGCCACGATTTGCATGCCACACGTAAGGCCATCTACGGAAAGCCAAAAGTGTCAAAGCAACCACTCAACGGCTCAGCTGTCTCCAATTTGCCAAAAGTCACCTGACCTCTTTGGGCCTCAGTCTTTCGATCGCCAGAATGAGGGGCTTGGACCCTGTAAACTCCGTATTGTTTCTCTCTAATGCGCTAGCCTTTTGCAAGTGCTTCCGTTATAGCGAGGGGCCGCATTTCTTCCTCAGGTGGGCATCAGCCCTTACTGTGGCATTTGGAGGGCACTCTACCTCTGCGTGGTGGGAGCAGTTAAAGCCCATAATTCCATGACGATGAGCACCAGGTCTGAGGTTCTTGAACAATTCACGTCTATTTATAGAGAATCTGGGATCCCATCCAGCAGTCCTGCCGATTGCATCAACCAAATAATAAACGTGCTTGAGAAATCCGTTACGTGTCAGTTCCATGAGCTTGGGTTACCAGCTCACCTCTCATGGCTTGTTAGCCTGGCTGGCTTTAGGAGGGTGGCCAACCATCCTGGTTTGCAGGGACTGGGTGGATCGCCAGGACTCAAGGCTCCCAACGCTAAAACTGGCACACTGCCAAACGCACGGCCATTGGTGACTCAGCTCAACTTACCTCTAACAATGCTATGATTATCACATCATTAGCATCAACGATTAAGAGCTTACCATGTGTTACCTTTATAAGGACTGTACCAAGATCATCAGACCTTCACAATAGCACTTTCTATATTAGAATCATCCTCTTTCATAGACGATGAGACAAAGATTCAGAAGGGCTACGTGATTTTCTCAAGGTCACAAGGCTACAGAGAACTCCAAACCCTGACCCACCTGACCTTCCACTTTGTGTCAAAATTGGAGATTTGAAAACTGGATGTTTTCATAAAAGACTTTAAAAAAAGTTTTTAAGATTTACAAAAATATTTTTTTAATGTTGATTTTGAGAAAGAGCGAGGACAGAGAGAGAGAGAGAGAGAGAGAGACAGAGCATGAGCCGGGAAGGGCAGGGAGAGAGGGAGACACAGAATTTGAAGCAAGCTCTGAGCTGTCAACAGAGCCCCATGCGGGGCTCAAACCCACGAACTGCGAGATCATGAGCTGAGCTGAAGTCTGACACCTAAATGACTGAGCCACCCAGCCTCCCCCCCCCCCAAAATTGTTTTTAGTGTATATTTATCTTTGAAAGAGAGAGAGACAGAGTGCGAGCAGGGGAGGGGCAGAGAGAGAGGGAGACCAGAATCCAAAGCAGGCTCCAGGCTCCGAGCTGTCAGCACAGAGCCCAACACGGGGCCGAACCCACGAACCGTGAGATCATGACCTGAACCAAAGTTGAAAGATTAATGGACTGAGCCACCCGGGCGCCCTCATGACAGACTTTTAAATACAGAGAACAAACTGACGGTTGCCGGAGAGGTATTGGGATGGGCTAAATGGGTGATGGGCATTAAGGAGGGCACTTACTGGGAAGAGCACTGGGTCTTATATGTAAGTGATAATCACTAAATTCTACTCCTGAAATCATTATTATACTTTATGTTAACTAACTTGGATTCAAATTTTAAAAATTCATTAACTAAAAAAAATGAAAACTGGGTGCTTCATAACAGTAAGTAATAATTGTTAATTGCTCCTCGGTGTGATAATGTTATCATGGGTACTGTTTTTTAAAAGTCTGTATCTTTCAGAGACACATTTAGAAACATTTACCGGTGGAAAAAAATATCAAATAAAACCCGGGTCAGTTAAGTCTTATCAGGCTCAATTTCCCAAGAGTGATCTCCACGAGCACCAATCCCACACATCAAAATAATGCCCAAGTGCCAAACTCCGGGCCCGTGCTGGGTCTGCCTCTAATAAGCCAGGTGACCTTGGATGAGTCACTTGGTCCCCTTTGGCCTCTAGATTAAGCAAGTGGACATGATTATTTCCATGCCCATTCTGTGTGCTTCTTAGGCTGAGTGATGTCAGTTGCCTGGGTCTGGTGGGGCAGTTTTCTGTACGAGGGTTCTTTGATAGACTATAAACTGTGACTGATACGTATTTTCTGATTTGCCTGGGTTTAGATATAATCATCACAAACTTTTTTGGGGGGGAGAAAAGTCCTGATATTCAAACTGCTTAGTGTTTATTTGTTTAGCCATGGAACCTTTTCTTCAAATGAAATATTCCCAGATGACGAACTTTACAAAACCTTTAAAGGGAGCGGCTCTCGTGTAAAAGAGAGCCAAGAATCCCCAAAATAGCATTTTTTGGAAACTTCCCGGTCTAGGCCATCCTAGCCAGCATAAATCTAACAAGACTGAAAGAAATGTTTAGTAATGCAGTGATTACGTGAAAAGGGCTGAAGAATAAATAAGAAAAAGGAAAAAAACAACAGTGGGCCATTAAGTATCTGTGTCCTCAATCTATAGCATGAAAACAGCCACAGACAATCCAGAAAAGAATGGATGTGGCCACGTGTGAATTTCACATACTTTTCAAGCGTCACAAAATATTCTCCCTCCTCCTTCCCCAACCATTTGAAGAGGGAAAAACTGTTCTTAGTTGGTGGGCCATGTAGAAACAGGTGGCAGGCTTGACCCCGCACATGGGCCCATGGCGTGTGGACCCCTGTTGTAAAGCCTCGTCATTCATAGGAGACACCGAAAGGTGTCAGGAGCCTAATGTCGAGGCTTGCCTCTAACAGTTATCCTCTGCACATTCGTGGGAGAGCGATGTAAGCCTTGTAGGCCTCAGTTTCCTCAGATGTGAAAGGGGCATAAAATACAACCCAGGGGACCAGGGATATATGGGGACTCTCGACACTTGCCACGCAGTATTGCAGTGAACCGAAAACTGCTCTAAAATATAAACTCTATTTTAAAGACCAACAAGTAAAGCCTATTTCGTGAGTTTATTGTTAGGATTGAGAGCGATGCGACGAGGAAAACTCTTAGCACCTGCCGGGCACTCTTAAACCGTTATTACTCAGCCCTCCTGGAAAACACAGCCCTGCCCTTCTCGGCCCCACTCCTGATTTAACCTTCAAAGAGCTGTGACCCCGGCATGCCAGAGCCCCGAGCAACGAACTGGATCCTGGGCTGGTTTGGGCACAATGAGCTGACCTAGAATCAGTGTGGATGAAACTCACAAGTGAACCCCCCTCCTGCCTCCCATCTCATGACTGGCTGAACTCTGGGGCCTTTCCCCTGGGCGACAAGCTTGTTTTCCTTGTTCTGCAACTTTTCCCAAAGGTCTGGGCAGTGTTCGCTGAAGCATCTTTATCGCTCTTGCCTCCAACTCCTGCCCTGGTTTCACCATCTTGGCAGCGAGATCTATATATAACCCGCTGCCGAGGTCGCCGTGGCCTCCCTCCTCCAGCCACCTCCCTGGGAGGTGGGGGTTGCATACACACACTGATACTATTCACTTTCCCACTCCTTACCCTAGGCCCCCGAGCTGCTGCTTCTCCGTGCATCTCTCTGTCCTTGAAACGTGGAGCCTCCCGTTCCTGGCCTGGCCACGCCCAGCCTGTCCCGTGTGCAGGACCCCGGGTCTGGGCTGCTTCCCACTCTGAGTCCTGTTAAGTTGCTTCTGACCCCTTTACTGGGATCACCGAAAGATGCCCGGGGATTCATCTCCTTCTCTCTTCTCTCCCCCAGACCCCACCAGAACTCCGCCCACGACGGCTGGCTCTGTGCATTCGGAATTCAAGGCACACGCCTATCCCCAGTCAAGCTCATCGCGCCCCTCCCATATGGCTGGGGCATCTGTAAGATGCCTCCGCAAGCCTTTTAAAAATAACTCTGACTAAACTTTCCTTTTTGTTTAAAAACTAAAGCGCATCCTTGTATATTTACATTATAAAAGTAACCCATACGCCTTATTCAAAGTGCAGAAAAGTTGAAGAGAAAAATAATCAACCATGCCCTTATTCGGCATTTGGAAATGATTTCCTACTGAAGGATTTAGAGGTATTTCCGGGCGTAGAGTAGTGGATGCCGATATAGTCATTTAACACAGTAGCACCAATATTTTTCCGTTATTACTCTCCTAGTGAGCATCACTCTATGACTTCATAATACTTCAACCAGGGATCACATTATGTTGTATTTAATTGTCTCCGTTTTATTGAACATTTGTTTCCAGAATCTACCATTATAAATAATACTCAAAACAACATATTTGTGCATAGATGCTTTTTATTGTATCTTCAATTACTTATTTATGGGTGATTGCTACCGATGGAATAGCTATACGAACATCTTAAAGGTAGTTATATGTTTTTTTAAGGAAACATGGTCAGGGTATGCGTCGAATGATGCGCTCGGTACTGACATGCTGCCTTTTTCCGACGAGTCTAGAATCTCGGTCTTGGACTGCTCCCCCAGAATAATCCTCAAGCAAACTCCCGCCCAGTTGGCCACCTTTACACCAAAGCGTGCTCTTTCCTTCCCTTTCAGCTCACTTGCCCGCAAACTGTACCGGATGGACTACACGGACCAAGTTTTGTTCCAGAACACAAATACCAGCTCGAGCGTATATCATCTCGCCTGACCTTTCCGAGTTCGTCAACTTGTCTCTGATCTATGGCAAAAACTGCTTTGTTTTAAGAAAAATTCCAAGAACGGAAACCCCAAATCGGCTCATGTGGTGCAGCCTTTCCCCCGGTAAGCGAAGCCAGAATATTGTACTGCTAATGCCTTTGGGAGGTCAGCCGTCACGCTGCTCTGGCCTCTTGTCTGCCACTGTTTGCTGGTCCAGTTTCGTGTGTCCTGAAAATGTCTTCTTTCTTTTTAAAAAAATGTTTTTGATGTTTATTTACGTTTGAGAGAGAGATAGAGTGTGAGTGGGGCAGGGGCAGAGAGAGGGAGACAGAGCATCCGAAGCAGGCTCCGGGCTCTGAGCTGTCGGCACAGAGCCCGACGCGGGGCTTGAACCCACGAACTGTGAGATCACGACCTGAGCTGACGTCAGACGCTTAACCGACGGAGCCACCCGGGCGCCCTGGAAATACCTTCTTTCTGAACGTACCGAGGGCTGGATTGTTTCCAGGCTTCCGGCATCCAATCAGGTAACTGCACACACACCTCCTCAAACACACCCGGCCACGTCCAAGTATACGACTGACTTCTGCAAATGATGGGTTGACCTCAATCCCAGAAGGGTTGGCTTTTTTGCCTTTTCTGTCAAATTGCCTGACTGGTTCTGTGACACCAACCTGTAGCACTCCCTCTGTGGGACAGGTCTACGGTGTAAGATTCCGGGACACGACGGTTATGAGAAGTGACTGGGGTGCCCTCTCTTTTCGCTTTGGGAGACAGCAACCTCCTGCATCAAGTGACAGCAGTGAAATTCGCTACCTGCCTCCTTTTCAGAATGAATAAAAACCTGATCCATCCAGAAAATCCATTCGGAACTGATCTCCACGCTTTTATATTTAGGCAGCATTTACCTTACAGCAATATCAAATTTGCTTTACTGCCGGAAGGGGCCTTGGAGCTCATCTTGAGAGTCCGTTGGAGATTTTAGCTGGGGGTCACAGGCAGCCACACTTCTAAACTCTTGACTGATGGGCCGTCCTTGGTCTGGGGAAAAGATCGTCTTCAACTGTCGGTACAGATTTAAGGGGGGGTCGGGCAGCGTGGGAGGGAAGGGGGCCCTGCTTGGCCGTTAGCCGTGGCCTCTGGGCCTATGAAGACGGCGACTGATGAGTGGTGGCTCCCTGTCCTCACCTGTGGGCGGGAAGAGGACCCGCTCCCCTGCAACAGTTTGCTGTCAGAGGTGCATCTGTCAAGGGCTCTGCGTGGCACTGGGCGCGAGAGTGGACCAGAGCTGGGAATCATTATCATCGGCTGTGCGGATCCCCTGGTGACCGCAGCGGCCAAGAGGACGATGAACGTAGGCGGGTCACCCCCCCCCCCCCCCGCAACCCGTGAGCATCCATTTCACTCGCACTTTACAGGTGAGGACGATGAAGTGCAGGTGACTTGATGGCCGACCTGAGGTCATGTTGGGACTCAAACTCAGCTCTCTTGACCCCCAGCCCGGTTCTTTCTGTTCCCCTGCACTGCCTGCCAAACATTCAGGCCACCATCCCGCCCTGCGGACGAGGACACACTGGGAGGCAGCAGAGTAGCTGGTACAAAGACCTACAAGTCACGTCCCCAGCGTGAGGTCGGAACCGCGGACGTGGGTCTCTGGCCAAGGACGGCTGGGTTTCCCTGGCGACCTGACCACCCTTTCTGAGTTGCGGACGCCGCTTCCCGGCTCTGTTCAACCATGCCCAGCGGACCCAGGGGTTCGACGCACCATTCCCCGCCAACCGTCTGGAGGAAACTTTGACAACACGCGTGTGAGCCCTAAAAATATCTCCCCATCGGCGCTCACATGAGTCTACACATGAGATAAAATGTCATAGAACATTAAAAAAAAAAAAAGCGCACGTAAAAACTGTTGCAATCTGAATAAGGTCTGTAGTTGGCGAATAGTATCGCACCGATGTTCATTTCCTGATTTTGCTAGTGCACTGTGGTTATATAAGATACGATCGTTGCAGGGAGCTGAGACCTTTCTGTATGTACTATTTTTGTTGCTTCTTGTGACTCTAAAACTATCTCAAGATAAAAAAAAAAAAAAAATTAAAAATGCAAGTCCCCGTGCCTTGCCCCATCCTTCCGGAAATTATCCTAAGGAAATAAAGATGTGTACAGAAACAGTCCTAACACCTACCGTAGGAAGTTTTAAAGTAAATTCTCATCCAGCTAGTCGCTGGAGTACTGAGCTTAAGTCGCCCAGTGCGGAGGACGGTGGTTACAGTGAGGGGCGAAGGCGGGCTCTGCAACGTTGGACCTGTGGGACCGTACGTGAGCTACTTAGCACCTCTGTCCTTGGACTCCTCATCTGTGAAACGAACGTAAGGTCTAGCCCGTCGCACTGTTTGTGTTGAATCTATACATGCAACGCATGTGTGGAACAGAATCTGACAGCTTGATGTGCCCAGTAAACGTGAACAACTATGTTAAAGAGCATTAATGATACGAGAAAATGTTGCTATTAGTGAAAATCGGAGGCTATAAAACTATATGTAAAATATCGATGTTCTTTTTTTTTTTTTTTTCAACGTTTTATTTATTTTGGGGACAGAGAGAGACAGAGCATGAACGGGGGAGGGGCAGAGAGAGAGGGAGACACAGAATCAGAAACAGGCTCCAGGCTCTGAGCCATCAGCCCAGAGCCCGATGTGGGGCTCGAACTCACGGACCGCGAGATCGTGACCTGGCTGAAGTCGGACGCTTAACCGACTGCGCCACCCAGGCGCCCCTCGATGTTCTTTTTGAACGACACAGAGATGCGCGAGGTCACGACAGGTCGGTCTTACCAAATATATTTCCAAAAATAATTCAATAGCACTAGGGGTTTGAACTTCTCAGACGAGGATAAAAGGTGACCCTTGGATAAAATGAGAGGAGACGTGATGTTACCTCAGCCGCTCCGTGCTTAAAACTTAAGTTACTGGGGCACCTGGGTGGCTCAGTAGGTTAAGCGTCTGACTTCAGCTAAGATCCTGATCTCACTGTCCTTGAGTTCGAGCCCCGCGTCGGGCTCTGTGCTGACAGCTCGGAGCCCGGAGCCTGCTTCGGATTCTGGGTCTCCCTCTCTCTCTCTCTGCCCCTCCCCCACTCGTGCTCTGTCTCTCCCTCCTTCAAAAGTAGACAAACAATAAAAAAATTAAATTTAAAAAAATTAAAAAGTTACTTCGACACTGCCCGTGAGACCCAGACATCAGTTTCGGGGATGCCCTTGCTTCGGTAAGAAAGAAGGGGTGCATGTAACCCTCTGGATGCACGGTTACTGGTTATTTGCTATCGCTACTCTCAGTGTTACCTATGAGCTCTGGGGGCCCCCAGTGCACACGGCCTGCCCATAAAACATGTGCCACGCTCCAGGGACTGGTAAGATGCAGTGTCCAGGGAGCTGGCCCTGGCAGGACGGGTCAGTCACCCGCTCCTTGGAGACCAGGGCCTGCCCCAGCCTCCACACTCCCATCCCCGTTCCCGGCCAAGGGACACAGGCTAGCGAAGGGGGGGCTGCCCTCTGCGCTGCTCCAGGGAGACGCTTCTGGGGCCCAATCCCATGTTCTTGGCTTTTACGCTGTCCTCTTTTCTCCTGTAATTGGGCCAGCCCACAGCGGCTAGGCTTCTCTCCTGGGGCCTGGTTGTTCTCATGAAGGTCTCTCATGGGCACTTGTGGGCACTCAGGCCGCCTATTCATCCTTGTCCGGGGTTCTGGCTCCTTCTCTAACCCTATCAATGACCCTCAGCAGGCTCTGGAAAAGGAACAAGGGGATGCCAGGCCCTCGGGGTGCAGAGGAATTTAGGGGTCAGGCCCCCGCATGGCTGCAGTGGTTAGTTAGGCCAGGCAGGAACACAGAGAGCTTGTGTGATCTAAATAGACACCCCCTGTCCCTCCAGGAAGCTGCCCCCGCCCTGGCAAGAACACGCTCAAGAAGCCCCTTTCCAACTCAAGGTCTTCCAGCCTGGGTAAGGCCCAGATTCAGTCTGCCAACCTGGTGTCCCTTAGCCAGAGGAGTCGAGAGGAGATGGGGACACAGCCTCAGAGCTGACTCCCCATTCCTGGAGGACCCCAGCATCCACCACACCACGCTAAAGGGAGGGAAATCCCCTCAGATCCCATTTTGGAGGTTCAAAATTCTCTCTATTCTCTACCCTCACAGGCACCCCCTAACTCCTGGGACGAGTGTCTACTTGGGGCACTTGTACACTTCAAAGTCACCAGTGGCTTTCCAGGGCATTTGGAATAAAAGCCGAGTCTTGGGGCGCCTGGGTGGCTCAGTCAGTTAAGCGTCCAACTTCGGTTCAGGTCATGATCTGGCGGTTCCTGGGTCGAGCCTCACATCGGGCTCTGTGCTGACAGCTCAGAGCCTCCAGTCTGCTTCTGATTCTGTGTCTCCCTCTCTATCTGCCCTCCCCCACTTGGGCTCCGTCTCTCTCTCTCTCTCTCTCTCTCTCTCTCTCTCTCTCTCTCTCTCTCTCAAAAATAAACATTAAAAAAAAAAAAGCCAAATCTTTACCAGGCCTACTGCTTCCTGCCTCCTCTTGATTTGCCCTCTCCCTTCCTTGAGTAGCTCTGGTCTCTTTGGCTTCCTTTCTGCTCCTTCAATGTATCAGTCTCCTTCCCAGCACAGGGCCTTTGCACATGCTGCCCCTACTCCCGGACAACTTGTCTCTCCTACCTGTCTCCCCACCTAGCAGCATGGAGTCCTGTCATTCAGGTTTTATCACCTCAGAACTTCACCGGGGCCCCGCAAGGTCACCCCTTTCTTCATAGTCCGGGTCACAATACGTAACTGTACGACGTATGTGTTTGTTTGATTGGTGTCTACTCCCCTGCACCCTCCCCTTAACTGGGAGGTGGGCTCCAAGACAGCTGAGCCTGTCGAACCATCCACACATCTCCCCAGGGCTACGAACAGGGCAGAGCATGTAGTAGATACGGAAGGAGACAATGGAAGAAAGAGGTTTCCCTCGGTGGCTCTTTGTTGCACGGGACAACCTCCTTCCCTAGAGAAGGTGGTGCCTGTCCTGAGGCCTTGGGACCAGGGTGGGGGGTACCGGTGCCTCTGCCTTGGCCTCTGGCCTCTGGCTGGCAGCATGGGAGGACCCTATCGCTGTGATCCGGTGGGTTGGCTCCCAGCTCCCGTGGGGCTCCCCACCCGGCATGGGGCACCTCGGGGCCCAGGCGAGGGGAGGTGAGACTGGACTGGGGCAGGGACAGTGTGAAGGAGCAGAGGGGACAGTGTGAAGAAAGCATGAGCTACCAAGAGGAGGCAGGTTAACGCAGCCGGACTGAGGAAACGGCCTCCCTGCAGACCGTCCCAGCGAAGGTCATGCTACCTGCCCTGCCCTGGAAGAGAATCTCCTCTCTCTATGCATGTTTTCATCTCTAGGCGGAGAAGAACCGGGGGAGGGCATGTACTTTCTAAATGACTTGTTTCTGTAGAATTATTCATTTCGAACTTCTCAAAAGAGGCAACACTGTCCGAAAGATGCCGAGGAGGTGATAACAGGGAGGGGCCGGGCATCCTGCCCGCCCCCCAACCAGGCACCGCCCATAAACACTGAGGTTTGGCCGAGAGCCTGAGTAGGACCGTAGGGGCCCAGGCAGGCTGCTGGGCTAGGCGGGGGGACGTGGTCCAGTCCTCCGTGGCCAGGCCTCTAGTTGTGGGTGGGGAGGCAAAAACGTAGGTGGCACGGCCCCAGCCTTAAAGGGCCCAGGCGGAGGGGCAGGCACGAGATGAATAAAGCACAAAATTGGCTGAGAAGGACGATGGCAGACATGGCCCAAGCTACCCAGGTTTAACTCTAATGGGGACAGGGGACCAGGGGTCAGGGAAGATGATGTCCTGGTGGACTTGGAACAATAAAGATGGTTTAGCCAGGGGCTTATGTGACAAGGGTGGTCCTGGCAGAAAAAAATGAACAGGTAAAGGCAGGCACGTGGGAAGCGACGTGTGCATTGCGGGCAAATGGCCCGGAGCACTGTGGGAACTACAGGCCCCAGGGCATGGTGGGAAAATGGCGTGAAGCAATGTGGGAGCTGCGGGCCACGCGCAGGTGGGCACCAGTGCATTGTGGGAACCGTGGGCCGGGCGCTTTGAGGGCACCGGTGCCTTATGGGTGCTATGAGCACAGGGAATTGTGGGAATCCTCTGCACAAATTCTGGAATAAGGGGGTGGGGGTAGGGGTAGGTGGGCTGGAAAAGCGGGAAGGGTTATTTAGTACAATTGGGGTTTTCCGGCCCCTTTTTCTCTTATTTGGGTTTCTTCTTAATAGCTAAGAGGAAGTTAGTTAAAAGCCTGCATGCACTTGACTCTTTTCTCTAGAAACTCTAAGAGGGCAAGGATTTTGCCACTTTTGAACTCTATCCCCAGTACTGCCGGGCACATAGGAGGGGCTGATGGTCATCGTCCGGCGACATTGCCCGGGGAAGGTAGCATCATTGCCTGAGAGCCTTAGATGTCTGCAAATGTTCATTTTATTACTTAGGTTAAAAAACCCACACTCGTCTAATAGTCAACTGACCTCCAATCTGTGACTTCATGGATGATAGTGCTTGGAGTAAGGCCAAGTGGGGGGCGGGGGGAAGTGAACTCTTTTGAAGAAAACCTTAGGTGTGACCGACGACAAGGTCCAGGTGGGAAACAACCCGCCCCACCCAAGACTGACAAGACCAGATGGACATTCTGGAAAGGTGACTCAGGCAGCAGTCCGGCGTGCCAGGATAAGGGAAAAGGGTAGAGAGGCTATTCTAAGGGGCCCGAAGACAAAGTGCGTGTTGAGCCAGTGGAGTGTGGTGAGGGGCAGTGGGATGGTGGGAGCTGGCAGACCCTGATCGGGTGTGGAAACTGGGACAGGGTAGGCGGTACCGTGGTTCCCACCTGTATCTGTCTCAAGACTTAGCCCAGGACCTTCCACACAGTAGGTGCTCAGCAAATACGCGGTGAGGGACCCTGTGAGTGGATGGATGAATCGCTGCAAGCCTCCTCACTCATAATCCGCAGGGGTTTCTCATGCCCCCATGGAGGGGGGCAATTAGAAAAGGGTCAGGGGGCATTGTAGAGGGTTGGCCAGCCCCCCACGGCCCCACAGGCGCAGGGGAACTGGCTTCCTGCCATCCCTCGGGGGCTTGGCAGACTGACAGGTTCACAAGATGGGCAGGTCCCACAGCAGACTGGGAAAGTGATAAGGGCAGGGCCTGGCCTGAAGGACAATTTCTTTGACACCCCCATTAGCCCTGTCTAGGGCTTAGAGGGCCGGACGAAGCAGGTTCTCTCCTGGCAGGGGAAAGGGGGAACCAAGGACTCTGCTTCTCCTTCGGTTGCTCACACGGACCTGCCAGGAGCCATTCCGGATTGGCCGCAGGAAACGTTCTATACGTATGGGAGACTCCGTGTTTCTTCCTCCCAGGAAGGGCGAGGGCGGCAGATGTTTCTCTAGAGAGAAATCAGTTCCCCTCACCCCCATCCTGCAGTCAGAATAGCAAGGCAAGGGGACTAACGTTTGTGGGGTTCCACTACAGTGTCAGCTTTCCGCGTTAGGATGTCATTGTCATGGCAACAATGCAGGATGGGTGTTTTTCGCAGAGGAAGCCTCTGAGGTTTGGAGAGCTGAGCTCCGTAGCTAAGGCCATACAACCAATACGTATCAGAACTGGAATTTGAACCTGGCTCTCCAGCATTCTACAACTCGTGTTCTCTCGAATACAGCCTTTGGCTCTCTTCAAAATAGTCCTCTGGGCTCTGTGCCCAAAGCAATAGAAGATGTAGACCAAGGACATCAGACTTGGGACAGAAATATTCCGGGACATTTTTGTGGCTGAATGCTCTGGACCTAGGGGGAGAAAGCCTTCAGACAAATCTGGTAAGACAAGGGCCCGGGCAGGCATCTCCTCTGTTCGTTCCACCCAGCGGGAAGGGTGCTCCAGGCAGAAGGCAGAGCGTGTGCCCAGGCCTGGAGACGCGAGAGCGGAAGTATGTTCGCTGCTGTTAGAGCAGAGCAAACAAATGAGGAATCGGTAGGAGGTGTGGCCAGGGGGCTGGGCTGGATTCCTGGACCCTTACCGTCATACTCTTTCTGGAGTAGACTCTGCCCTGAACCAGGCCATTCTCCTGGGTGCCCTGGAAAACGATCCGGTGACCGCGCTCTCCCGAGCGCCTCTGATGATAATGGGGCTCAGCCCGGAGACCATGCGAGTGGGTGACAGACTCCCAACTATCAGAGGCTGGCATACTTCCTCTACAAGCCAGTGGGCACACGGTATCGAAGAGAAGGGAAAAAATAATCGTAGCAGTGTCTGAAGAACTTAGACACGGTGTCTTGCTCTCTCGTAATGTATGTTTCAAGCAGCCTAAGGAGTAAAAAAGTCAGAATCACACGTCTCCTGCTGCTCGTGCAAAGAAAAGGAGCCGAAGTTCCAAGGCAGCCATTTCACCCGTAAGATGTGTGATGTTGGGAGTCGTAATAAAAAATAAATATTTGGTCTCCGGGCCCTCTTCTGGCACAGGGCTCCTAAAACCTTAGGAATTTCCCGGGAGGAAGGTGATATAGGTGTCATTTGTTACGTTAACGACGTGACCTTTGGAACCACCTAAGGACGGGGCTGGTTGCCAGGAGAACTAACCATGCGATGGGAAGGTTGGAGTTTTCAGTCCCTCCCTCAACTGCCTGTGAGAGGAGGAGGCTGGAGTTTGAATCAATGGCCAATGGCCAATGCCTTAATCCATTGTGACCATAATGAAGCCTCGGTGAAAATCCCAAAGGACCAGGTGTGGAGTGCTTCCTGATTGGTGGACAGCTTTCAGAGAGCTTTCTGATTGGTGGAGACAATATTCACAGTGCTTCCTGATTGGTAGACAGGGTTCGAGCGCTTCCTGATTGGCTGACAGGCGGAGATTCGGGAAGAGTGGGCTCTCAGAGACCGTGGAAGCTCCACCCCATGTCCCTACACCTTGCCCTATGCATCTCTTCTACTGGCTGTTCCTGAATTATATCCTTTTATAACAAACTTGTAATCTGGTAAGCAGAATGTTTCTCAGAATTTTGTGATCCCCTCTAGCAAACTAATGGAACCCAGGCAGGGAGTCATGGTAACCTCTGACCTCTAGCTACTTAGTCAAAAGCCTGGGTGGCCCCTGGATTTGAGACTGGCATCTGAGGTTGAGGTGGGGGGGACAGCCTTGCAGGACTGAGCCCTCAACCTGTGGAACCTGACGCTGTCTCTGGGTAGATCGAGTCCTGAGTCGAATTGCAGAACACCCGGCTGGTGTCAGAGAACTGCTCGGTGGTGTGGGAAAACCCACACACACACACACTGGAATTGGGTACAGAAATAGAGACGTGACTGGTATTTTCTGTACTAACACAGCGTGGCCAAATGTCAGTGCCAAGTCATTCAACGCGCATTACCAACTTCTTCCTGTGTGCCAGGAACGGGCCCTGCCCCGGAGGACAAGCAGTGAACCCTGGAGACACAGCCTCTCACTGAGCTTGTAAGTTAGGTGTTAAGCAATCACACTCGAGGAGCTCCTTGGCCAAGGCATTGCTACTTTTCCACCTGAGTCTTTTGGCCCGCGAAACGGGGGTTATTTTGTGAGTGAAGTCAAGAGATGGCTGGGGACTAGTTATATAGGGTTAGAAAGACTAAAACGGTTCATGGAGCCATATCATTTGACTTCCGCCTCTGGCTACTCTTAAGACATTATCTCTTTTCACATTCTCCCTAAGAAATCCAAGAATATTTAGAGCTGAGGACAGAGTCTTCCACCCTGAAGCAGCCCAGGCAGGACCATTCTGAAATTTAACTTTGTTTCCTTATGCGTCTCTAACTATATCTCTCTCTCTCTCCCCCTCTCTCTCTATAGATAGATAGATAGATAGATAGATAGATAGATAGATAGATAGATAAGATAGATAGATGGATAGATAAATTTTTTTGCAGGATACAGAGACTGCTTTCTTACTTTTATTTTGTTTTCTCTCTTCCTCCTGCCACTACGGGTCAAAGTGTCTACGCTACTTTCCGAAGCACAGGTTTTTCAACATGTTCTCTCAGGGATATACGGGAGGGAGGGAGGGTGTCTCTTCGACTCTAAGATTCCATGATGAGGAGCCTGGAGATTCTTGGGAGTTGGCTGCCTGTCCGATGCTACTCTCGCGACTGCCTTCTCTCTGACAACTCACACTTCGCAAGAGCCCCGCTCCTAGGCTACACAGCAGGTTTCAAGGTATTTCGTGTTGGTTTCCGACCACCGTTTCTAGGTGGTCCCAGACCTCTTCATTCCTCTGGTCTCCTGAAAGGCTGGTTCTGGCACCTGGATGTTTGTTTCCTCCTGGAGGGCCCCAGGCCCACCAGCAGGCACACCAGACATGTGCTTCACGTCTGTGGATGGACGGGATCAGGGGGAAACACCTCTGGTCTGTGTCGTGACAGACAGATGGCGAGAGGGAGCGGATGCGGGATGGAGAGGTGGGGAGACAGGGCTGGGAGGTGAGAACGTCTGAAGTCATTCCCCATCAGCAGGACTCTGAACGGAAAACTCTTTGTAGAGGAAGAGATCTCAGCAAGCCTGTAATCCCTCAGGCCCATTTGACAGAAAGGAAGGGGAAGCTTGAGACGCGAGACTACAGTGTCATAAATGCCAGAGCTGGGACTTGAACCGAGGTCTTCTGCCTCCCAGTCCAAAGAGAGAAGAGACCAGAGGAAACCCCCAGGGGATGTGGCCAGTGGTAAGGGAACAAGAAGAGCTGCTGGCCCTTGAAAATCACCATTGCCTCGGTCACTCAGCCTTTTCAACTGCATCCATTTTATGGGTGAGGTTAAATAACTTGCTCGAAGCTTCCCACTGAGAACGCGGCAGAGCCGTGATTGGAACCCCAAAGCCGTGGGGCGCCCGATGGCAAATGTTGCCCCCAGGGGATCAGACAACATGAGCGTTGTTTTGCTCTTAAGACACAGTCATCCTCTCAGAGGAAACCAAACCTTCCTCCAAGAACACTTCCCTGAATGCGCCAAGCCACAAAAGCATCTTCCTGATGCCGATGTCTGAACTCCTAGGCAATGTGCTTTCTCCCACCTTGTTTCCCACGGATCTGAACATCCACATCTTAAAGTTGACCACTGCCTGCTTCAGACTTCCTGGTCCCAGTTCCCCGCACCCCTCACTTCCCACATTTTAATTCAATACCACACTCTTAAGAGATGCTCAAAGAAGATGTGCTGAGTCACGGGGGAAACTCAGAGGAAGAGAAACCATGGGAATAAGGACTTGTCTGTTACTGATCCTTGACCTTCCATTGAGAAGCTCTAAGAAAAAAAAAAAAAACCAACCGATTTTAAAATCAAGATGACTTTCGTCATCTGCCATTGGGGAGAATACAAGTCAAAGCCCGTAGGCCCACGTGGATATTCCAGAAATGGACTGTTACCTCCATTGGTTGATTAAATTAGGATGTGTTCCCTCTGCGTCACCGAAACTCCTTACGTGTAAGATAGTGGGCGAAACGTCATGGTATAAAGATAGTCATTTAATCCTGACTGTAAGCCTCAGGCACTTGTCCCCTGGCCTTTCTCAGTCCTAAATCCCTTAATGTTTTCACCTGGTGCTCACTTGCCAACACTGGGTCACGGCAATGACTGACACCTGCCCCACCCCACCCCGCCCCCCCAATCACCTCTCTCTTTCCTTGGGGGCTCTAAACTTGACCTGTCAGCCCCTTGACTCTGAGGGAGAAGTGAGCTGGATACAGAGACTACAGCGTGGGGTGGCTTAAAAATTCAGGATTCAAGGGGCGCCTGGGTGGCTCAGTCGGTTTAAGCGTCCGACTTCAGCTCAGGTCACGATCTCGCGATCTGTGAGTTCGAGCCCCGCGTGGGGCTCTGGGCTGATGGCTCAGAGCCTGGAGCCTGCTTCCGATTCTGTGTCTCCCTCTCTCTCTGCTCCTCCCCCGTTCATGCTCTGTCTCTGTCTCTGTCTCAAAAATAAATAAACGTTAAAAAAAAAAATTAAAAAAAAATTCGGGATTCAAGATGAGCACGGCTGGTCTAACTGAAAATAACCTGGAGAAACTATCAGCCCAAACTCTCAGCTGAAAGAAACCCAGCTCCAGAAGCACCATCACAGCAGGGAGCCCCCACGTCACCCTGAAACCAGGACGGAAGGCCTGGAGAACTAAGTCTCCAGTACCCTGCCGGTCACAGAACAAACTCACTCACAAGCTGGACGGCCCCATTCCTCTGCATCGGGGCTCTTCCTCTGTCACTTCCTAGCAGCATAACCATGGGCACGTCACTTCCCCCTTTCGAGCCTCCGTTTCTCTCCCTGAGAAATGGGCATACTGCTCAGGACCTCTTTAGAGGGTAGCGGTTGAGACAAAAACCCTGCGATGGGGCCTGTTCCAGGCAGGCGTTTGATTTTAGCTAGTTTCCATTCTTTCAGCCTTCACTTGCCCAAGGGCCTGGGGAAAGCCACTTTAATTTCTTGGTACCCCAGGCTCTGTCCCCGGTGTAGGGCTTGTGGAGATCTGCTGATCACCCCAAGGTGTCTTGTGGGAACTGAAAACAGAGCCCGACTCACGGAACGGAAAATGGGTCAGGCCCAGGGGCTGTTTAGCCGAAGAGTGGCTGCTAACCGCACCTTACGCTTCTGCCTTAGGATCCGGAGGGGGTCCACCCTCCCCCTCTCGCCGGCTGCCCCCAGGGCTGAGCCTCCAGTGTCCAGGTTTGAAGGTGGGTCACCTTGGCCACAGATTTTACATGTTTCTCTCTCCCTGGCAAATGGGGGTGTCAGGGGGTGTGTGTGGCAGGGACCTGAACCACAGCTCCCACACCAAGAGTTTTATTATTATTATTATTATTATTATTATTATTATTATTATTTTAATCTAAGAACTAGTTGTGATTAATAGCAGCCTGAGGTTCTGAGGTTCCTGGTGCAGAAATAAGGTCACGGTGAAGATATGGCCGTTTTGAAACCCTGGTGAACTTCAAGGACCAGCGCAGAGTGGTAATCACTCTGGTTTTGGCTCATCTTCCTTCCCTGTGGCCTGTGACTTCAAGGCCTGGGGCTGTCCCTACCTTTCAGACTTCCTCTCATGCAAATTGCCCCAGGCAGGGGTGTGTGGGGTTGGGGGGGGGGAGGGTGCTGGCAAAAGAGAGGAGAGAGCAGAGGGAAGTAATCAACTCCAGCCTCCCCAGACCTACTTTCTGTCTCATAGGCAGACCTCTCGGGGGTCCACCGGAGCCCCACACGGCCTCAGTAAGGGCCTGCTTGCTTCCACTAAAGTCCCAAATCTGGAAGCGTGGGCCTGGAGGTACACCCCATCCATCCATCTCTCAAGAAAGAAATGCATCCATCCCATTCAGAGAAAGATCACAGCTCTGAGGGGCTTATGGGTTTTCCTGCAATCTGGTCCTCTAGTCATCCCACCTCTGTAGAGTCTCGAAACTGCCTCTTCCTGACGAGTGGGGCCGCGGGAGTAAGGGCCTAACTGAGCTCACAGGCGCAGAGACCGGCGATCACGGAGCCTTTGGGAGACAGGGGCTCGAGGGAGCCCTCCCAAAACAGGTCCCCTTCCCAGCCAGCCCCCACCGAGGACATCGCAGCAAGAATCATCCCAACGGAGGAGTGCGCGTGCTGACCCAAAGGGTGCAGGGGCTTTTCCCTTTGCTGGCTTCGGTTTAGTGGGACACATTTCTCGAGAGCCCAAGGCACCACGGTTGCCCTTGCAGGAAGGAGAAGTGGACAAGGTCCCAGAGGAGGGCAGGCCAAGAGCCGGCAGTCCCGCCTCTGTACTGGGTCTGTGAGACCTTGAGGCCTTCAACCTCTGGGCTTGGGGCCTCAGTTTCCCCATCTGCAAGCAAGCGTGCTGGACGACAGCAACTCTCCAGTCCTCTATTTCATCGGCACGCCAGTAAGGAGAGATCTGGTCCTGGCCCCACCCTTGCCTTAGGCAGGACTGACTTGTTCCCAATAAAAAATCTCAAATCCAGATTCAGCGGCTTTCTGGCTCAACCATTTCTCAAGAAATAAATGCGCTGGTGACTATGGGGAGAACGTCCAAACTGGCCCTGATTTGTGTGGACTGACGCACGGGCCCCTTTCCTGCCGAGCTTTCCAACTGGCTGAGTGACTCCCGTGTGGCTTGGGAGGCCTCTGCCCACTGGGATTTGGAAGTTCACGGTGAAGTCTTGTGAGTACGACTCACCGCAGGGTCCCTGCCACTCCATTTATAAAAGGGACACAGGGGCCTCAAAAAGCCCACAACCTCCACAGGTTTCTGTGAACATTTCCAACCCTCCTAATGTATGCGAATAACTTAAAAATATTTTTTTTTAACATTTATTCATTTTTGAGCAAGGAAGGGGCAGAGAGAGAGAGAGAGAGAGAGAGAGAGAGAGAGAGGGAGACCCAGAACCCGAAGCAGGCGCCAGGCTCGGAGCTGTCCGCACAGAGCCCGACGCGGGGCTCGAAACCACAGACCGCGAGATCGTGACCCGAGCCGAAGTCGGACGCTTAACCGACTGAACCACCCAGGCGCCCCTGTAGGCAAATATCTTGAAATCTCAGAATACGCATAAAACCCTTCAGTGCAGCAGAGCGAGTGCCCGGTGACCTTGGCCAGGTCACGTAAAGCTTTTGGGATGGCATTCCTTTGGCTGCAAAATAAAGAGGCTGAGCTGAATCACTCAATCTCCAACATCCCCCCCCACACCCACCCCGCCTCTATAATGATGTACATATGAGGAGACGGCCACAGGCTCTGGGTAATGAAAAAAATAATACGCACGAGCCCTCAGTCGCTTCTTGCCCCCTCATACCCAGGTCTGTGGATACGGACTGACAGTTGGTGTGGATAGAGGGCCTTCAATATACATCTCTATCAGTAGACGTCTCCGTGGCTAAAACTGTCCTCAAATGTGACACGGGGCAAGCTGTGATGTCACTGTGGGTTACGACTTGTGCTCTCTCTCCAGCTTTCTTGCTTCTGTTAGCCCGTGGGACTAATTCTTTTCTTTCAAACATGTCCTCAGTGGGGAAGGAAGGAGCTCGGCGGGAGACCCAGAAAACTCAAGGGCGTCTCGCGGCACACGTGGGACGTGGCGGGGAAAGAGCTGCGATCTCAAAGCCGTAGAATAAAGGGTGAGGGTCTACCACGTTCCCTGCAGGCTCAAGAAGAGCAAGCCGGGGGGCCATACAGGATGGGGGGCCCCTCAGTGGCCTCCAAACCCTCCAAATAAGTCTGCTCCGAGAAACAAAGGGGCCTTGTTCTCCCAGAGAACAAGCCTGTGAGCCGAGGCTGGAGGGGAGAGGGCGGGCGGGTGGGGGAGAGAAAACCTTGGCCCGGGGAGCAGCAGCAGGGCGGGGGGGGGGGGGGGGGGCAGCCAGGGCGTCTCTGATGAAAACGTTCAGCTTGATGTGGCCTCTCTGGGTTCCTCTGAACACGCTCAGCGACAGGCACCGAGCAGCGCCGTCTGTGTTTGAAGGTATTTCTCTACAGCAAACACCAGGCGGGGAAGAGAAAAAACCAAACCACTTCAAGTGGATTTCAATTCTGAAAGACGCCACATGAAAAGTGCAGAAACCTAAGCCCCCTGGAGTCCGGGCCCAAGAGGAACAGAGCCAAGGGGAGGGTGCCGCCTGGCTCCCCAGCTGCCCTCTCCCTGGCGGCCCCAAGCGTGCCTGAGGGGCTCTCACCTCTGCACCCAGATTCGGATGCGCTAAGAACCGGACCACGGCGTCGCCCCGTGCGGAGGCCCCAAGTGGGACAGCTTTCATTTGTCACTGGGCCGTCCCACCCTGCCCCGAAGGCCCCGGGACTTGGGGTAGACCTGGGAAGGGTTATGGCCTCCAGCGAAGACCCCAAAGCAGGCCAAGAGTCAAGAGTCTTTGTCACCTGTAACTAACGGAGCTGCTCCGGGCCACCCGCTGTCCCATGGAGAGGGGCCCCCGGCTATTTTCTCCCTATTGCCTCGTGTCTTTGCCTGCTGCCCTCTGCTCTGACCTGGTTCCCTTCTCTGTGTTCAGAATTCTCGGGCGCGTCCTGGTCCCTTGGACTTGGTGCTCCCTCACTAGCTCCCCACAACTGATGTCAGTCGACTGGCCCTCTGCCAAAAGCTGATCAGAGGCCCTAAAACTTAGGGTGCAATTATTTTGTCCCTCTCCCTTCACCTGCATTTCACACAACCCAAAATGTTTCAAAATATGGCACCATAATGCAAAAGGAAGAACTATGTTGAAATCAAAATAGGGTCCCTCTGGACGTATCGATCGTAAAGGCTGCAAAAATTCACCCACGTTGAAATTCCTTTTGTTGTTTTGTTTTGTAGTGTCATTGTTTTGGCCAAGGCCCTAAGTTCGATTCTCAGGTTATCCAGGGCCACTCTCCACTCACTATTCCTTTAAAAAAAATTTTTTTTAATGTTTATTTATTTTGAGAGAGACAGAGAGAAAGGGAGGGAGAAAGGGAGGGAAGGAGAGAGAGCATGAGCAGGGAGGGACAGAGAGAGAGGAAGGCACAGATCCAAAGCAGGCTCCAGGATGGGAGCTGTCAGCACAGAGCCTGACGCAGGGCTCGAACTCTTGGACTGTAAGATCATGACTTGAACCGAAGTTGGACGCTTAACCGACTGAGCCCCCCAGGCGCCCCTCCATCGCCTATTTCTAACCACATGGGAACTTCCTGAGGCCCTGAGCCCTGCTGGGCACCGAACAATCCACTGGCTTCTGCGAAGGTCCGAGCATGGATCCAAGCTCAGACGGTGCAGAGAAAAAGCAACCTATTCCTCAGAAACGGACTGGACTTTTTACCCTTTGTGCTGTAGCCACACAAACCCACTCTCCACTTCTCTCGTGTATTAGATTCCTACGGCTGCTGTAACAAATCCCCACAGATCTGATGCCTTTAAGTAACACAGATTTATTATCTTACAGTTCTGGAAGTCAGACGTCCAAAACTGGTCTCACTGGACTGAGATCACGGTGTCAGCAGGGCTGTGCTCCTCCTTGAGGCTCTTGGAGAGAATCTCTCTCGTCACCTCTTCCAGCCTCTGAGGCCACCTGCATTCCTTAGCTTGTGCCCCCTTCCTCCATCTTTAAAGCCACCAACATCCCCACTCTGACCTCCTCTTCCTCCCCCTTCCACTATAAACCACCCCTGCGATTACACTGTTCCCACCCAAATAGTCCAGGATCGTCCCTCTATTTTAAATTCCATAATGAGCTACCTTAATCCCCCTTTGCTGTATAACACACCATATTCACAAGTTCTGGGGATTAGGACACAGATATCTTTGGGGTGTCATTATCCATACGCAGGTGTCTGTAGCATCGAGCTGGGTTCCAGCTACTTCATCTGCTGTGCCCTGAATGTTGCGGCCCCCCTCCATTTAGTTGAAATTCTAATCCCCAATGTGATGGCATTTCAAGGCGGAGCCTTTGGAGAGGGATTAGTTCACGAGAGTGGAGCCTTCATAAATGGGATTAGTATCCTTAAAAAAGGGACCCTCCAGATTGCTCTCTTGCCCCTTCGACCATGCAAGGACACGGTGACAAGAGGGCCATCTATGAACCAGGAAGCACGCTCTGACCAGACTCTACTTCTAGCGGCCCTTTGATCTTGGACTCTCCAGCCTCCAGAACTGTGAGAAACCAGTTTCTTGCTTAAGCCCCCCTAGTCCAGGGCATTTTTGTCATAGCAGCCTGAATGGACTAAGACCTATCTTTTTCATTTTCACGTAGATCCCCCCCCGCTCACACCCCCCCCCCCACCTTTGGCTCTCTGTCTTGGCAGAGAAACAGTGAACATCTACGGTTCACAAAGATTCAGGAGAATCCGGTCTCTGGGCCACTGGCTAATAATGCGGACACCCACTTTACCAAGGGAGATCGAGAGTTAGCAAGTCTAAAAGAGGCCCAGGAATCTGCGTTTTAACCAGCCTCCTAGAGGATTCGAATGCAAATGGTCTAAGAGCCACACCCTGGGAGACCATGGCGTCTGGGGAGCCACGGACAGCACATGGATTTGGGGATCATCAGTCCAGTTCCACGAAAGAAGCCTGCTTGTCCAGGGCAGGACAGTGGCCCCACCACAGGCTGGCAGTCACTGCAATCTATAGTCCAGCCTCACACGGGTCGCCTCTGGAGCCCAGAGAGAACTCAGGAGTTTGAGCCTGAGAGGCAAAGAATTATTTATGTGCCATGTGCACCCCCAATGCTGCCAGATGAGGGTTGATCAGAAGGCTAGAGCCTTCTAAGGCTCACTAGAAAGGGTCAAGACCATGGGTTATCTTCATACGGAGGAAATGTGTTTTGAGTAAAAATATTCTGAACAGTCCAACATGGTATACAGGAAAGGATAAAGACTTTGGGCTCCAGCCAGGCTTCAATTCACGAGTAGCCGTGTGACTTTGGGCACACTGCTTAAACCCTGTTCACTGGGAAATAAATGGCTACTATTACAGGTAGTAATTCTAACTGAGATGTATGCTATTCTGACGTATGGAATGGGCAAAGTAAAGGCCTCATCTCTCTGCAGAGGAAAAAAAAATAGTAGGGATGTCTGGGCGGCTCAGTCGGTTGAACAGCGTCTGGGTCTTGATTTTGGCCCCGGTCACCATCCCAGGGTCACAGAATCAAGCCCCATGTTGGGCTCTGTATGAAGCATGGAGCCTGCCTGAGATTCTTTCTCTCTCTCCCTCTGCCCCTCCCCCACTAGCACACTCTCCCTCTCTCTCTCTCAAATAAAAAAAAAATAGTAGTAATTAATATTTATTGAGAGCTGACATGACTGTCACTCTGTCACTTTATCAAAGTCTTTTTTGTTCATTATATATTAGCTACTCATAACTCTAAAATGAAAGTGATATAATAGTGCCAACTTCATAAAGAGGAGGCAGCAGAGACATGGGCAGGTGAAGTGACTGGCCAAGACTCACGGGCCTAAGATGGGACCCCAATTTAGGGACTGAGTCTAGAGGATGCTTTCGTAAGCAGGTTGTCGCGAATAATTCACACTTTAAATTTCCTGTCCCGCTGTCAATCACGGCTTCTTTTTCTGCTTTTTCATTTGGAAAATATGGTCATTGAACAGATAGAACCTACGGCATCATGATTTTCTATTTCCATTTTTGGTGAGAAGGGACAATAAGGGGGAAACCATGGTGAGATGTCTCTTCTGTCCAAAAATTGAAACAAAGGTCACTGGCTACCTTATGTTGATTGAAAATAATAGCATATGAAATGGGCCACAGATCCCATTTTGGAATTTATGTGCAAGCAGATTTTATCCAAACAGTGTATGTTAAGGGACTTTTTATATAGCAGGTCCTCGACCCTTTAGACTGATCCAAATAAATGTTTGAAGTGGGCCTCCTTGGGATTTGGGGGCCCCACCACAGATTTGTCATCCAAGAAAGGAAGGTTATGAAAGGAGCTAATGTTTACCCAGTGTTCTGCGGCTACCATTTTTCCGTCTTTCTGTCTCTTGAACATTTCCCTGGGGAGAAGTCTACATTACACAAGTCAGAAGGAGCTTGGGAAAGCATCAAAAAGCACAAATGTGTGTGTATCATTAAAAAAAAATCTTTTTAAACTTTGGATAGAAACCAAAGTTTCGGGTGAGTCCAAGTGGAGGATATGACTGAGACTGGGCAGCCCCATCACCACCCCTTAGCACCAGTTTGAGGTCACTGTTCTCTGAGTCTGATGCCCTGCCTCGCACTCTACAAGATGATGGTGATGGTGGTGATGACGATGGTGGTGGTGGTGGTGGTGGTGATGGATGGTGATGGTGGTCTTGGGTATTGGTGGTGATGATGGTGGTGGTGATGATGATGGTGACGGTGGTGGTGGTGATGGATGGTGATGGTGGTCTTGGGTATTGATGGTGGTGTTGGTGATGATGGTGGTGATGATGATGGTGATGGTGGTGGTGGTGGTGGTGATGGATGGTGATGGTGGTCTTGGGTATTGGTGGTGGTGGTAATGATGGTGGTGATGATGGTGGTGATGATGATGGTGGTGGTGATGGTGGTGGTGATGGTGGTGATAATGGTGATGATGGTGGTGATGGTGGTGATGACAATGGTGGTGGTGGTGGTGGTGATGGATGGTGATGGTGGTCTTGGGTATTGATGGTGGTGTTGGTAATGATGATGCTGGTGGTGGTCTTGGGTATTGACAAAGATAGAAAGAGGGATAAAGCTTCCATATGTGTTTCTTAGGGCCACACTAACAAATTAGCACAGACTTAGTGGCCTAAAGCAGTAAGAATTTATCTTTTTCACAGTTCTGGATGTCCAGAGTCCAAAATCAAGGTGTTGGTGGCACCACATTCCCTCTGTAGATTCTGGGGGGAATCCTTCACTGTCTCTTCCAGCTTTTGGTGGTTACTGGAAATCGTTGGCTTTCCTTGGCTTGTAGCTACATCACTCCAATTTCTGCCTCTGTCCACAGGGCCTTATCCCCTCTGTGTGTCTGTGTATCTAAATCTCTCCCCATACAAGGACACCAGCCATTGGATATAGGGCCCTCCATGATCTAGTATGACCTCATTTTAACTTAATTACATCTGCAAAGACCTTATTTCCAAAAAGGTCAAATTTACAATACCAGGGACTATATTGTCAGCATATCTTTTTTTTTTTTTTTTTGGAGGGGGGATACAGTTCTACTTACAATAGCGTCTAACAATACTTAACATTCACTGAATACTGCTTTATGTCAGGTACTGTACCCCGCATTTTACAATTATCAAATAGATCCATTTGACATTGCCGCATTTGTAGGTTATAAACGGCTGAGTGTCAACAACCTCACGTGGCTAAACTTAGTATTATCTCATTTAGCCTTCTGGGATTAGTATCTGCTCCTACTATGCTCTTCCTGTTGTATCTGCTGACAGATGAGGAAACAGAGGCACCTGTATTTGTCAGGAAGGTGGAACAGTGGTGGTTTTAAGAATCACAGAGATGAACTGGAGGAAGCTACCTACCTCCTCTGAGCCTTAATTCCTCCATCTATAAAATCAGACAAAAACTCTTTTGTGATGAGGTTTTGTATGTATAAATACAACAGTCACATCAATGATTTGGAGGCTAGAAAAAGCATCTTGCAGGGTGGCTTTAAGTGCGGTGTGTGGTCCCGGGAACAGTATGCTCAAGAATCACCCGGTGGCCGGGCTTGAGGGCGTTTGTTAAGAATGCAGGTTCCCAGTCTCTACTCGGAGCTGCTGAATTGGAATCTCTGGGAGTGGGGCCTGGAAATCTGCATTTATTTGGGGTTCCCGTGAGTCCTCTGCTTGAAAACATAAGGAAACTGTTGCACTAAGTGAACACAAGTCTTTCATCCCTTTGAACCAAACGCGGAGGCCGAATAAGGCCTAGGTTGAGAGGTCCAGGTGCCCGTATCCCGCCAGTCCTGAGAGAGCCGCGAGAAGTTCAGGGACCAGGCGACAGCCCTCTTGCCGGCGACTGGCAGGCTCGATGGGCGTCTTTTGAGAGCAAAGTGAGCCTGTGGCCCCGAACCTTCTGAAACTGCGCGCTCATGATTTTTCCATTACTCGAATGGAAATAAACGCCACGCTTAAAAATTGCGTGTTTAAAACCCAGTGCCACGTGCCTGCTCGAAACTGAATTTTGCGCCTTGTGGGTAGAGGGAAGAAAAGAAAACGACACGAAATCCTTCTCCGAGATATTTTCCCCTCCGACAAATCCTCCAGCCTGCTTTCCATCCAATCACCCCCTTCCTAAGCACCAGGTTTCTCGTGCTCAGAAACCTGAGCTTTGGGGAGTAAGACGCCCGCTTGAAGCACCCTTTTCCTGTGTCTGAAAGCACAAGGGTGTTTGTAGCCTCGCTGAGCGGCGGGCTCGGGGTTTCGTGGGGACCGGGGACCGGCGGTTTCAGAAAGCCAACCGCGCTGGCTCTCGGTGGGGGGGGGGGGGGGTGTGATTTGCGCAGTCAGGAAGCCTGGGGAGCTGCCCAAACAGGAACCCGCCCCAGCCTCGGCTCCCGGCCTCCCTGCCTGCCCTCCCGCCCGCCCCGGGGGATCTGCCTCCTGGCCGAGCCCCGGGATCTGGGGGTGAAGCCGCGGCCCCCTGAAGTGCCTGTTAAATGTCCACGGATCGTGTGCCGGGGACCGGGAGGCAGGTGGGTGGCACAAAGCCCGCAGCAGGAGGGACGCGGGATTCGCCGTCCAGCACCACCTCCCAAAGAGACCAGTGCTTCCTGCTTTCCAAGGAACGCGGTGGACCCTCCGACCGTATGTTACCCTTTGGTTCTCGCCTCTGACTTCCCGAGACGCAGCCCCGTCATTAACGTCGCTTGCACAGACACCAGCAGCATAGCGAGTTAGGTGACTTCTCCCCGGTCACACACAGAGAACGGTAGGGTATCGATTCACCTGACCCTGTCATCTGACTACACACACACACACACACACACACGCACAGGATGCTAGTCACCCGTCCATTTTTTTCTGGCTGTGTCACTGCGGCCTCCCCGGGCCTTCCTGTTCTCTTCTGGAAAGTGGGATGATGGTAACACCAAACTGAGGGCAGGAGGAAACGGGTGTGTCGTTTAAAGCGCTCTCCTCTGGTAAGGGGCGTGTGCCTTAGCGGCTCCCGTTCCACTCTGCTCAGGGTCTCTCCCAAGAACACATTCCCTGAGGGTCTGTTTTCTGAGCAGCTGAGGGGGCATGGGGTCTGGGGCAGGGGTAGAACGGGTGTGCTCAGCTTGGGGACAGAGCGGAGGTGCCCTCTGAGGGCGGATCCCCGGGTCACAGGTGAAGGGCCCAGAGAGAGGAGCACTCCGGGATTGACCTCTACTGGTGCCGCCGTTGGGTCGCAGGCAACTGGAGGGTAAGGACCACATCCAGATCCTCCACCAACCAGGAGGAAGGTACAGCTGCCTTCAAGGAGGGGAAGAATTGCATTTATGAACATCCAGAAAGGGTTAAGCTCCTTGCAGGTGTTGCTCAAGGGGTGGACAGCAGAAGGCACTCCATAGACAGGATTTTGTGATGAACCTACTTTTGTGTAAATACTAGAAGAATAAAGGTCCGGGGCAGGCTCACCCCAGTATTGGTGGTGGGGCGGGCAGGGGATCTGGCCGAATGTAAGGCTGGAATCTTACATTTCTAAAAGTTACAAACCAAACTAATACACTTATCCCCCCCAAAAAAAAAAAAAATCTCTGTTCTCCTCCCTTGGCAAATATATGTGGATAACAATCCGGAGGACCAGGTTTGAGCTGAAAGGTTTTAGAACCCCTGGAGTTCTGCACCAAACCCCGGAGTACGGGGAACCCTGTTTGGGCTGGTGACCCTGCTTTTCCCACATGAGACTCCTTGTCCTGCCACAACGGGCCTCCTGTGGATGCATCGTAATGGCTTCCCGGGATTGCCTTCACCAAGTACTACAAACCGGGTGTTGAAAGCAACGGGAATCGATTCCCTCACATCTCTGGAGGCCAGGAGTTGGAGGACAAGGTGTAAGCCTGGCCACAATCCCTCTGAAGGCTCTGAGGGAGGGGCGGGGATCCTTCCTTGCCTCTTCCAGCTTCTGGAGGTGGCTGGCCATCCTGAGTGTTGCTTGGCTGGTGGCCACATCTCCCTCCAATCCCTGCCTCTGTCCTCACATGTCCTTGTCCCCCGTGCATCTCTATCTCTCTTTGTATAGGGACGCTAGTCATGGATTTCGGCTCCACCTGAGTCTAGCAGGACCTAATTTCAACTTAACAACATGTGCAAAGACTCTATTTCCAGATAACATCAGGTTCTTTGTCTCCAAGGGAGCGTGAATGTGGGGAGACACTATGCAGCCAGGTACACTTTTCCGTACTCCTGCGTGCATATCCAGCTACGTCCATGACCTCTCCTGGTGGCCACCCCCCAACCCAGGGGTGCACCCACTGCTCTCTGTGGAGCCTCACCTGGGGAAGAGGCCACACAGGACCCCGAGGCAGGCCAGGGGGGAAGGCCAGCTTCCCGGCTCCCCAAAGTATGGTCTAGAAGGGGTGAATGGGTGAGCATGTCTCAGGGGCCCCATGAAGGGCCCCATGAAGGGCCCCATGAAGGGCTAGGGGCAGGTGCTCCGAGCTGCATTGGTCCCAATGATGGCCGTGAAGCTGGTGGAGGGTTGGCATGATCAAGTCGGGCGGAGGAGATTCAAGGGTAGTAACAGATCACGGTACTAACAACGTTCACATAAATGCTCCGGACGCACAGAAACAGAAATAGTGAAGGGCAAGTCCTGATCTTACAGACGGCTTCTGAGCGCGGTCGGAATAGCATGAAGCTTGCGGAGGCAACCCAGGAACACCTCCAAGATTTGTAATGGAGCCGGAAGGAGCAGACGATTACAAGACGAGGAATTAATGCAAATAAACACAATGCGGGTAGAAATTAAAAAGAAAGGGGGAGTTCTTAATTCTCTTGAACTAAATGGTCCTTGAGGGAATACATAAGTTTAATGGGGAAGATAAGGAGCCCGATGATTCTTGAGGGGGTTTTGAAAGGGTGGGTGCCGTTATGCTGCAGATGCGACGCTCAGATTCCGTGGGCGGGGTTGGTGCACAAGACCCACAACTGCACTGAGCGTGCAGCCACGCCTTGTACGGAGATTTGCCCTTGGCCATCAGAAGCCTCCGTCTAAAAATGCCTGGAGGTTAGGCCCTGCCCTTGAGGGCAGCAGCAGTCATTGGCTGACTGATCTGGGGGGACAACTCCAGAGCCCCCCATAGGATGAGGCTGAGACCACACTGCAGCTGAAGCCACATCTCTGTCTGGCATCTTCCCTGATCCTGCTTCCCTCCCCCTCTCTGGAGAATCACCTTCGCCTGCTTTACTTCTAGGCAACCGGGCCTGAGACAGCGTGGGGCAGGTTCAACGAGTCTGAGGCTGATTCTTTATTGGTTATCAATTTCCTCTGGAACATCTGATTTCTCTTGTCCTTGATCCATTGTCACGACAGTCTAACCCTTACCACCCCTGGCCATGATGAGTTCAGTAGGTCTCCCAAATCAGCATGAGGGGCAAGGAGCAAAGAGAAAGAAGCAAGAGAATCGGGAAGGGAGAGGAAATAAGACCGAAGAGTAAAGAGCAGAGAGCCAGAGGGAGAAGGAAAAAAAAAAAAAAAAAAAAGGAAGAGAAGAGAAAAGAAATGAATGATTATCCAGAGGTAACCAGAGGAACAATCAGGAGCTGGGAGGTTGGACAGGATGTGCGCACATTTAATAAATACTTGAGCCCTGACAGGGAAAAGAGGGGGTGGGCATGGGGGCTCCCGAGCGAAGGATATGGGGTAATGGTGCCACTAATCCCAAAGAGGGATGCTGAGGAATCCAGGGAAGCGGAAGGAAAGTTTTGAAGAGGGTTAGAAAATAAAATCTATGGTTTAATAAAAGAGGTCAGAGGTTATAACAAATAAAAGAGAGAGCCATGGGGCACGTAATACTAAAGACGACACTCGCTTTGCACAGTTGATTATACTCTTGAAAACGGTTTTGTAAATCAGTGCTTCGTGCACATAATCCTATCTTAAGCCCATTGAGAGACAGAGTTCTTTGCGGACATTTTCTAAGGGAAATCCATTACCATCCTTCACACCTAAGGCACACTGCTCTCATCTGTGGTTTTACTTACAGAATCCTGCATTTCTGTGGAGAGCAAGGACACGACTCTGTAGTCTTGCACCAGGGTGCTTTGATAGGGAACACGGCTACCGGGGCCCCGTGGTAAAAAGGCTAATGAAGAAAATGGCAGACGGTCATCTCTTGGAATCATGACATGAAGATACGGTCACGGTAAAGGGCGACAAACTCTGCTCCTGAACTCTGGAAATGGCATTTGGAGAGGCAAACACACTGCCATTTGGGAAGCAGAAAGTCTGTGCCCAAACCCAGCACACTGGTGGGTTTCTCAGTGGGGAGGAGATTCGGGGGGTATCTCATGAGTAGCCGTGGCCTGGGCCTTGGGGAGTCACTCCACTTCCCTGGGAGAGGGGGTTCTAAGACTGATAGGAGCTTGGGGAGTTAATTCTCTTCTAGCTTTGAGATTATAGCAACAGCAGAACTGGGGGAACCACAGATGTGGCATCAGATTCTTGGGCAGCAGTACCCTCTGCAAAATCAAAAAAAAACAATGGAAACGCCAAAGATTCTGAGCTGCTTGAGCTAAGAAAAGTCTTGTGACCTGGAAGTCGGAGGAAGCAAGTGTTTGTAATTGACTCGAGAGTCATGAGTTCTCCAAAGGCTGGGGGAACAGGGTGAAATCATTCCCTCTAGCCTTCGATATTAGTGCTCATGTGCACGTTCTCAAATTACTCAATATCAGTTTGTCATATAATCTTTTCCGTTCAAAATTTAAGTAGATCTCTTTACTTTCTCTTTAGTTCCATAAATAGCATTGGCAGATGGTTTTCTCTGGGAGTTTATTGTACCCCTGAGACCATGTTTTATCCCCTGATGAGAATGACTGTAGGTACAAAACCACAAAGTTGATCTCAGGGTAGATGCTGGGCTGTCAGCTATGCTCACTCATTGATTCAAAGATTTCTTCTGCTCATTACTTTCAAGGAAGATGCCATTTAAATCCATTCAAATCCACACAGCAGCGAAAATGACAAGTGGTGAAATTGTAAGGCTTTGGGGTTACTCACAAATTGTCAAAACCATGAATTTTAAGCCTGAACATGCCAAGGGTCTATTGTACCAGATCCTGAGTTCCGCGGGGGCAGGGATTAGGGAATGTTTCTGATTCATGTCTGTATTTCTGGTAATTAGCATAGTGATAGGCATTGTGAATGAGTGGATGGATGGATGGATGGATGGATGGATGGAAGGAAGGAAGGAAGGATGGATGGATGGATGGATGGATGGATGGATAGATGGATGAATGGAAGGAAGGAAGGATGGATGGATGGATGGATGGATAGATGGATGGATGGATGGAAGGAAGGAAGGAAGGGTGGATGGATGGATGGATGGATGGATAGATGATTGGATGGATAGATGGATGGATGGATGGATGGATGGAAGAATGGATGGATGGACAGATGGATGAATGGAAGGAAGGAAGGAAGGATGGATGGATAGATGGATGAATGGATAGATGGATGAATGGATAGATGGATGGACGGATGAATGGATGAATGATGGATGGGTGGATGGATTGTAGGTGGATAAGCATGGGTGGATGGATAGGGTGTGTGTAAGATAACGACTAGTAATTCTTTTCAACTCAGTGATGAACAGAGGAAACTACTCTTCTGAGGAAAACACATCATATTACATCAGACATAAGAAACTTCGTCACAATTCACAGTAAGACTATTTCAAAGATGCTAGCTTGGGCAAAAGTTTGTAGTATTTTAGTTTCAAGCTCCTTATTCTGGAGTACTGTGAGCAGACACTTTTGCATTCTAAAAGGACCCTAATAGCTTAGCTTTTAGCCCCAAAACTTTATGTACATCTCCTTTAGTTCATTAACATGTTTTTTTTTCCAATTACTAAGAGAAAGAGGAACACAAAGTTCTTTAGAATGTTTTAAAACATGCTTTGAGAAAATATTTTGCACATCATTGAAGCTAGGTCACAAAAACCGTAGGTAGTTTCTTAAAATTGTCCAAATATGGTAGTGTGCTATAACCAATTGCCCAGCAATCATTATTGACTCAGGGTTGGATGTGACAAAGGAAATAATATTCTGAAAACGAAAGTGTCTGAGAACCAAGCACAGGCCACACCAAAGCTCCAGACACCCTGCCCTGGGCACTTACACGGCCCTTTCAGACCTTGGGCAAAGAGAGCTGAGTTTTCATCATGCTGTTTGACCCTATCCTCAAACAGAAGTGCCAGCCTCTTGTACAGGGGGCTAGCTGGAGGAGCTCACCCAGAGTGCCAACCTTCCACTTAAATGAAATGGTATTTTCTTTTTAAAAAACAAAGGCAAGTGGTGGTGGAGGGGGCCCTTGTAGACCATGTGACTAACGCACCCTGTGATTCACCTACAAGGTGTTTTAAGGTGGTGAATCTCCCAGTATTTGTGGCAAACAATGGCTGCTGACGGAATTACTGACATCAAATGGTAATTGAGCAGACCATCACTGACCCTTCAGCCATCTCCGAGCCTATCAGCAGAAGGGAAACCAGCAAGAGCAAACCACCACCAGCTGACCGAGGCGGAGCTCCCTTCGAGATACAACATCTGGGTACAAAAATGGTTTCACGCTCCCTTCTTTCCTCCACGTGCATTTTTGGAGCAGGAAGAAGGCAAATGAGCGTACCACTTTCCCACACGTACGGATCCAAAGGGATGCCAAATTCACTCAGCAAAGTCACCCCTTAGAGGGGCCCGTAGGGTAATGACAAAATTACCTCAGTGGCAACCCCATGCTGAGCCAAAATAAAGGCGTCAAGAGATTTGCCAGAAACCTTTCAATCGGGCTCATGACTGCACTCTAAAATAAAAGGGCACCATGAAAAAAAATAAATCAGGGAGCGTTTCTAGCTGTGCAGGCGTAAGCCAGGGCTCCACCCACAGTTTGACAATGACCGTAATAAACACTAGAGTATAATAATCAACAAGAATCATAATGAGTGCATCCTAGACGGAGGTGGATTTTAAAGAAAGCTTGGGAAGTCGCACGAGCCGTGCAAGGCTAATGTCAGGGCACAGTGTCAAAGTTCCACTTTCACTTCTGTTTTTTCAGGCATGGGCATCTTGCTTCGGGGGCGATCTTGGCACTACAGGGCTCAGCACACTTCACACGTGTGCCCTCTCTTCTCTGCCCATCTCTCACCTCTCACCTGGACTCGTTAAAATACCCAACTCCCGGTCCAGCCAGACTGAAAATCAGCTCTTCGCGGCCAACAGCCCGAGCCTGGATTTCCACCGAGGCGCATGGCTCTCCGTACAGATTGCAGATTTACACGGTAAAAATAGAAACGCACAGCATCACATGTATATGCAAATTTGCCAACCAAATTCAGTGCTGAAAATAGTTATTTACTATTTGGCTTGCATATTGGCCCAGAAAACCCTCTATACCTATTTCATGCTCATTGAAATTCTTTAAGAGTTCCTGACCCATTTAAATTCCTTGAGGGATGCCTGGCTTCACATGGACATTTGTCTGCTCCTCTCCCTGGCTACTTTTAAAGAAATACTGCCCGTCTTTGCAGACCGGCCTGTAGAGAAATACACTGGCCACCACCTTCTTGAGGTTTGTTCTGGGCACTGCTCAGTCACTAGTGGCCTGAGACCTAGAATCACAGCTTTCTTCCGGAGAGCTCTCTTAGTTGCAGGGAAAGAGGGTCCTTAGGACATACATCTAGAAAATTTGGAGGGCAGTTTTTTTTTTTCCCTGAAAGTGTGATCCTTGGACACCCACACCAGAGTCACGTGGGGGAAGGGGTCAGGGAAAATGCAAGATCCTGGCTCCTCCCCAGAATCACTAAATTCAAATTTCTGGCAGTGGGATTGGGAAAGACTGCTTTCCCAGCACTCGGCGGGGTGATAGGGATGGCCTATCCCCCAAGGGTTGGGGATCCATTACTGAGAAGCCACCCAGAAATGCTGATGAGGGGCTGCTAGGGGGCTGCGGTGCCGAAGTCCAGGCAAGGCTGGAGTACACGACACGATGGTCGCCAAGCGACGGTACCGACATCCTGCAGGAAGGTGGCTCGAGAACGGAAGTCAGCTTCCAGAAGCCACCAGCGTAATCCATCTCGGTACTCTTTCAGGAGCAGTTCTGATGCTCACAGAATTAGCCCCTGTCCCTAACAGCAGTGCGGCAAATTGCGTCCCCTACAAAGTTGGCTGAGCCACAGGGGCGCCTTCCTAGGGATGACGTGCCTTCCTTGTACCCAGGGATGATGACTTGGGAGAGCTAGGGGGCTTAACGGCCAGCGTTGTGTATTCAAACCCTGTCTCTACTGCCTCCTAGCTACTTCAGTCTATCAACTCTACGGAGGAAATAATAATAAATAATAAGGTTATTGGGAGGATGCAATAAGATCAATGGTGAAAAGCACCTGCGGGCAATACCGGCCACACAGCAAACCCTTAGCTCTTATTTCGACGCATTCATGCCCCCTCAGATTTTACAGCATTCCAACGATCGCCCAACAAGTCCATCTACATGAACAAATCTGGTTCAGGGAACGAGGCGTGGGGCAAAGTGCAGCCTCCAGGACCTGTAAAGCCTTCTCTGGAAAGTCCCTTTGACCATCCTGTGCTAGAGGAGAAAGACGAGTTCCCTGGGTTTGAAAGGACACCACCCCATCTGTTGAAATAACCATCCACACAGACATACCGGTGCCCTGTAGGCGCCTAGAACCTTGCTCGTAGCTGCCCACAGAGCTGTTCCCACACATCATTCCTACGTGAGACAACCCATGCCCTCAGGAATGCCCACATGTGCTTTCTGGTCCCGCGTGGTGGTTTCCACATCTTCCGCACAACCCGCACCACACCCTTCTACACCTTTGTTTAGACACAACCGTACCGATTCACACACATACACGGACCATTCCTGGGAGTATGGCACAGATTTGACTCTCCGGCAAAAAACCAAAAACAAAACAAAAAACTAGAGAAACACACGAAAAAACGAAGCCAGAAGCGAGCATTCCCTCTGCATTATGTCAGCAGGCGACTGAACAGACAGCACAAGGAACATTCCAGAAATGGCTTTGTCACCCTCCATGTACTCTGCCTTCCGTTGTTTTTTTTTTTTTCCTTCGGCAACAACAGAAATCTGTGAAATGACTGAGGGTGGTTAATTAAGCATTGCAGCCCATATTCCACTGCAGTTTCAATTGGATATGGTGTTCTCTTTCACTTCCTGTTATGCAGGATTGCGGCGGGCTGTTAGACACCTGCCAGGCTCCCAGCCAGCTGCTGTTCCGCGGCATGCGCAGGGAGGAAGCACTCGGGCCCTTGGCCTTGAGAGGGTCTCACTCTGCAAACCAGCCCCTTCCTGGCGAGGTGGCGGGGGGGCGGGGAAAGCAGACACAGCCAAGGCGAGTACACGCTGGAGGCTTAAGGACCAGCAGCTGGCAGTGAAGACCTTGGCCTATTGTGTGGGTGGGTGGGGAGGGGAACCGACTGTTTGCCCCCAAACCCCTAAGTCCCAGTGAACGATCTGCCACGACTCATCTGTGATGAAGGCGGAAGCATCTATGTGGGCCAGAATCCGACGTGATTCTCTGGTTAGCCAGGTTCCCTAATGCCAAGAACAGCACTGGGTGCCGAAGCATCCATTCATTCATTCGTTCATTCCATAGATAGGTAAGCCTCCAACAGGTAAGCCTCTCTGTGCAAGACGGTGGCCGAAACAGAAAGATACGACACACTTTTTTGTGGTAATAACAGTAACTCTCCTGATAATAGCACTAATTGATTGAGTGCCCATTATGTGACCAATGACTTATCAATGAGGTCCAGTTCCTTTATTCGAGAAAATCACTCCCCGTTTCAGAGGGAGATTTTACACCATTTACAATTATTCAGTTTCTAGAGAAAAGCACAGAGGGGGGCAGCCAAGGTGGGGGGGCGGGGAGAAGCGAGCAAAGCCTCGCTTCTCCTCGAGGGGGTATGGACTGGGGTGTGTTAGAAATGGCCACAAATTCTCCGCACATCTACCATTGAGGGGTGGGGTCTGTGTCCCCTCCCCTTGTATCTGGGCTGATCTGCGTTGACTGACAGCTCACGGAACAAGTGGCACCGTGCCAGTCCTGGCTGTCGGAGGGACACTTTCTGCTGCTTTTCTCTTGGAGACCTGAGCTTCCATGTCTGCACCCCAAAGCCGCCACACTGTGACAAAGCCCGGGCTGGCCCCCTGGAAAGGCCATGCGCAGAGTGCCTCAGCCCCCAGCTCTGGGGTCCCCTGGCCCTTGGGGTCATCCCACTTTGGCCCCATTGTCATTGTCCCAGGGTACAGCGAGCCCTCCCTGCTGTACCCTGTGTGGACTCCTGACCCCTCAAATTTTGAGAAATAAAAAAGTTGTTTTGAATCATTAAGCCACTTTGGGAGAGGGGCCATTTGCTGCGCAGAAACAGAGAAGCAGAATAATGAGTGAATCGCGGAAGCTTCCAGGTGAGTGAATTAGGTAAAGGTGAAGGAAGGGCATTCCAGGTGGAAGAGAATAAACAAAATGGAGAGGGAGAAAGAAGCAGGACACTCGGGTCCATCAGCGTTTCTGTCTTTCTGACGTGTCAGGCAAGGAGAGGCCACACAAGGACTCATGTCCCAGGCTGAAGAGGCTTTGTTCTGCTCCCAAGCAGGAAGTGACAGGGTCTCCCCAGCGGCAGGGTGGTGGAGCTGGGAAGGCCAGTAAGGAGGTGGTCTGAGGTGGTGTGGTCTGAGAGGGCATAGCAGTAGGGTCAAGAAAGGGGAAGAGATCCGGGAAATGTCTACAAGGTTAAATCGGCAGGGCTCAAAGGACGGCCAGACAAGGTGTTAGGAAGAGGGATGGGACAGTGGGAATGACATCCAGGTGTCCAGTGTGGAGACAACCTACTGGGAGAGAAGGCAGAGCAAGCGGGTTTGCGCAACTACAAGGAGAGCCCAGAGTAAACGGTTATACCAAAGCATCTCTAGACAATTCCAGGACCTCCGTGTGAGGCAAGAGGACAGACCGTGTGTGATGGCCGTGACCATCACGTGCCCATCAGAGGAGTTGGAACATGGTGGACCCAGGGTTTGCCTAACGGCTTTGCAAAGGAGCCTAATGGGGCACCTGGTACTCATGTCAAGGATGTGCAAACTGAGGCTTAGAGAAGTCAAGTCATTCTTCTGAGACATCAAAACCTGCAAAAACCAGAGCTCGGGTTGGATTCCAAGTGCCCAGAGTCCACAGCTTGCTCCCTTAAGCTGGCTGCCCCATCGTGGATGAAGGAGAGGCCAGATAACTTGCTTCTAGGTCTTAGAATCCCAAGGCTGGGACCCCCGGGGAGGGAAGCCACTTCCAATCAGATAGAAGAGCTGTCTCCCGGGTGGCTTAGAACAGAGGGCAGGGTATGTGGACAAGACCTGACTCTTATCTGGTAAGAGACACGGGCAGCAACATTTACATGTTAATTTCCCTTAAGTCATTAGGGCTCCATTGCACGATTATCTTTCCCCAGGACTAGTTACGTGGGTCATTGAATCGGTGTCCAAGATGGAGAAACCTTTTCTTTCCGAATATCCTTTGGGTTAAAGAAGGTGATGCCAGTGTCATCGTGTTAGGGGGAGGTTAGCCAGGAAGAGCTGAGTTTGAATCCAGGCAGAGCCGACACGAGAGCTTGAACGCTCTTTTCTCCGTGCTATCTCTGTGCCATTTATCCTAGAGTCAAAACCAGAGATGTTTGGTGCAGGGTTTGGGCTGGAGAGTTAGCCCAATGGGGCATAGTGTCTTGTCGGGGTCACGCATTAAATGTGCTTTTGGGCACCACGTGAGATTTCTGTTCCCTACGACAGCTTCCAAAGGTGCCTTGTTCCTTCTTGTGGAATCGAGAATACTGTCCAGCTTCTGGAGCTAACTCAACGTTTCTCAAATTATTGACCTTCCATCGCCTGCGTTAGAATCGCCAGGCTGGCCCTCCACGAGAGGGCAGCCTCTGTTAAAAATACAGATTCCCAGGGGCGCCTGGGTGGCTCAGTTAAGCGTCTGACTTTGGCTCAGGTCATGATCTCACCGTTTGTGGGTTCTAGCCCCGCATAGGGCTTGTGTGAAGAGCTTGGAGCCCGCTTCAGAGTCTGTGTCTCCCTCTCTCTCTGCCCCTCCCCCACTTGCGCTCTCGCTCGCTTGCTCGCTCGCTCTCTCTCGCAAAAAAAAATACAGATTCCCAATTCCTGCCCCATAACGGACAGAAACCAGAGTCTACGGACGGAGCCTGGGAATGTGCATTGCACATGTTTTCTCCAAGATGCTGAAGCACAGTGACAATCGAGGATCATGGGGAAGAAACGCTAATCGCCCGCTATAAATACTGGAGTCTAGACAAGTCTATCCAGACACTGACTTTTCCGTATCTTCCGTGGGACCCGCCACAATTCACAGAAGCATCAGCACATGGGAAATGGGGCAGTCATCTGCTTGTTACTCGAAGATGCCTTCCGGGCCCGCCCCTCCCTTGCTCTTCAGGGCAGGAAACTGACCACAGAGAATGACATTTCCCAGTATCTCTGTTGCCAGATTGGCGATAGATGTGAACGAGGGGTCCTGGCAGGAGGCTGGGGGCTGAGAGATCCTATGCCTCCCTCTCGGATGTGACATCACCTCATAGGTCCAGCTGCCATTGGACAGCCGGCTCTCCGTGGTCCGGCTCCCCTCTGCCGCATGGCTACTGCCTCTGGTCCCCAAACAAGGCACGCTCTGGGCGGTAGTGGTTTCTGCATTTGCTAATCTGTGAGCAGCCTCACCTTCGTTAGCTGGCCTAATACTTTGGGAATTAGTGTCTCATATTACATTTCCGCCTCTGCAACTACCTGAGGGTGAGTTCTGTTTTGCTGACTGTATCCTGATCGACGCGGGGACTAACTCGGCGGAAGTCACATCGCGGGAGTGACGAGCTGCTAGCCACCGGCCATTAAGTGCCTCCAGTGGGCCAGGCATGTACTAAAGGCTTTACATCCATTATTTATTCATTCGCAAGTCTTTGCTGAGCACCCATGAGACGCTAGGCACTGGGCTAGCTTGTGGGGGCAAGAAGAGGTGGTCCCCGCCCTCACGAGGCTTCCCCTCTATGGGGAAGGCCCGTCGTGCACTGGAATTATATATATGGTCCCTGGGTCATGACAGGGAAGAGCACCACGCAAGGGAGTGTATGACCTAGGGCTTAGCTCTATTAAGCAGGTGGCACCGTCCCCCTTTCCAAGAGGAAATTGAGCCTCAGAAAGGAAGAGATGACATCACAAAGGTACGCGTGCCCTCTTCCCTTACGAAGGAAGGACTGGGGTTAGGTTTTGCAGGCAGAAGCTACAAACAGTACTATGGGTCACCTCGCGTCCCCACCCCCTAAATATGTTGGAGCCCAAACCCCTGGCACCTGTCAGTGTGACCTTATTTAGAAACAGAGTCTTTGAGACATAATGAGTTAAGAAGAATTCTTACTGGATGAGGGTAGACCCTAACTCCAATGACTGCTGTCATTTTAAGAGAGGAGACACACACAGACACATGGAAGAGACGTGACAGCAGAGGTCAAGTTGGGGCTGCGAGCCAGGGAACTTCTGGAAACCACCAGAAGCCGGAAGAGGCAAGGAAACATTCTTCCCTAGAGCCTACAGAGGGAGCGTGGCCATGGTAGCATGTTGATTTCCGACCGCCAGCCTCCAGAACTGTGAGAGAATACATCTCCGTTGTGTTAAGCCACCTAGTTTCTGGTCCCTTCGTTGAGGCGGCCTTAGGGAACCTGCACTAACAGAGAGAGTGCGCTCAGAAGTATGCACTGACCAGTACCACCTCCTGGGGGATCCTGGGCCTCATGCTAAGCCATTAATCACGGAGGGCACTCCAAACACAAATTCTATGGAAACAGGGTGGATTCGAGGGCTTTGCCCACAAAGATATCCCTAAAAGGAATGGCATTATTTTTTTTTAAGTTTCTGTGTTTATTTTGAGACAGAGAGAGAGAGAGAGAGAGAGAGAGAGAGAGACAGAGAGAGCACCAGCGGGTTAAGGGCAGAGAGAGAGGAGAGAGCAAGAATCCCAAGCAGGCTCCACACCATCGGCACAGAGCCCCCACGCGGCACTCAAACTCACGAACCGTGAGATCGTGACCTGAGCCGAAACCAGAGTCAGACGCTTAACAGACTGAGCCACCCAGGCGCCCCAAGGAATTGCGTTAATTTTTAGAAAAGGGGAGCAGAGAACAGGCCTGGATTATGGTTTTTAAAAACTGCCTACTAGTTGATACACACTTTCTCTCCAGGAACTCTATTTTGCACGGAACGCAGAACATCCTATTTTTTTTTTCCTGCTAAGAATCTTGAAGGTATATGTGCTGAGCACCATTTGGCGAGCGAGCCACATCACAGAGCTAGGGAATGGTCATCAGATGTGACTGCGTGACCTGGGCCCTTGGCACCTGGTCTGCTCCTCCCGGCTGAAGCTGGCCACCAGGCCTGGGGTGATCACCCTCTTCTCTTGACCCTCCCACTAGTCTCCGTTGGTGTTCCCCGAGGTGAAACTCTGCGTTGTGTCTCAGGGAAGGAAGAGACAACTTTATCAGAGCATCCCATTGTCGGGTCTAAGACACAAGAACCACACCGCATTCTCTTGTCGCCCTGGCTTCTCGATGCAGAAAGGGAGAAGTGGGAGGGGAGAGGCGGGTTTGCCTCTATCTGAGAACGTGATCAGACAATTTCAGTCCTGTGCCCTCCGCAGCTGGTAGGTCACCGCCTGCATGGGGCCCGGTGGGGAGATTCTCCCCAAAGATTTTCTGTAATAAGGTAAGATGTGGCGATTGTGCAAGAGGGTGCGGCCCCGGGGGTAATTAAGATTCCATCTCTGTCTACCTGGGATCTACGGAACTTTCTGCACGAGTATGCTTAGGTATTTCTGAAAGGACTCGGCTCCTTCGGAGACAATGTCAGGGTCATTCTTTGGATGCTAAGGGCACTTAACTCATACAATCCTTTCTGTGAACTGTGCTTGACATCCACGGCCTTAAACTTCTCTGTACTGGTCCTTTGTCCTCCGGGAAAGGACAGGATTGGGGATCTGTGACGATCATCGTCCTCAGAGATGCACCGTCTCAAAAAGACAGTTGCTTTTATCAGTGGTGGTTGTTTGGGATTCCTCTGCTGTGGGAGACCTTCTTTCCTGACCTCGATCGAGAATGCACACACGCTACCCTGGGCCGGCCAGGCCACCTTCTCTCTATGACAAGGCTAGACGGTCGGCCCGGGGGCTCTCATGTCCATTCCACTGAAGGAATTTGCAGCTTTCTGGGATTCAATAGTTAACCATACTGCAATCGCTGGGAAATATTTGGGTAGCTGTCCCATCAACAAGTGGTGTCTAAGGCATTCTCTGCCTCCAGGCTTTTTAGGTGAATATTCTTCACGGTTGACACAGGAAATTAGTCTGAGAGAGCTTAAGGAACTCGCCCATTATCATACCAGATGGTGGAGGGGGTAGTGGGATGCAGGATTAGTTTATCTAGCTCCAGAGTGCACTCGTCTAGTGCTGAGCAAACCTGACCTCGTCAGGGACTGACCCACATCCAAACAACAACAACAACGCAGCATGCATCCAATTTAAAAACTAGCTGACGCACTCAGCTGGCCCTTTTCCCTCTAATCCTCCCAGGGCGACTCCGATGTACGGGCTGTCGGCGCCCCCGGTTCACAGATGAGAAACTGAAACCGTGGGCCGTGTTCGAAGCCTTTAGGACAACTAGTCACTGGCTCGTGTTGCGCCGCTGCGTGTGCTCTTCGCTCTGCGGCTCACCTGAAGCCGGAGTGTCACCTGCCTCGGTCCGCACGCCAGACTTTCCCAGGGAGCCCGCCCCTCCACCTCTCCACTTACTCAGCCCCCCACTGGCTGAGGATGCTCTCCAAGTGGGCTGACGGCTGTGGAACAGTTAAAGAAGGTCCAGAGTCGATTCTAGAGTCGATCTAACTTGATCTTTCTGAACTTCATCCGTAAAATGGGATGATAGCCAAGGCCTCCCCTTGGCATTTCCGAGACATTAAACAGATCATTACGTGTAAGGCAAGGCAATAGCCGTGGTAAATTTTATGAGTTTGTTCGGTAAGACAGGTGTCGAAGAGGCAGTGAACACTTCAGAGACCTATGCAGGTTTACGGGATTAATGTATTAAAGAAATCGGCACCAGGGGCACCCGGGGGGCTCAGCTGGTTAAGCTTCTGACTTCAGCTCTCATCATGATCTCACAGCTTGTGCGTTCAAGCCCCACATCGGGCTCTGTGCTGACAGCTCGGAGCCTGGAGCCTGCTTCGGATTCTGGGCCTCCCTCTCTCTCTGCCCCTCCCCCACTGGCACTCTTTCTCTCTCTCTCAGAAACAAATAAACAACAACGAGAAATCAGCTCTATAAATACATGTTTCAGCAGCTTCCCAGCCACAGCACATACACGCCAAGTTTCAAAGATGCATGATTTTATTTTTTTTTTTTACTTCTCCTGCTCTTGAAGTCTTTGGGCTGCCTTAACTTGATCGGGTTCCTCACCTGCCCTAGGGGTCGACGGAAGCAAAAAAAAAACCCTCAGAACCCAGGAATGGCTCTGCCCGACAAACACTAAGCTAAGCGGGAAATGGCACGTCCATTTTCTCTCCAGACCCACATATTGTTCCCCCCTCCCTGAAGTTCATGGTTCAGTTTGCCCTCCTGTGTTTCTCAAGCTTGCACTTTATTCTGCTTTCCACGTCCTGCTAAATGGACTCTCCTCCAGGCAGTCACAAGACTCTGCTTTTTTGGAAAAAGCAAAAGCCCTTTGCAGAAGTTTGTCCTGCAAGAAGGATGCTTGCACACTTTGTCTTTGTTGCCACATGGCGATGTGGCCATGGCGATGTGCCACATAGCCATGTTGCCCATGGCGATGTCCTCTGTTTCCGGCCAAGGGCTCTGTTTAACGGCCACTTCTAACTCCCAACCAGCCACTTTTCTGGGATAACATTTGCGGGGATGTGATCTGGTTTGTGTTAGCGTTCACATCATGAGGTCCTGCTCTCTAGTTAGCTCAAGGCGGTCGTCACATTATGGGGTAGCAAAGGGGATCCAAGCACGACAACATAAAAAATACATCTGAGGCAATTGCTTCTTTTTTTTAATCTAAAATATTTTTTTTTACATTTATTTATTTTTGAGAGACGAACAGAGCATGAGTGGGGGAGGGGCAGAGAGAGAGAGAGAGAGGGAGACACAGAACCTGAAGCAGGCTCCAGGCTCTGAGCGGTCAGCACAGAGCCTGACGCGGGGCTCGAACTCACGAATCGCGAGATCATGACCTGAGCCCGAGTCAGACGCTTAAATGAATGAGCCACCCGGGTGCCCCAGCGATTACTCTTGATGGTAGTGAGAGCTGCATAACGTTTCCCAGCCTCCCACCCTACCCCTCAACCAAATTGCAAAATTGCGGCCGAATACCTACAGGGTGCTGGGCACGATGTTGAGGAAGCAGAAACGAAGGAGGCACAGGGCAGGCCTTGAGACTCAGACCGTAAGTGGGGGCGCAGAGCCCCGAGTCAACCAGCCTCGAGAGCTTCGAGTGCAGAGAGCTTCAGCTCTGGCCCGTGAGTGGGGAAAATAAGGTGACCCACCGCATAAGGTGTAAGACCCGAACGTGATGGGTGCATAGAGTACTTAGCTAATTAGAAGAGCACTTGATAAGCTCTATCATTATCACATCACATGATGTCAAGGGCTTCAGAGCTCTTCTGCAGGTCCCGTAGGCACCAACTGAGTTCTACGGCCACATGGGGCTGTGGGCTTGTGGCTCCTCTTCCACAGGAGTGTCGGGGAGAAGGTGCATTCCCCACCCTGCAGCGTCCTTTTATACACACGTACAGGTTTCTTCTATGGCACAGGGGCTCTCACCCAGGTCCCCCGGGAGACCCACCTCTTTAGATCCAAGCCTCGTGGACGGGGCCCAGGATACGGTCAGAAAGCTTCACACGTGACGGCAATGGGCAGCCGAGGTCACGGCCTGCTGCATCATTTGCAGGGTCCAGTGCACCGAGAAAATGCAGGACCCCTTGTTCCCTGTTACTAAGAATTTTCAAGGCAATGAAAGCAAAGCATTAAAGCCGGGGCCGATGCCCTCGCAGGGCTGCAGGCTGGTGATGCCGGCCCCGGGCTGAGGTTGAGAACCGCTGTGTGGGCAGACCTCTGCAGCCTCTGCCCGCGCATGGAGCCTTCCGTCCCCGGAGGAGAGAGAGCGGCTTCTCTGGGTGATAAACCGAGGGCGGTGGGCAGCCGTATCGGGGGCGGCCCACTGTCCTCCTCTGTCCAGGGAGGCGGGCCTGTCTGTGGACAGCGTTTTGCTTTGCTACGCTCCACTCTAAGTTTTACGGAGGCAACCCCCTGTCAGGCCTGAGCGGATAGCGCATCCTTCCCCGGGGGTTACGCCTGTCTGATCCCGAAATGCGCACTCCGCGAGCCCCCTTGGACAATCCAAGGAATATGAGAAGCCAAGATTTCCTTTGAAGCCACGATCCAGCCAGAGAGGATCGGCGGGGGCTAACGGTGACTGCCGCTCGAGGGGACAGACAAGTCAGGGAGCGGACGCCAACAAGAGGCCAGGATGCAAAGGGCCAGGGAAGAGTTTCCTCATCGTGGGAAGAGCACTGCCCAAGCCCGTGAGCTTGCACGGAGCTGCAGCCGGGCTGGCATCAGGTGTGGGGACAGGAAGGGCATGGGGGAGGCACTCCGGCGAAGACGGGGCACAGGGCACGTGAGAGAGAGAAAGTGATGGGCACACCGGCGATACGTTGCTGGTTCTGCAGGGCCTCAAGGGGACCCTTCCAAGGGGCTCTGTCCAGGGGAGCAAACAGACACTGGGCCATTACTCAGCACATTTCTGCTTCCGTCTGGGGTCCCATCAGAGAGACCCCCGGGGCCAGGGGGTCGGAAAGCTGGTGGTATGGGGCCAAGGGTGGTGGACGCAGCCCCTGAGCCCCCCTCCCCACCCACCAGTACGGGCTCCCGGTGCGGTGAGAGAGCAGCGTCCCCTTCCATGGCCTGGTGCAGTGCCGACGGGCCTCCCGGCTCAGCCTCGCAAACGCGGGTCCGGATTTGCAGCCCGGGAGTAGAGCACTGATCGCTCACCATACTTCCCTGATTGCCATGTTACACAGCACTGTTTAGACTGGATGCTGGTTAATGGGCGACCTTTGCCCTTTGGCTAAAAGCTGTGACCAGGAAATCCCACCTCCCATTAATGAGGGTTTTGTTCGGGATCCGGGGAGCGCCTCGCACACAGCTTCTGCTCTGCAAATGCATTGTCTGCCTGGCTTAGGCAAAGAAAACGGGAAAGAAAAACAAACAAAGAGAAAGGAAAAAAAAAAAAAAAAAACCCTTCCACTGTTGAATTAAAACCGCAAACTCCAGGCCCTAAGCAGGTTTCAGTCTCTATTAAGACAACAAAAGACCCTAAATGCCAGGCCGGGCACAAAGAGTGGAGGGTAGTGGGGGTGGGAGAAAAGGAAGAGGGAGAAACTTGATAATTAACTGGCTTTTTTAGTGTTATCCACGGTGAGTCTGTCCCCAGCTGACAAGTTTTGGCGCCCGGAGCATTTCAGACTTCAAAGGCGAGGCCCTGGGAGGACCCAGCATCGGACCCCCAAGTAGCCTGCACAGAGACTCGGCCTCCCATAGGCGCCTTGACCTTGACCCCTCCTCTGCAGCTTTGCTGCAAGTGGGTGCCAGAGCATTCACATCACATGGTCAAAGTTGCTGGCTTCCTTCTTTCCTCTCTCCTTTGTTGATGCTCAGCGTGACTCTTAAAGGCTCTATCCTTTTGTTTTCCGCTCTGGCCCAGGGCCATCTCTTTCCCCCTAAAAATTCTAAACCCGAGAACCAGGATTCTCTGTCTCCTTGTCCACCCAGCTCGGACCATCCATCTCTTAGGACTTCTGTGTGACTATCCCCGAAGGCAGGGAGCATGGCTTGTGTGATGTCCCTCTCCGCTCTTATTCCTCTAGCATCCAGGATGGCACATGGCATCACAGACACACTCCGGAAATGTTTGGTCATGGGAGACTCAAAGATTAATAAATGCTGGATCATCTGTATCCCGTTAGGCATGAGGGCTAATGATTTTTCTGGAGCCAGGCAGGTGTCTGGCATAAAAATTTACAAAGAGCCAACACTTAACTGACCGTTGATGATTTGCAAGTTTTTAATTTTTTTTTAATGTTTATTTTTGAGACCGAGGGAACAGAGCGCAAGTGGGGGAGGGACAGAGAGAGAGGGAGACACAGAATCCGAAACAGGCTCCAGGCTCTGAGCTGTCGGCACAGAGCCCGAGGCGGAGCTCGAACCCGCACACCGTGAGATCATGCCCTGAGCCGAAGTCAGATGCCCAACCCACCGACTGAGCCACCCACGTGCCCCGATGATTTCCATGTTAATGAGTTAACTCTTTGATTGTCTCATCCTGCTTTCAAGATTATCCTAGGATTGCTGTGAGTTCCTAAAAATAATGAAAAGACAATGAGAACAAAACACTGTCCTTTTTACTTTATTTTTTGGAGGAAGAGGGCAGACACGAGCAAAGTTTGCTTCTGTCTTTGTTTTTAAGAGATTGTTTGGAAGTCTACTGAATTCAACTTCAGTGGAAAGTTTACTTTTAAGAAATAAACTAAAAGGTATACCGCAAACTTCGATAAAATCAAAATGCTCATATTCGGGTTTGTTTTTTTTATCAATACAAGGCAGGAGAGGAAAGAATGGAAAAGCAGAAGTGGGGGTGGGGAGGCGCTCGGTCACAAAGTAGGGCCCCCGCGAAAACGAAGTTGAGGCCTCACAAAGGGAACGCTCACCTTTCCTTACTCCAGGACGCCTGTGGGTGTCCCGTGTGTGGAGCCCTGGGGAGGACGGTGTCCTGGACAAAGCCTGGGGTTTCAGGGCCCACTGGCCACTGACCGGCCAGACTCCCGTCCCGGCCTTCCAATGGGATGGGGACACAGCATCCACTGTAAGCTGGCTTTCAGGGTCACAGGCCATCCTCCGTGGCAAGACTTTGCTGCTATTGTTATTAATTAAGGACATCCATTTTTCCCATTTAAAGGAATGACTTGTCTCTCAAAGACAAATACAGCATTAAAAAAAAGTTTTTAAAAAAAGGGGCGCCTGGGTGGCTCAGTGGGTTAAGCGTCTGACTTCGGCTCAGGTCATGATCTCGTGGTTCACAGGTTCAAGCCCCGCATCAGGCTCTGGGCTGACAGCTCAGAGCCTGGAGCCTGCTTCGGATTCTGTGTCTCCCTCTCTCTCTGCCCCTCCCCCACTAGTCCTGCGTCTCTCTCTCTCTCTATCAAAAATAAATAGAACATTAAAATTTTTTTTTTAAAGGAATGAGTTGTCATATGTCAAAGCTGAAGGAAGACAAAGAGGGACTGTCCTATTGCTACGTCGTGGGTAGGGCCACAGAAATGAGGCACCATCACTATGTTTTAGACCTACGTACATAGTAATTAAGGGTTTGAAACTTCATACATTTACATACAAGTCATTTTTACATCTCATGTATATGTATTTGACTATATATCACGTAAGTGCCTATATGCAAACATATAACGTTTACTATATATCCTGCTATATATATCGATGCACACATACATAACATACAATAAAATACATACACATTTTATACACACACACACACACACAGGAGCCATTATTGAGCACTTACTGTGTTCTAGGTACACCACTATGGGCTTTCCACACTTGATCTCTTCTAAGCCCTATAATAATCCTGTGAAGTGGCAACCACACCATCATCCCCATGGAAACGGTCTCTGAGAAGTCAGGTTCCTCACGCAAGGTCTCACAGCCTTTGAGGGACAAAGCTGGGAACAGCCATGGTTTGATGCCACAGTAGGGCACTCATAGCCACAAAGTTTCCTGACCGTCACAGAACAGACGTGAATGACCTCAGAGCTGACGCACAACGGCCCGCCTTCTCCCACAGAACCCGCTTCTCACGTGCATTGCTCCCGTGCCCGAAACACCTGTTTTCCTGAACCCGGGGGGCCTCGGCGACGGGGCCAAGCAGGGGCTCTGATACCAGCCTGAGGCCGTGGGGGGACCAGCCACCTTGGATGACTCAGAGCCCCAGCCTGGCGGAGCCTTGGCAGCTGGGGTGATGAGCTAGAGACCCAGAGGTACCGGAGTGCCTTCTGGTTGACTTTAAATCAGGCCGTCGGCGCTCTGATTTCTAGTGAGAAATGGCCCCTTGGACTGTCTCTCTCTTGGAGAAAGCTTTTAATTAACCCACCGACCACAGGCTCCTGAGAAAAGCGGTCAGTGTGAAAACGACTCTCTTTTCTGCCACTGCATATTAAGACCTCCTTTCAGAATCCGATCAAGTGATATGGTCATCGCCTTAATCGGATCGAGCGTCCTAATCGCCGGCTGCCCCGTCCTAGGCAACACGACAACCCTGCCTTCGCCGCGGACCCTTCTTGCCAACACCTCCCTCTGGAAGATGACCCACGGTTTGCTACTTGTCGCGGAAAGTTTGGTAACGAACGTGGCTTCTGTGTCTTCAGCTGTAAAGAGCAGAAATCCCCCTTCAGGCAACTCCAGCGGACCTTTTATCCGTACTCGGGAAAAAGAAGTGATTGATTTTGAAGTGAAATGTTGGCATCTGCTGTTATTCAAAACCGGGACCTTGGCTACAGTCATCGGCCACGTTTTCAGCCTTGCCACCAGTGTGTGGCAAATGAAGGCAAGCTGCTCTCAAATGAGAAATGCAAAATAGTCAATCTGTTTGTCTGTTTAATGTAACCGGGAACATAAGCTGCTAAAAATGGTACCATTCGGCACTGTCAGATGGGAGACACTCACCAACAAACAAAAGCCTAATGACCCATTTTACTCGGCACTCCGGAGTTGCTCCTAATGGTACTTTCCATATGCACTCGAACATGCTTTTATCTGAAACTGCAAATGGTACGATTTTCCATCCAACACAAGCGTGTAATCTGTGCAGGGGGGTGGGGGTGGGGGGTGCCCCCCCCCCGCCTCCTCCCCCACCGGCACCGTGGAGGAAGGCTGCTGTTCTAGACATCTTAAAGCAGGAAGCATATTGCAGGAGCATCTGATTCTCATCTTCCCTTTACACCTGTCATTGTACTGTATTAAAGGGAAAAAATCAAGTCATTAACCATGATAGATATGTTTTTAATAAGTAAGTGTTGTGCCTCACCAGGCGGATAAATAGCGCGGCTTAAGATAGCTTCAGAGCCTGGCGTGGGATTACAGCGGGGAGTTAAAGGCACTGCTTACGTCTTCAAAGCGGTGTGCAATTTGGGAAGCATGGGGCTCTCAACATTACCCCGGCTGCCACTCTTGAAGAACGCTCCCTGCTGGGGCCGGGCTCTAACGGGCCTTTACACCAGGAGCTGGCTCCCTCTTCTTTCGCCGGACTTCTGGTGCCGACAGACACGTGCCCTCCCCCAGAGCGTTTGGGCCAAACCCAGCAGCAGCCTTTAAAAATGTGCCTCCCGGGGCGCCTGGGTGGCGCAGTCGGTTCAGCGTCCGACTTCGGCCAGGTCACGATCTCGCGGTCGGGGAGTTCGAGCCCCGCGTCGGGCTCTGGGCGGATGGCTCGGAGCCTGGAGCCTGTTTCCGATTCTGTGTCTCCCTCTCTCTCTGCCCCTCCCCCGTTCATGCTCTGTCTCTCTCTGTCCCAAAAATAAATAAAAAACGTTGAAAAAAAAATTTAGAAAAAAAATCGGTTATTAGACCCCGAGGTTATTCACAAGCCAGTGTTTTTATTACAACAAAACCAAAAGCAAAACAAAGGCCGGTTAGGATGGCCAGCATTCAATTCTTCGTGTTCAGGATCCAACAAAGACTCCTGTATTTCTACCAGAAAGTCAAATCCACTTGAGTCATGACAAAATTGGGGGTGGGGTGGGGAGGGAGGACGTTAAGGGTGCTGATGCGCTCGGCTCAAAAGACTCATTGCAAAAGAATATGCCTGGCCTCCACCATCATTTGGATACGTTCAGTGGAAATAAGGCAAAAGCATATGGTTTACATTTCCGCTATAAAGAAATGTGGGTGGGAACCTTGTGGGACCCAAGTTGCAATAACAAATACAGATACTTGACAAGGCTTGGCAGGCGAAGACAGAATATTTCTGTGTTTACCTGACAATGTGACTAGAGTCCGGCCCACGGGGGAGCAATCCATTTGGTTGTGACCGGCCGCACCCTGGCAGAATGTCCTTGCAGAGACATTATAATGTCAGCCTGGGAAGTCTCTCCCTCCCCCTTCCAGGCAAGCTCTCCCTCCATTGAGAGATGCTGATATTGTCACACCAGTTAATATGCACAGTGGCACCACTTGGGACACTGGGCGATCCTGGATCGTCTTACTGTGCGCTATCACCGGGTAATAACACGCCAGGAGGAGACGCTGACTTTCGCGTGCGTTTAATTTTCCCATTCCAAAGTCCTTTAAGAAAAAAAAAATCTAACTCTGACTTCTCTTTTGGTGTGTGATTATTTGAATGGCTTCTGTTATCATTAATTCTGGTTTACCCCCCCCCCCCTTTTTTTGTTATGTCTCTCTATCTCACGATTTGAAGCATCAAACTCACTGAAACAAAAACGGGGGAGACTCCTCCTGCTTCGTCGTATATATTTGGTTTCACAACAAAAGCGTCTCTGGTAAGCAAGAGACTAAATGACTATTTTTGGGTCCAGCACACCTTTGGTCGGGAAAAAAAAAAAACAAAACTTAAAAAGTTGATAAATGTGGAGTTGTCTTTTTCCATTTCTTTCCATGACAGATCAAAAGTCACATGAGTGGTATTGCAATGCAGCTGCCCAGATTACTTGGCCTCTGAATAATAAATAGGGAGTTTCTAGAACCACCAGCTCATTAATGAGCACTAATTCAGAATGGATGGCACAATGTTCAGTAATTTAAGCAACGCGGACAATGAAGGTTCTCAACTCTGGTACAAAGAGCAGCCTACAGAATCATGTGGAATGGGTAATTACAGCTAATATCCATTTCAGCTCGTATTAGAATGTCCAGAGAAACAAGGTCGCAACGGCGGGCTGGGAGCTGGTCCCGGGGAGCATCATGCGGGGGGAGAGGGAGTCAGCAGGGCAGGTGAACTGTTCCCATGACTTGGCCTCACCCAAGAGGGAGCCCCTGGCCGCTCCCACCGGCACTGGGCAGAAGAGCCTCAATGACTCAGTCACCGAGCCTGTCCCCGTCTGGTGGCTCGAGTGTTCGGCAAAGGATGGCCACGAAGGCAGAGGTGGGTCCAGGCCCCACCTACCTGCAGCCTTGTTCTGCTGTTGGAGCACATGGGGGAGCAAGGTTCTGGATGCTTCTTCTCCCAGGGGCCCATGGGAAAGTGCCCCCTCCCAGAAGATGCCCCTGGTGTTCTCTGCATAGTCAACGGCTGAGGGGTCTGCAAGGCTCAAAGCAAGGAGGCCACGAAGCCGGCAGAGGTCAGTGGGAGGGCCTGTGTTGGAACGGGAGAGTTTGGACCCTCCCGGCAGCCCAGAGAGATAACAGAGACACGGGATACGATTTGGGGCCCTGTGGATGAGATAGGACTTTTAATCTGAGCTTTCATAGGCAGTACTCTGGGTTGCAAGTAAGACAAATCGACTCTGGAAGATTTAAGTGGAGAGAAGAATTTACCGAAAGCGTACTGGGGCCTCACAGGATCACGGCCACTGTCCTCACACAGCCACGGGACGCAGGCTTGCCTTCCACGCCGCACCCCCCTCCAGACCCCGGGCTCCAGCACTGACACCCTGGGCCCCGGGTGTCACTCTTGCCACTTCATGGCTTCTCTGACAACCGATTCCAAGTCTAGGGCTGTCAAGATCAGGTCATGTGCCCGATAGCTTCTAAGGCAGGCTGGGAATGGTAACATTGAGCTTTGTGGCTTCCACATTGGTGGGGTGTGTCTGTCTCTGCCTCCCAAGGATTCACAAGGTGGAAAATCCCCCTTCAATATGGCAGGACTGCACCAAAGGGTCAAATGTCTGCTCCAGCTGCTCTGTCTTGTCATCTCCGGGTGACCTGTGCAGGTCACTTTCCCATCCCAAATCTCAGCTCTTCGTGGCAAAATGCAGACAACAGGACCACCCTCACAGGCAGGGGTGATGATGATACCGGGCACGTTATCGATTCATCCCACGTACATTTTTTGAGCTCCTACAATATGAAAGGTGTTGTGTAGCCTCATAATGATGCATATAGTTGGGCGAGCTCCTCATCTGTGGAATGACCTGGACCTGCCACCTCCTAGTAGGGAGGGAGAGAGGGGATGTACCAGTCACTCGGCGGTAGATTTAATAAGACTTCCGGATGAATTGGATGCGGGGAATCAAGAAGAGGAAGGAAACAAAAGACATCTCATCTCTGGGAGAGTCTACCAGTAAAGTCACTGACTCAGTCCTTAGCATACAGTAAGGGCTCAACAAATGCTCATTGCTAACACGATTGTCATCCTGTGCTCATCTTCATTTTTATTTCACCCCCAGCTGGCCAGTCCTCACCGATTAAGTCCGATATTCGATACGACAGGGATTACCGGGTGGCGCTCAGCCTATGAGAGCTCAGACTTGACTGTGCCATTGGCTCGCCGTGTGACCTTTGGGACATGAATTCACCTTTCTGTGGCTCAGCCCCGTGCTCTGTAAAAGGCACATGGTGAAAGCTGTGCTCCATCCAGCACAGGTCTGTTATGTGCTTTTATGAAAATGCCCTCAGAACCGCGCCGGCAACACGATACGAGCTCCACGTACAGAGTCTGCTGTTGTTGTTATTTCCCAACGGCGCACATCACTCACATCCCACCCCAGCCATCCAAACTGCCCGTGTGCCAAAGGAATCCTAAAAAAAATCCGACCCTCTTCCTCCACTTGAGAATCAGGGAGAGAAGGTGGATCTCCCCAGTCCACAGGACGTGAAGATCTACCATGAACCATAAACTGGAGGCTTGTGGTAAATTTGGTGATTGTGGGCGATTCTGTGGCTCAGGTTTGGGCCACTGACTTCACATGGGAGGACCCCACGGTCTGCTCATGGTCAGCTCCTTGCACACACTCACAGCCCTTCAAGCTTCACTTCCTGACTGCCTCGGTTAGGAGGTGAGCACTGGGCGGGGGGGGGGGGGTTCTCAGAAGTAGGACCGCTGTCCTGAGGCTAAAGAGGGTTGGTTGTGGGGGGTGGCGCACAGCCCGGGCTCCTGAGTGTGAGGACACAGGCTGGACTTCTGCTTTCCAGCCTGGCTGGAAATAACACATCAGCACCTTTCTGCGTGATCGTAGGGCGTCCGCGGTTCCCGCGCCCACTGGAAACCAGAAGTGAAGAAACACCCACACTCGCTCATCACGTCCCCCCCCAAAAGACGAGAAGTTGTACTACAAGATGGTACAGCCCCCTGCTACCCTCTAAAGTAATAACGATGCGATAGAGCGGACAATGACACAGAAAGCAAGCAAAACGTAACCACTAAACGGCCTCAGGGCAGGTTAACCAGATGGACGAAAGGAGACACCCCCCCACTGCTCCACACCTATCTTTCTGGAATGAAGTCTTCACCTAGACCTCAAACACAGCGTATAAAACAATTAGCCCCTGGGTTGTGCTACAGTGACCTACACTGCGGGGTCTGACCTTTGTGAAGCTGGGGGTCGCGTCTCGTCTTGGTATCCTCTGGTGTTTGCGGGGGAAGTGGCACAGGACAGAGGTACATCGGAGGCAGAGCCCACGTGAACGGGACTCAGCATCGCGGCCGATTGCTGTGATTTCAAGGCACTGCATCATTTACATGTATGGAAATACAATAGGAAGGCGTAACACCTACCGAGATGCCTCAGTTTCCCCAGGTAATCAGAACAGGGCCATGCGAGCTTAGCCAGCCCGGTGCAGGCAGAGATCTTTGGTCTCCTTCTGGGTAGACGCGCCATCCTCATTGTTCCACGGGCAGCAGCCATTGCTTCCGGCGCCTGTGGCCTGTGATAGTGCAGACCAAGCCCCCAGCAGCCAAGAAACGAGAGCATCTGCCCCTTACAGGTCCCTGAATGGGTCGGAAGGTCAGCACTGCTGGCATCTGTCGATCCACTTTGATGGCTGGAAAATGTGTCAACAGACAGGTGCGTGTTCGTGTGTCAAGGGCTAGAGTGCACACAGGCCGGGGTGCAATTTTCCCAGCGGCTCGTGGGAAACCATTCAGGCAGACTTTGGGAAGTCGGAATCAGTTTTGCATGGAGCGGGGCGGGAAGCAGCTCCCGGGGCTTACAACCTTGTCCCAAGGACACGCAGCCAGGGAAGAACAGAGCGAACCATCAAATCTAGGCTGTCAGAGGCTGGAGCCTACGTCTAAGCCACCTACCTTTACAGAGAGCCGTCCCTAGACCCCTGACAAGCCCCATGCACCAGTTTCTCCACACCCAGCCCTCTGACCCACTAACCCTTTATTACACTATCTAGCGGATTGGACCTTTCAAAAGCTGAACTTCCTCCCTGTCCTCAAAATCCAACGGTCTGCCATGAGACCGCTTGTCTGTGCCTCAGTTTCCCTTGTTTTCATGACAGTGGTGATAATATGTGACAGAGCACTGGGAAGGGTCAGACCATGTCACGTCTGTGGTGTCCCTGGAGACCCACAGCCCTCCTGACCCAATCGATGGGACTGTCTAGACGATCAATACTGATCACTGCAGCTGAATTGACCCGACACGGGTCCACATTGATCATTTAAGACACCTGGAATGGTTGGATCAGCTGGGCCATGGTTCAGGGACTTTAGTCACTAAGGCCCTCATTAAATGAAGGACGTAGCCTTTGAAAAATATAAGGTGTTACGTTCAAAAGAAAGAAAGAAAGAAAAGAAAAGAAAAGCCCTTTGAACTGTGAGAAGTCCTTGGGTGATGGGAGTTGGATCTCTGGGAGGCAGAGGTAAAGATGCCTAAGGGCCCGTGTGGCTGCAGGCAGGCTAGACAAACCCCTCTGAGCCTCAGTTTACTTTTCAGGAAAATGGGGTGAAAAGGTATGTGCCTCCAGAACTCACAGGGACCAAGTGGTAACACGAGGCGTAGAGTCGGGAAATATTAAGTTTTCAATAAAGTGTGATCGCTGTTGGTATGACTTATTCTGAGTAGGAGTTGTCTCCCATTCAAAAGACCTTTTCTGTTGGCATCTGGAAATATTGACGCCCTGTTGTAAGTCGCGCGGGCCCGTATTGAGAGATGTCTGTCTTTAGCAAGCACACCGCTGAACCCTCGGAATAACGTTGAGTTTTTGAAAGGGACAACGGACTTCAACCTGCCCGCGGTCTCAGAGCCAGGAAGCAGCAGAGGTAGATACAAAGCCAGATTCTCCTGACTCTGGCGTCTATATTCTCTCCTAAAGCCCAAAGCCGTGGCAAAGTGGGAGATGAGGGAACACAGGACTCTCGCCTTCAGGGAGCTTGGGGTCTACCGGATGATGAGTCACCTCTGCAAAGAACGAAACGCGCACGATACGGTGAGATAGGTACAATCTGATCACACGAAGGAGGTGAGGCTCTGAGCTGGCCCTGCACGGGGGAGGCGGGAGGTGAAGGGGCAGAAAATTTAGCACAAAGCCGGTATTTGACCCGAGCTCCGATTTCAATAAACTACGGTATGTGAGGAGACGGAGGCCAAAGGAAGAAGGTGAGCAAGGGGGTGGAGGTCGGAAGTCGCTGGGCTAATTCAGCGAATGGCCTCAATTGGCCGATGCCTTGGGTCACGGCCAGCGGCACGCCAGTGCCTTGTTATATAATCGCCTTTATTGGCTATTTGTAGAAGATTCACTTAAGGTTACCATTTTGTCAGGTCTGCAGTTCTTTCTCCTGCTCTGTTTCTTTCTCTCTATTTCTATATCTATCTCTACCTACCCAGAAGTTCATCTTCCCTCCTACCCGACTTCTTTTTTTTTTTTTTCCCCCCTGCTTAACAGTGAGCAACCTTAGCGAGGGCTTCTGTGTTCATATTCAAGTTGGTTTTTACGTGTAAACTGTTTTGCCCTAGATTTGGGCGCATGGCCTTGCATTACAGAGTGGGAATATTTTATCCGGACGTAGATCTCATTTTTTTTTAAAGGAGGCTCATAACGCTTGTCCAAAGCTAAAACGCTTTCCCTTGAATATAGGCTCTCTAGCAATGAAACAATATTCTGTTCCCCAACCTCAGAGGGGACGGACGCTGAGTTTGTTTAGAAATGCGCTCCGTGCGCTAAACTTCAGCCATAAATTACGGGGCGGCCGCTAGTTAGCATGTCTCCCTCCCAGCCAGACACGTGGTATCGATGATGTCCCCGGCCTACTTCAAACAAAGCCGTAAGAACACAGGGAGGAAAATCAGCCCTATCTCCGTGCTGTGGGAAATTCACACAACCCGACTCCCAGCTCCCGCAAAATGGAAATAAAAATTCTCAGCGGCTGCTTTAACTCCAAGGGCTTAGAAAATTGACTAATAATGCAAATATCCAGAGGTTAATAGCCTGGTGACATTACTGTAACTTACACGGTGGCTTAAAGGGCATTATCCATCACATGGCCAGCAGTGGTCAGTTAGCAGAACATATGGATAAATATCAAAAGAGGAATGAGCTCCCGGAATCGGGCACTAATAAAACCTAGGGATTTCCTCCCTCCCCGCCGCCCCGCCCCCATTTTCTTCCTTTAATGGAACCAGGCAATGTGCAATCTTAGTCTCTCATGCCTGAGGCTCACATGTACCCTTCTCTGCAGAGGAGGCCGATCCCCGATGGGGGCCCGTGAACGGGAACACAGAATGCCCCCACGATCTCCCTTCGCATGGGTGGGGAGGGGAAAGTCAGTGGGATCCAGTCAAGGGAAGAGTCGTCAACAAGCAAAAGAGAGTCTGCGGGATACCTTCGGCGGTGGCTGTTTTGGACAAAAGGAAGTGAGCTGGAAATCAGCTGGAAAAGGCTGCTAATAAATGTGGTCACGAACAAGGCCAGCTGGAAACGCCAGCCCTCCAGGCCCAGGTGGACCGCCCTTACTCTGGGATTGCCCTCACATGTGAAGTCTGGAGTGGGCGTCTGTTGCCCCGACGAGGTGGTTTGTGGCACCACTGAGTGGGTGGACTCAAAGCCACCTCACTGTCCCTGGTCACGAACTGTGAGCCCTTGTACCCGTCGGGCTGGCCTGGCTGATCTTCCCTCCTCCCCCCTGCCGTTTGGGGCTCCTCCGGGGAGGGGTGGGGCGGTATTATCTTTGGGAAATTGTAGATTCTTCGCTCCTGCTGCTAAAAGGAAAATTACTACCCTGAGCAGTGCCTGGGTGGGTTCCAAAGGAGTCTTGTCGCATTATTTAAATACTGAATTGCGATATGATTGAAGTTGGTACCAAGTTGGTCTTGGCAGAGTCTGCTGCCTGGCAGGTGCTCTCGTAAGGGCTGTGCTGTTTCAGCTAACTGCTTTGGATTCGCTGCTCTGGGGAGCGCCAGCCAAGCCCCGGGCTGCTACTGCCGCTTTTAATTTTCTCTTCCCTGCAAAATGCACAGGATCCAAACACCCACCCTCTCCGCGCGGGCCACTCCCCAGGCGGCGTCTCGCGGGCTCCCGAATCCGGGTTTCTCCCGAGGTTCCTTCACCTTGCCAGGCCGTCTCTCCCCAGGGGCCCTCCCTCTTGGCCCTAAGCTGCATTAAGCACAAGGAAAAGGAAAAACGTCCCTGTCCGAAGCGCTTCCTTCTCCTCCGTCATGCTTTCTTGCCTGTACGTTCTTTTTCCCTCCGATCTAAACTTCGTTTTGCGCGTTTTGGCCCCAAGGATGGCCTCCTCTTGCTTTGTTTGTGAGATGGAAGCCCTGTGGCAATCAGCCCTTTCGGAGATCCTTTGTGGGGTAACACGAGTTTTCCAGAACCGTTTGGAACGTCCAGGGTTTAGTGGGCAACGGGGTGCTGCATTTTACCAAATCTGCTCCGGGAGGTTCTTTAATTAATTTGCGTATTGAACCTTAGGAGGCAGTTTGGCACCTGCCCTCAGAGCTTTCGCCCCAGCCTTGTGGGCGAGGCAGGGCGCCCGGCGGGAAGGAGAGGCGCCCCCCACGCCCAGGTGCACCGGGAGAACCCCCTCCTGCAGCTGGTTCTCAGTCCAGAAACGTCTGCCGGTTCACTCCAGGGACTCAACTTCCCAGCTCAGAGACGGTTTTTTGCCCCAACCCTCAGCCCACTTCTGTGTGGACGGGATGCCAGGCCGGCAAGTCCGGGACCGCTGAGCCACAGCAGCGTCCTGAACAGGCTCTGAGTCTCCAGGGACGTGAGGGGGACGGAGGGGGACCCCAGCAGTGTCCTCGGTGATCTCTTAGCACTCAGCTGCCCCACGGGAGAAGGCTTCATGGCCCTGGAGGGACCTGTAGGCTCAGGGGCAGAGGTGCTGATTAAGAGCCCAACGACGCCACTGCTAATGACCTTGAGGAGCTCCTGAAGCTTGTCTGAATTTTGGGTTTTCACGACTGTTCCTTTTCCCTTCCTCCTTTTTTCCCCCTTCCCTCCACCCTCCATCTGCCCTTCCTCCCCCTCCCCTTCATTTTTAGTAGTAGCGTTATTACAAAAGTAATACTTGCTTTTTGCGCAAAGCAAAAGGAAAATCAATCAATCAATCAATCAATCAGTGAAGGACCAGTAAAAGTTGGCATCCCCCCGTCACTAACCCAACTTTCCCGGATGCACACTCGCCATTAACCCTTTCCTACACGCCCTTCCAGACTTGGCCTGCGCAACCACAAAGCTGTACCTTTGCTGACGGTCCCCACGCTGAAGAGCCGTTGTAAGCATGAAATAAGAAAACTGATGGGAAATAATAATATCGGCCACTATCTTCCCTGGTGTCGGGTCTGATTCTATTTTGCTGACCTCTACGTATGCCTTTCACGCAGGCTGGCTGAGGGGCGGCTCTCAAGCACACGCTTCTCGTTGGCTTCTCCGCCACGGCCGACCGCAATTCAAAATGATCGTTTGCTATTTTCTCCCAACCTCCACAGGCCGTGGGAGAGACACAGAAACCCCTTCCTTCCAGGGCGGTTAAGCGTCCGACTTCGGCTCAGGTCATGATCTCACAGTCCGTGAGTTCGAGCCCTGCATCAGGCTCTGTGCTGACAGCTCAGAGCCTGGAGCCTACCTTGGATTCTGTCTCCCTCTCTCTCTGCCCCTCCCCTGCTCTCTCTCTCTCTCTCTCTCTCTCTCTCTCAAAAATAAACACTAACACAAACAAGAAATCCCTTCCTTTCTAGGTCTTGCAGTCTTGGGTCTGTTTGGCATATACAGGGTAGTCTCTAAAGGAAATATCTCAGTTATCAAGGTCAGGAGAACGCTGCGATTGTTCTGTTAGCCAATGAGCCGCACCTTCATAGCTAATCGAGGGGCCAGTTTTCCGGACGTTTCTCCCTGGGCAGAAAGCATACGTCTCCTTATCTCCTGCTGCATCTACGATAAGGGTATTTGATGAGTCAGACGGTGTTGGCTACATCCAAGACGAGCACCTTTGCAAGATTACTTATTCTGAAACCAGGCAAGGGTCTGTTGTATGCTTGGCTGTCTGGGACCCAAAAGAGAGCTGAGGGTAGCCATCTTCTGGCATTACTTGCCCAGTGTGGGATGAACAGGATGGGGAGGGTGGAGGCAGGAGGAGTTACATGTGGTTAGAAACACAGGCTGAGTGTCCACACAGAGCTATGTGACCCTGGGCAAAGAGAGAACTTCAGAGCCTCAGTCTCTTCATCTGTAGTAGGGAACAATAATACCCATTTCACGAGTTTGCTGTGAAGACTGAATACACCAGTACTTGGGAAATGGTCCGCCTGGTTCCTGGGCACGTGGTAAGGGTTCAAGAAATGAATCCTTAACAAACAAACAAAAAAAAAGGCGGGGGGGGGGGGGAGAAAGGGAGAGGAAGGTAACATTTTCTATCAGGTACAAGGATTAATTTTCCCTGAACAGTGGAAGGGAAGGAGAGACTTGTGGATTGGGAAGGAGAAGCACCAGTATGTTTCTGAAGAGAAAGGCAGAGCAGAAAGGAAGTACGGGTCTGGACTGAAAAACCAGGCACTCTGTGCAGAAAAAGCCCTGGTATTACCAGCTGTTGGAAAGTTTCCCTGACGCTCAGATGTCCGGGCACCCATCCTACTGTAAACAGGGACTCCCATTTCTGTAGCTGTTCGGGGTCTGGGGTCTGAACTGTGCCTTTCCCCGAACACCTTCTGTTGCTTCCATCGCATGGTCCTTTACTCTGGGCCCCAGGAACCAGATCCCTACCTTCCTAGCTTGGGGCCACATGTGGGGCCATCTCAATTTTCCGTGTTTCTGGTTCCTTTGCTTTTAGCATCTCCCGACGCATTGGGCGGGGACGCCCAGCTTTAGGTCTGCTTCTACAGGACCCCCAAACTGTCCCCGTCCCATCCCACTCTCAAATGGGAAGGCAGATTCTGAAGATGGCAGTTCAGCTTTCTAGCCAGTGGACGCCCCAGGCTCAGGCTCGGAATCAGGTAGATGTGTGGGCAAGCCTCAGACCTCCCTCGTCTAGTCCGGAAAGTCACAGAGCCTCTCGGAGGAGCCTCCCTGTTCATGGGAACATCTAGGACAGTAGCGCATACATACTCAGGGGCTCTGTGATGATTCAGTGATGTACGAATAAACGGCCAGGGAGAGTCTTTCAGCTGGGAGAGAGCTGCCCCTGAAAGATAATGGCTATTGCTACCAGACTTCTTTGATTGGGACGCACGGGCATTGCACATTTTAATATATCTTTTTTTAAAATATATATATTTTTAATGTTTATTTTTGAGAAAAAGAGAGAGAGAGAGAGCACGCAAGCAGGAGAGGGGGAGAGAGAGAGGGAGGGAGAAAATCCCAAGCAGGCATCATGCTATCAGCACAGAGCCCGATATGGGGCTCAAACCCACGAACCGTGAGATCCTGACATGAGCCGAAAGCGGATGCTTCGCCGACTGAGCCACCCAGGTGCCCCTCATTTTAATATTTCTAGCGCTATCACGCACGTTAAAGCCAAAAGGACCGTTGCATGTGGTGGAGACACTTCTTCCCGTGTGCCCTTGGAAAGCTGTTGTGAAGTCGATGGCATACCCTATGGTCACCAGTTATCTTCCAGTTGAGGAAATACGTTTGATGCTGACATCTGTAAGGTGTTCAGGCTTCCCGGAGAAGCAGCACATTGAGGGGGACATCCCACAGGGACCACCACCCTCCAGATGCCCCCTGTCTTTCTGAGGGCTCCCAGGGCTCCTTCTAGGGCTCGGGGAAATGGCTGAAAGACCCAGCCTGGGAAACTGATGGGAACTCTGGCCCTGACACAGGCTGCTTCTGGCAAGACTTCCCACAAACACCAGGCTCCGCTCTCCTCCCGGAGGAGGCGAGACTGAAGCCGGCGTGTAGGGGACACGAGAGGACGGGCATCCAGAGATAACGAGAAGCCTGAAAGTTTCCCTCCCGAGGGGGTTCCTGTTTGACAAGTTCAGGAGGAGCTGATTCAAGGCTTCCCACAGCCGGTTCTGGCGGGAAACATGGGTTTCCCCCCGGGCCCCTGTTGCAGAAACTGACATTTTTGAAGGTCAAGGAGGAGACAAAAGTGCTTGTTGCCTCACTTACTCCTCTGCAGGACGGAGACACCGTGATCTAACACAGACAGAGAAGCTGCTGTGTGCTACGTGTTGGGCTGGACCCTTTATGTCCACAACATGATCCATTTCAATGATTAATTCATTCAGTAAGTATTTAGCGAGCAGCTATTATGTGCCAGGCACTGTTCTATGATCTTGGGATCTAGGAATGAACCAAATGAAGCCCCTGACCTCATGGGGCGTCCACTCCCATGGTAGGAATGAGGCAATAACACATAAATAACCCTGTAACATACCAGGAGCTGATAAGTGTTAAAAAATAAATAAATAAAGCTAGTTAGGGGAACACGGAATTGAGCGCATAGGTGGGGGAAAGATCAAACTACGACTACCTTTTAAAAGTTTTTATGTATTAAAATAATCTCTACACCCAATGTGGGGCTCAAACTCATGACCTTGAGATCAAGAGTGACACGCCCTTCTGAGACTGCCACCCCGCCCCCCAAACTACTACTATTTTAATTATAAAAATACCTATATACCACTATTAACAACAAAAGCTAGTATCTATTGATTATAGACACTTTAATCCTAAAAATTAATAGTGAAAGGTTTATATTCTCTTTGACCCACTGACAGGTTCCACACACTAATTAAGCCCTTAAAAGTGTGTTATGACTGAACCCACCCATTTTAAAGATGGAGAAACTGAGGTTGGGCCTCCTGAAGTAGCTTTCCCAGTTCATAACACTGGGTGGTTCACCTGGGTTTCAAATCCTGTTCTTTCTGAGTCTAGAAACTGTTTTAACCACATGGCTCTAACAGCCCTAGGTTGGGTGCTTTTTCACTCCTATAAATGAAGGAACTAAGCGTCAGAGAGATCAGGGACTAGTGAGGCAGAATTAAAAGCCACAACTGTTACACTTCAAATCCCATGTCCTCTCCCCTCTGCCACATCCCTAACTCATTACAGCGGAATCTTAAATGACCAAGACAGAGGCGGTGGAAGTTTCCAGTGCTCCTGAAATGGGTCCCTGCTCCTCTGTAGGACAGGTGGGGGGACCAAGAAAGACCACATGCTGTTCCGAAAAGCGTGAGCAAGCTGTTGGTCCTTGCGCGGTGGGCCGGCTCCTGCTCATGACTGAGAATCCCCGGCCGTTTTCACCAACACGCAGAACCTTAACGTGCAAAAAACATGGGCTTTATTTTGGTGAAAACAGAGTCCAACCTCAGGGCGTGGGCGCGTGTCAGAACGTGACTCACCCTATCTCGAGCTTTTTCCACTCCCAATTTGATGATGGAGTCAGCTTTGAAGTCGCTGGCGACCTTGCTTCGCAAATGACCGAAACAGTGAAGATCGAACTGACAAGCTCACCACACTCGTTTCCAGAGAACTTTGAGCCTGTGCAGTGTTCTAGAAGCATCTCTCCACAAAGCCGTGTTCACTCATAAACAGAGAAGGCAGCTGCCCACACAGCATGGTCTGCAGGACACTGGTAAAGCCTTCCTGCCGACCCAGGTGGCCTCCTCCCTGACACACATATACCGCGCTGAAAGTTGCACCATTCGTGAGGGGCAAATTGTATGTCTCCAAGCCTCAGTTTCCCCTTCTGCTAAATGGGACGCGTGAGAGCTCCTTTGAGCGGCCAACGCCTCATCTTTCGGAGTGCCGCTGACCCGAAGACCAGCGGAAGCTGCCATCCATCAGTTCCAGCTGAGGGTCAGGCCACCGGTTGTCTCTTACAGCCTGCCAAGAATTTCGGTCAGAGGAGACTGAGATATTGCAAGAAGATGGGTGGAAAAGGAGGGGTTGACGGTCCGGCAGAATATTCAGGGTGTATTATAGAGGGACCCCCTCCTGGAGGTAGAGGCGGAGGAAAATGCACCACCAGAAGTCCCAAAACACACGGGGATCTCTCACTTCATTCTCCCTCTCTGGGCTGGGTGCCAGTGACTTCTAAAACTTAGGAGGTGAGGTCAGAAAAGGCAATGTCTGTTGAACCCCAATGAAGAGGCACTTGAAACAAGCCATCTCGTTAATTCTCATACTCGCCCTCTAGGGAAAGGGTATTACTACCTTTAGTTAGCACAAGGGGACACCGGGGCCCCGAGAAATGAGAATGCATGCTACCCCAGCGAGAAAGAGATGGGGCCAGGAGTCATCTACCTCTCCCCTGGGGTCTTGGGATCCTGGATTCCTTCTTCCCCTCCCTCCCTCCCTCCCTTCCTTCCTTCTCTCATTTCCTCCTACCTTCCTTCCTTTCTTCCTCCCTCCCACCCACAAATTCTCATTTATTCCAGGCTCAAGGGCTACACCAGTGAGCAAAACCAACACTCTCCCTGACCCTGCTGGGGGCAAGCCCAGGAGCAGAGGTAGACACTGCTTTCCACTTTTCTCGTCCACTGTCAACCCGTATTCCTCATCCCTGGACTGCTGACATAGCTCGGGGCTCCAGACGACTGACTCACAGCTTACTGGACACATGACGTTGTTTGCACTTCTCTTTGTGGGACAGATCCAGGCAGACTGTACTTTCTAGTTCACAGGCCCCGCTTAGAATTTACAATCTGTGGAGAAGTCAGCCACTCACCTACTATTGCCTTCCTGTAACACGGGCACATCCTGTAACATCATAGCATCATGAGAGCGTCGTAGAGCTCTCTTCTGAGGACCTCAGCAGAGGAGGCCCTATACTTCATTCATTCACTCGTTCATCCATATGTCCATTTGTTCATTCATCCATTCATTCTCCAGCTATGTCTTGAGCGCTTATAATGTGACATAAATCACACTGCTGTGGGCACTGGAGCTACAGCAGTGAACGGGACAGAGGTAGTTCCCGTGTTTGGGGCCCTCACACCATCGAGCAAGAAAGATGACGCTACTCAAGTGATGACCCACCCGAATACACCCGTTCCCAAGCTGGACCTACAGCAAGGCACAGCTCTGTTTGAGAGCGTCGTTGTGTGGAACGTTCAACAGTAAGGAGCAAATTAGAGACAGGGCATAATCATGCTAATCAGGAAGGGCTTCCTGGAAGAGAGGAATGTGGTCCCTCTTCCCAGCACATACGTAATTTCTAGAGTGTCCACCATTTCCCATTCTTGAACTAGGCAGGATCGAGTCCTAAGCCTGGGCCTGGAACCGCCAGGAAGGAGGCTCCGAGACTCCGTTGCAGGGATGTCGACTAAGTCATGAGATGACTTACTATCCACAGCCCCAGCCACAACATCATTTGTTCTTCGCAGGAATAAATGAACCATTATATTTTTGTTGGGTACATCCATTTCATAACTCCTTGGGATGAGCACTGGATGTTGCATGTAAGCGATGAACCACAAGAATCTACCCCCAAAACCAAGAGCACGCCGTAGACACTGCATGTTAGCCCATCTGACAACAAATTACGTTAAAAATAAATAAAATCATCTGTGCGACACATTATATCACATCACAGTATTTGCGCCTGGTCCCTGAGTATCAAATATTGTTCCATAAAATACTCTTAAGACTAGGGTGGCTCAGTCGGTTGAGCGTCCGACTTCGGCTCAGGTCATCATCTCGCGGTCAGTGAGTTCGGGTCCCGCATCGGGCTCCGTGCTGACGGCTCAGAGCCTGGAGCCTGCTTTGGATTCTGTGCCTCCCTCTCTCCCTGCTCCTCTCCCACTCACACACACACTCTCTCTCTCTCTCTGTCACTCAAAGATGAATAAATGCTAAAAAAAAACATTAAAAAATAATAACCTGAAGACTAGACGAGACCTACAGAAAAGGGCGTTTAAAGGCACAAGGACACATGACCTCTGCCAGAAACCTCCCCTATTTTATTGCATCCAAGGCTATAATTTGGAAGAGAAGAGCTACAGACGCATCCCCATAGCCAACCTGGTAGCCCCGGCCTCCATAGCCAGGCTAGCAATGAACACACTTGGCCTCAAATCAGAACTGTCACACCTCAGCCAAACTCTCTCTCTCCACACACACACACACACACACACACACACACACACACACGTCAAAGGGTGAAAATGAACATCACTTCCTACGCAACTCTTTGTTTCAGCTGGGAAAACTGGAAAATTCACTTACGCGACGAGCCAGACTTTCACTCCCATGGACTCATCCTTGCTCGGGCAAACTCATTTTCCCTAAATGCGCTGCGTACTCTGAAAATCCAGGCAGAGAACCTGGGGCCACGCCAGTTGTCAACAGCCACCTCGGGGGTCCCCCGTAATCCTCCTGCGTCCAGGTTGAAACCCAGCCAACTACTAAGCCATCGAGAAAGAAACAATGGCTAATTAAGATGAACTTTAAGGGGGGGGGAACTTAATTAATGTGATCTTTATCTGAAACTCCTTCTAATTACAGTAAACTTTAGAAGTTCTACGGATCAATGCCTGAGACTATTTGTAAAAGGTACATACAGCACTTTTTCATAAAGCAGAAGGCTGAAAAACCAAAGGTTAGCTAGTGTGTTCAATGAGCACAGACCTTCAGCCCCCTTCCCCGAGTACAGCTGTTGGTGAAAATTCTCATATACACATAGATATAGAAAGTCACGGCTGCAACAGATATGAGTCTAAGGGGCCTGCAGTAACAGGACAGAGAGCACAACAAACAAGTGGGATTCGTGTCATATCCCCTACTATTCTTACGATATTAATTGCTCTACCTACCCATTAATTTATACATTCACAGATTCGTTCTTCCAATAAATAATGACTAAGCAACCACGACATGCTAAGGCCATTTGGGGCGCACCAGGTACAGAGTGAAACAGTAGGATAATCCCCGCCCCCCCCCCCCCCCCCCCCCCCCCCCCCCCCCCCCCCCCCCGGAGTTAACATTCCAGTAAGGAAGAAGACCACTGACCATGTCAAGAATTACAGAAGTCACATGGTTTCACCTAGAGGATGGCGTGCGGTGTGGCTGAGCGTGTGGTGAGCCATGTTTCATCAGGACGATTGGGGTCGGGCTCTCTGCAGAGATACGATTTAAGCTGAGCCTTGAATATCGAGAAGATATTTAGGGGGGGGTGCCTGGGTGGCTCGGTTGGTTAAGCGTCCAACGCTTGGTTTTGGCTCAGGTTATGATCTCACAGTTTGGGAGATTGAGCCGCGACTTGGGCTCTGTGCTGACAGCATGGAGCCTGCTTGGGATTCCCTCCCTCCCTCCCTCCCTCTCTCTCTCTCTCTCTCTGCCCTTCCCCCGCTCATGAACACTCCCTCTCTTTCTCCCTCAAAATAAATAAACATTTTTAAAAGGAAGATATTTAAAATACTCAGCTTCCAGGAGATTCTAAGGTATAGCTAAGGGTGAAAGCCATGGCTTAGTGCAAGGGCGTGTGTCCAACCAAGCATGGATAGTGTGACCGACAGAAGGAAGCCCAGAGTCAGGATTTCGGGGAAGAGGGGCACAAAGTCAAGTGTGAGGGGAGGCAGGAGCCAGATCAGGAGGGCCTAGTAGAACGTGGATTTTACTCAGGTTCAGTGGAAACCACTGGAAGGATTTTGCTCCCGAATGACTTCGGCCCACTTTATATTTGTAAAAAGATCACTGAAGAGCAGATTGTAGGGAAATCAGAGGAGAGGAGAGGGCTGCTCCCTTTCTGCTAAAACCACCACCCAGAGGAGGCACACGGGGTGCCCCGCCCTGGGATGAAGGGCACAGAAGGGACCGGGATCCTCGGTTTAAATGCATCCAAGTGTTGGTGAGTGTTCCTAGGAAGGATTCTGGCAAACTGGCCACTTCAGAGGTCCCCAGGGGCCCAGGTGAAAAGTGGATGCGTGCCTCTGTAGCTTAGACCCAGGAAGGAGATTTAGTTTTCCAGATGATGCTTACGATCCGAGGAGAACAACAGGTTTGCTGCAGAGAAAGGCCATCGAGAGCTGTCCCGGAATTCTTTGCAAAAGGAAGTGAGCAAAAACGTATTAAATGTCTGCCATGAACCAGACCTTATATTGGGCACCGGAAGTAACATGGTGAGCAGAAAGAGGCCTTCCTGTTTTCTGGAGGACACAGGCAAAGCCTCACACACACAAATATGAAATTGCAAGGTGCTAAGGTCAAAACAGGGGAACCAGGCTTATGGGCAACTTAAGGGGATTGACATAGCCAGGTTCAAGGTCATGGCTGGGAGCATGCACACCCTGGAGGTGAGAGGCCCAAAGACAGGGGAGAAGGAGGAATTTGGTCTCACCATCAGCCCACAGGACTCTGTGGACCCCAATAACGACTTCTGGTTTGGACTTACAGACGGGGTTGGGTGCTTGATTCGCATGCCAGCCTGACCCAGGATTGTAATCCGAAGAGGGTGTGGGGGCCACGTTAAAGGCTTCAGGGAGACCAGGGGGACTTGGTTATGTCACGGGTTTAGATTACAAGAAAGAAGATTGGAATTATGTTCTTTTTTTGTTCCAAAATTTTTTAATGTTTATTTATTTTTGAGAGAGAGAGAGAGAGAGAGAGAGCGAGCGAGCAGGGGAGGGGCAGAGAAAGGGAGACACAGAATGTGAAACAGACTCCAGGCTCTGATCTGTCAGCCCAGAAGCTGATGTGGGGCTCAAACTCACAAACCACAACGAGACCATGACCTGAGCTGAAGTCGGACGCTTAACCAACTGAGCCACCCAGGCCCCCCATGTTCTTTTTTATTTAAGTTTATTCATTTCTTTGGAGAGAGAGAAAGAATGGGGGAAGGGTAGAGAAAGCGGGAGAGAGAGAATCCAAAGCAGGCTCCTGGATGTCTGCGCAGAGCCCAGCTTGGGCATGAACTGTGAGATCGTGACCTGAGCCAATATCAAGAGTCAGAGGCTTAAGCGACTGTTGGTTAAGCCACTCACTGACTCTTGGTTTCCACTCAGGTCATGATCTCGCGGTTGGTGAATTCAAGCCCCCCAATGGGCTCCAAGCACTGACATTGAGGAGCCTGCTTGGGATTCTCTCTCTCCCCCTCGCTCTCTGCCCGTCCCCCACTTGCACATGCACTCTCTCTCTTCAAATAGATAAACTTAAAAAAATAATTTTAAACAATTAATACAAAGAAGGGAAAAGAAGAAACTTGAGATTGCAAGACCCACGGATAAATGTACATAAAGATGAGAGTTGGGAGAAAAAGGAGCCAACCTTGGGCATCTGCCTGCTCCCGGGGGGCACCACATGGGAGGGGGGTGTTGGGAAAGGAGCCACGCTGTGCGCTGGGCACTTGGCACCGGGGCCAGGCGAGGGCTTCGGGAGACTTCCCCAATGCCTGCGCTGTTTCTTGGAGATTTACTTCCCCTCACCAGGGGCCTCTGAGAGCCGAGCCACACCCGCACTGACAGCTGGGTTTCCCAGACCCTTAACGAAGTAGCAGGGGACGCGCAGACCCGGGAGAAGGGACCACCGGGGAAGTGGCAGCCACGCCCATGGCCTTGGGAGAAAGTGACCGCGAACTCGTAGCTGCTAACTGTCCCCAGTAAGGTCACAGAGCCGTCTGCAGACACATTTATTGAAGGATGGCCACGTACCCGCAGAATGCTCTGAATCTGCCCACGTTTACGTCTCCTCCGAGCACCCAAGTGCTATGAACTAGGAAAGGATGTTGGGAGCCAAGGGCGGTATTGTCTTATTTACCACCTGCCTTCTGGGCTTACGGCAGAGAAGGTTCTCGGTAAAGATGCGCTTAAACCGCGAACTCGGGAATTACGCGTGTACGTGACTTTGGACAGGGTGCTTCAGTTTCCTCATCTGTAAAATGGGAGACAGTCACAGCACCCGCTCGCAGGGTTATGTGTGAGGACTGCATGAAATGAAGCGTTTCGAGGAGTGCCCGGTCCTCATCAGAGGTCCATAAGTGGGAGCAATTGATACGGTCATGACTATTATTATTATCACAATATCCTGATGAGCGAGCATCATTATTTGTGCTACAGAATTAAGACACGGGGGGTGGGGGGGTGGGGGGGGGAGCTCAGGTAGGCAAAGGAACGAGACCGGAAATGCCCAGGTGAGAAGCAGCCGACTCCAGACGCAGAGTCTGGATGCCAAACTCTGCGTAGGACGCCCGGCTCAAGAGCCATCTGCTGCGCGCTCACGGAAGGTGATGGCAAGAGATGATGGGGGGAGACCGTGTGAGTTTCCTAAGGCTGGTGTGACAAACGACCACAAACTGGCTGCCTTCCAGCAACAGAAATAGATTCTCCCACAGTTCTAGAGGCCAGAAGGGCCACAAGGAGTCTGAAGGGCCATGCCACTTCTCAAGCCTCTAGGCCAGATTCTTTCCCTGCTTCTTCTAGCTTCCGGCGGAGGCCAGCAATCTTTGGCATTCCTTGCCTTATGGATGCCTCCCTCCAATTTCCGCCTCCTCCCCTTCTCTTCTCTAAGGACGCTTGTCATTGGATTTAGGGCTCACCCTAATTCACGATAATCTCTTCTCCAGATGCTTAATTTAATTACATCTGCCAAGACCCTTTTTCCACAGAAGGCCTCATTCACCGCTTCAAGGGGGCTACATCTCTGCTCTTGGGGGCGGGGCTCCGTTCAACTCACTATAGAGACGACTATCTGGAAGGGTAAATGAAACCAAGGCACTTGATCTTTGCAGGGGGGCGCCTCGGTGGCTCACACGGTTAAGCGTCCGACTCTCGATTCTGGCTCAGGTCATGATCTCGTGGGTGGGGGGATCAAGCCCCACATTGAACTCGGCAACGACAGCACGGAGCCCGCTTGGGGTTCTCTCTCTTTCTCTCTCTCTGCCTTTCTCCCCCTCTTGCTTGCATGCATGCTCTCTCTCTCTCTCTAAATAAATAAATAAATAAACTCTGAATTCCAACCCGCAATGCAAGTGGCATTGTCACATGCCTGCAGCTTGGCAGGTACCTTGCTAAAAATCACTGCTTTCATACACTATCTCGCTCAACCCTTACCACAGCCGTGTGACCCGGGTGCTGTCACAATCCTGTCTTTACAGAGGAAACCAGCGAGGTGCAGACAGAGGAAGTCAGTAGCCCGGGCCCCAGCGTTAGTTAAGTGGGCACCAGGATCTGGAAAGAGCCGGTGGGTCTCCAGAGGCCTGGCTCTGTTAAGGCACAGGCACGGGCACACACAGAGACCTTTTGAGGTCCGGGAAGAATCAGAACAAAGCAAGACGTAAGTACCCTGCTGGAGGCTGACGTGTAAAGTTAAAAGCGACAGCGAGAAGGCAGGAAACACTCAACCCTTCACGTGCTCCTGCCTTGCCCGTCCAAGAGAAGGAGCTGAAACGGGAAAGAACAGAAGCAACGTGGTTGGGAAGGGAACTAAGGCCCGACGTATGTGAAGTGGGGAGCCCAGGCACAATTTTTGGACTCAAACCTGCAGGGCGGTTACCTCACCAGGAGCCTCGCGCTCTGGTCCTCCGGACGCCGAAGCTCCGCGAGGCTGAACGAGGAGAAACGACGGAGCCGTAAGGTTAAGCTTCCAAGAACTTGACTCTGACAGCCAGAGTCCGACCCCTTGATCCACCACCTGACCTGATGTGCCACTTGCAGCCGCCACTTTATCAATTTCAACCTCCATTTCTAATCCCCAAAATACAACTTTGCCCGTAAAGTCTGAATTCGTAGGCGCTTTATTGGTTATTTTTAGACGGAAGATTTCCTTGGTGACATGATATACATGCCCCTTTGTTCCCAGAATTTATGACCTCCTGGAGAAATAAGATTATTTTCCACCTCATAGGGCTGAAGGGAGGGTTAAATGCATTAATACCTGTAAAATTACTTCTCATGGTACCTGGCATGTTACTTGTTCAGCGAATTTGATTTAAGATGTTTTGCCCAATCCACTACCCAACAAACTGGATGAACGGGTTTTGTTTTGTTTTTGTCTCCCAACTTAAAGAGTTCCCATCCCAAACTGCAGGTTTTAAAACTCTGCACTATAAATGATACCTAATTTAGCACATCTATATTTAATGAACTTCGGTTGAATGTAGCGACATTTTATGTTTTAACAGGAACAATCGTGACGTTGGACTTTCCACACCCTGAACTGGTTTTAGAGACCCTGATCTCGGGTAGCGGTTGCTAAGCATTTTCCGTAAAGGGTCATCTAAATCGTAAATATTTTAGGCTTTGCGCGTGAGAGGGTCCCTGTTCCAACTGCACAATCCTACAGTGTCACTGGCAAAGTAGCCACAAGAATATGAACATGAAGGCGAGTGGCCCCGTCTCAATAACGTTTTATTTACGAGAACAGGCAGGGGCTGGAAATGCCCTCGTCTGCTGCCCCCTGGACTAGGGCATTCAGACGTCTGCCAGACGTCAGTATTAATTTCTGAGGCAGCCAGGGAAGCAAGGTCGTGACTGGAAGCCCCTGGACAGGAAGTGAGGATATTCGGAAAAGAGGTAAAAGCAGGTAAGAGATTCCAGAGGGATAAGCTTGATTTGGGTCCTGAGGTTCAGAATAGCTTGCCAAAGGCCATTCTCACGGAACGTGGCCGGTGCGGATGGGACCCCAGGCACGCTGGCTGTGTGTCTGCGGGCTCACCTGCTCCACAAAAGACAGGGGACCACGTGAAGGGCAGGGACAGCCTCTGCGGGGGTTCAGAGGAGGATGCACGGACTTTGACTTTCTAAAAGGTTTGTATTTTTTTTTAATTTTTTTTTCAACGTTTATTTATTTTTGGGACAGAGACAGAGCATGAATGGGGGAGGGGCAGAGAGAGAGGGAGACACAGAATCGGAAACAGGCTCCAGGCTCTGAGCCACCAGCTCAGAGCCCGACGCGGGGCTCGAACTCACGGACCGCGAGATCGTGACCTGGCTGAGGTCGGACGCTTAACCGACTGCGCCACCCAGGCGCCCCGCTAAAAGGTTTGTAAAAGCCCGCTGGCCCAAGAGCGGCTTGGGGCGGGGGCCCTGGGAGAAGGGGGAGACCATTCATTTCGCCGGTCCCTGAGCGGGAAGGCACAGAATTATTGCCACGAGTCTCTCACCTGACGTTTATTTCGCGATGACACTTGGTAGTGAAAATGTGTTTCATATTCTTAGAGCGCTTTTACTCACGTGCCTGTTTTCCCAGCGATAGGTTCTCTTTGAGGCAGACGGGTCGGGGACAGCTGTGCCCGCATACGGATAAAGTCGCGGGTTATTATTTGACAAGAGATAAAGCCGCGAGGCATCGATCTGACAAGGTCACACGGCTAGCTTTCGGAAAGACCTGCTGTTGGTGAGTCGGCTCCACCCAGGGCGGCCCAGGAGTGTGGGGAAGGTAGTGTTTTCCCCGCTAAGAGTGAGAGGGGCCGTTCTCTCCATCCAAAGGGTATGTGTTTCTGCTGTAAGCACAACAAAGGGGCTCAGGGACACTTGCATGGTCTCAGGGACTGTGCCTTGAGGGTCGACGGATTCATCTCCTTTAATGTTTCTAAGTCCACGCCGGGGAATACTCTTAGAATCCCATACTACAGAGGACGAAGAATAAAGCTCAGCCATAACAAGGCGAGTACCTGCAAGAACATCAACTCCTGTGTAAACGATGTTTGCAGAGCACCGCCCTTCCCAGCATGGTTCGATCGCCACAGCATCCCGTGAGGGACCCGTCAGACACCGGTGCGCAGCTTCACTGTGGGGTTTCCTGAAGACACGAGAAGCTGGGCAGTCCCACGAAAACTCCCTGAGGCTCCGTTTCCTTCTCTGTGCCATGGGAGCAAGAAGGCCCACACTCGGGGCCGTGAGGATTCAGTGAAGTGGCAAGAGTTGCCAAGCGCCCGCCAGCGTGCGTCCAGTAAGCGCCTCCGGAGGTGATTCGCACCTGGCATACAGTTGGTGCCTAATGTATGCTGCCGCCCTCAGGGGCTCTCATTTGTCCCTCACGGATTTTCAGAGGGCGCTGCCTGGCCCAAAGCATCTGGTCTGCGTTGTGCACGAGCTCCGCTGGTTGTAAATCACAGGCTCCGTGATAAAAAAAAAAAAAAAAAGAAAAAATCAGGTTGTGTTTCTGGAGCCGCCTCTGGACCAGGATGTCAGTCTGAGACACGTAGGGCAACTCTACTTTTCAGGACCACATGGCTGTGCTAGTGAGAAAAAAAGAGTCACAGGGAGAATTTCGGATCCTCGTGGGCCCTTGGGGGGCTGTGGAAATCACGGGTGTGGGGGGCTCTGCACGAGGACACATTTCTTTTCTTCCTTTTTTTTTTTTTTTTTGATCTCTCGCCAATTGCTTAATGAAATTGGAGGGCAAGAGGGAGCTAATTCTCCAGAGTCTAAAAAATCCCTCGAGCTGAGCCTGCACTTGTACGAAGACAAAGCGTGTGGAGGGTGGGGTGGGGAGGGAGTTGTCACCGTGATTTGGAAGCCGTTCCTTTGGCCAGGATAACTCCATTAGGTTTTGGAAGGGAACCCAGGTAGCACGGGGGGTTCTGGAAGGAATAGGCTCTGACCGGCGTGTAATTAAAATGGAAGCTTTAGAAGAACAGCTTCTCTCTGAATTGCTCCAGCCACCCTCTCACTGATTGAATGCTGGGAAGCTGTCGCCTTGAGCTTTGGCTAGTTTTCTGCCAAGCCGTTTAGCTACCGGTTCTGTGTTGCCCATATATTTAGCACTAAGGACAGACCTGCGGGCCGCATCAGGTTCCTTCTTCCCGGTGGCTATCTGCCTCTAACTCTTGTCAATAGCCCCAGCTCTGAACACAAAGGGGCTGTTTTGCAAGCCTGGTCTCTCCCCTTTTCCCCCAACCTGCCCTCTTCCTGCTGTGATCTCTTTTTTTTGTTGTTGTTTTTAAATCATGTTTCACTTCCCACATTCTGGTTCTTGTTGTTCCCGGACACCCGGACCAAGAACGGCAACAACAAAAAACCCACCGGGGCACCCTCGGTTAAAGGAAACCTTATTTCCCCCTCTCTGCTGGAAAAGCTGGTGGTCTCAGAGGTGACTGATTTTTCCTAACCCAGGTCCTCCTAAGTTAGGGGCCGCAATGACTGACAGATCTGATCTTAATCATCTGACTCAAGGGGGCGCCTGGGTGGCTCAGTCGGTTAAGCGTCCGACTCTTGATTTCAACTCAGGTCGTGATCTCACAGTTCCTGGGATCGAGCCCCGCGTCGGGCTCTGTGCTGACAGTGTGGAGCCTGAATTTAGGGTCTTAAAAATCCAAAAGCTGTAAACAAAATGGAAGAAATCTATTACCCCCCAACCATGATGGAAGTGGGTCACATCAGCGGTGGTAGCTCACCCCAAATCAAAACCCCCTGCAACACTGTATGGCCATGCGATCCTACGAACACAAGATACTTGTGCAATCTACCCTAAAATGAAAACAAAAGCAACTTTAGAAAACCGTCCTATTTTTACTGACCTCATATAGAATCTAAGTAAAAACAGCATGTTTTCTACTTAAACACAGTTTCAAAACAAATTCAAACTTGTCCTCTTCCAATCTGATCATTTTCCCAATGTCTTCCCACATGGAGATGCTGCTTTTGTGGTTATACAGAAAGAGAAAAACAAACAAATGAACGCTAAGTCGCCACGGAACAACAGAGAAGGTTACGGACGAGGATGTGGCCAGCGAATCAATTAGACCAAAGTTTAATTTTACTAACGATCAAAGATATCTCAATTAAAATACACTTGCATTATGATAATTTTTTTTTCTTTTTACTAATCAAATTAACAGGTCTATCTTGTCACTGATTGACTCCGTGCAGGCCATAGTATGAGTTATAAAGACCTACTGCTCTCCTGTCGCACTCAAAGGGGGCAAAGGTCATCTATAAATGCAGCAGGGCAATCCAATTTTATGGTCCGACCCCCCTTTGTGACCAGCTCATTCCAAGCATAATTTGATGCTATCACACGTTGACTTTTACTTTTTTAAAACAGTATATACAGAATTGTTTTATTTCCTGAAAATGCCCCTGTGCTTCACCTATGTGTCTATCCTGCTCCTCCCAAACTCCTGAATCGTATTCCTGTCTCTCTTGTTTCGCCTTTTCCAGGATGTCCTATAACTGGAGTTACATGGTATTCGGTCCCTGGAGATCACATTCTTTCACTGAGCAAACGCATCCACTTTTTGAGAATAAAGCACAGGAAGAGAAACTGAAGTTTCTAGAACTCCCCGCTCGTATCCACTCCCAAGCTGCCAGGAAAGGCCTTAGCTATTTTGTCTTTATGATTTTGTAAGCAATCCAGAAATGTCATAAAGCCCCGGGCCTCATAAACGGGGTGCACCCTTGAGCACAGCTAGAGAGAAGGTGGGGGCTGGGAGGGAGAGCCCTGGCCGTGGGCAAGGCTGGTGTCTTGGCTCAGCTAAGCTTGGGGGAAGCCATGAGAGGGGACATGGTGGGGAGCAGCCCCAGGGCGTCAAGACGGACACCAAGCTGTGATGGGGACGGTCTGTTAGTGATGAAAGGGACAGACCCTCGGGCAGAACTGGCGTCAGGCAATGAGCTCTTAGAAGGAGCTCCTAGAAGGAGCCAGGGCTGTCACACGGGCGGCACGAATGTGGACACCTGCCCGGCTTCTCCAAGCAGGGGCTGCCCTCCTGGGGGTAGAAATAAGGAGCGTGGGGCTTGGAGAGAAAAGGACCTGAGCAAACAGCTGGGGAGAGTTAATCCCAGCCAAGCCTGCCTGACTCCACAGTTCCCCTCCCCTATGCCAAGCCACCTTTCTTATCTCACAAACCATCGTAAACCCTGGATGTGGAGGCCAACCCCCGGAGCGACGGACAAGGGTAAAAAAAAACCATGTCAAGTTGTAAAACAAGAACAAAAACTAATCTCTGGGCTCACATGGGAAATTGCTTCAGATATTTCAAGAAATCAAGTTGGGTCATTTGGGGAACGAAGAACCTCCGTTTCCCATTTACTCGATGCTTGACAAATTGATCCATAATGAGATTAAGCCCCTTAACAAATAAAGACCTAATGCAGGCCTAATCCCACGTGGAAGATGAAAAATGTATCCGAATCTGTTGCCCGAGCTTAAAAACGAGATCTCGGAGCGTAAATGGCTGCTGCTCCTGCAGGCCTACCTGTCCCGGCAGAGAAGCTTCTAGCAAGGAAAGGGTGTCGTTGAATGAAGTGGCATCCGTTAAAATGCGAATGCTAGGGGCACCTGGGTGGCTCAGTCCTTTGGGCTTCTGACTTTGGCTCAGGTCACGATCCCACGGTTCGTGGGTCCGAGCCCCGCGGCGGGCCCTGCGCTGACAGCTCGGGGCCTGGAGCCTGCTTCCGGTTCTGCCTCCCTCTCTCTCTTTCAAAAATAAAATAACACATTAAAAAAATAAACAAAATGTGAACGCTGGCTGCCTGTACCGGGGACTTCAGAGTAGTTCTAGATGGACTGAAAACAGCATGCACCATCTCTTCCCTTGACGGGACTCAAGTCGGCACAGTTTGGGGAGTTATGATTAATTCTGACTCACGGTCAGTTAGGATTAGCTCCTCCTGCTCTTAGACCTAACTCCTCCTCCACCACATCCCTAGCCTGGTTGAGCGTGTCGTTTTATGAAGCTGAGATTCATCTCGGTCTATTAGATTCATCAGTGGGTCAGCTAGCGCAGAGTAGGTGGTCCAAGAGGAGGGCGGATCTACAAATCGGGGCGGAGGGGTGCACTGGATTACTACAGAGCAACAGCAGAGAAAGAGAAAGTCCGCAACGGTGAGACAGAAGAATCCAGAAACTAGCAGCAAAGGGATACACGTTGTGCCATTCCATCCGGTAGGGCTGGAAGCGAGGGAGCCTAGACCGCAGTCACCAGTAGGGGGCGCGGACGGGGAAGGGGCAGGAAGGAGTTTCTGGGGACTGGAAATGTTCTATAGCTCGATCAAGGAGGTGGCTATATGACAGTAGACGGAGAGAGTAATGCACTGATCTCATGGAGGTAACCTGCTAGACCCAGAGCAAGATGAAAATGAGGAGTCTCTTGGCTAAAAAAAAAAAAAAAAAAAATTAAGAATTTTAAGACCGCAGGGTTTTAAAAAATTTTTTTTTCAACGTTTTATTTATTTTTGGGACAGAGAGAGACAGAGCATGAACGGGGGAGGGGCAGAGAGAGAGGGAGACACAGAATCGGAAACAGGCTCCAGGCTCCGAGCCATCAGCCCAGAGCCTGACGCGGGGCTCGAACTCCCGGACCGCGAGATCGTGACCTGGCTGAAGTCGGACGCTTAACCGACTGCGCCACCCAGGCGCCCCTAGACCGCAGGGTTTTAAACCAAGCATGGCCCTTCCAAGCCTGGGGCCCCGGGCAAGTGTGCGCATCCCATGTCCGTGACACGGGCCCTGGTTAAGATGCACTCAGGATGAGTATACTTTAGGCACTTTAGTTACACTTTGATAAAAAGCCACAAGCAAACATACAGAATCAGAGGAAAAGAAATCTTGATTTTGGTAGAGCCCGGGGAAGGGGGGCATTTTAAAAAAGGATGTCGTCCCAATTCATTCCTTTATGTACTTCCTGTCCAACTCATCAGTGCTCACTTCCTGGTCTCATGGCCAGACAGCGACAGCCTTCTGAAAGCTCATTAAACTGGTTTATTGTAAAAAGAAAAGCTAAATCCAGCTGAGGAGCTAAATCAAGCTGAAATGTGCATTTGTAATTTTATATTTGTATTCAACTCAGGCTGGCTTCAGAAGGACGAGGGAAGGCAGGAAGGACCCTCCCCTGATGTGGCCGAAGGAAACAGTGGAGCCCTGGGAGGGGTGACATCCAAGTCTAGCCGGACTTTTCAGAGATGTCTGGAGTTGGCCACGGAAAGTGTCTCCGTGGAAGGGGAGCAGGAAGGGACCCAGAGGAAGAAGGGAAAGAATGATGTGTCCAAGGTAGGGAGAGAGAGGATTAGAGTGAGTTTCCACGATGGGCAAATCCAGGAGCCAACAATTCACTGCAGGGGCAGGGGGCTGATCGGGGTGGGAACAACAGCCCATAAGGACAGGCCTGTGTCAGCTCCACTTCTGCTTAGTGATTTTCTTCCTGTTCTTGAGTTTTATTGTCCTTTTTCTTCTTAAGTATTTGTTTGTTTTTAAGTTCATTCATTTATTTTGAGAAAGCAAGGGTGCAGGCGGGTCAGCGAGAGAGAGGGAGAGAGAGAATCCCAAGCAGGCTCCACGCTGTTGGCACAGTTCCCGATGTGGGGCTTGATCTCACGAACCGTGAGATCATGATGTCCAAGAGTTGGACACAACCAACTGAGCCACCCAGGTGCCCCTATTTTTCCCTTTTTGCTCAGACAGCGCAGGAGACAGGGTTTGGAGGCAGCCCACAGACATTGGATCTCGCAGGGAAGATCCAGAACTGAGACTCATGCCCTGAGCATGTTTAGAAACAGACACTTCCCATAGGCCAGACAGGTCCAGAACACCCTTCCAGGCATGCAGAGCGGACAAAGTCACCCTCACTACAGAGGCATCATGGGATATAAGGGCAGAAGGTAGGGCCTTAGAGCTTCTGATTTCGGGTCACATTGCACACGCCTCCCCCATTAGCTACTTTCCTCCCCCAAGGTCATGAATAACACAGCCTCAGGTATGGTATTTAAGTCCGTAAGCTCAGCTGTCTCAGCCCCAAACGACAATCCTAATAGTGAAAGCCATACTGTCAAGAAGTATCATTGAATAAATACATTATACACCTGACCTCGTTCAGGCTTCACAATCAACCCACAAGGGTAACTGATAGTAGCATCTTCATCTTGCAAAAAGTGAACGGAGGCACAGGAAGGTTAAGCAACTTGCCCAAGGTCACACAGCTAGCACAGAGCTTAGCCCAGGTTTCCACTCCGGGAATCTGATGGCAGCATCCGTGTTCCTAACCAGTTCACTATCCTCTTTATGGATATTACAAGGAAGACAGGGGAGATTCTAAATAAAATTGCCTACGGTGTGGCGGATACTCAACAAATTCAACCCCATCCTATTTGCTTCTGTATCTCTGCAGCTCAACGGGGCTACGAGCTCATTTTTCCAGTCTAGCTCAGTATGTAAGGAAGCGGGGACACCCAGAAAGGTCAAGGAAGTAGCCCAAGGTCACACAGCACGAATAAAGGGAAGCTGAGGACATAATCGAACATTTCATATTTTACTTTAGGGAGCGTCACAACTTTCTACTCAGACCTGTGAGTCACTTATTTCTTGTTCCCCCCCCCCCCTTTTTTTTGTAATTTGGTGAGGATTTTTCTCTTTTTCGAGTGAGGAGGGAAGGACCACTGTTACACATTAATGAACGCAGACACAATCTTGGTTTGGATTTATTTATGTCTTCCATAAATCATATTTATTGAGTGCCTGGGGTGTACAGGCATCGTGAGAGGTCCCACACGTTAAAGCAAGGAAAAAATAAACGTTACAGACACTTGGTGTAGGCTGCAGACTACTTAAATATCCAAAGGCATCAAATAAATCATCAGACTGTTTAGAAATAGGTTCTGGCATGTTCCCTGCAAACCTTCATACAAAACCCTGCAATTGTGCAACATGGGCTGAGGGCTGGGAATATTTCTTAACACGAGTGAGTGGGTCAGAGGTCCCCGGAGTCCGCCACGTTTTGGACGTTGGGGATATTGTGGCCTTCTCAAGCTCCCTTCTCCAACCGCCATCCTTCTTCAAACCAGCAATAAAACGAAACGGAACCGTAAAACGCTGAGAGCATCCCATGTGAAATGAAGCTGGCCCAACCCAGAAACAGCCTCCCCGCCATCTTCAAAGGTGTCGAGAGCTTGACCTTCAGAAGGGAAGGCTGGTGAGCGACAGGGGCACGCACACACACGCGTGCACACACGCACATCACTCCCTGCCCCCTTCTCGGCATGGAGCGGAGGGTCAAAGATGATCCTCCGCGTGGCCTCGCTGTAAGCTACGAAGTCCTTCTCTGCATACTAGTCCCTGTTTAAAGTATGGCGAAACCCACACTGTCGGTTGCAACCACTTGGGGTTGCCGCTTTTCCTGAATTTCAAAGTCCAGGGGACATAAAACGACTCACTCCTTGTGCACATCTCGGACCTCAGGGGGGAGATTCATTCTTTTAGGCGATGAGGATCGAACGGGCAGCGACGTTGCATCAGGCACCGTGCTAGGCATCGGGGACATGAAAATAAACGGGCGGGACATGTCTCCGTCCTCCAGGAGCCCCCTGTCTAATGGTGGAAACTCACATGTGAGTCGGCAACTATGATCCAGTGTTAGGGTCTTTGTTCGGGCCTGCACTGTTCTTTGGTATCACAGAGTGGAGACTCCGGGGGGACTCCCGGCAGAAGTTTAAAGATGGGATTGCTCTTTAACTCAGGGAAGACAGACCAAGCAAGAACATCCCGGACAGAAGAATAAGCAGAAACGAAGCAGAAGTCAGCCAGACGGGGGGAAGACGTGCTGCATGTGAAAGACCTTTAAGTTGGCCGAGAGACCGCCAAGAAGCCTGAGTGAAGGCCAGGGGGGTGGTGAGGGGCCAGATCACAGCCTCACAGATGCCTGAACTGGCTAAGCCATGAGGGATGAACACTCTCCTGAAAGCTAGCGGGAGGTATCGGGATTAGTATATAAGGGAGTGACCATATCAGCCTTGCCTTTTAGAAACATCTCTTTCCTATCATTTTCCTTTGCAAGCTCCCCCCGCTTTTGAGAGCAAAAACGCACGCTCCAGCAACTATCGAGCATGCTTTAGACCAATCTCCTCTAAGTTAAAGAGTATTCAGTGGGGATAATTTTCCAGCCCGGAAGAACAATCTTGTAGAAAACACACAAAGTTACAGAAGCACAGAGTCTGTGCTTCGGAAATTACCGAGGGTTAGAAAGAAAGAAGGAAGGAGGGAGAGAAAGAAGGGAGAGAGGGAGGCGGGAGAGAGAGAGAGAGATTGGCAGAGAGGGAAGATAGCGGACTGGTCTGTAACCTGGACAGATGCACATCTCGACTTAGCTCCTTGCCAACTGCATAAACCTGGGACAGTTGCTTAACTCATGTAAGCCGCGGTTTCCTTCAAGGAAAACCCTAGCAATTTCTCATAGGGTTGGTATAGACTGGATACCACCCATGGCAGAGTAGGTAATTATCATCGAATCCTATAGTCTCCCTTCCACAGTATGGAGCCATCACAGGGGAGGGACACATTCTCCAGGCCTCTCTTCTGGCCAGGTATAGCCACATGGCTAGCGTCACTGAAGGAATGTGAATGGGAGCGTATCACATCTGGGCCAAGGTTTTTAAAAATCGAATGTACCGGGGTATCAAGGTGGCTCAGTTGGTTAAGCGTCTGACTTGGGCTCAGGTCATGATTTCGTGGCTCATGAGTTCGAGCCCCATGCCGGGATCTGTGCTCACAGCTCGGAACCCGGAGCCCGCTTCCCCCTCTCTCTCTGTTCCTCCCCGCTCACAATTTCTCTCTCTCTCTCTCGAAAATAAAGATTAAAAAATTTAAGAAAAATGGAATGTATGTTCTCCATGTCCTTCTTTCCCCTTACCGCCGGCCAGGAACAGATGAGATTGAGGCTCTAGGGAATAATGGAACCACAAGAAAAGAGGAGCCTGAGTCCCCAAATCACTGCGTGGAAGACAGCCACCTTCAGCTGGGAACTCTGATCGGATTATCACAGGAGTGAGAAATCTTGCCGTAAGCCACTCACAGTGTGAGGCTTATTTGTTACAGCAGCTAACGCAATCCTAAGCAAACACGGTATATGGTTCCATCGGGCACGCGCCACAAACACCACGTGTTTACTAATCACCATAGGAAGGGATCCGCGGTGTATCCGCTTTCGGCAACTTCCTCCTAAGAAAGAGAAACGCTATGGTTTCGAGACGACTGCTTCTCACCAATGTCTTTGGAAAAACCTTCTAACCAAGCAGCCCCTCGAACGAGATGATCCCTTTGGAGGAAAACGAAGCCCAGGCAGGGTTTCCTCCTTCCCCTTCCCCGTGAAAAGCATCCTGCCAACTTCTAACTGCCATTATTTAGTGAGTTCCTCAATTTAAAAAGTTACCATCTACTCGCCATCCTGGCGAAGCTGTCAGTTGCTGAGAAATGGAACCCGGCCAACTGATTAGTTTTGATGGACTGCGGTGTGGAACCCCAGTCTCTGTCACTGAAGTGCCTGTTCATCCAATTAACCAAATTACTGCAGGAACTCTAGCCAAGTGCAACACTTAGCGGACGGCTGCTCGGGAGGTCAGGGATGGGGGAGGAGGGAGTCTGATCAAATGCCGGCTCCTCCTTCCCTGTCCCCGGGCCAAAAGGAGTGCCAAGCGGAGGGCAGAGAACAGACCCACCCTATTCCTTTGCTGCCTGGCCTGAAAACTCCAGTGTGACTCTGGAAGGACGTCTCAGGGCTTCACCATCTCCACCGTCACCATCGTCGTCAGTAGTGTTAGTTTTTACAACTTCCACTTTTTTTTTTTTTTGAAACGTTTGTTTTTGAGACAGAGAAGAGAGCGTGAGCAGGGGAGAGGCAGAAAGAGAGGGAGACCGAGAATCCCAAGCAGGCTTCTCGCCATCAGCAGAGAGGCCAAGGTGAGGCTTGAACTCACGAGTCGTGAGATCACGATCTGAGCCAAAACCGAGAGTCGGACGCTCAACCAACTGAGCCCCCCGGGTGCCCCTAACTTCGACTTCTTCTGTGCCAGGCACTGAGCTCGGACTTGAGAAGCCAGCCGAGAACAAAGACGTCAAGGCCACGCCCTTCTGGAATGTGCTCAAACTGGGAGAGACAGACAGCCATCAGCCACGTTTCTCAAGCTTGGTACTGTTGACTCGTGGAACCAGATCTTTGTTGCGGTGGCGGGGTCGGTGGGGGGGGGGGGCGGTGTCCTGGGCCCTGTGGGATGATGAGTTGTACCAACCAAGACTGTCTGAAGACCTTACCAACTGTCCCCTGGGGGCAAAGTTGCCTCCTTGGCCTCAGTCTCCCACTGAGAACCACTGCTCAAGAGCGAGATGAATAAAGGGGTTTGGACTGACTTGGGGTCGCGGCTGACAGGGACAGAGACTGCACAGTGAGAGGAAGCAGAGAGGAGGTGGGGCAGCGTCCCTGGGGGAGGTAACGTTTAAGCTGGGACTCACAGTGAGGAAGAACAAGAGCCGGAGAAGAGGGGGCGAAGGGACAAAGGCCTGCAGCCTGGATGAGAGGAGAAAACAGGAGGTGTGGACAGAAGCACGTGTGGGACGCAGGATCGGAGAAGAGAACAAGGCAGGGCCAGATCCTGGCTCCGGTCACCAAGGTGGGGGGCCAGGATTTTATTTTAAGCACACCTAAGAGAGGCAGTATAGTGTGGTCAGGCGCTGGAGCCAGACCGCCGCCCATGCCTCAGTTTCCCCGCCTGTGTAGCGCAGACACAGGAGAGCAGCTGTCTGGCCGAGCCGAGGCGGCCTGGGAAGCGTGCGGCCTGGTGCCCGGCACCCGGCACCGGGGAGGCCTCCCGAGGCTGGCCGCTGGGGCGCTGGGGCTGGCAGGAACCAGCTCGCAGCGCAGGCGCGCATCTGTTCGCAGCTGACGTCACTCTGGAGGCTGGAAATTGGCCAGGCTGGGAGTATCTGCGCCAGGGACACTGGCGAGGGCAGCCGGGTGACTGGCTTGTGTTATTAGGTTGGCTGTTGAGGGGCTTCGAACACACGAGCGGCACGATTCGGTCTGTGTTTTTAACGTGAAACTTTGACTATTGCGTGGAGGCCAGATGGAACGCTGAGGGCAGGGCTGGAGGCAGGGAGGCCAGAGGAGAGACCAGACCAGTGACAAGGCCAAGAGCTGGTCACATGGGCCAAGCGGTGACAGTGGGGCTTGGGAAGAGACAAGGGCAGAGCTGAGACCTATGCTGGGGACAGACTTGCCCGCGGGTTGGATGCCACGGAATCAACAGAGGAGGGTGATGTTTCTAGACCTGGGAGCCACACGGCAGGCGACGTGCTTGTAACACTTCCATTAGCGGCATCAACAACACGGCATTTGTGGTTGCCTTTTAGGAAGCATCTGCGTGTAGGGCGTGGACGGCTTCCATATATTTTTCTGATCTTCTCCAGAAAGCCACGGGAGAATGAGAATTAGAGGTGGCCACATGCCGCGGGCGGGACACCGAGGCTCAGGCAGTGAAGGGACTTGCCCCAGCCTCCCAGGGAGCAGGAAGCAGAAGGTGTACTGTCTATAGTATTTCACCAGGATGAAGGCCAGGAGAGGCTGCCGCATGGGGAAGTGAGGAAGGGCTTACAGCTTGGTCTTGCCTCCCTCACTTCCAAGCGCTTCTCCCCAACTTTCTGAGACGGTTTTCCCTCGTCAGATTGCGTAAAGATGCAAAGAGGTGGCTCCGAAGTTCCCGGGCATCATCGCCACCGTCATCACCACGATGGCCACGTTACTGACAGGAGGACGTACAAATAGGCTAACACACGCTGTGGAACTGTTAACGATGCAGCGGGTGCTGTGCTAAATGTCTCACCTTCCTGGCTTCCTAGAACTCTGTGAGGTGGCCACATTACTACCCCTAAACGTAGACGGAGAAACTGAGGCTCAGAGAGGCTGCTCACGTAACACGGCCGGGAAATGGCGCAGCCAGAATGCAAATCCATTAAGAGCTCAAGGGGTTCTGGGTCTCTGAAATACTTCTTCCTAGAATTAAATCGCTCTGTACACGATTGGTTACTTCAAAAGCTAAGATATGCAAATGTCCCTCAAGGCTCTGTGTTTTTGTTGCGTTTTTTTTGTGTGTGTGTGTGTGTGTGTGCTTTTTTTTTTTTTTTTTTTTTGGTCAACGTTGGTAATGGAAGGTGCTTCCAGAAATTCTGTGGGCACCCTGCCTCGTTACCAGGCCAGTGTGAATCAATCAATCACCTCAGCCAGGTGAAAAGTGGGCTGGAGACAAAAATTCAAGCTTTGTCAGAGCAAGTGGATGTGGTGCAGGAACTGAGAGGGGCTCAGGTCCCTCTGGGTGACCACGGGGCACCTCTCAAGGAACAGTGTCCCCGTCCTGCAAAGCTTAAGATTAGGACAGATTCTGGGGCGCCTGGGTGGCTCAGTCGGTTGAGCGTCCGACTTCAGCTCAGGTCACGATCTCTCCATCCGTGAGTTCGAGCCCTGCGTCGGGCTCTGTGCTGACAGTGCGGAGCCTGGAGCCTGCTTCAGATTCTGTGTCTCCCTCTCTCTCTGCCCCTCCCCTGATCATGCTCTGCCTCTCTCTGTCTCAAAAAAAAAAAAAAAAAAAAAAAAAAAGATTAGGACAGATTCTGCCTGGGAATCTGGGATCTGATCAGCCAGAAAAACACACACACACACATCCTATGTTTGGGTTCCAGCTCGTCTTGGTTTTTTGCCGTTAAGTGATTCACAGCACAGGGCAGACGACCTTAGGGACTCTGTATGTCAGCGTCGGAGGCCATCATCTCGGTTGGATGCTGTCTGTAAAGGGATGTAACAAGCGCGTGTGGAATCGGGCAACTGTATCACCCTGTTGAAACCCACATGTGTGTAGATAACCCTGAAGATGTTCCACGGGGTCGTCAGAAAAGTACATACATCACCGCACCAACCATAATCGCAAACGGAAACATTCTTACTCTTTTTTCTGTTTCTTTTTCTTTTTTTTTCATTTTGCTTGGAAACAGATTGCCTCGTCGGTTTGTTCTGTGCCAGCTGCTTCGACACTTTCCTTTAGACACGCACGTAAAGTGATTGTCGTGAATGCAAATTTTGTGGCCGGGGCCATTTACATTAGCAAACTCTGGACTTTTCAATCAGCAATCTTTAAAATGTCATCTGGATTCGCCCTCTCTTTGGATTATTTATTAGACTTCTCCCTGCTTGCACGCTGGACGACAGATTCACCCACCTCTGGCAATAGGTCTGAACGTTTCCAAATGGCTTATTGACCAGGGGTTCCTACCCCACGTGCCCCAGCACAGTTTTTTGGTTTCTTGGGTTTTTTTCTTCCTTAATAGGTCAGGGCAGTCCTCAGGGTGTGGTTCTGATGTTGAAAACAAAACCGTACTTGCTTGGTGAAATCGATCTGACGCTCGCATTTATAGGTCTCCTGAAAACTTTAAAATACTCCTACGTGCTTACGAGACCCTGGTCCGTGGCCCTTTCTTCACTACAGAGGGATCCGCATTCCACAGAAACACCATGCCCACGACCTCAAGGATGCTTCTGAGGGCTGACCTGAGGAACTTCCCCACACACTTGAAAGAAAGAAGCTTACGTTTGCTGAGTATCTCCCAAGCACTCCAATTCTTGTTTTTTTCTTTTTCTTTTTTGTGTTTATTTTGAGGGACACAGAGCGTTGAGTGGGAGAGGGACAGAGAGAGGGGGACAGACAGAGAATCACAAGCAGGCTCCAGACTGCCAGCGCAGAGCCCAGCATGGGACTCAGACCCATGAAACTGTGAGATCGTGACCCGAGCCGAAACCAAGAGTTGGGCGCGACACTGACTGAGCCACCCAGGTGCCCCAACGCTCCGATTCTATAGAAGGGATGAGACGTGCATTTCCCAACAACCCAATGGGGAGCGGGGTGTCAGAACCTTTACACCCATTTGGCAAGATGAAAAAAAATGGAGGCCCTAATGAGCTTCAGCGACTCACCCAAGGCTACGTGGCTAGTAAGTGGCTGACGGAGATGGGGCCCGGGTCACCGACATACTTCAGAGCGGTGCTTACCCAAGTATCCTTTTAAGGGCCTGGGTATACATGTAACTTATTGTCCAGAGTGAGCTGATTCTAAGCATGAAAGGGGATGTTATTACTAATTATGCTCATCACAGGTTTGTCATAGGTCAGGACAGTCCCAGACAACCAGGACGTGAGGTTACCGCATGAAAGGGGTAGGTCCCCGTGCCCCATCCCAGACCCACTCAATCACATCTCTTCCCAGACCCACTCAATCAAATCTCTGGTGGAGGGACTGGCCACCGTCTGTTTGATAAGCATCCCAGATGACTCTCACTGGTGCAAAGGGGTCCCCGAATCACGGGTGACTACTTCAGAACCATCCAAGGAGCTTATCCAAATACCGTTTTAGGGGGAGGAAGACCATCACTCCTGCACAATTATACCCGGGGCTCAGAATTTTGCATTTTTAAGCTCTCTCGTAATTCTTGCTAAATGTAGGAATCGTGACCAACACTACAGGGGCTGAATTTGAAATGTAGCCTTCTGTTCGGTCACACAGACAGGGGAAGACAGGAAAATCTTTCAGAGCAACTCTTACAAGTTTGCTATGTTCTTTGGTGAAGAATGTAGTCAAAAAGAAAGAAAATTCTCCGTTACCCCCAGGCTGTTGTGTGAGCTTGGGGGCAAGTTTATGTTATGTCTCTGCCTCAGTTTATTGGTGTCTGCAAAAGGATTATCAGTGGGAAGATCCCTACTGAATTGGGTAACATGTGAATTATTTAGAATCACACTCAGCATGTAGAAAGAGCTCTCGAAAATGTAACGACCATTAATGATTTTTACCAGTACCTGATTTTTCCCCAACCTGCTTGGTAGCTTTTATAGTCTTTTTGTTTCTCGTTGCGTTTATGTTACTTTGCCTGATTACAATAGAATGTGGTTCCTGACTCTTAACTCCTGTCCTGCCACCTGACAAATGCCCCCCCCCCCCCGTCACTCTGCTCAAAACCAATTTTGTGGAACTCTTCCTAATTTCATCTGCCTTTGTCCTGAGATGCAAAGAAGGGGTAAGGAGTGGCTAAAACAGCGATGTGCTGAAAACCAGTTAGAACTGGTATCTGACAACAGAAACAGACACAATTACAAATATTTCTTCCATACCTTTCCTATGGGCTACAGGGTATTCCATTAGAAGTATATTTCACACTTCTGTGAACAGGTTGTGGTCGCCTACTCTTGGATACTTTGTGGTTGAGTACTGTTGGATACTTAGGCTCCCTCGGTATTTGGAAACTGTGATTGATTGTTTCTCTGGATTAGTTATGATGACTTCCTCTAAACAGAGCCAAAAGAATGATTTTTGAATTTGGTAAAGTCATAAAAGCAGCATGGCTCCATACTTCTCTGACGCAGGACTCACTCATTGTGACTCTCTTTCTCATCCCCATTCGTCTTGAGAACAAAACAGGGCCGAGGATTGGCCAGAATGAATACTTGTTAAATAAAAAACATAAAAAATAAATCATCTTCCGAAAACAGAAAAGATCAACAATGGGCCGCTCTTATTTAATGGCAAAGGAATAAAAGAGGGCTTTCTGTTTCATGTCGAAACGTAAATACTCCTAATGCCTTCTGAGGTTTCAGTCTTCGGCTTCAAGGATGTTAGAAGGGTTTTGTAAGCCGAAGACGCACTGTTCGTCTTATGCTGTGTGGCAAAAATAAACATCACAGCAGATCTAAATGAGAACAGCGCATTCGTGTGTCTTTCTACTGGGTGTGTGTCCTATTACCCCATGTAAAGAGTTACGTTACGAATTTATAATAGCCTGACAACAATGTTGTACATTTCTGGTCTCTTTTTAACAATTTTTACTGTTTATTTACTTTTGAGAAAGAGACAGACAGACACAGAGCCTGAGCGGGAGGGACAGAGAGAGAGAGACAGACAGACAGACACAGAATCCAAAGCAGGCTCCAGGCTCCGAGCTGTCAGCACAGAGCCCGACGCGGGGCTCGAACTCACAAACCGTGGGATCATGACCTGAGCCGAAGTCGGACGCTTAACAGACTGAGCCACTCGGGCGCCCCCACATTTCTGATTTTTAAACACCCCAAAACCTACTCTTGCGTAGCTTTGCTTATTTCCTGGGGAGAACTGACACAAGATGTTCTTGGTATTTGACAAGATTTAACCCGCTGCCGACATAATCCCACTCCTTTTTTTTTCTTTTTCGAAGCACCTGAATAAAGCAAAACCAACAGCGTGACTGGTTCGGTCATTCCAGACAGATCCGCCCGGACGAGTCGGGACTCCGTCACGCAGCAGCTGCGTGACCTTGACCAAGTTCCCAAACCCAGTACCTGCTCTGGGGTCTGGCTCTCCGTGGGCTCTGGCCCAACGGTTCCTGTGATGTCAGAAACCGGCCGGCTTATGCCCTTCACCGGGCCGTCCGCTATACCATGGAACCTCCACGTGGGAGACCGGGTCTTACCGGAGGAAGAGAACCTTCCGTTCTGACCACGGCGGCACAGACAACCCTCTGGGCATGCAAAGTAAGTGCGAAGGGCATGCAGAGTCCCGGGCTCCCTCCACGGGGCCTCTGCCTTCCAGCGACCTCACCCACCGGGTCTCGCCCAGCGGGCCGCCAGCAGCCCTGAGCGGCGGCCAGCCAGGAACGTTGGCCTTAACGTTAGCATAGCACGTTCCGGTTGACGGAGGGGCACCGGCTCCGAGCCCAAGGCGGAGCCGTCCCCCGGATCCGTTTCGATGGGCATCGGCGACTCGTGTGCTGGCCTTGTCAGAGTCCGTCTTCCCTGACACGGCTCCCAGCCCTCCCTATTATCGAGAAAAGTCCTGGAGCTTCGTGCACACCGAGCGGGGAACGCAAGCGGCAGGGGAAGCGTCAGAGAGAGATCTGAGCCGCGTTTAAAAATGATATGCTGGCAGCCAGATCCGCCGGGCCGGGGACAGCGTGACCGTTAGGAAGGTCCAGAGGGGTTGCGCAGGCAGTCGGAGGCCCCCTCTGCTCCTATCCCACCCCGTGTCCCCGCACTGCCGGGGCCCGGGGCCTGTCCTCACGCCTGTCCTCTGCTCCCACATGGGCCACCGCTGTCTACCGGTGATCAGATCCGGGAACAATGGATTCTTTTGTCCCAGGCAAGAGCCGTGGGTCAAAGGCAGCCACCTTCTTCCTCCCCGGCGGAGGAAAGGGTCCCGATACAGACATATGTCGATGCCAGTTTTTAAATTAGGAAATGAAGGAAATCTACGGTCTCCCCCCCCCTTTTTTTTTTAATATTGTCCTTTCAAGGATGTCTCTATTTGCATAGTTTGATCCCCTCCCCGTACCCAGCACCAACATTAGTGTGACCTTTTCCTGCTAATTGGAAAATCTTACGGAAATAAACCCTGTCAGAAAATGAGAAGTGACTCCCCCTTTGGATGGCCAAACGACCTCAGAGGGGGAAAGAAGTTCTGAAATTCTGTTCCTTTTGCACACACTGCAAAATCTTTATTACTTCGGAGAGCCTTGAAGCTCGGTAATGCCCCTCCAGTGCAAAGCGGAGTAAATAAATTTCTTCTTATGACCACTTTGGAGAAACACACAACCAGATTTACTCAGCAGGGATAGATAGTGGACAGGATAATGAAGAGAGAATAAGAATATGGTCGGGGTTTACAGCCTCTTCTGTCTCTTTAAAGGGTTTTAATCCTTCAGAAACAGGATACGGGGTCCATTTCCTTAAAGATACAGTGTCCCTTCTGGGACAAGTAATGTTATAAAAAGCTAACATGTAACATCTATCTCGAAATATTGATTGGCACTTTAGTGTGATAAAAGGGGTTGAACCTGAAGGGGAAAAGAGGAAAAAAGGTAAGCGGGTATTACTCTTGGAAGAATTCAAAGTGTCCCCATAATATCAGGCCAAACTTCTCCAACACAGAAACAAAAGCGCTCTTCGGGCCTGGTGACATTCGTCGGCAGAACTGGACGGCTAGGGCGGGTTTCAGGCAACGGCTCTCGCCTTACAAGCAATTCCGGTGCTTCTGATGACACATTCTGAGGATTCTTAAAACTGACCAGTTTTAAGTCAGGCCAGATATTCTGATCCATTGCCATCGGCCTAAAGGACAAGGTCCTCTCTCTTGAGAGGCGTGGAGTTAAACGCTCCAGGAACTCGGCACGTTCACCTCATGCCCCAGATTCAGTGAGGTCAGTTTCAAAGACGATCCTGTGTGTACCTGCCGTCCCACGCCCCCCCCCCCCCCCCCCCCCCCCCCCCCCCCCCCCCCCCCCCCCCCCCCCCCCCCCCCCCCCCCCCAGCAGTCTGGAGGTACTTCCCCATTGCTTTCACCTTTGGGCATCACAATGGTCTCCTCTCTCTGCAACGAGGACACCGAATTTTTGAGGACTCACTTGGTGTCCAACCTCATGATAACTTCAGTGGCAAGGTTACGAACCCCAGTCTACACAACAGAAGAAGGAAGCTCAGAGACATCTCGCATCTTAGCCGAGGACACACAGCTTGTGAGGGACAGAGCTGGGATTCGAACTTACGTCTGCCTGACACCAGGGCTCACGCCCTCTCCCACTGGTTACGTGCGCCCTGACCAGGCTCCGCAGAGGGATCTGAGGTTGCTGTCCTGTGATTTCATCCCGACACCCTATACTTCCTCCCAGGACCTCTGGTGTCCTTTCTGATTTGTGGAGGACTTCAGGCACCGCCCAGCTCATCCATTCGGGAAACTATTTCTCTCCCAGCCCAAATTCCCATTCTGTCTCTCGCTCTCTCCCAGCAAAATGGAATATGGTCATCACCAATTTGGAAAATAATATGTGATTCAGGTATCCCATTTCTGGTTTTACTCTGGAACTCATCACAAACCAGGCCGACTCAGGTCCGCTCAAGAATATAGAGACCGCCTCTTTGCAAACCTCCCTAGGCGGAATACAGCCTCTGTCTATGCAGGAGCTCAGGGGTCGGCGCCCTTCACCCCTGAGGGGCCTGGGGCATGATGCGGTGCTGCTTGGCTTGAGCACAAAGCTCTTTCCTGCCCTAAACTGAGAGCACTTACACACACAAAAAAGTTTATTTATTTATTCTGAGAGAGAGGGTGCACACATGAGCTGAGGAGGAACAGAGAGAGGAGAGAGAATCCCACATCCCGCCTGAGAACACTTTTTCCACCTGCCCTGTCCGAGGTCCTCCACGGGCTGATCGTCAGGTTGAAAACCCAACCCTTCGCCTCAGCATTGTGCTAAGGCCCTTTGTCATCTGCCTTCCAAACCTCCTCAGCACCCTGCAATTCCAAATACACATACTCCGTGCTTCACCCATACCAAGTTTTTCATCGTTCCCCCAAACACAGCACCCTTCAAACCTCTTGGCTTTTGTTCTCACTTTGACTGGCTTTCCTCCTTGAAGGACCAACAGCAAGTTCCCTCCTCCGAGAAGCCTCCCCTGATTTCCCCAGCTTGAGTCACATGACAGGCCTCCTTGCTCTGGCTTCCCACTGCCCCCTTCGATGGCCTCTCTCCCCCACCCAGCCTTTATAGGAACGGTTTGCTCATATCCCGCCTCTCCTTAGATTTGTTAAAGCAAGGACCGTGTCCTTCTCATCTTGGGTCCTATGTACCTCCTCCGGATATGCTTATCGGTGACACAGAAGAACTTGTGGGTGACTTACCCGGGGCTCCTGCAATCCCACTGGGCCCGGGAGTTACAGTCAGTCACATGGACAATCCATGACCTTGGAAACCTTCCCACCTTCGGAGAGTTCTGACCCAAGGAACAGGATTTGAGTCTCTGGCTGGGGACAGACAGAACTGGCAGCACATGTTTGATACGGTGGCAGATAATGGCCAAGTGTCCACCAAATCATTTTCTTGGATTTTTTTTTTTTTTGGAACACATGGATGGACTACATTTCCCAGCCTCCCTTGCAGCTAGGGGTGCTCACCTGACTGAGCTCTGGATGGGGAGAAGGGATGAGCATCGCTTCCAGGACTGGCCCGTAAAAACCTCCTGGGGCTCCTCTCTGGTCTTTTGCAAACCAACTACAGACCGGAGGGGATTCCCGGGACCCAGCCGAGGGCAGAGCCCCAAAGCACACGGGGCCTGGGCTGCTGGGACTCCACCTGCAGAAAGGCTGTCCCCAGACCTGGTCGCCACCTCTGAGCGAGCAAGAAATAGACTGTTCAGCTGCTGAGATGCTGGGCTTATGTGCTACAGCCAACAGCCTGCCCTAATAGAGGGAAAGCAGTGCGTGTGTGTGTGTGTGTGTGTGTGTGTGCGCACGCGCGCGCGAGATCTCTGAGATCCACTGCGTGCTCAGGGGGAATCCCAGACGACGAGATGGACGGGCAGAATTCCTTTATCACCTCAAGCTTCCAGATACGCCTGCCGCTTGCATCAGGAAGCCTGATGTTGGCCCCGCCTACTCCCCAGCTGGGGTAACAAGGGGCACGCTAACTTGCGAAGCTTCTCCTCGAAGGGTTCCCTCTCGCAGAGCCCTTGTTTTGGACACTTGACTACATTCCCCATGGGTGGTACTTTCTCTCTCCCTGCTTTTGGCAGGGACCCCTTGCCCAGCCCCTGCGAAGGCTCCAGAGCTCAGGGGCCACCTTTGCTGCTCCTGTTCTGGAGGTCCTAAACTGCTGGATGTTGCATTACCATCACCGGCCACGGCCGATGAGGGGTAGAGGGGGTCCTCCCCTAAAACCGAGAGGCCTCGGGGCGCCTGGGTGGCGCAGTCGGTTAAGCGTCCGACTTCAGCCAGGTCACGATCTCGCGGTCCGTGAGTTCGAGCCCCGCGTCAGGCTCTGGGCTGATGGCTCAGAGCCTGGAGCCTGTTTCCGATTCTGTGTCTCCCTCTCTCTCTGCCCCTCCCCCGCTCACGCTCTGTCTCTCTCTGTCCCAAAAATAAATAAACGTTAAAAAAAAAAACCGAGAGGCCTCTTGATTTGGTGTTTACAGAAGCACTCTCAGGACACCTGAATGTGCTCCCCTCCACGAGCAGTGTGTTTTCGGCTCTTCTTCGAGGCTTGGGGGAGAGAGCTTCGTGTTGTGGTGGTTTCGCTTTGTTCTTCACGGCAGGGTACAACGAACTAGGAAGGGGCATCGTTGTGGTTTCAAAATCTGCAAATCTATGCAAACATGATCATGGAGTCCCAGCATTCCAGAGTCACGGAATCTTGAGATGACTAAATTCCAGAATCTTGGAAATGCGGATTCAAGAAGCCTTGGAAACACAGAATCTTTTTTTTTTTTTAATGTTTATTTTGAGAGAGAAGCGGCGGGGGGTGGGTGGGGGGGGGCAGGGAGAATCCCAAGCAGGCTCCGTGCTGTCAGCACAGGGCCCGACGCGGGGCTTGAGCCCATAAACCATGAGATCATGACCCGAGCCGAAAACAAGAGTCGGACGCTTAACCAACTGAGCCAGCCAGGCGCCCCTGTAATCCTTTTCGAAGGCATTCTCAGGACTACCAGTATCTGGGGCAGAACGTGGGAAAGGGTTCCAGCCTCAGCGACCCGTGTCCATTCTCCACCCTGGGGGGCGGGGTGCAGCAGGATGGGACGCACCAGGTCCTCCAGGGACAGGTGTCAGGCAATAGCCTGGAAGGGCAGCCCGAGCACGCACTTGTCACCTCCACACGTTGCCGGGAAACTGGGCAGCCCTGCCCGGGGGCAGGCCCCCCTGCTGTGCCGCTCTCCCTCTCTCACCCCGGCAAGAAACGCAGTGACGTAAGAATGTGCCAAGCCACCGGGTTCCCAACATCCTGAGACAGGCACACTGGGATTCGGTCCATTGATGGAAATGTCACCGTGGAGAGGACACTCCTTTTGGCCCCGCTTCCTGCTTCCGGATCTGAGCCTCCTGGGAAGCGTCCCACCAAGCCCCGGGCAGCCGGAGACCCGGGGCCAGTGCTTAGGGGAAGTTGCACCTGCTTGAGGCACATGGAAAAGTGACCGGATCACAAAATGTCCTGCCAAGGGGCTGAGGCAGCCACGGCCCGGACTCAGCACTAAATCATTCTCTCAGCTCCGAGAGGCTATAAGGCCAGTCTCTGGGCAAGAAGCACGTCACGCAGAGACTCGCCTTACCTGCTTTTGTCATTCTGGGACTCGTTAGCGGTGTTCACATATTCCACCTCTTCTAGAATTACCAGGAATGTTCTAGGGTATTTCGGTCTCCGTGTTGGTTTGTAGCTGGGAGTAAGAGGTGACATCCAGGGGGAGGAGATATGACGGGCACAAGGTTGATTCCTGTGATTCCTGAGTCTTCCCTTTTTTAGCTGCAGGACCTTAACACGGTTTTGGAGCCTCTCCAAGACCGAGGATTGTGGGAACCGCACTCTAGCTAGTGCTCACGGCGTGCCGTGTCCTAGGAGTTGTGGGAAGTCTTGCCTCGGTGAGCAACGACCATATCCGCCAAGGATGGTTTATCTTTTTTTAACAGATTCAAAAAAAAATGGGCAGCCGAGGTCCAAGATCACTCAGCCACTAAGAGGTGGACGTAGACAGAAACGAGCTTTCAGCCATTCGGACAGAGCGGGCTTCTCCACCTTGGTGTTCCTGACATCTTGAAGGAAGATAATTCTTAGTGTGTGTGTGGGGGGGGGTGGCTGTCCTGTGCACTACAGGCGTTTGGTCAGAGGCCAGGACGGCACACAACCCCACCCACTTCTGGGTGTCCCCCAGAATGTCCCAGATATTGCCAAATGTCAGGGGGGCAGAGTTCAATAATTTGAAAACCAATGGAGTGGATGAAGAATCAGAGGGGATACACATAGAAAGGTTGTGCCAGAAACACACAGTATCGATATATGTCATTATTAGAATTCAAAATGTGAAACCCTTGCCCTATGGCTGGTGTCAAGACTGAGAGAGAGAGAGAGAGAGAGAGAGAGAGAGAGACCAGAAGTGAGAGACACTGGCCTGGAGAGGGGTCAGCTGTGCGGCACCTGCTGTAGGTCAAGTCCTATTAGGAGACTTGTAATCTGTTCAATCCTCCCCAAAGACCTGTGAGGTGGGCCCTATTTCTCTCCCGCTCGAGAGGGGCCGGTGAGGCTCCGAGAGGGCAGGGAATTTGGCTGAGATTATACAGTCCGGCCCGCAGCGAGCCAGGATTGAGATAAAAATCATGCAGACAATGGTCTTCCCTCCTGGGCTCCCCAAAGCAGGGTCGGGGGGAGGGCGGCACGGAGAAAAGGTTGCTCCTGATGCCTATATAGCCTCTCGTACGTGGGAGTGATTGTTTGTTCACACCCAGAGCTAACCTTCGTCGCTTTCTAGATCCACGAAGTTTTCTGGGGACCCCCGCACCCCTATTAGTGTGCCACCCAGAGTTAGGTGCCCGCACCGTTTCGGTGCAAGATAGAGAGCGCCATAGGACTGGAATGCAAGAGAGGACAGGCAAGTGAAAGAGAAGGTGCAAAGGTCCTGGGGTATGTATGTGGCTGGTCATTACGTGTGCCGACCGACGGGCACACGTTCAACACTGCGCCTTCTGGGCAAGGCGGGAAGAGGGTAGGAGCAGGTCAGGGGCCTTTCCCGGGAGAGGGGATGCCGACTGACATTTGAAAGTGCAAAGTGCAGAGGCTCAAGCGAGCGGAGTAAGGAAGGCGGAGGGGACAGACGGGCTGGCAAGAGCCAGAGTCAGCCTTGGGACACAGCGAGGGACTCCCGTCTTCTGACGACCCACTTCTCGCGACAAGAGCCAAAGGGACCAGGCCGGTGGAGGGAAGACGTCATTTCTAGCGCCCTATTCTGTACCCATGTGTCCAAGGGGAAACGGTCCCTGGAAACAGTCACATTGTCCTCCTTTTCATTTCCATCCCATCTCTCCCCATCGAGGGACGCTTCTGTGACATCCTCTCGCCTGGCGGTGCAGGGCGAACCAGTGGGAGGGGAAACCCGGGAGCTCACTGAGCTCTGGCGAAAGACAAAAAAGAAAAACACCAAACCCAGCCCGCTTGGGAACCAGTGAGGAGTTGTTTCGTAACATTTTAAAATCAAAGTTGGCTCAAATAGGAAAGACGTCTCTCTCCTTCCTTGATAAGATGAATTCCCCCCCCAAACCCCCTCAATCGTTGCCAACAGCGCTAAAATAATCTTCGCCTTAGGATAGTTCATCCAAAGTCTATCTTCTTGAAGGATCCTTCCTAAAAACTCCTGTGAGCGGTGCCTGGAGCTGTCACCCCGGGATTTCACAACCTCCCTCCTGGAAAATGCATCCCATGGTCTGAAAATAGCACCAGAGACCTGGCTGAGGGTGGGGGGCGGGGCAGGGAGTCGAATTCACGCATTTGAACCCCGGGTCCTTCACTCCCTTTGACCTCGGAGGAACAGCCCCTCTCTCCCTGAGTGGTTTTGATAATTAACTGAGAGAAGCACACAGTAGGACCTCAAATAGGATCTGTCTTCATCACAATTGAAGCTGTGTGCCCGCCTCCCGCAGCCCCCACCTGGCACCGCACGCCCGTTCCCTACGGGGCCGCCCCTCTCTGAGTCTCAGCACGCGGTTGGGCCTCCCCACCTTGTCCATCTGGCGGATGCCATTCCCAGGCCGCACCATGTGGCGAGTGCTCAGATTCTGAGCTGCGAGTCCTCTGCGCGTGTGTGCGTGTGTGCGTGTGTGCGTGTTGGGGGTGGAGCTGACAAACAGAAGTATCACTGCCGCCAAGAACTCACAGCTCTTCACGGCTTAGCCTCAAACGCCGCTTCTTCTGGGAAGCCTCCCGTCTCGCCTCTCCCCCCGCCCAGGCGAAGGGGGTCACTCTCCCTTAAAGAAACCCGCTGCGTCCCCGACCACAAACCGACTTGGAAGCCTCACCCCTCGCTCCGGGGCTTTGGCAGGGCTCCCTGGATGCTAGAAGGCGGCTCCCAGAGCCAGCCGCTTAAGGCGAACCTTGGGAAGCACCCTTGACCTGTCCCTCTCCGTCCTCCAGGACCTCCCATGGCCGCCAACCCCAAGCTCATTACCTCCTAATTTTCTCTCACGTGTGCCCTCATCTCCACGGCGGGTTGTGCTTTTGCCATCACTCACCCTGGTTCCCATAGTGCACTCTTCTCCCGGCAGCCGGGGGCTACTGTTCGAAATCACTGATGTCACCGATGATTCCACCTGCCCTTAACCGCGACCACTTCGTTCCATTACGCTATCGCTACTCATTTCCGACACTCTGACATTAAACACCCAGCCCACTGTCTACCTCGGCACCCCTGACACACGGCACGGGTCCCTTCGCTCTCTGCAGCACTGTTCAGTTTCTTAAACCCACTCTTCTTCCTCAGTCCACAGGACCTTTGCACACGCTGTCCATACTGTCTGGACCACTCTCTTCCCCCTGCTGATGACTCCCGCTTTCCATCAAGTCTCAGTTGAGTTAAAACCCTTGCGGAGAAGCCTCCCTGAACCTCGGGAGTAAATCAGTCCACCCCCTTCAAAGGGCTGACAGCCCCTACTTCCAGGGACACATTATGCTGTTCTTGGGCGGGCGGGCGCTCGGGAAACAGCTCCCACGTGCGCGAAAGGCGTGCCGGGCCCCTCTCCCACGCCGAGCTGTGGGCACGAAGGGCAACGCCTCGTTTTCCTCCTCTTCCTGCGTCTGACATCAGAGGATCATACAGGATCCATTACACAGAGGAGTAGATTCGTGCCTCTTGCACAGGCCTCTGCCTGGATGGGCTCCTGGGAGGGGGGAAGGGCAGATCTGGTCCGCCTGCTTGGACCCCAAGGGTCTGTCAGAGGGGTGCCCCTCCCGGCAGACTGCTGATGGCGATGGCCGGGATCCGCCCGTGCCCCCGAGGGCTAGCGTGCTGGGCTCATCAGCTGGAGCTTAAAGCAATGAGAACAAGACGGACAGGTCGACCCTTGACCCCCCCGTGTTCAGTGATCCCAAGCTGTGAGTTTCTTTCTTAATTTCAATGATGTTCATTTGGGAGAAGGGAGCCCAACACAGCTATGGCATCCTATCCAACTCCAGAGATCTAGCACTGGGTATCTCAGGAGTCGGGGGAGAGGGGTGGTCCTGGGGGCCCGTGAACGCCCACCTCTGATGGCTCACATGCAGACAAGTCACATCACCTTTTTTTTTTTTTAATTTTTTTTTTCAACGTTTATTTATTATTTTTGGGACAGAGAGAGACAGAGCATGAACGGGGGAGGGGCAGAGAGAGAGGGAGACACAGAATCGGAAACAGGCTCCAGGCTCCGAGCCATCAGCCCAGAGCCTGACGCGGGGCTCGAACTCATGGACCGCGAGATCGTGACCTGGCTGAAGTCGGACGCTTAACCGAGTGCGCCACCCAGGCGCCCCCACATCACCTTTTTTGAGAAGTAAGAGAGAGAATGCCGGCAGAAGGTACACACACGCCTAGCACACAGAAAGGCGATAAACGCCCCCAGGGTTAACTTTCAAGTGCCTCTCCAGGGATAAGCCCAAGTCAGCTCCCCGATTCCCTCAGATGCGTGCTCTGTAACCCATTCGTGGCAAATCCGAGATCCAGGCTGGCCGGAAAACAGCCGCGGGCCTGGCCGTTGCCAGGATGCTTGCGAGGCTGCTCCGACGTGAGGGGCATTTCCCCAAGAGGAGAGCTCGACACCACGAGCATCAGGACACATCACCCCTAGCGGCCCAGGAAGGACACAGATGTGAGTGTTGGAAGGAACCAAGGGCTTGTGCAAAATGCACTTTTTCAGGGAGGCCTGACCGAGGGGGGAATCGAGGCAGGAACCCGCGCCCACCGCCCATGGGCGCCCCCGGAAGCTGGCAGCGTGAGGGAGCCAGGCACACCCAGAGCCCCGTATCAGTTCAGAAGTGTAACACGCCCGCAGCTTCCCAAGCCTTCCCCTTCTTACATCCTGCTGTGCACACAGCCCCCACCCCTCTGGAAAAGGAGAGTCAGGAGGCTGTTGGATGCCATCACTCTCCTTCCTAAACCAGGTCATCTGTCACCCTGTACCCCAAAGGGCATGCTGTAGACCTCCGAACGAGGTCTCAGGAAGTGAGGGTGGCATCGATTCCAGCAGCTTACAGACAGAGACGTGTGCTAATGGTGACGTAACGGGAAGTTCTGGGGCAAACCGAGAAGCTTCTTTGAGAGGATGCCAGGGTTTTGAGGCCACCCTTGCTGGAGAATCTGGTAAGAAGAGAGGATGGTTTGGTACGCTAAGCCCATCAGACCATCTACCCGAGCACCTGGAGCTAATGCTTACTGAGCTCTCATCTTGCCAGGAGAGGGGTCACGCTGGGGGACAAAACAGCCACAGTTTTTGTCCTTGGAATGCAGCCAACCAAGGAGGAGAATTCAGAGAGCAATCAAATAATCACCCAAAGGAAGCCACAGATTTTCTTGGGATGAGCGTGACCGAGCAAGGCCATGCCTGTGTCCCGGGTACCCCGTTCTCAGATGCACCTTAAAAAGCTGCACTGGTACTCGGGGGACATTTCAGAAGCGGTGACGGTTACGAGGACGGGTCAACCCCCTGGGTTACACTCGGGCCAGCTGGAGACTACGAGCACCTCAGCCTGATCAAGAGAAGACCGCGGGGGTGTCGAGGTTCCATCTCATGGATGTAAAGGGTTGCTGCTGACTGGGGAAGGAACCCGGCAGAGTTATTCTGAGTGGGACCAGAAGAAAGAACATGGCGGAGTTGCCCCCGAAAGAGGCGTCTGGTCCCCTTTCTGTCTTCTTGGCCACCCGCGCCCATGCTTGTGATCAGCTCCCATGGAAAGGATGTTCTGCGTATTCTGATGGCTTATCTCATCCTTGTGAATCTCCTTCGCCTCTTTCCTGCCGCGTGTTTTCCTATTCCCCTGTTGCAGCTTTCCTGGGGAATCTCCCCCAGCCTTGTCACCCACTGACAGCCTCCCAAATGCCTTGGATGATGCTCTTCTGGGACACGGCGGGGGACACGGTAGCAGCTAAAAATGTGGGTGTAGGAGCCAGACAATTGTACCACATCTCAGCACCATCACCAAAAAAGTCACGTGGCCTTGTGTGCACGGTTCTCTGAGTCGGTTTCCTCATCTATAGAGTGGGGAGAGTCATCTATAGAGTCCACAGGCTCAGGAGACATGATTTACTTTCTTTATTTCTTTTTTTTTTTTTTTTCTGGAAAAGCAATTAATCAATTCGACTGAATTACTCTGCAGCCGGGAGCCTGGGGGCCAAGCAGACCCAAGCTCGGACAACCAAACAGGGCAAGTGGTGCTTTTTCTGCTTGTGGGCATTTCCATGAAATCCCAGAACAGGCAAGATCTACCTGAGGGAGGCAAGGAATGAAGCCTCGGAAGCTCCTGAGGAGAAAGTCACAGGCAACCCAGCGGAGATGACTCTGGAATGTCCACCTGTCCCTTGGCTGGCTGTGTGCCAGAACTGCCCGCTCCGTGACAGCTGACTCTGCAAATCTCTTCCTGACTCCTGCTCAGTGACGTCACGCCGTTAGCCTGAATCAGCCGGGGCGGTGGCATTTACACCACGGAAATTGGCAAGAGCTCCGAATCAGAGCTCTCCCACCCCCACGGAGCTGATTAGTAGACAATTTCCCAGCACATCACTTCCTCTGAGAGTTGGAGAAGAGTGGCCCAGGTCACACGATTCACCTTCAAAATCCGTGTGGGTAAGGAAAAGGCATCAGTGGTACAGAGGAACACGGCACCCTAGAACAGCTCCTTCTGTCCTGGGTGGAAACACAGGGCACTTTAGCAGCCTTTACACCAAGGATCCGTGTCCCCGTCTGTCGGGCCCTCGCCAGAGAAGCAGAGGGTGCCTGCCTTAACCTCAGAATGCCAGCATCCTGAGAGAGTCTTGGGAGCCCCTCATCCGGGAATGATACAGGGCTCTCCGGTGACTTGGGAACAGCAGCACCTCCGCAGCCAGGAGCCCGCGCCGGAGTCTCGCAATAATCCACCATCGCCTTATAAGGGCCCGGAGGAGGCCAGGCATGGTGTTGAAGTTTGATTAGTAATAAGAACATAGCAGCTTAACCTCTAACATTTAGCACTCTCCCCCGGATCGAATGACTGATCTCTATCTGGGTGAGCCATGCTAGCCGGCTGCCTGGGAACATGACACCTCTCTAAAAGCTGTCAGTCTCTGTCACTGTCTTTGCACAATGGAGCCCATAGCTATTTTTAAAGGACTGTGTCACCTTTCAAGAGAAATTGTGTCTGCACGGAAGACTGACTTTTTTTTTTTTTGGTTGTTTTATATATGGGATTTGGTGGTCTTTGATCTCCCAAGGTGACGCTGGGTGCCTAATCCCCCACAAGCAGGCACTGTTTTGAATCTTCCTGTAGGGAGAATAATTGCCCAATGTCCATGTTGTCTGTGGAAAGGAAAGGAATGGAACAGAGGGGACACAGAAACGATTTCTTCACTGAAGTAACCACTATTTAAAAAAATGTTTAAGTTTATCCACTTCTTCTGAGAGAGAGAGAGAGAGAGAGAGCGCGCGCGCGCAGGGAACGGGCAGAGAGAAGGAGAGACAGAATCCCAAGGCAGCTCTGTGCCATCAGAGAGCCTGATGTCAGGGTCGAACTCACAATGGTGATATCATGGCCTGATCTGAGATCAAGAGTCAGATGCTTACCGACTGCACCACCCAGGCACTCTGAAATAATCACTCTTTGTTTAATCCTTTCCAAACTTCTGCAAGATAGGGGTTGGCTGTTAACCTTATATGCAGATGATGCCAACCAGCATGGTCCACTCTGGCATTAAAGCCCTGGGTTAATAACCCCAGATGGGCTTGGGGGCAGATTCCTACCTATGACCCTGTGCCTCGGTTTTCTCACCTGTGAAATGGTGATATAAACAGGGCTTAGCACACCACAAGGTCGCTATAAGAATTTGGTCAGTTCCTCCAAGCACCTTGAGCCTACTTAGCAGCCTACCATATGGGCTTGCTTTGGAGGATGGGGTCTAGTGACCACTGCTTTCCAGATTCGTCCCTAAAACTACTGCTCCGATTAATTCTCCCTGATGCCTTGAAACATTTCACAGTGGGGGACAGCAGCACTTGCCTCTATGACATTATTTGTTAGGAGGATTAAACTGAGATCCTCAATTTCAAGTGTTGACTCAGTACCCGGCACACGGAAAGTTCTCAGCACATGTTGGCCCTTTATTAGTCATCATTAGCAATAGTCTTATTGTGAGGAAACTGTAATTTAGAAAGTGTGGATGGACCGTGGCCATACAAAGGCATTTGGCACCATGAAAACTCATAGAATGTTCTGGACAACTTGTCCAAGGCAGACGAGGTGGTCACGTCAGATGCCGTAAGACTATTCAGACCATTGATAAAATGGTCTTTAGGTTCTCCTTAAAGAAGTGAAACCCCAAGCTGCAGATGATGCATGATGGGTGTGGTCTGTGCCACAGGGTCACGTGGGTCTCCATCGCTGCCCTGCTCAGAGCAAAGGTGTTGCCCTTTACGAAAGAGACGCGTGTGAGCGTGCTCGCACTTGGTACGTTTTCAGTTAAAGCACACTGTTGGTTACGTGCTGGCGTGTCCGTTTTTATGATCCCTCACTCCAACTACATTTCATGAGTCACCATCCAACCACTAATGCTGTCCGCCTTGCGCAGGGACTTTGTGGTTCATCTGCAAACTCATTCCGTCTTCAGAAGTTGCCCCACATCTCCCATTACCACCCAGTTGGGATTCCTAAAAGGGACGGCACATGCAGAAAAGAAGAAGGGCAAAGTGGAGTCTGTCTGGACATCTAGTAACTTAAAAATCTTTTAGAATGTTCCTAGCTCAAGATAAGCCATGAGGGATGCCCTGATGAACGAGGGAGGAAAGGAAGGTGGGGAGAGCAGGGGGAAAATTTCTGGAAATTTCTGGAAATTTCTCAGCTCAGGGCAGGACACAAATGAAAATAATTACAACAGAATGAGATTGGTGCTTAGGTGGAGGCCTGATAAAGCATATGGAAACATAAAGAAAGGGATGGCTCATTCTGCCTGTGGTTGCTGGGGCCAGACATCGAAATAGAGAGGAGATTCCAGGAGGGCGACAGAGGGTGATTAGGAGTTCACTACGTGGAAAGGCATGTGAGCATGGGGATGACCAAACCAAATACCTGGAGGGTAGAAAAGTGTGACCTATGGCAGACCTAGACAGTTCAACGACATACCTTTAATGTTTACGCTGCCCTTCCAGAACCTAACACAGCACTGGGATGGGTATTCAGCTTGGCAAATATCTAGTGAAGGAATGAATTATCGGTGGGTGGCCTCTTCATTCCACTTTGTAATCGGGAGCCCCGGCTCTCCTCTTAGAAGTCCTATAGGCTCTGGGAGTCTACTGCATTTCTTAAAGGGGAGGAGGTATCTGCATCTCAGCTCTGCTCACTCATATGTCTATGGATTGGTTGGGAGCTGGCTGATCTAGGCTGGATGGGTCGGGACCAAAAGGTCTTTACTTCCCTGTCTTCAAAATGATGCCATAGTACCCAGAGGCCGATTAGCTCACAAGGGAGAAGTGTCTCAGAACGATGAAACTTCTGGCAAGGTGCTATTCCTTCAAAATTACGCTACCTGTGCTGTTTCCAAGAACACTAAAACAGTGCTTTTCAGAACAACACCTGGACTGGGTTTAAAGGCTCGTCAGTCTGCAGATTTGACCTGTTAGGATTTAATGACTCTTTCAATCTTTGTGATCTGATCTCTGCCAAGTCAGCTTTTTGAAACACACATTTCCACAAACACCTGTTTAATTTTGAGTTCTCCTCTTCATCCTGGTTCTCTGTAAAACCATTTAAGGTTCTGTTGTGTTTTTCTTTCAGCAAAATGAATATTTGTTTACTGTTGCTAAGAATACCCCTGGTTTACCAGCTGTCATTCTCATGGTGGTAAGCTTTTCCTGAGCCTGGGAATGGTGTCAGGACATTCGAAACCTCAAGAAAGGGGAACAGGCAACAAGAATTCAGCTGTAAGAGAGTCAACCTTTAAAAAATAACTATGGGGTGGAATCTCATGGTACCAAATATCTTTTGGAAACCCAGGTAGAAAATAGAAATCAAGAGTATAGGCCGGGTAATGCCTATGAATAGAGACCAGATTGCCTAAGTTCAAATCTCAAGTTGCTTTTGTGATGTTGGATAAGTCTCAGAAACTATCTAAGTCTCAGTGCCGTTAGCTCTAAAACTGGACTGTTAATAATAATAACTTACAGTTAGGGATTTTTATATATGTTGAGTTTTCCCACCTTCTAGACACCTGAAGAGATTGTACCTTCTGGTCCCTTAAGGTTAGGTATGACTAAGTGACTTGTTTTAATCAATGAAACATGAAGAGAAGTTAAGGGTGCTCGCTTTTACAGGGAAAGTTTTGAATGTCAAGATGCAATTTTTCATATTTTCTATGTCCCATCATAACTGGTAACCTTCAGATGGGGTTCTCCGTCAGAGGATGGGGTGCTGGCAGGAGAAAGATGTGGAAGCTGAGACACTCACTGATCCATGATGGACAGGTAACATGAGCAAGGAATAAGCCAATGACTACCTAAACCATGGAGATTTGGTGGTTGTTGTTACAGCAGCAGAGCCTTACCCATACAGACTCATAAAGACTTCCTGAGGTCACACATGGAAAGGACTCAGCACAGCACCTGGTGTGTAACAAGTGCTCCATAAATACTAGTTTCCATTGCTGTCGGTCCCCAAAGAAACACTATGAAGAACTCAAGAACATTTTCCCTCTGTCTGACAAAGAATGGCCTCCCTCAAATCAGTCATGTCTTCTTTGCTGCGCTTTGATTCTCCCCAAGTGCACAAAGGTCAGCCAGGCAGAGATTGGAGTCTCCTGCATTGATGAGTCAAGTTTCTCCTCCCCTTGAAACGGTTCTCTTTCTGTCAGTCCTGTGGGTATGTAACTTCACTGAACACCCACTTCCCTAAGGAAGTCAGCTCCTCTGGCCTGGCCACACCGGTGATAGCCTTGCTGCTGATCAGTTGCGCCTTGTCTCAGTGGCCGCTGGGTGAGGCCACGGTGAATGAGACCCCGCTTTCCTGGCTGGGAAGACAGCAGGTGTCACCCACAGGGCTGAGGGAAGAAAGAAAGCCCAAGAGACACAGTCACAGGGCTGCGTGTCTGCAGTCAGGACAGACGTGATGGGGTCTCCGGTTTACAGCCAAGCCGGAGCTTTAGGAATTCTTATTTCACTTCCCAAGAGCTTATATGAAAGGAAGTAAAGGTTCAGACCATGATGTGCAAGGAAACCAGAGACTTAAAAGGTGTGACATCCACAGAGACAGCGGAAGGGTCAACATGGAAAAGGAGGAGGAGGGTTATCGGATGTGAAGCACCAGCTACGCAGGCTGCATACGTTTTCTCATCTTACGGGATACTGACTCCCCTAATCAAAATAAACTTAGCCACCATTTATTGAGCCTGAACTCCTTCCCCAAACTGGCTTACGTACGTGAACTCATTACCTCCTCATGCCAACTCTGCTCGAGATGTATTACCAATTTTAGCCCCTTTAACAAATAGAGAAACTGGAATCCAAGGGGGTTATACAGCCCAAGGTCACCCAGCGAGTGATTATCAGGGCAGAGATCCTAGCCTAGCTTGGTCAAACCTCAAAAGCTTCTATGTCCCCATCTATTATGTCCAACTCTGACTTCACCCAGATTTCCTGACGATAATAATCACCTGTGAACCTGTGAAGGTTAAAAAAAGAAACTCAAGTCCCCAAGCTCCTCTTGAGAGATTCTGATTTAGGACATCTGAGACGGGACCAGAATTTATGTTCTAGAAAGTCCCTTGGTGATTCGTATAGCCAGGTGAGGTTAGGCATCATTGCCTCACAGGCTTTAAGAGCCAGAAACCTATGCAGTCGCCTGGGGTCCACACTCGGCAGGATTGTGCTTGTGTTTGGTGCTCTGTTCTGAAATTCATAGTAATTTCATCCCTGAACTTGTGGTTTGTACGCAAAGTCCCATGCATGCACGCAAACAGAGGAGATACCCAATACGCGTGTCCACCCATCCTTGCTGCGCTGGGTACAGATGGTGAACGCAGAAATAACGCAGGGACATCCTCAGGAAAATGAGTGATCAGGGAGCCCGATCATTTCCTGTCTTACTGATGTTTCTTCCCTGTGTTGGGCAACGACTTAAGCTGAAAACGATGAGCCGGAGGCCCAAGGAGATATTGGGCAACTCATAGTTCCCTTTCCTTCTAGTCCTTCCCTGCCGATCAGTCGGTCAAGGTAGAGACTGTTGGTTGGATGTGAGCATAGCAAGAGGCTCACATAGGAAGAAAAGCAGCTGAGTTTTGTACGACATTTCCACTGTTCCCATAAAGAACGAAGCGCATTTGCACGTATGCGCTACAAGATACAAGCTGTGTAACTTCGGCAATTGCACACAGTAAGTTAAACACTCTTACATTTGCGTTTAAAAATGGTATTGAGGGGCGCCTGGGTGGCGCAGTCGGTTAAGCGTCCGACTTCAGCCAGGTCACAATCTCGCGGTCCGTGGGTTCGAGCCCCGCGTCAGGCTCTGGGCTGATGGCTCAGAGCCTGGAGCCTGTTTCCGATTCTGTGTCTCCCTCTCTCTTTGCCCCTCTCCCGTTCATGCTCTGTTTCTCTCTGTCCCAAAAATAAATAAAAGTTGAAAAAAAAAATTAAAAAGAAAAAAAAAATGGTATTGAATGATTGAGAGGTGGATGTGAAAACTCAAGCTAATACAGTTTTCATTTTTCGTTACTTAGAATGGCATTACGTCGCTGATGAGAAAACACCACGGTGATTTGGGAAAGACACCACGGAAGGAAAGAAAAGCCTTTATGTTTTAATACCATGAATGATACCTGTTTTTCCTCCTGATTTCTGAACAAAGAGTTCGTATCTCCTCTTGCACAGGTCCCTGGGAATTACGTAGCAGGCTCTCTCCTGATCAAAATATTCGGATGCTGTCTTTATATTTCCATGCCTTACAAAAATAAAATAGGACTGTCTTGACTAAGGTAAACATTTGAGCCCGTCACTTTTTGGAATTTCAGTTATGAGCTCTACAAATAAACAGTGGTGGAAAACAGATCCTACACTAGTTCGGGGCAGATCATCCCCTAGACGACCAAATCTCAGATCATGAGGTGTTTGCACATTTGTTTGCTTGATGGTTAAAAGAAAAAAAAAAAATGTTCCACCAAAGATGTTTTGGAGGGCTCACGATTAGAGCCCTCGATTAGATGCCTGGCCTCCAAGTTCAAGGTGTTGAGGGTGTGTGATGGGGAGAAGCAGGGAATCATGGGAAAATTCCCCCCATTGAAACTGGCAATGGCAGAGGCTGCCTGACCCCGTGGAAAGAGCACAGATTCGGTGACTGGTCAGCCCTTGGCTTGAATCCCAGACCAACCACCCATTAGCTCTATCGCTTGGGACAACTCTTCTTTCTGGGCCTCAGTTTTCTTGCCTGTGTCAAGGGCATGTCAATACCCGTCCCATGAGTGCTGTTAGGAGGCAAAAAGAAACCTATCCCTTTTCTTTTTCTCCTTGTCCCGTCTCTCTTCTAAGGGAGGGAGGTGGTTCTCTACAGTTACCCCAGAAAAGGCGGAGTGGAATGGAGTGATTGCTTTTTGCTTCTGCAAATCTGACAAGCCCCAGGCCCCTACGAAAGGAAGGAAGGGAGGGACCCGGTGGGGGTACGGAGGGAAGTGTTTAAAATGGAAAACGCAGCTTTCTGTGACCACGCATCCGCCAGAAGGACCAGCATCCTCACGGCGAACAGCTGTCCCTCCACTGTGCTTGAGTTCCCACTGTCTCCAGCAAACCCTACAAACACAAGGCCTTTTCCATCTTCCAGATGCAGAGACTCAGAGGCTCCCCCTCCCCCTGGCCCTGCCACCACAGCTCTATCCCCCCCGAGGCTCCTCCTCACCTGCCAAGTGGGGGTTCTGGCACTGCCTTTAGGGGACTAGACAGGACCCAAGGACACAGGGCAGTGCTGTCCAACAGGACTTTCTGAAAACAATTTTTTTTAATGTGTATTTATTTTCAAAGGAGATAAAGACAGAGCGTGAGTTGAGGAGGGCCAGAGAGAGAGGGAGACAAGAATCGGAAGCAGGTTCCAGGCTCCGAGCTGTCAGCACAGAGCCCGACGTGGGGCTCGAACCCACGAACCGTGAGATCATGACTTGAGCAGAAATCAAGAGTCAGGGGCTTAATGGGCTGAGCCACCCAGGCACCTCTCATTCTAGTTAAACTCATGTGGAAATAGCCACGCGTGTGACTATGGCATCGGACGGCACTCACCTAGCAAATGCACAAGCCCCACACGCCGTAGGCACTCAATAACCCAACACTTCGCTCCTTTATTTATATTGCCTCTGCAAGACTTCACAAAACCAAACTCCTCTGGGCCGGGGGTGGGGGAGCGGGGGGCTGCATCTCATGGGCCTTGCCAGCGGCTAAGTACTTTCACCGGAGGAAGAAGCCTGACCAGACACTGGACCAGGCCAATCCACTATGTTATCACACACTCCATTTGTCCAACGAGTGACAGGTGCAGAAAGATCCCGGCCACACGGCTTCCTGCAGGCCCTGCTCTGAGCCCAGAGGCTTCCCCATCTGCACACTGCTTCCTGCTCCCCCAAAGAAGCAGAGGGGGGATCTCCCGCTCCACCCAGGGATCACCCAGGCTGGGGACCTTTCAGAGGGCATCTTGTCTGGGGGTGCTGACTCTTTCCTCTCCCTGAAGCTCATTTTATCAAAACTCTGGAATAAGCCATGTGCCCTGGGCTCCGGGCTCCAGGTTTTGTCGGCTTGAAAGCCCCCGCAGGAGGAGAGAACGGCACGAGTTGGGAGTGGAGCATTGGACGGTATCGAGTTTTGAACAACCGACACCTGGTCTCTAGACCTTTTCTAGAGCTCAGGGTCCACGAGTCCAGGGGGGGTGTCCTTTACAGAGCGATCCAGGTGAGACAGGGCTCTTTAGCACATGAACACAAGAGGAGGGATATCGGGCAGTTTTCACAAGGGAAACAAAACACGTAGATACTTGGGAAATGACTACTAGACATCAGGCATGCTTCTGGAAACATACCTCTTCTCAGAGCAGATGCTGAAGTCTTTCTCTAAGCAGCCTTCAAGTAAGTCCCTACCAAGATGGCCCCTGCTCCCCTTTGGCTCCAGCTCTTTTCTCCTTCCCTCTGTCCACTCTAGACACAAGAATTAGCCTCCGTTTCTGGAACATGCCATTCAACCTCCTACCTCAGGACCTTGACACGTGCTTTTGTCTGACGTCCACACGACAGACTCCTCAAATCTTGAGGCTTTGCTTAGATATCAGCTGCCCAGTCAAGCCTTCCTTGGCCTTCTCTCCCAATTTAAAACTGGAACGTCTTGCCTCTCACCTCCGACCTCATTTCCTGCTTTACATTTCTACATTTGATATCTCACTTTTTAATGCACCATAGTTTTGTTTTTTGTTTGGTTTTGTCTTGTTTTTTTTTTGTTTTGTTTTTTTTTGTTTTTTTGTTTTTGTTTTTGTTTTTTTTTATTGTCTATCCCCTGCCCCTAGTAGAAAATGAGAATCAGGAAGGCTGGGAGTTTTGCCTGCTTTGTTCTCGGCTACATCATCAGCACCTTGAACAGAGCTGGGCACACAGGAGGAGCGCAAGGAATATTCACTGAGTGTCTGCATTCTCTCGTATTCAATCCTCGTGATCAATTCTCCCCAGCTTTACAAATGAGGCAACTAGAGCAGAGAGGAGTTAATCGCCTGAAGTTTCATAGCCAGTAAGTAGAAAAACTTTATTAATTCCCCTGGCAAAACAAAGACCGGCTGAGAATTCACTCGGTACTGGGCACTGGGTTACAGGAATGAATACCTCAGGCAAGATCCCCATCTGCACGGAACCCGAATGACCACAGCGATTCTATGGAGTCATGTGCAAATCTGACTCACCCCCAAGGCCATATTTTTCTCCTGCATTCACTGCCTTCCATGTTTCGGCAAACATTACTGTGTCCCTGGACACAAGTTCAGCTGTTCTTTTTGTTTTTTTATCATTTTTTTTTAACATTTATTTATTTTTGAGACAGAGAGAGACAGAGCATGAACGGGGGAGGGTCAGAGAGAGAGGGAGACACAGAATCCGAAACAGGCTCCAGGCTCTGAGCTGTCAGCACAGAGCCCGACGCGGGGCTCGAACCCACGGACCACGAGATCATGACCTGAGCCGAAGTCGGATGCTTATCCGACTGAGCCACCCAGGCGCCCCTCAGCTGTTCTTTTTGAAGACGGGAAGCCACTGGGATACCAGATATCCTGAAAGAAAGGTGTACTTCCATGACGCCTGGCTCATCGATTCGGGAAGTCGCGCCACGTCTAAGGCCAGATGGCAAACCGGCGCATCTCAGCCACTGCAAATGCCTCCACCCTCCATGACGGATTCAAGGCTTGGCACGCACACGCAGGGGGCACCCAGGCTAATCTCAAATCGTGAAAACTCTGGACAAGAGCAGACTGCCACGGCCCGAGCCCCAGTTGGAGTGAAGCAATAACTTGAAAGGGAACTGAAATTCAGCAAACGCGAGGCCTCCAAATCCTCAAAGATGGCCTCCTCCACAGGCGACCCCTCCCGACCTTCCCAAGCCGCTCTGTCATTGGCACTCACCAGAAAAGGCATGGGGGGCAGGGGGGGGCAGTGTGACTCAGCCAAGAGCCCGAAGTACAATGCTGATAAGAGGAGCCTGACTCACCCACATGACTAGTTACTGGGTCAACCAGAGAAGACTTAAGAGTCTCTCTCCTCCTAAAGTTTCCTTCCCCGGGGGGGGGGGGGGGGGGGGAGGATCACCTGGCAAAAGTGTACCCAGCAAATTTCTGGATGGGGAAAAGGGGGCATTGAGGCTTTCTCGAAGTGCCAGGGACAGGTAGGGAAAGATGATGGAAGGTGGTTGGTTTTGAGCTCTTCCTCGTTGGTCTGAGAGTGGAGACCATCCGGTCACAGTCACAGTGGGAAGCAAGCTGGGGAGCCCTTAAGACACCCAACTGTGGAGCACTCAGTGTGCTGGGTCCACGGGTAATGGCGTTCTAGACCCGCGGAGGTCCTGAGTGGATCTCATCCTGCCCACATTGAAGCTGGCCCAATGGTGGCCAAACTCCTCTTGTGCCCCTTGCAAGGGCACTCACCTGTCCCCGCCCCTGGAGAGAGGAGCTTTTATAAGGAGCAAAAAAGCAGGGTTTATCTGTGTCCTGGAAAAGCACTGTCCCCTCTCCAGGATCTTAGGATACAGAGGGTTATCCTCTACCCCTCCCACTTTAGCATCCAGTGTGCAACCCATCAGTGACTTCTGGGTTGTGTTCTCACTTTTCCCCAAAGCACAGATCAGATTCGCTGCTGTTCTGTGGTCATTCCTCGCGGTCTCGCCTGGATGAGTGAAATACACGCCAGAGTCTACCCTACCAATTCCACCCCTGCTCTCCCTCTCTCGGCCCGTGATTCGGCCCCTACACGCTGGCCAAAGTTATCTCTCTACAGGGTATCCACAGCCACAACTCCCTGACATCCTCCCAATGACTCACCTGTTCTGGGTATCTACGGCTATGCAACAACCTACATGAAAACGCAGCAGTCTAAAATGACCACAGTTTAAAGGCAGCTTTCAGACGTGTGTCAGGAATTCAGACACGGATCAGCTGGATGGTGTTTCTGCTTTACAGAGAGTCGACTGAGGCCCCCTGGGGGTACTCAGCTGGCATATGGCCTGGCTTAGAGGTTCGCAGATGGCCTCCGTCACCTGTTCTGGGGTTGCGATGGGGGTGGCTGGAGAGCGGGGCTCAGAGGGGACGGCTGACCGGAGCATCTGTATGTCGCTACTCCAACATGGCAATAGCAGGGTCATGTGGCTTCTCACATGGTGGCTTAGGACTCCCAGAGTTTCAAAACAAGAAGTCGAGGGGCGTCTGGGTGGCTCAGTCAGAGAAGCGTCGAACTTCAGCTCAGGTCAGGATCTCATGGCTCCTGGGTTCAAGCCCTGCATCGGGCTCTGTGTGGACAGCTCAGAGCCTGGAGCCTGCTTCAGATTGTGTATCTCCCTCTCTCCGTCCTTCCCCGCTCATGCTCTGTCTCTGTCTTTCAAAAATAAACAAAAAAAAACAAACCAACAAGAAGTTGGAGATGCCCTTCCCTCGAAGTCAGAGATGGGAAACTGGCATAGCATCGCTTCTGCCATATTCCATTGGTCCAAGAAGACAGCTAGCCTCCTAGATTCAAGGGAAAGGACACAGATGCCCCCTCTCAAGGGGAAGAGTGTTCAGGAATATGTGGCCATCTTTAATTTGCCACACAACCACATTCAGAAAGACATCCGCTTTCTTGGCTAACCAACAAGGCCCTGATGATCCAGCCCGTGACTGCCTTGTACCCCTTTCTTCCTCTCACTTCCCCCTGCAGCCATGTTGGATTCCGCCCTATCCCACAAACACACCAGGCTCCTGCTTCTCACCTCGGAAGCTTCACCTGTGCTGTTTCCTCTGTGTGAAATGTTCTTCCTCAAACTCTTCCCGGGCTGGCCCCTGTGCATTTTTCAGGTCTCAGCTCATGTGTCGCCCTGACACTGATGACACTCACCAACATACTGTCCCAGTGAGCCCCTGAGCTCAGGCCACTACCATTCAAAAGCATCTGGGCTAGAATGTTCTAGAAGGTCAACAGCTTCCCTTCAGAGACTGAAAGAAAGAACTAGTATGCGGCTCTAGGGAGACAGAAAACACCTCGTTCCTTGACAGAGAGGAGTTTCGAGTCTGCCTGTTAAGTAGTAAATTAAGTATTATTTATCACCACACCCCCCAGAAAGAAAGCTTTACTTTTCTCATCTGGGAAACATGGAAAAGCAACATTCACCTCCAAGTGTTGTCATAAGAAAAAACTGAAGAGCTGGTCCCTGGGTACGCATTGTGGGGAGCGCCTGGGCATACAGAGTAAGTTTCAACACATTTTCGTTAAAAAAGAGATTTTTTTTTTTTTTCCTGAGTGCAAAGCCAGTTGTTACTAGACATTCTGGTTTGGCCTCTGAGTTCCAGATGGTTCTTTGTTTAATTTGAGAGCAGTCATCTCAGCCAGTCCCGGTCAGAAAATTCGATGCCTGCCATTGCTCACGGGGAGGGGGAGGATGGGGTAACTTGCTCAGAGTAAACAAGCTTAGGAACTGTAGGAGCAAACACATAACTGGCAAGAAAGATTTTTTTTTTTAATAATAGATGTTTAAAAGTGAATCCAAACAAGAAAAATATACCCACCGAATAGGAATAAGTGTTATGTCTATCATGAACTGTGATATATGTCTGCTCTGAGACCAGCTCGACGAAAGGCCAAATTTTCTTAAAAGCATGTTAAAATATTAATAGATACCTGAAACAGTTCTCTTGCAACTTCTGCCAGTCCTCAGAAAGATTACATCAGACTGGAAGGAACCAGGAGGGACGCTGCATTGTCGTAGCAGTGGTGACCCATCGAGGGACCTTAGCTTCCACTCCAGGAGGGCAGGATGCGGTCTGGCGGGCAGGCCCCCGGTGGGTTCCACAGTGCGAATTGGAAATATATTTTTTTATTTCTTTTTTAACATTTTATTTATTTTTGAGAGAGAGAGAGAGAGAGCGCGCGTGCGCGAATGCACAAGCGGGGGAGGGGCAGGGAGAGAGGGAGACACAGAATCCGAAGCAGGTTCCAGGCTCCGAGCTGTCAGCACAGAGCCCGATGCGGGGCTTGAACCCACGAACCGTGAGATCATGACTTGAGCCGAAGACTGAGGCTTAACCGACTGAGTCACCCATGTGCCCCTGTGTGAATCAGAATTATTGAGAAATTTCTTATTTGACCTCAGGAGCTGTGATTCACTCCCTCCATCAGGTTCTACATCCCCAACGCAGTCCCCAAGGGCCTATTGGGCTTGGCTTCGACCTCTCACTGGCCTCTTCTCCCACCGGGACCCCGCTGAGCTCTAGTGCCATGGATAAGCTCTTCTGACTCTCCTATGCATCTAGCTCCCTCCTGCTGCAGGACCTTCAACCTGCTCTAGCCTCTTTCTAGAACATTCTTTCCTTTCCTCTTCACTCCTTCAGTTACCTCCTCCTCGTCTAGGCTTCTGCTGGAGAGCTGCTTCTTCTAGAGCATCCCCAGATGCTTCCCATAAGTCCCGTAAGAGGAAGGACCTCTATTTCCTTCCTCTCCTTCGCTGTTTTCATAACAGCCACTCCACATGGATATGGGTGGTGTTGGGGCATCCACAGCCACTCTTATAATCCCTGTAGGGGCAGGGATCACATATCTGTTCGCTCACCATTGCATCCACAGTGTCCACTGGAGTAGAAAGCCAAGAAGTAACTGCAAGTAATTCCAGAAAAATGTCCCAACACAGCAAGAGAATAAAGTCAATCCTCATGATTCCAAGAGCAGGGGAGGTGGGGGGAATTCATTGCTATGTCTCATTAACCTTATTGGTCTGGTCTGCCAAAGAAGCCTTCAGTCTCCTCTTTGCCTTATCAGTGAAAACCCATCAAGGAACAAAAAAAAAAAAATGCAACATGTCGAAGGTGCTCTGGGATCTCTGACCTCTGGGGCCATGCTGGTGCTTAATCTCCCTCATGCCCCCATCTGTTTGTTATCCATCAATTACCCTCCTTGACTTTGCTCCAAAACCAATTGGAATTAATGGTGCCATTTTGCCCCCCAGCTGCCCAAGCTCAGGATCTCAGGGTCCTCCTTGGCTCTTCCTTCTCTCATCTTTCTCAGCCAACTGGCCAACAAACTCTGTTGGACTTTCCTCCCACCGTGTTCACTGCCGGCTCTTTCCTCTCGAGCCTTTGCCTCTGCTTTAGTTCACGCCCCTCCACCTCGCTCCCAAATCACTGCAATTGCCAGGACAGCCTCTTACTGACTTCTTGCGATCGCCCCTGCCGGTTATCCTTTTTCCAGTGACACCTGGTAATATTTCTGAGTTACAGAGCATCCATTCAGCGAGTATTTATTGATGATGCTATTATAGGACAGCCACTGGGAAGGCACTGGGGATATAAGCCCACCGTGACCTCCGAGAAGAGACAAGCACATGACAACAACCAACGGGAGAATTTGAGGGGCAAGGGCAGTGACTGCTGTCACAGAGGAATGAGCAGCCACAGGGAGAGGGGAGTTGGGAGAGGCCACTTCTTCCTCCTCCTCTCCCTCCATTCCCCTCTGGCGTTGTCTCTCTTGCTTATTCATGCATTCAGAGAACGCTGTCTGGTGACAGATCCGATAGAAATGCCTGACAGTGTGGGGGACGTATATGGAAATGAACATGGTATGGAGTCACCCCTTAGAAGGCTGACTTCTCCAGGCGAACGTGTGCACTCTTGGGTGGGCACAAGCTTCCCCGTGTCCGCGCTTGTGTGCACAGTGTTCAGTTCCTCTAGCAGAAATCGTATTACCTTCCAACCTCCAGTATGTAACACAGGGCTGGGACAGAGTGAGTTGTTGGTGAGCATTGATGGAATAAATGAATGGAGGTAAAGGAATGACTGGTGTGAAAAGGTGACGAGTGTTTTCCGAAGAATCAACCTCTGTCAGCAGGAGGGTTCTGATGCCTCAAGGTGAGTAGAAAATTCCCTGTGAGCCAGAGGCAGCAATCTCTGGAGTTCCGCCTGCATAGGAGGGTTCAAGGCACTGATTTGATCCAGCTAAAAAGAGAGGATCCCTCCTCCCCTCCTGACGTTCTTGTCCTCCATCATGAATATTCCAGACGCCCTGGGAGTGCGTACAGAGGCCTCGCTCGCCGCTCTCCAGGGCTTAGGGATTCCACACTGAACTGATGTCCTTTTTCCTAGATGGAATGAGGAGGAGGAGAAGAGAATGGCGGCCACCTCTTCCTGCACACCTCTTAAGCACCAGGCACTGCCCTAGACAGCTGCCTGGCAACCGACCACAAAAGTGGTTACTAGCACCATCACAGAGGGGGGGCCACTGAAACTTACAGACACAGAAAGAACTTACTGTAGCTTACAGCGAGTCAAAGAATCACCCCTTTCTCTGCCTTGCTACATTTTGGCAAATTCCACTTTCATTCCCCATTGTTTCCAGCTTCTGAACCCAGAATGTTCCCGGAAGCACAAAATAATAAGGGAGGACGAAGGACTTCATAAGCGGTTACGGAAACACGGATAGAATCAGAACACGTCACACACTGTGCCGGAGATGTGGGTCAGAAGAAACGTGAATTAGCAACGAATCCTTCACGATGGAAAACGAGTCGACAGGAGAGTTCAGTTTCTGGGTCCTGAGAAACCTGTCAGCGGAATCCTTTCAAAACAAGGATATTGCCCGGGAATACCGTGAAGCAACGAGTCGTCAAAACACATTTGGAGAGCAAACAGAGCACAGAAAGAGAAATGTTATTCCTTCCCGTGACTTAGGATTTTAGTTTTAGTCACGTTTAGTTTGGTGGGGTTTGGTTTTTGCGCATTCACTTTTTTTTCCTTTGGTTGTATTCTACGTTTTCTCTGTGTCTACTACACAAAAAAACAGGGTGGTTTCTATCCTGATTTGCACTTCTAGAATCTCCTCTGCTTTTGCTTTCGACACATGGAGCTTGGAATATCGCTATATTTTAGCTTAGGTATTTTTTGCACTGGAAAAGTTCCAAGCCTGTGACCCAAGAATTCCACCCTTGGATACACCCCCCACGGAAAGGTTCAAGTATATTCATCAGAAGCCACGTAAGAACATTTGTAGCTTCACCACTACTGGAGCAACCCCAAAGCGGAGAAGCCCATCAGTCGTGAGACGCGGCACAGTGATGCGAAGAACACCACTATGACCGATGTGACAGCATTGCCATCCCTGAATGCAACTACCCGGGGGGATTCAGAAGCACGATATGAAGACAAAGAAGTCAACGGAAAAAAACAGTGCTAAACTCATTTACTTTCTCTTTTTTTAAATGTTGATTCATCTTTGAGAGAGACAAACAGAGTGTGAGTGGGGAGCGGCAAAGAGAGAGGGAGACACAGAATCCGAAGCAGGCTCCAGGCTCCGAGCTGTCAGCACAGGGCCCGATGCGGGGCCAGAACCCATGAACTGGGACGTCATGACCTGAACTGGAGTCAGACGCTTAACTGACGGAGCCACCCAGGTACCCCAAAAGTGCTAAGCTCTTGACTGCGTCACGGTAAAACTCAAGGCAGACAAAACCAAGCTCTTCCGTTTCTTGATCTAGAGCATTAAGGTACGTTCATCCTATTAAGATTCACTGAATTGCTCACTTATGATTTGAGTGCTTTTCTGTACATATTTTACACTTTGGCAGCAATTTTAATGAAAATAATCATCCATTATTAAAAATAGGAATAGAGATAAGCAGGATGAAGGAATGAATATTTATCCATAATCTGACCACCAGAGATATCACTGTAAATATTTGTTTATATCCCCAAGTCTTTTTACATTTATTTTTAATGCATATATCTTTTAGGTGCATTATTTCAGCTGCTACATAATAGTAAATCAAACGATCATATGCTAATTATTTATCTCTTTTGTTACCGCTGAGCATGTGATTACTGTTATCGGCATTGTAAATACTGTCCCCACGAACGGCTTTTTCTTTTCAGGGCTTTCCTGACTGAACAACTTTTTTTTTTTTCAGTTTAGAATCTCAGGAATAGAATTACTGGGTCCACTGGTGTACATTTTTTAGTTGATATTTATAAACAGTCAATACCTGTTTTAATTTAGACTTGAGTGAAAATAAACCAGGACCTTCTCTCAGGACCACTGGCCTGGCTTGGTCCCATCGAATGCAATTTTCTCCTTGTGACGAGTTCTAAGTTCAAAACAAAACGAAACAAAAACACACGCCAGTTTCAGCTTGAAACCAAATGAAATGATGGGTCATGACTTTACGATAATCTGAGTAACGTTTCCTCTGGATCAAAGACCTGGCATGAGGATTCTCCTCTCTCGGGGAAGGTAAACTATCCTCACCTTGCCTGTCAACCCCAGCCGACGGGATGGGTCACGTCTGCCTGGAGAGCTGCATCGAGAACTTTGAGGCCGAGCCTGGCTAGAGCACCAAGAGTGTTCTGATCCAGTGGCGATGCCTGCCTGCCAGGACGCTCACGCAGAGCGCTAGAATACTGGCAGTGTGCCATCCGCGGCTTTGCTGATGTCACGGGCTGTCACTGCATTTACACAATGTGGAATTGCCAGCAGAGGTCTATCTATGATCTGGGCAGGAGCAGACGGCAGAGAAGCAGTGATGTATCCTGGTCTGCTCTAAATGCAAACCCACACACACACACACACACACACACACACTGCTTTAGAATATAGGCACGCCAGGGCACCAGGGCACTTGGGTGGCTCAGTCGGTTAAGCGTCCAACTGCGGCTCAGGTCATGATCTCACGGTTTGTGGGTTCAAGCCCCGAGTCGGGCTCTGGGCTGACAGCTCAGAGCCTGCAGCTTGCTTCACATGCTGTGTCTCCTTCTCGCTCTCTCTGCCCCTCCCATGCTCATGCTCTGACTCTCTCAAAAATAAATAAACACTAAGAAAAATTAAAAAAGAAAAGAATATAGGCACACCAGCTCAGGTCAGGTAATCCTGTACAAAATTACACGCTATGTTTCTCTTACTTTCTACCTAACTTTTTTTTAGAGTTTCAGCATCTCTTTACTTAAGTGAATGGTTTGTCCCGGATGCAAAGAACAGATGACCTTGGATAAGTGAGGGTCGCTCATCCCAACAACTGAGAGTCAGGCCCATGTCTTCCTGTGCCACTTTTGGGGAGGAGGAGGGACACGCAAGGAGGAGGGCGCATCTTAGGGCTGAATGTCTGTGAGGGGCATCGCTACGGCTTAAGACCCCCTCCCCCCCCCCCCCAGCTGAGGAGCTCTGGGCTTGAGGAGCCATTGTCCCACCAGCTGGGGACGGGGCGGCTCACTGAGGCCCCACGGAGGGGAAAGGGACGGAGACCCCGCTGGGACACGGCCTGAGTCCCCCCATGGAGCAGCTCACAGATTCTCGAAGGGTCTGAGAAAAGCCAAAAGAAAAGCGTAACACGGGTCCGATGTCTCAAGTTCGCTCCTGGATCTAGGGAGTGTGCAATCTTCCTCAGCGGCCAGCGGTTTGCAATCAGATCCCCAAAGCGCATGGAGTACCTTGTAGGCTTAAGCTCCTTTGGCTTTAACCAAACACTTGACTTTCTTACTACTTCATCATGGCTGACGCCCCTCAAAAATCTGGTCCGTATTGGCCAAATGCAACTCAGGCTTTTCCAGCAGAACTCCACTTGAAACCTGAAGTACACTAATTAAAACAACTATTTACTGACCGCGAATTCTCAGCTTCCTTGCCTACAAGGCAAAATAATACCACCGACCTCAAGGAGAGTTGTGAGCATCGTGGGGGATGACCGTTCTAAGAGTATTAACACTAGCAGTGGTGATTTGAATGTTTCTCAGGTAGCAGGAATTGTGCTAATTATGATGCTTCCCCTTTAGTTGCGTTATCTGCACCAAAACAAATAGGACAAACGGTAATGGTTTTATTACCATTAAATTTATTTACCATTTGTTACCATTAGTGGTTCGGAGCAATACTGCTGCAGACCCGTAACCCAATGTGCTCCCCATATACATAGCATCAGCCCCTTATACAGATAGGAAGACTGAGGCCAAAGCCTCAAAGCTAATAATATGGCAGAGCCACACATCAGTTCTAACCCAAAGCGACACACGCCGGCCCTCAGCTCTGTGGCTCATGTATCACTCTGGTCTTTTTTTTACTCATTTGTCAAGTCACCTGCTTTTGTCATAACTGCAGTTGCCTGCCGAGTCTGGGGGGACTAGGGGTGGCCCAAAGACTGTCCACGACTCTGGTCTTTCCTTTCAGGCCAGATGTGATGGGATGAATCTGAGGGCAGAGCCTCTCCCCCCCGAGGCCTCTGGCACCCGGGACCAGAGGTGCACCCGCGAGCCCTCTGGCCTCCCGGGCGCGCGGGCTCACCCCTGCTCTGACCTCCCTGGACGGAACAGAGGCCACGAGCACACGCTAACCTTTGCGTTCAGAGGCCGGCATCTGCTGCTGGAGATCAATGATAAGGAGAAAGCGTGCACATCACCTACGACCGCCTGCTCTCCCTCCGAATCACGTGACTTCCTATTAACGGTATCTCTCGTCTTACCAAACCGATATTTCCTGTAAAGGGTTTAGACTAATTGTGGTTTTAACAAGGGTAACATTATGCATTTCTGTGAGAGTGAACAACCATAGGTCAGACAGTCAGACGGTCAGTCTGGAAAACAGATCCATACTCCGAATCTTTAAGGCTGATAGGAAACCCAGATAAGTGTGTTTGTGATGTGCAAGTTCGCCTGGGAAAATATAAGGGAAGAAAAATGAAGCCGGGGCTGGAGCAACCGCTTGGCTGGGAGGGCTTCCTCCAGGCTGGAGCACTGCATTTTTCTTTGGGGCTTATTTGAGGAACGCAATCTCTGAAGGCTGGGGGCCCTGCACGCTGTTAGATGAGACCCCGGCCATGCTTGGCGCAAGGAGAATCGGGTTGGTGGGGGGCTGTCATGCTCTTCCCCCCCCCCTCCCCCCACCTCAGCAGCTCCCACGCAGATGACGTGGCTGCTGATGGCGATCTTCTCTTGGAGAGATTCCCTCCCGGCTCTGATCTTTCTCAACAGCTTGGAGGCCCTACAAGCACACTGCTCTTGAGAAAGGCTGAGGTTGCCTTGGAGAACACGTTTGCCCTGACCGGCTGGCTATTCTGCAGAGTGGATGTGCTGTGATTGAACTCAGAGCTCTTGAACTCAACCTGCACCTTGGAAAACAAAACGAAGACGAGAGAAAGGTTTGAACTTCCTCCCTTAACCCACACCTGGCTCAATGGCCCCCTTTTCCTGTTAAGACGTCAAGTGCGATCCGACAGGGTACCATTTATCACTTAGACACCCTCCCCTGTCTTCCTCTTCCTTTGCCCTGTCTCTTCCACTTACTTTAGGTCAAACTGAGACATTTCTTACAGGGGAGCTTTCAACTAGGGTGACACTTGCCTGATTCTGAATCTTGTTGCAAAACGCCACAAGCAAAGTCACCAGCCTCGAATATCAACACGTCAGAGGGGTTTTCTTTTTTTTTTAGACACAACTCAATCATTTTCCTTCTGGCTCATCTAGGAGTTTCGTTCGGTACATTAGTATCTAATCCTACTGGGGAAATTCAAAACCATCAGCATACAAGCCTAAAATCTGCTCCCGCTACACCTCTGGCCGCTAATGCAAGGTGCATGTGCCTATGTTTTATACTAGCACCGTCCAATGGCACTGGCCACAAGGGTGGGACTGTTCCATACCTGGGTTGTTCAATATGGAAGCCACTAGCCACCGTCGGGCAATCGAAAAGTGGCTTTTACAACCGAAGAACTGAATTTTAGACTGTTTTAATTAATTTAAATTTCAAATTAAATTTAGGTATACAATAATGTAGAGCCTGAGAGAGATGAGTTTACCCTGAGCTGTACTATTGATGAAGAAGTGGTAAGAATTCTTTTTTTTTTTTTTTTTTTAGAGCGAGAGCGTGCTCGCGAGGCGGTGGGGGGGCGGGGGGAGGCTACACATGTAAGCAGGGGAGGGGGGAGGGGCAGTGGGAAAGAATCTTAAGCAGATTCCATGCTCTGTCGGGGTCCGTCTCACGACCCTGAGATCATGACCTGAACCGAAATCAAGAGTCGGACGCTTAACCGAATGAGCCACCCAGGAGCCCCAAGACTGTTTTTTTAAATCACAATTATCCATCCAACTGGTTTCTCTAGCCCCAAACACTGCTTACAAGTCCCCACGTGGCACACGATCTTACTTTTGTTGGCCTGCACAAAGTATCTCAGAAGAAGCTCAAGTAGAAGATGCTAAATTGTTAAAATGGTGCATTTCTGCTGAGGTTCGAAGCGAGACAAAGAAGAGAAGATCCATGTGGGAGGGGAAGAAGAAAAGAAAAAAAAAAAAGAGGTCGGAGAGGGAGAGAGCCAAAGCAGAAGAGACTCTTAAAAACTGAGAACAAACTGAGGGTTGATGGGGGGTGAGGGAGAGAGGAAAGTGGGTGATGGGCGCTGAGGAGGGCACCTGTTGGGGTGAGCACTGGGTGTTGTATGGAAACCAATTTGACAATCAATTTCATATTTAAAAAAAAGAAGAAAATAAATGGTTTAGTGCATGGGTTAGGTAACGGATGCAACCCTATCAGAGCGGGAACACTTTGCAAACTAGCACTAATGGGATGGGATTTGGCATTCTGAGCCTAGGATCTATGCTCCAGCATTCATTCATTCATTCATTCATTCCATATTTACTAAATCTCTACCACGTACCGTGTATATTATCTCTGTTGCTTCTTCTACAAATGTATCTATGTATATATATGTACATAAATGTATATAATGCCTAAATAAACGATATGTGTAGTACTTTGATGAACTGTGAACCACCAGAGTCATTTGGACTATAGATATGTTGCTGTTTTCTTTAGGCTTTTGAACCAGGAAGCGACGTTCAGACTGGAAGGGGTACTCAAACCGTAGGGGAAACTCCAGATTCGGGTGGGAGTGGGGTGAGGACAAAAGATAAAGAAACCATTAACCGTTTGGGATGATTATTTTAAAAGGTTCAAATCCCCGCATTCAAAAGAATGATAATATCCTGAGATAATAAAAAGATTGACAGATGGAAACTCAACAGATCAAGACGAAAGGGAGAAAAGGAAGAAAACCAGATTTTTAAACATCTTGGTTTCAAAACAAAAAACCAAAACAAAACAAAACAAAACAAGGAAAACAGAACATGAAGAAATGATAGATTTCAGAAACTATAGGATGGTAAGTTTATAGCAGCACAATCTAAGGACGGATTGTTACCACGTTGATTTTAGAGACAGGAAAGAGAAAAATAGCATCTCAAAGACGGGACCCAGTGCATGTGTGTTTGGATCCTGGAAAGGCGTATGATACTGTCCCTCAAGAAATACCTAAAAGCAAGATGGGGAAATGTGAAATGATGAGAAGAATTGGAGGGTTTGGAGTTACTTAACCTGATTCCAGGAGATCCTTACAGATGCATTCTGTCTGACCTCAAGAGAAGGATCTGTAGGTGTTTGGGTTGGTCCTTTTTGAGTGCATTGTTATTTTTTAAATATTTATTTATTTTGACAGAGAGAGAGAGAGAGAGAAAGGGAGAGGGAGGGAGGGAGGGGCAGAGAGAACGGAAGAGAGAGAATCCCAAGCAGGTTCCATCCTGTCAGCACACAGCCCAATGTGGGGCTTGATCTCGGGAACCAGGAGATCATGACTTGAGCCAAAGCCAAGAGTTGGACGCTCAACCAACTGAGCCACCCAGGTGCCCCTGCATTGTTATTTTGAATCAGGACTTCGAGATGTGCTCATTAAACCTACAGCTGGTACAAAACAGGAAAAGTCAGAAAGCTAGGTGATAGATACATCAGGATCAAGAAAGATTTACAGGTTTTACAACAAGGGACTCAAATCATCAACAGAGAACCTCTACGTATCAAGTCTTGCAGAGAATCTCTACGTGTCAAGCAAGAAACTTTTCTCTGTTTTTTTCAAAATTACAAGATATAGTGGGTCCTGCCTGAAAAAGCTTCTAAGGAGAAAAAGCCCCACAGGGATGAGTTCTCCCCGACAGTAGGGCAGCCATGAGACATAAATCCACTGATGTAGGTCAGATTAAGGGAGAGGGATCTTCCTGGGTTGTATAATCGAGATGAGGATGCCCCAGAGAAGGAAGGCAGTCAGGAAAGCATTCCATCTGAGCCTCATTGTAAAAGATGCGGAGTTATTCACCTTGGAGAGGTAAAGATTCAGAAGTTACATTCTCCCAAGTTACGACCATCTTTCACATAAAAGCAATTGTGCACAAAGACATAATCAGATCTTGAACGATGAAGGCAGTGGTTCTCAGCATAGGGTCCTGGCTCCCGCAGGATCACCTAGAAACTTGTTAGAGAGGCAAACCCTTGCCCCCCACTTGAGACCCACTGAGTCACACACTTTGGGATGGATCCTAGCCATCCGGGTTGACTGCCTTTTGAATTCTTATTGGCAAAAACTTGGGTTACTCCCCAGCTTGATGCTTTGGCTAAGATTCCTGGAGGGTGAGGTGGAAAGAAGTATATAGGAGGGTCAACTGTGCCCTTTCACAAGAGGATATGCACTTTTTTAAGTGTCTAGACTTCCCTCCTCCCCCCTTTTTTTAAACCAGGGTAGACAAGATTTTATTTTACTTTATTTATTTTATTTTATTTTATATAATTTATTGTCCAGTTAGCTAACCTACATTGTATGCAGTGTGCTGTTGGTTTCGGGAGCAGATTCCCATGATTCCTCACTTACATACAACACCTAGACTTTCACTTTTAAAGGGCTCTAGAGAACAGAGGTGGGACTCACATGGAGACACTAAGGAGTAGATGATGCCTCATCAAGAAAGAAAGGATAAACTACCAGCGAAAGGTGTGGGACTATGAAGGAGAGGGTGGTCTCCTCACTGGGCTGAGCTGTGAGTTCTCCATTGCTGGAGGGAAATAAATGGCACATCTTTTGTAGTAGAAAGGCCTGCAAGTAAAAGTCTGGGTCAGACGAAGTGAAGATGGGTTCTAGTCTTAGGTTTTCTGTCTCCAAGGGGATCAATTTCCTGTATCTCCGCTCTCAAAGGTCCACACAGCTGACTCTTTCATATCTACCCAGGTCACCTCCTCCCAAGAGGCAAGATGAGCCCCTGGACTTTTGCAGATTTCAACCCACTGAAAAGGAGAATCAGGAGTGTGTGTGTGTGTGGGGGGGGTGTGCTCCTGAATTTTCTCCCTAGCAGTTCAAGATCAAATTCCAACTCTGAAGTTGGTTATACTAGAACTTCGGCTTCATGGAAATAAGCCACTATTCCAAGTTCCTAGTTTGTTTCTTGGGCAGCAGCTGAAGGTGGGCCTGAAACCCTTGAGTGGTGCCAGCTGCTAGATTTTCCTTTTTCTGATTACTTTCATCAAAAGAGGCAAAAGGAGACCTTTAGCTATGGAGCTCAACCCCAACGCAGCCCCCTGACTGTATGTTTCGGGCAGTTACTTCGCAATGCTTTGGCTTCCTCGTCTGTGAAAGAAGGAGAATCAAACTAGTCAGTGAAGGTAGTGGCCATCCGTGATCATCATGAAAGAGACAGGATGCTAAAGTGTATGTAAGGTCAGCTTCACCTCTTCCCTGATCTTCCCAGGAGGAGTCTGTATTTCAGCTTCTCTGCTCACAGACGGTAAAGTTGCAGAATTGAAGAAAGCAAAGCAAGGTTACACATAAAAGGAAATGGAGGGGGTCCAGAAGGGCGTTCTAGATCAGAGGGCTGGGAGGAGGATGAAGGGGTGGGCTAGAGTTCGTAGGGGAAGAGAGGAGGAGGAATGGGGGGCAGCTGACATGAACGAGAGAGCTCTGGCAAAGTAAACTGGTCTGCGTGGGATGTAGAATAATTCTCCCCTGGCTGCCTTTTCAAATGGCCCCCGTAAAGACTTGAATTATTGCTCAAGGCTCTTGAGGTCAGAGGGATGTTTCTTTTGCGTTGGACGCCGGAACTCACAGCAGGGGCCAATGTGACGACCATTTCTGTCTGCCAAAGAGATGAACCCAACTCTTGTCGGCCTGTCTGGGTTGCAACTGCCCAAGCTCAGCCCATTCCCTCTGTCCACCCCCCCAACTTCCCCCGTATAAATAAGACCCACTTATAAGATTATTGGAGCCTATTTCCAGTTGGGGGTTGACCAGACAAGGCTCGTCTCATGCAAGGGGGTAAAATAAACACCCGAAGAACACAATGGAGTCATTTTCAAACAATGCGTCCTGGCTACGACTTGCTCGGAACACATCTTGGAGAAGTGGTCAGTTGAAGGTTTGCAGAGAAGAGTTACCACCATAGTCCAGAGAACAATTTGACATGGACATGCCTGTAAAGATGGCTGAGCATAGGTGGGTTGTTTTTTTTTTTTTCAACTTCCCTTTCCAAAAGCATTTACTCTAATAAACATACAAGATGAAATAATGATCATGTCACCCGGTGCATAAGAAGGATAATAAGATATTAATATACAGCCCAAATAAATTCAACTCCCTTTGAGGGAAATAGCCAACTTGCCAATATGTATGAATCAATTTAACTTATAAAGGGAACAGAGTTGCTCATTGGATTACACCGAGAATAGTGATTAACAGACTGTCAATTCTAATACGAATTTTGTCTCTGCCCAAGTAAAGGTTTAAGATTCATTTCATTTTTATGCATAAAATTCTGCTGCTTATTTTTTTCAATGTTAAACTCTCTATGTTCTCTCTCTAAGAAAGAAATATGAGGAAAGGGTTGAAATGAAACAGAAAAAGTCTAAATCTTCTCTTTCAATACATGCGGGCATGTATCTATGTATGTCTTTTAAGGTAAGATTATACCTTACACACTGGATTCTCAGTTTGATTTCTTTTTTTTAACATGCGTCGACGCATTTAATAGGTATTTTTGGAGCACCTACTAGGTGCCTGACTCTGTTAGGCTCCAAGGGATTGAAACCAGGAGCCTGCCCTCAGAGCTTAGAGTCGAGGGAAGAGGAAGGAAGAAAATCAAACCGTTAAATAAGTATATAATTGTAGACAACTATATAAGTTATACTGTATAAAATATATGATCACAAATTATGAAGTGATAGGATAGAAGAGAGGAGGAATTGCAAACAGAAGTACAGGGAAGAGCTATTCAGTAAAAGGGTCATGGATGCCTTTCTGAGAACATAAAAGGGGACAAGCCACCAAGTATCCTTGGAGCCCAAAGAAGGCGGGTTTTGGCCAGAGAGAGTATTACAAAGTGTTATAAATAAATGCTCCATTGGGTTGGTATCATTATAAGCCCCACTTTACAGAAGGGGAAACTGGGGCTCTGGGAGCCCACAGACCTTTCTCAAAGACATACGTTCACTGTGGTTCCCACAACAGCCAGCTGACCTAGCTTTAGATCTGGTTAGGAGTTCAGCTGTCTAGCTACTCAACAACTTAACTACACCCCGTGGCTTCGGAAGCAGATTTCCCTAGAGTCAACATGTGCTCAGAGAAGTCACACCTCCTGGTTTTGCTTCTGGAATTTTATCTTCCTTTTCCAGTGAGCCCATTCTCCAGTAACCATTCCAGAAGCCGGCCGCACACAGCAAAAATGGCAGAGCCCTCTCCTCTGTGACCCACTGAACCATGATGCCCTCCGCAAATGGGTGTTGGATGCTTCTAAGCATTTGCATTTGGTTGGCCATCCCACATCTCTGCCCTCTTAACCCTTCCCATAAGCATGTGGAGGAGACAGAAAATCATCTTAATGCACAAAGGGCCAAGAGAGTGTCTCTTTTTCATATCTATTTATATCCTTCCTAGCTAGATGGAAATCCATCCTTAAGGTCCCAACATCCACTACTAAGGGAGAAAAACAAAACCCACCAGGTCAAAGCATGAGTCCCAATGGGAAGTTATTAGTGTCATTCTGGCATTATGCTAAGTCTGGACCATCATTATACATGAAAGCCAGTGCATGTTGGATAAGGCAATGGTTGCCAGTGCACTCACTCTGAGGCTGTGTGTGTGTGTGTGTGTGTGTGTGCAATCTTTATTACAAGTAATGTAATAATGGGTACTTATTGATCACCTGTATATGCCTAGAACTTGGAGGAGGACAGCATGTTTAAACAGGATCACGAGGACAGACTCAAGTTCTAATGCCTGTATCACAAATATTTGCAACTCAACTACACCACTTATAACACTTGCTACGGACAAGAAATTCTGGTCACCCGAGTGAAACCAAATAGTTAAGAATGGCAAAGCATTAGAATCATCACATGAGGATTCCAAAGAAGAAAGTTAGGTAATTTCTTATTAATTAAGTTTCTTGGGGGCAGAAGTTTTATTCCGTGACTGCTCAGGAGAGTGCATAGTCGATTGGAAACAAATAATAAATAGTAATAATTGCTTCATGAATGGGCGAAAACATAGTGAGCTTGTAATGTGATGAGATTCTCATCTTGAGCCTTCTACATCGTTTTGTTAAAATATCCATTTTAGACTCAGAACTAGGGGCACCTGGGTGGCGCAGTCGGTTGGGCGTCCGGCTTCAGCCAGGTCACGATCTCGCGGTCGGCGAGTTCGAGCCCCGCGTCGGGCTCTGGGCTGATGGCTCAGAGCCTGGAGCCTGTTTCCGATTCTGTGTCTCCCTCTCTCTCTGCCCCTCCCCCATTCATGCTCTGTCTCTCTCTGTCCCAAAAATAAATAAACGTTGAAAAAAAAAAATTTTAGACTCTGAACTAAAGTACAGGGTCTGCTGTCCCGTTTTCACTTCCTTCTCTTTCTCAGCACTTAAGTGATATAGAAGATATATGAGGAATTGAAATAAATAAATGCATAATTATGTTCATTTATAATGCATTAAATTCAGCTACATATATTTGCCCGAGTTGTGCGTGCTGGTCTGGCCGGCGGATAAATAGCATGCATTTTATAACCTTTACAGAGTGTTCATATTTCTTGGCTGTTATGATTTCTACATTATAGTAAAAGTAAGTCATGCAGATGTTTAAAAAGCCAACTCTCTGCACCCGGATGGATTCCTCACCTCAGTCCCTGCACCTCAAGTGGAAGATTCTAAGAGCGGACGTACCCGCCACCATATCCAACCCACGTGATATTTCCCTCAACAAGTAGAGGCCATTTTGTCATTTGTTTCCCTCGAATGTGTATTAAATCCATTTTAAAAACCAAACAAATAACTATGGGGCAATCTGCTTATCAGAGCGAAGCTCTCTCTCCATCTAGAAGCCCTTGCTCATTTGTTTTTCCAAGAAACAATAGGTAATAAAACGCCATGAAAAAAAGAAAACTAAGTGATTTCAGAAAAGACTGAAATTTGCTGATCTCTACAAGACACAGAAAACACGGAAAATGTAGGGGTCTCGAGAACAGGGCAGGGAGGAATACGCTGTCTACATGGAGCATGACATTAGTGTCTCTTACCTATGTCTCACAACAACAAAACTAGGAGGGGGGGGGGGGACTGTCCATTTCACAGGTGAGAAAACTGAGGCCCAGAGAAGTTACGTGGTCAGCTTCCTAGTGCCCGGCTAATTAGTCACCGGATCCCAACTTCAGCTAGCTTGACTTGCAGTGCAGGCTTCTTCCATGTTCTAGAATGGTTTTACTACCCTGCCTTATTATTACTGCCCTATAAGGAGGCCCCTTCAAACGGAGTCTTGAAAGGCAAGGAATTGGATGCGTTTCAAAGACAGTTAATCGGCTTCAGAAACTCGACCACCCGTGAGGCCGGACCACGTCTGGCTGTGGCAGGACGGGCTGGGTCGCGCACTTTGGGAAGGATCCCATCAACCGCTTGGCAACTCTTGGAAACAGCCGATGGGCAGACTCGATCCAAGTCTCCATCCTTCCCCACCACCACAGAGCTGCTCCCACTGGCTACAGACCCGCCGTCTTTTGGATCTGCCTTGACCTTGGCTCAGGAAAGAAAAGAAGAAACCACCTTTTCTTCGGTTTGGGAACACCAGCTGGCCTTTTACACACTTGCCTTGTTGGTTATCACATCCTTAGACATGTTTCTCACTTCTTTCCTCTTTTTTTTTTTTTTTCTTTTTTTTTTTTTTCTTTTTCTTTTTTTTTCTTTTTTTTTTTTTTTTGGAGAAAGATTTTCAAGCGGCTCTCTTGCATGCTGGGCGTGCACACGCACGTGTGTGTATGTGCCTGGGCCCGTGCCGGTGCCCCGTGCGTGAACGTGTTCTCGAATCTTGGGGGTGAGGCTGACGGTGTGGGAGCACTACCTGGCCTTGGCCAATCTGAACAGCTCTCCTTGGAAGCCGGGTTTATTTTGGGAACACTGCATTTCTCCCCAGTTTCCCCTGACCTCCTGGATTGCTGTCTGTGGATTATTTTTTTACCGAGGGAGATACTTAGGCATGGGCTGGAGGAGATAAGTGATATGGTCAAATCACCACTGCCAAAGCTTGAAATTCCTGACCACTTTAATAGCTCTGGCTGACCTCTAAATGAAACGCCACCTTTGGTTATTAACATGTCTCTCTCCGCTTTTATGATTTTTCGGAACATAATTTGTCACAGTTTTTATCTGCACAGAGCAAGCTTTAAGCTTTTAAAAATGTGAGTTATCTTTTTACAACTGCTAACAATTACACATCACGGAACAGCCTGCTCTGAAAACCAATTATGAAAAACCGGCATGGATTCTGCATTCAGCCCCGGAGTGTGCTCTCGCCACGGCGGAATTCTAGATTTCTGAACTCTGGCCAACGGAGCTGCTGGTGCTCGGGAACTGGGAACCAGAAACCGAGCTTGGAAATGGCTTGTGCGATCCGGGAGATAAGATAGAGGCAGAGAGATTAATTGTCCTTGTTCCGTGTGGTCATCTGATAACCGGACCACAGGGCCTTTCCATGTCTGAATGTGGGGCGGGGGTGGGGGGGGGGTGCTTCTGCCGGAGGAGGGCTTGCTCGCACCCGGGCATCCCATGCTGTCTTTCAAAGGCCACCTGCTTGCCCTGAGATGCTTATCGGGGAGGGTTCTGGCTGCTGTTTCAGCCTCACAGGTTCCCGCCATCGCGGGACAGAAGCACACGGTCTTGGGATTAATGAGCACATGCCTCTCAAAGATGGGGGAGTGGATTAAATATGCAACAGTAAGTTATTTTATTACGCTAGTTGCTTTATTCCTGCTTTTATCCCTAGGTGTCTGCCCAGAGCTGAGGGGTCCAGGGTCCGAAGCACAGCCAGGGACAGGAGGGGAGCATCAGACGGCACAAAGGGCGCCTTCTCGCCCTGTGGATCAAGGTGAAAAGGTTTGTATTTCGTGGCAGTTGAGACGCTGGTGAAGAAATGGCAGGAAATGGTGTGACAGCTAGGGGCAGCCTTTTCAATACGAGATTGAAAGCAACATCTGCGGTTAGACCACGGAAAAAATGTAGAGCAGGGAGTGACATGGGGCCGCCCTGGAGGGGAGCCCCCTCGCCCCACAAGCACGGGCCCCCTCCGCCAGCGGCCCCCATGCGGGAACCCGGGCAAGCTCCTGCGTCCAGGAGATGCTTGGTGAAGGGTGAACGGAAGGACCGAACAGAAAAGCGGCGACTTTCGGGTGTCCCGTCCTCGTCTCCTTCCCGAGGGGGCTGATGGAAAACATGCCCCCCACCCCCATTCCGGGAAAAGGCAAGACCTTAAAGACAGAGGATGGGGAGAGAACAAAAGGAGTACAAGAGCGTTTGATAACCCGGGGCTGACCCGCCCAAGACGGGCTGTGCTTTTGTGTATTCTCTCACCCAAGCCCTAGTCAGCCAAACAGTGCCCAAGAATGGTCCTGATGAGAGTTTTACATACCAAGCAGGATTCGCAGTTGTCAGGGAGGAAGGAAGGACTGGCAGAAGTCTGAAAGCCACCCAAGTCACCACGCCAGACAGGTGGCACCGCGGGGACCAGAGCCCATGCCCATCCAGCCATCCCGGAAGCTCGCCCTCCTTCAGCCAGCAGGAAACCAAAGGTGCCCCTGCAGCCTGCCAGGTGCCAAACTAAGGGAGGCTCCAGTCGAGACCTGAGATGTGACCATGCACATGGCAGGGGGCGGGGCGGGGGAGGGGGCTCTCCGCTTCCTGCGGCCGAGTAAATGGAGACACCCCAAAAACAGAGGCCCCGTTCTGGGCCCTGGCAGCTCCTGCCTCCCTCTTAAAGGAACTATTAAAAGACTCTCTTCCAGGAAGTGATTTTTTTTTTTTTCTCTGTCCTTTCCAGGACCACTGTCTGCCTCGGCCCCGGGGGTAAAACATTCCCTCTGCTCCTGTCTCCCTGGCAGGAAATCCATTCAGAAAGGATGTTGATTATCCTCTTTAGCAGTTATTTCCTTTACATGATTTCGATTCCGTTATTTCTCATTATACTCCCAATATGTTTTGGCAGCCCGGGCTTGCAGATGGGAACAAACAAAGGCCTCGACAGTCCTTGGACTGTACCTTCTGACTTGACTCCAAAATGCTCTCTTTGGGGGCTGGCCATTCCCTTGCAGGGTTGGGCTGGGGTCGGGGGGTGGGGGAGGAGGGCCAGGGCTCATCTGCATGGCCGGCCAGCACCCCGGGTTGGCTGGTTTCCAGAACGCAGGATTCACAGACAGGGCTGCAGAGGGTGGGACGTCCAGTCCGCTCATTGGGTGGAGTCAGGGCCATGCCCCCCAGGCTCTCTCGGAGGAGAGGGTAATGCCAGGAGACACAGACTTCATCCTCTACCCATCCTTTTGTTCTCTGATGGACCTTCGGCCCAACTAGCCCTCTGTGCTAGTCACAACGAGCCGCCTCCGGGCAGCCCTTTGTTAGGGGGACAGACCAAGTTGCCACAGGTGTGACAGCACCCTCCTCTTACCCTAGGGGACTAGATCAAGGTGGACTGTATACTGAAGGGAAGTCTATCCAGAGGCAACCTGGTGACCCGGAACATGGATACCTGGCCAGCCAGGTCCTCTCTCTCTGGCTTGAACTAGGACATTAAACGCCTGAACCTGCAATGGGCGGGTTGTAAAGTGGACAGAGGTATTTAGAGAGGGGCTTGATGCTTGCAGGGCCGGGACAACTGAGGAGGATGTCAAAACAATAAGCAAACAGAAGAAGGCGGCTCACGAGACTCAGGGTCACGGTCCCACTTTTGAGCGTTTACAGGTGCTGAGCACAGTCCAGGACCTTGCCTGTTTCGCCCCACTTTACCCGCAAAGACACCTTCTGAAGTAGGTTTGAGATGCTCCCTGGTTCCCAGATAAGGACATTAATTTCCCAGGTACGTTCTCTAAAGGTCGTGTTCTTTACAGTCGTATGCTCTCTATGTGGTCGCTCAGGTAGTTCTCAACAAAGCGAGAAAAATAAAGCAAGAACCCAGAGAGAGGAGAAGAGCCGGAGAAGATCCTGCTCAGCGCTGCCACAGACGCCATGCAGACTAGCCCAGGCCTGGGAGGGAAAGAAGCCTCCTTCCATTCTTGCAGTAACGTGATTGGATCTCTATTCCCGGCAGCCAGGAGGCAGACTGAAAACCTTCCTCCCAGACTTTGTTTAAAAGTCTTTTCTGCCGGGAGGCTCTCCATGACTTCCTCCTTATCCCACGGGCCAAATTGGTTCCTCCGTCCCCTGGGCCTCCCCGGCGGCTGGCTCACACATCTTTCACGGCCTCTGTCTCACTGTATTTTGATTATTTGTTTACAGCTCTGTTTCCCCCAACCAGACAGGACACGTGTTCTTTAAATCCCAGCACACAGCATAGAACTGAGTATGTAGTAGGTGCTTATTAAATGCTCGTTAAATTTGTGCATTCTTCCAATCGGTATGTATCGTGCCAGAAATTGCTCTAGGCCAGGGGTCTGCAAACTGTGGTCTCCGGGCCACATTTGGTCCTCTGCCTGTTTCCGGGAAATAAAGTTTTATTGGAATGCGGCTAACGTTTCTTCATTTATGTGTGTCTATGGCCGCTTTCGTGCTATAATAGTGGAGTTGAGCAGTTGTGAAAGAGACCGTGTAATGCGGCCCACAAAGCTGAAAATATTTCCTCTCGGGCCTTTACGGAAAAAGGTAGCCAACCTCTGGTCGAAGTGAATGATTCTCAAATTTGCCTGCACATCCAGAAACTTCAAAACACCCTATGGTCTGTGTCTCACCTCCAGAGATGGAAACTCGCCTGTTCTGGCCTGGGTTTGGGGAATCGTACAAGATTCCTAAGTGATTCTACTGTGCAGACAGGCTGGAGAACCACTATTCCAGGCACTGGAGGCTACTTAGTCGTGGTTCCACCAAATTAGTAATGAGAGTAAGAACAGCAACTGTAGCAAACTAGTATTTAGTTGGGGTGCCTTGGTGACTCAGTCGGTGAAGCGTCCGACTTCAGCTCAGGTCGTGATCTCACGGTTCCTGAGTTCGAGGTCTGCGTCAGGCTCTGGGCTGACAGCTGAGAGCCTGGGGCCTGCTTCGGATTCTGTGTCTCCCTCTCTCTCTCTGCGCCTCCCTCACTCACGCTCTGTCTCCCTCTCCCTCTCATAAATATTTTGTAAAGATTGTTCGAGAAAGCCTTGGCCATCCAGATCTACCTGGTCTGGGGGTGAGGGCAGATCTGAAGAGGGGAGGGCTGGGCTGCACAGCTCTGCCATTTGGGCTGGAAGCCACGTGTTCAGTCTCCACGTCCAGGGATCCTTCTGTGACCCCGCAGGGGCCCCTTGTCTCTAACCCTATTTCACTCAGAGTCAAGGACAGCAGTGGGCTGGCACTGGGCCAAAGAAACAAAGCCACGCAGATGCAAGGAACTTCAAGGAACGTTCCAGCGGTGCTCAGCCCCAGGGGCACTTAAAAGGCCCAGAAATGTTGGCTTTGTGGGCCGCCAAAGCCAGGTTGGCACTGAGCGTGACTGGAAAGTTTAGAGGACACATCCTCAACCCCCTGTGGCGAACCTTGGGCATCCACACGTGTCCCTACCACCATTCACTCGCTAGGAGACAAGGTCCCTGAGGGTGGCTGCAACCACCCAGCGTCTAGGGTAACGGCCGGTGCGTGCTAACGGCTCAGACGAGCTGGGTGGATGACAGAACTGAACTCAAGGGGCGCCTGGGTGGCTCAGTCGTTTAAGCATCCGACTTCGACTCAGGTCACGATCTCGCGGTCCGTGAGTTTGAGCCCCGCGTCGGGCTCTGGGCAGATGGCTCGGAGCCTGGAGCCTGCTTCCAATTCTGTGTCTCCCTCTCTCTCTGCCCTTCCCCCGTTCATGCTGTCTCAAAAATAAATAAACGTTAAAAAAGATAAAAAATTAAAAAAAAGAAAGAACAGAACTCAAAGCAGCGCCCTGCAATGGTGATGCCGTAATTAACGTGTTATTACGTTGTTTAATTGTAATTATTGCATTAAGGCGTAATTAACACTGCACCTTAGAGACGCAGACATGCAACCATAAGAGAGAAGACAACGAACTCGCCACGGACGCGGAAGAGATCATGTCACAACGGTGCTAAGTGCTATGGACGAAACAACACTGTGAAGTGCGAGACAGGGGGACGCCTTTAGGTAGAACAGTCTGGGAAGGAATTTATGAAGCGGTGACCCTGGAGCTGAGACGTTGAAGGCTGGAGGGAAGGTGCTTGGGCAGAGCAAGGGTGACAGTGTGGAGGTACGGGCAGGGCAGAAGGTGGAGGCCGGGGCGGTGGGCGTCGGGGAGTATGCTCTGGGAGGAGGTGGAAGAGGCAGCCTGAGCCTAAGCTTGTAGGCACCAGGAGGCCAGGGCCAAGGGTTGGATTTTATTCTAAGGGGAAAGAAAGGGTTGTCAACAGATGGGAGGACGTGGCCCAAACTGCCCCTTATGAGACCACACGGCTGAGCAGAGAGGGTTTGGCGAGATGGAGAACAGATACGCCGGGTTCAATAGCATCTTCTCGAGGTTCACGTCCAATGGAGCCTCAGAAGGTGACCTCATTTGGAAAGAAGATCTCTGATGTCGTAATCGGTTAAGTGAGATCATACTGGATCAGGGTGGGCCCTCGTCCAAAGGCTGGTGTCATTATAAAAAGGCCATTTGGAGACCCAAGGAGACACACGGGGGAGAGACAGAACAAATGCCATGCGACCCGGAGGCAGAGGCCGTGGTGATGCTTCTGCGTGGACACCATGTGACATCCAAGACTGCCAGCCGTCACCACCGGCCCGGAGAGTCCTTCAAGAGCCTCCAAAAGGCAACTAACCTTGCCAATACCTTGATTTCGGGCTTCTGGTCTCCACGACTGTGAGGGAATACATGTGCATTGGTTTAAGCCCCTAAGTATGCGGTCATTTGTGACAGCAGCAAGAGGAAACTCATCCAGGAGGGGACATGTGGTTTGGGAATGGTCAGCAAGAATAAGAACTAGAGAGACAGATGAGAAAGGGGGAGGCAGACGGAGAGAAGGGAGCGAGAAAGAAACGAGAGCCGGCAGTAAATGTCCCCTGGTTAGTTGCAGACTGAACAATTGTCACAGCCCAGCCTCCTAAGGGGAGGCTTTCCCTCAATGTCTTCGAGTCTTGGAGATACAGGCATGTCCCTACCCGTTACCATTTAAGAGGAAATGACCCAAATCTCTTGTGCGTGGAGGACCATAGGTGGCACTCTGAGAACTCGGGCAACTCCAGAGAGGGAGCATGTCCTGGGGGACAGGATCGGCAGGACACAGGTCAGAGCTGGGGGTGCCCTTCTGGGTCCATTGGACCCACCTCGGGTCTAGGGGGCCCATGCCCTGTGAGCTGCTACGGCGGTTAAAGAAAACATACAGTTTTGAGTGGATTCAATTAGGGGTTGAAAACTCCAGGGGAATAGGGGGACGCTCACAACAAAAAGAGTTACACTTTTCTGCTAAGAACTAGAAACCACAAGACAGGAAAAAATTAAAAAATAAAAAAAAACTTGACTCAATTTTTATTTGTCCCCAAGGTACAATGCATTCTCCTGGAAAACGCCTGTTTGACCATCAATATCCCACTAGAAAGATGCTTTAGTGCCATGGTTAAATAGAAGAGCTCTAGAATGTTCTGGTTCAACCCCCAGCTGGATGGGTGTCACCTGATCTCTCCGAGGCTCAGGTTTCTCTTCTTTAGAATGGGTCAATAGTAATAGTTGCTTCTCAGGGAGTTTAGAAAGAGGATTTCAGTGAGAGCCTGTGGCAGAAAGAAAGTGGTTCCCCAGCCTGGCTGCACATTGGGGTCATCAGGGGATCTTTAAAAAGTAATGATGCCCGCGTTCTACCCCCAGACATTCTGATTTAATAGGTTTGGGACGTGACCAGGCATCAGGTTCTTAGAGCTCCCAGGGCGTTTCTAACACGCGGCCAAGTTTGGGAACCACTGGCCGACAGCACTTAATGCACACAGTAGGGACCCTACAATCGCCAGCTCTGACAGGCAGGCATGGTCCCAAGTCTATTCCACTGTGATGAAGGACGTGGGCACTCGGGGGCCAGCCAGCCCTGCCCAAATATTTACCACCCAGGGGCCCTGTGCTTGCCTAAGTCGCTGACCCTCTCCTAGGTCATTTTACTTCTCTTTTTTTTTTTTTTTTAAAGTTTATTTATTTTGAGAGAGGCAGAGACAGAGAGACAATCCCAAGCAAGCTCCGAGCTGTCAGCTCAGAGCCCCACGTGGGGTTCGAACTCCCAAACCGTGAGCCACAACCAACAGCTGGATGCCTAACTGACTGAGCCACCCCGGCACCCCAAGGTCAGTTTACTGCTTTGCAAAATGGGAACCAAAATACTTATCTCATGGGGTGCCCGGCTGGCTCCCTGGGCAGAGCGTGTGACTCTTGATGTCAGGGTCGTGAGTTCAAGCCCCACTTTGGGCGTGGAGCCCACTTCATTAAAATGCTTATCTCACACAGGTAAAGTGCCAGGATTAAGTGAGCAAACCGAGTTAATAATTGCTTTGGGGGGAAATGTTTTGCAATCCGTCTCTTCCACAACGGTAAGGCCCCGTGCACCCAGCCTTTACCACAGTTTTCCTGCCCCGAGAAAGGGAAACACAGGGTCCCGTCAATGTAAAGGAGAGTTAGAAGCAGATTAATGCCGCTTTGTTCTTTAAATAGTGCAGAGCACATGTCTTACTCTGTGTTTATCTGCCTGTCGAAATCAATGGTGTAAATAATGGGGCTGCGTGATATCTGAGTATTTCTACTGCTCATATTTTTCATTCTAATTAAAGCCAGAATGTTCCTTTTTAGGCATCAGTATGAATAATAAAAACCCAGCTGCCTGAATACAATATTGTAGTTTTTGTTTAAAAAAAAAAAAAAAAGTAGAGGAAAAGCCTGTGTGATCATGGGAGAGTGGCTCTGAGCTACTGGCTCGCGTTGCAGGGACCACAGGCCGAGCCTTGGAATTCCTGAGCCCCAGGACCTGCTGTTTCCCTTCCCTTCCAGGCCCCAGGATTATCAAGCTATCCTGGGTGTGGTTATGGGCTCTGATAAGAGATACTCCCATTCCTTAAGGCCAGGCCTGGATTCCATCTCCCAGCCTCCACCAGGTGGAGGAAAGTCCTTCTTCAGGGCCCAAGAGATGAGCATAACCCGAGGAACCCTCAGGGTACATCTACCCAGGAGCTGGGGACGCTCCAGTTCACCCAACAGAAGTACAGGCCTCCAGGTTCTGGCCCAGAAGGTGTGTGTTCCCTGTGGTTGTAACAAATGACCACAAACTTAAGGCCGAGAACAACACAAATTTATTCTGGGTTCTAGAGGTCAGAAGTGTGAGCCGTGTCTCTCCGGGCTTAAAATTAAGGTGTGGACAGAGCTGCATTCCTTCTAGAAGCTCAAGGGAAGAATCTGTTTCCTAGCCTTTTCCAGCTCCTAGAAGCCACCTGCATTCCTTAGCCTGTGGCCCCTCCTCATTCTTCAAAGCACTTGACTCTGACCTCCCCCTCTTGTGGCATCTCCTTCTTGGACACCGATCCTCTTCCCTCCTTCTTACAGGGCCCCTCGTGTTGGACCCACCCAGACAATGCAAGACAATCTCCCCATCTCAAGGTCGAGTGACTGGTAACTTTCATTCCATCTACAACCTTAATTTCCTTAAATAACATATCTATAACATACCATCTCCCCAGTCATATTCGCACAATCCCCAGGGACTGGCACGGGGCCATCTTTGGGAGCGAAGGGACATTTTTGACATTTTTCTGCCTATAGCTGAGGATGAGTGAGTGGCCACGTCAGAACTCCCTGGCACCCTAGACGTATATAGGAGGGGTCTATCAGCACCATGAGCTTGTGGCTGAATTCTGTGTGTGTGCACACATGCATGCGTGTGTGTGTGTGTGTGTGCGTGTGTGTGTGTGTTTGCCTTAGGGCATGAGTGTGTTGCACACCCTGGTGGCACAAGGCCTTCTGGGGTCCCTACTTGGACTTCACCCTCCCTCCACCTACACTGACCGTAAGTCTCCAACCACTCCAGTCGGCCTCGCTCAGGTGCAACCCCTGCCTGGGATCCTCTTCCCTATTTCCTGCCCCACCCCCACTCCGCAACTCTCAAGACTTCGTTCGGATGCCCTCCCCACAGACAGCCGGGCCGGAGAGCCCCCTCCCTTTAGGCAGGCTTAGTTCCAGGAATGCACCGTCCCCTCAGAGCAACTTCCACGTCAGAGAACACATGCTGCCTGCTGAGTTGTCTGTCTCCAGTGCTGGACTCTGGGCTCCTGATGGGCAGGGAGAGAGAGAGAGAGACTCTCGTCCGTTCATTCTTTGGTGCCTAGCATCACGACGGGAAGAGGTGCTCATAGATGCACGACCACCGACCCCATCAACCTTATCCTACATCGACAGGTCGTACTCTGTGGGCTTTGGGATTGACAGAGCTGTCCTCGAATTCTGACTCTGTCCTCAGACAACCGTCCCACCTTGCCCAAGTTATTAATCTTGCTGAAGCCTCCCGTCCCATAGCTATTAAATAGGGGGAAAGATAGCATCATGGGCTGTCGTAAGGATGAAATGAAATAAGTCCCGCGAAGTGCTCATGGCAAGGCCAAGCTATACAGCAAGGGCTCGGTCATTGCTCGGTCATCCTAGTCCTCATGATCACTGCCAAGGCTCTCATCACCATCGTCATCATCACAGACTACGGAGGGAGGAAGCAGGCGCACCCTCTCCTGATTAGCTCTGCAGGGTTGACAGGAAACAAAGTCCCCAAACCACGTTTTCCAAGTAGAGCCCAGGTCTCTATGATTTAGGTGAACACACCGAGAACCCGAACAGTATTAGCTTAGCACAGAGCCAAGAACACTGGCACCAACTCCCTGGGGTCATTTTCCATTTTCCAACCAGTTTAATAAAATCATGGGCTTGTCTGTGCATATGGCCCAGTCAGGGTCCCTCTGAGGGATAAGAGGAGCCGGTGCTAAGACTCCCAGAGCCCTAGGAAACCCACCCTTCCACGCCCCCTCTCCCCCCCCCCCCCCCAGATGAAGGCATCAGAGTCATGCTCTGAAGCTTCAGAGTCACGCTTCTGCCTGTTTCTACCTGGAAGGCACGTAGCACGGGCAAACATTCATCTCTGCCATGGCACCTGTATTCTGACATAATTATCAACAGTCCCATTTTCTTCTCTGAAGGGCCCTGGTTTGGGTTGTAAGCTACATGCTGAAGCTCACCCGAGTCAGTTACCTGCCAAATGCAGATTAGACCCTGGCGAGGACATCATAATCATAACCTCAGCGTCAACGATCGCAGAATCATGAATAATAATCACAGTACCTGACACCGGTTCAGAGCAGTGGCCCTCACCTGGGGCGATTTTGCCCCCAGACGGTGGACAATGTCTGAGGCATTTCTGCGTGTCGTCGGTTGGGGTGGGTGCTGGTTATTGACCTCTACTGGGCAGAGGCCCAGGACGCCGCTAAGAACCCTACAAGGTGCGGGCCAGCCCCCCAACAAGGAAAGATGCACCCCGAGCAGTGCCACAGGTGAGGGACCCCAGGCCGGGGGGCTTCCTCTGTGGTTTCGGGGGAGGTCTGAATTCTGACCGACTTTTGCAGGCTGGGTCACCTTGAAGAACAATTTTAAGCTCTCTTAGGATAACTTTGTCTTCATCCAATGGAGTGATGCGCGTCCCAACCCCTTTGGGCCCTTTGGAGACTTTAGCGACATGACCGTGCCGTCCCGGCCCACTATGCTGGCCCAAGGGTAAGCGCTGAGCACCTCAGCAGGTAGGTCTCTCTCCCACGTATCTTTCCAGTTGATCGTGTTTCCTGAACTCGGAAATGGACAGATGCAGCCTCCCCACGGGTTTCCCCTCGGGTGGGTGAGAGGCGACCTGTGCCAAAGCATCTGCTGATTTGGATCTCACTCCTCGGGAGCACGCTGCAAAGTGAACAGGGGCCGGCGTTCCTGCCCCCCCCCCCCCCCCCCCCCCCCCGCCCAGCAACGTGAGCTGACGGGGATCCTAGAGCCCCGGCACTATCTTGTCCTTTGTGGAACCCCAGCAGTCGACTTTCAACCCTTTGTTATTGGGAACGAGGGTTGAGAAAGGCGCAGGGGTATCCCCAGGGGGAAGGAGGAGCTGCCACGTCCAAGCCCAAGCGTGTCCAAAGTCTGGGCTGCTGACCCCCGCGCCCCACCCCCGCCTCAGGGAGAGGCCTGATAAACACCGTGAGCCTCTGCACACACGGGCGTCTAGCCCTGGTGCCTCGGACTCTGAGCCTGCCGATAAGAGAGCTTGGCCCTGCCTTCAAGGAAAGCTGCAGATTTCACCAGGAAGTGGAGAGGTCAGCTCCGAAGGGGCCTTGGACCCTGCCCTCTGCAATCTCCCGAAACCCTGCCTTGCTCGGGAGGAGACACAGCGTGGCGCTGGGTCCTCGGCTCTGGGTCCATTGTCCCGTCTTCCCCGGGGGGCTTCTCCGAGCAAAGTGCATTTCGTTATTGCTTTCTTAGCTCCCCAAACTGCTGGTGGTGTTGAGCAGTTTCAACCAGATTCCGCTTTAGTATTTTATTGAGCACTTACTGTATCGGGCACTGTTTGCCACTGTCTCACTGAATTCTCTCCAAAACCTTGGAAAGAACATTCTGCACCTCTCGTCATTCAGCCCCAAATGAAGGGAAATGCAGCCCAGAGGTGTTAAGTGACCCAGAGTCACAGAGCTCCTGAAGATTAAAACTGGCATTTAAATCCAGATTTAAATCTAGGGACAAAGCGCTTCTCATGTATTTTACTTGGGGAGAGCTCCTCCCTTTGAATTGTCAATCTTTCTTCACAATAAGCCGGTCCAAGTGAAGTCTTTACATTAGTTGGCGGAATTGTATGGATGAGTTTGGGGGGGGGGGGCAGGGGTGAGGATGCCAAGATACTACTCTGACATCCTGGCATATACCCTCACAGAAGAGAGAATAACAGAGTTCAGCCCAGGCATTTCTGGGGCTCACAGCACGCGGGACGCGGAAACGAAAACAATCAGAACAGAAGAGAAACAAGGAAATCAGCGGCTGTGAGGTGAGCAAGAGGAGACAGAATCTAGGACAAAAGATGCTGGGGCCACCGCTGGGCAGTTGAGGTAAGCGCCCCCACGTAGGAACAGGCTTATCTGGGGCCGCTGGTGGTGACCCTCGCGGAAAGGTTACCCGCCACCCCTCAGCGACTTCTCCAGGCCAGCCAAGTGCTGTTCCAGGCATTCCTGCATGGCGCTCACCCCTGAGTTCACAGAACCGCCACAGAAGCCTCACAGACTGGTGGTATTGTTTTCCCCATGGTACAGACGAGGCAACTGAGGCCAGGAGAGGTTAAATGGCATGCCCGAAGGCACAGAGCTACCAAGGGGTTAGGGGCATGGGCTGTGGCGTCAGAAAAACCTGGGTCTGGACTCAGACTCTGTCCCTTACCCGTTGACTCAGACTCTGAGCTTCAGTTTACTTGTCTATAAAATGGGAATGGGGGAGTCCTCCCTTCTTAGGGCCTTATGGGCAAAGTAAGGATTATGTGAGTAGCTAGAAGACAGAAACAACTGGAAAAAGAGGCTGTTACCCAGGGTTTAAATCCAGGAGTGTGTGTGCGCGTGCACATGAAAGGGAGCGGGCAGGGGCCAGCCGCCAGATGGCCTGGGAAAGCGAGAGACGGAGAGACCCTCTCTTGATCTCTGCCTCAGACGGTGTAGGCTGACTCTTAATCCTTTCAAAGCTGTGCAGGTCTTTCCAGGTGGGCCTCTCGCTCCGACAGGCCAAGCTGGCTCCGGGGAGCATCCCTTGGGAGCCCTGGCTCGTGGCTGGCTTGTGAGCTCTTGGCCTACCAGGCACGACTGGGGGAGAGGCCGAGTGCGGGGTGGGGCCTGGCCAGACTCCAGCAGTAAGGCTGGCGCCCGGGCTGAGGCCACAGACAGGCCAAGGTCGGCCAGCAGGGCCTGAGGGGAAAGGTTGGAGGTGCCGGGGGTGCGGTCAGATAAAGGCCGCCGAGGCCCAGCTGCTCGGGAGGGCAGATTCCTACACCGAGAGGAGCAAGGTCTCCTTGGCAATGGGGCAACATGGCGGCACCTCCTCTTGCGCCCCCAGAGGGCCCACTGGAGAGACCGTGCCAATGAGGCCATGGGAGGAGCTCGGAGGCGTCTTAACCCACATCCTCCGATGAGCCCAGAGACCAGGAGTGGCTCTGAGTCGGGCCTGCCTGCAGGCCTGGAACCTTCTGCTAAGTTTCCACTCCTAGCGATCTGGGCAGACCTGGCTGAAATCCTGGCTCCAGCAGGTCCCAGTCTTTGAGGCGGCAGGTGAGTTCACCCGCACTCGAGTCTCCTCACCTGTGAGATGTGGCGAAGCGTAGCAAATGCCTCCGGACTTTGCTGCCCAAAGCGGGGCTAACGGCCAGCACATTCAAACACGCTGGTTCGATACTCAGCGTTTGCTAACATGACTGTGCTCCCACTGAAAGCAGGGCTCAGTCTCATTCAGCTCCTAATCGTCCGTAACCAAGAGAGGGGAGCGCAGTGGCAGTGGCTCAGCGTCTGCTAAGCGGATGAGTGGGTGGCCACAACCAGCCGTCACAAGGGGGCTGAGAAGACAGGAAGCCCTGAGTCCCCGATGACATGCCGTTTAAAGGGCTCAGCATCAGGACCGCCCGGCTGTCCAGAGAGAGGGGATGGTCCTGCCTGAGCCAGACTCTCTCATCTCCCGGCCACAGCCAGGAGCATCCTTCCTGTTTTGTCCCCTGCCAGCACTGCCTCCCCGCATGCCTCCCGAGGATGCCAGCTTCTCGGGGAGCCTCGCCTGACCCACTGAGCCGGACTGAGTGCCCACTGGCCTCTGGAGCCTCTCAAGAGTCGTGCCCCGTTGAGATGGTTTACTTCGTCCCCGACGTGAACCGTCAACAATCTTGGGGGCACCGCAGAGAATAGGTCTTAACGTAGACTAGCGCTTGGTAAATATTTCTGAACAAAATAATGCACGAGAGGGTGAGCTAAAGACCAACGTCATAGACATTGGGATGACTTTCCAGAATGTCCTTCTTTGGGGTGAGGACAGCAGCGTTTGATTCCATGGCGCTTCTCCTCTGGAAAATTCAAACGCTTTGGACAGAGTGGATGTAGGAGCATCCTGAACACAAACTCACCTCCGTCCACCCAGTGTGGACCACTCATCCCCACATACTTCTAGAAACACTTGAGATTACTTTGAAGCACTTTCCACCAGGGCCAGCTATCCCATTATTTGTTGTTTTTTTTTTAATTAAAAAAATTGTTTTTAATTATTTTTGAGAAAGACAGACTGAGCAGAGGAGAGGCAGAGAGAGAATCTCCAGCATGCTCCGTGCTGCCAGCACAGAGCCCGAGGTGGGGCTTGAACTCACGAAACTATGAGATCGTGACCTGAGCCGAAATCCAGAGTCGCTCACCCAGCGGAGCCACCCAGGCACCCCTCTGCATTGTTTGTTCACCCCACTGAAGAAGAGGTCTCATTTGCGAGGACTCTTGACACGCATTCCAGTATCAGGATTTTGTTGCTGTTGTTTTAAGAACTTTTCCCGTTAAGGGCTCGTGGAAGTGCCAGGCGCCCTCCACCATCACTCTGCTTATAGCGGTCTGAAGTGCAGGAAATGTAACCATCCTTTGAGCTAGCGTGAATCATAACTAACGTCAAGGGGCCTCTTGTATTATCTCATTTAACCACGGCAACGCTGGGAAGCAGGAGGTGCTGGCCTCATTCTGGAAAGGAGGAACTTGGGACATCAGGGGACTGATGCTGTCCCTCTCATTTCCTCCCAGGCCCTCACATCTCAGTGCCCACCGCCCACACTCCCAAGCACCAGCAGCATTTTCTCTGCCTGAGGCTTGCCCGTCCTGGGAGCCCACTCTGTCCACAGACACGCCGGCAGAAGCCACGGGAGCAGCCCTCGGTCAAGACTCATGGAGTGGGTGTGTAAATGCCCCCGCTCCCTTGCCCCTCAGCTGGCAAGACCCCAAGGCGTATGTCCAACGCTGCCTCCCAGAGGTCCCCAGCGGGATTACCTCTAGCTGCCCATGGTGGTAACCTTCCTGATGCCCTACCATTCACGGAATCTTCCCTTGCCTGTCACTTACTGAAATCACCTCCCGAATCAATGACTTGCCTTCAAATCCTTGTCTCAGGGTCTGTTTCTGGCAGAAGCCAAACAAAGACAGAGTAGTCAGGCAACTTGCCCAAGACACACAGGAGTAAGGCTGACACAGATTTGTCTCTAGTTTCCCATGACCCCAAAGCCCGCGTTTGTAACCACAAGATGGATGTATTACCTTACGGACTGCAGACCTCTTTACGCACACATACCCGAGAAGGGCAGAAGGCAGTTCATGCCGTCCAAAGGACAGAGGAGGACAGAGGGACATCAGGTCTGGGCACCCCAGACACAGCAGGGGCCGGGCACAGGCTCCCCCACCCCGTTGCCCAGGGCTCCGGGCAAACGGAGGCGGCCGGTTTCTAGAGCAGGCGGGAGACACGGCGGCCAGCCCATCACACCCAGCTGGGAGAGAAACACCTGACATCCGCCGGTTTGCTCAGCCCATTTCCAGCACGTACTAATATGCGAGGTTGGCACCAGGGAGGGTGTCGTCTGGCAACACCATCCTTCATATGGAACATTAAGCTGAGGTCCTGCACAGGCTTGAACATTAACCATCCCCTGGTACCCATGAAAAAGAGCTACGGGTTTTATTAACCTCTGTGTCCTGAGCGCATTGCACAACGGGTGCCATCATTAACCCACCTCCAGACGGGGGACAGGGACCTCTTTTCCAGCCCTGTTCCAAGAGCGCAGGCCCTACGAAATGCCTTCAATAATTTAAGGAAACTACCAAAATGTGACCATAAAGGATATAACTTCACCTCAAGGATGGCGATCCATAAAGATTTTGTGATAGTAAAAACTACGCTTTGTTCTGTTACAAGCCCTTTGGAAGTTTCCCTCTCTCCCTGTGTGTGCGTGCGTGTGCGTGCGTGTGCGTGTGTGTGGGGGGGGTGGGGATGGCCGTGGAGTCAGGTAGTAGTGTTCCCGCCACTGGGAGTCGGCTGAACTCACGTGTAATTATTCCCACAATCACAGCCGCGGCAGGCCCACTCAGCACGGCTCAGGCCGCACCAGGAACCCCGCTGGTGACCCCGGAAACACGTCTTATCGCTCATTTCTCCCCAGGTCAGAGATTTTTCTTTTCTGTGCCAGACACACGGCTTCGTTATAAAAATGGGACGAGCACGGGACCACCACGGACATCCTGACATGTGAATTTAAACACCGATCCAGGTCAGCCGCCGCTCGGAGACTGGTTGCTCGTAGGCTTTGGGGCCTCAATGCCTCCGTTATCCTTAGGCTGGGTGATGCACTTTTCATTGGTGTCCCCTGAGCGGGCTCGCAATTTGCCTCTGATAGACAAGGAGAGGGGTGGGTTAGTTCTGGGGAAGGAGGGAGGGTCAGGACTCCCAGGAGGGGAATTCCCTTGGCAGAGGGAGACAGACCTTCGTCCACCGTTTCGGAAGTTAAAAAGCTGGTGCCATAAAAGAATGCGTATTAAGTACCCCAAGAGGCTTTTTACTTGAAACAACAAAATGGGAGAGTGGGTGAGGTATGATCAACAGCGCAGGCTTTAAGGACAGAACAGAGCGCATCTTGGTCCCCCTCTTTATGAACTCTTTAACTTAATAAGTCACTTAGATTCCTTGCATTTCCTACATTTCTTTATCTGTAACCTGAAACTGACAACCAGATGCCGGAAACTCCTCCCTCCCTTTCTTCCCTCCTTTTTTTCTCCGCCTCCCTCCCCCTTCCTCGAACAACATATTAAATGCCTAGGATGTGCCAGAAAGTGAACCAGGTACCAGGGGTACAGAGAGGAACAAGAGGAGGCTGAAGCCCGTGGCCTCATTCCAGCCTCTGTTGAAAAGAACTGATGAGACACCATACAAAAAGCACCTGACAAATTAGAAAGGCTTCCAGAAATACGCATAGGTTTATTATGAGTGATTGCAGAAGCGGGCCTATTTTACGTTTTGTTCAAAAGGTAGGATTGGAAGGGGCATCTGGGCGACTCGACGGATTAGGCTGTTGATTTCGGCTCAGGTCATGATCTCACGGTTCGTGGGCTGGAGCCCCACATCGGGCTTTGCATGGACAGCACAGAGCTTGCTTGGGATTCTCTCTCCCTTTCTCTCTGCCCCTCCCCTGCTCAGGCTGTCTGTCTGTCTCTCTCTCAAATAAATAAATAAAAATTAGGATTGCAGGGAAAGCAGATTTTTCAGACTCTGCATGCCTCCCTGCAAGGGTGCAAAGGTGAGGCCGGCAGTTCAAACCTAGAACACAGTGTGAGTAGTGCCCCCTGGAGTTGTGCGGTCTGATGACGTGGGAGGAAAAAACCAACCAAGTGGGATCCAGGTTCCCTGCCCCACTTTCAAACCTAGCAGCAACTCTCTCTCTCTCTCTTTCTTTTTTTATGCTGTATCAATGGGGCTTCTACGATAGGGGCCCACCGCAAAGAGAAAACAAATATTTGAAATTCATTGATCTTGGGGTTCAATAAATGCCCTTAACTGCACTGGCCAACCAAAGGAAAAAGTAGGTATTTTTTTTCTGCAGGAAACACGAAAGAGAAGGCATCTCAAATAGCTCTGCTTTTTTTCTGCCCACTCAGAACATTTTCAATTAAAAGCTGAGAGACATCTGTGTTTCGGAGCCTGCCAGGTGTTTCTGACGCTTGCCTCGGCTACTTGGAGCTGAGCTCAGCTCGGTCCGCAGTCTGGCGCTCGAGTTTCCCGTGACGGGTACCTGTGTCTTAACACCACAGCCCCTGGGCCCCCTCTGCAGGCCCGAAGCCCACCCACGGGGAGTGATTTGATATACACAGCGCAGTAATAACCCTAAGCAAACCCCACGTCGCCAAATTCCTCTGCAGCTCTTGGCATCATACAAGTACTGCCATTTGACTCCCCAAAGGATTAGCCGCAGCAAACCTTGGGGACGAGACAGAGGGTACAAACAGGGACAGGAGAATGGGCATAAGAGGTCATTCTTTTTTTTTTTTTTTAAGGTTCATTTATTTTTGAGACAGAGAGAGACAGAGCATGAATGGGGGAGGGTCAGGGAGAGAGGGAGACACAGAATCGGAAGCAGGCTCCAGGCTCTGAGCTGTCCGCACAGAGCCCGACGCGGGGCTCGAACGCACGGACCGTGAGATCATGACCTGAGCCGAAGTCGGACACGTAACTGACGGAGCCACACAGGAGCCCCAAGAGGTCATTCTTTATCCAGGCAAGACCAGTGGTGAAGAGTGGAATTTTCGGAGATGAGACACATGTTCTGTATCCTTGCTTGCATTCTACTCAGGGAATGAGTCAGAGCAACCAATAATGTGTAGGTGCCATGACAGGGGATGAGAGCAGAGAGGAAAGAGGACAAGGAATACAGGAAGGCTGCATGGAGGAGGCAGCATTTAAGCCGCTCATATAAGGGAAGAACGTTTCTCGCCGAGAAAGGGAAGAACATTCTAACAGAGCAAAAAGCATGAACAAAATCTCAAAACCGTGATGTGGCTATAGACTGGAGACAACTTATGAGGGGGGCAGGGTTTTGGCGGAAAGTGGGGCTAGGTGGAGGCGGGGAGAACGGGAGTCGACAGTGAGGCACCTCACATAATATCCGCGGGAGTCTGGACCTGACCTCAATCTAGAATCCCTTGACCTTTCCGTAGGTATTAGTCTTGGGCTCCTTACCTACTGCCAAACGAAATGCCCTCAGTGGCTTACTTTCCTTGTCTTTCCCGTCCTTCAAGGCTCTGCCTGAATCCTGCCTTCTCCAGAAGCCTACCTCGAGCTCACCTTTGTACATCAATCCTTCTCTTTTCCAATTTGGCTTCCACTCCACAGTCACTTTTGGGTGGTTTTCAACCACACTCTTCACTTGGTTTGCCGTGAAGTCTTCCCCCAAGACCTCAAAGTCCTCGTGGCTGGGGCCTCACTATTATCATTATTCTCTGTCCCCACCATGAGTTCAAGAGTAGGTGCTCTGTAAATAACCCCCCTTGATAAATTAGGTTTCCCGTATCACATCTCTATTGACTTGCGCCTGGGGATCAGTCTAAATATTTGTCATTCTTAGGTTGGCGACACTTGAGTTGGATCCCCTGGATCCATACCCCATGCCTTTAATTGTTTTTGATAACCAGCCTCAGTGTCATTCACGGAGTCCCCCAAAGCTTGTCCTGATAGTGGACACTAGGGATAGCCCTGGGATCATTGCTAGGGCAGGGAGAGGGGAGAACCCCCAGAAGTCAGACAGGTTCTCTTTTCAACTAAGTCAGCCTCAAGACCCTTTTGGCCCTGAGTGACGGAGACAATCTGTACATCGAGCTGAGACACACAGCCCAGTCTCTGATGGGATTTCCTTGTGTGGTCCAGACATCTGGTCAACCCCAAATGCTGTTTTTATTTACTGAATTGCTTTTTGGAACTTTCTAGACTCACCATGAGTTTGGTTTGCTCAGGCTGTCCTCATGGCAGATCTTTCTGCCTAGTATGCCTTCACGCACAGGCTCTCTCTCTTCCAGGTCTCCACTCAGACCCCAGCACCTCTAGACCATCTTCCTCAACCGCCCAGCCAGCCTTGGGCATTCCCCTCTGTGTTGGCCAAGTACTCTTCAGTAAAACCTATCTCGTAAGGCCACTGGAGGGTTGGTACGAAAACTTCAGTAAATGCTAATGGTTGCTGCTGACACTACTACTCCTGTAATCATCCACTTTGTGCTACACTTTGTCTTTTCCCTTATGCATATTTAGCGCCCAGCGGAGGCCAGGCATAGAGGAGGTGTTTCCTGAACGAGTGAACCCTATCAGTGCGGCCTCAGAGGAACAAGCCAGGCCTTAACACTCACAAGTTTGGGATCCAGGGTAATTAAGCGATCATGCTCAAAAACACAATACGTCAGGGGCGCCTGGGTGGCTCAGTCAGTTGGGAGTCTGACCCTTGATTTTGGCTCAGGTCATGATCTTGCGGTTCGTGAGTTCAAGCCCCGTGTTGGGCTCTGAGCTGACCGTGTGGAGCCTTCAGGGGATTCTCTCTTTTTTCCCCCCATCTCTCTGCCCCAGCCCCACTTGCACGCTCTCTCTCTCAAAACAAATAAACATTAAAAAAACAAAAACAAAAACAAAACACCAGAGGACAAAATGAGCCTTCAGGAATACAGTGCCAAGAACACAAGGCCACAGAGGTGAGACGCACATGTTGTCGGAGAAGGGGTTGGCCGACACTTCCCAAGGAGGTCAAGGTGGTACCCCATGGCACAGGTAGTAAGCAACCATGTGGAGATATTGGAGAAGGGCCTGGTGACTTCGCAGGCCTTGTAAAAGCATCTGTTCTCCATCGCGAGGAGCACACGGTTAGCCCTGGCAGACACGGGCTCGATCCCGGCCCTGCGGCTTCAATGTTCCACGACGTATCAAAGTCTCTGGCCCTGGGCGCTTGCCATGGAGCTGGCTAATATTGTGTTGTGGGTGTTGTCGGGTGCATTACAGGGTTCGCAGGAGCGTTCCTGGCCTCTACTCTCTTGGGGCTAATTCTGCCCCCCGCCCCATGCTGTGACAAGTGCCCCCTAGCTGAGGGCTCGCAGCTAAGCCTGGGTCTCCTGAGCTGTGAGGGGAGGCTAACAATCCCTATTAGGCCGGGCTGTTGTTAGGATCACATGAGGTAACGCGAACGAACGAAAGGGCTTAGCCCGGGGCTGGTGCGGGGCTGAACGGCCACAATAAAGGAGGGAGGAAAGACCCTCCCCCATCCACACGCTGCTCTGGGAGGCTGCCTGGGAGATAACAGGGCAGAAGGGGCCCATCAGTCTCTGTCCTGAAATCCCACCAGAGTCAGCAGCTCACGGAGCTAGCCTTGCCCTGTAGGTATGTAAATATGGGAATTATCAGGGCCAGCATCTGTGAGAGTTCAAGCAGGAAGTCCTTACAGCTGCCTGTAATAAAACAAGTGACAAACTTGGATAAACAGCAAGCAGAGTAAAGATATTCCTGTGTCATCACCAGTGTGACTTTGCTCCAATTACTTTACCTCTCTGAGCCATAGCTTCCTCTTTTTAACCCAGGGATAACAATGGGACCTACTTCAAAGGGCTAACGTGGGTGGTCAGTGTCATACTATCTATCAGCAATGTGTGTATTTCTCACGTAGATGACGCCCATGGGTGGGGACCAAGTGCCTGGGGTCTAGTACGTACTCAAAACATATTAGGTCTTCCCCTTCTCAGTAATGGTACGACCAGCCATCTCCCCCAAGGGGCAATCCCCATTCTCCGATGGGAGAGGATGCTGTGGGGCTGAAGCATCACCCACTGGGGAAGAGAGCTCAGCAAATGCAGGCCCAATCAATGAGCAGTGGGTGGGTGAGCTGGAACGGCAAGAGGATGGAGCTTGGGGTCAGGGACGTCCACGTTCAAATCCCCACTCTACCACTTAGCACCTGGGCAAATCCCGTCCTCTGTCCGAGCACTCACGTCCGCCATTTCTGAGCCCCATAGGGCACTCATGGCCTTTGCCAACTCTGTGGTTCCCCATTTCACTCTCTCGTCACTGTCTCAGGAGATATCTGCTTGGCCCTGAGCCAAGGGTGAGGGACACAGAGATAGATAGGGCATGGACCCCGCCCTCAAGGAGCTCAAAGTCTAGTGTCAAAAGCCAAACTCCCCAAGAGAAGGCATGGCTAGAAGAGAAGGCATCAAGAAGGACAGCACTGAAAGCCAAGCTCGAAATGCAGACGCATGAGTCAAAAGAGACGAAGTTACGTCACGGGGACAACCCTCAAATCTCAGTCGCTTCACGAAACACAGATGGGCATGTGCCTGTGGTCTGCTGCGGGACCGGGGCCTCCTCTGGACGGTTGTCCGTGTGTTATCTTAGTATTCTTGGCGTTCAGCTCTCAGGCCACCTCCACACCAAGAGGGCATTCGCGATCACTGAGGCAGGGGAGGGGAGGCACGGGTGTTCTCCGCCCTCTCCCGACAGCTTCCACCTGCGAGTCCTGGTTGCGTTCACCTTGACACTTCACTAGACATGGCTGGTCACATGTTCTTTTCTTTCGCTAGCACTCAGCCCAGGGTCTGGCATGAGATGGAAGCTCAACAACCTCATGGGGAAAGAAGAAAGGGAGGGACGGGGACTCGAGCGGTTAAGAAACTTCTCTGCTGTCCAGGCACAGAACTGTGGACTGGGGAAGAAGTCTCCTTCAATTAGGAGAGGTTCGGTGTGTGGGTGAGGGGGGCTGAGTCGCGGGTGGTCAGCAGTCAGGTTGAGATGACTTACTTTCTGCAGCCACAAAGCAGCTTGTGCCCTAAGCCCCTAAGGTTTCCAGGCCACTGATACCTCCACCCTCCCCCTCAAGGCCTCCACCCCCTTATTTCTCCCTGGGGCGTGTCAGAAAGAACATGGGCTGTGGAGTCAGTTGAACCATGGACGTGATTCCTGGACCATTCCCTTTCTAGCTGCATGCCTTGGAGATACTAACTGGACATCCCTGGAACTCAGTTTCCTCGTTCATCAAGCAGAGACATCTGTAAAGTCACAGACCCTTCAACAGCTCTTGCTCTTTCCCTCTGGGCCGCACCCTTGAATCCTTCAGAGCATCACATTACAGCCCTCGGAACTCACTCCCTGTAAACAACTGAACTTCCCACGGAGCTTCCCCCCCTGGGTAAAGGCTTCCCCGCCTCCTTCCAGCAAAGCGCCATGTGCCTGGGTATGCCCGAGCCCTGCACCTGTCCCCTCCCAGCAGCACTGACAGAGGGGATGTACCCGGCTTGGGGCTGGTGGCAGCTGCTTTGAGCGCCCCGAGCTGCCACATGGTGCACAGGATGCAGCAGGGACGATTACTCACTGCTAATAATTATAGACGGAGACAACACCAGGGGATGGCTGAACCCAAGGTGGAGGCTCTCAGAGCCTTCATGTTCTGCATTCTGGACGGGTTCTTGAGGATTCCAAGGATCTGGGCGAGGTCAGCCCCATTCACTCATTTACCCATGAGGTTTAATTTTTTTTTTTAGTTTTTATTTATTTTGGAGAGAGAGAGACAGAATGTGAACGGGGGAGAAACAGAGAGAGAGGGAGACACAGAATCCAAAGCACGCTCGAGGCTCTGAGCTGTCAGCACAGAGCCCAACACGGGGCTCGAACTCATGAACTTAAACATACTTTTTTTTTTTTTTTAATAAACTCTTCAAAATATGGCTGCTTCTCTTTCTCTTCAGGGTGGTACCAGACATTTGGAAGCATAAAAAAGGAAGTGGTTTATAGCTATATTGCAAAAAAAAAAAAAAAAATCAGGCATTTATTGTGACTTCCATAGAATCATATGACTTTAAGCTGAAAGGTTTAAATATCATCCAGGCAGAAGTGTCCCTTTCCTTTCCTCAATCTTACAAATGAATAAAGAGAAGTAATTCAGACATGGTACCCAGAAACCCAGCCCTCCAAATTCCTAAATTTGTCCCCAGTGCTAGGTCTGGTCCCAGGGACAAGAGAGGAGAACAGTATGGAAGGCACCGCAGATCTGAAGCATCGGACGACCTGGATGTTTTTGTCACTTTCTCTCTGTATACGGTTGGGGAAGCCACTTCATTGTGTGACCGTTTCCTGATGGATAAAGGACAGATAAGGAAGCTTTTTATCTTGTTGTTTGCGGAGGACTGGACTCCGCTATCCAAGTGTTACGATGACCACCACGGCAGCTACCAAAACTATTCTTATTTCCACACGGGCACACGGCCCTCATTTCCACGTCAGGAAAACGGAACACGGGCAAGTGCGTCGTTTACAAAATGCCACAATTTCCCAGGCATGTTCAGAGCCAAACTCACAGAACGGACGGGTACCTCTCCTCTGACTTTTAGCACAAGTTGTTAAGCGAGGGGAGTGTCAGTCCCCTGTTCATGGCAGGCTGAGCAAGTGTCTATGGCCCCTTTCAGCAGACTCGGACATTAATAGGACCTAATTCTTTAATGGACTCTGGGTGAATTTTTTTTTTTTTTTCTCTTACATCTTGAGGTCTTTAAAAAGCCTGTGGTGAATTGCACTGACATAAACCTTTTATAGAAACAATCAAATATCACTGGGTAAGATAATTAGCATAAGAATAGCACAAAGTCAGTCCGTCCCACACTTGGTGCCAAACCTCAAAAGGGCTCCTGCCAGCCTCACCCCTACCCGATTTTGGTGGCCGAGGGGGTGAATTTCCTCCCTCTTCTAGGCAGTTTCCAGAGTGAAGCAGGGCTCCAAGGTGTGCCATGTTTATTCTGGGCTGCGGGACAGATGATGTTCCCAGTGGGCATCACGGGGCAAAGGATGAGGAAGGAGGGAAGGACGGGAGGCACAGGAGTTTGGGTGCCCGCCGCCCCCCTCCCCCCGGCCTCCAAGCCCCACCGGGCAGGCCACTTCCCTTTCTAGAAGCAGTGCTGGGCAGGCATCCCCTCCCCACGCCGCCCCTAACTTCCTGCCTTGTCTTTCCAAGTATTTTCTCGTGTTGATCAGGGGCTTGCTTTTGTTTATGACTTTTGGATAAAATATCGCAGGAGTGTCCTCTCTCAGGGTCCAGATAAGACGCCCACAGGAGCGCCACGTGGGCCCGGCACACGCTACTCACCGCGATAAAGCACGTGTGTCTTAGCCTGGAAATGAAACTTCTTAGAAATGGTAACTTGCAGGGGTCCTCTGCTCGGGCCTCAGCCCAGAGAGACAGGCATTCTTCCTGTACTGTCACCTGATCACCGTGACAGGCGATGGGTATTCAAACCGTGTAGCTAAGAGAGTAGAAACACGCGACACCTTTCCGTTTTTCCACATCTCAAGGGTGCAACTGGCCTCAGGAAGAAAGCCACAGCCAGGGTTCCTGGCCAGCCTGAAGCTGGGGGATTCTTTCTCACCGTGTTGCCAGAACACAGACCCCAGCCCGGCTGAGCTCGAGAGACCGTCTTCTTGTGTCCCCTTTAACTTAGCTGACAGCTATGAAAACGGGTTGCGTTTTTTTAAATAAATAGGCATTTCTCATTAGCAGGGGGCAGTTCGCAGGCGTAGGGCCTCCCTGTCCACGGGGAGCTCTCCCGGAGAAAAAACAAGAGCCCCGGGTCTCCCGCACAAAAGCCCTGCATACCTGTGCCCCCACACTGGCCGGGGGTGATTATTCACCCATTCTGTTGTGACAGACAGAAAGGGAATTTAGCAAAGCACAAAATTTCCTAATTAGTGCGCCGGGAGTCCTCTGGATGGTAATTTGGAACAAAAAGAGAGAGCCCCACCATGACGGGGTGAGGGAAAGGGAAAACCCAAGCCAAAGAAAAAAAGAAAAACCCACAAGAACCAAAAACCAAAAAACAGAGGCGGTGGGGAGGAACAAGTGGCCCGCTCACGGCAGGCACAGAAAACAGTTCTAGAAGTTTCTCCTAGCCAACAGAATTCTCTTCCAGAGGCTGCTGCTCACATATGGCAACACGATCCCCAGGCACCTACCATATGTAAGGACACAAGGTTTTATGACTTATTGTCGGTAAGATTTATGGAGATGATATACGAGCGGTGATTTTTTTTCATCTTCTCATCTCGGGAGCAAACACGGAGAGGCGCGGCCCCCAGCCCTGTTGCCGGCCGGGGCTGCGGGATCCTAACACGGGGCCCAGGAAACACTCGGGCCCCGGCCGGGTCTGCTGCTTCCCCCCTTTAATAAAGGAACAGCCTGTGGTAGCAGCAGCAACAATTTATTTGATTAAAATGGGCTACTCTGGAGCTATTTTGCGGTATGTTAATGAGTGCTATATCGTAGACATGTATTAAATTAGATTTCATAAATGTCAGCCGTGTTTGCACAGGAAATGCACCAGCCTAAATGTGGACCGAACGCGGAATTAATTTCCCCCCTCCGGAGCACGCGCATTCCTGCAGGGGTGAAGGTGTGCTGGGGAGGTGAGGACAAGACGCCCTGCTCGCAGGGTGAATATTAGCACTGGTCAAACCCACCAGTTCTGGCTCGCGGCCGCCTTGCAAACAACGAGAATACGAGGGGGCTGAAAGGAAGGAAAGAGCAGAACTCAACACTTCCTTGGAACAAGCCCTCAGCTTCCTGTGTCACAATATTTCACCTTTCCCTTACATCGGAATCAGCACAAATGCGCGCAGCTCGAGAAAACAGGCCGCAGGAAGAAATGGAAATCTGCGGCCAGAAGCATCCTGGCTTTCGAGATCAGTGATTCCCTGCCACCAGCCACGGAGATGTCCTCGCCAGCTCTCGAGCATTCGGACGGGCTGGAAGGAAGGACCTTACTGACGAACCCCTTTCAGACTTCCGGGCGGAGGGACCCTGAGCCCGCTGACCCTTTCCTGCCTCAGTGTCCTCCCCTTCTTAATCTTCCATACCGGGTCTGGAAGAGTTAGACCTCACACGTTCTCTCGGAAGGAGCAAAGAGTCAAAAGAACAGCACCGTGAACATGAATTTCTGGGGTCGCGGAGATTTTCGTGGCAGGTGCCATAATTCCGAGAAAAATCTGGATAGATAGATTCATCTAGTCAAAAATAAATAAATATTAAAAAATGTTTTTTCAAAGAAAAAAATAATAATAACGTAGAAGCGACTGTGACCGGTGCCTATGAAACGGCAGTGACCCAATCTCACGCCTCTGCACTTGGGAGGCAGGGTGATACTTGTGCGTTCCTTTGGACAGAGGAACTTGGAAAAAAGACAGTCAGATTGATCCTTCGGCTGGGTAGTTGATAGGTGTCTATCAGTGTGCTTGGATGGCAAACAGAGCGTGTGTCCCTTTAAATGCAATTTTGTGAACGTGAGGCTCCCAAGGGAGAGGGCACCCACTTCAGCCAGCAGCAGCCACAAAAGAAAAAAAAAATTGTTTTGCCTTGTTTTGTTTTCATGGCCATTCGTTTTGAAATCTTGTTTGGCACGCTTTATAGCCGCTAAGAGCTTAAAAGATGAAGTGATTTGATCAACGAAGCCAAAGTGAGGTGGCCTTTCCTTTCCACATGGGCCAGATTTGTTTCCTTGTGTTTCTACGAGTGTTCCAATGAAACGAAATTCAAAGGAAGTGAGCACACATTTGATATACACAAGACTCTTCTTAGGAGTCCTGGGAATCCTAGAGTCTTGGGTTAAAAAGAAGACCTGATTGGATTCCCACCACTACCGCCTCCGAGATCTTGAACGTGTTCAGCAGACTTAATGAGACCCCGAATCCTCTTAACTCCGCTGAGGACACAACTTCCTTCCTGAGATTTTGGACTACAGAGGAGATTAAGCACCTGGGCAACACCGGGGCTCAGTTGATGTTAGTTTTAGTTCGTATTTCCATCGCTTTGGGCATAGTTAGCTTTTGGATGAATAGGATTCAGAGTCATTCATTTACTTGCGCACGGACTCACTCAAGACATGTTCACTGAGGACGTGTTATGAGCCAGGGACTATAGTGGGCACCTGGGATAGGATAGCAGACACGAGGGCTTAGGTCCCTGTCCTCATGGACAGACAGATGTTCGTCTGGTAAACACATAAATAAGATGACTTCAGATACGGAGAAAAGACGACGGCGAGTATGACAGGGTGCCTGGGAGGGGGAACAGACTAAGGAGGATGGCAAGGGACAGCATGAAGAGCTGACACTGACAGGAAAAACAAGAAGCAGGCAGCCAGATAAAGAAGAAGAGGAAGGCTATTCTAGGGTAGGGTTGACATTGAGTTAAACTTGAATTTCAGATAAACAACACTTTTCAACGTAAGCGCGACTCCATATTGCATAGGATGGGATTACACAAAAAGAATTATTAACTGTTTATTTGGAATTGCCACGTAACGACACGCCCTGTGTTTTTATTTCCTAAATCTGGGGGGCCTATGGGAGGAGGTGGGAACAGCAGACACAAAGGCGATGCCAGGGGAGTGAACTTGGCTTATCTAGGGTGCAGAAAGAAGGTCAGCATATCCAGGGGGTGGGAGATGTGCTTTCAGACAGGAAGTCAGAGCCCCACTATAAAGGATCTGGAGGCTATGATGACGAGTTTGAGTCAATCAAACACAACAACGCATGTATTTAATCCATGGAATTATCTGGGCCATGAGTAACGGCCCAACTACCACCAGAGGTTGGCGAACAAAGCCTGCAGGTCAAATCCAGGCTGACGCCTGTTTTTGTAAATAAAGTTTTATTGGAACCCGGCCTCACGCCTTTATTTACATGGCGTCCGTGGCTGCTTTCCCACTATGGCAGCAGAGTGGAACAGTTGTTACAGAGACCATAAATCCCACAGAACCTAATTTATTTACTCCTCTGTCCTTCAGAGAAACTACGGCATGTCCCAGGAACCAAAACACAACTCCTAGGAAACAGCAACCTCGCTGTGCTGAATCCTCGTTTCCTGCCCACCTTTCTTAACTTCCATCTTCCTATTTTGTGGTTCCTGTTCAATCAGAAACTAATTTTTTTTTCTTTAATGTTTTTTTATTTTTTTTTTTGAGAGACAGAGTGCGAGCAGGGGAGGGGCAGAAAGAGACGGAGTCACAGAATCCCAAGCGGGTTCCAGGCTCCCGGCTGTCAGCACACAGCCCGACACTGGGCTAGGTCTCACAAACCACGATATCATGACCTGAGCCGAAGTCGGCCGCTTAAGGGACTGAGCCACCCAGGTGTCCCCCCGCCAAGAAATTAAATTTTTAGATAAATGCTTTAAAACAATCAAGTGTTCAAGTTTTTGACTCTGGTACTAAAATGGAAAGAAAACTAATTTGATTCCAATGTGTGGTTGCTAATAATACTAGGATTCATTAACCCGTTATGACACCATCATAAATGAAGACTTGTTTCTTATTTCATAGACTTATGTCCATTAAGGTTGCTATTACTTTCTCTGCTAAGAGATGAGCCCAGGACATCGGTCCATGTTAAGTATACATAATTTATATGCAACTTACACGGCGGCCAAGGTGGGATTCATGCGGAATTACCTGATTTTGAGGACGGCTACGAAAGAAACGGGCCAAACTTTTGTAAATGCTCTGTACTTCTTAAGAAAACAAAAATAACAATAAAGCTCTACCCTGACATTGAAAAATTAACGCTTTTAGGGGCGCCTGGGTGGCGCAGTCGGTTAAGCGTCTGACTTCAGCCAGGTCACGATCTCGCGGTCCGGGAGTTCGAGCCCCGCGTCAGGCTCTGGGCTGACGGCTCAGAGCCTGGAGCCTGTTTCCGATTCTGTGTCTCCCTCTCTCTCTGCCCCTCCCCCGTTCATGCTCTGTCTCTCTCTGTCCCAAAAATAAATAAAAACTTTAAAAAAAATAAAATAAAATAAAAAAAGAAAAAAGAAAAATTAACGCTTTTAAAAGTTAATGCTGAAGGGTTTCTGGGTGGCTCAGTCGGTTAAGCTTCCCAATCTTGGTTTCATCTCAGGTCATGATCTCAGGGTTTGTGGGTTCGAGCCCTGCGTCAGGCTCCGCGCTGACAGTGCAGAGCCTGCTTGGGATTCTCTCTCTCCCTCTCTCTCTGCCCCTCCCCTGCTCGTTTTGTCTCTCAAAGTAAATAAACTTGAATAAAAAAAAAAAACCTTAATGCTGAAAAGCAGGAACAAGGCAGCATGGTGGCCAGCCAACAGATAATAGTTCTAATTTGGATTCTACCACGAGCCAGCTGAAAGCAGTACGCCCCCTAAGCCTGGGTTTCTCTCTCCATGAGACGGGAACGATCCCACCCACAGACACATTATAATTTCTGGGGACACTAGGCACGTTTGCCTTCATGAGTGCCTCCTCCATTAAAAATATTAAAAATTCTAGTACTTTGTGACTATGTGGTGTGAAGATGAATATAATCCAGGCTGGGTTGTATTCATTTGTTCCTGCGGATTTTAAAATAAATTAAAACGCTGATACGGGATCCCAAAAGGATCTTGAGTCTTAGGCGCTGTGTCTGCTGTGCCCAAATGAAGAAGTCGGCCCCGGCCTCCCCTGCTCCCAGGAATTGCCAGCCAGGACTCCAGGAGGTGATGCGAGCAAGTGGGGGCCACATAACAAACGCACTATGGCTGTTGTTGATTACGTGCTGATACACATTATCTTTCAAAAATCAAAACGGTTGGGGGTGCCTGGGTGACTCAGTTGATTAAGCGTCCAACCTTGGCTCAGGTCATGATCTCACTGTTTGGGGGTTCGAGCTCCACATCGGGCTCTGTGCTAACAACTTGGAGCCTGGAGCCTGCCTGGGATTCGGTGTCTCCCCCTCTCTCTGCCCCTCTCCCCTCTCTAACTCAAAAATATAAACGTTAAATTTTTTTCCAATAAAATAAAGATCAAAACATTCGTGTTATAGCCAATTTGTCAAGTTATGCCTCTAAAAATAAAATAAAACCTGTTCCCATTCAAGTCCTAATATCCACACATTTTCATTACAGAAAATGAAAGCACACAAAAACGAACACAAAAGGAGAAAATAAAAATCACTCAGAATATGCTCTTACCCAGAACTGACAATTCCTAATGCTTTAATAGATACCCTTAAGCTCTTTTCTTGTTTATAAAAGGGTGATTTTAGTTGTAACAGAATTGAAACACAGTCTACACGCTTTTTTTGTAACTACTTTTTCCCCACCTACCCAAAGAGGATATCTGTCATCATATTAATTATTCTTTCAATATCAATATTATAATATTCCATATTATAAAAGCACCCACATTCATTTATACGATCTCCTCTCATCCAACATTCCCATCTTTTTTTAAAATTTACCATGACAGACAATGTTGTGATGCATAACGCTGTGGCCACAAGTCCATGATGGTGTTTTTTATTTTTAAAACAAAATTCCTGTGGGCTTAACACTATCTGAAGTGTGGCCTCCCTGAGTAAAAAAAAAAAGATCTTACTACACAGTTGGAGGAGGAGACCCATGAAAATAAAGCGCAAAATTAATGGCCCGGTTCCTCGTCAACAAACAGGGTCCTGGGGCCAGAAAGTTCGTCTTGGCCACAGGGCGGGAGCTGAGCTGGAGAAGGGAACAATGTTCCGCATGCTTTTGTCATTTGGATTTAAAACCCAGCGGTTTTGAAAGTCAGTTAATAACCCCAAAACTTGTTAGTTACCGACCACTGCTAATAAGAAAAAAAAAAAGTTAATTTATAAGTTCGAACATTCACTCGGACCCTTCATGTTCTTCCTGATTTTACCTCGGTTACAAAATCTGGGAGTCCAGCCCTATTAGCTGGGTAATGCTGCACAAGGTCCTTGTGCCAAAATTTCTTCTCTGTAAAACCGGGAAATAAAACCTACAGTCCACAATTTGGGAGGGCTGAGTCAGAGAGTAGTACCATGGGGCCAGCGCAGTGCCAGGCACATAGCAGGTCCACAAAACCATTAGCCTCTGTCCCCCACCCCCCTCCCTTGCTCAGCAGAATCGTCTGTGAGGACTTCCCCAGTCAACCTGGATGTAAATTGGATGATGTGTTGAAAAGCTTTTGCGGTGCTGTAGCCACAAAAGCCGAAAGAACTGGTGATGATCACTTGCAATGATCCTTTGCAATCTTCTTCCTCTGAGTTAACTCATCTTTTTACTTTGTCTTTCAGTCAGAAAAGGCATTTGGCCTTTTGAGGGAAGATGAAGGGGGGCCACTTCAACTGGGAACACCTACTACTTTTGACTTTGGAGCATGAACTACATTCCAGGAGAGGAGGAAACTTCCTTACAGGGAAGTCGCAGAGCGGATTTCATCATTCCCATTTAACAGAGAAGAAAATGGAGACTGGGAAAGGCTGGAAAACCTGCTTTGTTTCACAGAGCCAATAAATGCCAGAAGCACGATGAAACCACAACTCAGCCCCCCCCCCCCCGCCACGTGAATCACTTCCTGAGTTCTTATCACGTAGCGAACACTGTGCTCAGTTACCTTCCTACCTTCTACATGCTTCTAGATACTACTAGATGCTTCTAGATACTACTAGATGCTTCTGGGTGGTTTTTTTTTTTTTTTTAACCGAGATATAATTGACATAACCTTGTACGTTTCAGGGGTGTGACACAATGATTCAATATTTGTATATCTTGCAAAATGATCACCCAGGTAAGTCCAGTTAACATCCAACACCACTCATAGTTACAATTTTTTTTCTTACGATGAGACGTTTCAAGATCTTCTCTCCTAGATACTTTCAAATGTGCCATATAGTATTATTTGCTACGGTCATCATGTAATATACCTTAAATGAATGTATATTGTAATATACATTACATTCTCATGACATTTCTTTTACAACTGGAAATTTCTACCTTTTGACTCTCTTCACACACATCCCAAACTCCCCTCCCCCCCCCCCCCCCCACCTCATGCAACCACCAATCTGTTCTCTACAACCATGAGACTGGTTTGGGGTTTCTTTGCTTGTTTTTTACGTTCCACATATAACTCAGATCATGTGATGTTCGTCTTTCTCGGTCTGATTTATTTCACTTAGCGTGACACCCTCAAGGTCCTTCTGTGTTGTGGCCATTTGCAAGACTCCATTCTTTGTTATGTCTGAGTAATATTCCATTGTGTACCTACCACAATTCCTTTACCCATTCATCCATCAGGGGGCACTTGGGTTGTTTCCAGATCTTGGCTACTGTAAATAAGGCTGCCATGAACACGAGAGTGCACCTATCTTTCCAAGTTAGTGTTTTCATTTTCTTTGGATAAATACCCAGTAATGGATTTGCTGGATTATATGGTAATTCTCTTTTGAATCTTTTGACGAATTTCCTTACTGTTTTCCGTAGCAACTACACCAACTTCCATTCCCACCAACAGCATACAAGGCGTCTTCTAGATAGGATACTTCTAGATATTTCTAAGCATTTTTTTTTTAATTTTTTTTTAATTTTTTTTTTAATTTTTTTTTTAATGTTTTATTTATTTTTGAGACAGAAAGAGACAGAGCATGAACAGGGGAGGGGCAGAGAGAGAGGGAGACACAGAATCAGAAACAGGCTCCAGGCTCTGAGCCATCAGCCCAGAGCCCGACGCAGGGCTCGAACTCACGGACCGCGAGATCGTGACCTGGCTGAAGTCGGACGCTTAACCGACTGCGCCACCCAGGCGCCCCTCTAAGCATTTTTACCTGCTAGCCCTGAGCTGTCCAAGAGGTGGCTACTGAGCCCTTGAAACGTAAGCAGTGCCACTGAGGAACTGATTTTTTATTTCATTTACTTCTACAATGGAGTTAAACTTAAATACTAATACTTAATTTCGTTATTGGAAAACTTTTAAGTACGTTTGGAAAAACTTGGGGAGGTGAATCTCCTTCTTCGACTGTAAACATTACGAAATCTAAATACAGATCAAGTATTTCTGATAAAATTGTAGCATCCCATAGAAGACGTGTTACAAGTATATAAAACGCACACTGGACCTGGAAGATTTAGCATGAAAAAGAGGAATAAAATATCTAGTTCACATTTATATACTGATTACAGGGGGAAATGATAATATTTTGGATATAGTGAGTTAAATAAAGTTCATTAATATAATATATTCTCCCCGTTCGTTCTTACCTTACCTCATGTGACTAATCAAACCTCTGAAATTACAAACGGGTATTGGTTGTTTTACACGGGCCCACCTCCAACACCCTATACTTCTAGATTCTTACTAAAATTTTCTCCAGGCTCTAATCCTGCTCCCTAGTCAGTCCCAATGTGTCAAGTGAGACCCTCCTCCAGCTCCAGAATAAAACAGGTCATGCGACCCACGGTCTAAGGATCAGAAAACCAATTTTCCTCAGATAGGAGTGGGATTCAAGGGTCTAGCCTTTCAGCCGACGCTGACCATCCTCATGGTCACGGGGACTGGTTCACAGAAGGACATGTGCCCTAGGTTAATCTAAGCAAAGTGAATCCAAATATATCTAGATGGAAGGTTCTTATGAATGATGCTTTTTTCCTCCAGGGTCTGCTAACAGGAAGGATGGTGTGAACTTGGAGCTGCCAGAGCCCATACTTAGAGCATAGAATGAAGTCCTAAAAAGACGCTGACACAAAAAACAGGCATCACTGAGAGATGCAATGAAACCCCCCCTCCCCATGACATCACTTGAGCCCCTGGATCAAACCACGCCTGAAGCCCATATATACATATATCTGCATTCCTGATTCGCATGAGCCACCAAACTACCTTGTTTTCTGCTCAGGCCAAATGAGCTGTATTCCTGTCATTGGTACCAAAAGTCCAGGATACTGTCCTCCTTCCTTTAGATTTGTCCTGAGGACCACATAGGATAATGGGTAGGAAACTCCTAGGCAATTATATGCTATTCCACCTTTCAACTATCATTGTGGTTTTAGAAGAGAAAGAAAAAATAAACACAAAGGGCAGGCAATTTGAGCAAAGCCCACCATCAACGACTCGAGATAAGAATCAAAACCTAGGTTTGGAAAGAGCCCCCGTGGCTGGTTATCTCATCCAGCTACTACTGGGTACACTTTGACTGTCCACCTGCTGTGCCCTGGGCTGTGCCAAACATCTGCTGCTACCTTCCCTGGGCTCGAACAACACCATTTGTCCGCCGTTTCTACCTGGTTCTTCCCGCAGACGAATCTGATGTTGCGTATTCATTTTTTCCCATTCATTTGCTGGTTTACTTATTTGGAGCGGGTGATGTCAGCCCAGTAATCTGGGACTGTGTTTGGAGAGCTCGCATGTGTAGCAGCTGGACACAACCCTTTAGGCGGGCTCTCTCTCTCTCTCAGGTTACAGTCAAGGGTGTTCCTTCCCCCCACCTTGAAGGCCCTGTCTGAAGACCCCCTCAGACCTCATTCTCTCCATTTTTCTCCCCTCCACCTGCTGCTTTCCGCCTCTCCTTTTGGGATTCACTTGCCTGAGGAGTCTCTCCTGACAGCTCCTGGCGGGCCTCTGTGCCCCTCTCTGACTCTCCATCCCGGCCCCCGTTACGCGGGTGAGAAGCTATTCTGTTTATCTGTCTAGCCAGCTCTCCAGTAGACCGCGACATCCTGAGGGCAGGAATCGGACTGGCTTCGGCTCCCTGCCTCTCTAAACTGGGGCTGTAGGGGCTGGAGCCTCGGGGATGATTCGCAGGTATAAAACGAGCAAAAGAATAGAGCCAAGCGACCAAGAGCCCTCCTGGTCTCTCAGACCTTCCTGGGTGCCCCGAAGCTCTGCTGTTGCCAAGCAACTTCCGCGAGTCTCTGTTGACGCTTAAAAACTACAGCTTTGAGGGAAATAAGAGAAGCATCTGTCGAGTGCCTCTGCCTCTTCCACGTGTACCTGGAGGTTTGGGGTGGGGGTTCCTGGTCTCCCCACCAAGGCCTGGAGGCGGTGTGAGTCACCTGAGACAAGGGAGGGGTCCCAGAGGCCTCAGCCCTAGGCACGGGCAGCACCAGCCAATGGTTAGACCTGTTTTCTGCAACCACCTCTAACTGGCCACCAGCTCAATAGTCGGCTGTGTCAAGGACAAATGTTATGAAGACCATGGCGTTACCTTGGAATCTTTCAAAGTGACATTTTCCCTTTAATTGTGAGCTTGGGAGGATGAGAGAGAGGAGGGGGGAAGGGAGGGAGACTGAAGGAGGGAGGAAGCAAGGGGAAGGAGGGAGACAGGGAGGAAGGGAGGTTGAAAAGAGAGAGGGAGAAAGAAAGAGAAACAAAAAAAAAGGAAGGAAGGAAGGAAGGAAGGAAGGAAGGAAGGAAGGAAGGAAGGAAGGAAGCATTGTCTTCTCCCTAGAGATCACAGGAGAGGGATGGGACCCGGGGTTACCAGAGGCCACGATACAACAACAGCTGCCATCAGAACATGTCCTGTGATGGACAGAGAAAGAGACACTCCGTGGAATGCATGAATAAGTCACTCTGGAAATAGTGCATTTCAAGTCCATCACTGGGCAAGAACCAGGCTGAGATGTGCTGTAAACAACATGATGTCTTTAAATGTCTACTGGAGCTAATTAAGTTGGAAGTGGGGACATTTAGATGCTTTTCTTTGGCACATCCTTGGAGGGTTACCTTGGGGCCTTATTCGGGAACGTCATCTCCCAGAATCAAAAAAGAAAAACTCTGTTGTGGCCCTCACGCTGCACTGGCCCATCTCCGGGCAAGTTCAGTCATGAGTCAACACAAATCTCCTGCCCAACAGCCCGATACCTGCTGGCAAACAACGAACGGACACGAAACGGGACCGGGGGAGAGGACAGAATCTGCAGTCTTCTGTGTGTCTCTTCTGCCTCTCCCTGCCCCATCTGCCTGGCTGTTTCTCCCCTCTGAGGAGCACTGCCCTTTCCTGATGCCATAAGCTGAAGTAATTTGCTTTTAATTAGGACCACAGTCATTTCCAGAAGAGACGGGAAAGCAGGCTGGCTCTTCAAAGTTCAAGTGGATTTGATGCACGTGGTAAATTCAGATCACACTGGGGGTAGCCAAGCTGAGTGGCTTGCCCCTAATGTTCTGGGCGCCTCACTCCGGTCAACAAGGGTCTACTCGTGTGCAGCACCAGTTAAAAGGTCAGAAGGGGTGTGGCGAAGGGGGAACCGTGACCCCCCGGTTCCCTCTGTACCTGGTGCTGAAATTATCCGGTTGACGGGGTCTGTGCTCTCCTGCAATGCACCTGCCTGGTATCACGGTCTATGCACCATCCCAACCCTCTTCCCTGCAGCTCAACTCCCCCAGCCCCACCCGGGATGGGTATCTCCATAATTTGCCGTTTTTGCTGGAAGAACTTCAGTCGTTTGTTGGGGGTGGCAAAGAGAAGAGAAAGGGACAGGAACACAGGCTTTGCGGCCTTGACCCCACCAGCATCTTCCACCCGGAGTTCTGGGCTGGGGACCAAGTCTTCCTGCCTCCCTGTGGTTCCAGGCCAGGTGTCCACCGTGGCCCCTTCCTTCTAGAAGTCGCACCCGGGAGCCTCAACCTGGCTTCCACTCTGGCTTTCCGCTCCCTTCTCCCTGCTCCCCGTACCCGCACATTTTGTGACGATAATTGGAAAGGAAAGAAAGGTAGCAGCTTTGTTTACAGTGCAATTAACATCTGAATAATTTACTAGGAAATAAGCTGGAGCTATATTCAGCACATAGAGCCTGCTCCCTTTCTAAAGCCAGCTTGAAATCCTTAGAGGCGGGACTGTCTGCCCCCTTCCCCTGGGCTGAGCTGGGTCTCCGTTGGACAACCGGCCACTGGCATCAGTACCTCCCTGCTTCTGACAAACCCCAACTGGAAATTCTCAGGAAGACCCCTCTCCCCGCACGGGGAGCCCTGCGGTTCCTGTGCCCCCCTCTGTCCGGGCCTGCCCCCCGCCCACCGCCTCACCAAGGCCACCTCCGCTTCCAGATGGCTTCTGTGCCTGGCACAGAGCCCATTTGGAAGAAAAGCCTGGTGGGGGTTAAGAGTGAGAGGCCCAGTGCCTGGTGATGATCACAGGAGGCTGACTCACGACTCCCCTGCTCCACGGGGCCCTGCCCAACCCCCGCCTCGGGAGATCCGCACGTCCGAATGACTTGGCACAAAGAAAGCAACTTAGGACGTGGGCCTGGCAGGGGAGAGGGTGCTGTCTGCATGAATAGCACCCGGCTTACCCCTCCAGCTGGCTTTGATTTCACCAAATAAGCTTCTGGTTCACCAAATAAGCACAATCCTGCTCCGTCATGCTAAGCGTGCCCTAGAGCTGCTGTCCTGCTTCCAAACACATAGCTGGGCTTTGCTTTGCCCACTGGCCTTGGCCTTGGCCCTCCTTCCCCTCTCCCTCCTTTTCCACCAGACCCTAAGGTTGCTCGTCCTCTCCGTTACGACCTCTTAAGACAGCGGACATTCAGAGTCCTTCCAGGGAGACCAGGAAGATGCTCTTGGATCCACACCCACACTCCTTTCTACGGCTCCTGATTCTTCATCCCGGGACACCCAACTCCCTGCCAGACCCAGGGGGCTCACGGGGGCCCGTGCCACGCACAGCCCTTCTTCCGCCCTGCCACTAAGCACTGTAGGAAGGTAACGACACTTTGGACTGCGGGTGTAGATCGGAGCTCGGGTTGGGGCAGTGGGGATTCTTGCCAGGAACACTGACAGGGAGTAGAGTTCTCTCCTGGACAAAGTGACTTAAATCCAAGCAGGTAAATAGTTAATCGGTCTCTTTCACGTTTTGGGAACTTACAGGGCTGCAAGTACCACCCCCCCTCCGACAGTGCTTTTATTTAAATGAGAACGCGGTGCCCCTTCCTCCGGGCAAAGGGAGCCCCTCCCCCACTTGCCAGGGCGCGTAGTTCAGTGACTCATAGGCAGGTTGGATTTCCATCCTCACTTGGCCCCTTAGCTGAGTGCCTCTGTGCAGTGTACAACCTACTCAACCATACAGAGCACCCCAAGTACCTGGTAAAGGAAAGCGGCGTGGTGGTGAGCCATGAGTCCTGAAGCCTAACACTCAGGCTGAAGATGGTAAAGACCAAGGTGTGTGGAGCCAGCAGCACGGATTCGAATTCCACCCGGCTCACATACTAGCCAAGTAACATTACACAAGTTGTTTAATTTCTCTGTACCTCGGCTTCTTCATTTGTGTAGCGAGCACAAAACAGATCTTAAGAGTGTGCATACATCCATTATCCACATCCTTATTAAATATTTAAATATTCCCAGGCCCTTCACTGATAGCATACTCCGGACAAATCATTTCATCTCTCTGCGTGTTGATTTGATTCGGAGAGATTTTACTGAAGGTGCCTCTTTGAAGTCGTAATTGGACGCTCTGTCTCTTTCTCTCGAAAATAAATAAATATTAAAAAAAAATTTATAAAGGGGGGGCGGGTGCCTGGGTGGCTCAGTCTGTTGAGCGTCTGACTTCGGCTCAGGTCCTGATCTCCCGGCTCGTGAGTTCGAGCCCCGCGTCGGGCTCTGTGCTGACAGCTCGGAGCCTGGAGCCTGCTTCGGATTCTGTGCCTCTCTCTCCTCCACTCACACTCTGTCTCTTTCTCTCAAAAATAAACATTAAAAAAAATTTTTTTTTTAAAGAAGTCGTAATTGGAGACCTTCACCAACGTGTGTGCCCTCCTCCTGACACACTCTAGCTCGTGCTCTGACTTGAGGATCCCGCTTTTGCACGCCTCGACTCGTCCCTTATTTGCAGCATGAGCACCAGCAGCTGAAGAGGTCACGGCCTTTCTGCACCGAGAAACAGGACCTCACGTTACTTCTCAGGAGTTCCCATGTGAGGGGCTCATCGAGAGAATCACACGGTGTGGTTGATGCTGAGTAGAGCATGGTCCCTTACGATGTATCATGGGGTGAACTGTGGCCCCTTGGCCCCCAAAGTCATAAGTCCAAGTCCCAACCCCCAGGACCTCCGAATGTGACCGTGTTCGGAAAGAGGATCTTGGCAGATTCGTCAGTTAAGATGCGGCCGCACTGGACTACGATGAGCCCCATTCCAGCGACTGCTGTCCTCAGAAGAAGGGGAGATTTGGGGACAGATGCTCACACAGAGAGAACCCCAGGTGAACACAAAGGCAGACACGGGGGTGACGGTCCACAAACCAAGGAACACCAGAGATCGCCAGCGAACCCCGGGAAACCGAGGGAGAAGATGCAACGCATTCTCGCTCCCAGCCTTCCGAAGGAACCAACCCTACAGACACCTGAATCTCGGACGTCTGGCCCCCAGCACCGTGAGACGATACGTTTCTGTCTCTCAAGCCACCCGGACCGTGGCTCTTTGTCATGGCGGCCCTAACAGACTAAGTACCTCAGGTAAAAGGGATCCCCCTTCGTGTTCCTGAAGCCCACAGCACGTCATGGGACCCAGATCTGGGCCTCGGCAAAGCCACACTTTGCTACATGTCACGGCCCTTCTGCAGCTCAAGAACTGTCCAAGCTGCGACTCTGAGATCCCCAGTCATTTAATACGCTTCTTTTCTCACGAAGGATTTGAAGTAGCTTAAGGGAAATGCACAAAGACAGTGTAACTGGGAAAGATGCATCGGTATAACCAGAACAAAGAGAAATCCAATGAGAAGGGCAGTCAGAGGAAGGGGCTGGTGACGTTTCGCCGTCCTGGCTAACGAAAATCCATAACTAGCTGTGGTTTGCTTCCTGCTCTGGCCACCAGGAAGCTCAAAACCATGTTTGCAGCTCAACCGTTCCTTCTGTTCAGAACGCAGCTCTGAGCTTCGCGGTGGCAGTTACGCACCAGGCCCGTGCGGGCAATGACCCTTTTGTAGCCCGTCATTCTTCAATAACGGGAATTGAGCGGGACACCCAGGTCCCTTAAAGGAGCTCGGAGAGGGGAGAGGCATAACCTCACACTCGAACAGGAAAGGGCCTACTACGTGGAGCCCGGAGGGAACGCTGAAACTGGCTTCCATTCTCTATGCACCTGCCACCGCTCACGGGCACCCAGGTTCTGCTGAGCGCCACCCACTGAAGGCAGGTCCCCCAGGAAATCCAAGGCAGGGCCATGAGTTAGGCTCACAGTGTTTTTAAAAACTGGGGAATTTCACAGGTGTTTAAAAATCCAGACGTTTTTCTTCCTCCTTAGTACATCAGGAAGATCTAACACCACCGGTCCCCTGCGTCCTCAGGCAGAAGTGACGGACTACAGCTGCTCCTTTACACGGAACACAGGGCCCCAGTTTGCCCCAGTCCTTCCCACTCTCTCTTCTCCGGCCATTAGCCCCCTGTAGGTGCTGAGCTGTGTGTCCTGATCCATTAGCACCTTCAGAGGGAGGTGGTAGAGGAGTGACCGTTCTCCCCATTGTACAGGTCAAGGAACTAAAGGCCAGAGGCAAATAGGCTCTGATGGGAAGAAAGCTCCCTGACTCGTGCAGTAAACAACGCGGGCAACCGCACACCGGCCCCTTCAAGGTGGAGGGAATTGCCAGCGTCTGCAGACCGCGGTGAAGTTTAAATAAAATAATAAAATAGAGTATGCGTGGTGACTAACACACAGTGGTATGCTTATAAATGTTTAACACTAAGCTCACTGCAGGAGGGAAACCCTAATTTGTAACGTTTGCCAATTTCTGTTGTGTAAATGCTTCCATCATGGCTCATTTCAAGTTACCAATGTGAAGTCAACTGAAAATTTAACAACTGGCTCTTAAGGACCAGTTACAAGCAAGATACAGTTCATTACCACACTGGCTGGTGCTGGCTTAAAAGAGCCAACTGTGAAATTTATACGTGATGTTTTATACTATATGGTATGTTACATTTTGTTATGTTATATATTATACTTATAAAAGCATACTATATTCTTTTAAAACACAATATATCTTTAATACATAATTTAAATAGGAAGGATATCATTTTAATAAATGATATATGGTTTTAATAGATAACGGGAGTTCATAAATACTTTATTCCCTGTTAAAGATTATGTAATAATATAAATGCTACATTTTAAAAGATTATAAAGAAAAAAGGAGAACACCCATAAACGTTCATTTCTTCCTTTCCTTGCTGTAAAATGCAGGTGCAGGTATCAGGCCAGTCCTTCCTTCGCCCCCTCCGAGCCCCACTTCCAAGGGGTAGAATCCAAAGAAAAATCCAGACCCAGGTAGGGATGCTTCAGTAGCGCATTTGGGTGGATTCCTGAGAAGCAATGATTTCTTCACGGCCTAGAGCTGCTGATGGGACCTTGCCAAGGCCCGGATTCTGCTGCTTATCTGATGGGAGCCACCAGCCCTCGGCCCCAGGAGGGCGGACAGAGATGCTACCTGTCCCAGAACGGCATGCCTTAACCCATGAGGCTCTCTTGCTACGACTCCACTGACACACACACACTCACACACACACACACACAATACATGTAGACACACACCTGTGTGTGGATACACATGCACACAGGTGCACACACACATCCTCAAACACACCTGTGTATACACACACATGGAATTTTTCTTTAGAATCTTCCTGCAAATGATAATCATAGATTGAGGGGCGCCTGGGTGGCTCAGCCGGTTAAGTATCCGACTTTGGCTCAGGTCATGATCTCGAAGTTCGTGAGTTCGAGCCCCGTGTCAGGCTGGGTGTTGACAGCTCAGAGCCTGGGCCCCGCTTTGGATCCAGTGTCTCCCTCTCTCTCTGTCCCTTCCCACTCACACTCTGACTCTCTCTCTCAAAAATGGATAAACTTCAAAAAAAAATCTATAACGATAGACTGAAAGCCTCTATATTCCCCAAATTCAAGGGCACTGCCTCAGACTTAGGAAACCACGCGCCTTCTGTGATCCAATAAATGCCATCGACAGAGAAGACTTTTTCACAGTTAATCATCCGCTGGGCTTTCACTACGAGCCCCAAATTTCACGTACGTCCACCTGCTCACTCCATCCTTGCAGCCAAGACAGAGGCTGTGTTTTCATCCCCCGTTTTTCCAAGAGGAAACCGAGGCCCAGGAAGTCGGATCAGTGTGCAAAGGGTCACAGAGCCGGCCCAGCAGCAGACTTTCCGGCCAGTCTACTCGAAGGGCATTTTTCTCTTCTCCTGGGCCTCATCCTTCAAGCCCCTTTGCCAGGAGGGCGCTGGTTTTAGGATTTTCATCAGAAGTCAGTCTGCCCCCGAATCACATGAAAATGACTAGCCCCAACTGCCCAGCAGTGACAGAATCCTGTTTTGTCTCTGGCGTATTCTAGGTCGTTTTCCAGTGTAACCAACACATTCAGCCCTCTGTGGCACGGAAGTGTGAAAGGTGAGGAAGGTGGAGTGACTCACAGAGGGCCCCACCCCAGCGAGGAAAGAAAGGGATGGTCTCCCATTAAAGGGAGGAGGGCTGCTCTCGGGAAAACGCTTTAGACAAGAAGGTGCAAGAAACACAACAGATTTGTACCAAAGGGTTATTTCCCACCTCATTCACCACACTTGGCTACAGCTCACTTTTGCAAGTTTCTCCAAATGGGATTCACTTACCAAGGATTTGCCGGTCGCGAGGGTATTTAAAAAGGAGACCCCTGTGCCAACCTCTGTCTTGCGACCGATCGCACATTCCACGAGCGGGTTTCACGGACCCTCTGCTCCCAAGAGGACCTTGAACCCCCTCGGAGGCCGGGGCTGTGGTGTCAGCCTGACATCCTCAGCACCTGGTGAGAGTCGGGACAAGTTCAAGGGTGGAGCTGAAGGGATCCAGGAGGCAGGGTTCTCACTGTGTTAAGCAAAGGGACATTCCTCCACGGAGAGAACGCACATCACCCAGGGGGACTCTTTCCCCAGGCTCCATACCCACTTGCCAGAGAGAGATCTGCATGTTCAGAAATCTTGCCCTCCAGAGTCACGGGTTGGGGTGTTTTCAGAAGTTGTTCAGACAGAAACAAAGAGGTCAGAGGGGCCCTGGTTCTCTCGCTAACTTTAGCAACCGTCCCGGCCACCCAGAGAGTGCGTGTCGGGGACTAAGAATGGGAGGAAGCCCCGTGGGTGTGCACGCACCTGTCTGCAGACGTGTGTGTACCTTACACACCCTAGTAGGGCAGAGAGCGTGTCGTAAGGAAAACGTGGGGCCGCGTTGGCTTGCACTGAAATCCTGGCCCTGCCCCTTGCTGGCAGAGGGGCTGGGGGCGAACCAAGTACGGGTCATCTGAGGGCTAAGGACTGTACCCCTCAGGTGGGCATGTGAAGACCTGCATCACAGGGGTGGGAGGGCCTCGGGGCGCAAACCACTGGGTGGCCTATTTGGGATTGCACGGGGATACTGGACAGAGCCATGCACCCCGCTCGAAACGCCTCAGCAAAGAGTCCCTGTAAAGTTGGGCCGATCTGACCTCACGTTACCCTTCAAGGAGGGAGGCCCGGTGGTCCAGGACCCGCCAAGAGCCATGGCACCCACGGAGCCGCCCACGGAGGCCGTGCACGCTCCCCCATTGGACATCTGCGGGGAGGGCACCTGGGACAGATTCCTTCAGGCCCTCCTGCTGGCCCACCCCGCTCAAGCACACAGCAGCCGGATCGGGACCCCTGCCTTCTGAAAGCCCCTGGCCCCTCTCTGGAAGCTTCCAAAGCGCAGCAGGCCCCTCAGCCACAGAATTCATAGACAGAAACTGCAGGCTGGCACTGGGCATTTCTCAATCACACCATTTCCTTTCCCCTTATAATAGAAACTTCTGCCTGGGCCGGGAAGGGGGCCTTCTCCCTTCCCCCCTGGGAGAGCACAGGGCAGGCCAGAGTTTCCGGGGCTGGCCTCCCTCTGCCGGCTGGGCTCCTGGCAGGCCCATTCGCTGGGACAGGACTCGCCAGGCACCAGGACGCCGGGGCTTCTGCTGGGCACGTCTCGGGGGGCTGGAATGCCATCCCTTGGAGAGCTCTGTCTCTTAGAGACGCCAGGTCTGAGCAGCTTCAGGAAACAGCAGAAGCCTGTGGCTCCGGGTGTGTGTGGGGGGGGGGGGCGGGCAAGGGGTTCCCACACGCCAAGCTCCAAGGCCCTTTGTGGGGGGTTCCCTCAGGCATTTCTAATTACAGGAGTTATTTCTGCCCCGCAGATTATGTGGTTCTTGCACTTGGCATGAGGAATGAATCAAGTCATTATTAACTCGGCAAGTGTCAGCCCTGGGTCCGGAGGCCCCCATATGGAAACAGAGCAGTTAATACACGGGCGGATTAGGTGGCTCTCAGGCTACGCCACAATTAGAAACGCAGGACGTTTGAAATATTAACTGGGGCGTGTGGGGAAGCGACAGCGCCCGGCCTCCCTGCCAAGGAGATAGCAGCCCTGAGGAGGGTACGGAGTGTTATGTAAGGATTGGGCCGTGGGAAGTGGTGTTTGCAGAGAGCTCGCTGTGCGTCAGTGTTCTTGTGTGCGTGTCCCCCGCCTGATCTTCCCTGGGGCCCTGCAGACGGGACTGTCTCCCATTTGACAGAGGCGAGAACGAGCAGAAGCTCGGGGGGTGGGGGGAGGTGCAAATCAGGTCCCCAAGTCTGCACAGGGAGGAAGTGTGGATGGGAATCTGCACCCCGGTGGCCCCCACCCCCACCCCTGTACCCTTGCTCTTATCTGCCCACCTCCACGGAGAACTGAGATGCTACTAAAAAGAAGTGCTAAGAAAAACACGACGCTAGCAATTAATCCTAGTAGCTGCATTAACTGAGCACATACTACGTGCACACAGCTGTGTTACAACTGGCGTAGGTATACTGGCGTTTCATGCTTGGAGCATCGCAGAGAGCAGGGACTCACAGGCCCCCTTATATAGCTGAGGAACTGAGATATCCTGAGAATTGTAAAGGAGTTAAAAGACCCGGGATTAGGTCTGGCCTCAGGCCTGCCTGCTTCCCAAGTCCCCCCTGCTGCAAAGATGCCACTAGGCCTTTCCAACTCCAAGAGGCAGAGGCGGCGGGGGTGGGGGGAGCCCTTGGCTTCCTCCATCCATTCATTCACTCATCCTGGAGAAGCCTTCCTGAAACCCCATCAGGTGCTGGGCTTTGTGCTAGGCACGCAACACGCAGCCACTCACATAACTCTCCCTGCCTCCCCGTGGGGCAGGTACGACTTACTACTCTTCACAGTCTATGACCAAAACCGAATTTCGGGGAATAGCATCTCCCTCCTCTGCTCCAACTGGTCCAAAGGCGCAAAGCCAGTGACCGTCACAGAGAGAGAGGTCCGTGTCAAGCAGACCGCAAAGGCAGAGGCCTACAGATGGCAGAGGAAAGAGGGAACGTGCCGGAGGGACCAGCACCGACCCACACATGGGGGTCACTCAGAGGGAGGATGGCAACCGCGGAGACAGGTCACTGGGGAACCCAAAGCTACCGAAGGCGAAATATTAACCGCGGAAAATAACATCCGACAAGACCTCATGGCTCATGGACCTCACGTTCTAGGCTTCTGTGTGTTCGCGATTGTGTCTGGGGGTCGGAGGGGTTTTGGAGGGGGGGTCATTTTACTTTTTGGGAGAGGTCTTCTGGCCCCGCTTCACCGAGGTGCCTGTTTACAGCGTAGGGAACAGACAGGCACAGTCAAAACCAGATTCCTTGGGTTCAGTTCTATTTTCCACTTCCCTAATTACAACATTCCTTCCCTTTGGACACGGTTCAAGTTCTCCATTCCCTTGAGATGCAGTACTAACACCTGAACGTGGGAAGGAAGCAACCGATCGTGTGCTTCTAAGGATGGTAAGAGAGGAAAGCCAGCAAGGGGGGGGGGGGGGGCCCTCCCGGCCCAGGTGGGCAGCCCCCGTGGGCCCCAGCTCCCTGGAGCGAGGAAAGCCAGCAAGGGGGGGGGGCCCTCCCGGCCCAGGTGGGCAGCCCCCGTGGGCCCCAGCTCCCTGGAGCGGGGTGATGTGAGCACAGACCTCATCCACAGAGCTGGAAGGGGGGGGGGGGGGCAGGAGGGCTCTGAGAATGACCTATGTACCTCCAGTAGCAGGCACACAGCAGGTGCACACAAGACGTCCAACCAAGATGTGCCCATATCCAATGCACCACAGGCTCAAGTCATCTCCAATTACCTTGGCCCGTTTTCTCGAGTGGGGAAGAGAAAGACGCAGCAGACAGGGGAAGCGTGCCTAAGGCCTGGCCGGGCTAGTCCCCCGCAGCCCCGGTAAGCGCTGCGCACTGACACAGCCTTGTGTCAGGGATTTCGGGGGGTAACGTGCCCCCTTCCAGCTCTTACACCTCCTCAACATACGGGGGAGGAGCTAATTAAGAGCCGGGTCCCTGCGTGGGCGTGGTCAGTCGTCTGTACCGGCCGCAGAGTCTCTTTCCTCGCTGGAGACAGTGACGCGTTTGTAGTGTCCCTGTGGCGTCCGTTCCTAGTAACGGGTGGCTTTTTATTCTCCATCTTGAAGGAAAAAAAAAAAAAGGACTACCAACACGGCACCCAAGACTTCTGGTTTCTCCATCACAAATTCAGAGTTGAAGCCTTGCCCTTTTGACGTCCATACCCTGTTTCTAAAGGCCATGAGCCGTTTCCCCCAGGGCTGGGAAGTTGCCAGGATGTGTTTTCCTCTTGCTCCCAAACTACCCTCTTTTCTCCCTTGCACCAAAGGTTTAAAACTCACCGCGTCGAAGCAGGACTCACCACCTCTTTCTGGAAAGGACAAGAGAGTGAGTGTTGTTGCTTGTGGGGCTCATCTACTCTCTGGCGGCAACTCAACTCAAGCATTGTGGGGCAGCCCCAGATACCAGGGGAACCAACGGGTGTGGCTGTGTTCTGTGTTCATGTTGGAGGCCAAAATTGGAATGTCGTATGACTTTTACAAGTTATGAAAAATCATTCTTCTCTTGGTTATGGTCAGCCATTTAACAATGGGAAAAATATCCTAAACTCCCTGGCCAACCAAAAAACTCCGGTAGTAAGCCGGTGTGCTGATCCCTGCACTTGAAGGGAGTTAGGCATACCACCAGCCACAAATGTCCACGGGCAGACTGTGTGCGCCCTCTGGGCCTCTGATCATCACGGTGAAAACGGACGGTTGGACCAGGCCCCTGTGGCCCAGTGTGTCCCTCACCAGGCACCTGTAGCTACCTAAGTGTAAATGTAAGTTAGTTAAGATGAACAATTCAGTCCCTCAGGGGCCCTAGCCACATCTCAAGTGCACCCCCCATACAGTTGGGGGCTTCCATATTGAGTAGCACAAATCCATCATCGCAGAAAGTTCTACTGGACAGCTGTAGACTAGAATGATCTTGAAGGCCCCTTCCTGGTCCAAAAGTTGGTGCATCTCTGATTCTCTGCCGTGAAAGTATAGTGGGGGAAGGAGGGGGGGCAAAGACAATTGTGTGCTTCCTTCCACAGCATGGAGGAAGATGTTGGGAATTCTAGTGAGTTGAAGAGCATCTCCCTCAAATTTTTCTTCACCATGAGCTTCAGAATGGAACCTTACTCAGAAAGAGGGTCTTTGCATGTGTAATTAGTCACAGGTCTTGAAATGGAATCATCCCGGATTTAGGTTGAAGGACAGCCCCAAGGCAAGGAAGGCCAAAGATCACAGCGGCCACCAGAAACGGACAGAGGCATGGCTTAAATTTCCCTTAAAGCCTTCTGAGGGCGCGAGTCCCCAATACACCTTCATTTCAGACTTCATCTTCAGAAGTGGGAGACAATAAATTTCTCCTGTTGTTTTAAGCAGCCGTGTTTGTGGTAAACCAGTACAAGAGCCCTAGGAAACGAATCCAAGAGGTCAAGGGGTTTTGATGAAGAAGACGACCAAGCTAAGAGGAATTACGTAATCCCTGAAATAATTTGGGAGGTGACCAAAAAATCCAAGCAAGGATGTCAAAGAGCTCCAGAAAGAGCCTGGGACAGAGAACATAGCTTTACGTATGGAATCCCATCTGCCCAGCAGCCAGTGTGGCTGAAGAGTTGTCTCGGCAGCACAGAAAGGCCTGAGAAAGGCCAACGGGACAGACAGGGAACAGCCCGCTTCCCCAGAGGAAAACCTCCCCCGGCAGATGGCAGGGATTTGGTCCTGGCCACAGTGGGAAACCAGACAGGGAGGGAGCCCAAGACTTAAGCCACAGCAATTTGCATAAGACTCTTGGTCATCAGCGGGCAGCACGTGTCAAGGGGGGAAGGCTAGGGGGGATGTCATAAAGTCCTTATCTTTGGGGAATGCAGAGCAGGGATTAAAGGCAGAGTCTAGGGGACACATGGGAAGGTGACAGACACAAGCTCATTTTGCTGAGTTCGCTGTCCAAGTAAAGATGGCTGTCATAGAAGGCAGTCAAGGCTAAGAAGCAAAACTGGAAGATAGTCCCCTGTCCCACTCCTTGGCGTCTAAGGTGGCACGGAGAGGGTCCCTTGGCTTCCTGCTGGGAAAATCCTTAAACTAACACAGCTGCCCCAGCTTCAGAGATGTCGGAGCTGCCCCACCACCATCACTCCCCCACTGGGAGAGCCCCCTGTTGGGCTCACCAAGCTCACTGCCCAGGTCGTATCTGAGCCCACACTCAGACTTTCAGAGTCTGGGGACAGCCAGGTGGGGTGGCTTGAGCCCAGCCTCCCCAGGGGGAGGTGGCTCTTTGCTGGGGAACAAGGCACTTACTTCCAGCACTGCTTTTAGGAAGGTCAATGTGGACCTCGGTTCCAAAACCCGGAGACAGCAGCACCTGCTCTTGGAACCAGCCACGCCCCTTCTACGGAGGAGTCCCGTCAGGCTAATAACAGAAACAGAGCCGGGTGGGTGGCTATATGGCAGAAGACACAGGCTTGACCTTCAGAGATTCTTGCATCTGACTCTGCCTCGGTTGCCAGCTTTCACAATCTGTCCAGAGGATGCATTTCACCTATTTAAGCCTCTGCTTTTTCATCAGGAAAAGGGTGTCAATAATAGCACCTTGCTCGCAGCATTGTGATGAGGTTTACATTAAGCAACGTAAGTGATAGACGACGTCCGTGTGCAAAACACTCCACTCGAGCCTAAGGTAGGACCACCTGTTGCTATCAGCTACTTTTCCCAAACCAAAGATGTTCATCGAGGTGTTATTTCTGATTGGAGAAAAAAAAAAACTAGAAGCAAAATGTCTAAAGACAGAATTAATGATGATGTATATGTGTATATACACGTGTGTGTGTGTATGTGTGTGTGTGTGTGTGTGTGTGTGTGTGTGAAGAAAGGTTACCTAGCCTGTCAACCATCATTCTTGGAGACTATTTAATACTAGTTAATGACACAGGAAAAATTCCAAATAGAATATTACATGAGAAAAGCAAGAAGAAACTTCCTATGACCATCAAATCCTTTCCCTTCTCATTACACACAGAGAGAGAGAGAGACAGAGAGAGACAGACACAGAGACAGAGAGAGAGCCCTATAGGAAAACCAGGAAAGATTTACAGCAAAATGAATTACTATCCATACCAGGAGCAGGGATAACTTTTACTTTCTTCTTCATACTTTCAACTCTGCTTGCAAAATGTTTTACAATGTACCTAAATTACTTTGGTAATGAAAAGTAAAATATTAAGGGAAAATAAAATAACATTGATTTTACGGTCAGATGCTATTTCAAAATTTTTTTTTCAATGTTTTTATTTATTTTTGGGACAGAGAGAGACAGAGCATGAACGGGGGAGGGGCAGAGAGAGGGAGACACAGCATCGGAAACAGGCTCCAGGCTCTGAGCCATCAGCCCAGAGCCTGACGCGGGGCTCGAACTCACGGACCGCAAGATCGTGACCTGGCTGAAGTCGGCCGCTTAACCGACTGCGCCACCCAGGCGCCCCGGTCAGATGCTATTTCAAAAAGTGGCTTTCTGCTTTGGAATTCTCTAACTTTGGGCCGGTTCATGAGCTGAACCTCAGCTTCCTCATATATAAAAAAAAAAGGTGACAGGAATGTGTCTTAGCAGACTGTGTGAATTACACGAGATGGTTTAAGGCCAAGGTGTCCGTTTGTTACCTCCCCAAGGTCAGGAGATCTTTATGGGAACCTTCGGGCCACTTCTGGGGGGGGGATATCAACATGCTTAGTGGATCACTACAAATTCTGAGACAGAGAGCCTCATCCCTTGGCGACCATGGCCAGAGCGCTGTTTCTGGGACACAGGGCTCCCCCGGAGAAGTCCTGGAGTGCTGTTTGAAGGACTGGCTGATTACCATCCCACTCACGTAATCCTTGCTTATCAGAGCAACTCGGTTCAGAGTCCATTGGAAAGCCCAGATTGATTTCATCGATGAGTCATACCTGCTACCTGCATTGCACAGGCCAAGAGAAGTGACATTTGGGGGGATCGTTGAAAGGACACCAACAGAGAGAGACCCAGAGGCTGGGGTCTCTAGGTGGGAGGGTCGTTCAGTTCCCGACAAAACTAATAACGAATAACAAAACTAACATGCCCCAAACACATATGGATCTGGTTGCGACGCATCCGTTCCTATGAAGAGCCCAATGTATTTGTCGCTTTGGTTTTCTCCGTTTCCTCCAGCTTCGTCGAGATATATAGCTGACGTACAACATTGTGTACGTTTAAGGAGTACACAGTGGTGATGTGACACATCATCGCATTAGGTGACACTCCCATCACCTCACGGAAGAGTGAAGAACCCTGTATCATATGCGTGAAAGTTGCTAAGAGAGTAGATCTTGAATGTTCTCCCCACAAAAAAGAAATGGTAATTATGTGCGGTAATTACGTTTGTTTCTCCAGTGACTTTCCACATCAACTCATTTTATGAATGAGGAGACCAGGGCTTAGAAAACGCAACACGGCCAAAGACACAGAGCTAATAGGGGCCTCAGCTGCGATCCCAAATCTTGGAAGGCTAAGTCCAGAGCCTATGTCCAACCCACAACGCACAGATGCCCCTCCTGGAGGATTGGTCACCTCACTCGGCTGCCTAGGGCCACCCACACACCCCGAGGCAGGTGTCTCCTCCTCTGGGGTCAGGGAAGAAGAGGAAAAAGGATAGGTTTCCATGAGACTCTCCCTCACCCTGTCTGATGGGGGGGGGGCAGTTTGGAAATACTCCAATTCCCTTAGGTCCTTTTATTATTATAATTGCTCCTAAATGTTTTGATTGTGGTGTATTATGGATGTTATTGCAAATCAGCTTTCAGCCTTCTAAGACACTAACGCGAGCACGCAAGAACATTCTCTTGAGCGGAACATCCTTAATAAAAACAATACATCAGGCAGTGACTCTTATTAAAGGGGCATTTAATCCCCGATAGTAAGCCTCTCCTCAGACAGTGCCCTCTCACACAATGTCAGGAACCTGGCTTAGAAGTCAGTAAGAACTGGAGAGCGGGAGAGAGAGGGAGAAAGGAAGGGAGGGTTATTGTATCTCAGTTTGATAAAAACAAGGGGCTGCGTGTCTCTAGGATATTTACAAAGGTGTGCAGACCCTGGAAAGAGGCGCTGGGGTATGGTTTACAGAGCACTAGATTAGGAGCCGGAAGTCTTGGTTCTAAGATCAGAATTGCCAGTTACTGGTGGATGTCTTTGAACAGCCTCTTAGGCTCGGTGTTTCTGCGTTAGTAACCCAAAAGTGCTTCTGTCTCGCCTAGCTGGACTGACCACATCTCACTTCGTCCAGGACATCCCCAGGCTATACCCGTTGTCCTGGCTTGAGTATGAATTGCACCCCCTTACCTCTAGAAGTGACCCTGTTTGGGCGATAAATGATATATTCACCCCATACCCAACTTACAGCATTATGATAGCTAAAGACATAGGGTTTGCACACGTTTTGTAATAGTCAAAGCCCGATTAAAGATCCAAGGGAGAGAAGGCACTTCTCAGTTGCTCCGAACCCTACCTTTTAAAAATGGAGATTGTGGGCACCCAGGTGGCTCAGTCAGTTAAGCGTCCGACTTCGGCTTCGGCTCAGGTTATGTTCTCGTGATTTGTGAAGTCAAGCCCTGCATTGGGCTCTGTGCTGACAACTCAGAGCCTGGAGCCTGCTTCAAGTTCTGCGTCTTCCTCTCTCTCTGCCTCTCCCCCACTCACCTTCCGTCTCTCTCAAAAGTGAATAAACGTTAATTTTTTTTTAAATAAAAGTGGAGATTGAGAGAGTGTCTATCAGTGTGAGGGAAATACTCAGTATTATAAACTGAGTGTATTCAAAGTGATCAGTGCAGTGTGGTCATTATACATATGAACAAAAACATGTAACGGGAACACAACAAATGAAAACAAGTAAGTAGTTGTGGGTAAGGGTATGCTACCTTTTTTTTTTTAATGAGGTTAGCTTTTATTTTGAGGGAGGAAAAAACAACTTCAAACACACAGGAGAGATACACGCGAGTGGGTGATCTTCTCTAGAGGCGGGCACAGTGAGAAGCGATACTCGCCTTCTCTTTGTACCTCATGTCAGGAGGCGGCGGGAACGGCTGCCAGAGAGAAGGGAACCTTCCCTAACGAGGATTTCTTTCTCACTCAAAGCCAGTCAGGCTGCAACAATGCTCAGGTCACCTCTGGCCAGACTGCAAATGGGGAAGAGGAGTCTCAAGAGCGGTGGGACCCAGGTGACTACTTGGGCATCTAGGTTCTCCCTGCCATAACCTGGGCGGGACGTCTCAACTGCAACACAGCTTCAAGCATACTCCAAGCAGAGAATTCTAGGGTCAAAGAAGTTCATCTCAACACCGTATCGTAAAATGCTCAGCTTTTCTGTTCATTAAAAAAAAAAAAAAATTAGGAAGAGGGAATTCAGGACAAGAATGTTATTTTGGACAAAGCAAACAAATCCCATTTCCCTGATATGAAGTTAATCCACTGAAATAGACATTCACCGAGCCCTGATGTGGTCACGTAAGCCTCCAAACAATCCTCTGATGCAGGAGCTACTTCCTTCACACTCGGCGCAAGGGACAGTGACGCGTTGGAAGATAATTAACTTGCTAAGAGTCACAGAAAAAGGGAAGGTCTGAGTTTCGCCCAAGACATGTTGTTGGCCAGGGGCAGACTGGGGAGTTGAACCCGCGCCTGCCTGTCTGCCAGGCCTTCAGCTCTGCAAGCCGTGACTGGGCAGGAGCCACGGACGGCTTCTAGCCCCTGGATGCCCCGCATGGATCTCAAGCCTCTCTGTGAACTGCCTCAGGGAGCATCCAACTTCTCAAAGACATAGTCCCCTGGGGGAGTCTGTCCCCAGGCACGAGTGTGACTCCATGACCTCTTGGTTTTTTTTTAGCCAGACTTTCATCCGCTGGAAAGTACTGCCCTTGTCCTGGAAAGTCATTCGACTCCACTTTCTGGGTTCTGGTCCTGTGCTCACTCTGGAGGAGTTAAAATACCACCTCCTCACACACGTATGCAGCAAATGTTTATTAAGCAATTATTATGTGCCAGGCAGAACGCTACAGCTCAGGACGGAACAAGCAGTCCGAGACAGACCTGACTCTCACCAATCTAGTGAGTGGCCAACCCACCGAGGGGCCTCTGAGATGCTTTTTCTCTTACGAGGACTCAGTTTCTCCATCAGGAAAATAGAAGTGGTTGGGCCAAATGAATTCTAACCTCCTTTCTGGCACTGACGAGCTATAGTTTACTCAGAAAGATTCCCCCCAAATAACTCCCTAAGAAGAGGTTCAAGAGTGGCTCTGTATCCCCTCTCTTTCTCCTCCCCCAGAGAATTTCAGCCACGCCCATGCAAGCTTACAGTCCTCAGGTTTTTATGAGATTTCGACTTTCTCTTCTAAGGTGGGCAGACATCTGTTTTCAGCGCAGTTCACGATTCATAACCATATATTAAACAATTGCTCTTCTCTTAAACAACTCTGAAAACCTTAGGGGAAACACATGTTCCCGTTTCCACGGTATTCCCTTATTATTAAACAATCAATGGTGAGAGTGTAACTTTTCATTAACATCAGCTCTCCCCCTAAAATCAACCTGTCATCCCCCTGGGTTAAACCAGAACAGACCGGTAAAGTATGGTTTAAAAACGAACACCGGCTTGTCGTTCGTTAACTTAATTTTAGCACAATTTACGAGACTGTGATTTTTAAGTCATGTGTGGTATTCCCTTATTAGACCGAAATGGCCCTTTCTTGGCTTTACTTTTTAACAGATGCTAACTTGCATGAAGCAGGCTAGCATAAAATGTACCTGCATCGGAGAAATGTCCATCTATCAATGCGGATTCTCGTAAAAAATTGGAAGTGTTAGATAAATTGTTTCCATTAAGCTGAAAATACTCCTTCGGGTGTGAGCTTCTAATTCACGAGTTGCTGTAAACTGATTCAAATAATAACGAGGATTTTTTTTTTTCCTCCTGGCCTGATGATAATCTAGTGGAGAACACGCTGAATCCCTAAAGAAGATGTTATCTAATGATTTCTACATTTGTCCTGAAGTCCAAACAAAGCTGTGGTATTAAAATGTGGCTTTTGTAAGCGATCATTTTGTCCAGGCTGGCTTCCCCTCCCCTGTTTTGCAAAGAAAGTGTGGTCTTTGACTGACATCTCGGTAGATAGATAGTAATCAGAACCGCGGCCCGCGGGAGAAATTAAGACAGCAACCAAGCGCCGAGGAAAACTGAAATCGGAAGAATGCCGAGGTATTTCAAGAGTTTACATTTCTCTATTTGGGAGAGGCACCCAGCAGCACACAATACATCAGTGAGAAGGAAGCCTGATGAAAAACTGTTCATCACCAGAGCAGACAATAGACGCTGATATCTCTTTTCTTCATGATAATGTTCCTGGGATGCTGTCTCGGGTTAATTTAGGTTAATCATACAACCTCACACGAGGTAATCTCGCCGAGAACAACAGTCCTGAAGTCTCACGAAACGGGCCTCTTTAATTGCGATCCTCGAAGGGAAAGACGCGTGTGCACAACTCCGAAAGGACCGAGGCAGCCTGGCCTGGAAATAAAATGCCCACCTGCCCCCTTCAGTTGCTGCACCCCTCCAATTCAATCCCCTCTGAACGTGTTTCGTGAGTGTGTAATACGTGCCAGCGGCCGTGCTGTTCACTGGGAATGAAGGTTGCAGGGTTACATCGAGGAACATCTAGGAAGTGCCTGCTGCGCGGGGCACACGGACCCTGTCTGTCCCCAAGAAGCTAATGACAGCCCTGCACGTGACGAGGGGGATAGCAGGGGGCTGAGCAAAGGAACCCAGGCAAGATCCGCAAAACAAGGCTCCGCTTCCCCTTTGTCAATGTCCTTGTCAGCTAAACGGTCGAAAGAGGAAGCGGACGACTTGTCTTCCTCGAGGCATTTCAGGCTCTGTCTAAACTCTTTCAATGTTATTTTGTGGTCCAGGCTACAGTCCCTGAAACATCGCTGCAGCTGGTTCATGGAAAATGCAAACGAGTCACGTGTTCAGGATTAAAAGGCAACATTCTCTTCTGAGTCAGCAAAAAGGTGGCAATACATACATTTAAACTCGCGTTTTGATCACAATAGCAAAATACGCTCATTGAAAAAAAAAATTCACACAGCATAGGAGTAAATAAAGATTTAAGTAAAAATATCCCCTCTCCCCCCGGGGCCCCCTCTGCTTATAAACTTTCAATAGTTAAGGTCTATGCTCCTAGACTCTTGCTATGCCTATCTAAACTTGTATCCACTGAATTTTAAGTGCTTGGAAGTCAAACAACTGCATTCATTTCAAGTCAAGTGGAGCAGATGAGTCTTTCCTGCTTTCCTGCGCAGGCGGCTCAGTGTTTTGCATACGTTACTTTGTATCCGTCACTTACCACAGGGGTTGTTACACTTTGGTCAATAAAGCTTTATTGGAACATGGTCACATCCATCTGTTTACATGTGGTCTGTGGCTGGTTTTTTTTTTTTTTTTTGTGCCACCCGAGCAGAATTGAGTCGCAACAGATACAGCATGGCCTGGAAAGCCTAAGATATTTACGATCTAGCCTCTTCCAGGAAAAGTTTGTTGGCCCCGGACACAGTAGGGAACTTTGTGTGGGGGAAAAGGACCAGGTGGATATAAAACAAGCTGTTAACACAGATCCAATAATGAGTGACTCTAATTTTTTTTCTTTATCCATTACTATATTGCCTACGCTTTCAATAAGGATGCACATATTACATTTGTGGCTTAATTATAAAGGCAATTCTACACAAAAGTGAACAAAGCTGATGGACTATGACCAAGTAACCTCCTACAAATTGAGACAATTTATTCCTGGAATTTCCACTGCTTGCGTGCAAGCACAATATTCTAAAAGGGACTTCTGTTATTTTCTCTTTTTTTAACCTTTATTTATTTTGAAAGAGAGAGAGAGAGCAAGCAGCGGGAGGACAGAGAGAGAGGGAGACACAGAATCGGAAGCAGGCTCCAGGCTCTGAGCTGTCGGCACAGAGCCCAACGTGGGGCTTGAACCCACAGACGGTGAGATCATGACCTGAGCCGAAGTCAGAGCTTAACTGATTGAGCCACCCAGGCACCCCCAAAAAGGGGATTTTTTTTAAAGCATTTGCAAACACTTTATAAAAGGACATTTCTGCAAGAATACTTGCCTTCTTATTTTCTAAGAACATAGGTGTTTTTGGAGAAGGGTGGCCACTACTAGCTGATTACGGTATCTGTCTCTTCTACCTGGGCAGCTAGACTACCTTTCTCAGCTTCCTTTGGGTAAGCACTTGAGAAGTTGGAAGAATTCCACAATTCCTCTTCTAGACCTTCATCCATCGAACCTTCCCTGCTAGTGTCCCTGCAGGCGGCTGACGTGGAGATAACCTTTCGGTGACTTCGGAACCACATCATGCAGACGACAGAGCTACAAGGTAGAAAGAACCTGGGTCCCCAGATCAACGCTTGGAGGAGAGTCACCCAGGAGAGGTCCCTGTTATGTGCTACGTGCAAATCCATTTCGCATCAAGCTTCGGAGACGGGGGAGTTTATCTGTTACTCTTCCTGATGAGAGTTCACGGTGTTTACGGAGCTAGCTGCCGACAGATGGCTTTGGGATGGTGGGACCACACAGAAATCCCTTCTCTAGAAAATGTCATTCAATAGCCTCCCCTTAAAAATCAAAGTACTAGAGACCCCCGGCAGGCCTCTTTCTAACGGGCCATCACAATGAACAAGCAGTAACTACGACTCCCACCCAAGCCTTTGTCTGCCTCTGTTCTGAGTTCTCTACTCTCTAATTGTGCCCTTAGGGACCCCCTCAGTCTCTCTCCTGCCAGCATCAGATTCACCATAGTTCCTGGTCAAGCCTTTTCCTCTCTGCCACATGGTATTGGGTTCCATGTAACCTGAGATGGTATCTGGTAGCAATTTTTAACTTGATCAACCAGGATACTTTCTCACCTACTGACTCCTATATGTCTTGATGGAAGATAAAGCACCATTCTGCCATCAGCAAGGAAGCAATGTAGATAAATTCCATGCCATTTATAATTCATTCCTCCTTCATTAAGTATTCATACACTACTTATTGGCACGTCACCTAAGCGTTCTATGTAATAGAAAACAGAGCAGCCAGAAGAGAAACTGGGAGAGGCTGGTTCATCAGGAGACTAGGAGAGAGGAATCATGGATTTGCTGTATCCCTTACCCCAACCCGTTCGCCGGAAGGATTTCTGGACGGGTCACTCGCAAGTGAATCAGGTGGCTACCTTGAGGGTGAATCGAACAGCACTGGTGGAAAGATCACTGCTATTCTCATTCGTTATTGCAAACCCATAGTTTTTGAAGACCTGCTTTGGCGGGACCCGAGAGTAAAGCACAATTCCCTTCTTAAAGGCTGGATCTCTTAAGCGAATATATATGTGGACTGAACACAATGAATCCATACTGGAGGTGTTCAATAGCTACCTTCCTGTGGAAGGTTAATTTCAATAGCAACCATCACAACATTAGGTCATAATAATGTATCATAATTAGGATAGCCAAAATATACGGAGACTGTACAACAGGTCGCCTCCTAGACTGCGGAAAAGTGGATTGTCTCCTTGAATTTTCAGAACCCGGAGGTTTCATTTCCATTATGTGTGCCCATTTTATAGATGAAAACATTGAGGTTCTGAGAGATGATGCAATTGTTGCAGGCAAGCCAGTGAGTCAGTGAGAGGCTCACGCCTCTTTGGATCCAGAGCCCATGTCTGTGAGCCCTCAGTGCTCTGATTCCCTAAGAAGGATGGTGTCTCAACAGAGAAGATGTCGAGGCAGTGGGACATCAAGTGAAAGGATGGGCAAGCAGGGGGTCCCTGCAGAGTCAGAGGAAAGATAGAGTAAAAGAAGCCTACCAGCCACTGAAGACCGGCGGTGACCAGCTCATGGGTTTACCAAAATTGGCCTTGATGACTTGCCACAAAGGGCCCCCCAAACCAACCTGATTTGGTGGCATACAGACCAAATAGAGGTAGACAAGGTAAGCTAAGAATCCCGTGTATTCATTAAGTTTCAGTAATGTCAATGAATTATTCCTCCATACTTCTAAAACAATTATTCAGCACCTCCCTCCTAATGGAAAGTACTCGAATTAAAAAATCATGCAGATACAACATCTACTTCTCCATGAACGGATCCTCTGGGTTTGGGTAATTCCAACATGGCGGGCCATCTTCCCCGTCAGTCCCATCTGTGAAAACTCAGCTCTGGAAAACATGGGTCCACCCTTCCCTCGCAACACTGATCTGGTCGAACTGCCAGTACGTTATTCTCTGTAGTTTTCCGCACCTACGATTCCTCTTAAAAGCCAAGTCACCGACATTTCTTGGATGAAAATGTACGCTCCAAGTGGAACCATGGTGTGCCCCAAGCTAAGTTCAGAACAAAGCCTACTATACATTAAGGGCTGAAGAGAGCCTCTCTTTGGGGTTAAAAAAAAAAATGGCACTTAATTTAAAAACCCTGCTCTTTGCTTCATTATGTGTCGTGAACTGTTCCGCGATACGGATAGAAAATGAACTAAATCATGGCCCGTGCCATGAGTATCTCCAAACCCAGCAGACCAGTATACACAGAGTGACTTCTACATTGTATTACTTTGGGAGGTGGGAAACACGTCACTAGAAGACATGACCTACGTTTGACTTCCCCTGTACAACCCAACACCCTTCAAGACGCCATCTTTCAAATTGCCAGAAATACCTTCTTTTCATCTTCACGAGGTTATTCCCACCTGTTGTAAACAAGATGCCCCTGATAGATTTACATTGCAAAACTGAAGTCCAATCAAGCAGGTGGAGAGGGCTCCTGTTGGCCATGTGAATATCTTAATTTTAACAACAGAAACAAAGTCATACGGGTGTTCCTCTGGCAAAGGAGACACATTGTACAGGGAAAGCAGACAGTTAAATTCCCTCCCAGGTCCCGATCGTCTGCAGTTTGCTTACCCATCACGCCGACATGGCACACAGCTGTGCCCACGCCACACAAAGGCTGTGTGCTGACATGCATCCCGGAGTTGGTCCCGTGTGAACACGGCACCACGGGATTTATGGAGAATGATACAATCATTCAACTCAGCCCCATTCGCTACCATCATGGCCCCTATTTAAAGCCTCTCTGGAAAAGGCCATTTATCTCCAGGGACAAATTGTCAGAGCGGTGTTTTATTGATAGAAATACACCCACTCTGTTTTGACAGCAACCCAGCCAGAGATAAACATGTCTCCTTCTCAATAAGTCCAAGGACTTAGGGCCTGAGGGGCTTGCACATTCCAGAAGAATCCCCTTACATATAGGAAATGCTTGCCGGAGGACCCCATTGGATTCATGAATACGCACTGATGATTCCAGAACTCTCAGTTTCTAACCGTGCTCAGGGCTTGGGAGAAGGTGATTGGCTAGTAAGTCAAATCGACTAGAGAAAGCTGTTCTTTACAACCTTAAGCTAAGTAACAGATGACAGAAGTCCCCTTTGCTGAGCAAGGACCTTCTGCAACATGAGCTTAGAATATGCCTACCCTGTTTTTCACACCCTGGCAGCCAGCATCCAGAAACAGCTCTTCACAAGGAAATAACTCAGGTTCTACCTCTCAGTGAGATGGCCTATTCCTGGAGCCTCCTCTTTCCGGGACATTTGCTAAAAATTAAACTTTGAATATGGAATGATTGTATTTATATGCAAATGCGTGTGGGTCTTTTGCAGCACAGAAGAAAAAAATATATTGTTTATTTCTTCCCACAAAGCCTTTTTTTAAGGAATACGCGCGCGCGCACACACACACACACACACACACGCCTAGGTGATTCTTCTGTGTGGGCTTATAAGAAATTTGGGTGAAACGTGACCTTGCAGGGAGTTATCAAAGACTGATAACTATAGTGGCCGTCGCAGTTGGAAAGAAAACCCACTTGGCACCAAAATACACTTTGTTGATTAGGACGAGGTTGACAGGGGCCATGCTCTTCGAGAAAAGAGCTCTCCCTGAAACAATTTCCAAATTAGCTCTGCAGGAATTTTCTGTCCAACAGGTATCACCTGCGGTTTGCTCCCCAGTTTAACACGCTTCGCTCCCAGCTCTACGGACGGCGTACAGGGGAGCACCCCAAAGCCAGGCACCTCTTCAGAATCGAGTAGCACTCGGACTTTTTTTTTTTTTTTTTAAGCGCGATCCCATTCGGACAATGATACTACACGGAATGAAACGACTAATAATAATACTCAAAATGTCAAGTGTAATACTGAAACATGTCAGTATTTTCTCATCCGACCCTGTCAGCAGCAAATCCAATCTGAAATATGCTGACAATAGGGGAGCTATGAAAACCAATATACTTGATGAGCCAGCCGTCCAATAAATTATATATGTGTACATATACATTTGTACGTACTGCACCCAGAAGGAGGAGACATGGGCAGTGGGGCTTCAGGATGGCTCGACACATTACAGCATCCATTAGTTTATGCTCGACATTCTATCCTCCTCAAATGAGGATTAAACTTAATACGGAGTGACTGGACAGGCACCCCAGAGTGATCAAGGCACCCCAAGGAGGTCATGGTATCTTTCATCAGGGCCTGAAATGCCACGGCAACTGGAAATCAGGACAAGCAGTACCCACAGCTACCTCCCACTGAACCGAAACAAGAGTGGCTTGAGTATACCGTAGAAGCCATACAATTTCATTATTCTGGAAGGTTTCTTGCAATATAGTTCATAGTTGTTGTTTTTTTTTTTTTTTAAACCCACCATTCTCATTTTTCCTCTGCTCATTAGAGAAATATTTTTTCTTAAATATAAACGATCAAAGGGAATAAAATAAAAATGGCCCATGATCCCATCACCCAAAGACTATCACTAAGATTCTGGTGTATATAATTGGGCGTGCAGAAGGGTCTTTAGCATGTGAGTACTCAGCTAAACAGCAGAGGGACAGGGTGCATGATTCGGATCTTACTTCTTTCCCTACACCCTCTCGATTAGCTTCAGATCAGGCGGACCTGGGAACCCGAGGGCCCGACTTTCCCTTCCTCTTCCGTGCTCTTACTGTCTTGTCTGCTGCAGTGGTCCTACCAGTGCATTATGTTCTCTGAGAACACACGTGTTTCCCTGGGCATCTTTGGGAAGAACAAGACAAACGACTTTGCTCTGTGTTTCCAACAGGAGACTGCTTTGCCAACGGCAGAAACCACTTTGCCCTCAGAAGAGAGTTTCTTTGTTTCACGAGAAAGCATGCTTTTATATATTTTTGCGTACGTAGCAACGGAGGAAAACAGATACAACTTACAACAAGGTGAAAAGGCAGATTCCGAAATAGATGCCAGTTTGACTCAAGGACATTAACCAAAGTTAATGTTAACTCAAGTATTAACCATGGCCAGCTCAAGGCAGTGGAGGAGGTGAAATTGCACGCTCTTCTTTGTATGCTTCTGTATTTTCCAAAACTTCTCCAGGAAGCAGGAATTGCATTTTTAGATAAAAATGGGGGTGTTAATAGTAAAAATGATAGCTGTGTTGATATTCCTAGGTTATCTGTCATTATGCTATTTTTTAGTATCTTGGTTAAAAAGTCCCGTGGGAGCGCCTGGGTGGCTCAGTCGGTTACGTGTCCCACTTTGGCTCAGGTCACGATGTCACGGCTTGTGGGTTCGAGCCCCGCTCAGAGCCTGGAGCCTGCTTGGGATTCTGTGTCTCCCTCTCTCTCTGCCCTTCCCCCACTCGTACTCTGTCTCCCTCTCAAAAAAAAAATAATAATGTTAAAAAAAAATTTAAGTACCGTGAAGGATAATGTGTGACCTTGTGCATTAGGCAGAGGTCAAAGAAGAGAGGTTAGTCCTCTCCTTGGTCAGGCGTTGTCTTGGGTTAGAGTCACCGAGAAACGTTTCTCCCCAGGGAAGTCTCAGTACGTGGAGATTTTGCGGAAATATTAAACAAGCTGCAGGAAAATGCAGGAAAAGATGCCTTTTTTTTTTAACTTAAACATATATGTCGCTTCTTTTTCCTTTCTTAGCTTTACGGGGACAACATGAATTACGGAGCATTGGAAACAGCAGTTAGCACGTGTCGAGCTAAGTGCTTTACGTGCATCATCTTAATTCTTCCCATTTACCCCCTACGGTAGGTATTATCCTTCATTCAAATGTTTAGGACTGGAGACTCAGATCTGTCCAGCAGAGGCAGAGGCAAGGCTCACATATCGTTCTGGGAGGTTTAAGCGCGCACTCTCTGAACCACGATGGAGTACACGTGTGATGAGAACAAAGGAAGAAGAATACAAGATATCCCAATACCAGTTTACCAGCTACTCTTCTAGTCTTTCTTCCCACCTACTGTGGACCTCGTGTTGTTGCACTGGTAGGACCTCTGCAGCAGACAAGACAGTAAGAGCACTGTGCTCCGGGGGCTTGTGTTTTCAGGGAGAGGCTTATCATGGATCCCAAACTACTTCTGCACTGTCTTGTGTTCGGCTGTCTGCTCCTGCATCACGGCCACCTTCTTCTCCTACGGAAGCTTCCAAACATATTTGAATCTCGAGAAGGAAAAGACCCTTCCCGTCACTTTTCATTTCAATGAATTCTTCCTCATTCTCCCTCTTTCAAACAGTATTACAAAGCAGATCCTCCTACAGCTGTCTTTGGGCACTGGATGGATTATATCCTTAAAACCACAGAAGCGTATTTGCTGGATCAAAGGGTGTGGGCATTTAAAATCTGTTTTCTGGGGGCGCCTGGGTGGCTCGGTCGGTTGAGCGTCTGACTCCGGCTCAGGTTATGATCTCACGGTTCGTGAGTTCGAGCCCCGTGTCGGGCTCTGGGCTGACAGCTCGGGGCCTGGAGCCAGGTTCGGAATCTGTGTCTCCCTCTCTCTCTGCAACTCCCCTGCTCACACTCTGTCTCTCTCTCAAAAATAAATACTGATTTTTCAAAAAAATTTTTTTTAATATGCATAAAAAAATCAATTAAATAAAATGTGTTTTCTGGGGGCACCCAGGTGGCTCAGTCGGTTGAGCGTCTGACTCCAGCTCAGGTCATGATCTCACAGTTCATGAGTTCAAGCCCTGCGTCGGGCTCTGGGCTGACAGCTCAGAGCCTGGAGCCCGGTTCGGAATCTATGTCTCCCTCTCTCTCTGCCCCTTCCCCACTCGTGCTCTCTCTCTCTCAAAAATAAATAAACACTAAAAAAATTAAAATGTGCTTTCTGCCACGCTAGCCTCCAAAAAGACTATGTTTTTATCCATTTTAATATGGATTTCTATTTATGATTGCCTAATAGATCTATATATATGATGGCTATTATCACTTAGATTTTCAAAACTATAGCAAATAGTTTCTTAGTTTATCATTCGTATTTTAAATTTTGTATGTTTTGGTTTTTTTTTTTTTTTTTGCAATGCAAGTTGTACAGTGTTTGGGAACCGACCTTATCAGTCTAGACCCTCACTTTTCCTAGCATTAGACAGTATGCTTACAAAGATCGTTCATCAGGATTAAAAACAGCTCATGTATGTTTTTCGTACAAAAGCTCTCTAGAAACTTAGAAAAAAGGGAGAAGCAATTGTCCTGATGTTATATATTAAATAATCTATCTTGAATCCCCTGATTTGAAAGGCTGGCTTCCTAATATACTAAACTCTCACACATAAAGTGTCCAACGCCAGAACTCTTTCCTCTGTTCCATTATGCTATTTGCCCATTCCTGCAACATGATCATATTTTAGGGGATACGTTTTTATGTCCGACAGAGGAGGCCACTAAGCCTCCCCTTTCCTGTCACTTAGTTTTATTTGTCATCTCTTGGCTCTTCTGCACTCTGCTTCTTCCCAATGATCTTTGGAGTTTACCTGTCATGAAAACTATCATTTAGGATCTTGATTGAAATTTCCCTCAACGGAGAGCTGAATTTGGCACGGGGTTGATGTGTTGGAAATACTTCTCCAAGTTTTATTTTTAAACTTTAAAAAAAAAAACGTAATAAATTTTCTTTCATATTCCTTGTTAACATTATCCCAAGGTATCCCAACATTTTCTTTTCTTTTTTTTTTTTTTTTGGTGAGTGCCCCTCCCCCAAAAACGTTTTCCATTTTTTATTGCTAATGTTCAGACGATTGGTTTTCAAACACCTAAGAACATTTTTTTCTTCCTTTTTCTTTCTTCCTCTTTCTTCAGCTCTCCAAAGCTGGTGTCGTCAAGATCTCCTTAGACTCCTATTTACTTAACACACTTAGAAGCACACAGTAGAAAGAGTATGAAATAAGGTGCCGAAAACACCGGTGGTGATATATATTTGTGAACTTTAAGAACCTCCAGTTATTTATCTACTAAGTAGGCATCATCATACCAATGAGTTGAGTGGCCCTTATAAAAATCAGAGTTGATATACATCCTGTTTTTCTATTTTTAGATGTCATTAATCCACTCTCAGAGGGTACATAGCTATAGAAGATATCTGATAGACCACTCTGATGGTACTTTCATAGGGGTGGCATATTTACTTAGGGTGCGTAAGTTGCTGTAACAAACAACCCCTAAATTTCAGTGGCTTAACACGACCAAGATTTGTTTCTTGCTCACAGGCCAGTTCCAAGTGGGTGTTTCTGGTCAGCTGTGTCCCTTGGACAGCACAGGGACCTAAGCTCCTTCCCTCTCATGCCGCCATGCTAGTCCGGGTCCTTGGAAGCATGTCACTTCAGCCGGTAGATGGGACAGAAAGGTCATGGAGGAATTCATGGGAAGTTTTCATGGGCCATGCCAGAAAGGGTCTTTATCACCTCCCGTTTCTTCCATTGGCCTGAACGTGGTCATATGGCACATTTAGCTGCAAAGGATGCTGGGCAATGGAGTCCACCAGGTACCCAGGAAGACGACGACTGGGGTTTGTTTAGCGTATTGTGGTCTCTACCGTAAGCACTGTTTGGGGAAAGGACGGAGAACACTTGTGTCCACATGGTTAGCCTGAAAACAGTCCAGGAACGAGGAGAGGGACCTACGTAAGCAAGTCCCTTCCTCCTCTGTCCTGTGGTCTGCCTTCCTGCACCCCTGGGATTGGGTGACCTGAGTCCTTTTTGCAAAACGAGACCTAATGTGTTTTCGGTAGGGGAGGCGGGGGTGGGGAGAGGGTAGAGGCCGTTTCTGGCTGTGTAATAAGAGGTGGCGAGTCTCAAGGGCTGAAGCCCAGTTTCAAGACTCAGCTCCAACCACGCCTTACATGAGACCTCAGGCCTCCCTGAGCTGCGCCTGAAATGGAAGCCCTACCTTCTGCACAACGAGATGGCACCCGGACCTCGGCACTCACCCGCCCCCACCCCCTGCCCCCACCAGTCCAGGTCGATCAGCGACTCCTCCCCACACGAACCCTCTGGCTCATCTCCGTTTGGGAAAAAACGGTAACAATAGTAACAAGAGCCAACACTTACCGACCCCTTGCTCTACGTCAGGCACTGTGCAAAAATACTCTGCACATAGTTTCTTTTCCTTCTGGCGTCTCTACGAGGCAGGACATTTTATTATTTCCCTATTCAGGCGAGGAAACTGAGACCCACCCTAACGGGGTGAGTAACGCACTCAAAGTCGCCAAGTGGCAGAGACGATGCAAGGAACAGCAGTGGTCGGATTCCAGAGCCCCCAGTCTGAACCACTGTACTACGAGCTTAGAAATCCTCCCCACCACTCTGAGTTTAAAGCCTGAAATTCTTGCCCAGTTAGCAATTTCCCCCCTCTAGCAAGTCACCTCTTGTCAAGAGTGCACGCACACGCAGCACAGCTCACTGATCTTCGACAAGGGCACCAAATACATGAACACACAAGGGGAAGAGGACGGGGTATTCAGTAAACGGTGCTCACAAAACTGGGTATTCCACAGGCTTCAAAAATCAAACTGGGCCCTTGCAGCATATACAAAAACCAACTCAGAAGGTATTAGAGGCTCAAACCTAAGACCCCAAACTAAAAACGGCACACGCAGGTACACACACACACATTGGCACGCCCGCCTGTGCATTCACACACCCAGCACAGAGCACGTTTTGTCCATTCTGGACACGCTACCAATTCATTCTTGTGGTCGGTCGTGCTTACTTGCCTTTGGACCTGTAACAGACGTTGACTGAGCACCAGGCACAGCCAGGCACTGACGTGGGTACCAGGGACACTATTTCAGGTACTTGCCTCTGTTAAATTTCTCTTCTTATGGGGAAGACAGATACTAAGCACAGAACACAGGAACACGCATTTTGGGGTATTGCTTAGCGCTATGAGGGTACATAAATCAGGGTCAGGGTTTGGAGAGTGGTGGTGGATAGGGCTGTGTCCATCAGGGGGCTCAGGGAAGGCCCACCCCAGGGAATGAGTACTGTCGTCGATGGGCATCTTCGGCACAGCCCCCTAAGGCTCGAGAAGAAAACCATCTGAGCCAGAAGAAATGGCCAACACAAAGGCCCCAAGCGGGAACAAGCCAGTTTAAGGAACAGAGGGGAGGTCCTTGTGGCCGGAAAGCAAAGAGCAAGGCAGAAGGTGCCAGAGATGGGCTCGGAGAAGCAGCCAGGGCTGCATCCCACAAGGCCCTGGGCCGTGGCAAGGAGCTGAGCTTGAATCTCCAGGCGGTGGAAGGTGCTGGATGGTTTTAAGCAAGGTAGTGATAGGATCTGATTTACATTTTAATAAGATCACTCTTGCCGCTCTTGTTAAATGCCAACTTATCTTGACACACGGAAAGCCTTCCTTCCAGCCCTGTTTTAAGACAGCGGGAGCAGATACCATTAACATCCAATGACAATTTGATTTGAAAACCCCACGTCTTATATGAATTATGGCAAACTTGCGTGGCAGATAACATCAACATTACCCAGCTGCCACACCAAATATCCTCACTGGGTCCTGTGCGTTATGGAAACCGGAACTGAGCATATCGTCAGGCTCCGATGAGGACTGAGTTTGGCACACATTCTCTTTGTCAAGTCCAACCCTTCCTGGACCTTTCATAAGTCAGGATAGGTGGGCACGTTTGACGTCCAGGTTGGCATCGGGTATGCCAATACGTGATTTTTTCAAAATCCGTGGGCCTCTCTTTTGGAAAATTTCTTGCATTTTTCCTAAACTCCATTAACATATTTTTTTTGTCTCTTGACGTAGTGGATCCCACTGCGAACTTGAAAACGTGGCTGGATTTCTAAATTAGTCGCTTCTGCAGGTGTGCTATTCTATTACGCATCATCCCACCCTAAAACAAATGCAAACTGACACTGCTTCTGTAAGAAGAGTGTTAGGAGACAAAACCCTGGAAAGCGCTGAGGCTTGCAAAAAAAGGCTAAGGACGATAAAAAGGGCTTTTCGAGCTATGTTTGGAGCAAGAAGGAAAAGGAAGGATTGGGAGAAGATGATGCAATTCGAACAGATGACAGTAAGAAAGCAGAAGTTCTGTGCTTTTATCTGCCTCCACCTTCTCCCCCGAGGAGCAGTCTCTAAAGCTGGAAACGATCACATACACGTGGCTGAGGACGAATTAATAAGCATGAATCGGGTACAGGGGCACAAGGGTAGTGCATCCACCAGGGGTAGTGACTCAGGTGACTTCGGGCACCAGGCGGGCGGGTTACAAGCGTGAGGTGTGCGGGTGCAGCTGGTGGGGGCAGAGGGAGTCTGAGTGACAGGGTCCAGCGGGCAGTGACCCAGCAGGCCGAGCGGCGCAGCCCCACCCTGAAATCTTCCAGATAAGCCAGACCCTGAGTGATTTTATACTTGAGTTGCCCAGGTTTTGCAAACGCTGACAGGAAATGCAGAATTTGTTCAAAACACCATGCAGACCTCCAAAAAAACACCTGCATCCACGGGGTGGCCTCGGCCCAAGGCCGCCATTTTGGAAATCTGTGCTAAGTCAGTGCGGGCTACCTGGAAGATGGCTTCACTGCTTACTACAAGAGCTGGTGGTCAGCAACAGGGCCATGAAGGGTTGCAGGAAATGTCCAGAGTTTCCAAAAGGGTTAAGGTGCATTCCCCAAAGCAGACGAGCCCTGGAGCCTGATTTCCGGCAAATTCAAGAACGGGGTACTAACGACAGTGAGCACGGCAAGAAAGACAGGTGTGGGCCTTACTGCCAGGATGGCTTGGGTAAGATCAGGGGCGCCCAAGAAGACCTACCGGACCAGGAGTTCGAGCAAATCGCGTAGAAATGGCTTAAAGCTACAGCCGAGGAGAGATGTGGCAGACTTTCTAGTGATTGTAGCTACATGTGTAGCTGGATAACCATTCAAATCCCAAAGATGCTGATTAATGGATCAACAGCCAGCAGGGAGAAAGCCTTCAGCGACTGCTAACATCTTAAAGATTTTCATCAACTTCCTTCATTTCAAGTTCTTCTGGATGAAAAACAGACGGATGGCAGAATTTTTTTTTTTTTAAGCTGACTGCTACGGGTTTACATTTCCACTATCACAAGCTGCATGGCCTTGGCCAACTCCCTTCCTATCTGTGATGCTCGATTTACTTTCTGGCAAAGTGGGAGCTATAGAAGGTTCTATCTCCAACAGGGGCCGCGAAGCCTAAGTGCAGAGATACAGTGAAGGGCTTGACATGGTACCTTCTCATGGATGTAATGTCCCACATGTGCTGGCATCTCCCACCAGCCTTGGGAAGATAACTGAGGGGTTCAGGGCGATGGGCTGTGACATCTGTAGGAATCAAGAGTGACTCTTAGGCATCAGTAATGCCCGTCAATGCCAACCCACTCACAGTGGTTCTCATCGGGCTTCATCGCTTAAGGCTGGCTTGGGCTCTGTTTCGAAAAGAACAATGAAAAACGGCCAAGCGATCTCGGAGAGGGGTTCTGGGACGCAAGAAATTTTAAGAAAGACATGAAACCCTGAACGAGAGCTGGCTTCCCACGCTAACGCAGAGACCCTGGCGGCAAAGGGCAGCCTGTGCTGGGATACGGCCCTCCCGGCTGGTTGTCAGCAAAGACATTTTGAGAGCACGTGCTCATCTCCGTCGTTGTGCGGATAAATGACGTGGGCGGCGACAGGCAGCAAAATCCTGAAGAAGACGGCATGCGTTCTGGTTCACCAGAGTCTCGGGTGACCACCTAACGTGGCACCTTTCACGCCATGGGGACGAATTACCTCGTTAGAGGGACACAGGGGATTTCAAATCCGCTTCAAGGCAACCGAGGCGATGGTTGGGGAGTCAGATTTCCAGAAGGGAACAGAGTCTCAGAGCTCGAGGCCTGGCGGATACCGTCCGGGCCACGGTCTGTCTGTTCTCACCGCAAGCAGGCTGTTCCCTTAAGCTGCAGCTGGAACGATCTTTTCAGTATACGTATAGGGTTCTGTTGGTGGCCTCTAAGGACGCCAGCCTCCCAGACCCTCTTTCCCTGGTCCTTCCTTCCAGTTTCTACTCCATTGCTTCCGGAGGCCTCTCTCACCTCCCTGATTAGATCCAGTACCCCTGTCAGAGCCTCTGGTTGCCTGGATCATAATATCACCTCTAGATGCATCATAATATCACCTCTAGATCGGTCTAGCCCTCCAGGTGGGAGGCTCCAGGCAGGCAGGCACCCAGCTGTGTTCCTCCCATTACAAAGGGAGGTGACGCCTACTGGGGGCTTACTGGGTTGAGTGTTACCCAGGCACGAGGAATCGCGCTCACTGCTTGCGGGGACCCTCTGAATTAGGCTCTGTTACTATTCCCATTTTATGGAAAAATCAAGTCAAAGCAGAGGCTTGGTTCCATCAAGGAAGTTGCCCGAAGCCACAAAGCTTAGTAAACGACATCTGCACCCAGAGGATTCCGGAGCTTGAACTCTTTACTTGTAGGCCAGTTGTTTCCAGAACGGGGTCCCTGGACCACCACCAGGAGCATCGCCTGGGCCTCGCTAACATGCAGACTTGGGGCCCCACCCCACACCCACCAGGTCAGAAACTCTGGGCTGAGGCCCGTGGAGCCGGATCCTACCAACTTTTCCAGGGGGTTCTGCTGCAGCCTCGGGCTCGGAAACCATGCCCCAAAGCCATATTTCCATCTTATTAAAGGTCCACGTTCTAGGCACGTCATAACATGTTTAAATAGGAAAGGGAGGAAGGCAGAGAAGGGAGCAAAGAAAGCAAACCTCTTCCAAAAGAATATTCCAAAGCAAGACGATGATGCTGGTGGCTGGTGGGGGGAGGGGGGTTCTGCCGAGGCTTGACCATACTTTAATCTCCAAATTGCAAAAACATTAACATTATTGATTGATCAGACATCAATCCAACAGAAATTTAATTAAATTAGAATGTGTCACCGAGCAGACCTGGCTGCATCAGGCATAAATCTCAGGTAATAAGTTGACAAAAAGACAGCCCCCGCTGATGCCCGGCCTGGCTGAAGCCATCGGCCGCCATCGTCCCTTCCCCGGGCTTGCAGGGGGGCCCCGCGCACTGTCACATGGATGGGACAGGTGAGACGGAGTGAGCTCCTGATTTATGGCACGCACGGAGTCCCCGGCAGCGTGGCGTCCAAGGAGTGCCTTCTCCCGCGTGATTTACCGCTGCCCTGGGCCAGCCTGCCAGCGCCGGGGGGATGCCCCTGCCCGAGTCCAGCCCTCGGCAAAAAGTGCTGACCACGGTTGCATCTCCTGGGTGAGAGGATTAGCACTCGGGGTGTCCTCACAGCAAATGTGTCCTCTGGAGGAAGCCAAGTCCTGGGAGGGAGGGCAGAGCCCTGCTCTTGTTTGGTCTGTCTGCCCTCACCTCGAGAATGTATTTTGGTGGCAGTGAGCAGTTGCACCTGCTGTCCCAGAAACAGGGCTGGAGCGGCCCCAGAGCGCTCCGGCCTCAAGGCACACGTATCCTCAATTTGCCCAGCTCTGGCTCGCCCCGGACAGGCCAGGGGCGTTGGCACCGGGGACAGGGCAGAGCACGCTGGGAGGCCCCCGTGCCTGGGGAGGTCCCAACGCTTTGGGGGAAGGGGAAGGGGGTGGCTGAGGACAGGATAGTCCAGGGGGCAGAAAAGAAACCAGAGAAGTGAGTGCTCCAGGGAGCGTTATAAATCACGCGGGCTATTCTTGTCCTGGGTCAGTAAGGCTACAAGGAGGAAACCCTTCTAATGGAGATCTCTTGTACTTAATCCTCCTGTTTTCTCTGATTGCCTTCAATCGCAGGCAGGCAGGCTCGAACCGCCTTTTTCATAGCCATCTTTCAGCTACGAAAGCATGCCGCCGTAGGGACAAGCAGATGTTCGGGAGAAGCTACAGGCTGCCCTCATGCTAGGAGGCATTTATTCCTTAACCCCATTCATGGTGTGTCCCAGGCACCCAGGCCTTGCTCTAAAGCAGAAGTCAGGAAGCTACAGCCCCGCAGGCCCACGCCGGCCCGACACTTGTTTTTGTAAATAAAGTTTTATCGGAACCTAGCCATGCTTGCCCGACGGCCTATTGTCCATGGCTGTTTTCGCGTCACAAGCTTCTCTGTGGTCGCAGGGAACGTGCGGGCCGCAAAGCTGAAAACGTTGAACAACCGTACCTTTGCGGAAAAAGTGCGCTGACCCGGAGGCTCAAGAAACGGAGACCGGCTAAGAACGGGGCACGCAGAACGCAGAACGTAAATCGGGATTTAGACAGATCAGGGCCTGAAGACGGCTTCTCCCATCTAGTAGCTGTGTGGCCTTAGGTGAGTCCAATGACCTCTCTTAGCTTCAATTTCCTCCCCTCTAAAGGGGGATAACCAAATTGTCTACTCTCCTGAACAATATGAGGGTACAATATGCTACGACATGAAAAAAATGGTCACGGCAGAGGCAGGCACTTTTACACACGGGGCTTCATTCAAGCTCACAAGTCCCCCCCCCCCCCCGTAATAGGTACTCGTGTTACTCCCATTATACAGACACCCGTTAGCTGAGATTCAAAGAGTTAATAACATAAATATGCCATCTCAACCTTACTCAGAAATGCAGAGTCAGCTTCTTCTCTTCCCCATCCCCCACCCCCGCCCGTGTATTTGTAAGGAAAGACATTTCATCACACGACCGACCAGCACTGGCATTTTTCCGGGACGTGCTTACTGCTGGAACGTGAAGGATGTCCCAATAGATCATGTGAGCGAGGGAGATAGGAACACTGGTTCTGAGGAAGTAGGAACTTCCTTCAAATGTCCCTTTCCTTTGTCCTCTGAACCCCAACACTCGGCCCGGTTGGATCCTTGCCAACAGGGACGCCCATCCGCCTTTTCCTGGCAGAGCTGGTCAGTGGGTGCAGGGCAAGGCACGGTGCAGGGCCCCAGCGGGGGGCATGGCCACAAGGGTGTCTCGCCTCCCAGGGGCTAGAGAAAGTGTTAGGGAAGCACAGGACCAGAGGGGTGACATCCAGTCCCACAGTGAGCTCCCTTCCAGAAAGCAGGGTCCTGTCTTCCCACACGAGGCAACTACCATCACCGATGGCAACAACAGCCAACATTTGTTAATTTGCTCTTGCCAGGTGCTGTGTCAAGCCCAACTGAATTAATTCTCACGACAACCCAGGGGTGTAGGTTTTATTATTCTCTCCGTTTTCTACTAAGCAAATGGAGATTAAACGACTCCCCGTATTATAGGAAGGGGATCTGCGATCCCATTGTCCAACATGGCGCTTGAAGTGGATGGATAGATGACCCAGAGCTATGTGACTCCAGAACTCGTGCTCTCTACCACTATGCACCCCTGTTTCTTATTCACCTTTGTATTCTGAGAACCCAACGCAGTGAGAGGCACTCTGGTTATTTGATTTACTGCGAAGGACAGAAGACCGGAATCACCAACACCGAGGTTTCTTTCAGGTCTGTTACCAGCTGGGCAAGACACATTATGGAGATAATGGTTATCTACCTCCTGTGGGGGCCACGAAGAATAGAGACGGGAGGGTGGATGGGTGGGTGGACGGATGGATAAAATGTGTCACTTAACGCTTGGAAGATAGCAGGTGGTAAGTGGTAGCCACCATCAGGGTCATGTTCATTAATGTCACACCATCCCCAACCAAATTGTCCCGATAACTCGTGCAGATGTTGGTTGAACGAATTCCTAGGGAGGTGTCATTTTACAGGTCCATGTTTTTTGGACTTTCCTACTGGCCTGCTTCCTGATCACGGTCATTCTGCCGAGGGAGAAGGACCCAGCAAGGGTAGGGTGGTGACACAGAAGGAGTATCTCTCTATGTTTTACAACAGAGCTTCTAGGCCTAGGAGTCTGACTTTTTTTTTTTCTTCTTCTTTCCCTCTTGTCTCACGGATCCTAAAAGATCCAGGGAAATCACAAGGAGCTTGGCAGAATTCTCAACTGCAAATTTTCCGCACGCTCTGGGTTAAAGGCAGAGGGTTAAGAACGCTGAGATTGAATAAACGAAGATTTTCAGACGCTATTACCCAGGTCATCATGCCTTATTTCTGGGGGCACCAGGGCGTTCGCTATTCCCCTCACTTTGCACACATAAAAACCTGAGACTCAGAGATACCCTATGCTTCTCCTAGGATGTCTGGCAAGTGGCCACGTCAGGAGTGGAGCACGACAGGTGGTCCATTTCCTCCTTTATTGTTGTGTATTATCAGGTTTTCCATAATAGGTGCAATTCATGTTTATTACGAGAGGAAAACACTTGTAAAAAGATGACACAAGGAACACCATAAACAACTTTGGGGGGGGGGGACGTGTCCTCGTGAAGCACATCCTTGCAGGAGATAAGACGTGCTTCCTAGTAGGGAAAGAGCCCACAGCCCCCTCCCTCACTTCTCCCCTAACTCAGCAGGTCTTCTGTCCTCTGCTCTAACGTCGTTTATAAGGAGCCACTCTGTGTAAGGGTCCACATTCAGTCTCACAGGAAAGCTCCCACAGCAAAGACTCCCAGCCAGCCCTCAAGTGGAAAGAACTGCAGTACATGGAAAAGCGACCAACCGCCATCAGACCCCCAGCAATTCCGCTCCCAGAAATCTACCCAAGAGACATGAAAACGCGGGTCCAAGCAAACATTCAGAGAAGTAGTATTCATGATAGTCCAAGAAGTGGAAATAACCCAAGTACGTACCGACTGGTGAAGAAACAAATAAAATACGCTCCAGCCATACAAGGGCGTATTTCTTGGCAATAAAAAGGAACAAAATACTGAAACAGGCCACATAATGGATGAGCCTCACAAACACTACACGCCAAGTAAAGAAGCCAGTCACAAAAAGCATGTAATTTATGATTCCATTTATGTGAAATGTCCAGAAAAGGCAAATCTATAGAGCCAGATAAGTGGTTACTGGGGGCTCGGAGGGAGGGAAGGAATGGGGGTTGACTGCTAAGCGGTAGGGGGGCTTCCTTTTGGGGTGATGACAATGTTCTGAAAATCAGAGTGATGGTTGCACAGCTTTAGAGATGTACTAAAACCTGTTAAATTTTACTCCCTAAACAGGTGAATTTCACAGTCTGTATATAAATTATATCTCAGTAAAGCTATTTAAAAAGAAGGACAACAACCTGCCACGGAAGGATGCCAGTGTTAGAGGTGGGTCAATCCAGCCAATCAGCGATGAACAGGCATGTTCCCAGGACCGGCATGGACAAAACATCATTCCTGTCCTTACCGAGCTTGCATTCTGGAGGAGAAGGGCAGAAAATAAGTGCAGAAATATATACACAATGCGAGTTGGAATAAGAGAACAGGGAAAAAAACAAAGCCGAGTAATGGGCTATAGAGTTGGGGATGCTTTTTTCTGTAGTGCCGAGGAAAGCTTTCTGATAAAGTAACTTTGCGAGCAGAGAGCTGGAGGGAGCAATGGAGGGAACAGAGGTGACACCTTCCAGGCAGAGGGGACAGAAAGTGCAAAAGCCCAAAGGCTAAAACATGCTTATGGAGAAAGAGCTACGTTTCACTGAAGAGCTGATGTTAGATCTGGGCTTTGAAGGGTGAATAGGAGTTCCCTGGCATCTACCCCAGGCGTTTCTCAGAGAAGAACTACCCGGAGGCTCTTTATAGGTCTTCGCGGCTCTGAGCATTGGCTCATACAGTTTTGAGCAAGCTGTGGGTTCCCAATAAGCACAGAAGAGGACATAAATGCATAAATGAGGACCCCAGTTTTCCATAAGGTCTGGGAGAGTGACAAGGGCATCTTAATGCTTTAGCACCACACCAACAGCCCATTTTCCTGGGACATAGCTCCTGTTCCCCCAACCCCACCCCAAAGTGCTCGATGGTATAGTCTGCCATTGACCTCTGGACGTGCACAGTGCTTCAAGTCCTGGTCTAGCCTAGACCAAGAGCACACAGGGATTCATACACATTCTCCTCTGGACAGCAACTGAACCCTTTTTGTTTCTTCGCCCAGTACGCTCGCATGCACTGATAAAGGCAGGTATGCTTTCCTTGGCTCCCATCTATTCAGGAAGAGTCCTGGGGTGCCAAATCCAAGAGCGGGGGGCACTAAGGACATCCAACAGGACAACTGCCGTTCTGGAATGTCACTCCTCTCTCCTCACCCCCCACCCCAGTCACGGTAAATGCTGGAGAGATGGAGCCACCACAGGCCTCCCCTAACAGGAAGGACAAATTCCTATCCTCTCATTGGATCTCACACTAGTGTAGAGACCAGATGGATGGTTCCCTTGGCAAAGAGTCGGGGGGACTGTAAAAAAGAACTCTCAGCCTATGCCAGACAATGCCCGACAAAAGGAGAGAGAACAGGCATCCACAGCCTTGCACACCCTGGACGGTTCAGGGCACACAGACCTCAGCCACTCCCCTGAGCTCGGGCTTGGGGAAAGGACACGGGGTGAGGTGTCTTTATGACATTATTGATCAATTCTCTACCTGCCGTTAAAAACCATGCCCAGACAGACAATAAAAGTAAGTACTTAACCGTATCGCGGCTCTGGCGGCTAAAATGGATTTTACACTTAAAGATACAGCTGATCCGGGTGAGGCTTTTAATGGCATTTTTGAGTTTTAAATGAAAAAAAAATCAAATCTTTGGAAAAAAATTAAATGAGAAATCACCAACGTTGCTCTTCATGGGATCCTTCTCACGACATCTGCAGACCCAGGGGACCGGGGGTTACGGTTTATAAAGCATCGGGCGGGGAGGAATCAGCTAGAAAGTGTACTTGAGAAAGGTGGGCATTCCTGCGTCTGTAAGGAGAGGGAGAATGAGCAAGAAAAAGGGAACGGGAACGAAGTGGACTAGAGTATCTCCCTGAAGGAGAGAGGCAGGAGCGAGGAGGAAATAAAAGGAGGTATGAAACTGGGCCAGAATTATTTGTCGTCTTTAAACTAGAGATCGGCGGCCCCTCCCTCACCCAGATCTTTCCAGATGGTGCAGGAGAAAATAGCCCCACTGGAAACCTTAATGCATGTTGTTATTTACTTCTTTGGGGGAAATTACCCCTGCCTGGTTTATACTATTGGTGTTTATAAAAAATGCCTATTTCCCCTGCCAAAGGCACAGATTATGTTTGACGGGTCCGTATATTTCCCTCACACATCCCTCATATCTCCATCCTTCCTGCATATTAGTTGGTAAGAGATGGCTGAGAGGGTTGCTGGTTGGCGGGACAGACAAATGAGAAAAGGTTATCGCTAAACCCACAGCCAAGGAGAAGGGACTGGGGCTTCTCGGGTGCTTTCTGACGGGTGCCATTGTGTTTCCATTCGATCCCCACAAAAACTCGACAAAGCTGAGATGGGGCGCAAGGAGAATGAGACTCTGATGTTAAAATACCCCGGCCCCAAGGGCAACGTTGCATTAGTGTTGCATGTTGCACTCTGTCTGTCTGTCTGTCCGATTCCACATCCCCTTTCCCTTCTCCAGATGGGAGGGGACCAATTGGAGATTTCTTCACCACGTTGCCTCCTGCCACCTAGCGTGTTTCCCTGGGGAGGGAGGAAAGCCCTGAGCGCGGCTGTGCCCCAGACCTGCCTTTTGGGAGTAAGAAGGGCCCCCTCACCATCAGGCAGTCAAGGTCAAGAGTACCCTTCACCTCAGAGCATGTGGCCATATGGGGGGAGGTCTGAAAGCCAACGGGAATGACCGACCGTGGTCAATTACGTGCCCTGGCAATTAGAAACGTGTGGACCACCCAACGAGGATCAGAGCCCCAAGCCATGCTTTCTAGACACTGCGCTGGTAACGGGGCCGATGACGGCAGCACGCGCAGATGGCTTCCCCGGGCACCCCGACCAAAGCATTTCTAGAAGTCTCTTTTCCGTGGCCATGGGCAGCTCAGCTGGGTCGCGTCTCTTCGCCTTCGTGGAATCTCATCAAGAATTGCGACTTTCAGTTACAAGAACAGGAAAGAAGCTAACAGGGATGGATTGCCTGCACTCTGGTGGCTGTGATATGACTTAGTGCAAATATTAGCTTTTTTAAAATTAAAAGTTACACGTAAGTGTGTCTGACTAGGAGGAACTTTCTAAGGGATGAAGATATTCTCAGCTGTCATAAGGGTGTGCGTTATGTGGGGTGCGTCCATTCATCAAAGCTGCACAGCTGAGATGTGTGCCTTTCAGTGTATTTGAGTTTTACCTAAAATACTATAAAAATAAATAATAAGGAAGGGTGGTGGGGGATTATTAGAAGCATGACAGGGGCGCCTGGGTGGCTCAGTCGGTGAAACGTCCGACTTCGGCTCAGGTCATGATCTCACGGCTCTTGAGTTCAAGCCCCACGTCAGGCTCTATGCTGACAGCTCAGAGCCTGGAACCTGCTTTGGATTCTGCGTCTCCCTCTCTCTCTCTCTCCTTCCCCACTGGCACTCTCTCAAAAATAAACATATGTTTAAAAAAATTTTTTTTAAAGTATGGCAGAGTGTTAAGCGTTATTAAAGCTACACGTGAGAACACATGGGTCATACTTGAAGACAGAATTCTAAGATGACCCCCAGTGACCCACACCTTTGTAGAATCCCCTCCCCTTGAGTGGGGGGAGTGGGCCTAGGAATGTGACAAGATGTCCTTCCTATGATTATGTTATACTCTGTGGCAAAGGGATTTTACAGATGTAATTAAAGTCCCTAACCAGTTTGACTTTGAGTTCATTAAGAGAGAGATTATAGTAGGTGGGCCAGACCTAACCAGGTGAACTCTCAGAAGAGCATTTAGGCCTTCCCTGAAGCCAGAGACTCAAAGCAGGAGGATCTGGACAAAACAAGCCTCCGTGAGTTCTACAGCTGGAAAAGAAAGGAATTCTGCCGACGACCCCCTGAGCTTAGAAAAGCATCTCCAACTTCTGATGAGAGCCCTTGGACTGTAGTTTTATGAGACCCTGCACAGGGGACCCAGGCAAGTCATGCCCAGACTCCTGACCCACGAAAACTCTTGGTTAATAAATGGGAGTTGTGTTGAGTTGGTAAATTTGTGGAGATCTGTTACATAGCTCTAGGAAACTGACACACTACTCCATTTACTTTGTGCGTGTTTGAGATTTTTCCCTAATAAAAAGACACCGAACAAAGGCGCGAGGGCTCTGGAGACAGTACAGAATCGTGCTTAAGGGCAGGGACATAGATGTGAATCCCAGTCGTAGTCCTCTCTTACTCGGTGTTCCTGGAAAATGTACTCGTTCTCTCTGGCCCTCAGTTTCTTTGTCTTCCAAGTCAGAAGGCCAAGGGGATCCTCTCCCAGGATAGTCGTGAGGCTAAGACTGGGGCATGTGGAGAGTCAAGGTGTTCGGTGAGAGAACGCATGCCACGGTGGTAAGGCTGACAAGATGACAGTGAGTGAGTGGATGTGGAGTCACACGGCAGAGGGCTCCTGTCACTGATTTCCTATCTCACCTTAGGCAACGAAGCCTGTCATCCCCGTGGCTCGGCATCTCCATCACTGAATTTTTTTTTCATGGGATTTCCTGTAAGCGCTCGCGTGCGCCAGCTTGAAGAGACCCGCCATAAGGGATCCGTGTTACTGAGATTCATGTCCATAGCCACCTTGAAGGCCTTTTCTGGGCTTCTGGCTGCAAAAGGTCAAGCGCAACCCACACCTGTCATAGGTGATGATCCCCACCTCAAGGACATCAAGCGTTTCTGACAAGGAGAAGTCCCCAGAGCGTTTCAGGGCTTCGGGGAACAAGGATACCAGCAATGGTTGAAAGGACCCACGGACAGAACTGCCGTAATTACTGTAATTTGAACTTGGCATTGGTCAGAGCTGTCAGCCACACTCCGCTTCTTGAAGAAAAGGTGCCAAAGAATCATTTTAATGACCACGAGGGCTCTGTGGTATGTTGCAGCTGAAAGGTGTCACTTTAAGAGCCCTGGGACCCAGGAGCATGGGCGCGGGGAGAGACTGAGATCAAAGTCTGGCTCCCCTCCCCGCAGACAAGATTTGCCGGACACAGACCTCCGGGCGGATGTTCCGTCACCGAGCAGGTCGGGACCAGCCTGATCAGGTTTGCACAGCACCGAAGAGCCCGGCTTCCGGTAGCCCAGCTCTCTTGGTAGAAAACGTCATTTGCCCCACATTCCCTTCCAGCCTAAGCAAACTACCCTGAAAACCTTGTGTTGCTCCAAGGAGGGAACCAAACATTCACCGCGTGCCTACTGTGTGCCAAGCGTGGCCAACCACCTTATGTGCGTTTGCTTCCTTCACGGTATGCCTGGATTTATCGTCTTAGTCTCCCCGGACTGTCCCTTCACCTGTAAGTACTGACTTACGCCTCGTTTGTTGTGGGAGTTTTTACCAGCTGCCCGGCATTCAGTGGAGAGAAGCGACTTATTCGAAAAAGAAGCATGCACACAGAAGCGGACATCATTAACCCTCTTTGGTAGATAAGGACACTAAGGCTTAGAGCACAGCTTGCCAAGGCCTCAGAGTTACCGCGGGGAAAAGTTAAACCTCAAACTTTGTCCCTTAAGACTCCCGAGCCCTCGTCCCCACTCCCCTGCATGCCAGCTTGCAAGAAAGAGCCAGTAACCGTCACAGGTAACCCTGAGCGGGGACGGACTATGGGTGCTTCTGCATCACCTGTGCTTTACAAGCCCACAAAGAAGATTTTCATTTGTCTTTTGTACAAATGAAAGAATGAGCCCGAGCCTCCGGGGGCTTACGAACCTGCCCAAGGTCACACGGCCGAGAGTGGCGGGGCCAGAACTTGAGACTGGGCTGCTTGTTTCCAGGCTCTGCACCGTGGACAGCTGTGGGGTCCCAGCAGAGAAGCGGAAAACACACATCATCAGCCACAGGGACGAACAGTGTGGTAGGTCCTCGGCATGGCAACGGTGGGGTGTCTTCGTGGGCAGAATCTTGGGGTGTACGATCTCGCCTTAACTGTGTCCCACCCCTGTGCCCTGTCCCAGCATACCCGTGTGTGTGTATCATCCGCACACATAGCATACGCCCTATGTGCGTATCATCCGCACGCGTCACCTTGTGTATATTTCTAAGCGTGGCTGCACTTCATCCCCGGGCCCCATTCCAGGATGCGCCATCCCAGTGACTCCTGCTCGCGCGTCTCTGTACCACCCCCATGTGCCAATGTCACTTCCCTGTGTCCCCTCTGATGCACCGTCCCAGTGCACTTGCGTTCCATCCCAGGATATACCAGTGCACAGAGGGTTCTGTCCCACCATTGCAACACACCTGTATTCTGTCCCAACACGCCAGTCTTCCATCCCCATAAGGGCTCCATAAAATCAAGAACCATAACCGTTTTTGCTGGATATGTTGCAGGAACGAGTGAATGGATCCCTTTCCAGTGTCTGAACAGGCATCAGTTCTAAGACCTGCCTTGGCACGCCAGTTCCTTTCCGTGGCTCCGCACTTGAATGGAATTTGCCGGGAAGGTGCCATCATTACAGGCTTTAATAGCTGCACTTGGAAGGGATCAACTCCCTGCTGACAGAGGGAATCCTCGGTCTCTCTCCCTCGAGCCGAGCCAGCTCGCCTGAATCTGAGAGAGAAGCAAGCCGGTTGTGCAGACCACAGCACTGGGTGGTTGGAAATGCCTTCTACCCTGTACCCCAGGCAGGATTTGGTATTTCCTTCACAGGAAAAGAAAGAAGGAGAAAGGCTACTCCATGCTAATGTCGGTGCTGGTACTTCATATCAAGGATTGAATTCTTTCATCTGTTGGCATTGTCGACTCAATTGAAGACTTGAGAAAATCGATGCTCGGAGAAATTATCGCCAGGCTCAGACAACAGAGATGGGGCCGGGATCTGAACCAGTTGTTCACGGTCCTACACTACTTGCCACAGGTTTGGGAGGGGCGAAGGGATGAGGAGGCCAGCTGCTGGTGAGAAAGGACACTGGCATCTCTAAAATCGGAGGACACCACAGAAGCTGGCACTAAGCCTCCCCTTTGGGTCAAGCTCTAGGGCATAATATTAATAGAATCCGTAGCCTGTCCCCAAATACACCTTGACTGCATTGCTTGGTCTGTCTGAGACGCCACCTCTCAGAACCTTGATTTCAGATACGGTAAACTTGTGACTATTCACAGACCGGAGCCAGTACGTTGAAGACCCATGCCACGCGGAAGGGACTGCTCCAATTCCCCAATTAGTAACATGTTGTCGGTTTCAATTCTTTTCCAGGTAAAACTGGGCAGGTGGAATTCTCAGCTGAGGTGAAAGACATTTTTCTTCCCACTCTTTTACAAAATATATTTTTAATTGGTTCAGATTAAAAAAAAAAAAAAAGCCAACTCCAAGGGCAAACTGGTATGACCCAGAATGGGATAAGCAGAGGAGGAAGGAGAAAGGAAAGAGAAGGTTCCTCCTTCAGGCCATGGGTCAAGAGTGTGGACACTATTACACAGGAGAAAAAGTACCCAAAGCCAGGTGATGTGCTCTGTTTTGTACCTGGTAGTCAGAAGTCCCATCAGGTTTCTCCTTGGGAAGAGTGTATGAGGATCAGGGTGGGGTGAGGGCTTGGAGCTCTATATGGGATGGAATCTCGGGGGCCACGGTCAGAGCTGGAATCGGACAGGACTGGCTTGGAGGTATGACGTCAGTGTATCATGAACCAAAGCGTGTGTTTCACCCAAGAGTGGACCTAGAAGGCAGGTTTAGCAGAGGCTATTGGGTGTTCACCAAACCCTGGTTCCCCTCTCTTCCTGGGAAAACAGTTAGACTACATTTCCTAGCATTCTTTGCCGCTTAAAAGAGGGTCATGCGACTCAGTTTTGGCCAATAGCATGTGAGTAAGGTAAATGATGTCATTTCCAGTCTGGTTCCTTAAGTTTCCGACTTGATCCTTTTTAGAGTTGTGGGGCAAACCAGGTAAGAGCTTCCAAGTCAAGCATAGAAAAGAGAGCACACTTTCAGGGAGCCTGGGCATGGCTACAAAGACAGGGAGAACCTGGCTCTTGTCCACTGTGTATGGTCCCAATAACCACCATGAAGATTGCCGCATCTCACACACACACCTCCGGGTCTTTCTACCTCTTCCTGTCCCTGACCATCCCACGCATGCATGCAGACAGATGCCCATCCATCCATCCATCCATCCATCCACCCCCCTCATTCATCCACCAACTCACCCATTCATCCACCGACCCACCCACCCATCCATCCCTCCACTCATCCATCCATTTGTTCATAAACATGAGTATCTTCTGCATCCCAGATCCAATGTCAGCCCCGGCACCAACATGGTGAACACCAGAATGGGTGCACCTTGAGAAACACCCACCTGGACAGGAAGAGGAACAGTCACAGGAAGGTGCTATCACTGGAACAGGGGGTGACCTGCTAAGACTTTGGGAAAACCGCTCGGGCACAAGACTGAAGGTCAGTGTGTTGGCGGGCGAGACTGAAGACACAGGATGGGCAATGAAAGCACAAAGTGCTGGGTCATGGGATCAGGTCTGCGCAGGGCCAGGAAAAGAAAGGGAGATGTGGGAAGTGTTTCTAAGTGCAGAGGGCCGGACCAAAGGACAAGCTTCTTATTAAAGAGACTTGACTCACTTCAGTTCTGAGCTGGACCCGTCCTGGTTGCCTGCAGCCCCTCCTCCCCATGCGGGGAGACCACAGTCATATGACAGTTTCATTTCCCTCAGAACATTCTTGGCACTTTCCTTCTTCTCTTTTTCCCCTCTCTCTGGGGGCTTGTATCCTTCTGCAGGGGAAGCGTGTCATGCCAAGCTCTGGCCCCTCTCCGGCATCCGGGAGGAGCCTCACAGCTGCCTTCTGCCACCAACCTGAGATCTCGACGAGGCAGGAGAGACTGGAAAATCAGCGAGCTGGTCTCTTACAAAATCTGATCTGGCTGCTGGAGGCCAAGCGATGCTATCAATTGATTAAAACCCAGCCTGCCAGCTTCCTGCTCGATAAGGGAGCACAGCCTTGACCGGGAAGTGTCAGCCCACCACCTAGGTCACCACCAGCGCCTCCCCACCTGGCATCGGACTTCCCGTGCTCACTTCCACACTGCAGCGAAGCTCCGAGCACGCTCTCAGGGCGCCCCTCCCTTCCCCAGGATGGGGTGGCAGCTTGCAGGAGCTGGTCACCAGGATACCAGCGCCCCGCCGGGCAAAGCCGCCTGTCCCCACAGACTGGGGGAGGCACACATGGCCTGCCAGGTCCCGCGGGGGCGCGCGTGATTCCTTCTTCCTTCCTCCCATCCAGAAACGTGCGACGGGACGTCTGTGGGCAAAGGCTGCGGGAGGCAAAAGGGATACGATGGGGCAGAGGGGGAGGGGAGGAGGGCAAGCGGCGGGAAGGGACAAATCGGCGGTCTGTGCCCTCCCCGAGGGCGCACGCTGCCCGTTAAATCCAGGCGAAGCACGGAGGGGGAGAAATGCGTAGGATCGTGAGGGCAGGAACCGGACAGGAGTGACCCGGCCGGGGGGCTTCGCTGCAGAAGCGACAGCCAGGCACGAAAATAAGCGTGTTCTCTGTTCTAGCAGAGGCGACAGGAGATGCACAGCGCCTGCTACAAGAGGGAGTCTCCACACGCAGGAAGGCCTCGGGGCCCCCGAGGCAGGGTCGGGTCCCCATCCTGGCGGTGCTGTGTCGTCTGCAAGCACTGACATGCTGGGCTTTGCTGGCCGTGCCCGTGACTGGCCTCGCGGAACAGTGGCCATCCTGACCAACTGGATGGGGGTGGGTGAGGATGCTCCCTGGATGGGGAGGGGCTGCTGCTGAAAAGGCTCAGGGCAGCAGAGGCAGGCGCCAGGCACTGCCTCGGGCGCTTCCCACCACTGGGAAGTCACCTGGCAGTCCTCGTGAGGCCTGTTGTTAACGCCCTCGCTCCACCCTGGGGACGGTGAGGCCACGAGAGGGTTAAGGGGCCTGCCCACTGTCCCCTAACAAGCAAGCAACAGGACCAGGGCCAAACTCCAGGTCCCCCGAAGCCAAACGACTCCCTTCTTCATGAGGCGACTGATGATGAGGCTTGGGGGGCACAGGAGATGCTCCTAATTGCTCTGAGACTGTGACTCTGGGAACCACTCTCCCCTCTGACACTGGAGCCAGAGGGCTCAAGTCCTTACTGACTGAGACGGGAGCCCAGGTCCTCAGTGAGAGAGGAGCAGAGCAGGAGATGTGCGGATGACCTCAGAAGTGACTCAGCCCTTCTGGCCACAGACACGTCTGCTGGGCGTTCCCCGGGGCGGAGTCCTCACCGAGGGTCAACCAGGTTCACACTTCGGTGGCTCTTGGTCCCTGCTCTGCTGGGCGGTGAAGGGGCCCGACCCTCCGTGCAGCAAGGATACAGGAGAAGCCTCCCCCTTGAAAGCCCCCCAGAGCACATTCCCAGCAGCAACCAGGGCCAGGTGGCTGCCATGAAGGTGGTGATGGCCCTTCCGGGTCCCCTGGTCACTCCAGGTTGGAGCTGGGTTGTGACAGAAGAGACAACTGGCCCCTTTGTGGCTACGCTCCACAGGATGTATACTGGGCAGAATATACCGGGTGGAATATACCGGGCGGCTGGTAGCTGGGACGGGTAACTAGCTAGGGGGGTGTGTGTGTGTGTCTCTTGTGTGTGTGAATGTATTTCTATTAAAAGCTACTTGGCCAGACAAAGGTTTAGACCAACAGAGGCAACATGTGTAGCTGAACAAAATTTAGAATCAGGCAGACCCGGATTTGAACCTTGGATCGGCCCCTTGAAGGCTCCCCTAACTCTGGGACAGCTACCCGACTTTCCTGAGCTTCGATTTATTACCGACAAAAACGGATATGATACTTCTTGGCCTTAAAAGCTTTTATGGAAATTAAACCCAATAAGACACGCAAGAATGTAGTGCGAGACCTGGCATACAGTAAACACTCACTTAAAGCCACTTTCTTCCAGGAACAGTGATCTTGTGTTCAAAGTCAATTAACCCCATCTCTGCCACTGACTAGCTGCGTGCTCCTGGGCAAGTGTCTTCACCTCTCTGTGTCTCAGCTTACTCGCATGTAAACAGAAATAATAAGGATACGTACTTCCTAGGATTGAGGAGTAGAAAAGTTAACACTTTTATGGTGCTGAGGACAGCGATCGGTACGGAATTAACACTGCCTTTTCCATTAAAAAATTTTTTTTTCAACGTTTACTTATTTTTGGGACAGAGAGAGACAGAGCATGAACGGGGGAGGGGTAGAGAGAGAGGGAGGCACAGAATCGGAAACAGGCTCCAGGCTCTGAGCCATCAGCCCAGAGCCCGACGTGGGGCTCGAACTCACGGACCGCGAGATCGTGACCTGACTGAAGTCGGACGTGCCTTTTCCATTTATACCAACATGTATCATTATTTTACCTCTAGCTTTTTTTTTTTTTTTTTTTTTTTAAGAGAGATGGCCAGAATCTCTCGACAGGCTGCATACTCCTTGAGAACCCGGGCTAAGATCTGTCTTCTGAGAATCCCTCTCAGAAGGCAGCCCATGATAAGACTGCTAAAAACGCATGGTGATTAGGTGTCCAATTTGGTCCAGGAGCACAAGCCGATGCTCCGAGACAACAGAAATGTATCACAACCAGGCTCGTTTCGAATCTCTTGCGAAAATTTTAGATCCGGTGATTCCAAAGCATCCTCTCGTGACACTTGCTGCGCGTGTTGTTAGCGTAGCACCATCTGTCAGGTGCCTCCCTCCAAAGGACTTACAGCAACTCAAAGCAGCCCATAGAGTTCGCGTCCGGCCGCACGAAAGTAGGCTGGAAGCGATCCGCGGCCGACCAGCGGCTGGCACAGAGGAGGTGGATGAATTAGCAAATTAGCAGAAATGCCTTCGGCCGAAAAATGAATAAAACGTCCACTCGACGCTGGGGCAGATTCCGAACTGCTAGAAGTCGGCGGGATTCCCACAGACAGGAAATCTGGACCACTGGGGAGAATGGGCAGGAATTTTGGAAACATGTATTGATTGCTCCCACACGCATCAGAGAGAAAGGAAAAGGTCAGAAGAGATAATAAACCCTGATTATAGAGTGTCTCGCATGACTGTCCAATAACTATCGCTTCTCTGCTCACCCGTGACCTTCCCTTGCCAGATCAGGGACCTCTGGTTCCGTTTGGGGCTCATCTCTCGTGATTTTTAGAGGCAGTGGTGCAGTTATGGGAAAGAGGAGGGCTTGTGGTCCCTCTGTGATTCAAAATACTTAGCCACAAAGTAAGAAAAATGAGGTTTAGGTAAAGTAAATACACTTTTCCAAAATGGATATTTTCATTCATATGTTGAAAGAGGTTTGAAGGTGGTACCACATTCACTTTGATAATTTAAGTAATTTTGTTAAAGTCACAGGACAATCTGAGGAAATGCAGACAGAAGCCATATGTTTATCAGAACTGAAACCCAAACATACAATTCTTCCACCCAGAGACTGATTTCCTTTACTTTCAGAACCTAGGTTAGAGAAAACATGAGCTCCGTGAGATAGAAAAAAGATTCTCTATCCTGAGAGGGTTCAGGAGGCAAAGATATTTCGTTAATGCTGAGTCAACCAAATGAAATAGCTATCATTACAGCAGGACTTATCAGTACCTTTAATATCCAATTGCTGACAAGCTTTATCAATCTCCAAAAAGGAGACAGAACATGAAATACTTCTCAAATTCTCTGGCCCCCAGCTATTATCATCCTTCAGAAAAATTGTGAAATATCCTAAAACAAATAAGTCCTAAATTGCTACTCACTCTGGGTGAGCTAGAGCAGCCTGGGTGAGAAAAAAAGTTTTATCCCAAATCAATGCTTATACTGGCTTCGGGACATTTGCCTAAGTCTTTGACAGGCCCCTCCACCCCCTACCAAGTGCATTTCCAGTAGACCAGTGAGCATATTTTAAGCAGTCCATCCTAAATAGGCTGCTCAGATTTGGTGCAGATTAATTCTTTGGGTGAGGGCGGGGAGGAGAGGAGAGAGGAATTAAAAGGGCTTCGAGTTCCTCTCCTTTCTACAAAGCACATCCCTTAAAACCTTCCTGAAACATTGTTTCATCTGCTTTCCTGAAGACTTTTTAACCAGGGACCGTGTGAGGGCACAACACCCAGCTGTCAAGGCTAAGTACGAGTCTAATGATGAGCCAGCAACAAAAAAAAAAAACAAAAGAAACAGACGTAAAAGAACAGGAACGATTCAAAGGAGGAGCGTTTCCTGTTTGGGACAACTCTGGAATTACCGTAACATGAAGAAAAAGAACGAGAAGGAGCCTTTCTACCCATGTGAAATCGACTCCAAAGGTATGAACAATTCTCAACGCACCCTTCGGGGAAAAATCCTATTTTATGACTCCGTATGCAAAAGGTTGATGTGAAGGGAAGGATAAAAAAAAAAAAAAGATGCTCACTGTCTACGCAGACCTCATGTTTGCTAGATTCCCAAGACTTCATCACTGGAGAGAACCCTGGGCAGCTTAAACCGCCCACCCCCCACACCAGGTCATCGGAAATGTCGACTGGCTCCAAGAGGCTCAGTCCCTTGTTCCTGATGGTAAAGGGCTCCCGCTTTTGTCTTTGCATATGGATGAACCTCTCCAGCCTGCATTTTAAATGAGAGCCTTTCCACGCAGAGGCTAAGACCCCGTGCTCACACGAGGAGACACAAGGAAATTAGACAGGCTGTCAATCCATGTATTTGAGAGGAATGTGGTTACAAATCGGGGGGAGAAGCATTTGCATTCGCAAGAATTGAAAAGTCGAAGCATCAGGCCTTAAAAAGTCTGTCCCTGGGGACCCACAGGAGTGGCACGGAGGCGTATCCGGCACTGACACCATGAATCGCTCATCCCGCCCGTTCCCGTGCGGAAGAGCACGCAGAGAGCCACCTGCGCTTTGACTTGGCTTTGCCGTTTACCAGCCAGCCGGGAACCGGGGCTGAACCTCTCTTCTGACCCTAGTTCTCTTCCCGTTAGAGGAGAAAGTGAATCCTACCGCGAGGACTTCGGGGAGGGAGGGAGGGGGGGGGGCGGGACGGGTCTGGAGGAATGCGCCTTGCCCTGGAGGAACGCATCCAGAAATCTCAGGTCGCCCTCCACCCTGGCCCCTGCTCCCATCAGGTGCATAGGCCAACAGGTTCTGGGGTCAGACTGTCTAGGATTGGAGCCTGGTCTTGTCACTTAGCCCCTGGGTGACCACGGGCAAGTTCTGGAGCCCCTAAGAACGGGAAGCTGTGTGGGACCCTATAGTGACTCCTAAGTCTCCCCTGAGTGTGACCCTGGCCGTGAACATGATATCAGGAACACAGATGTGCTTCTGTGGACGGCTGTTAGTATTTTATTATCACCACTGTCACTGTCCTTAGGTAGAAAGTCCAAAAGAACCAGCCTTCTGGGCCATTTGTCAGTTATCTTGTACTTTGTTTCTGGCCAAGGTGCCTGTGAACTTGGTGAGTCCGGGTATCTACAGCTATGCGTGCAAAGACAGACAGGCAGTTGTAGTTCAAATCCAAGGCAGACATGCAAGACAAGGAAGTGGGTGAAATGACTTTGAGCGACATCGAAAGGCCAAAGATGAACCACCGGGGAACCCGAACCTCTACGTGCTGGTGATTCTACAGGCTACCTGCCTGAACTGGTTTGCCTCTTTTAAAATATCTTGGACACAGGCTCCACTGGAAATCTCCCTTACTCTTGACTGAACAGCCAGACCTTCACACGAGGCAGAAATAAAAACGGATCCAGTAGACTTGAATCCATCAAAACTGTCTGTACCCGAGGAAACTCAAGACGTGTGTGGGCCGGGCTAGCATCCCACAGAGCTGCCACAGAGGGAACTACTCTGTCTGAAAGTACTAGCTGTGTTTTAAGATTCTCTGGTTTTCATTGGATAAATAAATTATGGTACATTCATACAGTGCAACTCCCTGCAGCCTCTAAAAAGAATGCGACAGATCTCCATGTACCGACATGAAAAGATATCTCAGATGTACGGTTAAGTGAACGTAAAAATACATACACACATACACCTATACCCATACATAAATTTATTATAAGATTTGGGAACCCAGGCCAAACTGTTGGAGACTCTGATTACTAAGTACTAAGTCACAGGCATTAGGATATACAGATAGATAATATACCTATCTATCTATAGATCTATATATATATACATATATATGTATATCTATATAATCTATGTATATCTATATATGTCTATATATCTATATCTATATATATGTGTGTGTGTGTGTATATATATATATATATATTTCTTTTGTAATGACAACAACGTGGTGTCCATGAAGATATGAAGGTGAAATGATGCTGGTATTTGTAACTGTCAGGGTCCCTCTTCTGGGCTGTCATGTCCCCCAGCAGTGGTGGCTGCCCAGGGCACTCTGAGGAGGGGAGGGTGGGGGAGGGAACAGGCACCCTGGTTTCTGGAGGATGTTTGATCTCGTTATTGGTAGACACAGAGTCCAAACTGTGATAACAAGGAGAAAGAAGAGGGACAGGCTGGAGAAATCAGGTTCAGAATCAGGGAAAATGGCCACGAGCATCTATAAAAGGGACTGTGTCACACGCAGTCGAAATTCAGAGAACAGAAACGGAAGCGGAGGCGGGAGGGGAGGGCAAGCGTAAGACAGAACTCTCTGGAAGCCCACCAGCCTGAGGTGGCATGGCAAGAACCTCACTCTGTCTCTCGGGGGCAGCTCTGACTGCCCGAAGCATCGGTGAGGACCAGACAGGAGGGCACAGCCAGTCTCACAAAGAGGGCAAACCCCGAGCAGGTGCTGGGGGAGCCAGCGACCAGGACACAGGAGCTGCCTGGAGAAATGAACCAGAGCCCGGATAGGAGGATGGAGAGGAGGTCAGCCCAACGAACGGGCAAACAAAAATCTTTCCCAATGTGAGGATTGCATCCTTAGTGCAGATTCCTTTTGTGGAGGGGGGGGGGGGTGGTACACAAATCAGGCTGAGAACCAGTCTAGCAGCCCTGGGTCCCCATCGGTTCTGAGGCAGTCGTTCGGCACATCCTGCCGGTGCAATCGAACATCCGGCCGGGGGAATCGAACACCACTCGCCCACTTAGAACCTCGGTTTTGTGTCCCAGGTCTCCCCTCCCCCCACCTCCCCTGCTATAAATGAACCCATATGCCGGCATATGGAACAAAAAATGGTCTGCTCCAGACGCGTAAATGAGGCCGACTGATGAACAGTTTTTCTTAAGAGGATTTGCTTACCTAAACCCAATAAACCGAGCCCTGGAAAGTCTCATCCTATCAGGCCGTTACCTGCCCGTGTAAGCCTTGGGATAGAGCTGGCTAAAGAGATACGAGGTGGGCAGTGGAGAAGCCCTTCATGTTAAAGAAAGGGAGGGAAGGGGAATTTTTCTGAGCGACATTCGCACCTAGTCTGGCTGTGGGCACGGCCCCTCCACCCAGCCAGACCTTCACAAACCGCACCTTTCCTTACCACCACCTCCCCCTTTTTTTTTTTCCTCTGACATGGTCTGGAAACGTGAATTGGGACATGAGAGTCCAGCCTGGTCACCCCAGCCCAATTAATTAACTAACTTAATTAATTAGATGTCAAGCTTAAAATATTCCCCCCAGACCAACAAATCTCAGACCACATTGCAAAGTTCTTTGTGAATGAAAACAACTTATTTAAAAAGACTTTTTAATGTCTATTTTGGAGACAAAGAGAAACAGAGCATGAGCTGGGGAGGGGCAGAGAGAGAGGGGGGGACACAGAATCCGAAGCAGGCTCCAGGGTCCGAGCTGTCAACACAGAGCCCGACGCGGGGCTCGAACCCACAGACTGCGAGATCATGGCCTGAGCCGAAGTCAGATGCTCAACCGACTGAGCCACCCAGGCGCCCCAAGATACCCAAATTTTAAATAAAGACAGAATCTGAGGCTGTTTTCACGTCACCGTCTCTCATCCCATTCAGTCCCAGGCCTTCATTCACTGTACCTAACAGAACAAAGATGCTTTTGACTTAGGAACTCACCTCTCTGCCCTGTGTGTGTGTGCGTGTGTGTGTATGTGTGTATGTGTGTGTCTATGTATGGAGATATATACACACACACACACACACACACATACACACACACACACACACACGCACCCAAGGAAATGCTTTCACCAAGAGACACATACAAGAACTTCACAGCAGCGCCATTCACAGTAGCCCCAGAGAACAACAACCAAAAGGCCTATCGGCAGTAAAAAGGTTAAGTCCACTGGGGTCTAGCCTTTCACTAGCCATTCAACAGTGGGAAAACACCAACCACGGGTACAGGACCGTGCAATGAATCCCACATGGGTGTTTTCGCTCTGTGAAAATGCACTTGATCTGTGCTCCCTTCTGTATGTAAGTCACACTTTAATAACACTACTTAGGGAAATTAAAAAAAAAATAGAAGCAAACGACAGCTGACGACTCTTGCATTCACGTGTGTTCCCTGTGGCAACGTCCTCTTTACATACGTGGACCTGGAAGGGTATTTCCTTTCACGTTTCTTGAGACAACAAGTTTCAGTGGAAGATTTTCTCCTCTCCAAAGCCTTATCGGGAACAGAGATCTCACCCTCGGTCTCTACCTCTCTGTGGATGGGTATTAATAAAAATGGAACGTTCTTTCCGGAGGTCCGCAATCCCTGGTGCTATCCGGATTTCCCTGAAAATCGGGCTCTTTCGAAAGGCCGCGGATTTACGGTCTTTGGGTTATTTCAGTGGTGACAGCAAAGGCTAAACCCCTCCACCGCTATTTCCAAAGCCTTCTATCATGCTACCCTAGCCAGCTTCCGGAGCTGCTGAACGCGGCTGTATTCCTTTTCTACCGCTGCCGTAACAAATGACAGGAAACTTAGCGGATGCAAACCACACGAATTAATGGTATTACAGTTCTGGAGGTCAGAAGTCCAGTATGGATTCCAGCAAATAGAAATTGAAGGGTTAGTAAGCTGTGCTCCTTTCTGGGAGCTCTAGGGGAGAGAGTCAGTCTTGCCCACTCAGGTTGTAGCAGACTTAAGCTCCACGTGGTTGTAGGACTGTGATCCTACTGGCTCAGGACTGTTTCCCTACTGGCTGCGAGCGGGGGTGGCTCCTGCCTGCGGAAAGCCTCTCTCTGGTCCTGGCACATATCCCTCTCCTCCTCGGGATTAGCCAGGGGGCTCTGAATCTCTCTCAAGCTTCCACCATGGGGACCTTTTTCTGTCACCAGCTCGCTCTCTGAGCGCACCTAGGAAATGTTCTCCTTTTTTAAGCGATCGGAAAGGACCTGCCCAGGTCATCCCAAAGAATCCCCTGATTCCTAAGGTCTATGAGTCCGGTCAATCACAGCTGCAAACTCTTGTCACCTCCCTTTTGGTCGTGTGAAGGAACATGCTCACGGGCTCCAGAGGTGGGGGCATGGGCATCTTTGGGGTGGCATTATTCCGTGTACCACACCTGTGACCATGGCTCCTTTCTCAATGGTTTTTACACTATCTGAGTCTTTTGACAGTCAAAATCCTCAGGGTTCATTTACCCTAAAGAAAGAAAAGAGGCAAGACACGGAAAGGACTTCGCTGGGGAGAAGTGGTCTTTATATCGGTCCATTCATTCAACAGATAATCTGAGTGACAACCGATCAACCAGCTCTGGGCACCGTGGATCTAGTGAGGAACAAAGCAGAAAACTCTCTGCCCTCACTGAGCCTCTACTGTAGTGGGATAGAGAGGACACACAAATAGATCGTTCCAATATATGATGTGATACGTACCCTCTAAAATGCTTCCCAGTGATTCCCACTGGGTCCTTCCCCAGTCGAGCCTTGAGATGACCACAGTCCTGGCCACTATCTTGGTCACAGCCTTGTAAGATTCCGTGAGCTAGAACATCTAGGTAGGCCGTACTCCGGTTTCTGATCCACAAAAATGCTGAGATAATGCTGTTGTCTTAAGCCACTAAATATTGCAGTATTCGTTATGCAGGACTAGCTAACCATGTATTAGGTCAGATGTTGACAATTCTTAGTAGAAAAAAAAAGGAGTCCGAGAGGCGACTAAGAAATTCTAAAAAGAGAGCTGGGCTGCATTTTGGAACAAGTTCATCTGGGAAGATCCCACGTGACAGAACAGGTTTGTGACCGAAGAAAATTGTAACTTCTGGACAGTTACAATTTCTGGGCAGGCTGGGGCTGTAGCCTTGACCAGTACAACCAGCAGCCTTACAACTGTCCCGCAGTGTGGGTCTCAAAGACACAACCTGACTTCTCCGACTGTACTTTATTACTCTCCCGGCATGACACTCCCTGGGCTCTGTTATCACAGCTGCTACTCGAAATTCCCGGAGTTTTATTAACAGAGCAGTTTCTTGCTGTGTGGTGTTATATAACATACCTTGTATATCTGCCTCCGTCTATGCAGATAAAGAATTCCACACGGTTTTAGTTTGCAAAGGAGGGGTTCACCTAAGGAGGGTGTCCTCTTAAAAATGCAGATGACAGAGTCCAGACATGCTGTAAATTGCAGGCAGATATGACAAACGAGAGGAAAATAAACACCAGTGCGAAGAGAAGCAGGTGTTCCGGGGATCCTCAGAGCGGTTTTCAGTATGCGAGCCTACGGCACATGCAAATTCCTCTTTACCGCGAAGCGTGCTTTGATTTTCCAGAATCTGAGGGTCCAATCGTGATAAATCCCCACGATTATTTCTTTTGCTTGCAAGTTACAATTGCAGGTTCTATATGGTAGCAGTGGGCCTGAGAATATTGGTCGACGTAATTCTTGGTCTTGGTTGAGGCAGAAAGCTTAAGCGAGCGTAACGATTTATATGATCAAATAAAAACTTCTGAATAATAATAATGATAACAACAACAATAAAAACATCTTCCCTCCACCTCCCAACTCTCTCAAGTCATTTAGTGCCTCTGCCAAAATACAACGCCTTTGGGTTGACTGCATTGTAAAGTCCTAAATGGTAGTGTGTAAATTCTCTCTCTCCTTTACAAAGGAAGTTTGAGAAAAAGGTAAAGGATTAATTGACCTCTTATCGTATGGCTGTTTTCACTGCTGAAGGTACAGGCCTCTTCTTGGAAGTCACCCCCTCTGAGATGCCTCTCTTGGCTCAACCAGGACCCAGTCAGATACTTTGTGTGCCCGTCAATCTTCCCATTCCTCCTGTGTCCTTTGTCCCTGTGAGCTGGGGATGACTCCCGGGAGACTCAGTGTCATGTACAGTTGTGTCAGTTGTGCACTGCACAAGTGACATACAGTCCTTGTTGCACGTGCTAAGCCATGCCCTATGCCCAGAGGGACGGGGTGCCTTTATCTAATTCATCCTCATCATCCCATATGGGCCCCTCCTGCATCAGGAGCTTGGTGAGGTCTAGACCAGTGGGCTCATCCTGTTCACTGTTTGAGCCCCAGCACCTGGGACAATTCTAGGCATATCATCAATACTCATTAAATAGGTGCTTATGAATTACTGAATGGATTAATTAATTCATTGGAAGAGACACCAAAACAGTAAACAGAAAGCCGCTGAGTTTTTCACAGAAAATGAGAGAAAGCTCCGGCTATAGTGAACCTGTAAAACCCCCAATTCTATTCATTCCTCATGTATTTACTTGTCTGTTTCCCATTTACTCACTTAGTACCTAAGAGACATCATTCAGGTGCACACAGATGACAAAAACAAAGGGAGAGGAGATGAAGCAAAGATGAATTTCCATTTTCTTCTGTCCCTGCTTCCAGATGAAATCAACAGTACTGGGATGACATGTGCGATTTTTGGAGAAACGGTCGGGCCTTGAGCCTTGGTGACCCGCCAAGTGAGGTGTCACCAAGTGGGCAGGCAGTGTTTCTGGCCTCCTGGCTGCAGTATGTGCACGCATTCGCCAAGACTATAACCTAGAACAGCTTAGGTCAAGAGCCGGTCAACTTTCTCTGTAAGGAACTAGATAGTAAATGTTGTAGAGTTCGCAGGCCTGTGTGGTCCCTGTCACAACTACCCAGCTCTGCCACGGTAGCACAAAAACACAGACAATATGTCACCAAGCAGACGCGGCTGTGTTCCAATAAAACTTGATTCGTAGGCACTGACATTGGAATCTCATGTAATTTCATGTGTCCCGAAGCACTGCCCTTTTAAGAAATTAATTTTCGACGATGTAAACCATGCAAAAGCCGATCTTAGCTTATGGGCCGTACCACAGGCTGCAGGCCAGGTTCGGCCCATGGGCCAGAGGTGGCCAAGTCCCGCCCTCGACAGCGCTTCCCTGGTGCTGGCTGCTGTTCCGAATGCTTAACCACGTTCAACCCACACAGCCCTGCGGGGGCTGTTCCCACCCCGGTTTTGCACACGGGGACAGAAACAGAGGGGTTAAGGAGCTAGCTCACGTCCACATGCCTAGTTGGTGGAAACACCGGGCTTCGAACCCACGCGGTCCAGCACCAGCCCCTTGCATGGAACCACCACGCACCCTCGCCCAGCGCAAAACTCTTAGAGCTCTAAGAAGGTGTGGATGCCCCAGTCACATGCTCGTTTGTGTTTTCATGCATTCATCGAGGTATAAAGAGACACCTTAGCACCGTCCTTGACTTTGAGGAAAAGGCACGACAGAAGTGTGGAAGCAAGACATCAGGAGGACATCTTCCTAGGTTTTTCAAGCCTCATAGAGGAAGACAGATAGGAAGCAGCCCCCCGTGGATAAGGCGTTACGGACGTTCCGGGGGGACCATCATACGCTCCGACTCCCAAAACTATTACGGGGTCTATTTGTAAACTCATCCGTCTTAGTCAGCTTTTGCCGCAGTAACAAAAGCCCCCTGGAGTTCCCTGAGACAGAGCAATACGCACGTGTTACCACACAACACCAGTTTGTGACTTGGCCGTGTCTGCTCTGCCCCAAGCTGTAGGTCAGGTTGGATCTGCTCCTCCTGGGTCTCACTCTGGTCCCAGAACGCAGGAGCAGCCACCGTCTGGGACAGACTTGTCTCACGGCGAAGGGGCCGGGGTGCCAGACGCGCGAGCAGAATTGCACGGATTCCCGAAGACAATTCTGCCCACTGGAGCGAGAGGCAAAACCACACGGTGTGGAGACTACCAGGGGCTGAACGGTGACTCCCCAAAAAAGACACACCCCTGTCTTAAGAGCCTCGGAATCTGTGGCCATCGCGTACTGTGACGAAAGACCTGACGAAGCGAACGATTTGAGAAGAAGAATTAATCCTGGATTGCACCAGGTGGCCCTGACCGCAACCTCACACATCCTTGTAGGAGAGAGGCAGAGGGAGCATCAAGACCGACACAGAGGAGAGGCGACGAGAAGGCAGAGCCGAGATGCCTCCACAAGCCAAGGAACGCCAACAGCAGCCCTAAGTGGGGAGCGGCAAGGCACATGCTCCCCTCGAGAGCCTCCAAAGCGAAAGGGGCCCTGCCAGCATCGAACCGTCAGACTTCTGGCCTCCAGAGCTGTCAGGGAATGAATCACTGTTGGCTCAAACCACCCGGTTTGTGGTGACCTGTTAGAGCCGCCGCAGGAAACTCCAGCAGAAGTTCAACCCGATTCAAGAGAAGTGGGTTGGCCGAAGGCCCATCTGCCACCCCATGAACATTCACGACCAGCGCCAGCTCCCAGGTGGCGCACGGCCTTTGGGGTTCGGCCACCCTCTGTCTGCACAGTAGACATCCAGGCTGTGGTAACCTATGGGCAGGTCCCAACAAGACGTCCACCTGCAAAAACTGTCATAGCCCAGCGGTCACTTGTCATGTGAGCTCCCCTGCCCCCAGACGCCCCCTCTCGCTCTGCTCCAAGCCACTGTCTCTTCACCCCAGGTTGGAGATTACGAACCCCACCGGTCTCTTGGAGAGGCTCGATGGTTCCAGGCAGAAAGGGGACCCAAGGAATTCGTCTTTCCACCTCTCCTGTGCTCAGAGCACACTCCCTGGGAAGCTACTTGGGCTCGTTTTCCAGACAAAGTCTACTAGGAAGGCATCAGTGTGATTTTTTCACCATAGAAATAGAAGAGGCATCAGCGTTTCCTGTTGGAAGCCGGAGGGGTCACTGAGGCTGCTGCTTCTCATTCCGTGGAGGGAAGGCACGGCCAGAACTTCTCGGAGGGTATCTAGAAGAATCTCACGTGCTGACTCAAGTACCATGAACCCAGTCTCTCTGGGAAGAGAAGTCACCTCCCAGATTCCATGGTATTCCTACATCGTGATCATGAACGGGTTTCTTGTTTCTAGAACCAGAAGGCGTCTTACCCAGCACCGGTGCACTGGTTGCCTCGGGCTGCCATAAAGGATGCCCCTCACGTGCGACTTAAAGCAACATAAGTGTTTTCTCTCACTGTTCTGGAGGCCAGGAGTTCTAGGTGGTATCTATCCATTGGGATGAGACCAACCCAAGGTATCAGCAGGGCCATAACCTCCTGAATCAGCTCTAGGGAAGGCTTCTCGCGTCTTCCAGCTTCTAAAACGGATTTCCAAATGACATTACCTTCTGAGGTTCGCGGTGGGCATGCCCATCAAAACCCATCGCAGGTGGCAACAGGTCTCTTCTGCTTTCTGTTGGTAGTGAATGTACCAGAAGACTATATATCAGCCCCAAATGCAGAATGCCTCGCTGCGTTCAAAGCCTTAGATTTTCCTGATTGGTAAATGCTCACGACATATCAAATCTCACGGAGACGCCCCGATCCCCTAACTTCAGCGTTGATGCTAAAATTATGCTGAATGTCAAAATTACATCAAACAACTGCACTTATTTCCACCAGAAAAATTTGATTATTTCACTTTGATTTACATGGCATTTCCCCCCCTCTCCTATAAATGCTGACTTTGAAATCCCCTTCAGCACCGGACAATGAGAAGCAGGCTGTGTTTTCGACGGGAAAGAAAGCTTTCATTATATTTGATACTGCATTTTTCTCTCCTTGATTTGAATGTTATAATTGGATTGGTGAGATATTTATTAGGAACTCTGTGTTTTTTTCCCCCCCCCCCCCAACTGCTTGAAGGGCATCTCTTAATTTGCTTCTCTCTTTGGACTTCTGAGAAGTGGCTGTGAGGTATTATGCCCCACAAAACTCATTTCTTTCAAACATTTATTTAAGGGTATCATTTTCTTAATAATCTGAGGATAATTCAGAATAATTTCCACCACCGCTGCAATTTTTAACTTCAATGGAATGTGTGTCACCTGCCCTGCCTCCCGGTTCCCTCCCTAGAGGCCCTCAGCACCAGCAACGTGATACTGTGCAGGCAGGGCAGACAGAGGAAGGAGTTCTGGCCTGTGGGATCTGGAGAGTTCCAACAGCCTAGCTGCTGACTAGCCTAGCACAAGCCTGCTGGCCTCAGTTTCCCCACCCCTGAACTAAAATTAACCTTAATGAGCAGCCTTAGACTTTTAAACCTTCTGTTCCATCTGTATCTCTTAATTTTTATTTATTCATTCATTCATTCATTCATTCACATTTTGGAAGAGAGGGGCAGAGAGAGAGCGAGCGAGCTTTTTTTTTTTAATGTTTATTTTTGAGAGAGAGAGAGAGAGAGAGAGTGTGTGAGCAGGAGAAGGGCAGAGAGAGAGAGAAAGTCCAAGAAAGTGAAGAGGCTCCAGGCTCTGAGCCATCAGCACAGAGCCCCACGCAGGGCTTGAACTCACAAGCTGTGAGATCATGATCTGAGCCAAAGTCAGATGCTCAACCGACTGAGCCACCCAGGCACCCCGAGCGAGCGAATCTTAAGCAGGCTTCCTGCTCAGCACAGAGCCCGATGCGGGGCTCAACCCCACAACCCTGGGTCACGACGTGAGGCAAAAATCAAGAGTCGGACGCTGAACCCACTGAGCCACCCAGGCTCCCCTCCGTCTAAATCTTAACCTCAAGAACATGAAAAACAGGTTAGAAACCCATCAACTCAATCACTGGTTGCCTGAGGAGAGGGGTGGGGGAATTCATTACCGAGGGACCCGAGGGAACCGTCTGGGGTCTTAGAAATGTCGTGTGTCTTCTTTGAGGTGGTCCTTACACGGGCTGAGCCGCTCATCGGGCATCACACAACTTTTACTGAAAGTGTGCACATCCCGCTATATATCATTGCACCTCGATAAGGCTTCTTTAAAAAGCTATCTGCTTTTGTGAGGAATGGAGTCAAAATATGTGAAAACCTGGAAACTAGTATTTTGTACTTCGAGCACTGTGGGGATGTCTGAGCATCGGAAGTTGTTGGGAACCCAAGGGGAGCTCGGTTTAGGAAGGGGATACAAACGCAGCAGCCATCAATTTCTACAAGAAATCTACGATAATTCTATCATAATTTCTAGTATCATATTAAATTCATCCTCAGTTCCTTTTTGCCCAACAGCCACGGTGTTTATATTCTATTCGCTCCGTCGACAATTTTTTATTGAGTGTCTAGGGCGTCCCAGACACCATGCTAAGCAGCTGAAATTCCTCGTGAAATACCCAGATATATGAACACAACCACAAAGCTCCCAGAATTTAGATGAGTTGCAAATTTTATTCAAAAGAACCTCTATTTCCCAAGAGATTTTTTTATTTGATAACTTTTTTTTTTTTTTTTTTTTTTTTTACTCCAAAATTAAAGTAAATCAAATTCTCAAAGACTGGGAACTGAAGCCACCCTAGTTCCCAGCTGAGAAGCCCTTCTCTTTCATCTGGGACCCATTTCCATACTGTACTGGAATCAGAAGCCATTACAGCCTTCTTTTTCTCATGCCGTGGGTATCATAGTAGCTGGATTCTCTGAATGTACCCACCGGAGTGTGGACTTCTCTTCGTCTTTACCCTGCTTTGTCTTCCCTTCTGGGGCCAGGAAAATCACATGACTGACTCTGTTGCCCTTTTCACTTTGTTCACCAGGAAGCTCACAGCCAAGCGTGCAGGCCTGTCAGCGCAACTGTAGAGAAGTATTTGGTTTGCCCTTCTGCCCTCTGGTTACTCTCTGGTCTCGACTTCCTTCTAGAATAGGATATTTCCATCATTCTCTTGGTTTTATTTTTTGGTTATGCCCTAAGCATTATTTTGCTCGTGCATTCCATAAACCACATATGGAATTAGGCCAAGTATTAAAAAGAAATCAAAGAATGCCATCTAGGATTTCTATCTCTAACATAGGTACCATGCTAGAAATACACACATACATTGCACATAGCAGGGACTCGGTCGGCATCCCCTTCAATTTCTCCAATCCTCACAGTTTTCACAAAAGCTTTTCCACTCATGGTATTTGAAATAGTACCTGTCAGAGAGTTTCCTGCACTTAGATACTCAGATATGACTTTGATTTGACCTTCTTTTGGGCTATCTCAACTTGGCTATCTTGCTCTACCCTGAATTTAAAAATACTTAAGCCAAGACATTTGAAACCCTTTTTAGAAGAAGGCAGGGCTGAACCAATATGTTAGAAGTCACTCCCTCCCCTCCCCTCTTGACCCCTTCAATCTGATAGCACCCAGCTGACACCCCTTCTTCCTCCTCATCTCTGCCCCGTACCCCCCCCCCACCCCGGAAAGTATGATGTAACTAACAGAAGGGGGGCAGACTGTGGAGTGAGACAGTGAAGGACTCAATTCTGGTTCAACGTCTTACAGCTCACGCCTTGGACACGTTATAACAATGGCCTTGCCTTGGGGGTTTGTTGTGAGAATGGGAATCCCATGTAGCTTAGAGAGCATACTGTGTGGAACAGTACAATCACCCAATAATTCGTAGCTGAGTCAGTGGAGGGATGGGTGGCTGCATGATGGATGGAGAGATGATGGGTAGATGATGGGTGGATGATGGATGAATATACCATAGACTGTGTTCCTAGATAAGGCAACGCTATACATTAGGGCGAGGGGTTCTCTGTATTTTCTCACCAGAGTTTAGAAGGGACAACACTCTCTTCGACGCTCCCCCCTGCTGGTTCAAGATTGTGGCTATGTGTGGGTCCGTATTCACGTACACCGCCCCCCCCCCACACACACACACTCACACACGCACACAGTGTGAGTTACTACTCTGCTTCCCAGGGGTCATCCATCTCAGGGTGGCTGCATTTGTCCTCCTGGGGTACAATCAGTTGCAAGTGTATACATCTGAGAGAAAACGGAACCCAAAAGTTGGATAAGTATAGTATCGCCTCATTTCGTATTTGTTGTTCTTTCTTGTCCTTCCTTTCTTGTCCTTCCTTCCTTCCTTCCAAGATTTTATTTTTTAGTCATCTCTATTCCCAATGTGGGGCTTGAACTTACAAACCAAAGATCAAGAGTCACACGCTCTACCGACTGAGGCAGCCAGGCCTGCCACCATCTACATTTTTAAACACACATCTTAGCTAAAAGGTAAGTTATTCTAGGCACTCACTTTTTAAACTAAAATTCCTGGGGCGCCTGGCTGATGCAGTTGCCCGGGGATCAACTCTTGGTTTTGACTCAGGTCATGAGCTCACAGTTCCTGAAATGGAGCCCCCACATCGGGATCCGCACTAACAGCACAGAGCCTGCTTGGGATTCTCTCTCTCCCCCTCTCCGTGTCCCTCCCTTGCTCATGCTCTCTCTCAAAATAAATAAATAAACTTAAAAAAAAACACTAACAATCCCAAGTAGGAGGGAAACAGGTAGAAAATCCCAACACTTACAGGCTCGACACTTCTTTTCTGAACAGCAACACCAAAACAGAAATCACATATAATCTGGAAATTCAGGCTGTGGGTTTCTTTTTCTGCCCCCTACCCCCCCCCCCACCTCCATACTTCTGTACTGAGTGAGACAGAGATGAGGTCATGTGACTGGGCAGGTGACAATTTAAACGGTTGGATCTATTTTGTGGGGCTGGTTTGTCCTTGTCCCTCAGTCACGGGAGAGGGGGGAAGTGTGACAAAGGAGGAAGGTGAAAATGTATAAAAAGGCCACCGTTGAAAAAGGGACCCGTTGTTCCTAGAGGAAGAGGCTTCTGATTTCCAGTTGGTCCGGAAACGCTTGCTTCCTGTCCAAAACCGGAGCGCTGGGACAAACAGCCCCTCCCAGGGCAAGGGGACCTGGGAAGGAGGCGGCGGACAGACCTGAAAAGACGCATCATTGGGGGAGCCGTGGGGCCTGTGGAGTGCTGCAAGGCAGCCTGCAAGAACCACGACATGTGACCATTGGGGTCTGTTCCTTGCATCTCCAGGGCTAGACTCTCCCTGGAGAGGCTGGGAGGCCTGACGTATGCCCTGGGGGACAGGGAACTGGAAAGCAAAGGCACTTTTGAGAAGGGAGCCAGAACTTTCCTCGGCCCTCACACAAGGCAGCACCGGGGCACGGAAGAGCTCGGGTCGTCACAAACGAAATCTGCACACCTAGCACACAGGACAATGGATGGACGGAGAAGGAGAAGAGAGTAAGGAGAGAAAGGGGAAAAGGAGAGAAGGAGAAGAGAAAGAGAAGGAGGACCAAGTAGAAAGAGCCACCATTTCTTCCTAGGCTACAAGGAAGGCATTGTCTGTGACTCAGCAATGGAATTCAAGGCCCTGAAGGGAAAAAAGCAGAGGCAAAGAGAGCTGGGAGTTGCACAGATGACAGTCAAAGGGGGTAAACTGAGGAAGTATTTACTCTGTAACTCGACACTGTCCAACATCCTCTGGTCCAACGTCCGCTGGTCCTTTTCAGGACCTCCCCTGAAACCAACACCTTCCTGAACCCTATTTTCATGCTAAGGAAGCCGAGTCTCAGAGAAGTCCGGGTCCTTGGTTGCTTTGTTTTAGTGCTTCTGACAAGAAAAGCAGCAGGTAAAGAACCCAGCCCAACACCAAAAAGGGGTGAGGATCCTCTGCCAGAGACCCTGGAAGCACGTTACAACAGGGGGAATGTGGGGGAACACCTGACACCTTCCAGGGCCTGTGGAAGCAAAGGGAGATGGTGAGGCATGGGACCATGAAGCAGGGCTGTGGGGTGACGACCCACGGGAAGCTCCTGGGTGCAGTTCGCCATGTCCCTTCACGGGAAGAGCTGGCCAAAGCTTAGCCGAGGTAGCACTCATGCTGGGTGGACAGGGTGCATAGAGGCACATGGGCCTGAGGCAGCTACGGTGGGGGCCTTGTTGGGTGAAGAACCTCAAGGTGACCACCAAGACTGCAGCTGAGGAGAGGAGAAGGCAGAGGAGCATGGGATCCAAGATGTAACCCTGTGGGTCATGGAAGGTTGTATGGATTTTATTCTTAGTGAGATGGGAACCCACTGGAAGAGTGAAAGCCAAAGGAGTGCCAAAATTGGACATGGGGGCGAGGTCTATGGGAGCTCTTTGTACTTGGTATTCAACCTTTCTATAAACCCAACACTGCCCTAATTAAAAAAATGTGTATAAAAATCTCTATCCACCTATCATCTATCCATTTATCCATCCATCCATCCACCCATCCATTTTCCATCCATAATTCTTCCATCCATCATCCATAATCTAACCATATGTCCATCATCCATCCATCCATCCACCTATCCATCCACCCATTTTTCCATCCCTAATTCTTCCATCCATCCACCTATCCATCCATCCACCTATCTATCCATCCACCTATCCATCCATCCACCCATTTTTCCATCCATAATTCTTCCATCCATCTACCTATCCATCCATCCACCTATCCATCCATCCATCCACCCATTTTTCCATCCCTAATTCTTCCATCCATCTACCTATCCATCCATCCACCTATCCATCCATCCATCCACCCATTTTTCCATCCATAATTCTTCCATCCATCTACCTATCCATCCATTATCCATCCACCCATCTTCCATCCATAATTCTTCCATCCATCTACCTATCCATCCATTATCCATCCACCCACTTATCCATCCATCCACCCATCCATTTTCCATCCATAATTCTTCCATACATCTACCTACCCATCCACCCATTGTCCATTCATCCACCCATCCATTCACCCATCTGTGCTGTTTATATGTATCACTAGTGGTTTATTTAAAACAAACAGTATATTTTACTAACTTCTCTGCATCTTATATTTCTACTTAATGTATTTTGGAAATCTCTATTAGCCGATAAACACATAAATCACAGCACTAAGAGCTGCTAAATACCCCATTTTAGTTAGTATGCATAACAATTTTTTCAAGGTTTGTAGGTTTCCATCATGAATATATATGTAAAGCACCTAATCATTATTATGTAAAAAAAAATTAGACCCGGCTTTCATCACATCTCATTCCCTAAACGCGGGAAAGAGTATGTCTCTAAACTAAAATTCAGGATTGCCGCTGCCTTTACCTTCACATTTATGTCTTTATGTGTTCCCTTTAAGGCTTCTAGTCTGGACATACACGCACCACTGAAGTCACGTGGCTGTTTCCGCTGCCTGGGTGAAAAGATCTCTGAGGCGCAGCAGTAGGGACAGCAGACCCTGGGTGTTGTAAGCAGAAGCAGAACAAAAATAGGACGGGGCTTTGCAAAGGGGAAATGGAGCTGAGAACCACAAGGGTCTCTAAGAAAGCCCTCCGGGCCTGTGGTTCTGAAGGCCGACGAGGGAGGAAGAGGCACTGAGGAAGGAAGTCCACAGGAAGCCGGGCACGCTCGGCCACATCCAGGCCCGGGAAGAGAAGCTCTGGTCTATCCCCTCTATGTCCCAGCTCTGCCAACAGGGCTCGGATGTTTACACAGCTTGGCTGGCAAGCGTGTTGGCAGGGAGGCCCTTGCCGGTGAGACCCCAGGCCCTGCTGGGGCTCTGAGACCAGCTCCGATGAGGCCTTCTCCTGTCTTCCCACCGTCTTCCCGTTCCTGGCTGGACGCGCCCGGGGCCAGGCCAGCACAGGGCAGGAAAAGACCTGGGGAGATTGGCCAACACCTCTGGTACCTTGGCCCCAGCGTGTAATTCATGCACAGTGGGGGCCTCGGGGCTGGCATGGTGGATGCCCGGCCCTGGATCTCTCTGGGGATGCATGCTTTTTTAGGCCCTGGTTTTGAGATCAACTGTCTTCCACAAAAGAATCAAACCTATTTTGCTTCTTAGGTTCTGCTGAGTCTCTTACTGAATGCCTCTTCTGTGTCTGCCAGTGAGAATTCACTGGGCAGGAAGTTCCACCCCAGCTTTGGGGGAGGGACATGATGGAGAGAGGGTGTCAGACTACCCCGAGCAGGAGAGGGGCAGCAGAGGGGAAGCGGGGGTTATACACGGAGCTGGCAGTTGGACCTGGGGACCCCTGCCTCTCCATTGCTTTGGATACGGCCGGGAACTTAGAAGGGAGCTCTCCCGAATCAGGTTCATAAGACAGCTCTGCAACCTGCCCGCTGCGTGATCTGCCGAAAGCTACCGAAATTTCCTCGGCCTCAATTTCTCCTTCTGCAAAATGGGTGTAACAGCCCCGCTTCCCTCCTATGCTGGTTGGGAGTTAAACGCAGGTAACATACAACAAAGATCACCGATTAGCAGAAATCTCTTTCCCTTCTCTCGGGACCTCGGTGTCCACATTTGGAAAATGAGGCGCGCTCGTTAGAAGCGGTGTTTTCTAGGGAATCTTCCAACCGTAAAGCTGTACAATACAACTGTTTGCTCTGTTTGCTCTCATATCTACACAGCTTATGACCTAAAAAGGTACGGCGGGGGGGGGGGGGGATGTCATGCCTGTGTGACTCATGCAGTCATTCAAGGCACCACACTCCTAAGTTGTCCGTGCATTCAGGCTCTGCTCTGGCCGTCTGGACTTCTCAATATTGCTTGGACAAGGGGCCCCGCGTTTCTCCTTTGCATTGGGCCCTGCACAGTGACTAGCGGGTCAGGCCTGCAATGTAGGTGCATTCGGCAAGGTCACCACTGCCTCGAGACTCTAGGCGTGTGTGTGTATGTGTGTGTGGTCGGGGCGGGGAGGGATTCTTTGGAGTTTTAGCTTGCTACACCTAAGAGATCCGTCTGGTAGCACCGACTGCCGAGGAAAGGCACGGGTGATTATGAGAGATCTCCAAAGCAGGCCCGGCCCCACCGAGGGGAGAAAGCCAGTCCCAGAGCAGTGGCAGCTGGGAGCCCAGAAAACAGCAAACAAGCTGACTCATGAAAATCTCCCACTTCAGAAGGCTGGATGGTGATTTTTCTCTGCCTTACTCTCGTGTCTCTCCCAGATGATGTATGAATGGCCTTATTTACCTCTTCCCTCCAAACCTTCTCCTTTATTATTTTTATTAATGCCATGCCAACCCCGAAAAGGTGTTTCCTTTACAAAAAGAAAAAAAGGAAAGAAAAAAAAAAGAAAAAATCGCTGTCCCCCCTCCCCCGCAAAACCTCACCTCATTCACACAGCGGAAGGAATAGGTTCTTCAAAAATTGTCGTATTTGTGTGTGTGAGAGAGAGAAAGAGACACAGAGACAGACCAGAGACAGCAACTTAAAATGGGTTTGTTATGTGCGAGTCTAAAATCTGAATATAAATAGTAATAAATTCAGGTCTTTATTTTAGAAAGGCCAGAGTACCCAGGAAAGGTTTTTGTTTTTTTCTTTTTACCATCTTTCCTGACTACAAAAGCATTGCTACATTTCACGCATTTTAATTTCAAAAGTAACGGGAGACACAGCTGCATTTAGAGCTAGGGAAAACACTGAGCATCGCCAGTTAAACAAGCGGAGCTCACATTCGGTCCCTGCACCCACTGCTATGTGTGTATACCTGCCATTGTCATTGACGGGGCGCTAAGCATTTGGCATTTCATGGGCCATTGACTCTGCAAAGCTCCCTACCAGACAGGTGCATTCCAGTGACAGAGGATAAAGCTGAGGCTCCCACAAGGTCACACGGCGCACGCCAGAGCCCGCACTGGAGCCCAGATCCCTCCGGCCTCACCTGCCCAAATTCTCCATACACTCCTGAGCTTGCGTGTATAAACACGAGCCACTGTGAGCAGCTGCAGCAAAAAAAAAAAAACCAGTGGCCTCACCTCCAGGCTTGGCAAGATTGCTGATCACTTATAAACGCAACATCTCAGGGCAGAAAGAGATCTGAAAGGTCATCTTTCTAACCTGTCACCCTGCACCTGAATTCATCCTCCATTATCTCCTATTAGAGATTTTTTTTTTTTTTATTACTCCCCATGACAGAGAACTCACTACCCGTTGAACCTGAATAGCATCTACCGGACCCTGCACAACTACCTGAACTCACTACCTCTCCCAGGATCCCAGATCTCTTTGAGCAAAAACGTTTGTCTTTACCTTGAAATACACATCTGTTCTCTTCCACCCTTGACTCCAAGCTGGAGGCACAAATGACAGGCACACCCTCACCCCCAGGACAGGCTCCCCAGTCTCCTGGACTCTTCCCATCTTAAGGTGGAGCCCCTTCATTCCCCCAGCTGTTTCTCCTCTAAGCCAGTTTCCAGGCCATTTTCAAGCCAGTTCATGGAGCCCACCTCTGGCTGAAGAACAACTTTCAGCTCTGTTCACTTGCACACGACTTTGCGGGGGTTGGGTACAGACTCCTGGGCCAGCAGGGCAAGAGGTTCTGCATTCCACGGAGGGGACGTGATCATGGCAAACAGCGTGGCTTCTGAATCTGGGGCCACGTCAAGGGGTCCTCTTTGGGGAGGAATGGGCGCCCCGCCTGGACCTGATCTCACTCGCCAGCCAAGCTGCGTCCCTCCCGAGCAGGGACCTCTCCCTCCCTGGCAGTGGGGAAAGTCTTTGAAGACCCAGGGAAGGCGAGGGTGTGCCGTTTATGAAAACAACTGTTTAACAGCTCCCAGAGCATCCATATTTGAATGGGAGGAAAATAATGGTAAAAACATCATCAAGAAACAGATGTGCCCGAGTTAGGTTTTGTGGCAGGAAAAAATGTGGGTTTGCCGGTATTGATTTCATTCTTCCAACTGATGACAATGAATGGCTGTGCCTTCCCGGGATGCGCCGTCCCGGGGGCTCTGCGAACGCACCCTCCGCCCTGACCTGCACACATACCTGGGGGCTGCGGTGGGGGCGGGAGGTGGCCGCTGCATATCACACTACTGGGGGTGGGCTCATGTCCGCGCAAAGTGCTGACTACTGCCAAGAGGGAATGCCGTTCCCCTCTTCCTAATGCACACAAAGGCACCTGTAAAGAGTATAATAGCAGCATTGCGTGAATGCACGTGTGCCAATGTGTGTGCAAGCCCACACATCCACAGCAGGGCATGCCGGGGTAGAGAATGGACCAGGCCCTATGGCTTCAGCAACGGCCTCTCTGACCGCTCAACCCCGCCCCAGGCTCCGATGTACCACGTGGAAGACGGGCCACACGTGTTAGGGGCTTTCGAGCCATGGACACAGGACTCTGAATCCCAGTTCGGCAACCGATTCGTTAGGTCGCCAAAGACACGTCACAAAACCTCACTGAGGGTCAAGTTCCACGAGAATAAGAAAAGGCAGTCACCTCGCAGAGGTGTCGGGAGGATGTGAGATGGTAATATGCGGACGAGTTCCCTATGCCCTTCCTGGAATGTACTAGAAGCTCCATTTTAGTGAGCTTTCCGGAGGTCGCCGTGCAGGGAAAGGCACAGAGACCACGATCGAGCCGAGCGGTTACGTACAGGGACTCTGGAATCAAGCAACTCGGAATAGGAGTCCCAGTTCTAACTTTTACCAGCTGTGGGATTCAGGGAAAGTTAACGAACTTCCCTGTGCCTCGCTTTCCTCCCCCGTAACATGGGGACAATAATAGCACCTAATTCATGGGGGTGCTGTGAGAATCAAATGAAATAAACCAGGGCAAGCGCTTAGCTTAGAACCTGGTGTTTAGGATGCGCTCAACATATTCTACAGCTTTCCCACCATGGCCCGAGCTCTTCCTGCCACGGGGTAGGCTGAGGCTCGTGAAAAACGCCCTAGATGCTAAAACCCCAGCCTCGTCCAAGCACTGTTGCTCTCCCAGGCACATGAAGACACAATAACGCCCCGTCAAAGCAAAGAATGAAATCAATACAGAGAACACCTCTCCCCTCCCACAGAAGCAGGACGTCTGATAGCTGTTCACAGCGTCTATTCTAACCTTCCTGCCCGTATGTTTCAAGTAAGTTTAATTTCTGCGATGTTTAAACAGTTGTTTTTAGATAAATCACAGTCGCACTTTCTGGCCCAATTCACAGGCCTTTTCACTGCACAGGGAAATCAGTTCTTCCGGCTTGCCGGAGAAAAGCAAATGTGTCCTCATTGTCTATGCATGGTGGTGTCGCGAGGAAGGGACCTCGAACATGCGACTTGTCAGACGTCCCATTGCCTATCATTCAAATGTGTAGCGGCGTTCTTTTTAAAATGGATGGTTATTCAACTTTCCTTTCCTTTTTTTTTTTTTTTCTTTTTTTGTGAGGGAGTGGTTCGCAACATGGTCTCATGAATACCAGCCTTGTAAAGAGGAGCCGGGGTGCCTAAATAGAAAGTTTTCTCAGCACGAGTGCAAATACACCATGTACACATGATTTCAAAGGATGGCTTGCCGAATTTCTCGTCAGCTGAGAATTGAAGACCATCTCGGCCTGCTACCCAGAGCTTTGATTTGCCCACGCGCATCCCTGCATGGCACCAGCATCACCACGTTCCTTCCAGAAGAACGATTGAAAATTCAGGCTTGAGCGGCAGAAAACGCTGGGTGTGAAACGGAGTTCTGTCATTCCCCCGGACATCCTCCGTCTGTTCCTGCAGAGCCGATCTCCACTCTTCTCTACCCAGCTCCGGACCCCGGGAGGCCGTCCCGTGTGGCGTATGTCCACTGGGGACCCCACCCCCCTCTCAACGCTGGCCGGATTTGACCGATGGAGGGCGCTCCCGGAGGCCAGTGCTGGGCAGATGAGAGCGTGTTTGGGTACACATTCTCCAGGCTTCCTTCCCGATACACGTCATGTCTGTAATAGATCTTTTCCTTGATGGCAGCCCTCCCCTTCGCTAGGACCACCTCTGGGTTCTGACTCGATGGTCCCTTCAATGACTCGTCAACATGACGCTACTCAACCGAGCATCGAAGATGCCTCATCACTGGCTGTGTCATCAGGTCGTGCCTTCACCTCTCCAAGAAGGTCGGATAATCTTTCTCCGGACTTTTCACTGATGAGCTCTCAAGGCTGCAAAGTGGTTCAAAACCCAAGCTTTGAACTCAGACAGACGGATCTTGTAGGACTATCGTGGGGAACCCTGAAAACCACCAGCAGTTCTTCTTACTGAGCAAACCATGTCGCGTAGCGGGGAGGAATACGGGTTCTCCGGCCAACTGGCGTGCCTTTGACCCTGGCACCGACTCTAACCAGCTGCCTGACGTTGAGAAGGTTGCTGGATCTCTCTCCGCCTCAGTTTTCTCATCTGTGAAATGGTGACAATAATGTCTCCCGCAGTAAGGTCACCGCGAGGATCCCATCAGTTAACACGCACCAAACACTGAGAACAGTGCCTGGCACACAGTAGGTGCTTTATAGGCCTCAGCCAGTAATATGCACGTATTATACACATCGAGTTTACAAGCTCCTGCAAATAGAAGAGCCATGTAGCACACATTTGGGCACCACCAGCACCTAGCATATGATAGAGCCTCCATGAATAAAGGTCTACTGATATTAACTTATTGCTGCTCCTACGAGTGATACCAAAAACATGGTCATATTCTAGTTTCCAAAATTCTTCATGCTTATCTTTAACAAAAAAATTTTTTTCACGTTTATTTATTTTTGAGACAGAGTGCTAACAGGGGAGGGGCAGAGAGGGAGGGAGACTCAGAATCTGAAACAGGCTCCGGGCTCTGAGCTGTCAGCACAGGACCGGATGCAGAGCGCGAACCCACGAAATGCGAGATCGGGATCCGAGTCGAAGTGAGACGCTCAACCGACGGAGCCACCCCAGCACCCCTTCACCCTCATCTCTGCTGGTCCCCGTAACCTCCCCGTGGCAGGGACGTGGTGATCGTTCCTTTTATACACATTAAGACTACCGGGGAACAGGGAGGCTCAGTGACTTGCCCAATGCCACACCAAACAGACTAGCATACCTGTAACTGTTACTCAGAACTCAGGAAACCTACAAACAACCATATGGCTTCCTTAGGGATATCCAAGGACAGAGGGGCCCCCAGGAGATGGGGCACCACATAGCTCAAGCTCTGAAGACAGGCCAGGCATACTATGGCATAGGCTCTGCCCATGATAGAGAGCAGCCGGGTCTGTCACCTGCATGATCTAAACCTGATGTTATAGGGGGGTCGCCCCCCAAAGTTTCCAAGGAGAGCTGTTCCCAAGGGCCCTCGGCTCCCACCCTCAAGCCCGCGCGTACCAGCTGCTTTCCCCGGCACCCGGAGGGTTGTCATCTCTGGGGGCACCGTGCCGGGGCACCGTGCCTTGGCCCCCTGCCTGTCTCTTCCTGCCTCTTAGCTGCAAGAGAAAACACAGTTCCTTATCACTTATCATCACTAGCTCTCCCCCGGCCCGGCCCTCGGGGACCCGGAGGGCCTGTAACCCAGGTAGCCTGGCAGCAGGCCAAGCCAGGCGACCCGGCCCTCGCGTACCCAGGTTTCCTGCCTGTGGTTTGCACGGCTATAGCTACTCTGGTTCGCACTTCCTGTCCTAGCCCACGTGCCGGCATGACTCTGTGCCTCCTCTGGATGCTCTGGGTTCACAGCGCAGGGAGCCAGTCGTGTCCCGTGACCTGTCGCCAGGTGAGAAAAGAAACTAGAGCCCCGGGTCCTTGTGAGCGGTGCCCTCTCTCCACTCGGCCCTCCCAGCCTGGCCATACGCCTCCACCCCCACCCCACCCTCTGGGGGGCGGGCCTCTGTCTCACACCGGCCAAGTTCTAGGTCTTCACAGGTTGAGCTGGGCAGGAGGTGATGCTGGCGGCCTCTGGGGAGACAAATCTGCACTGAACAAACACCCCAAGGACACGTACCTGTACTTCGAGCCAAAAGGATCGCAAGTCTATTGTAAAGGACCGGGGCTCCTTCCCGTACTGGATGACCGCGGAACACCCTAGAATTCTCGCTGTGGCCTAAGAAACCCTTCAGTATCTGGCCCCTACCTCCTTGCCCCGTGCATTTCTCACCGGGGCTGACTCCACCCTGAGCTCCTTCCCACCTCCGGGAGCCGGCCCAGGACCCAGAAAGGGCCTCTCCGGCGCTATCCTCTCCATTCAAGCTCTGTCTCTCGCCCACAGATTCTGAAACCCCCGACGAGAACACAAAAATGCCTTCTCTTGTTGACCGTCTAACTGGTGCTCCCCAAACAGTGGCCAGTTTGAGAGAAAGGCATCGTTCTTGACGCTAACCGAGTACAAAAGCAGACTGGCTTTGGAGCCCATCAGGTCTGGTTCAAGTCCCAATTCTGTCTCTTGGGTAGGCTTGGTCTACGCCCAACTGTCTGCCCCGGCCTGTTTGTGTACACCCAGGGCACCCACCAAAGCGTGCTACTGCTGATTAACAGTACTTAGCATTTGAAGAACATTAGCCACAGGCCTCCAGCCCAGCTAAGCCCTTCACCTGTTTATCTCATTTCAGAATCTCGGGAAGTAGGTGTCCGTCGTCTTGTAGATGAACAAAGCTGAGGCTCCGAGAGTTTAAGTAACGTATCCAAATCACTCAGTTAGTAATGCTAGAGGGTGGCTCCAGAGAACTCTCTCCTAACCAGCATATTATACGTTCCTCTAGGATTCAATAATGTCGTGGATTAAGAGTGAGGGCACATAGAAAATGCTGAGACACCGCTCGGCAGGGACAAAGATCACAGAGTGTTCAAGGGCTTCGGAGACCGAGAGTGCCAAAACCAGCCAGGCTCCACAGTGGGTACGGTCCCTATTTACTTTCAATTAATAACATCACAAAATATCATCGGATCTTAATGGGACCCCGAGGGGGTTAATTACATGGTGGGGAATTGTCTGTGAGCTCAACCACTGTTGGTTTAATAGATGCACCTTCAGAAAAAAGATATATAGCACATTGATCTTTAAAACGGAAAAGTAAAGATCTCCCAAATGCAGATGAGGAAAAGGGAAAAGTCCTCGCTCAGCATTTAGACCCACCATTAATCCTCGGACATACTTCCTGCAGGATCTCCGGGTCCTTCCTGTTGTGGACTCCGGAATTCTGGGTCTCAAGGCTTCCGAACACAACGGTTTCCCAACCACTCCGAACAAGAGCCTCCTCCTTCTCCTTAGCGTCACGGGGAAAAAAAGCAAGCCCCCCCCCCCACCCTCCGCCAACACCCACTAAGCACGACTAAGCACCAATGAGCGGTGTCTTCCCTGGCAAGAACCTCCCACATGCTCGTGTCTCCAAGACTCAGTTGCCTCATCATAAAATGGGGATAATACCATTATTCCAGTAGGACTATTCATTTCAGACAGTTACTGCATAAATGATGACAAGGGCCAATCGTTTTCTTATGCTTTCTCTGTGGAAAAGGCACTAGAGTCAGCACCTGAATAAATGTATCCTCATCTTAGAATCCTACGTGGTCGTTATTAACTATTATTGTCTCCATTTTCCAGGAGCGACGCTGGGCCCCTGGGGGGAGGAGGGAAAAAAGGAGCCTACCTCTTGGCGGGAGAAACAGTCTTGGGAAAGCAGGTCTGCGTGAGGAGAGATGTAGGTGAGGTCAGGGTACAGAGAGCACATGGTCAGAGAAGCTGAGATGTGCAGGGGGCCAGAGACGGCATGCTGGGCACAGGAGACTCAGAGAGGCGGAGTATCCTGCTTCGAGGACACACAGCCACTTTGAGGTAGAGCCTTGATCGAAACCCAGGCGGTTTCAGCCCTGAACCCATGAACCTTCCACTGCCCCAGCGTCATTTGATCTCCTCAAACCCCCTCTCCGCTGGGCAGAAGCCACATTTCTTGTTTGCGCGAGTCTTCCTATGTAGGCAAGACGGCGTCTCAAGGACTCCGTTGCATGCAAGAGTTGTGAGCTTGCAACCAGAGCCCGTCCTCCTGCTCAGAACTGCTAAAGGGGTTGTGCTTTCACCTCCAGTGTCGTGCTCAGATGGAAGGAACAGCCGCCCAAAAACACATGCAACTGAGGAGCCTCCATAAACATACACAACTCTCCCCGTGCCTGGTACAGGATGGGTATGTCACAGCGATCTGGACTTTGCCCTGCCCCTCCGGAGTTTACAGTCAAGCCACTGGAGTCAAATTCACGCATGAGGCGTGTGCCTGAAGGCCAAACAGAGTGATCGCTATTAGTCTCAGCAAAGTGATTTGAGAGTCCAGAGAAGCCCATGATTAAATCAAAGAGGCTCCTTGCATTGGGATCAATCCAACAATGGCTTTGCTTATCGGGGCTGTGGGCACAAGTCATTTACTATCACCAAATGTCCTAAGGCTGAACCGGATTAAGACACCGAATGCCTGGAGATCCTTAGAAAAAGTTGCTTCATAAATACCACACAGTTGGAGAGCTCAGAGGAGCACGGCTCCCTGGGAGCACCATGTTTAGATTTCCAAAATCCAAAGACAAAAACACGAGGTCTTCTGCCTCAAAACCTTACCCGTCGCAGGGACAAAAGCAGAATGATGGAAATAGAATTTTGAGGCTTGTCTGAATGATTATAGGCACTGGAGCCATAAAAACAAAAAAAAAGCTACTGCCAAGGGATTTCTCTCGTGGCATCTGTTTTCTTCTTGTGCTTTTCCCGATCCATTGGTCAATAGTGTTTGATAATAGATATTACCATGAAATTAGAGCAGCGGGCTTTCTAAGTGGCAAAATCCAAGTAGCATCTATTCAATTCAATTAACTATTGACCTTCTGGCCATGGTCATTCTGACAGGAATTCTCCACTGTAACTAAGAGGGGTACGCCCTTCTGTAGCTGCCCCCCTATGGTGGGTAGTGACCCTTCTTCCATTGGGAGCAAGTAAACTACTTGTCCCTCTGTGCCCTGAATCAAACTCCCACACAGGCTGGGAGATTGAGCTGAATCTCTGGAAGTCCTAGAAGAACGGTGACGCATCTCATTTCTATTCGCGCAACATTTATTAAGCATTCATCCGTTCAAATGTTTACTCCCAGAGGCCCACCATAGCAAGAAATGTTGCTCAGTGGGGAGACTGGATTGGTGACTGGAACGTAGTTTACAGAGTTTACAGAGGAGTAAACAATGAAGCTCGGCAAAGCCAATTCTTGAGACAGCGGTAACAGAGGTGGGGAGCAGTGAGCTCAACATGTATTAGAAACCCCATTGTACAGAAGGGGAAACTGAGGTACAGAGAGGTTTAAATGGCTCATCAGATGTCACACACCCTTCAAGCGATGAGCCCTTGAGTAATGGGTCTCATCGAACAGCAAGGCCTATGGACCAACTCCATCCCGTGGAAATGAATCTACTAGGCCAGTAACAGCCTATCATTAAATGGCTGGTTTTTCAACTTGGGGGGGCGGGGCTTAAAAAGTTTATCGTGGTTTACTTCTTTTTTTCTCTATCTTGGAATAATACAGTTGTGATTATCCTGTGATTATCCGCATGAAATGGCCTTAAGCCATCTAGTATAAATATACACACATCTCCCAGACATACTTGGATTCCCCCAGATATACTCAAGCCGACTCAGGCCCTGCAGGATTTGGGGAGCTTTTGAAGGGATGCCCTGGCATCCAGCTGTGCCCATCAGCATCCCCAGATGCTTTCCCTACTTGATAAACCTTCTGATCCCTGTTCAGGTCAGTTTCAATGGGCGAACGGAAAGCCTGGCAAGAGAGCTAAACGACTTACCCCTTCTGCAGGGGAGTTAATTTGCCGCATTAGCTGGGGGCTATGCGATACCTTCTTGCTCGGTTTCCCGCTCCACACTGACCCATCTCTCATAAGGATTACGCCTTCCTCGGCGACTTTGAGGCCGGTTTTCAGGTGGGGATTTATTCGAGACGGGCAAATGAAACTTATCTAGCCACTAGCCTGATGCAATTATTCCTGTGTGGTCAGCCAAATGAGAGCTCAGCTTGAGATCCCAAAGGTTAAACCTGGCCATCCAACGTCCATCCAGGACTCTGCAATTTCCAGGAACGGCAGTAGGACAGGAGCATTGTATTCGTTGCTTGTTTCCCTGTTATTTCACTCGGTCACATCACAATCTTTGGTCTGATTATGTTTTTTGTTTTTGTTTTTTCCCTTTGAATGCTGATTTCCTCGACAGCTAAATGCCTCCAGATACTCCTTTGGAGACGCACAGACCAAACATAGAAACCATTCAGTTATTGTCCAGCAAAAATATATATATATATGTGTGTGTGCGTGTGTACGTATATATATATATCTATGTCATTATTTTCTGTCCCCCAAAATTCTTTATCCCATTGGATATGGGAATTAGATAAGATTAAGTTCTTAGGCAACATCAACTTATGGGGTGGACAGATTCTGTGCTGTTTAACTGTGTCAGAACAACACTTATATCTGCTTAGGTAGAAGACAATGTGGCCAACATACACACAGATAGTTGCATGAGGTTCGCCTTAAGTAGAGCAGCATTAGGTTGCTTTAAGGTGACAATTTCTAAATGAGAGCAAAACTGTGTAATAAGATTTAAAAAATTGGACCCATTCTTAGTTCACCAGCTCCCCAGCCAGTGACAAAATATGCCATTAGTGGCCACAGCACGATTCTGAAAATATACCTTCCTTACGATTTAACGCTTTTTTTTTTTCCCTGTGAGCTAAAAATTACAAAGCCCCGGATTTCATCGCTCTTGCAATCTATTCTTTTCCCCTGACTTCCTGTTTTCATGAAATTTTAATCAGGCACTTAAAATAAATAGCTATGCAGAGCTTGTCTGCCTCCCGCAATACCCGGGATGGATGTTTTGGGTAAAGTTATAGTCCAGAGACCTTGAGAACAGTGAATCCTATTCTGACTTGGCAAGACAACAGAAATTGAAACATGGCCCTGTCCAGGCCACGCACTCGAAGGGGACAGAGCGGTCTCAGAGGATCAAAGATGTGATAGGTTGGATCTTTTTTCTTTTTTTTTTTTTTCCTTCCAAATATTGACAGCGACTCCGTCCATTTGGAAAGGCAAGCAAGAGAAAGCTAGACTAAATGATTCCGAGAGAGAGAGAAGAAAAGGAATGACGCATGGTCAACTTTTCAAAATCGCTTGCAAGTTGAAAAATGAATCATTCATTCCATTTAGGCAGCTACTTTCCATTGCTCGTTGGTTTTGATGATGGGTACTTGTGTCTCCTTCACATAAACCAACAAGATGCCTAATTCTTTGAACCTTCTAAGATTTTCCTTTTTCCCTTTCCTACCATGGTTATATCACCCAATGACGTTATCGAGAAACACAACCTATTTGTTCACAAACCATTATATTCAGAAGATGTCTTTTGTAGCAACAACTGCAGGTTCCATGGAGAGCCTAAGGACTCTCCAAGAAGGCGGTAAGACAACTAGAGAAAAAACACCGTTACAAACATTCATACCCTATGAAGTCAAAGTCCCTAGAGACCTGGAAAGAAGACTTCTTGGGGGCATGTGAGGAAATCAACTTCCTTGCCTTAAAATGCCCAACTTCTGTGTGACGGTAGCTAAACAGCATGAAAGGCTCCTCGTTCATTAATAAAAACGAAATGAAATGATGGGGGAGTTAACATCATTCGACCCCATGACCAATACGCGTCTTGTCTCCTTCATCTCAAATGAACAGGTTCTTGGTTACTGCACGTTCTGACCTCCTTGACTCTGGAGGTCCAGAGCCTGGTTTTGAATCCTGAAAGATGGGTCCTGTAGATGACTGCCGTGCTGGGAAATGCTTTACAACTGGCTCTCCCAAACAAACCAACAAAAAAAGGAGGAAGGGCTTGATTTGTAGTTATGTGCTCATTTCTATGATGTAAATACTCCCACCCTGGTCAATTTCAAGCTCCCATAATGTGACCAGATGGGGAGTTGGGAGAAGGTATGAAGCAGTCCCTTACTATATAGTACAATAGATATAAATCCTAACAAGGGCATAGATCGTAAAACAACATAGCACGATAACTAGGAAGTGAGGGTTTTTGAGTACTTGGTACATTTTTAAAAATAAGATTTATTTGATTTTAGGTTACCTGATTTAATTTTTAATAATGGCTGTATATAACAACAGACTCGCTAAATTTCTGAAAATTTGACGGTTTAAAAATTTAACAATAGGCCCCTTGTGAGCCACTACAAGCCAGCTCCAACACACCAGTGTTGTAGGGGAACCTGGCTCCATTCAGCTGGAAATGGCTGTGTGTCATTTGTGGTGTAGTGAACTTGCCCGTTTCCAGGGATAGACCATATTTTTGGATCTGTACTAGAGAGATTCAGTTTGCTCTTGGTCCCTCAAAGCTCCCCCCCCAATACAATTGCCCACAAAATGTCATAGCTGCCTGGTTTCTTTGATATAAGGTTTCATCTGCTTCATCGTCTCCAAATATAGCTCTAAGCTGGCCTTCTTACCTTGCTTAAGCGGAATCTCAATAACCTCAAGAAGAGAGGAATCAACTCCTCAAACAAAAGAAGTCATTCAGCTTTACGGCATCTCGCGCTGGACGATCTTGAAACTATTTCCTTTCCTACAGGCCCAGAGGATCAAGTTCCACTAAGGAAGAGAAAGGAGACTAAATGTCCAGCAAATGACCCCCTCTGGTGCCAATATCTGGTGACCTCGTGAAACAGGGGGCCGGGGGTGCTTCCACGCCGATGTGGGTCCCCACATTCCAACTCATAATCATCAAAACCACTTCTCAGAGCAGACTGCTGGGGGAGCATCTGTCAAGATTCTCGGAGCAGTCTGAAGAAGAGAATATTATCAAGGCAATTAGGGGGAGCCCCCGAGAAGGGGCTCTTAGTAAGATGGGGCCAGCAGCGCACTGGCTCAGGACCCTCCAGAAAGAAAAAAGGCAACAGTTTCTAAAAAAGAGTTTGAGGGTTCAAGTTGTCAGGGGTCTCATATTCCAAGAGTTTTTCTCTGCGCCGCCCCCCCCCTCCGGTCCTCGGCCATATCCAAGTCCAAGGTGCCGGCAGCCCTTTGCTCCTTCTCACAGCAGCCCCAGGAGCAAGGGGATGATTTTCTGGAATCCTGCTCATGGAGAAGAACGCCAAGCTCAAGCGGCTGGATGCATCTAGCTTCTGTGAGCCACTCACACTATCAACAGACACCGTCCCAGTGGCTGGGAAATCATCCTGCTCTTGGCAAAAACCCTGCCACTTGGGGAGGAACTGAGCGAAATCATCCAAGCCAAGCAAAACCGAGCAGAGCGGGGCTCTCGCTGTCCTGAAATCCAGATTCAGCATGAAGGATCTTGGCAAAACTACAGCTGGGCTCGGCCCTGGTTAATGTCACAACCGTATCTCAAATAACCCGTTCTCTTAATAAAACACAGTTTGACTCAAGGCTTTGCCATATCAATTTGAAGGGAGGAAAGAGGCAACAGGGAAGCCAGTGGAGAGCTTCCTGCTAGGAGCGCTGTTACTGAAGACGTATGCGTATGTGCATTTCTGACAGAATAATCCAGAATTCTGAAAATGAAGCATGCCGTCTCTGGCCTCTTCTCTGTATTCACTAACTACTCGGGGATTTCTCGGAGCCGGTTGCTTGCAGTAACACGCTTGCCCTTCAGTCCCATCTAGGAGGCTGATGTGACCCCGTGCAGGATTTTCCTGCATTTGTGTATTTACAGGGTCTCCTCCAGATCCACTGAGCAGAGGGTGGTGCCAACAGGAGGAAGAGAAGCTGTCAGAAGTTTCTATTTTCGTCCCTACCTATAGTCTTAGCAAGCCAACCCAAGTTCTTCCCCCCACGGAGACTAAAACCACCTTAGGACTCAAGTGCTGAATCAGTGGCATCCCCAGGCAGATTAGGAAGTGGGAGAGAACCGACTGGAACTCCTGGTTCCAGAATGAGAGATTTCAAGCTCCATCTGAGCTCTCTTGAATCAGCTATACCTTCCCCTGGGCCAAAAAGTGGGAAGGAGGTTTTCCTGTGGATTTGGACAGACCCAAGTCAGAGCCTACCGTCCATCCTTCCCTACCTGGGTGGAAACACAAAGAGGAAGACAGAGACATCAAGAGAAACATACAGATGAAAGTAATCATTCAGTCATACTCCTAATAACTAGAAAAAGCCTTATGAATATTTTGGTCCTTTTTTTTGTATCTGGTTTTTTGTTTTGTTTTGTTTTTTGAGGCTTACATAAGTACATAGACCCATGCACATTTGTGTCAATGCCCAAAAAAACTCTTCATAGAACAAGGTCCTTAAATATTTCACCCTAATTTTTAATTTAGGAAAGCTACTTAGCTATCTATCCTGAGTCTGTTTCCTTGTGTATGGAAGGAAGGAGGGAAGGAAGGAGGGAAGGAAGGAAGAAAAATTGAAGAAGGAAGGGAGAGAGAGAAAGGGAGCGATGGAGGAAGGAGAGGAGGGTGGAGGATAGAAGAACGGATGAGAAAAGTTCGATGAAGTGTATTCAAAACTGTACTATTTTAGCAATTTTGTGTGATTTTGTAATATTGAAAAATAAGTGTTTTTAAAGAGCATGAAGGAGAACACTAACAACAATATCTCAGAGGGTGTTTTTGCAAGTGTGAAACGTAACATGTATGCATAAACAGTTCGTACAGTGCCTGGCAGGTGACGTTTAATTAATCTTGGCTGAATGCATAGATGGCTAGATATTCAACACCCGGTAGATGTTATTTTGACTCAATTTCAAACGAGGGATGATGCAAATGTTGTCCATCAAGTGTCCGGCGAGAACAGGCCTCGCGAGGAGCTAGAACCATGTTCGGGCCCTCAAACGGGGCCCCGTTTATCTCCACGCTTCCTTTAGTTTGAGAAGGACCCAGGACACAGGCCCTCCTCTCATACAGGGAGCGCGACACAAATGTGGGGCGCATTTTCTGAGGTCTCCTGAGCGCTTCCAACGGGCCAGGGTGCGGACTCTCGTCTCTAGCCATCCAGAGCCTTTTCCATTTGCCTAAACCATCACATCAGGGCCCCAAAGGGCCTACTCAAAAATCAGAGCCCCCCGGGGGGCATTAAAGGAAACAGATGTGAACTTTGGGAAACGCTTAAACCCCACCTTCTCCAAGAACACTGAAAGGCCCTTGGAAAATACATATGGAGTTTGCAGAGCGCAAAACCAGGATCAAGTATTTAAGGGCATTATTAATTCTACAAAGTGCGTTTCCAGGCCTATACACAAATGGGGATGGATGTGTATATTTACGGCTGCCTCAAAAAGACAGATATGAAGAGAGCACAAAATAAGGGTTTTTTTTCCAGCGAAGAGGATTATCTTCATCATCGTGTTTTTCTGGATTTTCTAAATGCGCTCTGCTGTACCACCATCACAATAAAATTAAATAATAAAAAGGAGAAGTAGTAAGAAATCAACTGTTAACGGTGGTTGGGCATCTCCTTTCAAAGTCAGTTACCGCCGCCTCTTTGCATAATTAGTATCTTGGAGACAGGAAAGTGCCAGGGAAGGAAGGAAGGGCAGTTGATTACCTCGAGCCATTTCCCTGCAACCAGAGGGCCCCAAGAACCAGCCAAACGTTGTCTGTTAAGGAGACGACACTAGGTGCGGACAGGGCCAGGGAATGAGAAGCAGCAGGCTTGCAGAGACCTGTCCCATCAAGAGTTAGCCGTGAGACTCCGGGTAAGGTCACGCCTCCCCTAGACCTCTTTTCCTAAAATTCCTCCCCTCGCTCAAGGTTCGGAGGGTCAGCTCTAAGTACGAAGCATGGACTTTGAACATCTTAGGGGCACCTTCCTAGCGGAGAATCACCAGGTAAAATACAGGGCACGCCAGGTCAATTGAATTTCAGATAAACACTGGAAAACTATTAGCATAAGTAGGTCCCGATATTGCATGGATGGGACCTACTTACATTAAAATACGTATCTGCCATTTAACTGAAATTCTACCGAACCGGGTGTCTCGTGATTTTATTTTGCTCAATCTGGCCAGCCGGCCCCAGCAGCTCAGAGAAGTACCCTGGGGCCCCCGAGTCTCCCCCAGCCCCGCATTTCTCCCATCACTCGAAAGCAATGGGCGGGGGGGAGGGGTGGAAATAGGCCCCGAGTCCGGACTGCAGGAAGGCAGGAGGGTCGTGGACGCACGGAAGCCTAATCACCATGCTCTGCAGCGTCACCTAGGACAGCATCACCCTGAGCCACCGAGAGACACGTCTCTTGAGCACCTAAGAGAGCTGAGCCTTGAGAAGCTAGTTGGATCAGAGTTTCACTGAATAAAGCGAAGAAAAGCCAGACGCATGAGTGACGGGCGGGCCGGGCCGTGCATTTCGGGGAGCAGTTTGTTTCGACGGGAATCACTAAATCCAGTAAGATTTTCAAGTGCTCAGTAGCCAAATCAAGTGCACTCCACTCTGCAAAGGAGCCACAAATTATCTGGCCTATAAACTCGGGCAAGGCGTCACAAGTGAGACACAGGTGAAATAAAAGTATCCTCGTCAGATCATTGGGGGGGGGGCAGGTGGAGGTCTTGCAAGCTGTTGATAAAAGCTGCATTGTGATCGTGGGGGAGCTGGGGACACGCTGTCCTCACACGGACCTCTGTCGGGCATGGTAGGAGGGAAGGTGCGGGCTGAACTGCTCGAGGGTGTGTATGTAGTGCCCGGGCCTCAAACATGGACAAAAATAACACAAAGGAATCACTCAGGGCCTCAGATGTCTTTAAAGAAGCACAGGGATGTTGTCTCACCGTCCCCAAGTGGCCAACATACCCATGTGGTCAGTACCAGCTCTGGACAGTTAAAATAAAGAAAACAAATATCCAAATATCCAATATCATCGCTGGGAGCTGGCCTCTGGGTCTTTGCCGACATCTGAACTGCTTCACATAACCTCCTGGCCTCTAAAAATAGATATTCTGTGGTACATATAATTTTTATAAGATGACTAATACAGGAATGCCCTTTGGGATAACTTAGTGTCTTAGTTTCTTTCTTCTCTCTCTCTCTCTATATTTATCTTCTCTTCACTGGCCTCTTTGTATCAAAGTTAGACTGCAGCCATGGACCAAGAACGTTAGCCAAGAAATTATTTATCTGTTCCACAAGGGCTATCATTTTTATCAAGAAAACACAAGCCCCTACTTTCAAAAGGGGGCGCAGAGTGAGAGCCCAAGACCTGTTTGGCTTCTCTGTCTCTCAACGTCAACTTTCCATATGAAGAACCAATGAGAAGGGCTTCCTAGTTACTCAACTGCTTCTTTTAGATACAACAGAATCAGAAATGACTGGCCAGTTGATGGGCTCTAAAAAAGTGCCTATCTTCAAGTTTGCTGCTGTAACCCCCAATAATAAGGGCAAGGCAGTCATTCACAAGCACTGAAATCTTAGTCTGAATTTTACTCATCTTCTGTGAATCATGTGTGTGTGTGAGTGATTGAGAGAGAGAGAGAGAGAGAGAGAGAGGAATAAAAATGGGAAAACAGTTGGACATCAGCTCAGACGCGCATAACCTGATCTTTTGTCTGGAGGTGAGGACTCCAGAAACGGAACCACAAGATCTGCAGGAGGAACAAGTAAAAGTGATCCATTTCTCACTCACTGTCACCTTTCTTTCAACGGGAGCATACAACTCCAGCGACCTCCGCACGACCTCCCGGGTGATCAGCGCCGCTCAAGAGGACGTGGAGAAATGAATTTTCTTATCCAGCGGTGTCCTCCCTTCGGAAATCGCATCCCGTCCGCCTCTTCCCCGGCCATCCAAACAATGACTGCTAAGCCCAGCGCCCTGAACAGGCCTTGGGACACCCCCTTCACCCTTCCTGGAAGACAGCACAGCAGGAAGGGAGACAAGAGAGGCCCGGGACAACCATGGGAAACTGACGCCCTCGGCTTCCCGAACCCCCTCCCGCTCACCTGAGGTCCTCGCTGCTGCCATGCTTGAAAGCTCGTCTTAGGGGATCTCTTTCCCTGCCATGACATTTGAAATCACAATCTGCTGAGGAAAAGAGACCAGAATCTACTCGGGCAGGTGACTGGCCAAAAGTTGCCTCCTCGGAAATATAGCTTGGGGACAGATGACGAGATTTCATTCTTTTCTTTTTTTTAAATTTTTTGTTTTTTATTTTTTGAGAGAGAGAGAGAGACACCATGAGCAGTGGAGGGGCAGAGAGAGAAGGGGGCGTAGGATTCGAAGCAGGCTCCAGGCTCCGAGCTGTCAGCCCAGAGCCCGACGCGGGGCTCGAACTCACAAACCATGAGATCATGACCTGAGCCGAAGTCAGACGCTCAACCGACTGAGCCACCCAGGTGCCCTGAGATTTAATTCTTAACCTCTGAAGTTGCGTGTCAGTTTGTTTTACTTCTTCCAATGAAAACAGAGTCCACGTGTGATCTTACACTTGCTAAAAATGTAAAATTTTTACGTTTCACCTTTTGTTAAAAAAAAAAAAAAGAAGTCAGGTGTTAGGCACACTTCTGGTTCTACATCTTCCTGTCTCCCTTCATCTTACTGTGTGACCGTGTGATTTTTGCTCTTGGGGACAAAGGAGTCGGGCCAGCAGGACACCTGAATGTAAGAGACTGTGTATCACTCTGAAAAAGTGCCAGAATGTCTCCCCAAAATGCAACGCCCAGAACTAACTCAACGCCCACGTACCTGTAGGTTTTGATTCATTACATGCAGTATCCTATATCCCCAAGACTGGTGATCTACAGAATACGGCCGAGAGCACCTTCCTTAAAGACTAGGACCAGTTGTTACCCTTTCAGGGCATTGTCTATAAGGGGCTAGGATGTGTAGGCCAGGGAAGGAAACTCGGAAAGGAAGGCCCAACATTTGAGCCCAGCTTCATCCATGGACCGTGGTCTAGCTCTCAATCTCCCCAGGCCTCAATTTCAACCTTCTCACTCACTGGGGATGATGACAACCACACCGATGAAGATACCACCTGCCTCATGAGCTCGCTGTTGAGGGTCCCATGAATTACTTCTCAGGAACCTCCACTCTTGCCTCAGAGTCCTGCCCAAGGATTCTGAGCCTCTTGGGTGACGCCTTCCTTGACCCACTTACGACAAGTTTACTCTTAAATGCTTCTGGTCACTTCACGTATTTTAGGGATCACATCAAGTTACAGGACGGTGCCTAACCTCGAGAGGTAGGTGGAAATACCCTTAGGTCCAGTAAGGGAAGAAGAGGCGTAAAGATTAGTGAGTATCAGTCGTGTTTCTCACCCATTTACACATAATCAGAGGCATTATTTGGAGGATTGGAGACGGCATCTAACCCTGCTTCTCCCATGCCACCACAGTCCCGCGTGAGATCTTAACGGAAACCATTAAGAACATAAATGGAGACAAAGCCAGAGTTCTGTGTTCATTACCTGCTATATGCTTCTCTCTCATGGCTTATGGTATTTACAGAACCAGGATCATGTCCAATTCACCCTTGGTTCTACATGCTACGTGCAGAACAAAGGTGCTCAATAAAGACTTACTAGATAGACCGACTGATACATCGATACATGGAGAGATAGAATAAAAAAGAACAGAGAAGAAAGAGAAACCCCTCTTAAGCTATGAGGCATGAGGATGCTAATGCTATGTTTAACACCACAGGGAACAGCTCTTACCATCATTGCTTTGAATAGGCAGTATTACTTTTTATAAAACTTTGGCCCAGGCAGAGTCTATGAAATTGTAGAGCGTGGCATTCATTGCCAATTTCTTCCAGTCAACAACAGCAGCAACCAAAGTCACATACGTCACGGTGGCGTTGGTAGGGAGACCTCCTGTGGGCACCCCGGACTTCGATACACACGGCAGGCGTCTGCGAGGGCGAGCGTGCATGTGTGTGCACGCATCTGTGTGCGCACATATACCCAGAGGCTGACCGTGTCTGCTCACCCCCAAGATCCTAGGAAGATCGTGCTTTCAACTTGACCGACCAGCACATTTTACTAAATGACTAAGTGGGTCATTTGGGGAATCGGTTCTCTGCTGAAACCCGCTTCCAGAGACAACCTCAGACAAGCCTTTCTAACTTTGGAATCGCCTGATTTTCGTCCGCGAGTTGGCATGAACAGGTTCACCCAAACACACACCGATACCTGATCATAACATCAGCACTGTCAGCCTCTAATCGTCATCGCGCGTTTACTGGGCCGGGTAGTTTGATGAGTGTTTCATATTCAAACTCATGCTGACTTCTCACAAGAATTCTAGAAGGGGTGCCCATTTTATAGCCGAGGACGCTGGCTGGCCCTTGGGAAGGTTAAGCAGCAGGCCCGAGGTCTCAGAGCGGTCAACGCTGGAGCTGGTCTACGAGCTCGCCCAGCCTAACCCCAAAACCAGACTCGTTACCCTTTGTTCTTGACCAAACCTGACCATAGACGGATGTCACTCTGACTTGGAATCTGCTCCGGAGCTCTCTGAACCCCATCAGTCTTGTCCAACTAGGAACAGGTTGTTTGTGGCACAGGACCTGAGAACAGATGCCTCCTGGAAATTCTTCAGATGCCATGAGATCCACCACCTTGAAATGTCAAAGCAGCAAAATTCAAACCCAGGGGCTGTGGGTGCCAGAGAGACAGCTGGCATCTTTTCCACCCCACCAGTTAAGGTCAGGGATGGTCATCCGAATCTGAGAATGACAGGCACCATTGTCTGAGCACCTCCCATGTCTCAGGCCCTGGCTTCCAGGCGTGATACACGTATGCAAGGTGCCCATCTGACACGGACACTATCTCACCCCCTTTCACAGACGAGGAAGCTGAAGCTCAGGAAGACAAAACAACTTGGGCCTTATCTGTGTGGCCGCTCACTGTGAATTCTCTTCTAGATCTCGTACTGAGAGAAAGAAATACAAAGTACTACTTTCCCTTTTTAATTTCCAAGACAATTTCCAAAAAAGAAGAACACAAAGGATGATTACTCCAGCAAATATGAAAGTTTAACATAAATATCATGCAAGTGTTCTGTCCTATTATAAGAATCAATAAACAGGTCAATGAAATGCAACACCCTTGAAACATTTGTATGTGTGTAGGTGCACGAGAGAGAAATTAAAGCCAATAAAAGATTCATCAGAACCAATGGAGAAAGGAAGACCCTTTTGACAATGCTGTTTTAAAACTTGTTATTTATGAAAAAAACAAAGTCTACATCCCCTATCTAATACCAAAATAAATTATAGATGGATTAAAGATTTAAAAGCCAGATATCAAAATCATAAAAATAAAAAAGGAGGAGTGAAGAGTTAACTGACACAAATGAGGAAAGTCTTTCTAAACATAAAAGCAAAGGAAGAATATATTTAGATGTAAATATTGTACATGTAAAAATACAATATATTTTACCACAAATATAACAAAGAGTTAAGCCACAACACATAAATAGCTATGAGAAATCAACAAGGAAAACACCAACCATCAAGTCAAATGGGAAAAAAAAGGTGGGGAGGGGGGTGCCTGGGTGGCTCAGTCAGCTAAGCGCCCGTCTTCAGCTCGGGTCACGATGTCATGGTTTGGGAGTTCGAGCCCCATGTTGGGTTCTGGGCTAACAGCTCAGAGCCCGGAAACTGCTTCAGATTCTGTGTCCCCCCCCCCCATCTCTGCCCCTCCCATGCTCATGCTCTGTCTGTCTCTGTGTCTCAATAACAAACAAACTCTGGCCTCACTGACTACCAGCAGAGTAGTGAAATCCCAACAATCCTGATACCAGTCCTCTGACCGCTCAGCCCCCCAGTGAGTGCAAGGGTGTCCGCATACAAAGGACGCCCCTCCCCCCTCCCCATCCCCACCCTGCTCATCTCCAACAGACACCTGCTGCCCATCGTGAGCTCCCCTTGCAAGGCATCCGTTTCCCTGTGTGCGCCACGGAGGTGGAAGGGTCACCCGGGGAAGGTCCAACGAGGTACACAATGGAGGTTCAGTCTTTCACAGCCCAGGCTGGAAATGAACGATTCTGCATTTAAATACGAGCCTCAGGGGGCGCCTGGGTGGCGCAGTCGGTTAAGCGTCCGACTTCAGCCAGGTCACGATCTCACGGTCCGTGAGTTCGAGCCCCGCGTCAGGCTCTGGGCTGATGGCTCAGAGCCTGGAGCCTGTTTCCGATTCTGTGTCTCCCTCTCTCTCTGCCCCTCCCCCGTTCATGCTCTGTCTCTGTCTGTCCCAAAAATAAATAAAAACGTTAAAAAAAAAAAATTTAAATACGAGCCTCAGGACTTTTTCCCCTTCTGTTGCATGTAGGGCAGAGCGGCTACCCGAGGGTCCTCAGGAGAAGGCAAGGAGTCGGTGCATAAAAGATTAGCATCATCAGCCACTGGGCATAACCACAGTGAACTGGGACTCCTATCACTGTCAATATCGTTCCACGATTATTGCTATTAGCACTGTCCCTGCTAACGACTACTGGGACCGCTGCTGCCATAACTTCTAATGGCACGACCATTGCTGCCGCTGCAGCTGCTATAGTTACTGTCGTGACCCCAGGAAGTTCTGTGCGTTCACAGCAACCACGCGTGCCCGAACTGGGGGAGATCATCCTGAATGCAATTACTCTGCCTCATGGCGGAAAGTTCTCCGTCTCTGCACCTGCTGGTGCAGAAAACATTTGCGCCCGTGGTCCCAGGCGTTGTTGAGCCAAGCGGCCAGCCGATGGCTCCAAGTTTGGTGGGGTCGTTGTAGGAACTCGATGTACCACATCATCCTCACTCCTGTCCCTGCCCCCCACCAAGTGCTGCCACTGTGGAATCGTTCTCTGCCAAGAATGAGATGCGGTTTCCAGTGGGGAAGGGAGAGGCCCAAGTTGGGGCAGCCGCAGAATGGCAGGGCCCACATTCGGACAAAGCGCTCCCAGGGTTCCCGCAGTCCCCACGCTCCTGGGGTTTTCTACGATTCCAAAGGAGCCTGGGTGCTGGCATGGGCCACCATCCTGATGGCAAGAGATAGGTTCTGGAACGAGAAGCTGAGCTGGGGCGTCCCAGTTTTCCTGACTCCCAAGCACTGCGGTCACTCTGACAGTTTCCTCTGCCTACTCATGAGAATCCTCGCGGCAAGTTCTATGACCTGGACGCTGGGAACGCAGGACTCGGGGGCCCCTGGAGGAAAGCCTTTGCAGGACGCAGCTGAGCAGGGACAGCGGTTGGGACCTCGATACCCTGAGGAAGCACAAAGGCCAGGCGAGCGCCGAGAGGCCGATAGCCAGGAAGGCAAACAGGAAAGCGGACTCCTGGGCCTGTGGGGCCTCTCGCTGGCTGGGCCTGGTGTCCCCAAGGTCCCCCTGGTGCGTGTTATTTTTGGACCGGACCACGTGATAAGTAAGCCTGTTGGATTAGATAGAGCCAAGGCCGGTTTCCAGACCGGTGTCGCCCGAACCACTCGGGTCAGCGGCTCGGGGGGTGAGGCCCGTGGCGGGATTCCAGATCACGATGCTCCCAGCGGCCTTGGCGCTCTCCGAGGCTCATGGGTCACAACGAGGGAGCTGCTGGAGAAAGGGGGAACTGTGCTCTTCCCTGGCATGAGAACTCCCGGCTGCACACAGGGTCAGGCCTGCTGGCGAGCTAAGCCGCCCGGGGCCCTAGATGGTTCTTGGGAGCTCAGACTTTCTGCCCCCCGCCCCCACTCTAATGGGTCAGCTGGGTTTCCCAGGTTCGGAGAAACTGGCTTCCTTCCCTTGGGGACTCACACCTCCACCCCGCGGCGGCTCCCTGCCCTGCCCTGGCGACCACAGCAAGCAGATGGCGATAGATTTCAAGGGAGGAGTTTCGAGGTGGTTGGTTTCTGCGTAATCTACACCCTGCGCGGTCTTTATTTCCTAAGTTGACAGAGCCTTTTCTATAAAAGAGAAGAAACTATCTCAGGGCTTGGCACACCAAGCACACACACGTGTGTGTGTGTATGCATGCGTGCACACAGCTGTGTCTTTCTCTCCACCACTCCCCACAACCATGTAAGCAATAAAAATCAGCAACATTGAGATTTTTCCTTTTTTTTTTTTTTTTAAAAAAAAGCAGAATCTTGGGGCGCCTGGGTGGCGCAGTCGGTTAAGCGTCCGACTTCAGCCAGGTCACGATCTCGCGGTCCGGGAGTTCGAGCCCCGCGTCGGGCTCTGGGCTGATGGCTCAGAGCCTGGAGCCTGTTTCCGATTCTGTGTCTCCCTCTCTCTCTGCCCCTCCCCCGTTCATGCTCTGTCTCTCTCTGTCCCAAAAATAAATAAACGTTAAAAAGCAGAATCTTGCCGCTGTGAATTTTGCATCTCACTGGACAAAGCTATTCAGGTGATAACATCATGCGCAGGGACAGGTCCTTCCCAGGCTTGTCAAAGGACAAGAGACAAAGGCCAGCGGGTACTACCTATGTCAGTCTGTATCACTCCCCAGGGTCTTGTAGATAGCAGCAATGGGGACAGAAGGGGGCTCAGAGCCAGAGGGAGCTGGGACTAACATTGGCACGATGGCACCTGTCCTCTCCAGTGCTTTCTCCATTCTGGCTGTCCCTACGCATAAGATCCCAAGGGAGCCATGCTCAAGCCTCGGCGCTGAGATCACAGGGCTGGGACAGACACACGGTGAATGCACGACAAACACCTGGGTGTTGCAAGACCCGTCCTGCTTTTCCAGAACCTGTTCTCTCCCACCTTTTAGTAACTTCCTGGGAGCGGACAAGGCAACGCTCTTCTGTCAAAACACTCCATCTTCTGGGATGACACACTCCGGGACCCCGCCGGTATGGCCGAGTTTCAAGGCTCAAGTGTGCAGCTGAGCAATGTCTCATGCTACATACGAATCCATTACACCAAGAGCCTCTGGCTGCACTTTGGACTAAAAGATGGGGACATGCTTGTCAACTTCTGTTTGCAAGTCTATAAAGGGAAGATTTTTAAAGGCACAGAGCAGACAGGAGGATGTGGCGGCGATGGGGAAAAGGAAGCCTGGCTATGGGATGGATGAGCACACCCAAAGTAAGAGCAACGACTCTTTTTTTTTTTTTTTAATTAAAAAAATTTTAGGTTTGTTTATTTGAGAGACACAGAGACAGTGTGAGCAGTGGAGGGGCACAGGGAGAGGAAGGCAGGGAATCCCAGGCAGGCTCCATGCCACCAGGGCAGAGCCCCCAGCGGGGCTTGAACTCACAAACGGTAAGATAATGAGGTGAGCCCACACCAAGAGTCAGACACTTAACCGGCTGAGCCACGCAGGCACCCCACTCTTGAGTGCCGTGTGGCACAGCAGAAACCAGCTATGGATGGCTATTTCAGTGAACAAAAATTCGCTAGAATTAAAAATTCAGTTCCTCTGTGACACTAGCCTTATTTCATCACAGATGGCTGGGGGTGACCACCATGGACAGCACAGATGTCCATTTTCATCATCTGAGAAAGTTCTATGGGACAGTGCTCAGGTAGAGATTTAGGAATTCTGAGTGATTTCAAAACGTTATTTTCCTAAAGGACACCCTATCATTATTTTTTTCCTGTAAAGGAAAACACTAGAAACAACGTTTCAGGTCTCAATATTGCACATTAATGGCATTCATGTTTATGAACTGGTTAGTATCAGTCTACCACCACTACCTCAAAAGGGCAAACCTAACACCACAGATTTATCCTGATAGTATCAAATTGGTAGGCTTGATACTCTTTAGTATTATTTATGCCTGGCCATGGCTGAGATGACCCCATGAAAACTCCAGGGCTATTGTGTATGAGCTCAGTCTTGAGCCAAGGCCATCTGGTTCCCCAGAGGAAGGGAGTGTCCTTCATCATCTCCCAGGAGACCACTGGACATGCATTTCTGTCGTTTGTTTCCTTATTAACTCCTAGAATATTAACTAGATGGTCTTTGAGACTTTCCCTCTGTGGCTTGAAATTCCATCCTTAACTATTGGGGTGGGAGGGATGGGGCACCTGGGTGGCTTAGCGGATTAACTGCCCGACTTCGGCTCAGGTCATGATCTCACAGTTCGTGGGTTCGAGCCCCGCATCAGGCTCTGTGCTGACAGCTCGGAGCCTGGAGCCTGCATTGGATTCTGTGTCTCCCTTTCTCTCTCTGCACCCCCCTCACTCGCCATCTTTCTCAAAAATACACATTAAAAATTTTTTTTAGGGGCACCTGAGTGGCTCAGTTAGTGAAGCATCCCACTTCGGCTCAGGTCATGATGTCATGGTCTGTGAGTTCAAGCCCCGCATGGGGCTCTGTGCTGACAGCTCAGAGCCTGGAGCCTGGCTTGAGGTCTGTGTCTCCCTCTCTCTCTGCCGCTAACCCACTCACATTCTGTCTCTGTCTCTCTCAAAAATAAATAAACATTAAAAAATATTTTTAAAAAAGACAAAAGGCCCATAATACAGTACAGTGAATATCAACAATTGTTGTAAAGTATGCAATGCAATAAATATTATTACCATGGCAACTGTATTGCAATATATAAATGTATCAAAGTCACTCACTGTACCTTCAATTTATACAAGGTTGCAGGTCAAATTTATCCAATTAAAAAAAGGAAAAAAAAAAACCTTCACCAGACAACTGACCAACTACTGATATTAACATTGGAAATTACATTGGGGAGGATGGACTTCTATGAAATATTTATGAACTGTAACTAAGGTGCAATCTAAATACAGAGAAATAACTTTCTAGGCTCAGATATTGGGACATAGGATTTGACAACCACAGCTCACTTATGGGGGCAAGGATATAGAATATTTTAACACACGTCTCTGTCGGGAAATGCAGGGCGTGTGACTGGGAAGGACCGGAGTACCAGTCTTAAGTTTTTTTTTTCTTCGAGAATTTCTTTTATGAAATTCAGTACACGGTACTATGGGTGAAGGGAATGAGACAGTGAAGACACAAAGACCTGGAGACTCAGAAGCATCCACCCACATATGGGACACACGGACGGCTAGGTGTGTTACGCGGCCAACTTCGGCTCGAGTCACGATCTTGCGTTCGTGAGTTCAAGCCCCACATCAGGCTCTGTGCTGACAGCTCAGAGCCTGAAGCCTACTTTGGATTATGTCTTCCTCTCTCTCTTCCCCTCCCCCATTAGCTCTCTCTCGCTCTTTCAAAAATAAAGAAACATGAAACCAAATTTTAATTAAAAGACGCATACACACACACATGACTTGATCTTGAAAAGATACTTAGAAATACCTTAATACCTTTGTGGAAAATTCCTAAAATTAAATTAATTTTAAAGCAAATGAAATACCATGGCCTCTATATTGCTGCATAGATGCAAAATATAGCTCCTTCTGGAATGGATTTTAACTCAATTCACCATGAAGGAGTATTTAAGATTCATCAGAGCTGAGGTAGGTCCCAAGGAGTTTGGTTGCTGATGTCCTAAAGGCTATTTATGCAGATGCTTTACAACAGAAGTTTCCATAAAGCATGAATCCTACAAACCACACAGAAGCGAGGCAGGTACTAGACATTTGTCTACAAGTGATTCTTTCTCTCGTCCCTCTCCACTATCCCAGTCCAGACCCCTAGTTTATTTTCATTTACAAATTATATGTGTGTGCGGGATATGCCCATACACATAATAGAGCATATACAGTATAAGCCTCTTTTTTCCTAAACACATTCCTAACACATGGGCTCAGGAGAGACACAGGTTCACAAAAAACTGAGATCTGTTGCTTTTAATAAACATATCATGGATTTGATGTAGTGGTTGTTTTCTTTTTTAGACTTGATTTATCTGTCACTTTCTTTCTAAATTTGATTTATTGGTCAATTTCTTTTCAAGATTTGATTTATTGGCCAATTTCTCTTCAAGATTTGATTAAAACACATTACATAAGTCTTTGCAGATCTATTTCTAAATATCATATATATTTCTAAGTATGGATGTTTAAAGTCTTTATTCATAAATGTTCTGGATTGATGCCTGTTTTTCATTATTTTTTTTTCTTTACTCCAGGTAGTCATTCATTCTGTGATCGGAATCAGCATAAACAAACCATAACGTCCAATTGTGTAATGAATTACTCAGCTCTCCGATTCAGAGAGGAAAGAAGCTTAAGATATAACAAGGTAAAAACAGCTTGTTGGTGGGGCAGGAGAGGGGGGGATCCCATGTTGGTTGATTCGTCTTCAATCTCTGGATTTACGGACACGTTACGAAACATTTCCACAAGGCTTCTAGCACAACATCTCCAGTGACCATTAATTAGTCTGTGGCTACATAGATGGCCTTGAAGATGGAGAGTCGCATAACATTCTGGGAAACATTTTATTTTAATGGACTCAAAGTGTTCTGTTCCTTCTCTGGTGTTGGTGCCTCTCTACAGACTACCAGACGAGCCAACACCTTGGTACCCTGCCCACCAGACTCAAGGACTCATGACAAGACAGCTCGGTAGAACCCCGGGATTGTGGGTGCCCTAGGGAGAGTGGCCCACACCCCAAAAGTTGAGTAGTATGGCGGTATGGCAGAGTAGGGGAGCCCGGAGCCCCCCACCATGACGTTTCAACATCTTTGGGTAAGGAAAACCTTCACTAACCAGCCACTGCCCCGTGGACGCCTCGGGGACGGCGGGATCTGGGCTGACTTGGTTCATCTTCTACGTTAGCAGATGTCACCGTCATCCAAAAGAAAACCATCCTCTCCATCCTTCCACCCACAAGCAAATAATCTTAGCCTAGGATCTTTGTCCCATAAAAACCGCATTACCTACTTTGGAGGGTGGTCCTCCCGTTTAAATGAGGGGACGCTTGCAAAGGGCTGAGCCCCGTGCTCAGAGCTGGCAGCTGCTGGGATCTATTTCAAAGGAGGATGGCAGCTAACAAGGCAAACAGCTGGGACAGCAGCCAGGATGTCCCCAGCAGAGGGCACATGACCAAGGACGCATCTGCCCCTTTGACGGCAACACCTCCATGAGGGCGGTCCTACAGACAATCCCCCATTTACAGCTGGGTAAACTGAGACGAGGTCAGTTCGCATCAGCAGAGCTGGGGGAACAGCAGGGCTGGGGGAACAGCAGAGCTGGGGGAACAGCAGAGCTGGGGGAACAGCAGAGCTGGGGGAACAGCAGAGCTGGGGGAACAGCAGAGCTGGGGGAACAGCAGAGCGCCCAAGATGGGGCGGAGCCACTCCTCAGGACAAGACGCTGTCTGTGAAAGCAAAGCGCGCGGGAGCTCTAAGCTATTCAACGGTCTCAGGTCATCAGTGGCAAATCCCAGGTGGGGAACCCGCGTGTGTTCGCCAAGGACGGAACTTTACCGATTCTCCACCTGGCCCTTGTCATAGCCGGCGAAGCCCAGCTTCCATCACACTGGCCACCTCCTCAGGGTGGAGGCCTCCCTTCCGGTTGACCTCCCTGTGAAAACGATCCCCTCTGGTTCCATGTTGTCTGTCTGGAGCCTGCCACCAACGTGGGTCACCTGGCAGCGTCTGCTAAAGTGCCACGGCAAACACCATAGCGGGAAAGGCAAGAGAGCCCCAACTCCCCTCAGCAGTCCTGATTCTCACTAACGCGGAAGGTTCAAGACCATCGCCCTCCATACAGTGAATCTAGGGAAAATGACCTTTCCATGACAGCAGCTTACGGAGTGATGATTGCACAGGTCAAGGAGTGCTTCTAAAGACAACCAGAAGGAAAGCGACCTCCTAAATGGTTCTGGGTCCAGAGCACACGGGGCAGTGAGCCGAGTTCCTACACAGACGATCTGTCAACACAGGAAAGCATCGACCACCGAGGCCAGAGAAGCTCCTTGCATCGCTAACGCTCTCCCTCCAAGGCGCCAGAGGTGGCTCGAGAAAGAGGTTCTCCAGGCTGCAGGTCACGTCCAGGACCATGGCCTCCGGGGCCTCCACGGGCCGCTTCTACCGTGGTCGGGGTCGGGGTCCACCTAGAAGGCCATTGCGCCACCCAGAGAGCAGGCCGAGCGCACCGAGGCCTGATGGGCACAGGCCCTCTGCCGTGTGGGAGCCACACAGCACCCCAACCCGGGCCGTTCCCCTGAAGGACCGCTGTAGGCAAGACCGCACCCTCACCGTTCAGAGGGGTGACCCGGGAAGAGACGACCTCACAAGTGTTACGTCTCCGACCGGGACTCGCTCCCCAGCTGCGTTCCCGCGAAGCGCAGCAGCCACGGTCCTCAAAGGGCTCCTCTTCCTCTCCTCAGAGGGCCTGGCCGCCAAGGGCACCCAGGGCGCAATTGCCAGTTTGGCAACACGTATACATGATGGCCATCCTCTCATTCACAGTCCCTCTCCTTCCTTGCAACGTGCTTGTCCCAGACACACACCCCCGAGGGGAAGTTAGGGAAGCACAGGGACACATTGAAGCTGGGGGAAGCCCTCCCCCGTTTCTTGAGATTCCCAACTTGACTCGAACGATGACAACTGAGAAGGACGTGGCCCATACTGTCTCCAGGATCTTTTGAAACAGAGGTCACCTTCCTCATCGCCCTGCTGGCTGCTGTATCCCTGGGTGGTGGCTCTAAGGTCCACAACCCTCTCGTAGGGGCCACCTGATGGCTTTGAGTCAGGGTCACCAAACTATGGGACACGGGCCAGATCCCTACTGCCTGTTTTCGTACAGACTGGGAACTAAGAACAGTTTTCACATTTTAGATGGCTTCTTAGCAAACCCAAGACAGGGTGCCTGGGTGGCTCAGTTGGTTAAGCATCCAACTATGGCTCAGGTCATGATCTTGTGGTCCCTGGGCTCCAGCCCCACATCGGACTCCGTGCTGACAGCTCAGAACCTGGAACCTGTTTCAGATGCTGTGTCTCCCTCCCTCTCTCTCTCTCTCTGCCCCTCCCCTGCTCGCACTCCGCGTGTCTCTCTCTCAAAAATAAACAGACATTAAAATGAGTTTTTTAAAAATCAAAAGAATATTCTGTGACACATGAAAACTCACCTGAAGGTCAAATTTAAGTGTCCGTAAATAAGATGAATTTGTGCCACACCCAATCACGTACCTATCTGTGGATACTCTCTTGCTCCAGTGGCTGAGTCGAGCAACAAGAAGAGAACACACTGAAAATACTTGCCTTCTGGCCCTTTTCCAGAAGGGTTCTGCCTCTCACTGGTCCTGAGGGTTGGACCTTGCCCTACCCAATTCTACTATATGCTTCAATGCCACTTTGCTGCTGTGTCTTTTATACTTTGGGATTCTAAGGAACACAGATCTTCAAAAACTGTTTGTAGGATAAAATGCACACTCGTCAGCTGGGCAAAAAGACCAGAGACCTACTCGCTAGGAGATCTACCACGTCCTAAGACCCACCGGTCCAGATGGCCATTCTGCTGCACCAGCTATCAGCACGAACGCGAGTGTTCTGGAAAACATCCAGTCCCTCATGCCTCTGAGCCCTTGCACTGGCTGCTTCTTTTTCTGAAACCCCACGCTCTTGTGACTACCTGGCAAGTTCCCCCTCCTGCCATGGGGCCAATTTCCAGTCTTACCTTTGTCCTCACGCTTTCTCAAGGCTCTGGTATCTTGCCCCCGCCCCCACCCCCTGTTCCTCTCCTCTCCCTTTCCTGTTTGGGACAGGATCTCAAGCCCTCATCATTGGGCTTCACTAACCACAGACAGCCGGCCCCGGAGTTCTTGCAACTGGACCGTGACTGCCACGGGGGCACGTTTTCTCGGCGGTCACGTTCACCGTGCTTCGCTCCAGGGCTAACGCACAGCCGGCAAACGCTGGCTGGCGAGATGAGCGAGCGGGACTGCGGCTCCACTGTCCCCGCTCCAACCCCGGGCTACCAGACTCCTTTCTGCCACACCGGTTAGGTTTGGGGGCAAGGGCAGGAAGATGGGACAAGGGCCCCACGCTTCCACGAGACAGTCGAAAGAGCACAGAGGTTTGGGGTGTGGGCCACTTGAGGTCTGAATTCCCAATTTATAGGACCTTTGAGCCTCAATCTCCCCACCTGTAAAGGGGGCTACTAACATCCCCAACCCGGCAGATTGGGGAGGATTAAGTCAAGCGAGAAAACAAAGCGTTTGGGGTATAGTAGGTGCTCAGCAAATGCCAGCTGTCAGACGGGACGTCTGCCCAGGAAACACACGTGGGTCCCTTATGAGGGAAGAGCCCATTCCTCCACAGGCACCCCGTGTCCAGGGGCTACCTCGGCCCTCTGCCACTCTCCACGATGCAACAGAAGCTTGCTGTACCTGGCAGTGGCTGGACAGACTTCCACAGACCCAGTCCCTCCGTGTCCCTGGCCCAGGAGAGGACATCAGTGAGCAGAGAGGCCAGCGTGAACCCACCCTGATGCTGCTGGAGCCTCACGGCACCGCAGTTCTAGAAGCCTCTACCGGGGGAGGCTCCAGCAGACAGTCCGGAGTCAGCCCGCGCTCAGCAAGCACCTTTGTCAAAGGGACAGCCCGGCATATTGTCTCCGCTACAGGGAGGCTCAGGGCTCAGGGCGCCCAGCAACCCGGTGCCTCCGACCCTACAAAGGAACCCCTGGGGACGGCTGCAAGTCCCCGATCTCTTTTCCCTGCCTTCTGGAAGGAGCTTCAAGACACCATGTTTCCACAGCACTTGACCTGGGGAAGAGATCCGTTGTGCAATGTCACCACAGCTCGATACCATCGCGACACCAGTGCCCCGCTCAGTTACCGTGTGCAGGCACCACATGAGTCACAGCACAAGGCTCCCCCGGTGGGACCCTCTCGGTGACCCCACGAGGCGGGGACCTGGGTCTCCGATCTGCAGATGAGGAAACGGAGGAGCCGGGAGAGGTCCGGGGACCGAGGAAAGTCACCCACACCTGCACCTGCGGGCCTCTAGAGCCCATCTCTCAGACACTCGCATCCTTACACGTGAGGAAGATGGCAGAAGGTGTGCGTGTGAGCCACCACGGGTGCCCTGATGGAGGGAAAGGCCACCTCAAGGGGACGTGGGGGCTGGCCGGAGAGGCTGATCGCAGTCAGAACCGGATCAGACTTCTCAAGGTCCGAATGGCATTTCAGATACGCCATTGGTCAGGAGGGAGGACAGGAAAACATTAAGAGTGGATGAGGAGGCTTGCAGAAGCTGGGGGCCCCCTTGGCATCCACTTTTGCTCCTCTGGCTGGGCCCAGGGACCCCCCGAGTCAAGTTCTCCTGGGATGTTCACTAGTAAGGGCAACTCCCGAGCCCAACCCCAGTTCTGAAGACAATTCTCACGATGGGTCCCAGAAACCTGTCCTTGGGACAAGCCCCCACAACTGACTCTTACGTGCTAAAGCTTGAAAACGGTCCTGGACTCATCTTGAACGCTCCCTCAGTTTCTTGGGGCCGCTCTTCTCCACTAGTCTGTCACCTTGTGTTTGTTTACAACTCCACTCCTGGACCTCCCAGGAGTCTTACCCATGCTGCCCTGGGACGGTACTTCCCCGGTGAATGATGAGTGCTTAATGCTTGCCTCAGGCTCTGTTTTTTGTTTGTTTTCAGAAACCTGAGCTAAGCCAAGAACCAACACTCTCTAAATTATCCTCTGTGGTCTCTGAAATACATCCACTGTCCCTTAATACCTTTGATACTCCTTACCTCTCAACAGGGGTGTGATGGGTAATGTTTAACAACCAGCTCTTGGAGGTTGGGGAAGCCCAGAATTTTAGCATCTGCTGATTTCTCTGGTATACAGGCTCTCATCTTTGCTGAGCATCAGTGTGAGAATTGAGCACAGACTCGTCAACCGGACCTTGAAATTGTTTTTCCGTTCTTCTTCATCCCAAGCACAACAGGTACCTTCGTGTATTATGTGCACGATCTAGGCCAAATCAGATCATCTCTCTATGCCTCAATGTACTCATTTGAAAGAATGGGTATCATTCATCGCCACCACTTTATAGGGCTGTTGATCTGTACGGACCGCATAGAACGGTCCTTAACACAAGGAAAATGCTTCCTAAGTGTCAGCTCTGGTGGGGATTTTCCATTATGGATTCTCTGCCATCTTTTCCACACAGACAAACTCTTTTCGGCCAGCACTCCATTTAACAAACTTCAGCTAGTAAGGTTTTTTGTTTTTTTTTCCCCCCCTTTTAATTCAATTCCAGTGTGAATGCCAGCTATATCAGTGCTCGGGCTGCTGGGGAAGAGCTAGGAAAGGCTTTGCTGCCAAGGTAATTTCCCGAAGTTTCCATTTTTGGAGGAGAAAATGAGACAATGGCCAAGATCAGCGGTTTGAGGGTAGAGGAGGAGAATACTGGAACTTCTCTGCCAGCGGTCTTGTCACAGCGTTTTCCAGTCCTCCAGGGAGCAGAGGGTCAGTGAATACATCCCTGCCTGTGAGCAAGAAGCATCCACCAGGAGCGTTAGTCCCGGTGCAGAGAGCAATTGGACTGGGACTCTTTGGGTCCCGGATGCTGGTTGTATGCCTCAACTCGTCCCCCGGCCCCACTGTTGACTAGTTATACGGCCATGAGCGTGTCAGATTCTCTTTGACTCAGCTTCCTCATTTGCAAACTAGGGATGCAAAAACAGAGGGCAGCTCTTAAGGTCTGTCACACCTGACCGTGGTCATCCTTGAGTAATGCCACTTAGTATTACAGAGACAGGGGTCGTGTGCAGTTTCTCACGTATTCAACCAATACATCCTAAGCGCCTGGAATATGCCGAGTACTCCGTGAAGGGGAAGGATACAGGAGGCGACACAGAGATGCATCCCAGGGAGCTGTGCTGTACGTATGTGAAGGAGATGTGCAAATGGCACGGGGCCATAAATCTGAGCCTCTAAGCCTAATTTAAGCAGTAAGAGAAGGCTTCCATTGGGAAGCAAGCGTTAAGCCAAGGCCGATGGGTGCGTTGAGGAAGGGCCGTGAATATTCCATGATACGATAGGGGCTGTTCAGGGGAAGCGTGTTGCCTTCTCTCACCCGCTTGGTGAAGCTCGGCCCTGGAACCTGACCACTGCATGCAGCGAGCCGGCAGAGGCCATCCAAGCCAACATGTCTTCCGGTGAATCAACCAGAAGGTTGCTTTGGCTCGTGGGGGCCACGGTATGAGCATAGTGGTTGTTGGAAGAAGTGGAAATCAAAGTGTGTAAGGGATTGGAAACTATAAAAAAAAGAGGGAGGGAGGGAGGGAGGGAGGTTGGTTGGTTCAAGCACCCCCATATCAAGGAAATTCCAGGTTTACTGTTGAGTCATCTCCTCTCCATCTAATCACATTGAATGGATTGGTCTTTTCAAATGACCCTAGTTTAACTCTTTGCCTTTCGGGGTTCAATTTAAAGGTTATTACTGGAACTGATTTCCTATCATTATTTGTCTTCTCCTTTAGGAGAAAAGGGAAGGCTGGATCAAAATTCTTGGGGTCAGTTCCATTATACAAAGAGAGCAGAGCACAGGGGTAGTTGACTCCCTTAAAGGAGCAGATAATGAGGGATCTTCAGTACCTCTGGAATACCGTCCTCGGCCCTGAGGAGACACCGTTGAGCCAAACGGATACTCCCTATCCTCCTAAATCTTGCCATCTAGCTGGGGTTCCGTTCACAAGGCCAGTGGCTCTCCCGGGGAAAACAAAGCCACAATCTTCCCCTGGGTTCTAGGATTTTGAACGTGGTTCCCCTGTTCGTAGTGGGAGTTCCCTTTCCTTCGGAAGCTTTTTAACTATAGGAGATGATCACCGGGTAACCTTCCTGCTTCTTTTCTCTGAAGTTAGGCCCGTTATTCACAAAATGTGCTTATTTTTGGCTGGACACATGTACTTCTCTTCTGAACGAACAGCCACACCACAAAAGCCTCCGTGAAGGGTGGGTCTCTGCAATCTCGCCTGGTCCCTGTGTGTTTGGGGGCTGTTGACTTTGATCTAATTGCCATTTCTGAAACCACAGGACAAGCCATCAAACCCAAGTGCCTTGCCTGAGGACACCGGCCATGGTTTGAGCGAGCTTAGTTATTAACCAAGCTTGCACCACCAAGAACAAAGCCCGGGGAGGCCCCTTGATTCCAGCTGCTGATGGTTTGTGCACGCCCTTACCACTCTTCCGAATGAGCCACTGTTGAAAGCAGACAGTAGTAAGGTTTACCATTGAATCGCCCTGACCATCCACATAGCAAGAACCCAAAGGCCCCAGTCATCTCCCTCCTCAACAGTGTGCATCTTTCTGCAAATTCCAGACTCAAAACAGCTGGCAAAAATTGGGCCGGGCCTTTCAGAGGGGGAGCCTCAAGGGGCGGACTGCAAAAGCCCCAGCACCCACCCTGAGCTGCGCACATTCCTTACCTGTTGCCCTGACCGCCAAGCAGAAGGAAGAACGGGAAACAAATACCAGGTGATTGAAAGGCTTGAGCCTCGCGCTGTTTTATTGACTTGTCACTGTAGATAAATGGACTATAATTTACTTCAAGAGTAAATTACTAGATGTTCATAAAAAAAAAAAAACTGTTGTACATTACTGTCCCTAATTAAGATGTTAAACATGATTCCATTTTTAAATTGGAGGAGCCACCAGAAATGAAAAATGCTGATGGTGCTGTATTTCACTCCTGGTTGGTTTTTTTTTTTTTTTTTTTTTTCCCCCTTCCCCTCCATACATCAGTTAATGGTTTGGATATGGATGAGCACATGTGGCAATGAGGAACATGGGCTCTTGAAACTTCTACCCTATCATGGTTTGGGTTCTGTTCGTTTTGTTTACTTTTTTTTTTTTTTTTATAAATTTCTTTTACTTTTATTTACTCTTTTTGAAAGAGAGAGAGCACGTGCGCGCACACGTGGGGAGGGGCCGAGAGAGGGAGAGAGAACCCCATGCGGGCCCCCCCACCGCCAGCACAGAGCCTGACGCGGGGTTCGATCTCACCAAGTGAGAGATCATGACCTGAGCCGAAACCAAGAGTCGGATGGTGAACTGACTGAGCCGTCTAGGCGCCCTTCGTTTGGTTTAATTTGTTTTAGGTTTCTCCCTTATGTCTGTGCCACTAACACTACTCTTTAAAGACATTCCGTTAGGTCACATACTGCTTTGGATACCGAGTTGGTTAAATCAGAGAAATCAGGAAGACTTGAGAGGGCAGAGGAGGAAACCTATGCAACCTCCCATACGGGCATTTCAAATTAAGTAGAACCAAGGTAGTGCTTAAAATTAAAAACAGACAAAGACCCATAAGCTACATAGCTAAGAATTAAAAAATAACCTGAATGCTATCGTTTTTCACAAAAATTTCGGATTGTGGGAGAGGTCTGAAGAGGCGCTGACCATGTTCTCCAAAGCCAAGGAAAGGGAGAACAATGATCCTCAAGATTCCGAATGGAACCCAGTGGGTGAGCAAAGAGGTGGTCTATCTGGGTGCTTGACATGAGTTCCGCCCCGCCCCCCCCCACCAAAGTTAGGAATCCCCAGGAGAACTCTTTGCCTTCCCTAGTTCAGAAATTATTTGTGGAGCACCTGTCACATGCTGGGTACCAAGCTAGGTACAGAGGAGCCCAGAAGGGACACGACAGTGTCTCTGGCCTTGACATGAGCGGTTTGCCTCCAGCCAGCCAGCTTTCACCTCCTTCCCATCCAGCCATCCAACAGATTCCTTATTCTACTTGGAACAACACATTCCCCCTTTCACTGTACCTTCCCCTAACTTCTCCTAGGATAAGGATCCCCCTAGGGATAAAAACTTCCCCTAGGATAAAGATCCCCCATATCCTAATATCCAGACCAGGTCTGGCCAAAGCACTCTGGTCTCAGCCTTTATAGTACTTTGGCCCAACTGAAAAGGATCTTTGACTCACATCCAGCTTTGCCAACCGATTGTGAAGCTGTGGATGGGTAGGGACCAGGTTCGTGTTGCTCCCGTCTACATCTTCCAGCATCCCCCTGCCCCAACAACAGTTTCTTAATAGGTGACACATTGGGTGGATGCCTAAATTAATGGAAAGAGGAATAAATGAGCGAGTGGACTTTCTTACCATGTCCCAAGACCTAGAAGTCAGAGACACAGTTCTTAGCCCTCAACAAAGAATCCAGTTTAAAAGCTTCAAGGTCTATTGGCTAACCGAAGCATGGAACACTCTTCTGTTATCTATGCCCCGGATGCCAAGTAACACTATAGACTATTTCTGAGCCTGGGAAGATAGGTTGTATATTCAGGCCTGGGAGAGTTTCACGCTCTCTCCAACCCTTGGTGGTAAGCCTCCCTGCTTTGGGGAAGGCCCCACACTTACTGGGAAGCAGCTATCTAGGCCTCTGACCCAAGTCTTACTCCTTAGAACAAATAGAAGGGGGAGGAGGAAACATAATCCCACCCAGGGAGCGGCTCTGGCTAGGAGACCTTCATACATGCACCTCCCCTGGTCCAGGAAATACAGTAGCCCCTTCCTGCCTTCTTCACCCCTTCCTGCTGCCCACACACACGACAAAACCCAAGAACTCCTCCAGGCTTCGGTTTTAAATGCATACGGATCTACCTGGCAGCAAGTCCTTAATAGGTCCCTTCTGTTCACCCATCCGCTTGGCAAATATTAAGCCCACATTACGTGCAGGCACATGTTCTAGGTGTTTCCAGTACACAGGCCGACACTTATCCTCTGGTGGTTCTGCCATACAGGCTGAAGGCGATGGCCCGAAGACACAGAGGTGCCCAATACCAGACAAAGCTAAAACTCAAGCTGGCACCTAGTGGTTTTCAACCAGATCCTTCGGATAACTCCTCAAGTCTAGAGCTCACTATGCCGTCCAGCGATGCAACTCTGGCTTCACGAGGCGACTGAGCACTGGACAGGTAGCTGACATGTCTGCGGAACAGACTTTTTAATTGTACTTGACTCTAACTACTGTACCTTTAAATTTAAAAACTGAAGTGGCCTAGGGGCACCTGGGCTGCTCAGTCGGTTAAGCGTCCGACTTCAGCTCGGGTCATGATCGAAAGGTCTGTGGGTTCAAGCCCCTTTGTCGGACTCTGGACCGACAGCTCAGAGCCTGGATTCCTCCTTTGGATTCTGTGTCTCCCTCTCTCCCTGCCCCTCCCCCGCGAGTGTTCTGTCTGTCTGTCTCTCTCTCTCAAAACTATATAAAAACGTTAGAAAAAATTAAAAAGAAAACCGAAGCAGCATAAAAATGTTTGGTTTTTTTTCCTGTTAAGCACACTTTATTTTAGTCGGACTCCATGTCACATTAACCATTGAACGTTTAGCATCCAGCCTGAGATGCACTTCGAATTTTGGGAACCTGGCACAAAAAGAAAAGAATGGTAACGTATCTCATCAGTACACTTTTATACTGAGCACATGTTACCATAGTATTTTGGTGGATTGGGTTTTCAGTACTATAACTGATCTCACCTGTTTCTTTTCACATTTTTAAATGTAAACGTTGCTAGAAAATGGAAAATTTTAAGTGTGGCTCACATTATATTTCTATTGGACAGCAATGCTCTAGATGTTTCCATAAATAAATAGCGAGCAAAAATGATCACACACACACACACACACACACACACACACACACACACACACGGAGTCTGACTGCTTGGATAATCTCAGCAGAGAGTCCTATCTGATTTCCTATCCGATTCGGACTCCTATCCAATTCCTATCCGTAATTCTGGTCAGGAAAGAGGGAGCCTCTTGCCCCTTATAAAGTTTTTCATTTTCAAACAGTGTCACCCAGAGTCGTCAGAGCCGAATCACTTGTGTCACCTGGGGAGGCTGGGAAAGGCAACCCCCAAAGGAGTAGCTTAGGTCTGAAGCTCCTTCTTAATCTCGTTCACAGTCGCACGAAGTGCAAAGGCAGAAAGGGAGAACCTTCCAGGTGGGATCCATGTCAAGTAGAGGAAGCCCTGTTGGCAACAGAACCCTTCCCCCACCTCCAGGGCCATCCCCTCAGGCCTCCTGGGACTTCCCAGGAAGAGGCTTTCACTGCATAATTAAGCGCAGCGTCCTCAGGGATTGCCTCTCTCTCCACCTTGGCAATTTTTGGATTTGTGGAAGAGAAGGCAGGAAGCGTATTTCCTGGTCCTAGGACGCAAGCCTGCCTTGCTGGGATGCTTCTCTCTGGCATCTGTTACCTGCACCGGCCATTTTCTGGTTGCAGGGGGCAGGGAGGAGGAATCTGGGGGAGGACCAGTGAGGAAGGAGTCTGCAGCTGAACAGGGTCACGGGTGTCACAGTGGAACCCTCAGCCAGGGGTGGGCAAGCGGCCATGACAGGGTCGTGCTGGCTCATCCAAAGCCCACCCACCTGGGAGTCTGTCCTGCAGAGAGGGACTTGAGCTTGGCAGCATTCTGAAGGAGCCGGGGAGGCTCGGAAGAGGGTGGGCTGGTCACGAAAGGGGGTGCAGGTCAGGGCTTGGGCACTACACTGCCCGATGGCTAGCCCTCCCAGCGGTCCGGCCTAGAAACTTCCTGTGCCTGCCTCACCCTCACCAGTGCCTGGCTGGGAACCTCACGTGCACAGAGAAAGCCTTTAGAACCTGTGGTTTGATTTCCAAACGGTCTTTGGCTTTTGATTCCCTTGAGGCTCTGATGAAGATAGGGACCCTCTTTCCAGAAAAATGGACTTGGACAGAATGATGAATATTTTTAGAGGATTTTATAAAGTCTTTGAAACAGACTCATTCAATCAAATGGACCAGTGTAAATCACAAGCTAATTATTTTTGTTTTGCTTTTTCTCTTCATTTTTTCTTTAAAAATTTTTGTTTTAATTTTTTTATTTGAGAGAGACAGTGTGCGTGGGGGAGGGGCAGAGAGCGAGGGAGCGAGAGCATCCCCAGCAGGCTCTGCGCTGTCAGACCTCACCAACCGTGAGATCATCACCTGAGCCTAAGCCAAGAGTCCGACTCTTCACTGACTGAGCCACCCAGGTGCCCCTTTTTCTTTTTCAAAAATAAAAAAGACAGGAAAGGAAGTCACCAATGATATTACCAACTTAGTTTTGTTTGCTTGTTTCTTTTTTAGGTGCTTCCCATCTTGGTACAGGTCAAGTTGGATGAGGGTTATACAAAGTGAGAGCTTTAAGAAAGCCAAGTTTTGTCCCACCCCTGCACCTGTGCTGGGGGCAAGCCAACCTCCCAACATCCCTGGGGTCACACAGCCAGATGGACAGAGGTGGACAGCTATGTCCAGCGGTATTCTTGGCCACCGTGCTCTCCCGGTCCCCTAGGCAAGCCAGTGCCCTGCCTTCCAGGAGCTCTCCTGGAACCCAGTAACTCACTCTCCCAAGCTCTCACGGCCAATCAGCCAAAGATTAGTGCAGCTAGCAGTCAGCACCATTTCAAAGTGACGATAAGATCTCACCCAGGGCTGGAACAAGGTCTTTACGGACGTCACCTCCCTCCCCACCATCACCTCCACGAATAGCTTGATATTCGGTATTCCCAATAAATAAATCCCGTCTATAGGTCAACAGGCCTTCCCGTGTCTAGGGAGATGTGTGTGCAAAATGCCTTCCCACTCACAGAAATAGCACCTTTCAGGGACCAGCCAGTGTCTGTGTGAGCTTCCCTCTTATTTTTACAAGGCTCTAAAAGTGAATTTTCCCCTGTGCCGGAGAGCTGGAAGTTGAGCTTAATGTACAAACCTTTATTTTCCGAAGAGGCAGTTTGGCCTTCCTGTATCGACAGACTCCGGAGCTTAGATTTATTACAGAATGGTAATCAGGCAAAAGAATAAATACACTGCATCTTTAATTCATTAATCACCCCAGAAAGCAAAATGAACTACAGTAAAGAAGACAATATGTTTTCGAATGCTGGGGGTGGGGGAAGTGGGAGCCTGTTCCTCAATAAAATCCAGTTGCTAAAATCCATTTTGTGTGCAGATTAGAGAAAGGACATTTACCTCTGAGGCTGTCGCTAGAACGGGAGCAGGAACTCTCTACCCAGCAGGTTTGGTAAGACGGGGATCTCTGGATGGCCCGTGGTCATCCCTAAGGTCTCCTCCCACAGGCTCATGAGAAAACCAGGCACTGGAGTCAAACAGACCTGGGTTCAAATCCCTGCTCAGTCTGAAAAGTGGGCAAGGTTGGGTGAGGCACTGCCCTCTGTCACTCAGTGCCTGGAGGTCTATCTACCTATGGGATATGGGTCCGGGGATGTTTTGTCTTCTAAAAATTTTCACATCGCTACAATCTCATTCAAGCAGACCTGTCAAGATGGAAGCAAAAATTAAACATCAGGTTTTGTGAGCCGCCGCACGCATCCAGGCACTGTGAAAGCCCCATCCGGCTCGGGAGTCTCGGGTCTGGCCTGGAAGGCTAAGAGGTTGCCCTATTCCTGCTGGGTTCCTGAGCCCTCGCAACCTGAAAACCAGAAATTAGCCAACCTTCCACCTATATAACCGGCCTGGCCAATGACAAGTGTTAAGTCAGCGTCCTAGATCCTTCAAGGGAGACAGTCAAGGTCTGTGCAAAGATATAATGGAAGACCACAGTAATAGTTGTTTATTGAGCCTTTTGAGGGATTTTACATAGATCCTCTCCTTTCACGTTTGCAACTATCCTTCAGGGTTTGGTTCTACTACTGTGCCCAATTTACAGATGCGAGGACAGGTCCATGGAGGTCAAATCCCTCAGCCAACTTTCTATCATGAAGTGGCTCACCCGGGAGGTTCAGAGCTACAGTGGATCCTTGAACGACACAGGGGTGAGGGACACTCACCCCTGTGCTATCCAAAATCCACACTTAGCTTTTGACCCCCCCCCCCCCGCAAGCCTCCTGTTGACTAGAAGCCTTATGGAAACAGTCGATTAATACATATTTTATATATTATTTGTATTACGTACTGTATTTTTACAATAAAGTAAGCTAAGGGAAAGAAAACGTTGTTAAATTTTTAAGGAAAGAAAATAGAGTTGCGATGCTATTGATTGAAAACAAAACAAAACAAAACCCTGCCTCTAAGTGTACCTGCACAGTTCAAACCCCTGTTCAAGGGTGGACCATCTACCGTTTTCTGAGTGCTTCCTGCCTATAGCCCTTCATCTACGGGATGCCGTTTATTCTTAGCAACAATCTAGAGAAAAAAGTGCGACTATTCCCCACTTCATATATGAAGCGAAAGGAAGCTCAGAGGCTTTAAACCAGGGTTGCTCAATCCCAGCATGACCGGTCTCTTGCCTTCTAAGGCATTCAACAGCACCCCTGTTCTCCACCCACCCGGTCCCCAAGTCATGACACCCCAAAGCGTCTCCGGATGTTGCTCCTTGCACTGTGGAGAGCAACATCACCCCGGTTCAGAACCCACTGCTTCAGACTACTTGTCGTCCCGCAGAGCTGGGAAGGGTCGGTCTCAGACACCTCCTCTAGATAGTTTTCCAAGTGCTGCTTCAGTGACCTTGGGGCAGTGGCTTTTTAAATGGAGCCTCACGCCAGAACCTGAAAACTGGTTCCAAATACAAATTCTGAGCCCCCATACCCAGACTGCATAAATGGGGAATTCGAGGGCTGGGGACTCTAGCGGGGGGGAGGGGGGGGGGCTGAAACTTGCGAAAGTTGAAAGCCAGTGCCTTACAGCAGCGTGCCTTAGCCTCGGCTGTGCACTATGATCACCCGGGGACCTTCCAAAAAAAAAAAAAATTGACACCACTTGGGAATCCTGACTTAGTTGAGCTGGGGTGGGGGTGAACTCAGGCACTGGGGTCTTGAAAGCCTTCCAGGTGATCCTCAGGAATAGTTGAGGTTGAGAACCACCGACCTAGAGGGAGCTGACCCAGGTTCTCAGGGAGGCACTGGTCAATGTCCCAAGCGCTCCAATTAAAAACCATTGAGGTTGGTCCCATGACCCGTCCGCCGGAATCTTGGACAGAAACAACGAGGGCAGTGTAGCGGTTCTCTCTGCTCTCAGTCTCAAACCACAGCCTCACTCAGCCCGGGTCCTCACGTGTGTGCTTCCTTTTTTGGATCCCTCTACCATCGATTTACCTAAATTTCGGGACTTTTGGGAAGCTCTTTAGTGGGACTCTGCACCAGCTCAAGAGGTTAAGGAGGCCAGTAAACTTGGCAGGTGAATGCTTTGCATTAAACCGGACGTATCTGCACGGTGCAGGGATCGTCGCTGCAGGCGGCAATGAAATTCAGCTGTCTCTTCAGCCGTATCTGAACATCCTTCCAGGTCCAGCTAAAGTAATCCCTCCGTCCTGTCATCGCCTTTTCATCACTGTCCTGCTGCTCACCTGCCCCTCCGCAGTCCCGGGCAAGGCGAGACATTGCCCTATTACTCTGGTCGCGTCCTTTCCCACCCTGTCCCCAGAGCCTGTACAGCCTAGGACTTCTTCCCAGACACCCGTAAACTCCAGCCTTCAAGATCCTTCTCTGAGGCCTCCAGCCGGCATTACTCTTCCCTTCTCCGATTCTATTGTGCTTCACCATCGGAACAGCAGTATCAGTGGGGACGCTTTCGATACATGTGCTTCTACTCTGTTCAATTTCCATTTTTGAAAAATCTGGGCATCTCACCCAGCGTTGTGCTGATCAGCAACAGCTCTGCGGTGGATGGGAGCAAGGAAAAGGGGTCTGGTTCTGTAGCATTTTCATCCCCTGCTGCAAATATTCCCGACCAATTTCATGCTGCCAGTACCTAAATAGGGAATCGGGAAGAGATCCACTCAACTGGTTCTCGCGAGCCCCCAGGAGTGGGCTCCCACACACGGCTGGTCAGCCATCCAGGCGCCATCTCCCCGGACGCGGTTCTGTGACAGTCCCCGTGCCAAACGCTGAGCCCGAGGCGTGGAAGGTACAGGTCCTGGATCACAGTCTGGTGTGGTCTACGGGACAACACTGCCTTTCACAGTGACACGTGACAGGCTGAGAAACAGGTAAGAGGTAGCTGTAAAGGAGGGAGCAGTCGATTTTGCCAACTCAACTATGGGATTCCCCCCGGCTTCAGGGGGAAAAAAAAAGATCCTTCATAGTTTTGAGCCAAAAAAGACATGGTTCTGACTGGTCCCGCCTGCCTGTCCCCTTAGTAATGGGAGCAGCCAGCTGGCTTTGCACTTAGCAGACACTTCCTCTGCTTATTCACCTGACCTGTATTAAGAATTCCATGTGGCTGGTTCTGCCATCCCGTCTGTACAAGGGAAGGGACTTCTCCGAAGTCACAAAGCCGGAAAGCCCTGACACTGACACCACGGGGGCTGCGGCACTCTGCGGAATCCCTCAGTGTTCCCAGGGAGGGCAAGGGGCCCTTTGCTCCATCAAAGGCTGTGTGAGCATGCCTTCCCGTAGCCAACTATTCCTCAAAGATATTCCGAGAGCCTCTGCAGAGATCTCAGAGTCCTGGGGGGTGGGGGGGGGGGGCGGGGAGAACAGCTGACAATTTGGAGGGCCGGCTTCCACCCTCAGTGGCTTCTTCTGTCTTTTTGCTACAGGGATTCCCCCCATACACCTTCATTTTAGAAACGGTTCCTCTGTGGAAACAAGACGGGTCTGAAAACCCACGATTGCTGCCAGGACGTAGTATTTATGGAGGTGGTAACAGAAGCCTGGAGAGCTGTGCCCCTGCTCACCTGGTACAGTGGGGACGTACTGTGGGAATAAAAGTACTTTGCGGAGATTTTCAGAAACTGCATCCAAGCCCAATTTATTTCCTCCCCCAAACGGGGGAAGTCCTAAGGCAAGACTGTGAGCAGGTCACTAACCATTGACCCTGGACCCTGTTCTGGGTGGTCCGGCATTCCCACAGCACCAGTCTGCAAGGATTTCTGGGCTGGGCATCCAATTTGCCTCGACACCCAGTCAAATCCAGATTCACCCTGGAAACGCCCGACCCCGCATGGCCAACGCTTTTCAAGCCCATTGGGCAAAAAATCTGTCTTACAGGATTTCTCTGCAGGCAGCTTTGCCCCCGAGTCAAGGCCGAGTCAAGGCTGGCTCCTTCACACAACGAGTTCTAAAGAACCAGGGCCTGGAATCTGCCCCTCTCCTCCCCGCCCGGAACCTGACTTCCTCAGAGGAGACTGCCACCGCACTGCTGTATTTTAACACATAACTCCCAAATTAAAAACTGAAAGAAGAAACGCATGTTTCTGTCAATGGCTTAAGGGGATTCCACCTCTAAGCTGCTGCTAAAACTCCCTTAGTCTTTTTTACATTTGTAGCATTTTGGAGCAATTTGCTGGAGTCAAAGAAGGCAGTGAAATTTCCACAACCGACTTCAAAGCCCCCAAATCCTGTATCAGTGGAGGGGAGCCTGGTAGCAACACCAGAGGGGACGTTTGTTCAAAGAGGTGTGTGTAGGAACGCGCCGGGCTTTTCTGCCCTGTGCCTGCGATTGATGTTAATGGCAGACACGTGACCAAATCCCCACGTAGTTCTTTGAAACAAGCCCTCTCTCCTTCCCTGCCACCCGCCCCCCCTCTTCCCCAACACTTTTTTTGGCTGTGACAATGCCGATGATACAGAAAAGGGCTAGAACAGAGGAACGGCTTCCTCGACTCAATGAACAATACCCGCCTTAATTCAATTAACACAAATGAGTCTTTTATCCGGTGGGGAGCACGGAGCAGGAACAGACTGATGGAGAGGAGGGGCTGTACCTGGATGGTTTCACGCTGGTCAACACAGACGTGGACCAAAGTGGCTCCAGAAAAGGGGATGGTGCAAGCCGTCAGGGCACCCCCACCCGAATTCATTCCGCTTTGCTTTCTACCTCTGTTTCCACGCACTCTCTGGTTGGCTTTCCCATTTCTTCTCCCAGGGTACCCACCGGTCCCTGTGCAGGAGAGTCCTTCCTCCCCACTGCAGACCCATGAACACACGGTTTATTCCAGCTATACCCTCGCTGCTGGAGGGGCACCTGGGAGGCTCAGTCAGTTCGACTCTTGGTTTCGGGTCAGGTCACAAGCTCACGGCCTCCCGAGGTGGATCCCCCCATCAGGCTCCGTGCAGACCGTACAGAGCCCTCTTGGGAGTGTCTGTCTCCCTCTCTCTCTGCTCTTGCCCCGCTCACTGTCTCTCTCAAAATAAACTTAAAAAAAAATTCCCCAAACAGGAAATGTGTACAAACTGGCATCTGCTATTAGATAAATGTGCCAGGAATCTTATAAAAGCTAAGAGGCTAATTCACAGGCTCACAAGCACACGTGTGGGTGCCTATCACCATTCATTTCAGCTAAAATGCAAGGTTATCCTTTCTATTACTTGGTTATGAGCAAGGAAGAACATGGTTTCCTAAGATTATTGGTCATTTGTATTTCCTTTTTCTAAAAGCTGCCCATTCTTCTCTGCTCATGTTCCCATCAAGTCGTTGGTCGTCTCGGTAAGAGCTCTTCATCCTCAGGAAATTAGGCCTTTGCCTCTCTGGTGGGTTGGGATTTTTCCCACTTTGCTGCTTGTCTTTTGATTTTGTTTAGGGTGTTCTCGGGACACGTAGATTTTAAATGCTTACATAGAGTGATCCGGTCGGTTGAGTGTCCAACTTCGGCTCAGGTCATGATCTCGAGGTCCGTGAGTTCGAGCCCCGCCTCGGACTCTGTGCTGACAGCTCAGAGCCTGGAGCCTGTTTCAGATTCTGTGTCTCCCTCTCTCTGTGACCCTCCCCCGTTCATGCTCTGTCTCTCTCTGTCTCAAAAATAAATAAAAACGTTTAAAAAAAAAAGTAAAATAAATAAAAAAATAAAAAGGAGCCTAATTTCCTTTTGCTACCTCTGGAGCTTTTGTTTTTGCGTGGGGGGTTCACAAAATGACAACCCTCCTCCTGCTCACCTCGCAAACCCCCCATCTTCTGGAAAGCGTTTATCCAACACAACAAGCGTTTTATTTGTTTTGTCGGTGTGCCTCAATCATGAACCTTGAGAGCAAGAACCGTGTCCTGTTTGTTTCCAAATGTTCCAGCATTGAATCCATATTCCAGTGTATAGGGACTGCCCAGTAAGTGTTCATGGAGTTAAATCCTAAAATAAAGCCTAAGAACTCGGATGCCAAACCAGCCAGAGAAAAGGGGTTTATTTTCCAATAGCTCTCCAAAAAAGGACATTAAGAAATAGGTCTGGCTGGTGCAGACTATATTTAACATGCTGTCCAGGAAAAGAAACCTAGCCCACAGAAGTGTCAAGGAAATGTCAGGATATGGGTCTTTTGAAAAGCGGGGAAGGGATTAAGAGAACAACCTCTAATTTTGACAGACTGCAAAGATGTCATCTTTGTCGTTGAGGAAACTGTTACTAGACTCGTATTACCTGTTTGTGTGCTCGCTTGTGGCCCTGCTTATTTGAGAACGCACTGGCACTTTCCAGAGAGGCTCTGAGGCACAAATGCTGTGGTGCTGCTCACCGACGCAGGCCTGTACCGGACACAGAAATAAATGAGGCGCAGACTCCTTGCTCACAGACTTGAGAATCCAAGAGGAGAGGAGAAATTTAAAAGGTAATTGTCTCACAGAGTAGAGGGAAGTATGCCTTCAGAGCGGGCCATTTGTGTGGTTTAATGCTATGCTTTAGTGGAGGATCAATGGGCCTGACAGTGTGTGATCAAACATCTTGGTTAATCTCAGCCAGCGCCATTTGCCCCGGTCCTGTTTCTACTCTAAGCCAAATCACATACTCAAGAAGTGCCTGGTGGTGTTGACGACGAATCATCAAACACCTCCTCGGTACTTGTAAGAGTTTGTGCAAATAATCTGGAAGGCATCTATCCTTGTAACTCGCTAACTAAATCCATTATTCTCTTTTTCATGCAGAATGCTGTTTAAGTACCATCCTAAGTTTAAAATGAATCATTCTGGGGTGCCCGGATGGCTCAGTCAGTTAAGCATCTGACTTTGGCTCAGGTCATGTTCTCACTGTTCGTGGGTTCAAGCCCCGCATTGGGCTCTGTACTGACAGCTTCGCGCCTGCTTCAGATTCTGTGTCTCCCTCTCTCTCTCTCTCTGCCCCTCGCCCACTCATGCTCTGTCTCTCTCACTCTTAAAAATAAACAAACATGTTAAAACAAACTTTTTTAAGTCAACTTAGCGATTCTGCTAGTGCAAAATCCTCAGTATCCCCTTTGGTTCATATGCTGGATCTGTGATGACCTGGTCACCTGGCTGACTGTAGACTCCTAGAAGGTCTCTGACTCTGGATTACTCGACCCATTTCCCATACGAGAAGAATGAGACCCCAGGGGAATAGGCCTGCCCAGCTTGTATGGCTGCTTCGTGGCTCAGTCAGGTGTAAAAAGGAAGCTTCTGGACCCCACCTCCAATTGGCTTTCCCTGTGAGCCTTATCTGACTTCCTTACTCCTTCCTTATATAGACTTGATGCCAATAAGAGGTCTGGGAAGAAGAGACAAAGCAGGGAAAGCACAAAGCAATTGTTCATCCCTTTTAATTTCACCGGACCTGAAAAACGCCGAGTTGTGAGACAGACCAATAAAATATGCGCTATTCGCCAGTTATTTCTTCACTTTCTTGGTTTCCATGAAGAACTGTGTCCCTGAATTCCTCTACTAGGAGTTCTAAATTCCGGTTGTGCATTAGCATCCCTGGCAGTTGTTATTTAAAAAAACACTGAGGCCTCAAGTTCTGGAGTCATTGGTCTGGGGCCGGCATCAACAGTTTTTTTAACAGCTCCCCAGGGGCATCCAAGGTTGACAACCCAGTTCCCAGGTGCAGGATCCGTTCATGGCCCGATTCTACTCGCGTCTATCTCCAAAAGGGCGTGCACAGGAGTCCGGGGTACGACTTCCCCTCCCCCACGTGGAGAAGCGCCCACCTTCCAAACCTGCCGCGCCCGCCCCCCATTCTCAGGAAATCATACTGGGAAGGCCAGACGCCCCTCCCAGCACAATCTGGAGGACCCTCCCCCAGCTACTGCTGATCGGAGGAGAGATCGACACCTGACCCCAGTGAGCCAATGGACATTCTCTTCCTAGAACGGAGTTGTAAGAGTCTCTCGGGGGGCTCTGCTTGGGAGCTCAAAAGCATGGTTGGGGTGGAAGCCAGCAGTGACTGGAGACATCACGTGTTCTCCCTAGAGAAGGCCTAGCCTGCTGAGGGGAGGATGAACCAAGTGTACAAAAACAGAGAAGGAGGGAGACGGGCCAGAGAGAAGGAACCTCCACCCCAAACTGCCCTCCACAATACAGCTTGTATATACATGCGCTTAATGTCCACCGTTAGCCTATCAATCAAGGAATAGAAACTTGAAGGCTAGAGTTTTTATGTCCAAAGAATCCCTGGCCAGCCTTCTAGGAAAAATAACATATTCCTTACAGGACCTCTCATTTCCTTGGAGGGCGCATCCCATCACAAACGGCCAGGCCGGATTTGACAGTGATCTTGGGTTTTCTATCAGAGCACAGGGTCCCAAACCCGGGTCCTGAACCCCCCCCCCCCCCCCCCCCGAGGAGCAAGCCCATGAAAGTAGTAACCGCACCCATGAGCCACCCCCCCCCCACGGTAAGATATTCTTGGCCTTTCACTGCATGTACGTCAATGGAATTGATTATGCCCGTTCTCTTGCTGACCAGATGCCCCGTTGCTGTTCCAGACGGTTCTGATTAATAAAAGCAAATACACCGAATTGCAAACCATCTTTCAGAACATGAGTTTCACAAGGGGAAATTGGTACAAGTGTCCTCCCGTACTCAATAAAATGGTCAGACTTCAGTATTTTAACAGCCATTTTTCACAACTGTCCGATGTAATGTTAGTTCCACAAAACGGTTCATTACAGAACAGGTCCCATGTTCAAGTAAGTCTGGAAGACAGTGTGTTATCTGTGCTGTTCCTTTCCTGTAGAGGGGTCACGATAATATTAGCATATAAAGGCTCTGAGATGGAGAACAGCAAAATTAAGTGTTTGATTTTGCCCAATCCATGATTTCCCTAAAGTACTTGACCACAGAATTCCCCAAACATGCCTTGTTAAAAAAAAAAAAAAAAAAGGTTAAGGGGTGATGGCTTTTTCCCCCCCTCTTCAGGAAACTAGTTAAAAACTACAGGGGCACCTGGGTGGCTCAGTCAGTTAAGCATCTGACTTCAGCTCAGGTCATGGTCTTGTGGTCCCTGAGTTTGAGCCCCACCTCGGGCTCTGTGCTGACAGCTCAGAGCCTGGAGCCTGCTTTAGATTCTGTACCTCCCTCTCTCTCTCTGCACCTCCCCTGCTCGTGCACTGCCTCTCTCTCTTTCTCAAAAATAAACATTTTAAACAATTCAAGAAAACTGGTGTTCTAGGTTTTTCTCAATTTTCCAACCTGACAACACTTAGAGGGGAAGGAGCCTGGTATCCTAATAGCACAGTTATTCTAAAAACAAACCGAGGCCTGCAAGGTGTGAAGGTCAAAGTTTTATTCTGTCTAAAACTGATCAAGGCCAAGCATAGCAGGGTGTTTACTCTGTGCCAGGTGCTTTACATACATTATTGTATTTAATCCTTTGCCCAATCTTCATTTACAACCCTATTTTACAGATGCAAAAACTGTGTATTCTTTCTCATGTTACTACAGCTCTCGCTGACAACTTTGTATTAAATGGGGCTTTCAGTGGAGTGATTTAATGCTGATTTATCTTCACGATCCTGCCCTTTCCCGAGTGTCACTTGTCCACCTGACACTTTACACATGACAGGGTATTAAGGAAACGGACCATCTATTATTTTGTACATGCTCTTGAAATAAGCATCTTGATCTTCAAGTAGGAAATGGCTGCTGTTACCCACTGAAAGCAAACCACAGCATCATTCGACTTTCGAGCTGGAGGGGTCCTTGGGGTCAAGATCATGAGAGGGACCAGTCCCCGTCTTCTAGATACTGATGAGATCCTAATAGTTGTTTTCTAGGCCTCACTCAACCCAACTCAGAAAAAGAGGACCACAGAGGAGAGGGCTACGAAGCCCCCACCGCATGTGCCAAGGTTACAACGCTGGGCTGTTTAGCTGGGAAGGAGGGAATATGGCGATCAGGGCAGAGCGGCACGGGGTCTATCTGGAAATACAGATCTGCATGACTGCAGCGGAGGCTCAAATTATATTTTAATAGCTTTTGCCCGAGTTTCCTCATCTGTACAAAGGGGATTAAAATATCTGCCCCTCTAGCTGTTCTAACGATCAAAGATGGCGTAGGTCCTGGCTCCCAGGAGGCCCTAGATCAATGGCAGCTGTCCTCATCAATGCCTGGGAGGCTTTGGATGACCTCCAAAGAGCAGGATGGAACATCATGGTCTCCAGCCCCATGGAAGTTTGCTCTAACTCCTGACCAATTGGCATCACCCCGAAGAAGTAGAGTTATCAACTGTCCCTTAAATCTCACAAAGACCGATTCTGAACAGTCTATAAACTGCCGACTTGAAAGGAAAGAACAAGTCATCATCTTGAAGTCTAGCTAACTTCTGAAATCCCTGAGAAGCGGGATATGAAAGTAACATTCACACATGTTTGGTAAGACACATACGTGTTTTGGTAACCAACCTATGTATCTATAGTGAAAACGTGTGGATCAAGTATTCCGAGTTCAAAAACCCAAGAAAATCAGTGTTCCAAATCCTTATCTAGGTTTTCTTCTTCATCGTAGTGATCGTTGCAGAAACTGAACTCCAGATAACCTCTGACTCAGTCTCCCCAATACTGTCGATGTTGGTGACATGTGCTGGCCTTCTGGTTTTAAATTTATGTCTCTAGCACCTTTCTAAAAATATTTTCCAGCGGCACCTGGTTGGCTCAGTGGGGTAAGCATCTGACTTTGGTTCAGGTCATGATTTCACGGCTTGTGGGTTCGAGCCCCGTGTCCGGCTCTGTGCTGACAGCTCGGAGCCTGGTGCCTGCTTTGGATTCTGTGTCTCCTTCCCTCCCTGCCCCTCCCCTCTCTCTATCTCTCTGTCTCTCCTCTCTCTGCCCCTCCCTCCATCTCTTTCTCTCTCAAAAATAAACATTAAAACAAAAAAATTTTTAGTATTTTCCAATTTTGCAAAACAAAACCCTGCTGATAAGCAAATAACAAATCACACCTAACAAGCAGCCTCTGCTTCGCAAAAGATTGTATTTCAATCCCTGTAATAATCTGGCATTCGTCTAAAACGATCACTTTTTTCCCCCAATGTGTATGTCATTCCTTCCTTAAACATTTCATTGTGTACGCAGTATATGCTATGTTCGTTTTAATTATAGAAAACATTAATTTTAATTTTACTTTATTGGATTGTTTCACGGCGTGTTTGTTTAGGTAGGTACCACCCATTTTCCCCCAGTGCCCCATGCCAAGTTCACACCAGCGACGAATCCCAGGTCAAAATGCCTGGGACTCAGGTGGATGCTGATATCTATATTGATACCTATGATCGATTTCATCTCTACTTTCGTGCCATGTATCATTTTTCAAAGGTAAAGATTTTATTGTGGAGTGCCTTGTTTCTAGATAGAATTCTACAGCTCTATTCATTCCTCATATGAACAGCTTAATATTTAAAGTTGGAAAGACATACAAGGAAATCTATAATGAGAAAACTTCAGGACACCCTCCCCCGCCCGCAATAAATAACTCCTGTCTTCAATTTGACAAATATGGGACCGGCTTTGACACACGAAGCATCTCAAAACGCTCTCCTTCCCTGTTCGAACCCCACAGTCCTGGGAAATGTATGACAAATTTCTGTTCGATATTAACCGCAAATTATTTTTTTTCCTTTAAAAAATTAATTAAAAACAGGAGATGAAATAAATATTTCAGGCGACCAGCAGCAAAATGGGAAAATACCGTGTGTTTGGAGTTTTAGTGTCCTCTGAGTGCAGAAATTTATTTGCAGCAAGCAGAAAATAGACAGCGAGCATAAAAATACAGCAGAGTCCCCCTAGTAAAATTATTTATCAAGCTAACAAGGGAGGGACCCTTCTAGTAACAACAAGCCAGCGAGGAATAGACATGGCTTTATATTTTACCTTTGGGTTAGCAAACCAGTAAAAATGCCAACTGACAAGCACTTCACATAAACATTTCTTTCTAAATGAGCTTCCTTGTTAGGAGGAAAGAAAAAAAAAGTCTTTCTAGCTAAGGAGCACTATAGCTTACAGACAGAGAATTCTAGCACATATACGCAGACTCTTTAGTGTAAGAATAAAATAGCTGAAAAAATAAGTTAATGTGAACTATGAACGGAGTTGTAAAAACAAATTAGAAGTTCGTTAAAGAAAATGTGCTTACACGCTTATCAGACTACGCTCAGGCTGGAAGGGCTACAGAAAGTCACAGTTTTGTAAGACCCTAGCATTAAGGGTCTCCAGAAAAACTATGCATACATATATATTCACCTACGCAGATATATACGTACTGACATTGCCTCTACTGTGTAAGCCTCCCTGCTATATTTTTTCAAATATTTATTTTATGAGCAAACTCCCAAAGCCAGTTTTTACAGTTTAGTGTAACGATACCAAACTTTGATTATAAATTACAAATCACTTACTGCAGCTTGCAACACCGAAAAAAAAAAAAAAAAGAGGAGGAGGAGGAGGAAGGAGAAAAAGGAAGAAGTCCTTGAGTCAAAGCCACACAGTGACCTGATCCCAATTAAATTTTACAGAAATCATAAAAACATGCATTCTCAGAACAACTGCATATCGGCAATAGCTCTGCAAATAACTCCTGATGAATTTATAGTTGAAATCACACACTCGGAACTCATCCTCCCTAAAGTGAAAATCTGACCGGTTAACCGTGGCAAACATGGAGAGGTGCCTTTTTTATTGTAGCGGCAAACGATGGGGCAGGGAATGGGGAAGCTGAATGACACTGTAAAATGTCGAGTCAAGACAGACACAAACACCTTGCAGAAACTGCACTCCCTCCCCCCATTCCCACCAATGCCTTAAAAAACAAAAGTTTTCCAGCAACAGGGAAAGTTTCTCATCACTACTATCACCTGGCTCAAATAAAATAGAAGGAAAAAGAATAAAAACAGATCCTTCCTTACTTTGTTCTTCCTCTCCGGGGCAGGGCGACTTTCCCCACGCTTCCGGGACATCTCCGAACTCCAGCTGGACAGGGAAAACCTCCCGCTCTCAGTCAGGATCCAAGCTGTACCCTGCATTTTCCTGCCGGAGTCGAAGCTCCAACTCAAATCCCACCCGCTCAGGTCGGGAGCCGGGGGTTATATCCGCCCGCACGTCTGTGGGGAGGATTGATTGCACCTGTCCTGTGCTATTTCGCCAATGACCTTTTCGCCTTCGGACTGGGGTTTTGTCAGGATGCGAGTCAATACCTGAGGCTCAGATCAAACACGTAAGTTCTGAATAATTAGGTTTGCCAAACTACCCACGGTGACTAATGTTTACAACACACCCATTTTTGCCAACAAGGTCATCACCAACCGCTAAGGTGGGGACGATAGTGAAGGCAGCAGCAGCCCTGCTCATTCTGATTCGCTGGCTGGATTAGAACACGGAGCACGTGGAAAGGAGCACGTGGAAAGCCGTGGCGTCCAAGGCCAGACGGCGATGCCAAGGGGCCTGGAATGCAGAGGGGGTCTCCGGAAGGCGGCTGGGGAGAAGGGCAGCTGGGAGCCGTCAGCCCTGGGCAGCAAAGCAGCCCCGAGGCTGACCAGAAACCCAGTCCCCATCACAAACTCTCTCCCTCCTTTGCGGTGAGGGAAAACCCCGGGCTCAAACCTCCAAACTGCCGGTGAAAGCCCGTGCCAGCACGCGCGCTTTGCACTTGCCTTCTGTGCAGTGGGGAGAAAGAGCTTCCTGGCTTTAAAAGGAGAAAACAGAAGAAAAATAAAAAATAAATAAATAAATAAAATAAAAAGTCTGGGAGGGCCCAGTAACAAACAAACAAAACAGTCTTTGAGCATCAACACAGAGCTACCTGTATGTGCTACTCACTGGAGCAAAGAGTGGGGAAGAAAGCAGTTCTTAGCTTGTGTCGAAAAGGTCAATATGGGTGAAGGGATTTCTGATTTCTCTTGGCTACTGCTGAGAGGAGAGGGATGCTATACATCCTCTCGGGCAGACTCACATGCCCTTCTAAAATGCCACGCATGATTCCGAACACTGCGAAACGTGCCGTATGCCCCGTAAGATATTTTGTAAGGATTCCAATAGCTCCCTGATGAAGAAAGAGAGAGGGCAGGAAAATAACGAAGAGAAATTTCAGAAAGGTAAACAGGAAATCCTACTCTCCGATTCAAAACGTTCAGCCCAGGAAGAGACCCCCATGTCAGCTTCCCCCCCCCCCATTTCGTGTACATGCCAGGTGAAATTCGTCTTCAAGTATGAACAAGCCGGAGGCATGCACCACAGCGGCACAGAATCAAGCCCTTTAATTAACTACTATTGGTAACAAAAGGTCTCCGTTTTGATTCACGTTGTTGTTGGAGGCAGAGGGGCGTCAACCGTGGTTCAGAATCCCCTTAACATAACTGTAAACCCAGGACACACAGCTGCTGCAGAAGGAGTCAGGGAAAAAGAAAAGAAACTTTGTAGAACCTAATTTAAAGGAAGTGTGACCTCAAGGTGAATTTCGTATCAATTCCATTCTCCCCTCCACTGCCTACCCACGGGCAAGTGAACCTACCCTGCTTTTCAATAGACCCAAAATGAACAAAAGACGTTCTTACTGGTTGCGTGTGAATAACTCCTCATTAGGTCCAGGGTCTTACACCTGAGGTCACACTGCTCCTGTGGCTGTGTGGTCTCCAGTGACAAGACCTGTGATTCCCACAGCTGGGTCTGCGTTTTCCACCCACCGCCTGGAACCGCTCCTCCCCTCCCCCTCCTTGGTGTTACTTCCCATCTGAAACTATGTATGCGCCAATGGCTTTGAAATATTTCCTGTGGATGCTGAAAACAGGGGCATGTCCAATTTTCCCACTGGCTGACCTTGTCCCAGCCTTTTCCAAATATTGCAAAAAGACCAAAAAATAAAAAAAAAAATTAAAAAAATTACAAAATCAAAATCAAAACCAGCCCTTCTGCTTAGCTCATTTATTGCTGATAGTTTCATTAGGTGCCAGGAAAAGCAAAAACAATGCAGACACTAAACAACAACTTGACAGTGATTTTTGGATGGAGGAAATGGAAGATTCAGCAGTCCGCAGGTGAAGAGGGTTTCAGCACTGGCATCTGCGAACTGCAGCAGTAAATCTGAGGCTCTGGCAGGTGAATGACTGGATGGGTGCTTTCAGCGGGAACACTCTTTTACAGGAGCATGGCTTTGTTTTAAGTCACGAGGGCCGTACTTGTTGCAAAAACTCTTTCTTCCCTTTCTTCCCCCCTAAATGCATACCGTTTCTTTCTTTAAATTGCCCCCTCAAGAGTATCCTAGAGCTCACGGAAAAAATGACTTGATATGGCTCGTTATCCTCTACCTGCCCCGATTGATTACATCAGCCCAGGAGGGGGCCAGTCCCCACCGACAGAACATTCGGCAGGCTTTGTCTAGAAAGGGGGTGAGACGGTGGTTATGTGGGAGCATGACCTAAATAAACAAACAGCAAACAAACAAGTAAGTCCACGGAATACACGCTTCAAGCGAAAGTATTCCCCCCCCCCTTTTTTTTTTCTCAGTGCCAACAAATCCATTGATGTAATTCGCTTAAGACACACTCATGGAACTTTTGATGGATTGGTCCGCTCCAAGTCTGCGTGTAAGACAGCACTCTGTTCCTTGCTGCCTGGGGGTATGGAGGGCGTACTTTAAAAACGGAGTATTTAGAAGCCCTGAGGGGCCTGGGATGAAGACAGAGTCAAGACCAGCCACTGTTCTCACTTGGGCTTTCTAAACAGAGGCACCAAGAATTCAGAACTTACAGTCTGTGTTTTCACATGTCCTTTGCATGAGAACACCTGATTCACCATTTCTGGTAAAAGATTTTGATGGGCTCTGCAAGGGAAACATGGTTATGACATACTTCATTTTACGTTTGAATGAAACAAGCTGTGCTAAGGCCCCCACGTGGACAATGGGCATCGGGAAACCATGCTTTGCGTTTTATTTCTCTAGATGATTCATGGGCAACACGGGAGGTCAAGTTATACAAAATCAAAAGATTTCTGAACACTTCTCCTGTCTTTGCTTGGTTTCGTTTCACTTTTGGTTTTTATCCCAGTTCATAAAACAGTGAACCCTTCCTTACATTTCTTTGCATTCAGATTGGCATAGGTACAGTCAGGATAAAACATGTCCACTCGGCTAAGGGTAAGACTAGAGGGGAGGAAAAAAAACCAAACAAACTGATGGGTACTTCGAACCCAGGAAATACTATTTATACAAGTTCCATCAGCTTCTCCCATAGGCGACAGGAAAGCTACAAATGGGCCTCTCCCCTATGTATGTATCCCACCTGCCCTGCCCCGAGGCAGCTCTGTAAGGCTTGGTTGCTTCCGGATGGGTCTTAGCCAATGTCAGGAACATCTGAAATGGGCAGAGCATAGACATGAGCAGGCTAAGATCCATCACCACCTTCCAAATCAGTGTTACAGCACACAAGACGAAAGAACATGTCTTGAAGTCCTACTTTCAACATTGGTGCAAACCAGGGGCAGTTGGGTTAGTTAATTCAAGCTGAGGGACAGTCCCTAGGGCAGATTCCAAAGCCACCTTTGGTATTATTAGGGTCAAGCGACATCATCACTTGTTTCCACGGCCAAGGCGCTAACATCACGTTACCCAAGGATGCTCACCATGGAAACTGTGACATCAAACAGCTGTGGTCTCTGTGGACGTTCATGTTAGAAGACCTTCCTTAGAAGGCACGATCTTGACAAACCATGCAATTTGGGTAGATTCGCACACCTTAAGATACAACATGCACCTACAGAAAATGCGAGTCAGGATCGGAGATGCTGCAGCAAAGGAGAATTTCATCTTTTTGTGATACTGCTTAAGATGCATATTTTGTAATAGGCCCAAGAACCATACTATAATCCAGACTGTGTTTCTGAGAAGAAATGAAAGGTAATTAAATGACTTCCCAAATGGTGTGTGATTTAATTTTCCTACTCTAGCTAGAAAATTGCCAGAAATGAGCCACCCGCTGTACACAGTGGAAATTAGCAAGAGAGAAGAAAGCTAGCCGCTCTCCATTTTTGACTTTCACTACTGACATCCCTTAGCCGAAGTGACTCTCTGAATATACACTAAGTAACTCTCGCAGGAGTATCAAGTATTGAACTTTTCATATATCCGCTTATAATATCTAATATCCCGGAGTAACTCAGAGGAATTGTCTTCCTACCCCAAGATTCCCCATCTGACCAAATGCCTTTCTCTTCCTTGCTCTCGCCTGTCAATCAAATTCACAGATGAAATTTGATTTCTCTCCCACCCGTAACCTTATATGAAAAATTACCAGGAGGGTCAGGACCCGTGTGAACCTTGCCTGAAAAGTTCATTAACTCTTTGCTCAAAATGGATGGTTTCCATGTAACAAAACCTGTCGGTGGGCCTAGATCATCACATTTAACAGATGGCTTTCAAATTGCAATTATAAAGACACAGACCAAAGACGGGAATAAAAACCAGAGGAATAAAGTACTGGAACTGTGTGGACACTCAGATTAATCCCCAAGGTACATATACATCAAGGTAAAATCTGTGTGCGAGAACTATTCAGGAAAAGGTTAATTCCGTGCAAGGCTAGGAAAGAAATCAGAGTTACATATTCACAGTCAGGTTATTCAAGCAGTGTGTAAAAGTAAGCAATCTGACACTATTTTTGAATAATGGCGGAAAGTAGGGTTCTGGTTTCCAACACTCTCAGATTCATTGGATCCTTAAAGTGCCTCCTTCACAAAGAGTAGCATTTTGACAGTGTGACTTTTGCCCCCCTCCTCGGTTTCTCTAGAAATCAAAAACTGTATTTCATGCAGATTTTTCAGCAAGCAAGTTTTTAATAAAAAAAAAAAAAAATCAAACTTTGTTCCATTAGCCAATAAGAGGTCACAAGAACACATAAAACAATGACACTAAATAATTGTTGGGGTGCAAGTGTCAGACTCACTTTCTAAATGAAGAGGTTTCATTATTAAATTCACTCTGGGATGCTTACAATTGAGAACCGATTTAAATATCTTAATTTCTTTTCTTTTCTTTTCTTTTCTTTCTTTTTTAGAGGAGAATGAGACTTCTGCCTCCCACCCGTCTCTCACTCTTTCCTTCTGTCTCTAATCGAAGCGGGCAGTGGCTCCAAAGTCACATTTGGATACGGGGGTGGGGGGCGGGACATACTGTGTTTTGACGGGACACCAAACTTTCCAAATGTGAGTATGGAGTGAATCCTAAGAGTCTGTAAATTTGGCATGTTTACGAGGCCCAGGGAAAGCTGGCCAACGACCACGGATGCCGGTTGTACAGCTTCACCCAAAATGCGTGATGTTCTAACATCAGGCCTGGCTCCATGAGTCAGGAGAGATGCATGCTGGTTAAGGCGAAAGATGTGAGGTTTCCTCAAACCCAATCGATCACTCTGTCCACCACACCTACGTAATGAGATAAATGCAGAAATGCATGCATGCTGGTCCCGCATACTTGGATCTCCCCTTCAGCCTCCCGGATCACCGTTTCAGTTACGTGGGAAACCCAGAGACTACAATTACCAAAGCAGGAGCTTTTCACACCTAAGAAATTATCAGCATTCCTTGCTTGCTTGCTTCCTCCCTCACGGAAAAAGTTATTCAAACGAGCACATGCAAATCAGAAATCAAGATGTACCTCTTTGACTTCAGGCAACAGGGTTTTTCACATCACTGATGTAGAGGATTCCCTTGGGTACCTGATTTAGTAAATATATTAAAATAAACAAAGGGTAATTAATAACCATGAAGAAGGTTTCAAGGACAGTACGTCAAAGGCAGCCTAGCTATCTATGAAAAAGGCAGAATTAGACCCAAGGAAGAGGGATTTAGGTTCACTTGCTTTGGCATCCTGGCCTCAGACCTGCCAGAGGAGGGGTTCACACGGAAGAGAATGGCACGCAAGGCAAGGTCCCCCCCTCTGACTACGGCTCTGACCCCAAGGAAGCTGAGATATAGAGATACTTACTCGCCTGACAGTCTGGATCAGCTTTGAAGTCCAGCTTTGAAGCCCATCCCTCTGGGAGCCCAACCGGTTCCCCCTTCCCCTGGATCTTGGCTAGGGCACATTCTCTTCCATCTTCCCCCTCCTCCTTCCTTGCTCTGGTCTATTCTGCTGGTACCGCTGACCTTAACTACAAACGTTCTCTCAACAAATAGAAACGTTCAGATACCACCCTTTTATTTATTAACTTCCTCTCTGTTTAAATTAGTAGCAGGGAATTCTTAAAGCCAGGATATGAAAATGAGGTTGCTTTAAAAAAAAACAAAAAAAAAAAACCTTCTTGCCTCACAGTGAATAACAAAGCACAGTAATTCAAAGTAGTTAGCTTTCTATGGTTCAAAAAACCCTTATTGCTATTAGCCGCACTAATGTAAGTGGCAAAATAATTATCATTTACTGTACAGAGTCCAATATTTTCCAGACAGCAGCTTAATAACAAAGCAGACCTGTCATTTCTCCCTATAGTTAGTCACACCATACAAGTTCAGACTGTCAAAATATATTTAAAATCTAACGTTAAAAATTCAACATGGTTACAGAGAATCTGTGTACAATTGCTGCCATAAACCAGTAAGTCAATCTGATTTTTTTCTTCCAAGATGGATACTCGCTTATTTCCTTTTAATCCCCCACACTTTTATTTGGTTAACTCCAAATGATCACGGGTACGAACAAATTCACTCTACATATACACATGCTGAAATCCGTAGGCTACTGTAACTGCCCATAGAATCTGTCTTTACTTAAATTTTCATTGAGCGTAACTCGCCGGTTTTTTCAAATGCCCCTTCTCTGGATGGTGTAACTATGCATTAAAACATCTGGACAAACACGTTTGTGCTCTTCTCTCTGTCAGAGCTGCCCCGAGCACATCATGGGTCTCCATTCACACATCTTGTTAGAAATGCCTTCAAAATCTTACAGTCCAGACTACTTTTCTTCGTGTGGTAGTATCTATTAATCTTCGCTAAATATATTATTTCTATGCCAACAACAACAAAAAAAAGGAAACAGAAAACACAAAGTTAAAAACCTGGAAATGTTATCACTAACATCAATTGTTCTTCATTTGAAGTTCCGAGGGCTAATCTCTAAAAAAACAAACAAACAAACAAACAAAAACCCTTTCTAGTTAAGGTTCCCCCTCCCCACCGCCCCGTTTAAAAAAAAAAAAAAAACTTTAGGAAAAACAGATTCTTTTAGAAATGCAAGTGAATACTTTAAAAGCTTAAGAGATTGCGGAAAGAATATTTTTGTAATTCCTTTGGGGCAGTGCAAACATATGTTAAGCTTCTTCAAGGAGTATTTACATGAGATCATATACTTGTGAGGCGTTTTTCAATTTTAGAAAAATATTACAAAGCAATAATTGAACATAGGCTTTGCAAAATGCTCCTCTGTCTTCCTGACAGTCTCATTGACAGTCTCTGTTATTTTTGGAGAAAAAGAATCAGGCCTCATTAAATGTAATATTTGGCATCTCGCCTGCGATCTCATAAAGTAGATGTCCTTTTTAGATCATTGGTGTCATTTTCCTCAAGATGACCTCTACTCTTTGGCCATCCGGGCAGCCCATCCTGTTATCAAGGCATTTACTTTCAAAAGGGCGGGGGGGAGAGATTCTGTGCCTACACCTGAATAGAGTCCAAAAGCCAATGCGGCTTCTCTGTTCTCATCAGCTTTACCCAGGCTAGTCATCTGGGGAAGAGTGGTGGGGGCAAGGGGTTCTCGAAAGCGGAGGCTTTCCAGCTGGACCACCATCGTGTCATCCAGGCCAGACGTCTGTCAGCGCAGAGCCTCCAACAGTTGGAGACATTCACCTAATGATTAAATAGTATTTTTAAATAGCATAGGAACATGCAGTGATGTTCCAAGGGAGATTTTAAAAGGTTTGGGTGCCCACACAGCTCAGGGAATTAACATGGACCTGGCACCCTGAAAATACGCCGTGGATGGTCAGCATGTGTCTCTGCACTGCCCCGCATCGCCCCAAGTAGGCGAAGGATTTATGGGTAAATCACCCTAAGACAGACATTTCAGAGTAGGTTTTGCTCATGCCTACAAAATTACGGAGTGGAGGGATTCACTGTCATGTGATCGTGTTTATTTTGTAATGTGGAAACTGCAGATTGATCTTCCAGTCGCTTCTCCCTCTACAGTGCGTTAAAGGGTTCCCTAGATTGGTAGGTAGATAGATGGGTCATAGATTGATAGATAGATAAATGGCAGATCGAAGAATATGTTGCATTTATTGCACGAAAAGGGAAAGATTGAAATACCATCTTTTCACAGATTTAATCTTAGAAGGATTACCAAGGTTCCCCCCCGCTTTCTATCAAAAGGGACTTTAGTGCAATCTGACGGTGTAAAATTGTCTCAGATGCTGAGATCATTGTTTCAGTTTTAACATATTTTTTCTGCACATTACCAAATCCATCCTGGAGCGACGGAAAAAGAAAAGAGACATCTATTTAAGAAAGTGTAATGTTCCTTGCCTCCGTATTTGTGGATCGAAAAAACTGAGGGTCCCCATAAGTAACAGGCCCTACATGGGAGGACTCCTTTCTGAAATTAGTGCTTTTAAAATCTGTGGTGGTAAAACAGGGGGGGGGGCTGAGCGCCCCAGATTGGCCTGGAGCACTGTGTGAAATCCGCGAAAGCAAGCAGGACCCTCTTGCTGGGGCTGCTGTGGAAATCCTAACAAAGTTGGCTTGACTCGCTTTCCTGTGTAAGGAACATCAAACCCTACCACGGGAAACCCCAACCAACCATACAGAGATCTCTGGGGAGCCTGTAAAACTTGCTATCTGGGTTTCCTTCTTTCTCTCTCTTTTCCCTCCTCTCTCTAACCAGAGCAGGAAAAAAGACAGATCTGAAAAAATAGGCCGGGAAATTAATAGAGGAAAAAAAAAAAATCAAATGATCTGGAGCCGATGATCTTCAAGCTCCCGGGTCCGCTGGCGGGTGGGGTGGGGGTCCCAAGGTGAGGGGTGGAGCCTTTTAGGGCCGAATCAGGCTCCCTCCCTCTGCGCCCACCGGGGAGCGCCGAAGAGCTGACAGTTTTGATGTCCCCTGGCGCTCCACTCTGGCCAGGGCAGTCCTCTTGGAAAATAAACCAAATTCCAATACAAATCCGAGGCCCCCGCTGGGGCGTGCGCGCCTGATGGGCGCGGGGCACAGGGGCGCGCTGGGGACCGCCGCGGTTAGCGCCCCCGGGCGCCGGGGAGGTATCCTGGGCTTCTCCGAGGGGAGCCCGGTGGCCGGCATCCAGGAGCGCGCTAGCCTCCCGGGCGGGCGCAGCCTCGGGCCTGGGGAGAGCAGGGACTGCCCGGTGACCTCAGGCAGCCTCCAGGACCCGCCCCCGCGGTTCCTGCCTTCTGTCGTTCAGCACCTGCCTTGCCCAGCCCGGTCCCAGCCCGGACCCCGGAGCGTGGGGCGCATACCTGGCCCCACGACTCCCCAGCAGTCAGGTCCCGGCGGTGGTGGCCAGGGCAATGGGCCCCGAAGAGTGTATACAGAGACGGGGCGAGAACAGAGTGTTTGTGTGCAGGGGGGCGGGGCGGGGGGTGGCGGGAGAGGAAGCCCGGAGGTGGACAACCTCAGCATCCTCCGGGGCCTTCATCTCCTGCACTCCAGGCTTCAAGACCCTTGGCACCAGAGGCCGCAGCCGGTGCTGAACATTCCAGAGCCACCTCCCAGCTCCTCTCCCATCCAAGCTTGCCAGCCCTTCTCTCCAGCCCTGGGTTTGGCCACACCTAAACTGGGGCAGGAGGGACTTTGACCACGACCTTAGCTTGGGCACTGCCTTCTGGCCCAAGGGCAATGACCTCCGACTCTCTGATGGCCCTGGGCAACTAGGCCTGGGAGAAAGAGGTGGTAACGATTACAGAGAGGGCACTGGAATGGGGCAAGGGTCAGGTGATAAGAGGCCAAAGCCCTGGAGCTCAGGACATGGGTCATTCTACTTAGGAATCGTGGCGATCTCGGGGTCTGCCAGTCCCTTGTCAGTCACCCTGCAAGCAGATCACTTCTGCGGTGAGGTGGGGCCCCGGGACCGACCTAGCTTTGATCCCTGGATTGGGGTCTTAAGCGAAGGCTGGCTTCTGAGAGCACTACTCCCCAGCCCTGCACGCCAGACCCCTCCTGTTCTCTGCTCCTCTAGCCTAGTTTGGGATGGCCTATCCACTCCGAGACCCTCAGAGCATTCCTTCTGGAGAATGCCCTCAAAGAAGGCCAGGAACCCACTTACGGGGGACAGGGGCAAATTCTGGCTGCAAAAGGGAATCTGCACCCCCGACCGGACTTTTCAGCCCAGGATCCCCTTCGCAGCCATCCTGGGGGATCCTCACAGAAGAGCGGTTTTCACGCGTCTCTGCCCGGTTCTGTAAGGCTTCATGGCCTCTCCTATTCCCTGACTGAAACCACCGACCACAAGGAAAAACCATGTTTTGGAATCTTAGCTTGGAAATGCTCAAGGTTGGTCATCAGAATACTTAGAATAAACTCAGAATCCAAATCCCCAGCGTGGAGCTCACACCCAGGCCTGGGCTGGGCGGGGGCCGAGGGGTGTGGGGGGTGAGCACAGAACTATTTCCTCTCCTGCCCTCCTCTTCCCGAATGTCCACAAACACCCCTCCCTCATCCTCCCTTCTTGAATTAATGCCCCTTTCTAATCGCCACTAAAGATCCAAGAATCTGTGGAGAAGAGAGGAATGCGATTTTGCAATCCAAAGTCCTAATTATGGGGGGGGGGGGTGAAATTGTTATTTGACAAAAAGAAAGGAGAGGAAAATGAATTTTGTTGAACAGAGGAAGAGGTGCTCAGGGGATGATTATGCTCTGAGTAAGGGACTGTCATTCCACTCATAGCCTCTCTGTGGCAAATGTGTTTTGTGGGCGTCTTCAAACCGTGCAACTCCGATGCAAAATTCATATAAAGATCTGATTTCCGTGTGCTACGGACGTGTTCTTTCTTTCTCGGCCTTACTACAGCGGGCAAACTTCCGGAAAACACACATACACACCAAGTGCTTTCAGATTGAAACAATAAAAACGGCCGTGACCTCCTAAAACCTACCACGGGGACCCTATACGTTTTGCCAGAACCTGTCTGTCTGGTCCAAAATGTCACCGCTGTAAAATGGCACACTGATACCTTTACAAAGGTCCCAACATTGAGACAGTGACAATTTCCCCTGATTCCTCCGTTTGGGTGTGAGCGCTGAGGCTGTTTGGGAAAAGGAAAACGGGCCGTCAGACCTTGTTTGCACCTGGCCCCTGTGAACGCTGGGCCTGTCGTTAGCCAGCAAGCAAGTGACATTCAGACTGGCCACTGGGATTATTCCCGGGAGTCTTGCCTTCCGAGTCCTCCCCACCACTCTGCCTTGCTACCCTCATTTCTCACCGCCCACAGAGGGTGCAGAGAACAGGAGCCCGGGGGTCCTGCTACGCCTTTGCACAGGGCAATTGGATCTGCTTTGTTTTCTGTTTTGTCCCTCTCTAAAGGGTAAAGATGTTCCCGCATTGTTACAGGACTGTACTCCTTTATGCCCCGACAATCATGAGACAGCCTGGGAGACTGAAATTCTCTCACCCTGTCCCCTACCCCCCGCTGGAGAAAAAGTGCTAGACAGAGCTGGGTTTGTTCAGGAGCCTGGGCGGAGCAAGGCTTGAAGAGAATTCCCCTTTTCTGGGGGCTGTTTGATGTCTAGGGTTTGAGGATTTATATCAAAAGTGACAAAAGCAGGGTTATCAGAAGGTGGGGTAGGGCTCCTGCTTGCTTTTAAAACAAATGCAAAAACAAACAAACAAATCCTGACTCAGACGTCCGGACCCTGGACCATCACTCACACGGACGGCCGCTGTAGGCCCTGCTTTGGACCTGGGACATCTTTCCCATTTAGGGCGAGCCCGCAGTGAGGGCAAACTTCAGGTTTCCCTTATTTGCCTCGAAAGAGCAAGGAAGACACCGACCCCGAAGAACTCATGCAGCATCTTGAGGAATAATCAGAAGCGGTGGAAATTATAGCCCATCACTGTGGATAAATCTTCCCTTAAAACAAAAACAAGACTAAGACATTTCTTCATAGAAAGGGGCAACATTATTTTTGAGAAATCAAATGAAAGTAAATCACAGGGGGGAGCCTCTCAAATCAGCCATCTAAAGGGGGAGGAATCTGGCCTCCCGATTCCTTTTATGCGTGTTTACATGAAAAGTAAGGCCAGGAGCCTGGCTGTGTGTTTCCCTGGCAAGGAAGCCGAATGGCTGGAGGTTGTCACTCATGTATTTTAGCCTCCCATCCACCTCGGTTAGGCTTTAACTACCGACAGGCGAAAAAATAGAGACACCTGTGTGGCAAGCAGACTTTTAAAAATATTGATTGGCCTAGAATACCAGAGGAGAATGTTTTCTAAAGCCAAGAGTGTGTGAATACGGAAGTAAGTTGGCCTAAACAAAGCTAGGGCAACATCAACAAAAGCCTCCCAACGTACTATAGGCTGGGAAGCTTTGTGTCAGAAGCAACTTCAGTTATTCAGACAGGGAGGCGCTGAGAACACAGCCCTACAGGTCTGCTGCAGACCATGTCTGTGAAGGTGGCTGTGGCTTGCGCTGTTCATCGTGTTCAGCAGGAAAGCGGTGGTTTGGCATAGGGGAGGTCCTGTACGAGAACAGAAGTATCCAGAGTTGATATTACTAAATAAAAACTACTGGGCGAAAGGTAGGATGGAGAAAAAATCAGGGCATTAGACTCTTGCGTTACATAATAAATAATTTCCCATTGGGAAAGGGGCCCAGATGGGTATGGCATGGAGGCGGAAAATCATGGCATCCAGACATCGTGTCCTCACCAAGATCAGGACGTGGCATCTCTGTCTGTTTCGACGTCAGTCTGTGACCGTGTCAGACACACTGGGAAAGGTTCTTATGCTTTTGATTTATTATTTATTTATTTATTTATTTTTTTTTAAAAATATAAAGCAGGGAAATACAAGGGAGGTGATTTTATGAATGGCCTGGGAGCGGCAAAGTGGAGGAAAAAAAGGCACCTGGAGGGTGTGGTTTAACTAACTTTGTGTTTTGCCGGGCGGTGTTTTCACTTACAGCGATGGCTGATAAATGAACGCGTTCAATACGATACTATCCAGGGCCTACCAGACAGCCAGGCCGCTTCGGCTGGGCTAAAACTCCTACCCATGGCATCCGCTTGGGGAGGGGGAGGCGAGCAATTTTTGTTTCTTCTTCTTAGTAACATTATCTGCCAGAGAAACAATGAAGTGTGGAAAAGTACTATTTAGAGTGTGCGTGTCTACATAGGCTTCCAAAACGCTAGCTGTTACCTTCTGGGAAACTTCTTACAAACGGACATGGAGATCTCCTCTAAATTTCAGTGGATTTTTAAAAGCTGATCTTGCAGGCTGAAAACAATGGCACCTATCTTAGTTTGTCGCGTCGTGGAGCCAGAAGCATCCATGCGCGTTTTCCTCTAGGTTGGCAGAGAAGACCTTCAGGCCAGGGGGATAGTTACCAGCACAGAGGTTAGACATTTGCTGGCTTTCTTCTCTAACACAATCATTTTTCTTTAAAAAGGAAACTAAACAGAAGTCAGGGGCAGGGTGTTGTCCAAGGCCGCAAATAATAATAATAAGAATACATTTTTAATGTACGGATCGCGCATAGATTTCATTTTGTGAGTACACTGGCAGGTACGCATTGCTGGGCCTTCCAAAACGTGGGGTATCCCACTGATGGCTCCAACTCACGAGTGGGCTCAGTTCTGTAAGTGGAATGAAAGGAATTTTAACACTATTTAGACAAGGACTCAGAGGCAGTGGAAAGGGAAAGCTAGATTTCCTTACACGATTCCTCTCTTTTTTTCTAATTTGGAGACGTATTTCTGCTAAGGGCACTTCGGTAGAACTTGGGGTTTCTTTGTTAAACACACACACACACACACACACACACACGCGCGTGCGCGCGTGCATTTGCATTTGCCTCTCTTGGCACACTGCAAAGTTTTTAGTAAGGGTGATCTCTAAAACTGCCCTTCACTAAGGAGTTAACCTTCTCTTAAAACCAGCCACCCAAACCCCATTCTGCCGGGGCCTCTCTGCTTTGTAACGTTGGGGGCCAAACCCCGCTTATGATACTGAGCTGCCCTGTGGAGTCCTAACAAAATGCTTAAGGGTGGCACGACTGTTTTTCCTCCCAAGTCCCGTCCCGCAGGAGGTGACTGCAGGGAAGCCCATCCTGCATGGCACTCTTATTTTGAGAAGGTGTTTGCCTAAAAGCTTTCCACTGAGGCCGAGCGTCTTGCATAAATGGTATCTCCATTTCTGCCTCTTCAGGGGGAAACTGCGTATCTCCTCGTTGGGAATCAGAGAGAAAAAAAAAAAAAAAACCCCGAAAAAACAAACAAACAAAAATCTGCAAAGCAGAGAACAGCTAGCTAAGTTCAGCACACCGAAGAAGTGCATGTACCATGAAGACTTTTGTTAAGCCACATTAAGTGTGGATTCAGGAGTTCAATCCAAACTGGCACCCAAAGGGAAGGTCTAAATGCAGTGGGTATAGTGTCTTTGCGTTCTGTGAAAAAGAGGAAGGAAGACAAGATGATCGACTGGTCAGAGCTCACCCCCGCCAAGCGCAACCTGTTTTCTGCAAAATAAGGCCTCCGTTCAGAGTTGCAGTATTATCTTAAAAAAACAAAACAAAACAAAACAAAAAAAACCCCCAAAAGCCCGAAAACAAAATAAAACAGAAGTCATCATGTTTGGCTATATTTTGCGAACAGGGTTGGCTTTGTCTAACATTCTTTTAGCATTCTCTGGGAGGTTGATTAGGAGGGCAAACTGCACGGATTTGTAACATTAGTTGCATGAATTTGTGTCATTTTAAAATAGGTCAGTGCTGTTAGGGAAGGTGGCTGGACTGACTTTCTCAGTCATCTTTTTAAGTTAGCCTCCTGACACAGCCTCTTTGGGGGCAAATACCCATCAATTAAAGCACAGCCTTTATTCGACCAAGGCATTACTTTTCGCTGGCTTGTATTTCTGGAGTTAAGGTGATTGGAAATCACTGCCAACTCGCCTAAGTGGAGAAGCCCTCTGCTAAATATTCACAGTGAAGTATGATTTAATAACACAGTTCAAATCCAGAGATGTACTTGGGGTTATGTAAGTAAGGAGGAGGGGGGTTCTTGTTCCTATTTAAGACAAATGACCTTCCAAATTACAAAAAAAAAAAACAAAAAAAAACCCCAAAACCCAAAAACCAACAAACAACTTGATTTGTCCAAAGTGTTGATGTTAAGTCGTGGCAGGCCTTGCTACCAAGAAAATCATAGTGTGTAAAGGGAAGTAGGAAAAATACTCAATTTAAGCGAAAAGGCAAGAATTGTTTACCTTTACCATTAAATGCATATGTGTCCAAGCCCTGTCTGCCAGGCCCCGTCTGCCCGGCCCATTTCTTTCTAGATGGGCTTGCTGTTGGACCGGAAGCTCAGGGCAATGCTGAGAAGGCCCTACTCTCTCTGGTTGGGATTTTCGTTTGTTTGTTTTCACCAGAGGGCAATGATGTCTCAACTCACTTGAAAACTGAAAACTTGTGGGGAAGGGCATTTTGAGAGGTCAGAATTTACATTTATATTAAATATTGCTAATTATTCAAAGGGACTGTCCCCCCCCCCCCTCCCCCCAGCCTCACAGAACAGCCTATGTTTCACCCTGAATGATTGCCTCCCTACTCCTCCATTAATCCTTCCTCTGGAGAAAAGGATGCATTTTACACTTCTAATGCGGGTTTGGGCCCAGTTAAACTGCACGCTAAGAAGCTGAGCACAGAATCAAAAAAAAAAAATGCAGTTTATTATTGTAGATTATTCTTTCTCTCGATATAACCAGAATTGAAAATGAAAGAAAAGCACATAGGAACATCACGCGTGGTTAGTTAGTAACTCAAGATATAAAACAATTTTGCACAGCAAAATATGTAAAAGAAAAGTAACTGACAAGATTTTTTTATATTTATTGTGGTAAGATTTACTTTTCATTTTTTTTTTTTTTTAAAGACAGGATGTCAGTCCCTGAAAAGAACATTTACTGATTATTGCCTTTAAAACTGTGGATTTTTTTTTTTTTAAGTTACAGAAAATCCAGTTCTGCACCACAATACAACTGTAAAAAAATCTGCATCGTCTTAAAACTGTGCAGTAATGCCATTTTTATAACTGCATAAATTGTATTAGCGTTCTAAACAGTTTTGCAAATTCTTTTTGTATTATATGCTTGCAGGTTATATCTTAGTGCAATTCAGTCCCAAATACTTTAAATTTGAAAAAAAAAACATACATTTTGAATGTAAAATACCCCTACAGATATAAACAGGGGTGTTTCCCCTTTAATACTTTGGTTTTCAATACAGTCAGTGGTATAGCAAAGACTACAGATATCCAACTTATATTTTAAGTTGCGAGCACATGCTTGAATAAGCTACTTTTTTTAAACAGTCCCCTTGCAAACTCTACCCCCCTTAACATCACAACAGTAAACAATTTAGTGCATCAATCTTTAAAAAAATCTACAGCTAAACAGACCTAACTCTTTCAAATTTATCTATAACATTCCTTTATCTGTAGCATACATTTTAACTGGGCTAACAGATTATAAAAACTAGAATTAAATTATATACTAGAAACCCATAGCATTCCACATTTGACAATGACCAAAAGCCAAAAAGAAAAAAAAAAAATAATAATAAAAATAAAACAAACCAAAAATCACGGGGCAGAATTCTTTTTTTTTTCTTTTTTAAAAATAAATTTTAGACTGCTTTCTGCAACAGCACAATTTTAGTCCCCCAAAGTGGGGTGTCATTCTTATTAAAAAGAAAACATGAAGAGTTCTTTACTGTTAGATTTTTAACCCATTCTGGCATCTTTGACAAGGAATGCCTTCAGTGCATTTCCAATGGGAGGCTGAAGTTCTGAGTAACTCAAAGCAGTTTGGGGGATGCAAACTTTCATGGGAAGAAGGCTCTAGGGTGGCACTTTGTTCCGAACTCAAAAAAGTCATGAGGCAATAAAACAAAAGTATGAATACCATGCCATAAGTCTTCGAACGTCCATTTCCAAGCCAAAAGGAAAAAAAAAAAAAGAAAAAAAAATAATTATACCATACATGTCCAGCATGCAGGCTTTTTTTTATTAATATAATGTCTCTTTTCCATAAAGTCTTTGAAACAGTTATAGTTCATTGTTGCTAAGACAAAGTAGCAAGCGTAATAATGCATGAGATGAGAATGAGTTTTTTAATGGCAGACTAAACTCTCAGATTTGGCATGATAAGGCCAAAACTCACAAGTCACACCCAGAAGGTTGATGCGGGCTTGATTGTGGCAGGTTCATGAGGATTTTTTTTTTTTTCTCTCTCTCTAGTTTAGCATAACAATGCTAAAAAAAAACCCGATGGAACTCAGCGCGCTGCAAGTCTATAACATTTCACATTTTTTTTTTTCCTTTGCAAGCTCAATCTCACATATGAAGAACTCAGGAGGAGGAAAAAAAAAACTTAGCTTTTTTTTTTTTTCTTTTTCTTTTTTTCTTTTATCTCTGAGGAGATGGGTGGAAGGAACGTGAGGGTGGAGGTCGGGGGAAAAAGGGCAACAACACAGCAAGCTCCAAAAAAGTAAAATTAAAAACAACAAAAAAAAAATCCAAACAAAATAAAACACACACACACACAGAAAATGAACACCAGCTCATGAACTGAAAAAGAAGAAGAAGAAGAAAAAAAAAAACCCCACAAAAACAAAACCTGTGAATGATGCCGGCTTCAAAGGTGAGCATGACGAACTCTGCTGAGATCTTTGAACATGGTGGGGGGTGGGGGGGTGGGGGTGCGGTTTGTAAATAAAAACAAGCTAGCAAGTTATGGAGAATTTCAGATTGGCAATCCATGAGCCAGACATCCACTCCCTCCCCATTAAAAAACAGCCACCACCACCGCCAACTGGGAGCAGGCTGTGTGTGTGTGTGCGTGTGTGCGTGTGTGCGCGTGTGTGTGTGTGTGTGTGCAGGGGCACGGGGCCTATCTCGGCAGGGGAGGGGGCGAGGTGGCGGCGAGCACGGCTCTGGAAGTAGCAAGCCCACACCCGAGTCGGACCCCCACGGAGCACTTATCAAGGTGGCTAGCTGGGATCGCGTGTCAGACTCACATGAAAAACTCGGGAGAGGACGGGTTGTCGCTGCTCGAGCCGTTTTCTCGGAAGCCGCTGCTCACCAACTTCTCGTATTTCTCCTTGTACGCGTCCCTCTCGCGCACCAGCCTGGAGATCTCCTGCTTGAGGTGGTCGACCTGCTGCAGCAGCTGATTCTTCTCGGACTCCAGGACGTGTCTCTGCTGCACCCTCTTGAAGCGGCAGGACTGGGCATAGCCGCGGTTTTTCAGGGTCCGCCTCTTCTGCTTCAGCCGGATCACCTCCTCCTTGCTGACCCCGCGCAGCTGCCGGTTCAGCTCGCGCACCGACATGGTCACCAGCTGCTCGTCGGAGAAGCGGTCGTCGAAGTGCAGGCCGCCCGCGGCGTGGTGCGGGTGCAGGGCGCCCCCCGCCCCCGCCGCGCCCCCGCCGCCGCCGCCGCCGCCGCCGCCGCCGCCTCCGCCGCCGCCTCCGCCGCCGCCCCCGGCGCTGGCCGGGCCACCGCCGCCCGCGCCGCCCGCGCCACCGGCCGAGGCGGACGCGCTGCCCGCGGCGCCGGGCGCGCCGGCCGTCGGGTGGTGGTGGTGGCCGTGGCCGGCGGCGTGGTGGTGGTGGTGGTGGTGGTAATGCGGGCCCGCGCCGCTCTGCGCGGCGGCCGCGGCGATCACGGCGGACACCACGGCGGCGGCGGGGCCCATCTCCTCGCCGCTGCCGCCCAGGGAGGCGCCGGCGCCGGCCCCGGCCGCCGAGGCCAGCTGCTGCGCCCCGCGCGCGTAGCCATCGAAGCCGCCCTGGAGCTGGTGGCTGTTGCTGATGAGCGCCTCGACCGCGTCCTCGGGGCTGAAGCCCAGCGCCTCGGGGTTCAGCTGCTGCGGGTAGCCGGTCATCCAGTAGTAGTCTTCCAGGTGCGCCTTCTGCTCGCTGCCCGAGCCCGGGCTGGGCGCCGAGAAGCTGGGGGAAGGGGGCACCGAGCTGCACGGCGTGCTCATGGGGGTGGAGGACAGCGAGCCCCCGGCGATGAGACGGCCGCACTGGCTGATGATGCGGTCGGTCTCCACCGGTTCCTTTTTCACTTCAAACTTCATCAGATCGAAGTCATTAACATATTCCATGGCCAGGGGACTGGTGGGCAGGTCGGAGTTGCTCATTGCCAGTTCTGATGCCATTCTCCTGCCGCCGCCGCCGCCGCCGCCGCCGCTCCGCCAGATGGGCTGCAGGAGAGGGGCCAGCGGGCTGTGCTGGGTGGCCAGCGGGTGAGCCAGCTTGCCGGGCTGGGGCGCTTCTAGCTCGCGCGGCGGTGGCTGGCCCGAAAGCTCCGAGCGCGCACACACCCCCCGCCCTGCCCGCGCCCCCCGCGCCCGCCCTCCCTCCCCCCTGCTCACGCCAATGTGCTCGCTCGCTCGCCCCGGCCCCTCCTCGCCTGCTCGCCTCCGTGCGTGCCGAGCCGGCGGCTTCAGGCTCGGGAAGGTCCTCCGCGGGCTGCGGTGGCGGCGGCGGCGGCGGCGGCGGCGAAGCCGGAGGAGCCCGGCCGGGTGCGCGGCGTCCCCCGCTCGCCGCTCCGCTGCGCGCTTTGCATAAGGAGGGCTCGCCTCGCCGGCCCGGGCTGCAGGCGGGGCGCGCTCGGCGGCCGCTCGGGGCTGGAGGCGCGGCGGGCGGCTGTCCGGCGGCGCGGGCCTTGGCACGGGGGAGTTAACACTTCATGCTTCTCGCCTTCTCTTCTGCCTGCTCTTTTTATTTTATTTTTTTTTCCTTTCCTCTCTCTCCCTCGCGCGCTCTCTCCGTGCAAAGTGCAAGACAGAGGTGCAGCCCGGCTGGAGGAAAGGGAGGGGGGGAGTTTAGTTCTTTCTTGCCTTTTTTTTTTTTTTTAAAGCAAAATAGCGAAGTCCTGGGGAAAGGCGAGGCAGAGAGCAAAAGGGGGGAGGCCGAGCCGACGAGCAGCCCGAGCCACAGCTCGAAGATGAAAAAAGATTTTAAAGCCTCTGATCCAGCAAGAAGAGTTTAAAGCAATTGCTGAGTTTTATAGCACTTGTGACGTCAGGTCCAAATGGGAAATTGACTGGTACTCCAGGCCAATGGGAGGCGGCGAGAGCGGCCGCGATTAGCATAATAGATAGAAACAAGGAAACTTTTCGGAGCTGTCAATCAGGGCCCAATCAGCTGACTGTCAGCTGGGACAGGCTGGCTTAACCCTTCGCGCGCCGCAGCCTCCCAGGGAGGGAGCGAAGCCTGGCGCAAAGTTTGGCGCAAGAGGGGAAGGAGTAGTCCCGAGGGGCTTCGGGAACCCGGGAGGACCCTCTGCTTTACTTCGGAGCGCGAGAGAGGCCTGCCTTCCGGAGCGCCGGCTTGCCCTCCCCTCGCTCTGCCGGGGGATTGGCCTGTCTCCCCTCCCCGGGAGCCCCCATCCTCGGGACTGCGAATTCGCTCGGCATCTTTTTTCCTCTTTGCTCCACCTTTGGCACCCAGGTGTCTGCTCCGGGGACCTTCCTTCCCCGAGCCTTGGCTGTGCCCGGAGCTCAAACTTGGCCCTTCGAACCAAAGAGCGCAAACTCTTTGTCCCTCTGCCCGGGGCCCGCGCGCTCGGGGGCGCAAGGGTGCTGGGGGCTCAGGGTCCCGACTGCGCGCAGGACGCCACTTCTCCGCGTGCAGCCCGAGCGGTTCCGAGTCCGCGCGGGGAGAAAGCCCGTTTTGTCGTCCTCTTTGAAGGAAGGGAGATAAGTTGTTCGGGGGCCATTACGCGCGGGGACTGGCTGCCCGCTGGCGTCGCGTGCCCTAGGAGGGGGGGAGCGAACGCCTACGCGAGTTAACTCCGCAGAAGCTCAGAGCCTGGTCAGCCGGGCTCTGCCCTTGGGCTTCCAACTCTGGCCGGAGTTCGGCCTTAGAGATTCATATTTGTCTCTCTGTCTGTCTCTCTCTCTCTCTCTCTCTCTCTCTGTCTCACCCCACCTCCCCCATAGACACACGCACACTCACGCACACGCTCACCCACCCCCATATGAAATCTGACTCCTGTTTATCAGGGTCCCGCGCGCCCTTTGCACTTTCAAGTTTCACTGAATTATTTCAAGACTTGGCGCTGGAGAGGAGCAAGGGGTGTTTGTACGTGGGGGTAAACAACACCCCAGCCTTCCCCAACTCCCTTCGAAGGGTTAAATTTTAAACCGCGGTTTCTCGACCAGCCCGGAAACCCACAGTGGGGGTGGGGTGGGGTGGGGTGGGGGGCTGCCTCTCCCCCTCCCGGTTGCAGATGCTAATAACTATTCAGTTTTCTAGATGGATTCATTTAAAGCTTATGCAAAAAAAAAAAAAAAAAAAAAAAAAAAAAAAAAAAAAAAAAAAAAAAAGAAAGAAAGAAAGAAAGAAAGAAAAAGTAAAGAAAAAGAAGAGAAAAGAAAGAACCAACAACTGTTTCTAAGATTTTAAAGCGATAGGCAAGTCGGAGAAACCGAGATTTATTTGGGGGAAAGCAAGCGTGCGCCAAGCCGACCCAGCTTTTGGAAGACCAGCCCGCCTACTTGGATGTTGAGACTGTTGATTTCTCCAATTAATGAAATGCATTCGGTGTTAATCATATTTATTTTACTTTATGGGAGGGGGAGACGCTAGGAGGGCGCACTTAAAAAAAAAAAAATTCTGAAAAGCCTGCAAAAGAATCCAAGAGTGAAAACTATTGTTGGATTTTTACCTCAACAGCGCCACCTTTCGGCAAAGGTCAGTTGAAATTGATCCCTGTCCAGTTTTGTTGATGAAGTGCAAAGAAGCTGGTTTTCCAAGGTGGGAGGGGGACTGAGGCACAGAGAGTCAGTTTGACTGTAGAGCGAGAACCCGACCTTGTAGGAAAGGGGCTAAGGAGAGTGTTGGCAGGTGCGGGAGTCATTTTTTCCCCCCAGTGTCCCCCTCGACTGTCCACAAAGAGGCCAGAAGACACAGAAGCCTTCCGAGTGTGCCTTTGCAGAGACTTTTGCAAATGACTCCCATGTAACAGGGCCCCAAACCCTTTAAAAGTGCCCAGGATGGATTTTCAACGGGCTTTATGGCAATATCAATAGAATTAAAGTTACTTGTAATTCGGTGATAAATGAGATGTCTCTAGTAAGTATGATTAAGTACAGTGCTATAAACTTGTTTATCTGGAAAGTAATTCTCAGAAAACCTGACTTCTGACACTTAGTCATATATTAAGCTAGCTTCTTGAACGTTGCACTTCAGAACTGCTCTCACCCACCCCACGGCATCCTTGACTATTTATAAGGAGACCTTAGGTGGCACTCATTGGCTTCTTACACCAGATTAGACTTGTGTTAATTTCTTTGAAGCTGGCAGCCTTCAGCTCCAGCACACCCAGAATCCCTAATGAGAGACTCCCCAAAGGGTTTGTAGGCACATCGTAACCCTAAGAGGCCAGTGCCATTGGTGTTTTCCAGAAAAGCGCTTTTTTCCTTTTCATTATTGCTGCAGAGAAGCTGTTTATAAGGATAGTTTTGGTTTTATGGGAGCACTTTGTAGGGATGGAATGAAGTATGTCTATTACCAGTTGGGAAGAAAGAGTGAAACTATGTCAATATTTATGCAACCTAACAGAATTCCTTTGCTTTCCTCCTCTCAAACGGTAGTTTACCTAGTAATGAAGTGCAGAGATTATAGCTTATGCATTCAGAGGAAAATCCACTGCTTAAATTACATAAACATATTCTATCTTTTAGCATGGTCCATAGTGATAGTTTTCTATGCCTTTTTTTCTCACTAGCCACAAAAATCTGAAGTTTATATATTTCATGGAAAATGAATATAAGTGTATTTATTGACGCATTTTTTTGTTTGTGATTAATTTTTTTTTATCCTTTTGCATCACATTTTCGTTAAAAGCTGCAAGATAGGATCCCTGCCTCTCATGAAAGTGTTTTTGGCCAGGAACACTGAAACTGCTACGTTTATAAATAAACAACCTTTATAAACAAAGTTTGCTAATGACGAAGACCATGGGATACAGATTCATGGCCGTGCACCTAATTGTTGCAATTATATATCATTTCTAGAAATTAAATGTCCATGTTTGGGCAGCTAAATGTATTATTATCTGCACATTTTTTATGGTTTATTTTCGTACGCTCCTGTCAAGCTATGGTATTTTTCTTTCTCTTATTGCAGTCTTTTACAGTCTCCCATTTTCTCTTGAAAAAAAAAAAGGATTAGAATTATTTTTCAGATGGGAAGCAGTAGTGCTTTTAGAACTGAATTCTCATTTTTGTCCTTTTTGCTTTATTAGTTAGTGATTCACAGGGGTGTCTAAACATTTACAGTTCTCTGTTAGCGGCGTTTCTTTTGTAACAATTGAGCTCTCTCATTTTAATTAGTACTATTCAGATTTTTGATTCTCTATAATTACAGCAAGGCCACATTTCTTTAGACTTCTTTGGGAACATTGTTTCACTTCTTCCAAGCTAGTCTAATCCAAATACAATATGAACTGTGTTTTCTTACTGCTTAATACCCCCTTGCTATATATACTCTAGTAATCTCTGTAGAACAATATAGAGTAATTTAGAAACCATGCGTTTGTCATTATTGACCAATTCAAACCAGTAGTATTAAAGTTTCTGAAAGCAGTGAATATTTATAGAAGAATGTGGAGGGGGAGGGTATGGGTCGAATCCTGTAGAGGATGATTGCAACACTGGAACATCAAAGACTCAGTTGTAGTTTTATGTCACTACATACATAGGAACTTCATGAAAAAAGAAAGGAAAAAAAAAAAACTTGTTCATGTCCAAATGACAATGATTAAACGCTAAAAGCAACATATTTCTCTTGACTGTGAGTTATAGCAACTCAGGTATATCATGTCAAAATCAGACATCTGTAATCTAAAAGGAACAAGATGTATCAAGGGCAGCGTCTGAACTCTTTGTTTATCCAGAAACTGATTTTACGGTGCAGAACTAACCAGTGTCCACTCACTTCACCAGGAAAGCAACTAACTTGATTTGAGGAAAGAGTTGCCCAGAGTAACTGAATGGTGTAAGACATATAGTGTTCTTAGGTCTCGTGTTAGATAAATCCTTTTAACAGGCTTTAGTTAGCTGGGTAAGTAAATCACAAATCACTGTGAGCAGATCCATGGAAGAAAATTAATAGAATCAGACGAGATAATCTGATAAGGGTAAAATTGCTGAGGAAACAGTCTTGCCTCATATTGGAGAATGTGAAACACCAGTCTGATTACTAGGAGTCGTTATGAATAGGTGAATTATGTGCTAAATAATCATCAGAGTAATTCAGCATTTATTAATTCTTTTCTCTTTAAGCAATTCACAGTTGTAAGTTAAAGCCGCTCTCTCTTTGAAGACACATCTTTTATAATTTTTATTAGAGGTAATTTATTATTTGCATTACCTGTATTTACTTCATAATTGAACATTTTGCATTCAAATTTATGTAATGCATTATGCTTGAGAATATATTTCTGCCTGATTAGCATAAATAGTCACTTACCTCGTGAATTACTAACAAAGTTTATCTTAAAATATAGGTTTTTTTTATTAAGTGGAACACAAACATATGTACAATAAATTCTGATTTTCCGGTGCAGTTAGAGAACAACTCATTTGGTTTCGGGGAAGCCAGGCTGCAAAGGAGGAGAGCAGTCATGAGGAGGAAGCAAAATATAGACAAGGGAGATGCGCGGGTCTCTTTCTAGGGGGTGTCATTCAGCAGGGGGTGGGGGGTGCGTCTGCGGGGGAGGACAGGGGGAGGCACCGGAGAGGCTAGGCTCTTGCTACACTGGACTGCTTGCTAGAGGGTCTAGACAAGCGAGGCCGTGGGTCCTGAAAGAGCCTGTAACGAGGTGTCATCCCCACCTTGGGAAGAACCACGGAAGGGAAGTGACGTGGCATTGGCCGTTGGCGGTTTTTGTTTATTTTGTCTGTTCGGTCTCCCCAGAACACAACACACATCCTTTATGAAAACGTTTGTTCTTTTTGCACAAGAGATGTGAAAAACCCAGCCATGTCTTCAAGTGAGCATTCCTGGGACGAGCTCCCCAAATATACTCCCTTTCTTCGCCCGGAAAAAAAAGATGCCCAGGATGGCCTGGCAGACGGGAGGCTTTGGACAGACTTTCGCGCACCCGTGAACCCCTGAACGAAAAGGCTTCTTTTGGTTTTTAGGCAGCAGAGAGAGAGATACAGCATGACGAGGTCTCTTTCTCCACCCCTGCCATTCCAAATCAACAGATTTCCATGACTTCCTTTTGTGGTTTTTTTTTTTTTTTTTTTTTTTTTTTTTTTTTTCAGGGCATAGCCATCTCCTTAGATTTCTCACCTCCCACCCCCGCCTCCCAGTTAGGACCTTCTTAGATTTACCCCTCCCTTGCGATCTTACAGCTTAGATTGATGAGGGAATACGTCTCAAAAGCATTCAACCCTTCAAAGATGTTTCTTGTGCTGAAATCAGAACTGATAAAAAAAAAAAAAGGAATGAAAAAAAAAGGGGGGGCCTCATATTGGGACAGTGTTTACTCAGGCTGTGCCTTTTATCCGCTGTAACTCAGAGGACAGGCTGTTGGGGGTGGCAGCTCTGTGAAGTTTGGGTCCCTCTTCCTCCTACCCCTGGGGATGGAGGGATTCGAAGGTCCCTTTCCAGACACGTTTAGCACTCACTGCACCTAGGAAACCGAAAGTTCTGGAAAACAGAGCCCAAACTTAAATACTTGTGTGATTGCCAGGGACGTGGTGATGTAGATGATTTCTGAATTCGTGTGTTTCTGAATTTGTTTGGCTGCCCGAGCAAAGGGATCCCCTGTGGCCCTGTTTTTACCTTTGACTTCTTGTTGCATAATGGGTTATGCTGAGCTTTCTCTCCTGCTGTTCTGTTCGCAGGAAATGCCAAATATGCCCCGTGACACCTCACGGCATCATCCCTCCATCATGGTAGTGTTCCTGATCAGACAAAGAGGTGGGGGCAGCCAAATACAAATCAAATCCCAATTTATAGATCTTACTTTCGTATTTCTTTCTGGTCGTTTCGCAACAGTGACCCATGCTTTTAGCAACATGGCTTTTAGCAAGCCAAATAGCAACATTTAAACAAGGCAGAAATAGGAGGATATCAAACAAAAGAAACCACTAATTCCTTATCCAGCCCAAGCCCCTGATCCTGGCCTCGGGCGCTACGGCCTCGAACGATGGGGGTCCATGAGCGTATTTCCATGGCATGGAATCAGCTCCAACATAGTTCCTCAGCTCGTGCTGTTAGCAACACGTGCACCTCGACAATCTCGAAAAGCAGCTGGAGTGCTCTTCTCTGCTTTGGCAGAATTCACCTAATAGCATCTCAGACCTGGGGAGGTTTACGCATCTGACCTCAACACCCTCCGTCCGACCAATGCATGATCAGAATTGGCCTCACAACACTCGGCCGTGAGTCAGCAGGCAAGACTGATTTACACACAGCAGACACCATGCCTCAGGCCCATGAGACTATTAGGGGCCCGGGAAAACACCTTCCTGTCTTTTAAAGTCAGACGAAAAGAAATGAATGTAATCGAGTATGCATTATATCTGTCATTATGCCAACACGGTCATAAAATAATACTTAATTTTGTGTATGGAAGAAAGGGGTCTACGGAACGCAAAGTGCCTAGCGCCCACAGAAGTCCAAGTGTGGCCCAACAGCACGCACTTGATCACCTCTAGTGACGGGGCACTCACTACCTATCACTTTCACCCTCCACCCTGTCCATCTATTTTTTCCACAGGTCTGGAGGTTGTTAGGACAGCTTTCCATTTGTTTGTCTCGTATGCAGTTAGCCTCTTTGTCTACACCTGAGTCCTGATTTCATACCCTCCAAGGTCCTGTATAATGAGTCCTCACATCCCCCAGGGGCTCTGAGGAATGGAATACCACCAATAGGACATCCTCTCCCTGCCTTTTGGTTTTCACTGTAAACACAGTCAGTGCCTTTAGCATTTCCACCTACACCTCAATGTCAAGTGCCCCTGCCTCCTGGTTGCTGACTGCCAGACGGGGCCACCTGGTTGCTCCCCTGTCTGCGGGCTCAGGTCCTAAAACTAAACCCAGATCCCCAGGTGTGAGCCTCTCATCACAGAGCAAGCACCGCCCTCCACCTCCGTGAGCCGCGGTCTGTCTGCTCCCCATGCAGACCGTAATTTCACCAGCCTCTCTGGCAGACACAGAACACCGGTGACTCATTGCGCGGCCCCAGGGTCTTTTCCTCCCACGCTACCCCATCTTCCATTTGTGTGCTTATGTTTTTGAACCCGAGCACAGGAACAGAGAACAATCCCAGTAGACTGTGTCTCCTTAGACTCAGCCCGTTCCCTGCTTGTCTAAATCTCTTTGGATCCAGAATGTGCCATCGACTAGTTTGAATTTGCTTCCCAGCCTCGGGCCAGCTCCAAATGAAACTGATGTGCTTTTTACATGACTTAACCTCTCTGCAGCTGGTCCCACCTCTGCAAAGTGGGATATTGTCAGGGTTACAGGGAGAAGTGTCTCCCGCCACGTGAGGCCACAGATGGTCCACCAATGGTCGGTGCTCTTGTACATTTCTTACTATCCCCGCCCCCCCCCCCCACCGACTTGTGGGCAGCAACAGCGGAAGGGACAAAGCCCTGTGGTACCCCAGGAGAGACTGTCCTCCCCAACCTCAATCACTATGCAAACCGACCTAACGGATGAGTCAGGTCCCCTCGCAGATGCTGTAAGTCGAATGGGTCTACGACACCACGCATCACCCAGACACGGCAAATTGAAACCAAAAGGAGATGTCACCTCACACCTGTTAGGATGGCCTTTGTCAAAAAGACAAATGGTAACGAGTGTTGGTGACGATGTGGAGAAGAGGCACCCTTGTGCGCTGCTGGTGGCATTAGAAATTCGTAGAGTCGCTGTGAAAAACAGCAGGGAGGTTTTTCGAAAAATTAAAACTAAAACTACCATACGGAATTTACCCCGAAGTCCCAAGGAAATGACTTCAGCATCTCAAAGAGATACCTGTGTTCTCATATTCACTGCAGAATTATTCCATTAGCCGGGATATGGAAACAACCTAAGTGTCCACTGACAGGTGAATGGATAAAAGAAATGTTATATATATATATATATATATATATATATATATATATATATATATATAATACCACCATAATGGAATATTATTCAGCCTTAAAGGAGAAGGAAATCCTGCCATTTGCAATGACATGGATGAAACTGGAGGACATTATGCCTAGTGAAATAAGCCAGACGCAGAAAGACAAATACTGTGTGATCTCACTTTCACGTAGAATCTCAAAAAAGTCTCACTCAAAGAAGCAGAGAATCGAATGGTGGTTACCAGGGGCTGGGGGTGGGGGAAATGGGGAGATGTTGACCAAAAGGTACAAAGTTCCAGATACGCAGGATAGATACGATCTGGAGATCAACTGAATGATACCGTGACTATAGTTAGTAACACTGTATTGTCTATTGTTTGCTAAGAGAGTAGATTTTAAGTTCGTAACAGGAACACACACACTGACACACACACAGAAAATAGTAACCATGATTACAGTGATAGTAACCATTTCAAAAATATATACATACACCAAAATATCGCACTGTGCACCTTAAATATATACAATGTCTATTTGTCGGTTATATCCCAGTAAAGCTGATAAAACCCTTATTTGGTAATTGGGGAAATTGAAAAAGGAAATTACTCCATCCGGGTGTCCTACACGATTCCTTCTAATCAATTCTAAAATAACTTTATTTGTCATGGTATAGACAAAGTTCTCTGTCAAACAGGACAGATTATTTAGGTAATTGTCTAATGTTTCAGCTGCCCTGATCTTCATAAGCCGTTGCCCTGTCAAAATATAGAGTAGTTGCCCAAAGTTGGGACCTCAGAGACTAATAAAAAATAGATGTAAACCTAGAGAAACTAAGCAGAAGAATCCCGTGTACGTGTAAAAGCTTTTCTGAGATCTGTTCTTTCCTCCCTGGCTTTTCTCTTTAGATTGCTGACTTTCCTGCCATTTCCTGATGCCAGTTTTGAAGCCAGGAGGCCCCAAGGCGTTTTCTTGAACAGAAGAGTTCAGAATTTCCAGGGTCCACCTTTGAGCTGCAATCAGTTCCCCCTGGCCTCTCTTAAAAGGACCTGAGTGTGCAGGCTTTCGCAGAATCTGCCTTTCCTGACTCCCATCTCATCCTCAAACCTGGGAAGGAGAGCAGGAGGGGCCCATGAGTTATTTATGACCTGCTGTCTGCGGTATATGTCCTGTCTGAGAGCTTGGTATTGGCTGTTTGAGTAGACCCGGCCCAGGAGCATCAGGACTCTGGAGGTATGGCCGGAACTCTTCAGGTCAGTGTCCCTGACTGTGGACTTCAGGCTCTGCAAAGAGCGGCTGGTCAGGACGACTCGAGTGATGCGGGTACTGGCAGACTGGGGTGGGGGCACGTGGGCTGGCCTGGAGACAGCCTGCTGATTCACCCTCTGACCTCAGCCAAGCGTTTCGCTGTCTTCCTCCAACTCATTTTTCGGGCTGCAAACGGACTGGGCCGCGTGAAGAGGTTAACAAAAATTCTGGATCTCACGGAGCGAATGTTCTCAGCCCTCTGAGGTTGACTATAGGGTCAGTAAACCGTCCGCAAAGACGAAAGCTGACCTGCTGGATCGTTGCAGAGCCCTGATGGGTCATCATGACAAAGTCAGATTGTCTTCGGGGTCGACGTGGCCGAGCCAGGCTGGCAGGGTCGGCATGGCGGGGCCACGCGCCCCTGCCTCTCCAGGCCAGGGGATGCTGTGGATTGTAGTTAACAACGTTGAAAGCCTTTGGAGGCAGGGCAGGGAGGGAGTAAAGCAGGGATTTCTGAGCGTGGCTAGGGAAGGAGACACATTCAGGGGACGCTGTGCTTTGGCACCAGGCCAACACAGGTGTGAATCCTGCTCCGTCCCCAGGGGTGACGCCTGAACAAGTCAGCTGACCTCTCGGCCTTCGTTCGCCCCTTGGATCAAAGGTGGGGACAGTCTTGTGATCACGGTGAGCGTGCGCACCAAGCGGTCGCCGGGTATCCACCTGCCCCCCCCCCCCCCCCCCCCCCCCCGGTACGTGCCCACAGAACTCCCTCTTCCCGAAATGGCAAGGTATCTGCTGACATTCTCCACACACCATTTCCACCTAAGGGCCTTGTGGGCGCCAGGGGGTCAGGAACCATTTCCCTCCTTCTGGCTTATGCTCCTGCCTTAAAGCTGCGGTCACCCCCTGCCCTGCGTGTGGCTCCTCTCCCTCTCCCCCTCTGTCGAGCCTCTGCACAACGTCGCTCGCCTGGATCTCCACCCATCCCCATCTTCCTTGCCCTCTGTCCGGTCTCCTGGCTAATTCTGACTCTCCGTGACCTCCTGGGTTTCTCTTAAAAACCCTCCCCTGCATCCTCGTGCCCACCAGCCCGCAGGGCAGGCTGGGCGCCTGGTCTGCGCCTACTGCCTTGGAGTTCTGCGGTACCACGTGAGTTCCCCGCGGACCCTCTGAGCCCCTTGAAGCCAGGACAGCGCCTCTCACCCCTCCTTTGCCTACTACAGTGCTTGGTGCACAGCAGGTGCTCAATTAATGTTTATTAACTGAAAGCCACTGATAAACACTCGGATCCCTCCCCACTTTTTTCTTTCTTTTTTTTTTTTTTAAGTTCGAATGCACACAATGTCCTGCCAAGTGTCCCAGAAAACCTGACTTTGATGGGGGCAGGGTGGCTGGCTGTTCTGTTGCAACATGACTGCTCTTACGCTCACTGCTCACTTAGCCCAATCGGCCCATCCCTCAATTACCAGGATGCTTATCTCGTTCACTAATTAGCCTACGTCTTCCCGAGATGGCACCGGGTAGAGAACGTGGCTGAGGTTCACGGGCCCTGGAACCAAAGTGGAAATCGGTAACTCTTGCTGGGATGGAATTCTGGATGAGCGGAGGGCGGTGATTAAATACCCGGGCGTGAGCACGGTGGGCTGTCTGTATCCCAGCACGGACCGCCGTCACCGAAGACAGCCCTGTTCCAGCTTTGAGTCACAGCTGCCTCCTCAGGGCTCCAGGCGCATGGACAATATTTTGTAATCTTCCAATAAGAAGGCCAGCCCTCCTCCATTTCCACATGCACAGATCTTGCTCAGTCCTCAAGGCACACCTCCGTGTCCGAGGTTGCACATGAAGCTCTGAGCGTAGTGACTGGCATCTAATAAGCGTTTAATAAAGCTTAGTTGTTAATGCAGGGTTACTGCCTCCAAAAGTGTCATTCCTGGGTCTCTGTAGCTGTAGCTTGACCTCTCTTCTAGAACCTTGTGTGGCTTTGGAGTGGTCAGGCATGGGGTTCTGCTCCTTACTTGTGTGATCTCCGAGGGGCATTTTGTGTGCCCTCTGAGTCTCAGTATATAGTGTTGTGCCAATTAGCCCTCTTTGCAGTTGTCGGTGAAAACACCTCCACCTAAATGGGCTTAAATGAAAAGGAAGCTTGCCGACTCACGTGACCAACAGGTGTAGGAACAGAACTGGCTGCAGGCCTGGCTGGGGGCAGGAGCCCTGTGATGTCACGGGAACCGGCTTCCATCCCTCCGTTGTCCCTGCATCCTACCGCGTGGACTCCAGACCAGGGCTCTCCACGGAAGCTCGATGGTTGTAGCAGGGTCCGGTTCTCCGGATGGAGTCGGTCTGGGTCATTGGATTGTCCACCCACCCCTGAACCAGTGCCTGGAGCAAAGGGATGAACTATGCTTAGTGACTCAGACTCAGACTCAGAAATGGGGTGGGCAGGGCCCTGGGGAATTCTCCGAGCCTCTCTGAGCGTGATGGAGAAGCTGTGCCTCATGGCGACGGCACGGAGCCTGCCTTCAAATCATGGCATTACAAATGGCCAACACACACTTGCTACTCACCCAGTTTTAACTCGCTGCATCACCCCAACAGCCCCGTAGGACATGTGCTGCTGTTATTTCCATGCGACAGAGGGGCGAGCTAAGGGAGATTTTCCAAGGTGAGCGTGCAAGGATTCATATCAAGGCATGGCTGCAAAGCCCACACTCCCGGCCATTCCCTTTTATTATCTATTGTAAGAGAGAGACACACAAGGCAGACAAATAGACAAAAGAAATATATACTATACGATACTATCATGTAGCATAGTGATAACATGGCATTATATAATACAGAATAGAATTGCATATCATCATATCATTGTACCATATCATTTCATATCATAACATGACAGATGTTGGTAAGGGGTCTATCTTCGTGTCCATCCTGAGGACATGCATCACCCGCGTGGAGCCTTGGAGGTGTTGGATGAGTGTTGGCCAGGTGACCGAATGCACCATTTTACATGTATAGCGTGAATCCTTTGATCGGAGAACACTGTTTTTGTCATGACAACATTATTACGTTCCTGTGTTTCTTTTCGTCACAGAACAAAGGACTCAGAGGAAGAAGTCTGAGGAGAGATCGGGTGAGCAAAAATTTCTAGACCTAGAGCTCTCTGGCTTCCAGGGGTGGTGGGTGTTTAAAGACACCAGGCTGAACCTGTGTCCCTAAGACTTACAGGCCACTTCAGTTGGAAAAGATCTAAGGAATTCCTGGGTCTTTTGGGTAGAGAACATGGCTGGGAATCACCGGCCCTGGAACAGAGGTGGAAAAGGAGATAAGCGGCAAACGTAAACGTTACAGAGCTTTGCCATTTAATCCTTCCCCCTTTTTAAATTTTTTTTTTCTTCAACGTTTTTTTTTTTATTTTTGGGACAGAGAGAGACAGAGCATGAACGGGGGAGGGGCAGAGAGAGAGGGAGACACAGAATCGGAAACAGGCTCCAGGCTCCAAGCCATCAGCCCAGAGCCTGACGCGGGGCTCGAACTCACGGACCACGAGATCGTGACCTGGCTGAAGTCGGATGCTTAACCGACTGCGCCACCCAGGCGCCCCACCTTCCCCCTTTTTAAAACGATGCATGTGACACTTCTGAAATTTTCAGAACTATCTTCAAATTGGTGTTGCCTACACACGAATAAGCATCGGTCTGTTTGCAGGGTCTTGTGTTTGAGTGTGAAAGTGCACAAGGTGGCCTGCACAGTGAAGATTTTGTGTTTTATGTGGCGAGGAAGCATATCCCCTCCCCTGGCCTTCTCGCAGCATGGACATGAAGGCCAATAAATACCCTTGGGTTTCCTGTCTTCACTCCTGCCTTCCACCTTCTAGCCTAGGATCATGTGAAGCATTTAATCACAACATAAAAGCAATTATAAAAATGCCCCTGAAATTACGTTCACATCTGCAATCGGACTTGCTAATATCTCACCTCCCTGCACCGTCCCGGTGTCACTTGATTTCAGTTCGTTAAGGTGACTAAGAGTCTAGTCATTGATATAACGCCCACCAACTGCATTGTAATTTACTGTCAGAAAGATCTGTTTCCAGAAACTCCCAGCGATAAATGCAGCTGCAGCGCCGGTCCTGCTTGGCCATTGCACAAGTCCGTGCGCTTTCTTTGTACTGGAATCGCTTCCCAACCTTGAGCACCGACATGAGATTGCTGTCCATTTTCTGTGTCACGGGGAGGAAAGGGCTGGTTGAAAGTTATACGATGGAGCAGCTGGATTTCTAAAAGCTAGCACTCCCGTTGCCCACATTCTTACCCTCCCCAACCCAACAACATTGGCATCATTTGGGAGTAATGGAATGGTGATGATAATGACACAACAACTACCAGAACCACTTCACAGGAAATACAGAGGATGAAATGAAGCATGAACATCAGACTTTTTGTTTGTTTTGGTCCTAATTTGGTTCCTTGGGACTCCTCTTTCTAGGAGTATGGGACCTGTGAGGTTAATGCACTTGACAATTATGGGCTCATCACCATCACCAGCTTTTCTTCTAGGAGGCCACCCCTGAATGGGTTTCAGCCTCCCTTGTTGCTGGTGGTGATTCAGGCCAGGGGGACTCATCAGGCTGGATGGAAAGAGTAACTTGGGCAAGGAGGTGGGGGAACTGAACAAAAGGCTTGGCATTTGCTTTCTTTAGACAATCTCCGAATAGACTGGAAGAAGGAAAGTCTTCTTTCATTGGTCCCCAGCCCCACTCTTGGGTGTCATCCTACGAAGGGTAGACTTTTCAGAAACTGTCTTGGAATAGTAGAGATCCTCAAGTTACCCCCAAGTATCTAGACATGTGCCTTACTGATGCATGAAGACTCCTCTTAGGCTTCTGAATCCCTGGGTTTTGATGAATAAACAAATATCAAAGTAGGTCAGATGACTTTGAGTTCCCTCCAAGCCTGAGTCTTGAAGGGCAGTGACCAGTTGATTCATTAATGTGATTACTAAGTGGTAGGTCTGCACTTATTGAAAGCTTGTTGGATATCAGGCTTTGTGGTAGTTGGGTGGATAAAGGATAAAATCCTGTGACTCATCCACATATCATCCCATATGCCTGTCTATCCATCCATCTATCCATCCATCAGTTTCTCCATCTTTCTGTCCATTTACCCATCCATCCATGCATCTATCCATCCATCCATCCATCCATCCATCCATTTTTGTATACAGATCCATAATTTTTAGTAGTCCCAGGGCACATGTGAAAGTACAATGAGGCAACACTACCTTTTTGAACTTCTTTGCACTACCTTCTGGGCACAAACATATCTTTGCCAATTAGACATAACAAGAACACCAACCTCGTAGAATACATGTGGAACAGCCTATTGGTGACAAAGAACCTATGTTACTTTTCTACTGCTTTAAGAAAGGAACTTGAGAATCTGAACAGAAAAGCAAACTCGTTGTGGATATGCCCCCCACTCCCAGCACTCAGTACATTTTGTGGTTTTGTTTCCCAGAAGTGAAGATCTCGTGGAGTATTATTAATTTTTCCCCTCACTGGTATCTCCAGAACTCTAGGAGACTCTACTCCATATGGAATGCACTGTGATTATTCGGTTTCAGCTGAGGGAGAATAAAATTGCTCCCAGCATCTTCATCGAGTTTCTACCAGGCTTCATGGTGACAGAACACCTCACGGACAGAAGCCCATGTCAAGAAACTCATCCTTCCTAGTCTCCCTGTTGTTCTGTGAGAACCAACCAATCTGAATGGAGTCGAATAGCCTCTCGAAAGTTTAAAGGTGTGTCCGGGGCAGTCCAGTTTAGGGACCAAAGAGCTCTTCCGGAAACAGTGAGTGTGCCATATGATGAATGCTCCCCACATTCTGCACTGTGCTGATCTCCAGCTCTTAGAAATAAAAATCTAGGGGCGCCTGTGGCTCAGTCGGTTAAGCATAGGACTCTTGGTTTGGGATCAGGTCATGACCTCGTGGTTTGTGAGTTCGAGCCCCCACATCGGGCTTGGCACTGTTAGCACAGACCCTTGTTGGGATTCCTCTCCCTCTCTCTGTCTGCCTCTTTCTCTCTAAATAAATAAAGAAATAAATAAACTTACAAAAAAAAAAAAAGAAACAAATCTAACTGAACCTAACACCTACAAATACAGTGATATATTCTCACGGCAAGTGCCCTTTTGGCAAAACTCCTGTCTGTATAGATTTTGCCCCAGTTCCTATGTTAGGCACTCAGAAGTGGGGAAGAGAAAGGCTTTCTGAAGCAACGAAAAGGCAGGAGGAGAGATACGGGGATAAATACGGCTGGGACTTCCAACTGTGCTCATGTTTGCATCTTATAGGAACAGAGAATAGAGACACGTGATGGGGGTGAGGAAGCAACACCTGGGGTGAGGGCACTGTGCTTTCAAGTTCGCTGGTATGACGTTATGTGGCCATCTAACCTTATGTAGCTTAACGACATAATTGCAATGACAGTATATTCAGAGACAAGGCTTTTCTCAGTCTTGAAAGGAGGAAGTACTTACACCTTGTCTTGGCAAACGCTTGAGGACAGGATGTTTGCGGGAGCCATCTTGGCTCTCCAGGCTCCTCCGTAAAATGTCAGAGCCGTCTGAGGACCACAGAACTGCCCTCCCAGATGTCCACACATGTGTCTGTATTTTTTTCCAAAGCTCTTTCCACTGCAAAGCATGTGGCAGTGGGCCACACAGTGCCTGGTACATGGCAGCCACAAGTCACACATGGTCTTCCTTTCATCTTGGGAGCCCTCGGGAGGTGTCGATATACTTGCTGGAGTATCGTCTCTGTGGCACCAAGACTTGGATTCAATAAAACCATCCACCAACATGTATTTTATCCTTACAGCTAATCACTGTTTTGCACACGGCTTTGGGATTCGCGCTGGGAGAGGAAAAGTCTTGCCCAAGCCATGATGGCGCTGGCGGGCAGGCCCAGGACCCCATCCTGGCTCTCCTGAGGACATCGCCTCTCTTCCTTATCCTGGCGGAGACCTGGTTTCCTTAGACATGAGCCGGGCTCCCCACGACTCTGGGAGGCCCCGTTACTCTCAAGATCTGTGAGGAGCCTACCATCTACGCTCATTCAAGAGACACGGCTTTAGCTATTATTACTAATCCTCAGCTTACGGAGAGAATTCATAGAAATGTGTGACTTGGCTTGTTTTGCTTCTGAGAACCGGAGGTTAATGCTCGCTCTTTGGAGGAAGTTCTGTGGCTGAGAAAGAGAGAGAAAGAAAATCATATACCAAAGTGACCTTTTCCCCCAACTGTTGTGCCTCGCACAAAACTAATTAGCCGGGTTCTAATTGGGTTGAAGTCTGAGGGTAACGGGAAAAGTCACTCTGTGAGGACGACACAGACCGCAGGCTTCCCTGTTTATCCTGTCTCGGTGACTTCTGTATTAAATTTGTTCAGTTTTCTGGTCCCAAGCTGGTTTTCTTTTCTTTTCTTTTCTTTTCTTTTCTTTTCTTTTTTTTTTTTTTTCAGATGGGATGGCTTGGCTGTTCCTTCGCGGCCTCCAAGCCAGAAACCAGGAAATCGGGAGGGGCCCCGGGGATGACAAGGGGGACCACAGCTTGGGTTCTCCCTTGACGCACCCGTCCTGGCTTAAATCACAGGTCCCCGGTAGGTCAACCGTGCCGGGCCACCTGCCAAGGAGGTGGGTGCAGCAGCGCCTGGGAAAGAAGGAAGTAGGTGAGGCAGAAGGCCGGGCACGGAGGGGCTGCGGGGGCGGGCTGCGGGGCCAGGAGCCTGGGCTCGGAGACCAGCATGTGGCGAGCACCCTCCCACACCAGGAGCCAGATGACTGAGCACTGCGGGGGCGGGGCGCAGAGTGTGGGGAGCCGGGCGCAGGCTTGGGAAACAAAACCCACCTCCCCACTGCCTCCCCTGATGGGAAGCCAGGGTCAGCGGAGGGGTCTGGTGGAGGGCATGGAGGCTGCCAAACCACTTGGCTTTGGGATGATTGGCCTTGAGGTCTAACCTAAGCCTTGTGAAATCCCGAGAGAGTGACCCCAGGTCTTCAGCTTCTGGGGCAGACTTCAGCTGATGTCTGACTATAAGAAAAGGAAGGAATGATCGAGAGCAGTTACTTTCCTTTCCCATACTCCCGGCGCATGGTTTATCGGGCGCCGCGTAAGAGGCCACTCGCGTCTCCATAACGCGCCCCCCCACCCCGCCCTAAGGAGCGGATGCCCCCCACACTGTGAAAATTCTTCGACAGGTTGTCATCGACTATCTGCCTTCTTCATATACTTGTGAGCTCTTTGAGGGCAGGGGTGGGGTCTTATCTTCGTATCTCCAGATGCCCTGGGATAGCGAATGCTTTGCTTCCTGAACAAAGGGATGGATGGATACAAAGTCCGTGACTCTGGAAATTAGATATTGCTGTGAATATGAGTGCGTTTCTTGGGTGGCCCCTCGGGCTGGAGGGCATGTCTTTGTCTCAGGACCCACCGAGGTCAGTCGGCTTCTGCTCTGGCCTTGAACACGCTTGTAGAATCGTAGCCTGTTTATTATTTCACAGCAGAGTGAAAACCAGTCTCACATGCTCCCTACCCCCTAAATGACAGGAGACTTGGATGTCTTATGTTAATGAATTATGCGTTCCTGGATCATTTTCTTTCTTTCTTTCTTTCTTATCTCATAGCGCCAAAGAATGTTCTTTCTGTTTTTGACTTTACCAGAAGCCATTCTTCTACATGTACAAAACTGCTAAGTTTCTAAGTAGAGGAAAGCACCGTGATTCTCTCGGTACGCTGCCTACCGTCTGGAGAAGCTGCAGTGAAACACAGCTTCCACATGCAGTGAAACCACATCCGCTCCATGCAGAACCTGCTGCATTTTCAACCTTTCCCTCACCTGAGTCTACCCCCCGCCCCCCCCCAGCATCCATGGGGTCCAAGGTCCAAGTCTTCTGGCTTTGAAAAGGTTACTGAAAGGTTACTGAAAAAAAATTTTTTATTTCTCTTAAAAAAAAGCAGCTCTCCTTCCCCCAAGCATTTCCCCCCTGACACTCCAATGAGAAGAAGGAGGTAGACTTTGAGACAACCAGCCTGTAGTTATTGAATATGGCACCAGAAAGGAATGGCTAACAGCAGCAGCAGCAGCAACTGAGAAATCGGGCGGCTGCCTGCTTGCTTTTCCGTCCCCCACGTGCCTCAGTCTCCAAGTGTGGGGTCCCACGTGCCTCTGTCGTCACCATCCGTGTGCGTTCACCACCTTCCTAAAAACGTTACTGAGCTATAATTTAGTCTCTGCCCAATTCAACCACGTGAAATGTATAGTTGAGTGCTTTAATTTTTTAATGTTTATTCATTTATTTTGAGAGAGAGCGCGTGAGCGTGAGTGGGGGAGGGGCAGAAAAAGAAGGAGAGAGAGAGAGATTCTCAAACAGGCTCTGCTCTGTCAGCGCAGAGCTCGACGTGGGGCTCGGACTCATGAACCAGGAGATCGTGACCTGAGCTGAAATCAGGAGTGCCAGGCTTAACCGACCGAGCTGCCCGGGCGCCCTGCACAGGTCAGTGTTTTTAAAATGCCTTCACAAGATCGGGCAACCATCACCACTGTCTACTTCTAGGGCATTTGTATCACCTCCGCAAAAAAACCCAGACCCGCGAGCATTCGTTCTCCATTTCCCCATCTCCCTGGCCCCAGCAACCGGACTACTCTCTGTCCCTATCGATTTGCCAATTCTGGACCACTCACATAAATGGAATTACACAAAATGTGGTCCTCTTAGCATAATGTTTCCAAAGTTCATCCACACGGTAGCATGTATCTGTACTTCATTCCTTTTGGTGGCTGAGTGATAGTCCATTGTACGAATGCACGACATTTGGTTAATCCATTCACCTGGTGATGGACAGTGGGGTTGTTTCCACCTTTGGCCGTTATGAACAAGGCTGCTATGCACAGACGTGTATTTTCATTTCTCTTGGGTATACAACTAAGAGCGGAATTGCTGGGTCATCTGATCACACCGTGTTTCATTGTTTGAGAAATTACCTATTTTCCATCTTCTTTACCCAGGACCACACAATGGCCTCTTGAGCTTTCTCCTTGCCCCTTAGTGTTCCCCCTGCCCCTGGTCAGGTCTCCCCATCACAGCAGTAGGGAGCAAAGTCTCTCATGCAACAGATACCTCTACAGCTTGCATGGTGAACAAGAAGGACAAGATAGGATCTAGTAAGGTGGCATTAAGGCATACGTTACTCGCTGCTTGAAGAGTTCATTACTCCTGAATACAAGCACAGCTTCTGAAGGTCTAGAAGGGCCACAGGGGTCTCTGCTCCTTTATCCCTCTTGTTGAGTCTTGTCCAGTCACTCAGGCCTTCCCTGGACACTGGCTGTTTCCTGACTGAGCCTTTGCATGCATCATTTATTTTGTTTCCTCTGCCTCAATTAGAACATACTACCCTTGGGGTGCCTGGGTGGCTCAGTCAGCTAAGCGTCTTACTCCTGATTTCAGCTCAGGTCATGATCTCATAATTTGTGGGTTCAAGCCCTGCATTGGGCTCTATGCTGACAGCATGGAGCCTGCTTGGGATTCTACATATCCTTCTCTCTCTGCCCCTCCTCTCCCCAAATAAGTCAATAAGCTTAAGAAGGAGAAGGAGAAGGAGAAGGAGATGAAGAAGAAGAAGAAGAAGAAGAAGAAGAAGAAGAAGAAGAAGAAGAAAGCACTTGCCACGCTTCACAAGCTGGCCAAATGAATGGACACATAAGTTGAATTTAGTCTATTCACTTGCTTAAGACCACACAGCTGGTTAATGGCAGAATACCCACCAGGTTTTCATATCAAAGATTTTGTTTCTTTTATTTATTTATTTATTTATTATTTTTTTAATGTGTATTTTTGAGAGCGAGAATCCAAAGTGGCTGCAGATTCCAGACTCCGAGCTGTCGGTATACAACCCGACACGGGGCTTGAACTCACGAACCGCGAGATCACGACCTGAGCCGAAGTCAGACGCTTAACCGGCCGAACCACCCAGGTGCCCCTATGTGTTTGTTTTTAGTCTCTCCTTCTAGATGGCCACCTAATATATTAACCTGTAGGGCAGACCTTCTTCTATCTATCTTCTCAACCTCAGCACTATTGACATCTGGGGTTAGATACTTCTTTCTGGGGGAGGCTATCCTGTGAGCTGAGGGATATTTATGCATCCCTGGCCTTTACCCACTGGTGCCAGTAGCAATTCATCCTCCGATTTCTTTAGTTGTGACAACCAAAATTATCTGCAGACATTACCTAAACCCCTTGGTGGGTGCGGGGCAAAATTGGCCATTTGAAAACCACTGCCCTATAGCTATTGTCTTGTTCAGTGAATGGGGGTGCTGAGAACAGCCAACAGCAGTTTGCAATCCCCGCTCATTCAATAGTTTGACCTGATTCCTCTTTACTAAGGCAGGAAGTGAGACCTCTATGAATTTAGAAGCCATTTTAACAACAACATTGGAAAAATGGGAACCCAATGTAGTTTGTGATCTATCTGTACTTGTGATTCTCTGTACTTTACGAGAATAGTAGGTTTAGCAGGTATTGCATTATTCCAAAAACTTAGTCAATACCAACTTCATGGGATTCCCAACCACGTGACATCAGGCAGGCGGTATGATTGATCTTGCCCCTTATGGACCCATTTCCATCTTGCCCCTTATGGTATTTTTCTGGGCTGCTTGGCTCCTCTTCTCCAAAGATCAGAACTTCAGAGTAGACATGGCAGCAGGAGGGGAAACAGATGATCAGAGAAGAAAATCCTCTGACAAAGGGGGTTCATTGGCAAGGGCTTCCCATTAGTTGCCCTTCCTACATCTTCAGTCTTAGGACTGCGTCTGGGAAGCAGAAATGAAGGCAGTTGCTTCCAGCCATTGCCTTTCCCATCCAGGATGCTCTTCAGCTCCTTCAGTGCTGTTCAAACTTGGCAGGGTGCAACCCGAGGCCCCATTAGCAAACCCCGTGAAAATACCAGTCATCTTAGCTGGAGATGTCCAAATACAAGATTCATCTTTTTTTCCCTGTGGCAGAATCAATAAATTTGCATGATGCATATTAAATGTTTAATTAAAGCCCAATGCTAAAGCATTTTCAGGAAGTTATAAAAACCCTTTGGAGGAGGTCTGACAGCCCAAGGTGTTTGTGAGTTTACCAGGAATGCCTCCATCCATCAGATACCAGTTTTCATCTTTGTTCTGTTTCTTTCTGGTACCCGGGTTGTTGTGTAGCTAGTACCCCTGCTGGTCACGATTTGATGATGCTCAGACGACTTCTAAGATTACAGACATTGAAGCCATTGCGGGCATTACCACAAAATTCCCTCCAGCCAGAACCTGAAAGGTGTCTACCCCTTCGGCCCTCTCTCCCGTGGGAAGGGAGCCGGGCCCACAAGCTCAGAACCCGTGTTGAAGCAACACAACGATCCCAAGAGCAATTTGAAGTTTAAGGGGATAAGGGCTCAAAGACAGAGATTTGCTCTTTTGGCCCTAATGGGCAAAGATTTCCTGGGGCCTCAGAGCTGGGTGTGTTCTGAGGCAGGATTCTCTGCTCACCTCCAGGTGCTGTCACGCTGCAGGATGAACACTTACATAGCGGCTGTAAAAACTGCACCCTCACTTCATGTGGATTGATGGAGTTCATATCAGAATGTCCGCCTTGCCGTTGGAACTACCTCTTGCCGATTCCTTATCCCCTCCAAAACAGGAACTCTTCACTTCCTTGATGGTGTTTCCCATTTGCTCACTCATTCATGCATTCATCCACTCATTTATTCCACGAAAGTCTATTTAGAACCTTTTATATATGGTGCACTGTATTTGTCCCAAAAGTTGACCCGGGTCAAACATCTATTGAATGAATCATTCTTCTACCTGATTTACATACACCGTCTTCTCAAATCTCCACGAGTCCTTCGAAAGTAGAGGGTTTTCTTTAGCTGGAAGCAGAAGGGGAAGTTGGAGAGATTCAAAGGACAAGAAGGATTTGATCTGATATCGCTGGCTTGAAGATGTAGGGGGCATGTGACAAGGAATGTGGGTGTTCTCCAAGAGCTGAGTGGCCCCCACCTGACGGCCAGCCAGGAAATGGGGTCTTGAATCCTACAGTTCCAGAGAAATTAATCGTGCCCACAATCTGAATGAGCTTGAAAACAGTTTCTTCCCCAAGGTCTCCAGGGAGGAGCTCAGCCTAGCTGGTACCTTGATTTTGGTCTTGTAGAAGCCTCTCCACACAGAACCCGGCTGAGCCCACTTGGACTTCTGACCTGCAGAACTGTGATATAATAGGTGCACATTGTTTTAAGCTAAGTTCATGGTGTTCGTGATGTAGCAATTGAAATCTATTACTGCTCTAAGAGACTTACTTTATTCTCATGGTGAGCCAGTAAGCTGCATATTATTCCCTTTTGGTTATAGAGGTCAAGGAACTGAAATACAGAGAAGGCAAGATACCTGTTCAAGGCCATACAGCTTGTCAGGTTGGTAGAGAAAGATTCATACCAAGGTCTTCTGACTACAATTCTGAAGTCTTTTTACCTGTGCACCTGGTCTCTGCCTGGTGGGCCTCAGAAATCCCCCTGGTGGGTGCCACCGTGGTCACTCTTCTAACCCTCTGGCTCTGTGGATGAAGAGGGCACAGCGACTGTCCCACGGAGAACCCCAGGGTGAGTGAGCAGCCCTTTGGGCCCAAAGCGAGAAGAGCCCGCTGCAGCACATAGGCACGGGGCCACAGAGAGGAGGGGAGGGGCACCAGAGTGGAGGCATCGTCGTAGGAGACAACACGGAGAAGGCAGAACATCAGGATGTTGGGAGCTTCTAGTTTTCCATCTTCCTTCGTGGTCAGAGTTGCACCCCCAAAGATCCAAAGTGACACATTCCCCTTGCATTTTCAGGAGACTGACCAACGTTCCGCACGTCCTCTGGTGGCTGTCGTGCAGTGGGGTCACACATCCCCGTCGGCCCCCTCCACCTGGCCGCCCTCCTCCCCGGTCAGTCCTTGGGGTCAGAGACCACACGTCAAAGGACTTTCCCGTGACGCTGATGGCCCCACTGCTTGCCAGACCCTCACCTTTTGGAGACAGATCTCATTGCGTTTTGAAGAAAGATTATACTAAAGAAAAGTGACCAGGATTCAAAAGTCTGACTTCTCTTGCATTTTGATAACTCATATTTATTGCTTCTTTGTCTGATTAGGAGAAGGTTTTGTTCATTAGAGAAACTGAGATATAAGTGAAGATTTTAGCATTAATAACCACTGTTTGTAAACAGAAAACAGTGATTGTTAATAGTGTTTTCCTTGAAGTTATTGTTTTGTACTGAGTATACACATATGTACACAGGGGCGCCTGAGGGCTCAGTCAGCTAAGCGTCTGACCTTGGGTCAGGTCATGGCTTTGCGGTCTGTGAGTTCGAACCCCATGTCAGGCTCTGTGCTGACAGCCCGGAGCCTGGAGCCTGCTTCGGATTCTGTGTCTCCCTCTCTCTCCACCCCTCCCCCACTCATGCTCTATCTCTGTTTCTCAAAAATAATAAAAAACAAATATTAAAAGATTTTTAAAAAACACAAAAATACATACACAGATATACAGATCTGTAACTAAAGGATATTTTTAACAGAACTGGGATCAGGTTAAATCTGCCTTTTTGTATCTAACTTTTCAGTTCATAATGTACCATCCACACTTTCCCAGATCACGGAGCACAGCTTTGTTGGCCACATAACATTTAATCACGTGACTATAAAAAATTTGCCTATTTTGCTCATTTGGGACCTTAACACCCCTTCTAATTTTTCAGTAATGTCCATACTGCTTTGATCGCTATCCTTGGACATCACTGCTGAACATCTGATAACTTACCTAAGATAAATATCAAGAAACTGGGGTCACTAGGCTGTGGTGGCGAATTTTATGTATCACCTTCAGTGGGCTATTATGGGGTGTCCGGATGAAACACGATTTCCGGGTATGCCTTGAAGACGTTTCCGGATGAGGTCAGCATTTGAATTGGTGGGTTCAGTACAGCAGCAGATGGTCCTCCCCAGTGTGGGTCAGCACCATCTAACCCATGGAGGGTCTGAACAGAACGGAAGGCAGAGAAAGGAGGGATTCCTCTACCTCTTTTATTTACTTATTTATTTTTCTGTCTCGCGGCAGGGGCTGGGACAGCCCATCTCATCTTCTGTCCTCAGACTGGGACTTAAACAATCAGCAACCTGGCTCCTTGGGCCTTCGGACTCAGACTGAATTATGTCACCAGTTTTCCTGCGTCTCCAGCCTGCCTCAGAGGTCAGACAGAGGGACTTCCCAGCCTCCATAATCGTATGACCAATTCCTTATGTTAAGTCTTCTTTCAGAAGATATATGTGGCTACACATATATCTAGTCACTGATATATATGTATATATATACACGCAAGATTATCTAATAAAATATATAGAGGATATAGAGACAGGATATATAGGACATGATATGTATTTATATAGCGTGTGTGTATATATGTGTGTGTGTATGTATCTATATCCATATATCTACGTATCTCTATATCTAAATCTATGTCTATATCCATCTCCTATTTGTTCTGTTTCTCTGGTGAATGCTGACTCACACATAGGCCGAAAGGTATAAATATTTTAGGGCTCTGATACGACAATGTATTTTCTTGAAAAGTTGTATCCGTCTTTCTAAACTCTTGCTAATGTAATGGGTCACACAGTCTTTCAAAATCGACGTCAGCCTCTCTCCTGACCAACGCTCCAACAGCCTGCCCTGATAATCCCCCAACAAGGGAGATTATCTTGTCCCAAACAACCCTGCTCCCCGCTTCAGTGGCATCCCTCAAATGTCTCCAAGCAGCAAAAGGAAACTAGGCAATCAACTGTTTATGTATCTACATCTACTTATCTGTAAGGACCCCCCCCCTATATGCATGCACACCTAGTTGCATATACATGTATTATATTAGGTGAAGGTCAAATGCCACGTAATGTCTACTTCCAAAGAAAAAAATAAAGGGTAGTTTTTGTTTTTGTTTTTTTTAGAGATATGTTTAAATTTTTAAATACTAACTATTTGTCCATAAGCTCCTAATGCTGATTCACAGAACGACAGTTTCCTTTAGTTGCACGTCTTTGGTGAAGTATAGTGAAAGAAAACAAAATGCACTTGGGAGATACTGCACATTGGACTGTGTGAGACTCTGTGGTGTGTATTCTTTGCTTTTAAGCCACAAGAGGTATTCTTTCCTACATTTCTTTTTTTGAAATGTTTTTTAATGTTTTTAAAAATTTTTTATTTTTAAATTTTTTTTAACATTTATTTATTTTTGAGACAGAGAGAGACAGAGCATGAATGGGGGAGGGTCAGAGAGACAGGGAGACACAGAATCGGAAACAGGCTCCAGGCTCCCAGCTGTCAGCACAGAGCCCGACGCGGGGCTTGAACTCACGGACCGTGAGATCGTGACCTGAGCCGAAGTCGGCCGCTTAACCAATTGAGCCACCCAGGCGCCCGTCTTTTCTACCTTCCTATGCACAAAGAAATCAGCGTCAGTGTTCAGAAACTTGCCAAGGAACTGCACGCAGCACAGAGAGATGTGAACCTGAGTCCATATGCACCATCACCACGGTGGTCCTGCCCCCAGGTCTCCAAGGCAGCTCCAAAAGCGGAGGCCTGCCACAGTCAGCCACCTGGATGGTGCACTGTGCTAATGGCTCCCGCTCCTTGCTGCCCCCCCAACCCCACGTCTGCTTCCCGGGGCTCTGCTCCCGGACGCTTATCGGCCTCCGCGTATAGGGGTCTGCACACCGAGACATCGACTGCCGAGGCCAGCAGCTCCGGCACGGCCCAGGGGAGCAGGGTGGGGCTCAGAGTGGCTTCCGCGTCTCCCTCTTCAGTCTTCAGGTTCCCCAGGGGGCAATTTCAATGTGTCTTGCTGAGCAGAACCTCTCCAGACACTGACACCTGCCCACAGAGGTTTACAGCTGGGCCTACGCGTGACCGCGAGTGAGTCACAAGCGAAAAATGGAGACATCTCTCCTGGCGGCTGGGCTCTGGGTCCCCTGACCACATTTATGTTTTTATACATGTGTTGGGATGATTCAGCGGAAATTTCTGGTCAAACGGATCACCATAGCAACTTTCAATAGACATCCAGCATGCAAATTAGAGAGTGCAAACGGACCACTTTCTCAATGGCCCCAAACCATCCCCGTCTGAACCCTCCAAGGTTGGAGTAGGAGGCATTTTGAAGGTTTCAAGCAGAATCCATTTGAATGCAGGTCGGCCCCTGGCTGGGTTAGCTGGCACCTTCGGATGCTAAAATGAGAACAAAGTCCTCTGGGTGGTCTCTGTAGTCTGATTTCTCTCGCAGGGGCGCCATCCTTCGCGCAGCGGGGCGAGGCATTCACATCTTCTCCGTGTGGTTCGTAAGCCTCAGGATCTTGGCCAGATTGTGAAAACTCTCTGAGCTTCAGGGTTTTCATGTATAAAACGGGGATAAGAATGCTTGCTTAATAGAGATATGATGTGCCCGATACAGTGATTAGAAACTGCTTTGCATATGGTAGTCTCTCGGTAAATGGCAGTTACTGGTAATATCTTCTCCGGACCTTGTGAAGTCTGTTTTCTTTCTTTAGACCTCCATCTTTAATTCAATGCCGGTTACGTGAAAAATGCGTGTTGGTATCTAAGAATACAAGTGGCAACACGACAATTCTCCTCAAAGAGCTCCAGGACTGGGGCGCCTGGGTGGCGCAGTCGGTTGAGCGTCCGACTTCAGCTCAGGTCACGATCTTGCAGTTCGTGAGTTCGAGCCCCGCGTCGGGCTCTGGGCTGATGGCTCGGAGCCTGGAGCCTGTTTCCGATTCTGTGTCTCCTTCTCTCTCTGCCCCTCCCCCCTTCATGCTCTGTCTCTCTGTGTCTCAAAAATAAATAAACGTTAAAAAAATTTTTTTTAAAGAGCTCCAGGACTTATGGAGAAGACGGTAAGAGGGGTTATAGGTGTTAGACAAGGGTGGAATGAACCAGGTTCAAATTAATCCGGATGGAGCTTTATCACTTAAAAAAAAAAAAAAACTTAACGCTACACAGATTTCAACTTACAAAGCCAATGACGCGTTAGAGAACAGAAGGTTATTTTACTGACACTGTGCACTGTGTCAGATAGGAATGTCTTTCGCGACAAGCAACAGAATAACCAACTAACTGTGGCTTAAACAAATAAGGGTTAACATAGCCTTCCCCCCTTCCCTCTGGAGGTAGTTGTTTCTTAAATTAGTTTGGTGGCTTAAAAATATCAAGGTCAGCACCTCTGCAAATCTCTTGTGTTTTCTTTGTTTCTGTTACCTCATCTTACCAGGATAGCTGCTGAAGTTCCAGCCATCATGTCTGCATTCCAAGATGGGAAAAAAATAAGAAAAATTGATGGTACCATTGAAATACTTATATCTTATTGGTGAGAACTGAGTCACATGGCCATTCTTAGATGCAAGAGGATCTAGGAAAGTGAAATTTTTTTTTTAGCTTTACCAACTTCTATAGTAGACACAGATAAGGGCAAGTAAGTTAACACAGTCAATTATATTTGACAGTTTCCCCTTAGATTAATTTATTTTAGGACTACCCACTCAAGTATGACTTGATTTTGCACAATTGTAATTCCAAAATTTGGTGCCACTCACTCTGCCACTAAGTTTGAGTTGAAATGTGAGTGGGTTCCTTTTGGGTGCTTCTTAGAAGTCCCAGAAGATAATCTTCTCTTTTCCTTCAAAAATCACAAAGAAAATAGTAGCTGTGGATCAGCGACAGTCTCATAAGCTCTCAGGTGCCTTGGCACGGGGGTAGATCATGCAGAGAAATAAAAAACTGTACACAATCCCCAAATTCAGACCCAGAGGACTCCTCGTCTAGCTGCAGAGGCTACAGTGACACCAACCAAACAAGAACGCGTGTATTGGTTTATTGCAAGATGAATTTTCAATTGTCTTCATCCGTCTTTCCCATGCTTTGAGGGCCTGATGAGGAAGTAGACTCTGGCTGCCATCTTGATTTGACTGACGACCCCAAGGAAGAAGCGTGCATGTAAGTCAAAGTCACAGGGTAAGAAAAGAGCTTCGGTCCGGTGCTGGATCCTTGGTCCAGGGCCCTGCCTTTTTGCACAGCTTGACTCCAGTTCAGGGGTCTAGAGTGAGTTAAGGGGGCTAGGGGGAGAGGAGCAAGGTCTGATGAGGCGCTTACCTCCCCAGCTTAGTCTCTCCCAGGAAAAGGATAAAGGTCAATCATGTTCTTCTCTGTGAGCCCTGACTGGGTCCAAGGGGAGCAGCAGAAAATGACAAAGGAGGCTCCACTCCACGTAGACCTTGGGACACCTCGGAGAAACACATCCGCTGTGAGTCTGCTGGGTCCACAAACCTGTATCACTTGGGTCGTAGCAGGAAGGAGCGGACCGGGTCGATGCCAAGGGGGTTTTCATAAAGGGAATGTTCGCAGGGCACGGGGGCCCAGGGCAAAGGACGTCCTTACAGGAATGTGTAGTTTCCTGGGAGGCTGCTGGGAGGCGTAAGGAAAGGGAGTGTTTCCAAGCTCAGAGAGAAAGCGAGATGAGAGACAGGTTGTGGGGACAGTGCAGAGGTGAGCCGTGACCTTCAGTCAAGGGGCACAAGTGGCCCGCAGTGATCACACAGGGAGGAGGGGGAGGCAGGCCTCTCCCCCGTCTCATCTCCCCCCAGGGGCACTCATAGCCTGACCCAGTACAAGCCAGGGGGCACGACGAGTCCATTCATGTGTCTGTGTAGATCCCCCCACCCCCCACCCCGGAGCACCGAGCTGAGCAGAGAAAGGTGGAGAATGGATCTGGAGTGGGGAGGGGTGAGGCCACAACCAAAAGACACTCAGCACAAAACTGAACGAGGGATAATTTTAACAGCATAAAGGACCAGGGGGGGTGGGGAGGGGAGTGTTAGGATCCTCGAGGATCCCCCCCGCCCCACCCCCCCCCCCCGGTCCTTTATGCTGTTAAAATTATCCCCACCACGGAATGTTCCAGAAGCTTCCATGGAGCGCTTGAAGATGGGGCTGATGCACAGGACAAATCCCGTCCCACGGTGAGCTCTGCTTTTGTCCTCAGCGCCCCGCTGCCCACCTGTCTTCACAACCCTGATGGTGCTCCAGATTTCATGACAGAGGGTGAGAAATACCCTCAGGTGTGCTTCCTCCTAAAAACCCTCCAGAGAGTTCCACTTGGGTGATGAAGACTTGGTGACAGTTTTGTCATTGTATCTTTTTCTTTTTTTTTTTTTTAATTTTTTTTTCAACGTTTATTTATTTTTGGGACAGAGAGAGACAGAGCATGAACGGGGGAGGGGCAGAGAGAGAGGGAGACACAGAATCGGAAACAGGCTCCAGGCTCTGAGCCATCAGCCCAGAGCCCGACGCAGGGCTCGAACTCACGGACCGCGAGATCGTGACCTGGCTGAAGTCGGACGCTTAACCGACTGCGCCACCCAGGCGCGCCCCTGTCATTGTATCTTTTTCATCGATAAATGATATGATCTAAATTTCAAGGACATACCTGTCCTTAAGGGACTTGGGTGGAACGAATGGGGGGAGGTGGTATTTGTACCTTGTCTTTAAGGTCGTCCGCATCCGAAACGGTAGGTGAGATGAGAAGCCACGAGATTTGCCGTCAGTAGATACTTAAAACAAATGGCTGCCAAGAAAAGGGAAGGGAAGGCATTTATACGAATCGATTCTATATGGATATATTATGTGTCCACTCATTTAGTGATGGGTTGGCTCCGTTGAGCAGTCAACTCAGGCAAAACACAGGCTACGGTGGCCACATCCACTGGTTAAGTTGTTTCTTTTAAGATAACAATGAAAAGTGGTACTAGAAGATTCTGTGCCATTCGCCCCAGCCGCTCCTACCCTGAGGACGAGGTGTCGTTTCTGGCGGCTGAAGACATGTGGCGCTGGGAGTGGTCCCCTTACTCTGGTGCCACTTGAGGCCCTGCTTTTCCAAAGATCACTAACCATTCTCACACCAGGTTTCAGGTTTGGCAAGAGGCACATAAAAATGTTCTCCAGGTGTAGCGTTTTAGAAAAAAGAAAACAAACATAAAACACAACACCCAGGCTTCAAGGAAGATCAGCCTTGCCTCTCCCAACCTGCTTTTCACAGACATAAAGAGGGTGGGACACGGCCGAGGATTCTCTGGGAGCAGGCGTTGTCTCTGGCGTGAGATGTGGGCCATCAGATAGCATCATCTGAGACATTACCATGGCGGCGGGGAGCTTCCTGGGGTGTTCACTTGGGGCCCAACAGACACATGGGAACAAGTCAAGTCATTTTGACCAATCAGGTTTCAATCCTCCCTCCTTGGTAGCACCGTGCTGAGAGAGGGAGACAGAGACAGAAACAGAGAAACAAAGAGATGACGAGATCAGACAGGAAAAGACAGAGACACAGACAGACGGAGGCAGACAGACAGACAGTGAGACCAGTTTATGAGGGGTCATTTTCAGATTGGGACACACCAGCAAATTGAGAGAGGACATCTTATACGAACTAGTTCCTTCCTTCTACAGACATTCACTGAGTGTTTTGTGTCAGACACATGCTTCATGTCGGTGCCTGCCCCCCAGGAGGTTTCAGGGCGGATGGACAGACAGACAAGCAAACCTGGGATCACAACGAGGAGTAACGTGGCCTGTGATGGACGGACGCACGGGATGCCCCAGGACTGGCACCAAGCTGCATCGCAGGCACGACTACACGGGCTCGAGTTACAGCAAAGCAGGTGTTATCCTCTTTCTCTCCCCAAATATTTCTGTTGACCACCATTTAAAACACGAATTAGGGGCACCTGGGTGGCGCAGTCGGTTAAGCGTCCGACTTCAGCCAGGTCACGATCTCGCGGTCCGGGAGTTCGAGCCCCGCGTCGGGCTCTGGGCTGATGGCTCGGAGCCTGGAGCCTGTTTCGGATTCTGTGTCTCCCTCTCTCTCTGCCCCTCCCCCGTTCATGCTCTGTCTCTCTCTGTCCCAAAAATAAATAAACGTTGAAAAATAAATAAATAAAACACGAATTAACGTCATTATTGCAGGAAAAGCTGTACTTTCTTTGGCTTCATTGGTTCTCTTCCAGGCTAGGATGGTTTCCATTTTTTTTTTCTAAATTTATTTTTCAACGTTTTTTATTTATTTTTGGGACAGAGAGAGACAGAGCATGAACGGGCGAGGGGCAGAGAGAGAGGGAGACACAGAATTGGAAACAGGCTCCAGGCTCCGAGCCATCAGCCCAGAGCCCGACGCGGGGCTCGAACTCCCGGACCGTGAGATCGTGACCTGGCTGAAGTCGGACGCTCAACCGACTGCGCCACCCAGGCGCCCCATCCGTTTTTAATTACATACAGGGTCGTTTTTGCTGGTTTCATCTTCTTACTAAAGATGCTTATGTCTTGGAACATAGACCTTTCATGTTCCTGCTCCACATCCTAGGACGAGGCGGCCTGGTGTTGGCTGTTTTCCCAAGTTCAAACGCCAATTCATTGACCAGGCATGCAGGAAAATGCCTACTCTGTGCAGGGTGCTGGGTCCCAGAGCGGAGCTAGGCTGTGGGCCTCAAACTGACCTGGGTCTTCTGCTTCTAGAGTAAGCCACTCGGGCAGAACTATCTGGGGTTTGCTTCTGACACGGGGTAAGGTCTCAGAGAAGACGCACGGGAGCGTTTTACTGGAGACCCAGAGCTCACGCAGAAGATGAACCCCATGGTTGTCTACCTACCCCAAAGTAAAAGTGACCACTGTGAAAGTCTCTCAAGCCGGAACATCATATTTTGCCATTTGCACAAGTTGCCATCAGGAGCCTAAGTGCTGTTGTTGATGGCATACTAGGGAATGCCGGGGAGTCAGGGCAGGAAAGTAACATTTATCAAGTATCCTACTATGTGCCAAGTCATGGGGTTTTACATGCATGATCAACTCTTGTCTCCTTAATTCCCGGTAATTGGTGGTGTTGCCTCTCTGAATTATGGATGGCAAAACTGATCCTGAAGGAGGTTCATTTTCTTCTTGGACGTCACAGAGCAAATGAGAGCCCTGTTAGAATTTACCTCTCCTTGGCTTCGTGCAGACCTTGCCGTTGACTTCAGCCAAAGGACCCCTAAGAAACTGCATAAGGGAAGGGGGACCCAAGCTGTCTGCACACACCAGCTGCTTTCCATGGGTTTTCAATGGACCTTCTGTTATCCTGGGGAGAATTCCAGGTATGTTTGCAACCAGATAGGTCTCAGGCTTCAACCTGGTGGGCCCGGGGTTCGTAGAAAGCGCTGAGGTTCTTTAGGACATGGGGTGGATTCCAAGAGCTAGGTGGGTGTGGCCAGAGCTGAGCTGGAGCCCAGTAAATCTTTGCTAGGCAAATGGTATTAGGACTACTTAGAAGATTCCAGAGGTAGGACAGCAATGGGATGTATGCTTAGAACATCATTACCTCCTTCTGGACACCACTAACCCAGCCAGATAGCCTGAGGAGGAAAACAGCCTGCGTTCAGAGTAAATAGTTAACTCTTCTGGGCTGGAAGAAATGATTATTCAAAAGTTTGTCCCCGCATACAAATGCAAATGACATCCCGAGACATATGAATGCTAATTTCTCCAACGAAGTCTGTAGACAAATGCTAGTCATTAGAAACATTTCCGCGCATTTATATTAGGCCATCCTCTGAAAGACTTTTCAGACAAATATGTCATCAAGATATTCAAAACCATGTAATCTTAGCCCAAGTTTCATCTATCAACAGTACAGTTTTCATCCCTTGCAGCTGTGTGTCGATGCTTGGGGAGATTACTCAGCTGATACCGCCGAGCCGGGAGGGGCCCAAGAAGTCTTGGGGTCCATAGAGCACTCTGGAAGGAGAGTCCGGGCTTTCGGGGAGGGTTAGGCCTTTTAGTCACAAGTGTGAGAGCCGAGTCAGGTGGAGGGGTGACTTCTAACAGGTTACATACAGAAGAGGCATTCAGGGGCCATTCCTTCTGCACATCTCTCCACCAGCCCTTCCCACACACGAGCTACTGGAGTGGCAGAGGAAGTGAAGGGCAGAGCAACGGGGGCTCAAGATCCTGTCTTCACCACCTCCTGCAAGGCAAAGCCTCGGAGCTGCTGACTGCTCCCGGGGAGGCTCGGGGTAGGGGGAGAGGCTTCCGTGAAGTGACAGTATTTCCAAATATTCACTTGTAAGCTCTGTTCTCTTTCCTCCCTTTCCCTGCCTTTTTCTCCATGGGAAGGGTGTGTGCTGAAGGCAGTGACCAGAGGGAGCTGTCCCTAGGACTGATTGTTTCCTGAGGGACCATTTGTGTTTGGGCCACTTTATTTACCGTGTGAATGGATGGTGGCTTTTGGCAGTGATGGAAGAACATTTTTCTTAATTAATTATGTAATATAGTGAATCTATTAAATAACTTTCCCTTAATCTACTCATTCATCAACAGACACATCCATCCATCCACCCATCCATCCATCCACCCATCCATCCATCCATCCACCCATCCATCCATCCATCCATCCATCCACCTATTCATCTGTCCATCCATCCATCCATCCACCCACCTATTCATCTGTCCATCCATCCATCCATCCATCCATCCACCTATTCATCTGTCCATCCATCCATCCATCCACCCACCTATTCATCTGTCCGTCCATCCATCCATCCATCCATCCATCCATCAATCCATCCTCTATCCATTGGTAACAAGGTCTGAAGAACCAAAGAATATGGCACCACTATTATTCTACTTCTGTAGTTGGAGACCCAGAGCCATAGAGAGGTTAAAAAATTGGACCAAGACCACCCAACTAATGAGGGATGGTGCTGAGACTGAGTCATCTATTCTCTGGTTCACTCAGTTTGATCCATGGACAACCATTTCTTGAATGCCTGCCTTGTCCAGGCTCCCAGCCCAGGTACAACAGGAAGGTGAGGCTATCATTGACTGACCCCTGCCCTCAAAGAGCTCACATTCTTGAGTCAGATCTGTGTGCTGGGGGCCTAGCTGTGAGTCGTGTGCCCTGAAAAGTCGTGGCCCGAATGCAATGGCAGCTGTAAGCTGGTGCAAACATCCACCAGGTGCCAGGAATGCAACTGACATTGTCAGGGGGTGACTGAGGGTCATAGATCTCACCATCCAGCTTCCATGGGGGGGCTGTCTGTAGGCTACCTTTGCTTATGGATGTATTGACTGTATATCTCATTCTAACAGCTACTGCTTTCAAGAGGACACAGGAAAGGACAGGCTGGGGCAAGGCAAGCCTCAGAGCAGGTGGGCTTGTTAGAGCTACACTGGAACCCTCAGGCAGTGCTTCCTCGAGCCAAGCACATAATCTGTGACTGTTGACTTGTGTCAACCAAGGGCATGGATGTCTCTATAAAGGATCACTAAATTATGGGGGAGGGCATATTAGTGGAAGAAACAGGTTGTGCAAAGGCACGTAGGTGTGAATGAGGATGGAAGAACAGAGAAAGGTGGTTGTGCTGCTGGTAAGGGGATGTGGTGGCTAATGGAGGGGCATGGAGATACCTCAACAGTTAAATGAGGCCTCACGGTGCAGGGTCTGCCATGCTAGCTGGAGAGCATGACCTTATCAGAGCCACAAAGGTATCTGGGCAAGGGAAATGTGTGCCCAGATTTGTGCTTTAGGAGGAACGTGTGGCTGGGCAAGTCTGGAAGCAGAAGCAGTGGTTCGTGGAATATTGCATTGGTGGAAATGAGGGCCTATCCTAGACTCAAGGAATAGGAATGTGACAGAGGCAGCAGATTCTCAAAATGTTTTTGGAAAGTAAAATGGGAAAGATGTGTGATGGATGGAGTATTGAATGAAGGAGAGAGAAGAGCCCAGCTCAGTGGTCAGGCCTCCAGCTTGGAACCCGGGTGGATAATTATGATTATGATATTATGATATATATGATATTATGATATTATGATTTTTTTTTACCAGGTTAGGGACCATGAGAAAAGAGGCCAGTGTTGAGGAGTCTTAGGTGTCAATATGCCACCCCAGTAGAGATGTCTAGTAGGCGGTTGAAAATCTGGCTCTGGAGTTCAGAAGATAAAGTACTGTTTAGCAAGAGAGATTGGACAGTCGTCAGAATAAAGAAAGAGGGCAGCACATTGATATGATACGTACCACTAGCGACCACTTCCGCACCCAGAGCAGGCATCACTAATCAATCCTGGAATCCTTTTTCCTTTGAGCCTGACTGCTTGTGGACCCTACTGTTGCCTATAGGGTAGAGCTGGCATGGAAATGGAAATCTTGGTGGCTGTCATAGAGGTGATGACGGAAGCCATCGGGGAATCGGTTGTGGTTGTGTGGGCATGAGGAGTGGGAAGCACCGAGGCTCCACATCTAGCTGTCGTTTAAACAGTGTTGGCTTTGGGGCGCCTGGGTGGTGCAGTCAGTTAAGCGTCTGACTTCAGCCAGGTCACGATCTCGCGGTCCGGGAGTTCGAGCCCCGCGTCAGGCTCTGGGCTGATGGCTCGGAGCCTGGAGCCTGTTTCCGATTCTGTGTCTCCCTCTCTCTCTGCCCCTCCCCCGTTCATGCTCTGTCTCTCTCTGTCCCCAAAATAAATAAAAACGTTGAAAAAAAAATTAAAAAAAAAAAAACAGTGTTGGCTTTGATGGATGGATTCGAATTCCATTGTCTCCACTGACTGGCTGCGTGGACTTTAAAGATTTACCCAAACACCTTAGGTCTTAATTACTTATTTCCAAGACATGGATTAACACTAGCCTTTCATAGAATTTTGGATAGACTTATGGTCACGTAAAGTGTTCAGGACAACGTGACACCCACAAAATGCTTAATAAATATTATTTGGAGGTAGTGAAGAAAGCAAAGGAACATGCCAAGATTAGGAAGGTCTCCTCAGACACTATCCAGAGCACCTTAATACTTCTGATTACAGGGATGCCTGGGTGACGCAGTTGGTTAAGCCTCTGACTCTTGGTTTCTTCTCAGGTCATGATCTCACGGTTCGTGGGGTAGAGGCCCACGTCAGGCACCACAGCTGAAGTGCAGAGCCTGCTTGGGATTCTCTCTCTCTCTCTCTCTCTCTCTCTCTCTCTCTCTCTCTCTCCCTCTCTCTCTGCTTTCCCCCCACTTGCACATACACACACACACTCTCCCTCAAAATACATAAATAAACTTAAAAAATACTTCCAGTCCCAGATCAACTGGCATTTCTCAGACTCAATGCCTTATATGATATGGCATGTGGTTTCCATGGAAGTTCTGGTCCCCACTTCAACTTAATATGGTTTGGGGTTTCAATCTATGTTTTATAAGACTGGCTAGTTTCCTTCTCAGACCTCTGTTTCGTAACAGCTCCTCTGCCCTGACTTTGGAAAAAGAGACAGAGTCTTTGATTTAGCCCGGTGGCCACTGGATCAGAATTTTCTCCACTTGACCAAGAATGGCCGATGGACAGGTGTTCAGCCACGGCCCGAGAGGACGATGAATGGTAGTTCAATTCTTTCCGATCAAGAGGTCACTTTTTATTTGAGGTTGCCAAGTGTGTGTTGCCTGCGAGAAGCCTTGTGGCATGTCTAGAAAAGCAGTTAAAAATAAACACACACAATTTATTTATTTGCCTGGTTTGCTATTTCTCAATCGTTGTCCTCAATCTAAAGGCAGTTATGGTCTTTGGGGTGTAGTATGCCATATAAAGTGTTTAACAAAGTGCCCTCAAATTTATGTGGCAAGTATCGTATTTATCTGGGTAAATGAAAGATTATGTTTTCTGAACTGCTCTTGCCAGCCTCTAAGAATTTTTGCCAAGAGACTGGAACCACTTTATAGGGGCACCATAACCACAGAGTGTGCGTGTGTGTGTGTGTGTGTGTGTGTGTGTGTATGTGTGTGCCTGTTTGGTGGGGGTAGGCGGGTGTTCTTTCCATGTTATTTTTCACTGCAAATGTGATGGTAAAGTGTATCACCCCGAAAGTAAAGGATCACATAGTTTCTTGGCCCCAACACAGAGGTCCTGGTGACCTTATGGCAAGGGCATGAAGCCCTAAGGTTGCGACAAATTGGTAAGTGCCGAGTGGTGCAAAAGCTACTTGATGTTTCCGGTTCGGTCTGTGTCCCAGCAATCTGTTGTTGTGTTTGGTTTATTTTCTCAGAACACTGAGTCAAGGTCATGTTTTTGGTGTTTACTTTTCATTTCCTGCTGGTGTGTTGGTGCGTATGTGTTGTCTGTTTGTGGGAGCATTCGTGTATTTGGTTTTGTGCTTGACAGTGTGTCTGTTTGGGTATGGGTGGGAGGAGAGAAGAGGTCAGAAAGACAAAGAGAACTAAGAGAGGGTAAGGAAAAGAGGAAGAAAGGTCACAGAGTTCTTGTAAGAAGGAGGTTGCCTGGATTTACCCAATCTTTCATTCATGGCCCAGACTTTTGTGACTGGCACTGTTTTAGGTTCTGGGTCTACTGCAGTCACCTGGAGGGACAAAGTCCCTGATCTCCTAGATTTACCGTCCAGTAGGGACACTCATAATAACGCGTGAGTCATAATAAGGTAATTTCAGATAAATTTGCTGGTCTGATTATGGATTAAAACACCACCTTCCTTCTCAGGAGGGTCTTCCCTCATCCCTGGATATTCCTTCCCATGGGAGATCATCTCTGGAAAATACATTTGTGTTTCTCTGGACAGACAGGGTTCTACCAGTACGTAGACCACAATATCCCATTTTAAGTTTGTTTTCTTAAATTCCTTCGGCGTCCGTGGTCCTCAACAGGGGATAACTTTGCCCCTCACGGGACATTTGGCAATGTCTGGAGGCATTTTTGGTCGCCACGACCGAGGGACGCTATTAGAATCTCATAGAGGTCGGGGCACCTGGGGGGCTCAGTCGGTTGAGCGTCCAACTTCAGCTCAGGTCATGATCTCACTGCTTGTGGGTTCGAGCCCCACGCCGGTCTCTGTGCTGACAGCTCAGAGCCTGGAGCCTGCTTCAGATTCTGTGTCTCCCTCTCCCTCTCAAAAATAAATAAACATTAAAAAAAGCAATTAAAGAAAAGAATTTAGTAGAGGCCAAGGATGCGGCTACATGTCATCCAGTGCACGGGCCAGCCTCCACCACAGAGCCTGATTAAGCCCCAAACGCCAGCGGGCTGACAAGCTGCTTTGCATGTTTATTTTCTGTCTCCTCCACACTTGCTCCCTCTTGTATCCGTAATGTTGAACATCGTGTGGATGCTCGATAAATATCTGCCGGTCCGCATGCCTGTAGTAACGCTCGATACACAACAATGGTATGAAATGTTTGCTGAGTGAACATCTGATAAGCTCTGTGACTTCATGGCGTGTGACTTTGGTGAGCCATCCAACCTTTGTGAGTGCCAACAACTCTGCTCAACAAAGAATGATCAGACCCACATGTCACTAGGGTCGAGGTTGAGAGACCCTGACTCAAGGACAGTTGGAGGCTGAGCTGAGGCACCCATAGGGCTGGGGCTTGGGAGTGTGGGATTATGTGTGCATGGGTGTGGGATTCACCAGGAAGCCCGACACTGAGCCTTCAGGAAGATTCCTCATCACCACCATTTGTCTCTTTCCCCAGGAAAACGGCCTCCCGGACAGCGCGTTTGGAACCCGCACAGCCTTTGGGGGGACGGCCAGCCAAGTCTTGCTGTAGAATGGCTCACCAAGCCAAGGGGCTGAGACTCTCAGGATGCCAACATCCTTGGAAACTTGGGGCTCACCCTGGGGATACGTGTCCCCAGAAAACCTCAGCCATCCGGTCCCTTCCTGTCCAAGAACATTCATCAACAACCTGCTTCCTAAGAACATACGGGATCTGCCTGAAATGACTCTGCCTATAAATTCTGCCCCCACAACCACTTGTCAGTGGGAATTCGCTCACGAATCCCCCGTGAACAGGAGAGAGGCTTCACTACCTGAATGTGCTTACTACCGCTGCTGTCTGAGGCGAGGGGTTTGGGGAAGGAAAATAGAAATGAAATATATGAGGAATCTGAGACATTGTTTTAAAACAACGGTTTTTTAGGGTGTTTGATTTACTATTCAACTGTGCACAGCTGCTGTTTGGAAAATAGGACGCGTGCCAAGTGGAGATAGCTGGTGGAGAGGGTTGGGGAGAGCGGGGACAGAAGAATCAACTGTGGTATTTACACACTTCACGTGTTAAGTCGACTCTAAAACAGATCCGGGTGGCTGACCCTTCCGAGAAGCCATTGGCTGGCGTCTCGCTCGGTCGCTAGTCATCTGCTGAACTGCTGTTCCCCCGAACCTCACGTCCTCTTTGTCTTAATTAAAGAGATTTAGAGGACTGCCCTGCCCTCAAAGTGCACATTTTTAATCAGTGCTTCAACAATCACTGCCTCCTTGTTCTCCTATTTTCTTCGCCCTGGCATCAAGACACCCACACAGGGACGTGGGAGGGTTTTCCTTAAATTGAGGTAAAACTGACATAACCTAGGGGCGCCTGGGTGGCTCAGTCGGTTAAGCGTCTGATTTCGGTGCAGGTCGTGATCTCACAGTTTGTGGGTTCGAGCCCCGCGTCGGGCTCTGTGCTGACAGCTCGGAGCCTGGAGCCTGTTGCAGATTCTGTGTCTCCCTGTCTCTCTGCCCCTCCCCTGTTCACTCGAGAATAAATAAACATTAAAAAAAATTTATGAAAAAACAGTTTGCAGTTCTTTCGGGGAGACACCTAGAAATCGAATTGTTGGCTCATATGGCAATTCTCCATTTAACTTATTGAAGAATCAATCATTTAAAATTTTTTTTTAAAAGTAAAAAAATTTTTTAGTTTATTCATTTTTGAGTGAGAGAGAGCACACGTGCATGCATGTGCACGTGTGTGTGCACACACACACACACACACACACACACAAAGTAGGGGAGGGGCAGAGAGAGAGAGGGAGACACAGAATCCGAAGCAGGCTCCAGGCTCTGAGCTGTCAGCATAGAGCCTGTGTCGAGGCTCGAACCCAAGAACTGCAAGATCATGACCTGAGCTGAAGTTGGACGCTTAACCTAACCACCCAGGCTCCCCATGGTTTGTTTTTTTTTTTTTAGTTTATTTATTTATTTTGACAGAGACAGAGACAGAGTGAGTGGGGGAGAGGCAGAGAGAGAGGGAGAGAGAGAATCCCAAGCAGGTTCCACGTTGCCAGCTGTGGAGCCTGGCGTGGGGCTTGACCTCACAAACTGTGACATCATGACCTGAGCCGAAACCAAGAGTCAGTCGTTTAACCAAATGAGCCACCCAGGCGCCTCAAGAAATCACTAATTTTTTAAAGCTCTTATTGCACAATCGTTCTTGGTGTCCAATCAGCTAATGTGTCCTCCACCCAAGATGAGCCCAGAGTTAATCGCGGGGTCACCCCCAGAGCTGGCTGTCTCCCCAGGACTGAGAAGGTTGTGGAGAGGCAGCTTCGCCCACGGAGCCCTCTTTCTCTCCATCACCAGGATAGTTAACTTGCACTCAAAATGACACGAGTGTTCAATCCCATGAAAACGCTACAGGGCGGGCATCATTCTCCAAATTTTTTGAAACGAAGAAATAGAGATCCAGAGAGATGAATCCCTTGCCCAAGGATACGCAGCTAAGAACTAATGGGCCTTACTGGGTCTAAAGACCTATTGAAGCCCTATCATCGCACTCAAAAGACTGTCTGTTTGCTGCCTAAGAAAGCAAAACCCTCCAGAAAGAACCGCCCCCAGCTCCAGTCAAAACACCGCTTCCGTTTTTGGGAGAGTTTGATCCACAGACGGACTACAGGCAAAGGGAGAGTTCCTTCAGCCCAGGTGACACAGGAACCAGGGATCTGCTTTTTCTGAAAGGTCGCCGGGTGGCCTGTGTCACCGGGAATGAACGCTTCCCTAACAGTTTCCTGTCCCGAATGTCTCTCTAAGGAGGAAACAGCTGCCTTCATCCTTCCTCCCCATCCTATCCATCCCATAGGGGACGTTCCTTTTAGAGAAGGTGGGAAAAGGACAGAAGAAATCAGCTGTCTCTTTCCTAGATGTGCTAAGTTCTTCCTATATATGAACATAATCCTTCCGCCAGCTCTGTGAGTTTGGTGGGGGTATGGTTTTCATTACGATGAGAAATTTGATGTTCACAGAAGTTAAGAAACTTGCACAAAACATCCCAGCCAATAGGTGGAGGAGGTAAGAGTCACACCGAGAACTTTCTGAATCTAGAGCCTATGGAACATGTGTACTCCTCCAGGCCAATCACCCATCAATCACCTCCTATGACTGAGTGTCCTAGCACCCCGGGCTAGGTGCTTACACACATGGTCTCATTGAATCTTTGTACACTTCTGGCTTATACAAAAGGAACTGGGGGCTCAGCCATGCCCAGTAACTTACCCAAGTTCATGCAGTCCACGCAGCCAGCCAAAGACACTTATTGTGGGGCCGCTGGATTCCAAAGTCCTGCCAGGTCCACCCTGTTATTCTAGTTCTTTGTCCCGTGTGGTGCTGAGCTTATCCCAGGATCAGGGGTCAGGAGAAATGGCTTCCAAGAAATCCTGCTTGGTTGCATCATAAGTTTCTGACAGTCTCATCTTCCTCCGACTCTGGTCAACCATTTGTTGTGGACGTAGCCGATTCCCACATTAGGATGGGGTTCCTGGAGGAAAATGGTTTCCAGAATTGCCTGTGGTTAGTGATTTTCCTAAGATGAATTAGAAAGAAAAATATTTGGAAGGGAGGTTAGTTCATCTCAGCAAGAGCTGAGGTATAGCATCTCTGTGTTAGAACGTGGGGGCAGGCAGATATGGAGAAGCATATGTACGTACAGAAGCTCATTATCCTCAGGGGTGCCTTCCAAGACCCCCAGTGGATGCCTGAAACCACGGGCAGTACTGAACCCCCTATAGACTGTTTTTTTTCCTATTCATAGATACCTATGACAATGCTTAACTTATAAATTAGACCCAGTAAGAGATTGGCAACAATAACTAATAGTAATACATAACAATTATAGCCATATACCTGCAATAAAACTTACCCGAATGTGGGCTCTCTCACGAAATATCTTCTTGTACTGTACTCACGCTTCTGCTTGTGATGATGTGAGAGGATAAAATGTCTACGTGATGAGATGAAATGAGGTGAATGATGTAGGCATTGTGATGTCCTGTTAGGCTCCTACTGATCTTTTGACAATATTTCAGAAAGAAGATTCTGTATAATGGCGCCCTTCTTCTGTATATGCTCAGGTGTGTGTGTGTGTGTGTGTGTGTGTGTGTGTGTGTGCACAAATCATATGCATTCAAGCGTTTGTTTGCAAGAGCGGGTCTGTCTGTCTGCGTATGTAGAGGTGAACGCATTTGAGTGTGCATGTGTATTTCTGAGCACTTGCATAGAGGGGGGCTGACAGGAGAGGGCTTAATGGAAGACAGCAGACGACAACTCCCCACTATGACTGATTCTTGAAGATCTTGGGCTGGAAGAATCATGTTGGGTTCTCGGGGGTGAGAGAGTAGGGCTCTGTGTGTCCACAGGGATCTTCCTGCTGGATGAAGACCGCAGTTTTCTGGCACTGGTGCCCTGGTTCCCTGGCAAGCGTCTCCATTTAGCCTTGGTTCCTCCATGCCTTGCTTGTCACTTGGAACCTCCAGCACCATCTTTGTGCGGAGTTCGGATCTGACCTTCCCAACAGCCCCGGAGTAGGGATCTCCAAGTTCAGGTTGGTAGGGCTCGTCTGGGAGCTCCCTTCACACGCAGAGTTCCTGTTACCACTTCTGGATTCTGACTCAGAAGTTTTGGTTTGGGGTCTGAGAATCTGCATTTTAACAAGCTCTTGGGTGCAGGTGACACAGACCACTTCTGGAGGCTCTCTGGCTTAGAAAGCCTGCAGGGAATCACTGACTTGTGTCCATCTTGAGCGTCTATCTCCCAGAATCTTCCTCTGACATGCTCCGTGTTATCACTGAGGAGATCACTTCCTCGAACCTGCGGTGTCCTATTTTGAGTCTGATATTCATTCAATACTAAAATCAGATTCTATTTCCTCTTTTCGCTGAGCAGCTCCGGACACATTGTCAATTGTCTACCTGTTGACGGACCCTCAACGATCCCTCAATGGCCACTATGGAGGCAGGCCAGGGGTCTAATTGTACACCTCTGCTTTGAAACCAAATGCCCAGCCAAGAATGAGAAAATACGTACTGGAGATTATCAAGGGGTTTCTTTTTCCTAAAGTCCGTAGAATCTACTGACTTCAAGGATGTTTTCAACGTTAAAATCCCATCTTGCTCAAAGCATACTCTAGTCTTTCGAGCAAGAGTTTATAAACAATAGCAGTGATCTTCTTATCCATTGGAAGCGACTATTTCAACTTCCCATACAGAATCCTATCTTGGCTAGAAGGAGGTTTTTTGTTTTTCTCCTTCTTCTCCGTCTCCTTCTTCTTCTTTTTCCCTTTTAACCTCTCTAAATAGGTGAAGGTAGGCTGGCTTGCAAAAACTATTTGGCAAGCCATTTCTTCATCCTCATCAACCAAATTCTGATTTCATATGGCGTTGGAATGCAGACTACAGTCCCTAAAATAGGTGTGTGTGTCGGGGGGGGGGGGATGGGAGACTTATTTGACAGTGTTACAAGGAGACAAGCTCGAAGCAAACATTTGACACTCCAGCCCTGGAATGCTGTAAAAATTTAATTAGGTGGATCCATTAGTCATGCCCACATGGAGGTTTCATACGGGACTTAACAAAAATACAGGCTACTGAGGGAAAGTTTCAGACCTTCCTGTAAATACCATTTCCCTCATTATTGGGAAATGTGGTCTCGGTGGGACCATTGAACCAGGCTTTGTATTTACAAAATATGGTCAGGACCAGATTAACAGCATGGACTGAAGGGGTTTTTGGATCCAAACAAGGGATGACTTTTTTTATAAGGGAGTTTACCCAGGCCGACTGCTTCTGAGTCAGTTGGGCTGAGAGACGATTTCGGTGCCCGCTGCTTTGCCTCACTTCCTGACTTGAAATCTTAGGTTTAAAGGTACCCAGAATGGTGCTGGGTGGTAGGTTCCAATGGGATGAGCGTGTGCCTTTTTTTCAAGTTGAAAATACGTAGGTAGCCTCCCTAGTTCCAAAATGGGGCATGGTTAACGGGGGGGTTTCATTCAGAAATCCAACTCTGAGATTTCAGGGCCTGGGATACTTATAGCTTGATTTGCAAGCAAACATTTTTAATTGACAAGCACCGTTATTTTGATTTGAAGTCTCTGATTGGTCACTGTGGTCTGGAAGGAGGTAGATGAGGAAGATCCTTCATACGATTAATCGTATGGTGAAATTTGAAAGACACTGAGAATTAACTCAACACCCTTAGTTCTTCATCACTTTGAATCAGATACAATTGTTCACGTTGACCACGGGCACTGTTTCTTCAGAAAGATTTCAAGTGACTCAGACTAACAGGGTCTAAGCATTCAGCCAACAACGAAAGGGTTTCGTACGGTATACTATTCCCGTTCTAGGACCACAGTCCCCTGGAGACTGGCTGTGGACTAACTTTTCTGGCTTCGTCTGTATATATTCATGCATGTATTTATGTTATTATTTCAACAAACATGTATGTCTTTACGCTCCAGATTGAGACAAAAAGTTTACTGAGAAGCAGCCCTTGCCCTGGAGGAGATCAGAATCGAACGGGAAGACTCTAGTGACTTTTAAACAAGTAACCACAGAACAGTGTGATGATAATTACAATGCTAAGTGCCTATCCATCAAGGAACTTACCCACATTAATTCAAGTGTTTTTAAAAGCAAGCCAGAAAGGCGGGATTTTAATATGATTTTTTTAGTGTTTATTTATTTATTTTGAGAGAGACAGAAAGAGTGTGAGTGGGCGAGGGGCAGAGAGAGAGGGGGAATATCAAGCAGGCTCCACGCTGTCAGTGCAGAGCCCAACGTGGGGCTTGGACTCATGCAACTGTGAGATCATGACCTGAGCCAAAACCAAAAGTCGAGTGCTCAACCGACTGAGCCACCCAGGAGCCCCTGATTTTTTTTATAGATGAAGAAGATGAGACCCAGACAAGCTTAAGAACTTTCTAGATACATGGCTAAGAAATGCCAGAGCTAAGATTTGATTCCAGGACAGTCTGACTCCATTAAGCCATATTGCCTCAGAGTCTGGGGTCAGTGCAATGATTGAAGTACGTGATAGAACAAGAGTGCACAGAGGACTCTTGGAAAAGAGTCAGCGAAGTTTGGGGGTGGGGTGGGTCCTTGAAGGATGATTAGCAGTCTGCAAATTAGACAAATAAAGTGTTTGGTATCTTTCAGGGAAAGCCTGCCACGTAGTAACTAGTATTTTCTGGCCATTGTTTCTTACAAATAAACCTCAGTTTGAGATAAAGAATCCTATTTTTTATCACAAAAGATACTGTGTCCCTAAAAGTCCCGTGGCTTAGTAAAGTTTTGTAGTCCTCTGTTTTTTCCCAAACCCATTGCACATGTAAAGATTTCAGGCTCAGCTGAATTTGGGAACCTCTTAGGAACATGTGAGCAGAGGAAGTACATAGCTTTGGGGAAACTGAGCTCCAATGGGCAGAAAATTAGCGGGTAGGGTGGACAAGTAACTGGCAAAAAACACAGAATGTCCGTGAGCGAGGGTTGCAGGTTTCTGGATGGCAGGCATATCGTGTTTGTGTTTGGGACGTTCAGGAATCCGAAGAAGTTAGACTGTGAGCCTTGTGAGCTTTTTCACATCTTTGACCCCAGACACTTCGGATGTGAGCTCGGTCGCCATCTTGGTTGAAAGCTCATTGTTTGGGGGACGAAAGGAAAAGAACAGACTCTAGCTTTTGTTTCGCCGAGTTTCACTCTTCCAAATTTTCTGGGAATGTGTAAATGTCGATTTATTCTTTCAACTCCTCAGGCTTCTGGTTTCTAAATTCAGCCACATGGGACAAGGCTTCTTAAAGTCGATTGGTGAAAAGCAAAGCAAGTCTCACATGGTGGCCCCAACACTTGAGATCGCTGTCTGAAATTGAGCTCCTCATCTATCAAATCCCAAGCAGTGCCTTCACAGTAAAGAAAAGCTGGACCCTTCTGAAAGGCAATTTTCATCAGCCGGGACAAAATGGCCCGTTGGTCTCTATCCTTTGGTCTGTCCATCTCTGGTGGATATTTGTGTCCATCAAACACTTCTCTTTTCTCTGGGGATCCCACCCCCATCTCCCATTCTTGAACTTTGCTCGGGGCAGACTCCCTAGGTTCCTGGTTCCAGAGGTGATGGCCCTGACCAAATACCTTTCCGCAGTGTTGGATTCTGGGATGAGCAGCACACTACCAATTCAAGCCAAGAAAGCTTCCCGTCCAGAACTATTGAGAACGATTGGAAAAAAAGAAGCTCATTCTGTAGGGAAAGTTTACGGCAAAGATGATTTAAGATTGGAGTTTCCAGTGGCCGTATTGCTACCTCAGGGGGATCCATGCAAAGGATGAAGGCAACACAGGAGTGAGTGAATCGGGGACCAGTAGGAACCAGTTCCTGGTGACAATGTTGATAATATCTGGATCCGGACACGCCAAAAGCCAGCATCACCACTGAACTTTTCAAAATGTAAGCCAGTACGTTGTTGCGGTATGTTCTTAACCCAGATTGCATTGAGTCTCCTGTCACTTATGAGCAAGAGTCCCGACACCGCCTCTATTTAGGGCTCCTCAGGCTGCCTGCAGACGACTTAGAGCACGTTATGACATTCTCAAAATATACAGAAACACTTGTGAGTTCACTTTCATTTAAAATAGGAACGTAGGAGTGGGATGCAAACGTTATTAAATCCGAAAGACAGTCAGAAGGCAGAGAAACGGATTCAAATTAGGAACCGTTCACTCCACTGTGACCGACTCATGGCTCACTAGGGCTGAGCCGTCCAGTGTGGGAGCCACGAGTCCCACGTGGGGAAGGAGCATTTCGTCTCCGGCTCGTTCGAACGGAACAGAAATGAGCCGTGTGCGCAAAACGCACCCTGGATTTAGAACACGGGACGAGCAAGAAAGTGTAAACTATCTCACTAAACATTTTTGCATTGATTACGTGTCCAAGTAAAAATATTTTGGAAATATTAGGTTGAATAAAAAAGTATTATTAAAATCACCTTCACCCATTTCTTTCTTTCTTTTTTTTTTTTACTTTTTGTATTATGGCTGCAAGGACAATTTTAAACGATATATATGGGTCACATTACATTTCTACCGGACAGTGCTGCCCTAAATGTGGAATTGCCACGAGAATCCATTTAGGCTAACCAGAAATTCTGCACTGGACACTCCCACCCTGGTTTTCTTTATCTTGAACTAATGTAGTTGATGGTGTGGGAAGAAGATGTGGTTCAAATCATTCTTCACAGTACAGCCCCTCTCTCTCCGAAGCAGACCCCAGATTCTTCCCATAACTCCTCTCTTCTAGGCCAAACACTCCATGTTCAACAATCACTTTTCATAACCTGCTTGCCTCACTTTTCTCTGGACACCTTCCAGTTTCCCAGAGATCCTCTTAAAATACGGTGCTCAGCCTTCTCCCTGGCCTCCTATCGGTAGTTGGGGCACTGATGTTCTCACCTCCCCACACTAGACACCATATTTCTATTAATTTGACCCCTCTGCTATTACCATCTTTGGAAACTGAGGCTTCTACCAGTGGTTCTCAAAGGAGAATCCCCAGACCAGCAGCATCAGTATCACCTGAGAACCAGTTTGAAATGCAAATTCTCTGGCTCCACCCAGGACCCAGATCCTGAATCACAAACTCTGGGGGGGTGGGGCCCAGCAATCTGTGCTTTAACAAGCCTTCCAGGGCATTCTCATGCATGAATGAGTGTGAACTATACTGGTTTAGACCCAACACCTTCTACAATCTTCTGCCTGTGAGCCAGATTTCCCATTGTAATGGCTGGGGTTTGTTTTTGAACCATAATGCAGGAACTTGCCTTTGTTCCTGGTGGTGCATCATAATGCTGGGCCACGGATCTAACTTGTCTAAACCTTCTGGAACATAGATTCTGCCATTTCTCCCTGCATCGTGTGAAATGCACATGGACAACGCTGCCTTTCGTCTGTAGGCAGAGCTCTGATGTGAATGTTGAACAACACAGGCTTCAAATCAGGGTCACGTTTCCCTCCATGCCTTGGGTCACGCCGTTCCCTCTGCTTCGGAAATATGTTTCCGAAGCCCATCTCCTTCACCCACCGATGGGCTTTCCTGCCTCGCCCTACCAAGATCCGCAGTATTTTCACCTAGATGTCACCTCTGTCAAGAAAATCAGGTTCGGGGGGTGGTCATTCGAGCCTCCTGCACCGACAGCTATGAGTGTTTGAGTGACTTGTCTTCTGGAACGCTGATTCTCTACAGGCGCCGCGCTGCTCCCAGGGGCAATTCTGGAGTGCTGATTCTCTACGGGCATGGCTCTGCTCCCAGGGGCGATGGCTGGACACATTTTTGGTGGTCACAACTTGGGGAAGCTACTAGCATCCAGTGGGTTGAGGCCAGGGATGCTGTTGAACATCCTAGAATGCATCAGGCAGGTCCCCCAACAAAGAAGGACGTAGCTCCCCACATCGACAGTGCTGACGTTGAAAAACCTGTCCTAGACTCTAAGTTCTGCGTCCCTTTTACTAACCAGTTTTAGCCCCAACAGAATGAATGACCCAAAGGGAATGCCGAATGCTGAAGGAAGAGGTGACATCTCCCCTGGTGGGAAGGTGAGAAAAACCAACCAAGGCAGGTTGATAACTCCCTGTTTTAGGAAACAACTTGCCTGGGGGCAAGTATGGTTGAAGACATACAGAACTCGTTTTTCATCAATAGATAGACCTGGTTTACAATGAGTATACCCATTGCTGATTCATACTTGGGCTTCTAAGGTGCTCAAAAGCCACTAAAACATTTCTCGGTCTGTAGGTTGCCTGAGCACCTCCTTTTGCTATCCTATTGCCCTATTAATGTGTCGAGTTATATGATATTCATTCACCATGCGGACTTGGGCAGCTTAATCTCTCCAGGCCTTAGTTTTCTCAGAATGGGTATAAATAGACCAACACTTCCCGGGGCCTGGGTACGGGGATACGAGGGTGAATGAAGTCAGATGGAGTTTGAATGTCCTGAGCATGTATGCATATGGCTTGGTCTGGAGCAATCCCCTCCTCTTGGGAGTGACTATTTCACATTTAATCCCTCTGGCTATCCTGTGGGTCGCTAGCAGGTACTGTATAGTCTTAATTTAAAAGACAATGACTCTGAACTTGAGTCTGCCCAACCGGCTGGATTTTGTCCAGCTTTCCATCAATGAAAACATCTTACTGGTGTCTATAATTGATTTTGACTGATGTAGAGAAACTTTTTCTGTCATTGACAAAGCTTTTCTGAAAGCTTCTCGAATGTTAAGAAGGACGATTTTCAAACCATCCAGCATGAGGATCCACACGTTTGCATCCAAGGTTGGCCGTGACTCCCAGACATCTCCAGTGGCGTGGGCTCACAGACGGGAGAGAAGACTCCCGTTTAAAGTGATGATATTTGGGGCGCCTGGGTGGCTCCGTCGGGTAAGCGCCTGACCCTTGATTTCGGCTCAGGTCACGACCTCACGGTTCGTGGGTTCAAGCCCCGTGTTGGGCTCTGTGCTGACAGCTTGTGCTTGGGATTCTCTCTCTTCCTCTCTCTCTCTGTCCCTCTCCGACTTGTGCTTTCTCTCTCTCTCTCTCTCTCAAAAATAAATAAGAAAAAATTTTAAGTGATGACATTTGAACTCTCGAAGGAAGCCAGCAAGCAGGGATGGGGAATTCCGTACTAGCAGTGAGGCCTGAAGGCCTCACTGGAGCCTTCTCTGGGCTGCACTTCCAACCAAGCTCGCTCTGTAGAGACCACATCCACTTGGAGCCTCATGGAAGCTGCTCTCCTGTGCTCTGCTGGGGGAAGAGCCCTGCCCGAGCGTCTCCCAGGGGGAGGCAAGGCCTGGGAGCCAGTGAGTCATTCTGTCTTGGCACAGAGTCCCCAGGGCTCTTGGGGGAAACAAACAGACTTTGTTGAAAGGAAGCCCTCCTGCGTATGAATGGCCACCAGTCAGCTCTTTGGTGGAGCCCTATAACCTGCTCCTGCCCCTTCTTCCCCTCTTGGCCTGGAGAAACCACAGTGGCTTGGGGGAGGGGGTGGATGCTTGAAGGTCAGACCTCTGTTGTCAGCCTGGAACAAAGACCCAGGCCCTGGCCGGAGAGACCTCTCCTGGGGCCCGATAAGGGGCCCCTGCTTCTGACGGAGTTTTAGTGGCCTCACCATTGCTTGGGTAAACGGAGAGTCAGGCTGGACACCTCCTTCCCGTCATCTCTCTTCCGTTAGCTGGGTGGCGGTCAGGCATCTCCCTCATGTTGAAAGTGCTCTCCCTCCGGGAGCTCACTTCTGTGATGTTTATTCACCTTTGTTGGAGGAATTTCTCTGCCCGACACACAGCTTTATTATGTAATGCCACGGGGGAATATTTTCCTCTCTTGGCAGCTGTATTGAGAATTTCTTATGAACAGACACCCACTCTTAGGAGAGAAGAATATTCAAATCGGTCTGTTTGGGGATCGGGGAGGGAACCGATCTTCTTGGGCCTGAATGGGAGCAGGCCGAGGGAGCCGGGGACAGGCTTGTGTGTCACTCCAGAGAAGGAAGGAAGAAGGAAGGGTAGAAGCGTGGGGTTACTGCCGGCGTGGTGTCCTAAAGCCGTCCGTGTGCCCCTGCGACCCATCCAGTCCTGGGATCATCAACCTTTCAGTAAAGGCCCTGCGCCCGGAGTGTTTCAGATGAGTGGCTTTCTTTCAGAAATCCCTTTAAGATACATGCTTCTTGTTCAGCTGGATGAGGGTGACAAGCCACGTGAGCTCAGAAGCTGGCAGAAATAGGAGGCGATAGCTCTTGGGGGAATTCGCAGTAAACTGCGGGGACAACTCTGGGTTTTTGAAAATCCGTGGAATTCGGGTTTGGACTAATTTTAACTAAATGTGCTAGGAGTGAGGGCTGTGGATAACATCTGACTCACACTGTCAGTGTCCCTGGGCTCGCCTTCACTCGTACCCACGGTTCTCTCCTCCTCTCACAAGGAGGAGGGGGCTGGGGCTCCATATGCTGAGGCTCGCTGCGATCGAGGGCACGACATGGTCTCCGAGGAGGAGGAGAAGGAGGAGGCGTGACCCTGTTTATTAGCTCCTTGGAGCAGGGCGAGGGAGCCGGGACAACGTGGCAGGTGTGCGGGAAGCCCTTCCCCTCATTAACCCAGATGGAGGTCACGGCTCCATCCCGGCTGCTGCCAGGAAACAGCGGCTTGTCAAAACTTCGGGCGAAACGCAAGGTTCCAGCTCATTGGAACCCAATTCCGCGATGAGCGTGGGCAGAAGAGGGAGCTGTGCTTGACTAGCCCCAGAGAGGCCAAGCAGATGTCGTGCGAGACCCCTCTCTGCCAAGCTCCAGCACTGGCTGGGCTCATCACCCAAACGGGGCCCCGGGGAGAGCAGCTGATGAGGGCCTCGCCGTGCAGGGAGCCACGGAGCGCTCGGCTCTGCCCCCTCCCCCAGGGCGGCCTGGCCCCCCGCCAGCTCAGTTAGGAAAGGAGGCCGGGCAGCCAGTAGTACATGGGGAACTCCTGCAAGAGACCCAGCAACGCTTTTGGACGGCGTCCAGCCGTCACGGGCTGCAGGGACTTCAGCTGGGGCGGGGCCGGCCGGGAGACAGAAGCTGGGAACACGGACACGCTCCCACCCCCCCACGGGGAGAGAGGTGGACATAAACTGTGAACTCCAAAAGCAGGTCTCTTAGCTGCTCGGTCTGCAGTGGCTTGGAGAGCGATCACGGCTTCCCTCGGGCCGAACAAGTGCCTGCCCTGGAACCCAGACACCTTCCGGAAAGCAGTGAGGGATCCGCACGCTGACACGCGCGCCCATGTGTGTGTCTAAATGGTGTGAGCGCCTGTTCCGTACGGGCGTGCGTTTGAGCGAGGACATACCGGTCACCGTGTGAGAAGATGGGTGCGGTCAGTTGCGGCGTGTACACACAGACAGTGGGGGTGCGCTTTTCTTCACGTGCCTGTGTGTGTCGTGTTCTACGTGTGCATTGCCTGACCGTACGTGTGCCTGCATGCGCACGGCCAGTGTGTAGGTGCTTCCCCGGGGGTCTGTGTGCGCATCTGGCCACATGGTCAGCCGTGCCTTTGTTAGAGTACGTGTCCTCTGTGTGCGGAGAGGTTCCTGGACTATGACGTGTGGGCGTGCCGACCACAGGCCCCAAATGCATGCGTCATTCTAGCTGGTAAACTGCGTGGACGTCCAATGGGTGTGCACGTCCCGTGTGTGTGTAGTTTTTATAAAACCCCTGCATGTGTGTGTGATGTGTGTGTCAGTTGTGTGAATGCATGGGAGAGAAAAGGCACAGCGCTGGAGACGATGTGCGTGCACGCGCCACTGGGGGCCCATCCAGCCTATCCACGGCCATCTCTGGACATCGAAGCCCCTTGGCACGGCACGTGGGGTTGGCCCCCCACAGCTCACCTATCCCTCCTCCAGGCCAGCCCTGTTGCCTGCCATGCCCGGTGCCCCCGTAACTCCCTTTACTCCATTTCTATAAACCTGCTTACAGTTCCATGCCCTTGGGCCTCTGTTCGTGCTGGTCCCTCTCCTGGAACGCCCCTTCCCTTCTGTCATCTTTCTGCCACTTACTGATGGTTTCAGATTCGGTTCAAGGGTGGACACATCTATGTAGCCTCCTTGATGTTGAAGCTGATCATTTCCTACTTTGTCTCCCAACTATGAACGCAAACACATCTCCCCAAAAGCACCTCTGAGGTTCTAGGCACTTGTTTGCCTGCACATGTGTTTTCCTGTCCAAGACGGTGACTCCCGGGGGGGGAGGGAGACCGTGCTGGCTTCTGCTCCCTGAGAACTAGGGCATTCCAGACCTTCTGCTAGACCTACTCAGCCACATGGCAGTCCTGTTAGGCAGGTGACTTTGTTCTCACTCTAGAGATGGGGTCGCTGAGGCTCTCTGAAAGGATCTCGTAAGTGGCTAGGCAAGAACTGAACCCTATATCTGACTCTGGGGCTCAAGTATTATACGGTTACACCATTCCTACTGAAGAACTTATTCTTCTGATTGTTGACTGATTCATTGATTCCAGAAATATTTATTGAGCGCTTGCCATATACCGGTTGCTGTTCTAAGCTCCTAGAATACAACCCCAAATTGCCTCATGGAGCTTGAATTCTAGTTCTGGTTGACCCCAGGAGGCTGGGATGGATGGATGGTGTGTGTGTGTGTGTGTGTGTGTGTGTGTGCGCGCATATATACATGTAGGCGTGCATTCTATCTTTGAGTCGGAGTGCCCCAGGATCCAAGGTTATCTCAGAAGGAGATGCCCTGAAAGATTAGTCGTGCAACTGCGGAGTGGAGAAGATGAGAAACAGATCATCAAATGCCCACATCCTACTGCCCGGAACCTGTGAATGTATTAGGCTCCATGGAAAAGAGAAGTTCAGGTTGCAGATGGAATTAAGGTTGCCAAGCAGTGGATTTTAGGAGAGGGAGATTATCCTGGATTATAAGGGTAGGGCCAGTGAAATCACAGGTGTTCTGAAAAGCACCAGGGAAGACAAAAGCAGAAGGCGTCAGGATAATGCGGGAAGGACAGGACTCACCGTTGCTGACTTTGACGGTGAAGGAAGGGGCCGGGAGCCAGAGCATGTGGGCAGCCTCTAGAAGCTGGAGAAGACGAGGAAACAGATTCCTCCCTGGAGCCTCCAGAAGGAATACAGCCCTGCTCCCAACTTGACTTCAGCCCAGTAAGAAGCATGTTGGAATTCTGACCTCCAGAACTGTAAGAGAATGAACGTGGGTCACTTTAAGTTTCTTGGAGGTGAAATATTAATGGTGGCCGCAAGAAATGGATACAGGAGCCAGGGTCTCAGGTCGGGAGACACGGGTTGCATCAAAATAAAATCTGGATGCAAGCTTCGTGAGCTAACGGCATAATAAAGGGTGAAGGATGTTGAGTGAGAAGCGCCAATGAGCAAGTTCCAACTGTGTGAGAGGTTGATGGCCACGGTGCATGCACACTGAGTGTCTGGGGGGCCTTGACTTTCACTCAGCGATAGATGCATTTCCCCAAGCTAGGGACAGCTGCTTAAAGGAACAGCATAGCCTGCTATTCCTGCTGCTGGTTTTAGGAGAAGAGTGAGACCCCCTGGGGACTGAGGCAACGGTTCCCATGACAATGGGAACGCGACCCCAAACCAAAGCTCCCAGAAGCTCTGTAAGCAAGACTCTGACGATGGGGAGCCTCAGGCCTTGTCCCAGAAGAAGGTCATTCTGACTCCAGACCGAGCTGCTCCACTTGGACGGCATCCCCGCTATCCAAAAAGCCCCGCGGGCCAACGGGCAGCGGCATCGGCGGCATCAATGGCAATGAAATGAATAATTACATATTTCCTTCTATGCTCGTTGTTGGGGGCTGAGAGAAAGGGCCACAAATAGGGCTCCAGGAAGGAAGCTCATGAGGGAAAACTGGACCAAAGCTGAGCAATGACTGGGGGTGGGGTGGGGGGGGTTCCATTACTGCAATTAGCACACTGTATAAACAGCACTTACGGGCTCTATCTGGGAGTTTGTGGTAATCCATCTGAAATAGACAACTATTTTATGCAGGGAGGAATGAGGGGGACTATTTCCAAGTCAATTTAATAGTCTAGTCTGCAAACAATCCCCTTCCTCCTTGTTCACGCTCTCCCCTTCTCTCCCCTTCTTGGCTCAGAGCCGCGTCCCCTCCTCACAGCTGTGCTCACTTGAATGGTAAATCAAGCCCCCTAAAAACCTGGCATGTGGAAATCTTTCAGCATCCTCGGGCTGTCTTTATCCCACGGTGGGGTTTTGCTGGGCTTCTCCTTTCTCGCTCGCAGACAATCAGAACTGGACTTGTCCTCTCCTCTGTGACCTTCTGTCTTGCACACAGGAGGATGGGTTTGCAGTAGGGGATGGTGTCTCTGTAAGGAGTGAAGAGGTCCCAGGAGCTTCTGACCGACACCTTCCTGATTCTTCTCATGCTTCTGAGGGCCTGCCACGGTGCGTGTTTGTGTGCAGCTCCCGAATCTCTTTCTCTCAAGAAACCCGGCTGAGGGTACGATTTTGTCATCCAGCTGGTCTCTGGGTAAAGCAATTTGGCTCAGAGCTGGGGAAATTCCAATTACCAGACTTTAGAAACCGAAATGCTTTATACCTTTTTCTAGCAACCTATTCTGTCTCTCTGTCTTGCTCGTCTACCCTCCCTTCCACCATCCCCTCTCTCTCTCTCTCTTCTGTTTTGGCTCTTTGGGCAGAAATAGCCAAATATTGTCATGAAGGCATGTTCAACAAGTTAAAAAATATATATAACCTTGGCAGTACAAGTAGAACAGGGGCATGGTTTCCCTGATCTGTCCCCCATCTTTGTGTCTAGGTAATTTGGGGTCATACACATTTTCTTTGTAGAGATTTCAAAACGTTGAAAGCGAATGCCCGAATTTCGACCCATTCATTGTTAGCAACTCAACGGATTTTTCTGGAGCACCAACATGCCACATAGACGGTGGTGGTAAAGATGGAAATTGTTGTGACAGTCAAATCCATCCCCAAACACTGCCAAATGTCTCCTGGGAGGGGGGGGGGGCACGGTGACCCCTGGTCGACAACCTCTGTCATCACGGAATGAATTTTTACAGCAATTCTACAAGTTCAAGGTTTCACTTCAGCGTAGTGAATTGTCTTGCCTGAGACCACCCAGGCTTTAAGAGTCTAGGTTTAAGTTCCTATCTCAGGCTCTTTCCAGAGCTGTGCAGCTGCCTGCCCCACGGACTGTTTCCGAAAATTCCACATGGCCTGATGTGGGGGCGGCCCATCCTGGGTGCTGTCTAATGGACACAGCCCAGTAGAGCTCCATTTCTCAGTGCACAGAGGGCTTCTAGATCTGGCCGCAAAAAAAAGAACAACACCGTCTCTGTTATGAAGAAACCCACAGCTTGGAATTAAAAAAAAAAGCAGGGACACGTCTGATTCATCAGGATGACTCATACCTGGGATCACTTCGCCTCGACTCGGCTTCCCGTGGCCTGTCGCGACTTGTGAAGGGCCACGGTGAGTTGAGGAAAGAAAAGTCCCTTTTGCATGTTGGGGATGGATCCACCCGTCTGGGTGCAGAGAGAGCTCGGTGCAGCCATCAAGATAGCTTTATGGGGGACGCAGAATCAAACTGCAGGGGATCCAGCGTGCAGCGCTTGGGAGGTCCTTAGAAGTTTCCAAACCCGTCCTGGCCAGCCCAGTGTGCCCCTCCGTGGATAGCTCACGAACCTGGAGCAGTGGCCAGCTACAGCGTACAGGGGAAGGTATTCAATAATTTCTTAGCAAGACCGGAGCTCGGGGGGGAAACGGATCTTCAGGTGCGGATACGGTGGTGATCATCCTGGCGAATGCACCAAGCTGCGGAGTTCATCCCTTTACATATAAACCCTTGTCACCACCGTGATTACATCAGGCCTCTGGGAAGCCATGTGCGCGGCCCTCTATTATCTGTTGATAGATTACTTGGTAATCACACTCATGTCGTTTTCTTGAGGACAAGAGGGTGTAATCTTCCTGCTTCGTGGGTCTCCCATTTCTTGGTGCGCAGCTAATCCCCATCCGGCTCGCTGAGTGACTGGGTTGACAGAGGAGCCGGTGAATTTCCACCAACCCCATTAGGGGTCTTTGTGCCCCTCCAGCAGACGGTTGCCCAAATTCCACCCATTAAAAAAAAGAATGGGCTAATTAAGCCTGCCAGCCTAATTTTGTGCTTTCTAATTTTGCCCTTTAAATGCATCATAATTATCAGATGCAAAATACATTTTCAAATGCAGAGCCACTGACGGGTGTATTTTTAAATGTGCAGGGCTAAGACGGGAGTTAGCAAAGAAGCAGGCAGTATTTTTAACTTGCATCGGGGCAGGAAAAGGCCATTGCCTCACCGATTCCTGCCAGTGTATTTGGAATGAAAACGGCACTTATTCCTGTGTTACTGAAATGGATGTTACTGTAGTGCTGTGCCCCGCAATGCTGCTGGGTGCCATGTCCTTTGGGGTGCACTTGGACAAGTGGGGGTGTGTGTGGTCACAGCTCTGGGACTCTGGGCTTCACGTTAGGGCATGGGGCACATGCCTCCCCAGACACTGCAGAAGTGAGGGTTGATACAGGCAGGGATTTGGAAGAGCAAGCCTTTTCACCTTGTTATTATCTTAACAGCTTTTCGTTGTTTTTCTTTGTTATTGACCAAAGCGTGCACCTAAAACCTTTGGTTCCTGCAGCTTTTGGCCCGAAATAATCTTCCTTCTCCCCAGTCTACCCTAAGAGGCATGGCATAATTCTATTCAAAATGAATGCTGAAAACAAAAAGCGTCATAAATAATTACATATCATATTACATTTAAAAGATACAGCAATTCTATTCAGTGTATCCAACCCCTATTAAGTTGCACTATATAAAGCAGTGTAATATAATGCATCTCAATGGGTCTAGCATAAAAAAAACAACAACACAAAACAGCCATACTAGCACATTAGCTTGGGACTCAGTACCATGGAGCTTTCCCCTCTGAGTTTATCGCCCCCATTTCATAAAGCCCTTCTATTTACAGATGGGGAAACTGAGGCGCAGAGAGTTTGCACGGGAGAAGCAGGGTGGGAACAATTCTTCTCCCGTTCCCCTTCGGGACAGAGAACATTGCAACCCCTCTGGGTGGACCCACTATTCCTTGGATCCCGACGAATGTTCCCAGGGCGTGTTGGCATCTGGCTGCAGGGTCGTGACTGCGAGAACAGCATCTTCCCCCAAGACTCTGCCAACAGGGCTCTGGACGCTACTGGGCTCCTTCCGGAAATCCCGTCTACATAGGCATGACAAAATGGATGACACGAATGTCCACAGCAGCACTATTCATAACTACCAAAAGGTGGAAAGAGCTCAAATGTTGATCAACTGGCGAAGAGGTAAACACGTTGGTGTTGTTTCCATGCAGCGGAACGTTCTTCGGCCGTAAAGAAAAGAACGAAGCCCTGATACGTGTTACAACACGGAGGGGCCTTGACAACACGCTGAGCGGAGGAAGCCAGACACAAAAAGTCACATTTTGGAGGTCCAGAAGAGGCACATCCATACAGGAAGGAAGTAGATTAGTGGTTCTAGGGGCTCGGGGTAGGGGAATGAGGAGTTACGGTTTGTAGGCACGGAATTCCTCTTTGGAGATGACGAAAACTTTCTGAAATTAGTGAGTGGTGATAGCTTCTCAGCCTCGTGAATATACTAAGAACCACGCAATGTATCTTTTAACGGGTGAATTTTATGGTATGTGAATTATGTTTCTATAAAAAATAACGGGTTACGTTATAAAATTGAGAGCCAAGACGGATTACCATTTTGCCTCTGTGGTTCCCGCAGAAATGGAAACCACGCAGTAGCTTCCACGCTGCTTTAGTGGTTTCTGAGGTCCTTTCTGAGCACCGTCCATGGGTCTGCCAGCATCGGATGAGGGCCCACTGGAGGGAAGAACCACAGTGATCATCCAGGCTCGAGAAAGGCAGAGGTCGTGTTGAGGTCACAAAGGCCAATGTGAGAAATTCAATCAGAGAAGAAATGCATTGCCCTTGAAGCTAGAAGACCTGAATTCAAATCCTGACCGTGCCACTCGGAGCTGTGTGACCCTGGGTAGATCACTTAAACTCTCTGTGCTTAGAGGACCTCATCCATAAACTGAAGATACTGATAACGCCTCCCTTGAGGAATTCTTATGGGGATTAAATAATGAATTGTTATTTGTAAAGGGCTAAAACAGGGTCCTGCGCTGTGTGAGCACTACGTATATCTTTATTAAGATAATTTTGCAGGTGCATTAACTTCCTTTTGCCACTCTAATGACTTACGACAAACTGAGCAGCTTAAAACCACACACATTTATTATCTGCCAGATTTGGAGGTCAGCCGTTCCAGGAGTTCTGGAAGTTGAAATGGGTCTATGGGGCTAAAGCAAATGAGTCGGCAGGGCTATAGTCTGGAGGGTCTCAGGGAGAATCTGTTCCTTCCCTCTTTCAGCTTCTAGAGGCTCTCTGAATTCCTTGGCTTGTTGCTGTGGGCCACTCTGACCTCTGCTTCTTTGTCACATCTTTGACTCGGCCCTTCTTGCCTCCCTCTTGTGAACACCCTTGTGGTTACACTGGATCAACATGGATAATCCAGGACAAGGAAATCTGCAAAGCCCCTTTTGCCACATAAGATGACATATTCACAGGTTCCGGGTTTAGAACGTGGACATCTTTGCAGGGGGGGCATCCATCTGCCACAAGAATATATTAATTTATCATACAGGTGGTTGAGCTACCTACGCTTAATCAGGGGGTTAGGAAATACTTGAGACGCTCTGAGATTTCTATTTAATTCAAATACACCAAAGGGTCCGGGATCTGAGGGAGGCTGGGCCGGCTCCCTAAGGCTTAATCCCCATCATTCTAGTTGCTCTGACGTCAGTGCAGGGGAGGCAGGCATTGTTCCTCCTGCAGGTACCCTCTGACCAAGAGTCCTGGTGCTCTCTGTTCCCCGTGCCTGAACACAGTTCCTCGAAACTTTCTTCATGAGTTGGCTCAGGTGTCACCTTCTCAGGCTCACTCTGACCATCCTATTTAAAAGTGCGACCCACTCGAACCTAGCCTTCTAAAGATTCCTCCCCTCCGCACCCCCCTGCCCATGAGCCCTGCCTCCTAGGATTCACACCTTGGTGCAATTCTCTCCCCTCGAGGGCTGGGCCTAGATTTTAATGAACAGAATATAACAAAAAATGATTGGCTATCCCTTATGGATTGCCAAAGCCCATGACTTCCATCTGCCACTCTCTTTTGCTCTTTCGTTTGCTTGATCTAATGAAGCCGGCTGCCATGTAGTGAGCTATCCTATGGAGAGGTCCACATGGCAAGGAACTGAGCGTGGCTTCTGGCCAACAACCCACAAGGAACTGAGTCCTGCCAACAGCCAGGTAAGTAAGCTTGGACGTGGCTCCCACTCTCGCCGTGCATTGGGCTCACTACAGCCCCAGCGGACGTCTCGATTATAGGCTTCTGAGAGGTTGCGAAACTGAGGACCCAGCGAAGCCATGTTGGATTCCTGAGAAACTATGAGGTCATGAATGTTGCTTGGAATTGGAATGTTTTGGGGTAATTTTTGTTTTTTTTTTTTTTCTAAATTTTTTTTTTTAACGTTTATTTATTTTTGAGACAGAGAGAGACAGAGCATGAAGGGGGGAGGGGCAGAGAGAGAAGGAGACACAGAATCGGAACCAGGCTCCAGGCTCTGAGCCATCAGCCCAGAGCCTGACGCGGGGCTCGAACTCACGGACCGCAAGATCGTGACCTGAGCTGAAGTCGGACGCTTAACCGACTGCGCCACCCAGGCGCCCCTGGGGTAATTTTTGTAGTAACAGGTAACTAATATAATAGTCGACATCAATCGGAGGCCGGCAGGCAGCGCGCCAGATATATTTTGCACATAACCGTATTTGTCCTTTACAATTGGTACTATTATTCGCCCATTTTAAAGATGGGAAAGCTGAGGCTCTGTAAAATTGGGGCTCGACCAGCATCCCCGAGCTGGTAAGCAGAAGAGTCAGGTGAAAATGACCCATGTTGTTTTTTATCAGCTGCATGGACGGAGTTCAGCCTGTGCTTGGGGAATAGTGCAATTTCCTGTGGATCAATGTGGGAATCAGATAAATATTTGGTGGAAGCGTCCATACGGAGAACTCTCTCCTTGGAGTTGCCCACAGCCTCCTCTCATGAGCAACTCTCCCCGGCCTAGTGACATACCCATGTAAGAACTAACCAAGGAAGACTGCATTTTCTGGGCATTTTCCTTGGAATCTTACATCAGGCCTTCGAGGTAGCTGGCAAGGGCCGGGAACGGGCGCTTCAGATGTCCATCTTCTCTCCCGAAGCCATCTAGAGGGTGAGAGTGAAAGTCTACCCTGACTTGGGGGTCTATAGGAGGTGTGTTTTCCCCAGGAGAGACCTTTAAGAGCCCCTGGAAGCAAGCTAAGGAGGAAGAGAACCAAGAGAGTTCTTTTCTGCCTAAATTTATGCAAATCAGCGGTTTGTCCTCTAAACGTGATTTTTATCTCCGTTTCCTTTTGCAGCTGATTGAGCGATCGGAAGCAAGCACTGCAGTTGTGACCCCCATCTGAACTCTGCCCCTCTGAAAACCCATTTGCTTCTGCAAAACCTTGCTACCTTGAGCCCACCACTCTTTTCCAGGGGAGGATCCCAAGGGTCCCAGTCTGAATCTCCCGCCCTGTTGTGAGAATCCTACTTTGCACTGAAACTGACTTCCATTCACTAACTGAGACATTCTTGGAGGTAGAAGGCAGAGGCTACTCTCCTTAGCCCTCTGGAAAATGAAGCACACGGCCGATCAGGTTGGTTTTCATCTGCACAGAGTCAGGATGTTGACATCTGCAAGGTTTGGGTGAACACCAAGTTCAACAGTCTCATGTTACAGACAAGAAACTGAGGCCAGAGAGAGGAAGGGATTTGCCTACGGTCACCTAGTTGGCTGGGCAAAGGGCATATCTTGAGGGCTGCAGACACGTAAGGATTGGGACATCCTGGTACAAAGCTCAGAAGGCTCCTTCCAGCAAGCCAGTGATTGTACAGCAGTGAAAAGGGGTTCTTCGGTTCTCCGGCACTTTGTAAATGTTATCTCCATCTTCACAAAAAAGTCCAAGTCCACAGTGGTTTCTTTATTTTTTTTTTTAAAGAAGTTACTGACCTAGTTAAAGGATCTGATGAAATACGAAACTCTTTCCTTTGTAAAAAAAAAAAACAATATGCCAAAAAATTATATTACGTTTTAAGGACTCTTTGAAGGCCCATGGACTCCAGGCTGAAAGCACCTGCTTTTAAGTTTGGTTATTTTCCCCATAGAGCACACGGGAAAACTGAAGTTCAGAGAAGGTATGTGCTATGCTCATGCCTAGTGTGGTGATGTATGCCCTTACACAGAGATTGGCTGAACTCCAAAACTCAAGTTGGTTCACTCCCCCAGATTACACTGAGATGAAATACCACGGATTCTGGAAAACAAGTATTCACTCATTCTTTACCAATCAATATGTTGTTGTTAAAGCCTCTACCGAGGGCCTGGCATTGGAATAAGAAATGGCACCTTGGAACTTACGCAAAGTTTGGCATAGCTGGCTTTCCTCTCTGCAAGAGAGAGCCTGCAACTGGGAACTCATGGCCAGCCTTCCCAAGATGTGTGTGTGTGTGTGTGTGTGTGTATGTGTGTGTGTATTTTATAAGAGTAGATGTGCAGCAGTCCCCAGCGAAGGAGATGGGATAGACACCCTACAGAGGGCTTCACGGGTTGAACAGAGCAGAGACTAAGGAGCAAACTCAACCAGGAACCAAATGCGTTCCATCGAAGTTGACATGCAGTGTGTCCAGATCCGACGGGAGCATTCCATCCTGTTATTTTTAGGATTAAGACTTTAGGCTTTATATCAGAATGACGCCATATGGCTTGATAGGCTCCTTGTCCTGCCTTCTTTAGAGGTGCTGGGGCTGGAAGCCACATGTCCCCTGGATGGCCCTTTCCACCATGGTCATGGGGATCCAAGTGATGGGTAAAGTAAAGGGAAAAGAATCAGTGGTGGCAGTGGGGGTCACCAGGAGGAGACTCAGTCTGGTAAATGAAAGAGACAGTTTAGATCAGAGCCAGTTGGCTGGCCCGGTTTGTAGAGTTGATGCTGGGTAATTGTCTTCACTTTGATTTTTGCCTAACTGAGTGACTTCTCCCCAGTCTCCGTAATAGCCTGAGTTTCTCCTGAATCTGGTTCCAGGATACTTTCCCTGATTTCTGGCTATTAGGTTTTCCTCTACCTGTCCTCTAAGCTGCTGAATCGCATTTAGAGATTTTCTAGTAGTCTAAAGATGTCCTAAAAGACTTCCTTCTAGCTAGTCCAGCTCTGTGCTGGCCTCCATGGAGCTGGAGCTCCGGAAATCATCCCCCTTGAAGAAGTACCATCAGAAGAGGTTGTGGGGGGGGTGCGGGGCATGGAGCAGGTATACTTGTGGAAACCAGCAAAGGAGGCTGATTGAGGTCCAGTGGTCAATTCGTCGATGGTCTTAAAGCAAGAAGAGAGCAAGGTGGAAGTAATCCTCAGCAGTCCCCTTGGATTTGATCACTCAGGGAAACTCCCCACCCTCCTATAGAGTAAGTCCCTTGAGTTCCAATCCTGTCTCGGCCACCAAGTCTGTGTGATATTAAACAGGTCCCTTCTCCTTTTGGGGACTCAGTTTCTCCATCTATACCGTGGGTGGGACCACATGCTTTCCCCAGGTCTTTCTGGCCGCTCCCCCCAAATCTAGACTTTTCTGTTTGAGATTTGAGAAAACATCCAAAATGAGTTTCTTTAGTGGAGGTGTACTTTACATACAGCGAAACGCTCTTGACTGTACTGTTGAGTCACTTTTGACAAACACATACACTTGTGTAACTTCACTGACCCCAACCGGGACACAGAATGTTTCCATCCCCACAAAAAGTTCCCTTGTCCCGTTTTCCAGTCAATTCTTTACCTCAGAGGCAACCACGGATCTGATTTCTATCACTGTAGGTTAGTTTTGCATATTCTAGAATTTCATATAAATGGAATTATACAGTATGTACTTTTGGGTCTGACTTCACTCAGCACATTATTTTTGAAATTCATCTACATTGTTGTACGTAGTTTATTCCGCCCTTTTGTTTCTCTTTCTTTCTTTCTTTCTTTCTTTCTTTCTTTCTTTCTTTCTTTCTTTCTTTCTTTCCTTTCCTTTCCTTTCCTTTCCTTTCCTTTCCTTTCCTTTCCTTTCCTTTCCTTTTTACTGAGTAATATTCTATTATATGAATATATTACAGTTAGTTAATCCATTTTCCAGTTGATGGACATTTGCTCTTTTCCCAGCATTTGGCTGTTATGAGTAAAGGTACCAAGAACGTTTGTTCATACACAAGTCTTTTTTTGTGGATCTCTGTTTTTATTTTTCTCGGACAAACATCTAGGAATAGAATTGCTGTGTCATTAGGCAGGTGTGCATGTAACTTTTTAAGAAACTGTTCAACAGTTTTCCCGAGTGGTTTTTACCCTTTTATATTCCCACCAGTAATTCATGAGCGTTCTGGTGGCCCCACCATCTCTCCATCATTTGATGGTATCCTTCTTCCCCTCCTTAGACATTCTAGGGAGTATATCATGGCTCACAATGATTTTTACACTCATTTTTATTTATTTTCTTGTTTCATTTTACCACTGAGCCAAAAGCAAATTGTTATCAGGACCCTGCTAAAGAATCAAAGATACTTTGAACGATTATTAAATATCCGCATTTTTTTTCTGTTAAATTCAGTCTTTAATTTCTTTTTTTATTTTCCTTTTCTAAAATTTTTAAAATTGTATTTTTTAAATTTACCTCCAAGTTAGTTAGCATATAGTGCAACAATGATTTCAGGAGTAGATTCCTTAGTGCCCCTTCCCCATTTAGCTCATCCCCCCTCCCACAACCCCTCCAGGAACCCTCTGTTCTCCATATTTAAGAGTCTCTTATGTTTTTTTCCCCCTCCCTGTTTTTATATTATTTTTGCTTCCCTTCCCTTATGTTCATCTGTTCGATGTCTTAAAATCCTCATATGAGTGAGGTCATAAGATTTTTGTCTTTCTCCGACTGACTAATTTCACTTAGCATAATACCCTCTAGTTCCATCCACATGGTTGCAAATGGCAAGATTTCATTCTTTTTGATTGCTGAGTAATACTCCATTGTGTGTGTGTGTGTATACATACCACATCTTCTTTAGCCGTTCATCTATCGTTGGACACTTGGGCTCTTTCCATACTTTGGCTATTGTTGATAGTGCTGCTATAAACATGGGGGTGCATGTGTCCCTTTGAAACAGCACACCTGTATCCCCTGGATGAATGCCTAGTAGTGCAACTACTGGGTTGTAGGGTAGTTCTAATTCTAATTTTTTTGAGGAGCCTCCATACTGTTTCCCAGAGTGGCTGCACCAGTTTGCATTCCCACCAGCAGTGCAAAAGAGATCCTCTTTCTCCGCACCCTCCCCAACATCTGTTGTTGCCTGAGTTGTTAATGTCAGCCATTCTGACAGGACTGAGGTGATATCTCATTGTGGTTTTGATTTGTATTTCCCTGGTGATGAGTGATGTTGAGCATTTTTTCATGTGTCGGTTGGCCATCTGGATGTCTTCTTTGGAGAAGTGTCTATTCATGTCTTTTGCTCATTTCTTCACTGGATTATTTGTATTTTGGATATTGAATTTGATAAGCTCTTTATAGATTTTGGATAATAACCCTTTATCTGATAATGTCATCTGCAAATATCTTCTCCCATTCTGTTGGTTGCCTTTTAGTTTTGCTGACTGTTTCCTTTGCTGTGAAGAAGGTTTTATTTGCATGAGGTCCCAATAGCTCATTTTTGCTTTTGTTTCCCTTGCCTCCGGAGACGTTATTTTGGGGAGAGTGCAAGCAGGGGAGTGGCAGAGAAAGGGGGCCAGAGAATCTGAAGTGGGCTCCGCGCTGACAGGCTGACAGCAGCGAGCCTAACGTGGGGCTCGAACTCATGAACTGTGAGATCATGACCTGAGCTGAAGTCGAATGCTCAACCGACTGAGCCACCCAGGGGCCCCTAAATATCCACATTCTTCTGCAGATGGCTGGTCTGCCAAATCATGCCTCCTTTACTGACTCTTTTCATCGCAGATAATTGCATTCCATTTCTTTTCATAAATACGTTATCAATTGCCAAATATGCGTAGGTCTCTAGTACTAGATTCCTATCAAGATAGTAAAGAAAAGTAAGACTGGATTTAAGCTCTCAAGGGCATTATGGGAGAGGCAGAACCTAAAATGGTATAGTGCCACGCCAATGTAACCTGGAGGAGACCAATTTTTTGAGGAGCCTATACAGGGAAAAATAACTCCCACCATATCTGTCAAGGAAGGAGAGAGATACAGTTTTGAAAATCTGTATGTAAAGCAATACCAGAAGCATCAGGAAAGAAGTGGGCAGGGAGGTTAAAACCTGGTTGTACCCCCCTCCCCCCAACTTCCCAACCTGGCATGTATTAGGTATCCTTGAGACATGGGCACACTTAGAGTGATTAGTGGAGATCGGGAAGCCAGCCCAGGGAGCTGAAGCATTGCACCCACAAGTTGGTACCAGTGAGAACGTGCCGGAGAACGTGCCGACAATGGGCAGTGGCATCGCTGGGGCCGAGTGTAGAGCATTAAGAAGAGGAGGGCATGGCTGGGCTTTCTCCCTAAGGTCTTGACCTGGGAAAGCACGTCCAGCGTCTGAGAGACGGGTGCGTAGGCCTTCCTTGAAGGATATGTCACCGATATCCAAACGTGGCTTCATCTCCTCGGGGAGCCTGGTGTTCTCCGAGGCCCTTAGGGGAGTAAAGGGTCTGGCCACACAGCGATGAGCCCACCGTGGCTGGGGAAGTGCTGGATCAAGTTGGTTAAGTTTTCTTGCTCTGCTCTGGCTGGAGTAGCCCCCCCTAGAAAAATCCCATAGCATGGGGCCTGGTGGAAAGGAGGTCATAGTCCCTTCCTGGTTTCACACTGATTGAGGAGAGGGGTGGGCAGAGCCGTCTCCCCATTCCTTCATTACAAGATCCAACATTTAGGGAGTACGCACCGTAGGGAGTATATTGTGAAAACTGCAGATGAAAGTTGTGGCATACATAGGGGTAAAACGATCATTATAAAACAGGGCAAAGAGGGCTAACACAGAGCCATACATTGGGAACTCAGGCGGGGACACGTGATCCAGTTTGGAGGTCTCTGGGGGGGCAGGATGCTGCCCAATCTTAGACAGGAGGGTGGGGAGGGCTAGCTGGCAGGTAGGGCGGTGTTTGCACAGGTCTGGGGGAAAAGAAGAGCCTGAAAGTTTAGGGAGTGAGGTGGACATCATTCAGTGGGGGCTGGACACAGATTGCTAGAGGTCTGCAGAAGTTTGCAAGCCCTCACACCTCTGGCCCACTGAGCTGTGCAAACACACTATCCATTTTCCCAAGTTTCTTTCTGAACAGTAGAACATGGGCTCTGTAAATGTGTGTGTGTGTGTGTGTGTGTGTGTGTGTGTGTGTGTGTGTGTCTGTGTGCGCATACTCCAGATTCTGTACCTGGAGGCTCTCACAGTTCTGGGTGACCGCAATCCGTTCGGCCTGGCTCCCACAGCTCGTGACGGTGGTCTCTTTTCTGCTGCTGGACATCACCCAGTGGCTCTTCTGTAAAGCGTGGACTTGCTCCTGAGGAGGAGGAGGAGAAAAGCAGAAAATGAGACATCACCTACAGAGCCCGGCAAATTGTGCTCAAAATTATTTGAGCTGCCACTGGGTTTAGAGGATGGGGGTGAGGATACTCTGATTAGATTTCCAGGCCGCCTGCGTCAGAAATGATCCCCAGGCAGTTCTTCCCGAGAACAACTGGAAAGGACCCTATTGTCCTCAAGCCCACCAAAAGAAAGGACTTGAACCAGAAAATCTCCCACATCCCTCCAAAATCCCATGCTAAAGAAGGCTTCTCTCGAGGCTACACAGGAGCCAGCCTGTTATGGGTAAGGAAGGATAAACACACCCAAAGTGAAAGCTTTACCTGTTGTTATGAACGGCAAGGCAGAATCTCAACACATGCGGATCAAAATTGCTAATGAAAAAGGAAGCGTTGGGGCGCCTGGGTGGCTCAGTCAGTTAAGTGTCCAACGTCGTTCAGGTCATGATCTCGGGGTTCCTGAGTGTAAGCCCTGCATCAGGCTCTATGCTGACAGCTTGGAGCCTGGAGCCCTGCCTTTCTCTGTCCCTCCTCTGGTGTGCTCTGTCTGTCTGTCTCTCTCTCTCTCTCTCCCTCTCTCTCAAAAATAAATCAACGTTAAAAACAATTTTAAGAGGAAGTGTTCATGGCAACTCCTATCCTAGGAAGATACGACTCAACGATCCGTAGATCGCGACACCAGGAAGCTGGGAAAAGCCACGTGACTCTGCAGGAGACAGATTCTGTGGCTATTACAACCCTGATTCCCCTGAGGATGAAGGTTTGGTTTGGCTGTGGACCACGAGCTAGACGTTGACTAGTCTGACTCTCTTGTGGACCAACCACAAGCGTTGAGAGAGAAGTCTCTATTTCAACCCATAAAGTTCTGGACACGTATGGGGGTCAGGAGGAAGTAGGGCTTTGGGAGTAGTCAGGAAACCAAAGTGCTTGCTGGGAGGAACCATACATTTCTTTTCAATCACTGATTCTCAATGGAACGGTCTCAGGACTAGCCCAGGTCCCAACAGTCGTGTAGCCAGTCACCCGAGATCCCTCCTCACCTTCTCCCTCCACGTTGAACCCACCTCTAGTTGGCCCCCAGGTTCTCAAATACCTTATGAATTCACCCAATCTCAGTTATAATGGTTGCAGCTCAAGCCATTCCAGTCCTTCCCTAAACAGGCTTCCTGCCTCCACTCTTGCCCCTCTTCTTCAGACTAACTTATGCTTTTGGGTCACAGAGAGAGAGGTTTAGAACTTGAATCTTACTCTGCAATGATACGACTCAACCTCCAGGTGTGTGTGGGGGACGCAGGCTAACTTCCAGAACTGAGGTCACAAGATCTTCCCTGATCTAACCTGGCCCACCCCTCCGGTCTTCCCACCCACCTTGTGCCACCTCCCCGCCTCCTTCACCACACAGCCGTTGGCTCCCGTTCACAGGTACCTCACTTACTCCTTCTTACTTCTGTGGTTTTGTTCATCCGATTCTTCTCCGTGCATTGTGTTTCCACTCAAGCCAGGAAAGAATCCAGGGCATCCCCGACCCAAACCTTTTGTTCCACTTGCCACATTGGGGCAGAGAGATTTGTTCATGCTCGGATCTTCCTCCCTGACCTCTTGAGGGAGCACCACGGAACGCATGCCGACCTCCTCACCTTTTCTGGTGCCGGCCACGTGTCAACAGGCAGAAAATGATCCCGGACGAGCAAATGGCCAAGTATCCAGCTAGCTTACAGCACTTATCCTTAACCTAAGCTCACGAGGCGGGCTACAGATTTTCCAGAGACGAGTTCAAATCCCTCCACTGTCATTCTCCAGCGGTGGGCCTGGCAGCAAGTTTGACTTCATCCCTTGAAGTCTCCTTGTTTTCGTGTGGAAAGTGGTGAAGACAAGTGGATTGTTACGCGAATGACCAAAAAAGAACATAGGCTAAGCTCTCACCACAGTGCTTCATGTGTGCTCTGTAAATAATTCATCTGTTGTCATTACCATCATCACCATGAATCAGCAGGACTCTGTCTTCAGGGTTCCTGTACGCACTTCTCACTTCTGTGTTTGGCCTTGATTTTCCTGATGGCCTTTCTTCATTTTGACATCGTGGGGTGGTGGGAGACAGACGGACTCGCATAGAATACCTTCCTTCTCATCATCAACTAACAGAAACAGCAGCCTCCCTGAGATTCCATCTGTGTCCATCACTGCTAACAAGTGTGGTGGGCTGGAGGCATTTGGAGGGTGTGCACAGAAAGAAGAGGGAGAAACTAAGCACAGAAGTCTCACTCGTCCTTCTAAATGCGTAGCATACATTATGCACCATATGTTTTGTTCTTCTGAAATATGTTAGATCGAAGCCGCAAGTCTGACTTTGGTCTCTGGCCCAAAGCGGCTACCGAAAAGGGGCTATGACCTCATTCTCTGATCTTGCACTCTCAATAAGAAACCTCATTTTTCAATTTAGGGAAATCCAAGAAGCGATGATGTGTACGAATCCAGGGAAGGGCTCGTCCTATTCACACTTGTTACCACATCCAAAACAAACACAGTGAGGCCTATTAACATCCAGGGTGTCAACTTGGGTGGGGGTCCTTGGAAACCCAGAAGTCTCCACTGGCAGCTTCTGTCAAGGCTGACTGCACTTAACTTGTCAGGAAAGGTTGAGAGATTTACCAATTTAAATCCCTCCCGTGGCCTTCTGGTCTACTGTTGTTCTCTGACCTACCACAGACCAAAACAATCATTCTGGTTGTCAAATTCACGGTTGGCCATTGTGCAAGAGCCCTGTGTTACTCAGGAAAGATCTTCAGAAATGATTATGACAAATCCTGTTATTGGTGGTTGTCTCTTCCTTTTGTTAGAACTTTTCTCAGCCTTCTGTCCTGTCTTTCCCTTTAAGATTTCACAGTGTTTTATTTGAAATAAGGGGAACTGTTCTAGATTTTTAAAGTGCTATCTGGGCTTGGTATCACATTTCTTTTTAAAAGAGACAATAATTGTGGGATTCAATTTGTTGCCAGGGACTGTATAAGATACTTACTATATTGGAGGGATCTGTTTTTATCATCACGATAACCTGAAAAAAAAAATGTGATATCCATGAAGAAACTGAGGTTTAGAGAAGTAATTGAACTTGTCTAAGGTCACACAAATAGTAACCAGTGGAGACAGAATTAAAAACCTTTTAGAGCTTAATCCAAATTCCACACATTGCATTACCCTGTCTTTTTTTTCTTTCTTTCTTTCTTCTTTTTTTTTTTTTAATACCTCGGGGATTTTGTTTCCTAGTTACAACTCTGAGCGAGTTTTTCCATGGAAGAGACTATAGTCGGGGAAATGCCATAGTGGGAATCCAGCAGGAAGAAGAAAGCCTCCTGTCTCTTCATAGGTGGTGAAGACATTTGTTGGGCCAAAAATGAAATAATATCTACTCCTCATCAAGGAGGAGAGGTGTGGGGAAAACAGCCTGCAGAAATTTCCCTTTGAGTTGGGAAAGCTAACATTCTGTATCTTCAAAATACAAGATCACTTCAACTATAGCACAGAATGTAAAATTTCTTTCCAGGTGCACCCAGAGACTATTGACCGCATCTCGAAGAGGGAGGGATTCTGCTAAAATAATCATGCGTTGGCATTCCGGTAGACCCTGAACTTCCAGAATCCTCCTGCTCACCATAGAGATGGTCCCCAAGTCTTCTGCTGGTAACATGAAGAGTCTCCCTTGGGTCTGAAACCTAGCTGCTGCCAAATCTGGGTCACTTCTGCCCAGAAGAGACTGTTCCCAGTTGCGATGGATCGGTGTGGTGGCTTCTCTGCCAACAACCGTTGTTGAGAGATTTGTTAGTTCCAGAATCTGGAAGAGCTGCCTATTAATTGCATTCCGTTACGCAAGACTAGATCGTCAAACATCTTCTAGGTACTTTGTGCTTTGTTTTAGGCACCAGTGTATAATTTGGAAGTATAAATAATGCAAATTTCCCTTTTGGAAATCTCAACTAGTCCACTGTTGTACCTCATGGAGGCTGTTCCTTTGCTGCGTGGGAAATAAGTTTTCCTGTCTGCACTGGAGTTGTAGGTAACCAACGAATCGTTCTTGCCCCAGCAGACAGCGTTTGGCCCTAAGCAATCTGTGAATAATTAAGCAACAAACACAGCTGCAAGTTCTAAAATGTTCAACATTTAATACATGTTAAGTAACATTTCTTCCCCCCATTGGAGAGGGAGGGGGCTAGACAAAATAATTATCGAGACTTAGTCCCGCTCTCCTCAAACTCATTTTGATGATCACTTTGTTCACAGACCAGCATTGAAGAACTGCCCCCTCCGCCAAGCAGGGCCACGGGCTCAGTGAAACTTCACCCATTGCCAAGTCCCAGATCTGTAAAGAGAGCGGACAAGCTGTCTATACAAGCAGTGTGGATTACTGCAAGACCGGGGGCTCTGTATCTCACTTGCCCAACGTTTGCTGGGAGGCCGTGGGTGGACCCCAGTGTATCTGTCTCATGTTCTTTCCCTGCGAAGCAAGAGGGTTGACTTATCTGATTTCGGAGACCCCTTTAGAGCTAATGTTCGGTGTATTCACGCCAAAGCACAGAAAAACCTGGCGTTGTTCCCAAACGCACTAAGAATGGGCAGGAGGCGAAGGAAGGTGGCGAAGGGCCAGCATTGCATCAGAGAGACCCGGGTGCAAATGTTGCCTCTAACGCGCTGAGTAATCTCGAGGGAGCTGCTCTACCTCTCTAAACCTCCAGGTTTCTTTTTGTAAGAAAATACTTAATAATACTGCATCCCTCGAAGAGAGAAGCGAGGCTGAACTGTGATAAATATAAGGCACTGGGGACGGTTTTGAGGCAGAATGAACTCTCAGTTGCTGACTCTGAAAGCCACAATTTGAAACTCAATGTCTGGCACGTACCCGTATTTCGGATGTTTGCCTCCTGAGGCTATCTTCTTTGATCTGTCCATCCTCGCGTCCCTCTTGTTGGCGGGCTCCTTCACTCCTTCTCCTGCACCCCTCATGTGTGTCCTTTGTCTGAAAAAGAAGCTCCAGTTTATTTGCTAATGGTTCAAAGTAGGGCTAAGTTATCTCTATAGTCTGCAGAACTCAGAGCCTGCCTTTCACAGGAAATTAATAGGGGCCCTTGTTTATTACGTACGCGGGCTAGACTCAAGCTGGTCTCCCCATTTGCCAGTCCGTCCGACACACAGTAGCCAGATGATCAGATCCATCCAGAAGTACAAATCTGTGGAGTAGCTTCCCACTGATGTTATTACTCGATAAAACGGAAATTCTTAACAGACACTGCCAGTTTTCCCAGATCCACGTTGTGGCTCTAGCTTCTGCAGGGATAAGCTTCCTCCCACACCTAAAAACAGCATGCTCCTTTATGTATCAGAACCCTTGACACAATGCCTCTGCCATCGGCAACGTAGCACCCCCCAAGTATATTCTTCCTCCCCATTCAAAGCCCAGCTCGAACGCCTCTTTCTCAAGGAAGCACTGTCACTCACTCCATTTAAGACAAGATCATGACTTCTTGGTAAATGTGTGCATAAGAAGCCTACACTTCCCGGTACCTTTTTTTTTTTTAAGCAATAGTTACAATCAAAATTTAACCATTATTGCTACAACTCATAAATTGACGCCTGTCCCGTCTTCCACCCTATGTAAATTCTAGGCTCAGAGTATGACTGTCCTTTCCACTACTACATTTCGACTGCACAGTACAATGTCTAGCACATAGTAGGTATTCAGTGACATTCAGTGAATGAACTTTGGCTATTTGAATGAAGACGTGCACGTACAAAATGAAAACAGTCCATCCTGTATCGCAAGACGTGGAGTTGGATGCTCATAAATTATTTAAAAAGTTAGACATTTGACAGGAACAAAACGATCCTGAGATCCTGGAAGGCTCCAGGATGTACAGTTGTTGAAATGTCACCTTTAAGACGTGGGTATTGATTTACAGTTTGCATTCTTGAGTACAGAGGATTCTGTACTAGCAAGGAAAAAAAAATCCAATTTCTGAATCTCAGTAAAGGAGAAGACTAAGTCAGGTTTGGTATCATCTGTCGGAAGGAAGGGAAGGTTGTGTGTGTGTGTGTGTGTGTGTGTGTGCACTCACTGAAGGGTTTAACATTGCCTGGCATTCTTGGTGGTGAGAAGAAAAAGCTGTAAGACATTTTATTTTCATCAGAGATTAGTTTTGCCTATTTTAATACATCACCTGAGTTTTATCACACAGTAGTACTCTGGTATCTGACTGCCTGTGCTCAGAATAGTTTTGGAGTTTCACCCATGTTGTGGAGTGCACTAGCAGTTTGCTACTTTTCATTGCTGTGTAGTATTCCACCGGCTGGCTATACCACAAATCTTTAATCCATTTCATGTGATGGACATCTGGGCTGTCTATAGTTCCTTATACTATTAATGAAGTTTTTTTTTTAAACATTTCTTGTACAAGTCTTATTGTGTATACAAGCTTTCCTGTCCTTTGGGTAAACACCTAAGAGTGGTATTCTTGGGTCACGGGGTAGGGATATGTTGACTTCCGCGATATCGCTGGACTGATTCTCAGAGTGGTTTTTGCCATTTTGCATTCCAGTTTCACGGCAGCCTCTGGTGTTGTTGATCTCCTATTGTAGCCATCCTGGTGGGTGTATAATATTATCTCGTAGTTTTAAATTGTATTTTCCTGAAAACTAACGTGGAAGTTTTCTTCATGGGTTATTGACAATTTGATATTTTTCTTTCTTACGTTCCTATTTGAGTCTTTGTCCATTTTATTTTGAACAGTGTCATTCACCTTTTAAATATTGGGTTTTAGGGGCGCCTGGGTGGCTCAGTCGGTTGAGTGTCCGACTTCGGCTCAGGTCACGATCTCACGGTCCGTGAGTTCAAGCCCTGCATCGGGCTCTGGGCTGACAGCTCAGAGCCTGGAGCCTGTTTCAGACTCTGTGTCTCCCTCTCTCTGACCCTCCCCTGTTCATGCTCTGTCTCTCTCGGTCTCAAAAATAAATAAACGTTAAAAAAAATTAAAAAAAATAAATATTGGGTTTTAGAGGTTGTGTATAGATTTATATATTTTGAATAGGAGTCTTAATCAAATAAATGTATTACAACAATTTTCTCTAAGACTGTGACTCACCTGTTCACTTCTTAAAGGTGTCTTTTGAACGGAATGTGCTTTATATTCATGAAGTCCATTTTCATTCATTTTTTCCTTCATGGTTATTACGTTTCGTGTTCTAAGAAAACTTTGCTCTCCTAAATGTTGTGAAGATGTCCTCTTCGTTTCATGATAGAAGCTTTGTTGTTTTTGCTTTTACGTCTGGGTCTATGAATCATCTTCTCAAATTGATCTTTGAATATGGTATAAGGTATGAATCAAAGCTCATTTTTTTGTTCCATATGGATCTATCCCTTTCCTCCACTGAATGGCTTTGGTCTCTGAGTTGAAAGTTAATTGACCATTTCTAATTATTTGACATTTAACTATGTTCTTTAGTTTATTTGCACCTGTATGGCGAAGATATTATATAATGATTCACGACTGTACCTCTCTTCCCAAACTCTACGTTCAGGGGCATCAGGTTGGTGGCTTGAAATCGGCCGTGACGGGAACATTTACACCATGGAAACAGGGTACAGATCAAGGCTTAAGTGTTGTTATTTTGATTCTCCAGAGTTCAGAATGTATTGGGAACAATGTTAATAATGTAGATGCACCTTAAAGTGGTACCACGTTTGTAACTATGAGGCTGTGAAAAGCACCCAAATTGTAAGAAAACTTGTGGCTGTATTTGAAAGCTGTTATCACTCCAGCAAAGAAGTCATGCGCATCGTTAATGAATAGATGCTTCATTTCGTCTCCATCCCACCCATTAATGTAAACACAAACACCAACCAACATTCATGCGGGCACTATCCGCACTGTTTATCGCAACCGTAGGTGGGGCTGAGATACGAGTGTGTAACAAAAATGCCAACAAAAGCATTTTTGTGCGAATTAATGGACTATATGGAATCTATTTAAAAAAGAGTATTAACTATTTCATTATTATTTGTAAATGCCTTGCTTTATATTCCTTATATCAGCAACATTTATAATAAATTTGTGCATGTATAGATACCCACACTTTCTCCCTCTTCCTAACGAGAGCCAGCCGTTAAACATTTACCAGCCACACAACACTGCCTAACTTACAGTGCTGTGAAGAGTAAGTAGACGGAGCTCCATGAGACTGCTTGAATGTTACTGGATTTCCATCAGGTCATGCTCAAGGTCTTGGCCAACTTGGAGAAAGTGAAGGGAGAGCTTTATGGGGGGAAGGGCTCTGATGGCTTTGCAGGAGGAAGTAAGGCGACACGGCCCGTGAGAAAAGCCCACGCTCAAGGCTCAGCCTCAGGAGAAGCACACAGGTGGGAAAGCAATCTTGGGAACGGTCCTCCCTCCAGGTAGGGCAGCATGAGGGCAGGTCAAGGCCAGTGGTGGGGAAAGGCAGGGAAAGTTGGCTTGGCATAAGTTTGTGAATACCCTTGAATTCCAAACTGTGGAGTTTGTACTTGAAATAGCAGGCAGTAGGGAGCCATTGAAGATCTCTGAGTCAGGGAATCGCACGGCTAGAGTTGTGTTTTCTGACAGTTAATCTGGAGGCATGGTGAAACTGGAGAAGAAAGGTTGAAGTTAGAAGTCAGGCTGCTGCTTTAAAATACGGAGGAAAGCAGGTGCCATGAGCCCAAACTAAGCCAGGGGCCATCGGAACAGAAAGGATGTGAGTAACGGAAGAAACAGATCCAGGGTAGAAGTGACAGCACTTGGAAAAATAATTCTACTTTCAAAAAAAAAGAAAACCTTTTTATTTTTAAATTTGCTTTTAATGTGTAAGTTTTATTTTTCATGGAGGTTTGGGAATGTGGGGAGGTGTCAATGAATCAGAAAAGCATAAAACAAAGAGACTGAGGTGCTAAAAGCACTCAGGAATTTTTACACCAAACCCTCATTGATGTTCATTTGCAGGATTTGGGGTGATTGAGGGTTTTTGCTCCCGTGAATACAAATATTTTTTAATTAATGTACACTTTAACTCTTATTTACTATTTCCTTCCTAAGGGCTTGCTATTTAATAAAAGGAATAAAATAAAGTCTTGGTTTTTTTTTTTTTTTTTTTTTGCATTTTTTTTAACCAGAAATATTTATTTATTTATTTAAAAAAATTTTTTTTTCAACGTTTTTTATTTATTTTTGGGACAGAGAGAGACAGAGCATGAACGGGGGAGGGGCAGAGAGAGAGGGAGACACAGAATCGGAAACAGGCTCCAGGCTCCGAGCCATCAGCCCAGAGCCTGATGCGGGGCTCGAACTCACGGACCGCGAGATCGTGACCTGGCTGAAGTCGGACGCTTAACCGACTGCGCCACCCAGGCGCCCCTAACCAGAAATATTTAAAGAATGTTCTCTGTTTGCCTTTGAGTGCATTCTGGCGAGGTGACTTTAGGCCATAAAGACTTGAGTGCTTGGGTCATGTCCTGTCACAGAGCTTTGTCTTGTTTATTTGGAATATAGAGGAGATGTGGTAGAGACCACTTAATTCTCAGGAGCCATCTGAAAGCAGCCAAGCATAATTCTTAAGAAAGAAATTCTTTTAAAAACGATTTTTTTTGGGGGGGGCAGGGACTATAAGGTATTAGAATATTCTAGAAGTTCTTGAAGTTTGTTTAGGGTAAAATCATTCTAAAGAGAATATTCTCACAGACCATACACATCCTTTGGACTCAAGACAACGGGCGAGTTGATATTGTAGCTAACCTGGCGTGAGAGAAGGCATGTCTGTTCTTTTGCAAATCAGATTGTATTATTTTAGTATTTTATTTACTTACTTATTTGAGAGAGAGAGAGAGAGAGAGAGAGTAGGAGAGCGGAGAGGGGGAGGAGGGGCAGAGGGAGAGAGAGAGAATCTCAGGCAGGCTCCACGTTCAATGACGAGCACAACACGGGGCTCGATGCCACGACCCTGGCTGGGATCATGACCTGAGCCGAAATCAAGAGTCAAATGCTCAGCTGGCTGAGCCAGCCAGGAGCCCCAGATGGCATTATTTTAAACCATCTTTTTGCTTTTGCAATTACAAAAGATGGGACTTGACGTTGTCAAATAATTCAAATAACAAAAGGTATCATGCAGGGGGTCAGGGGGGTACATTGCAGTGTCAGAATACCCGAGTTTGCATTTCCACACCTTTCTTGTTCTGTGGCCTTATGCGCAAAGCTTCTTTAAGCCTCTGTCTCCTTACCATCATATATGAGTAACTACCGAAATTAGCTCATAGGGTTGTTGTGATAACTAAGTGAGAGGGAGGAGATATATGGATATGTAAAGCATTTAAGTACTCTAGGAGAGCTACATGACTATATGAGACTGCATGAGAGCCAGTAATGGTTTAGCGATCTGGACCCTTACCATCATCACTATTTTATTACAATTGCACCTTAACTGTAGAAAGCAGAATAGCACCTGCCACATAATAAACGCTCAATAAACTACCTAGTATCTTAAGTATATAAGATGAAAATCCTCCAATCACAATCCCCAGCAATAACCACGATAAACAATAATAAATAATCATAGTAAATAATGACATCACTATGAATATGAACATATGCATATAGGGAAATATATGTTTATATTTTTCTATTTTATTTTTATCTCATTTTTTAAATGTCTGTTCATTTTTGAGAAAGAGAGAGAGAGAGAGAGAGAGAGAGAGAGCATGGAGCATGAGCAGAGGAGGGGCAGAGAGAGAGCAGGGCAGAGGATCCAAAGGAGGCTCTGTGCTCACAGCAGAGAGCCTGATGCGGGGCTCAAATTCACGAACTGTGAGATCACAACCGGAGCTGAAGTTGGACGCTTAATCGACTGAGTCACCCAGGTACCCCTATATATTTATATTTTTTAATACAAATGGGATCACTAGATATATTGTTCTGAAACTTGCTATTGTACTTCAACTTTAAGAATTACTTACCCACTCAAATACACCCAACTGACTTTTGACAAAAGTGTGAAAGGAATTCAGTCTGACGCCCTACATCATACTGTTATTTGAATAATTTGACAACATAAAGCCCCATCTTTTGTAATTGCAAAAGCAAAAAGATGGTTTAAAATAATGCCATCTGGGGTGCCTGGGTGGCTTAGTCAGTTGAATGTCTGGCTCTTGATTTTCAGCTCAGGTCATGATCCCAGGGTCGTGGGATCAAACCCCACATCGAGCTCTTTATTGAGTGTGCAGAGTCTTCAACAAATGAGGCTGGGGCAACTGGACATCCCTGGTCAAAGATCAGAATCTCAACTGAAACTTCATACCCTATATAAAAATAAACTTAAAGTGGCTCATGATTAGAAATGCAAAATGTAAAACTATAAAGCTTCTAGAAAAATAACAAAAGAAAATCTTTAGGATCCAGGTCTAGTCAAAGGGGTCTTTAGACTTGATATCAAAAGTATCTGCAAAAGGAAAAATTGAGAAATTGGACCCCATCAAAATTAAAACCTGTTGCTCAGGGAAAGATTCCCTTAAGATAAGACAAGCTATAGATTGAGAGAAAAGACTTTTGCCATGTATCTGACAAAGGATTAGTATCTAAGATATACAAAGAACTCAACACCCAACACTAAAAAACAAAACAACCCCCTCCCCGCCCCCCCACCAACAAGCAATCCAATTAAAAAATAGGCAGAAGGCATGAATAGGCCTAAATACTGATGAGGATGTAGACAGGGCAAAGAGGACATAGGGCGCATGAAAAGATGTTCCGCATCGTTAATCATCTGCATCGTTAAGCACACCTTAAAACCACAATGAGACATCTCCACACACCTATCAGAATGGCTGAAATAAAAAAAAAAATGGTGACACCACCAAATGCTACTGAGGAGGCAGAGAAATGGGTCACTCACACATTGCTGGTGGGAATCTAAAATAATGGTACGGACACTCTGGAAAAGTTTGGCAACTTCTGATACCACTAAATACACAACTGCCCTGTGGCTTAGCCATTCTATTCACTTTAGGACATTTGTCCCAGAAAAGTAAAAATGTATGTTCATACAAAAACCTGTCCATGAATATTCAGAGCAGCTTTGCTCATAATGGCCCCAGACTGGAAGCAACCCAGAGGTCCTTCAGCAGGTGAGCCGTCCAACTGTGGACCCATACTATGCAATACTGCTTGGCAATAAAAAGGAATGAGCTATTGATTCATGCAACGACTTGGATGAATCCAGATAATTTTATGCTGAGTGAAAGAAGTCAACCTCACAAGGTCACAGGCTGTAGGATTCCATTTATACGGCTCTCTTGAAGTGAAGAAATTATGAAAATGGAGGACAGATTAGTTGCTGCCAGGGGCTACAGACAAGGTAGACAAGGGAGGTTTTAAAAGGGCGGCAAGAACGATCTTTGTGTTGACGGAACCGGTCTGTGTGTTGCGTCTGGTGCCCGACACAGGCACCCACGCGTGGGATAACACTGCATAAAGCTGATGTATAGAACTGGGGAAGACTGAGAAGGAGCAGACAGTATCTGCATCGATATCCAGGCTGTGATATTCGACCATGATTGTGCAAGACGTTATCACCGGAGAGAAATGGGGTAGAGTCTCCGTGAGATCTCTCTGCATTATTTCTTGCAACTGCCTGTGAACCCATAGTTTTCTCAAAATAAAAAGTTTCAGTTGGGGGTGCCTGGGTGGCTCCGTCGATTAAGCATCCAACTCTTGATTTTGGCTCAGGTCATGATCTCACGGTTTGTGAGTTCAAACCCTACATCAGGCTCTGCACTGACAGCACAGAGCCTGCTTGGGATTCTCTCTCTCTCTCTCTCTCTCTCTCTCTCTCTCTCTCCTGACTCTCCTCCTCCTCTCTCTCTCAAAACAAATACATAAACTTTTTAAAAACGTTTAAACAGTGGAATATTATAAGTCGTTAGCAAAACAATTAAAAGTTTTGACTCATTTCAACTGTTGGCACTTAATTTTTTTTTTTTTCTTTTAGGCGCTCACTTGCCAAGCATTGATTGGCCAAGTTCTATCACGTTTATTATAAACAATTCCAACAAGTTGTGCAGGGGCGATGCAGTCTAATGGCAGCAGACGGAAATGGTGTGTGAGGAAACTGGGTTAAAGATCTGGAACCACAGCTGTGCACTTAACAAGTTCATTTATTAGGGACCTCATTGCATATCCGTTGGGAAGGGTAATTAAGCATGAAGATTAAGTCGGGTAGTACCTTCCCGAGGAAGGCCGCTCTGGGTTACAGACGGCCTTTACCAGGAGAGTCAAGACTTGGGCAACTCCCATCTAGTTGGGAAATTCAAGCCCATTATCTCTTACTGGGGAGGCGGTAATGACCGTCATGGAGGAAGAAGACCTCAATTTAAGCAAACAGCTGTTTTTCCTTGACAACAGAAGGGGAAACAGGGCTCAAGTCGGCCCTTAGTGAACTGATCCATGGAAAGGTAGTTGAAACAGATTCTCTCCTCGAGCACCAGCCCTACGTGAGTAATGCGCAGAATCCGAGAAACGCCGTTTTGCGGGGAGCCTGCAAAGCAAAGGGACCCTATCCTCTTGTTGGCCTGGTTTCTGATGCTGTCCCCAGGCAGGTCCGGGACCCGCGTTCTCCTTTTGGGAAGATTATTCAGAGCCCCCGTCCAGGAAGGTTTGTGGCTTGTCCCGAGAGGGTCCCCGTGTCCTATCCCGGGTGTCCCAACTGGCGGGCCCTCCGGTCAGCTTCCCTCGGCACCGTGAGGTGGCTCGGCATTAAAATTCTTCAGATTTGCTCCCAGCCTCTGCAGTGGGGAGGATTTGATTGCAGCACTGGAGGGCTGGACAAACCCCACTAACGGTTGCCAGTCAGCTGTGATTTTCCATTAGCCGCATCTCATTATCCCGTCAGGGCTCCTTCGTGCCTATCGATGAGAAACAATGTGTAATCACTTGCGACTGATTGCAAATCACTCTCCACGGCCTGTGCGAGCCTTGGCCCACGACCACGTGGCCTAGACTGCCAAATGGTCCTCAGGCCCGGTGGCCTCACACTGCCTTCTTAGCGGGGCTCCAGGAGTTTGGGGCACGTCCTTTCGTCTTGGGGCGAGGCGGGAGACAGAGAAACGGGTGAAAGGGGAGTACTGGCTAATCGCAAGCCCCACAGAACTCCAGAGTCAGGTTCAGAATGGCTATATTGTGGGACTCATTTCAGACACAGAAAAACATCGCAGCCCCTTCCCTTCACGGAGAACTAGATGGATTCTAGGATTCTAGAACCACTGACTTGGTGGGAGCAGGGACCACGTCTTTTCTAATAGAGTAGAGCATACTTGTACAGCTCAGGCAATGAAGGCCCTCAGATCAGACTCAGATTCCGATTGCTACTACCTATACGACATCGGGCAAGTCGCTGAATCTGTTCGAGCCTCAGTTTTCTTATCTGTGAAATGGGAGTAATAGCACTACCAAGCATTTAGAGATGTTTTAATGATTAAACGAGATCATAAATGCAAAACTTTTTAGAATTCACTGAATGCCACTGGTTGGTATTAATATAATTTGAAGTTAAAAAAGATACTCATTTCTTGGGGTACCCGGGTGGCTCGGTTGCTTAAGCGTCCAACTCTTGATTTTGGCTCAGATCGTGATCTCACAGTTCCTGAGGCCCCAAGTCAGGATCTCGCTGACAGCATGGAACCTGCCTGGGATTCTCTCTTTCCCTCTGTCTCTAGTATGCTTCCTCTCTCTCTCTCTCTCTCAAAATAAATTTATAAACATTAAAAAAAAAAGGCACTCGTTTCTTAGTACTGGATATCAGCACCCATACTGTGCTCTCTTTCTACCTAAAGGAAAAAAAAATACATGACAGAAAAATCTCAAGTTCCAAACGTGTTTTCTACCGAAAACTATGCCTATAATAGAGGCAGATAAATGTAGTCAAATATGCATGGAAAAGGAGCTTATGGACTTCAAAGCACATTAGCACAAAAAAGGAATGAGGTTTGTCATAGCTGCACGTTGGAATCACCTGAAGAACTTAAAATAAATATCTACAACCAGCCAGCCCCTACCTTAAACCATCAAAATCAGAATGTCTCCGGGTGAGGCTTTGACGTCTTTATTTTTAATGCCCTGCTTCCCACCTCCTCCCCCCGCACCCTTCCAGCCAGGTAATCTTAACAGACGGCCAGGGTCAGAGCTAAAGTTTCCAAGAGATCTGAGAGATACTACAATTATAAAACGTGTCCAACTTTATTTAAACGTAGCACTACCTACGCTTCTCTGACAGAGCAATACATCGCTTTCCATCTCTCTTCCTCCTCTCCTTCCTCCTTTCCTCCTCCTCCTCCTTTGAAATCCATGCTGAAAACCTTCTCCAGCTTCCCACCTGGGTGGAAGGCTTTCTGACTTGATCTTTCTCTGGCGCTAAAGAGCTCCCGAGAGGCAGGGAAATGAGGGAACAGTCTATAATTACCCTGATTATTGCCAACAAGAAGGCTCAGAAAAGGCAGAGTCACAGACATGCCCAGACCGTTCTGCAGGCATCCAGAGAGCTCGCAGGAACCCAACTGGGCAAGAGCTAGCACCTGGAGTTCTGGTAGGGAGGGAGAAGTAATGAACCTTGGAGGTCTGAATGCCAAGGTGTTGGGCTCCTTGGTGTCAGCAGGTGACCGAGCTTCTTGCTTCTGAGCACAAATGGCAGGGCTGTTTTCTCCCGTCATCGGAAAGTCTCTTCAAGGGTCGCAGAAAAGGAAAGAGGGTGTTGGGTCTCCTGTAGAGGTTTTGTTTTGTTGTTCTTCGTTTAAATGCTCGTCTCTTGCCAACTCCCTGATAATCACCACACAACTTGTTGGGAAGGCAAAGCACGCTAAGGGAGATCCCACCCTTGACCCAGCTTTGGCAACACCTCAGAGAATAGGAGACAGGGTCAGAATTTACCGAGAATCGAAAGTTTGGTTTAAGGTAGTTCCTCTAATCTGGGGACGTGATGGGTAAGGATCCTATACAGAGTTCAGGATTGGGGGTACACGGTAACGATTCAGAGACTCTTTGGTCACCACTTGACTGTCGATACTTTCCATGGTGGATCTTCAGGGAAACTCGCGCAATGAATAGACGCTGCATGGGCGAGTGTCACTTTGGGTAGCGAAGACATTAATGAAGACAGAGGAATAATAATGCCGTGATAATGTAACACAGACAGCAAGTCGTGTGTGTGGTGGCGTGGTTTCAATTTTCCGTGTCCAAACTGTGTGTGTGTTCGGCGGGGGAGCCAATGACTTCATTTCTCACTTTGTGCTTATCTTTATTACAATGAGGGAGAACTTTCTCTCAGACCCGAATCTCCTGAAATGGTTATGCTTCCCCTGGAAACCTTTGTGATTTGGCCTTTGGGATATTGCAAAGCTTGGGATTGATCTTGTGTCCTTCCTTGTTTTTGCCTCATGGGAGTTCAGAGCCAAACCACCTTCAGCAAATGTAAATCACCCCACTTTCGGACATACCCACGGCCCTCTGGTTTGTGATGATCCCAGGCTCCATGTTTCTGTGTGTTTGTCTGGAGCAATGACGGGTGAAGTGTGGGGCAGGATTCTGTGATGCCTTTTCACGGACCTCACTCCCTGGGAGGAAGGAAACGGATGCCTGGGGGGAGAGGCCCTATGTGTGAGTCTGGGCGCCCCTTGGCCGTGGTTCTTGGTACAAATGGCTTGAATTTTAATAGGAGAGAATCCCAGAGGGTATCAATCAGTCAAGAAGAAAAACTCTACTTTTTAATTTAGCAGTCCCTGCCTTGGGAAGTGTTTTTGTCTCCCCGACCTTTATTTTTCTACCAGTATTCCTTTAATTTGACGTTCCTGTGAACAATTGGGCTTTGTTCCTTTAATTATAATAGTCATAGCCATTTGTCATATGCTGAAAAATATACATAGTTGCCATATTATTTCAAGGATAGAAAACATTTCAAGTATACGCAAAAACATGGAGACCAACGCAACGTAGCCAGTACGGTCATGTCTCAACTTTGTGAAATCTAAATTTTTCTTCTGACCATATTCACTTATAGCTTTTTCCCTAAATAATGCACTCTTACAAAGACAGTTAAAATCCAATGTATCTACCCCATTTCACCCTCTGCCTCTCTTTTTTATTTATTCAATATATATATTTTTTAATTTTTAAAAAAAATTTTTTTTAACGTTTATTTATTTTTGAGACAGAGAGAGACAGAGCATGAACAGGGGAGGGGCAGAGAGAGAGGGAGATGCAGAATCCGAAGCAGGCTCCAGGCTCTGAGCTGTCAGCACAGAGCCCGATGCGGGGCTCGAACTCACAGGCCGCGAGATCATGACCTGAGCCGAAGTCGGACGCTTAACCGACTGAGCCACCCAGGCCCAAAAATATATATATATATTTAACTTTTGTTTATTTTTGAGAGACAGGGAGAGACAGAGCGTGAGTAGGGGAGGGGCAGAAAGAGAAGGGGAGACACAGAAGAATCCAAAGCAGGCTCCAGGCTCTGAGCGCTCAGCACAGAGCCCTACATGGGGCTCGAACCCACGAACCATGAGATCATGACCTGAGCTGAAGTCAGCTGCTTAGCTGATTGAACCATGCAGGCGCCCCAATCCCTCTCCTCTTGCCAGAAATAAGCAATTATCCCGATTTTGGTGATTAGCATTCTGCCCCATGGTTTTACCCCTTTACTAAATATACGAAAGCCCATACGCACCATAATCGTGATGTATTTATATTCTCAGTTTTATCTAACCAATAACCTTCTGCAACTTTCCCTCTTCGTTTCATATTACGTTTGGGAGATTAATTCACTCATTTTGATACGTGTACTTCTCATCGATCCATGCTATCTGCTGAGGAGCATTTTATTGAGTACACCAATTCACTTCTCCATCGTCCTGCAGACAAGCATTTGGGTGGCTTTGCATTTGTGGCTATCGTCAACATTCCAGTTTCCAGCAGTAAACATTTTGGTATCTGCACATCCTCTGCGTGTGGGCAAAGGTTTCTCCCGGGCCTCGTCCTAGACTTGCAACTGCTAGGTCTCTGTTCATCTCATTTTCAATTTGACACGGTTTTGCAAAACTGCTCTTCGAGGTGACTGTGAACAATTCTACTCCCGTCAGAAGATGGATGAGCACTTCTTCTGTTCTGCTTCCTTGCCAGCACTTGGTATTGTTAGACTTCTCAATTCTAGACTCTCTTATGCATGAGCGCCGTCTGTTAGAGCCAATTTTGTTTGAATTTCCTTTATTCCTAGTGAGATTGGGCATCTTCTCATTGGCTTATTGACCTTTTGGGTTTTCTCTTCTGCGGCCTGCCTATTCATAATTTTGCTCATTTTATTAGAGGCTTCTTTGTCCTTTTCTTACTGACTGTACGATATCCTGGGTACTAACCCGTTGATGGTCGTAAATGCGGTGCTATTATTTTCTGGTTGTCCTTTTAGCTTTGCTTACAGCGTCTTTTGCTGCATATAATTTTCAAATTTTTTTATTAAATTTTTTTAACGTTTTATTTACTTTTGAGACAGGGAGAGACAGAGCATGAACAGGGGAGGGTCAGAGAGAGGGAGACACAGAATCTGAAACAGGCTCCAGGCTCTGAGCTGTCAGCACAGAGCCCGACGCGGGGCTCGAACTCACGGACCACGAGATCGTGACCTGGCTGAAGTCGGACGCTTAACTGACTGAGCCACCCAGGCGCCCCAATAATTTTCAAATTTTAATAACACCAAACTTACCAGTCGTTTCCTTTAGGTACTATGCTTTTTTGAGTCATGGTTAGGAAATCTTTCCTAATGGAAGGCATCAGGGTACTGTCCTCTATAATCTGCTAAGTTTTAAAAATTTTGTTTTCCACGTGTATGTCTTGGCCCACTTGGAATTGTGTGTGTGTGTGTGTGTGTGTGTGTGTGTGTGTGTGTAATGGGGAAGGGAACTCATTCGTCTTCTTTTGGAAAAACAGTTGTACCAGGATTCTTGATTATGTAGCCCATCCCTCCCGCCCCCTGCCCCCTGCCCCCTGCCCCCAACCCACTGATCTCTGTGCCTGTTACATTCTAGGTCAAGTTTCCACAATTGCTTGGCTCTGCTTTGGAACTTTCTGTTGGTTTATTTTTCTCTCCCTCTAACACTGCCACAGTTGCTACAGATTTATAATAAACCTTTATACCTGCTAAATCTTACCTTAATCTTACTTTATTCTATTTATTCAAAATGACCTTGACTGTTCTTTCCTTTCACGTCCCATATGAAATGTTGGTATTGTCTTCTCAAGTTCCTTGCTATGGTTTTGACTGGAGTCACTTTGAATTTAAATGTAGATCAACTGGAAAGAATTGCCCGTTTATGATGTGCTCACTGTGACCACGATCTATATTTTCATATACTGAGATTTTCTTTTATGGCTTTTTTTATGACGTTTTCTATTTTTTATCATAGAGGTAGATTTTTGTTAGACTTTTTCTGTATTTTTTTTATTAAATTTTTTTTTAGGTTCTTTTATATATTTATTTTGAGAGAGAGACAGAGACAGCATGACAGCATAAGCGGGGGTGGGGGGGGGGAGAGAGAGAGAGAGAGATTGAGAGAGAGAGAAGCCCAAGCAGGATCTGCACCACCAGCCCAGAGCCCGATGCTCAAACCCACGAAACCATGAGGTCATGACCTGAGCCCAAAGTGAGAGTCAGACACTTAACTGACTGAGCCACCCAGACTCCCCGTTCTGGGTTTATTATTTAGTTGCCAGTGTAAATACCACCAATTTGATAGTATGTTTTGTAATGATGTACTGTTGATGAATAAGAACACAACTGACTTGTGTGTTTTGGGCTTGAACCTAGCAGCTTCGGTGACCTCTCTTATCATTTTCAATATTTTGTATCTAAAATGCTTTTAACCATGAGTGGGGTAAGGGTATTACCAAAACGTCAAATCAGTTGTTTCTAGATAAGGTGGTTATGGGTATGATTGATTTCTGTTTCTTTGTACTTTTCAATACTTTAAATTTTGGACATTAGGCATCATCTCCTTAGTAACTGGGGGAAGAACTGAAAGTCAATTAACAATAGTGTCAGTAAAATCCATCGTTTGATTAACACCTACGCTTGTCAAGCATGTGGTAACTGCTCCGCATACATAATTTAATTTTAATCCTGACAGTAACCTTGCACAGAAGATATTTCTTGTCCCATTTTAAACAGGGAAACTGAGGCACAGATCAACTTGCTTCAGGGGTCACCCACCCACTAAATAGGTGAGCTGGGTTTCACGGTGCTAGGCTGTTTTCCAGGCAAACTCAGAAGGACGCTCTCTTGTCGTGGATTTTCCTTTACTGAATTCATCTATAGAGGGTTAGTTCATCATTGACAGGGCTGTTTGTCCTTATCTCAGGGCAGAGCCTCCGGGACTCCAGGGAGGACAACTTTAGAAAGACTGCCTGCTGGGCCTGCAGCCTCCTGGGTCCCCCACGGTTGTGGGGAGACCAGGATGGCAACCAGCTAGATGGGAGCAGGATCCTGAAAAGGAAAGCCACCGTTTGAAAGAATGGATGATACCCATGGAGGTCAAGCTTTTCTAGGCTCCTCGGCGGGCAAGAATGCCATTGAGCAGTTGCACTCTTGGGAAAAGGAAGCCCATCCCTTAAGGGTGAAGATTGGGCCTTTGTCTTTAGTCTTCCTAAAGTTTAATAACGAGAAATCAGACTTGAAAGGATTTCAGGAATCTAAACCCACACATGGGCTACGGCAGAGACGGGGAGGAAACATGGGACTATACCAAGTAACTTATTGCCTTGGTAAGTCTGTTTCTAGCGCATTAAGGATCCGGGGAATGTTAAAATACAACTTTTAGTAATTACGTCTAAGTCACAAGCCGGCTGTCTAGCCAGATAACACAGGTAGAAGTTATCTCTGGAAGAATCGTTATCAACCCCTATCGCCACACACAAGGCCTCACAATTGTGTCCTATAAACCTCTGTTTCTTGGTCTCCTCCTCCTCCACCCCCTCCCGGTGGCCCCTCTGCTCTGCCCTAGGGCGGTGTTCGGACTTCTGTGGGCCCTCCACGTGTTTGCCCTCATGGGCACCTTCCTCCATAAAATGATAATCGAAATAGTATACCTTATGCCAGCATTGATGTAAAGATGAATATAATCCACGCAGGATTCGATAGTACATGTTCATTATAATTAATTACATTCACTTTTTTCTTCTGACTTTAAAAGAAATTAAAATTAAAACCTTTCCGTGGGTCCTGAAAGTATTGTGGGTCCTGGACATTGGATGACCTGTACCTGAGAGAGAAATCAGCCTCTTCCCTCCCTCTCTCCCTCCCTCCTTTACCTTTCTTCCTTTCCTCCTTCCTTCTTTTCTTTTCTTTTCTTTCTTCCTTCCTTCCTTCCTTCCTTTCTTTCTCTTTCCTTCTTTCTCTCTCTCTCTTTCTTTCTTGCCCCCTCTCTCTTTCTTGCTTTAAATTTTTTCCCCTCTCCTGTCTAGACTGGGCATACTGACTTAAAGAAAACAAGTTTTCAGATGCTTCTATATCTTGCTTGCAATCATTTCTGTCCTAAGATGAAACAAATAAGATATTTCCTTCATCTTCCTTAAAACCAGACCAAACAACAACAGCCAACAGCGGAAATCTGTGAATCTACGTTTTTCCTGGAATCCTAACCAGCGTTTTTTTCATCCCATCATACGTAGCTTACATTTGCTAGATTTTTCTTTTTTTCAGCTCTGCTTACATACTACGACCATTCATGAGGAGCCGGAAGGAGCTGTTAGCAATCATCCCTAATGCCGGCTCAACTTCTGCGTGCGTTCCGTCTTCCTTTCGAGTTTAGATACTCGGGATTTCTGCCGGCACGAAGGATGACAGGGGAAAACACGAAGTGAGAGAGGCATGGCCCATCCTGTCGTGGGAGAACGGAAGGCCACTGTGAGGCACCCGGCTGCCGGGGGTGTCCACGGAGGCACCATGGTTTTCCTCTTGCTTCTTGGGCGGCAGCCAGAGTTTCCAAACTGGTTTCCGTCGCTCTTAGAGCAGCACACAGGCATTCAGATATAGCCCTTGGGAGTTACGGGGCCTTCCTCTTTGCTTTGCTAAAAGATAACTTTCCCCATGTAGCGCTGGAGCCAGAAAGAGCAACTCAAGTCACATACTCAGCCCATGTAATGGTAGGAAGCCCTGACTCCCTTGAACTGCAGGACTGTGAGTCTGTGGGGCGGGCAGGGGGCCGAGGAGGATCAAGGTTGGCTGTCCTTGTCCATGGGCTGGTGATTTACAACCTCAGAATGTGCTCCAGGTTTGAGCGAATGCACCATTTAATACTGGATCTGTAAAAGGCCTCCCCCTGGGCCACATCCTTCCAGCCTCGGGATGGAGGGACAGTGGGCTCCCCATGGCGGAGCGGCTTCTGGAGGACACTAGACCCCGGCTACCTGTGTTACAGGAAGTGGACGTGAGCTGTGGGCAGAGAGGTCAGAGCTTCTGTTATTCACGCAGCGTGGAGTGTCTCTGCGTTTCACATTGTGTCACATCGGGTCGGGGGGGGGGGGGCCGGGGAAGGAGAATGCAGAGTCATGGTTCAGGGCCTGTTGGATGTAACTGCTCGGTGGATCACTTGGGGGGAATCTGCACCAATTTCCTCCATCAGTCTTCCTTTCTCCGTCCTTAGGATAATAGAGACTCTTTATAGAGTGACTACGAAGAGCCTCCGTGTGCCGGGTCACAGCTATGCAGACGTTGTGCCGTAGACAGCGTAACCACATACAGAAGGAAGCATCGCTCTCTTTAGTTCACTGTGAAGAAACTGAGTCTCAGAGAAGAGGACTTCTGGGAGGGGGGATGGGAGGACATCTAGCCAATTCTTAATCTGAATCTGTGAGATTGCTTGATTTATTTTTAATTTTTTTAACATTTATTTACCTTTATAAATAAAGAGAAAGAGAGAGAGAGCAAGGGAGGGGCAGAGAGACAGGGAGACACAGAATCAAAGCAGTCCCCAGGCTCTGAGCTGTCAGCACGAAACTCCAAGCAGGGCTCGAACCCACGAGCTGTGAGATCATGATCTGAGCCACTAGGAAGCTGAGAGAGACAGGATGAAAGAAGAAAGAAAGAGAAAGAAAGAAAGAAAGAAAGAAAGAAAGAAAGAAAGAAAGAAAGGAAGGAAGGAAGGAAAGAAAGAAAGAAAGAAAGAAAGAAAGAAAGAAAGAAAGAAAGAAAGAAAAAGAAAAAGAAAAAGAAAAAGAAAAAGAAAGAAAGAAAAGGAAAGAAAAAGAAGAAATAAAAGTGTGATGGCCATAATGAATAATGAACAGCATTTTGATCAATTCTGGCCAACTTTTGTGCTGTGTGACTCTAATTAAAATCTAACTGGGTTGGTCCAAAGGAAGTACTACTTTCTATAGAACATGGATTTGATCTCCTTAAATGAACACTGAAATGATGTCTACATTATGAAAACAGCAATGAGCTATTCCTTGCCTCCTTTAACTGAACAACTTTTGATTCGACCTAACATAGGTACATCTGGGCAAACAAAATAAATAAAAATGTTTTCCCAGTCCTAAGCAAACTTTGGAATTCTATTGGTTTAGAATGGTTCTTGGAAAACAGCTACCTCGTTGAGTTCTCGGGTAACGTATCGCCAGGAATGAGAGCCACAATTCCACCCAAATGAACACCATCAGCTTTGCAAAACTGCCATCCTTCCTCAGCGTCTTCACACAGGCTGTTCCCTCTTCTTAGAATTCTTTCCCTCTAGGCTTCACCTAGCAGAATCGTACTCATCTACCAGGTCTCAGTGAAACATCTCTTTCCATGAGAAACCTCCTCCCCTTCCTATGAGCAGACCCTAGGGTGGCCCCCACGATTCTTGGCCCTGTGTTAACACACTATATAACCCATTCTTGAGGTAGGCAAAGTCTTGACTTGTCGACGGCCAACTGGATTTTACAGATGTAATTAAGGTCCCAAATCAGTTGACTCTATGTTCATCAAAAGGAGATTATCTTGCCTTACTGGGCCCCCACCTCATCAGGTGAGGCCCTTAAGAGAGACTAGGCTTTTCCTGAGACAGACTTTTCTTGTGGGTTTGATGAAATGGGAGGCCACAGACAGGTAGAGAAGTCTTCATGGCGAGGAACTGTGAGCTGGCTCTAGGCTCTCAGGGTGACCTCCAGCCAATAGCACAAAAAGTCTGGGACCCTGGGTCATACGACACAGGGGAATCAATTTGGCCAATGATTTGAATAAGCTTGGAAGTGCATGTGTCCCATTTTAGCCTTCAGATGAGAACATGGCCCAGCCAACTCCTTGACTGCAACCTTATAGGACCCCAAGCCAGCTGGACCATACTATGTTCCTATTGCAGGCTTCCCATGGAGCCCAGCCCACATTCTCCTTCTAGCCTTCTTTCTGGCATTTTCCCCTTGCACTACAGCAGGGGTTGAAAACGACAGCCAATGGGCCAAATTCAGGCTGACACCTAGCACCTAAACACTTTATGTAGTCCATGAGTTGTTTCTGTACATGGTTGGAGCAACATTTTTAAAGAAAACTATTTTATGGCACTTAAAGATTCTATGAGATTCAGAGTTCAGAGATTATGAATACAGTTTAATTGAAGCACAGCCACACCCATTGGTTTATAAGATGCCTATGCCGGTTTTCTCACCACAGCAGCAGAGTCGAGCAGTATGGACCACAGACACAAAATTATTTACTCTGTGGCCCTTTAAAGTAAGAGGTTGTCAACCGCAGACCTAGAGCTTGAGAGCTATAGATGGAGATGATAAGGCAGAACGAGCTTTTTCCACCTGCTGGCCTAGGTGGTCAAGCAGGGGGTTGAGTGCAAGAAGTGTGGCATCTCAGGCTTACCTGCAGGGGGAGCACCTGAGGAAGGGGGAACAGACACCAAGGTGCACAGAGGCAGCAATGCTGTGGGAGAAACACCACCTTCCAGTAGCATTTGGACAGCTGCATAGGGTCTTAAGGAAGATGTTTTATTTTTTTATTTTTTAAGTTTATTTATTTTGAGAGGGGGAGAAGGGGCAGAGAGAGAGGGAGAGACAGTGAATCCCAGACAGGCTCTGCTCTGTCAGCACAGAGCCCAATGCAGGGCTCTCCCTCACAAACCATGAGATCATGATCTGAGCCAAAACCAAGAGTCAGACGCGTGACCCACCGAGCCACCCAGGCACGCCAAGGACGCCGTTTTAAGATCCCATATGACATTCCCTGAAGCCTCTCAGAAACGATTGGGGGTAACTCCAGAAAGGTCTAAGGGCTTGTATGATATGCCAGTGAAGATGAGTCAGCAAAAGTTTGTATCAATATTAACGTCACTCCGTTTGAACCAACTATTCGTTGAGGGGTGGGGAAAATCCCCTTTGAGCTGAACTGCTAAGACATCCTGGCTGCCGGCCACAGACTCGACTCAGCAGCTCAGAAACATGGCCCATGTCTACGTGCCCAAGATGAATCCAAAAGCAGAGGCAGTTTTCAAAAGTGTGAAGTCCAAAAAATCGTGTTTTGTCCAAGGCAGCCATCTAAATAAATCAGAAACAATGTTTATTACTGTGCATTTTTGGGGTCTTTTAAGTTGTTTTCTCTACATGCATCCCCTGATTATTGAAGTAATGTGTAGTCATTGCAGTAAATGCAGGGCTTCAGAGCAAAGTCCAAATGATTATAATCTCACCATTCAGAAGCAATTGATTTAAAGTTTGGGGCTGCTTCCTTTTTATTTCTCTATTTTCTTCCTTCTTCCCATCCTTCTTTCTTCTTCTTTCTCTTTTCCTTCTTTTGCTTTTGCTATTTGTTTGCACAGATAAGATCATACTATCTGCTGGATTTTTTACTTTTCTGTTTTTCGTGCCTTTTATATATTGCATATGTAATTTCTAAGATTATTGAAAATTTGGGAAGCGTTGTGGACTAACACTTCTCAATGTGGGGCGGGGGTGGTTTGGTCTCCCAGGGGGCGTTCAGCAACGCTTAGAGACAGTTTTAGTTGTCTTTATTGGGGGAAGGGGGCTGGTCTTAAGTATCTTACAAAAAGCAGGGCAGTTCCCCACAACAAAGAGGTATCCTATTCCCAGTGTCAACAAAGCATTGGTGTTGAGAAATCCTGCTGTACGTACATAATTTTTATTTTTTAATTAAAAAAAAATTTTTTAATGTTTATTTGCTTTTGAGAGAGAGAGAGAGAGAGAACACGAGCAGAGAAGGGGCAGAGAAAGATGGAGACACAGAGTGCAAAGCAGGCTCCAGGCTCTGAACTGTCAGCACAGAGCCCGAGGCGGGAGTCGAACTTAGACCATGAATTTGCAACCTGAGCCAAAGTTGGACACTTAACCGACTGAGTCATCGAGACGCCCCTGTAGGTACACAGTTTTTTTTACTGAAGTGTCACTGACATGTTATATTAATTTCAGATGTACCACATAGTGATTCAACATTTTATATACATTATGAAGCGATCACCGCGGTAAATCTAGCTACCGGCCATCACCATACAAAGTTGTTGCAATATTATTAACCGTTTTTCTTATGCCGTACATCACATCCCTATGTCTTATTTATATTATAACTGGAGGTCTATAGCTTTTACGGTCTGACATTTCACTTAGCATGATACCTTCTAGGTCCATCCATGTTGTTGCAAATGGCAAGATTTTATTCCTACGCATGGACACTTGGGCTGCTCCCCTATCTTGGCTATTGTAAATAATGCTGCAATGAACATAGGGGTGCACGTATTTTCCCGAGTTAGTGTTTTGTTTCCTTTGGATAAATACCCAGAAGTGGAATTCCTAGATAGTAGAGTAGCTCTATTTCTAATTTTTAAAGGAACCGCCACACCGTTTTCCACAGGGGCTGCACCATTTTGCATTCCCACCAGCAGGGCACAGGGCTCTCTTTTCTGCATATCCCTGCCAACCCTTGTTGTTTCTTGTCTTTTTGATACTAGCCAATCTGACAGGTGTGAGGGGACATCGCCTTGTGGTTTTAATTTCGCGGCTATAACTTTTGATGTTGCATGTTGTTTTTATTGTTTGCAAGCCTTTTATTTATTTCAACACAGTTCTCTGTGGCTGGGGATTTATTTTGATTTTGTAGCCGAATGCAAATAGTATCGAAACATGCTCACGTGTTTTGAATTAACATGAAGCCTTCATATTCCTCTCATTTTCCTCTAAACCCTGAACCGAGTTAAAGCAGGGAAGATTGCAAGGGCCAGGTGACCATGGCTCAGCAGTAGGTGCGGGCTCCCCAGAAGCGAGGCCTGTATATTTCTTTGTAGTCTCAGGGCCTAGCAGACAGCCTGGAACGTAATAGTCTCTCCGTAAAAACAGCTGCCATACAGTGGTTAAGAAATGTTTGTGAATGCTTGCTGGTGGGGAAGGATGGCGAGGTTTGCCGATGCAGCGTTCAGTCCACCATTTCCTTTCGTCTTCTCGTGAACTTTGTTGGCTCTGAGGACTGGTACTCAGGAAGCAGGTTGTTAAGTCACTTCATTGCTTTTGTGCTGTTCTGCCAACATCCTGGGGATTTCAGGGATGGCGGTGTTAGTGTGTCATTGTTACGCGACATCAGCAACCATAGAGCTGAAAGGCATCGGTGCAGACACAGAGCCCGAGCGGCTCATTTAACAGAGGAGAACACTGAGGCCCAGCAAGGAAATGGCCCCACTGACGTTTATATACCCTGACCTATCAGGCACCCGGCCAATGAGAGAGGGCCATTGCCTCTGGGGCCACTGGGCTCTCCCTTAGATATGCCGGGAAGAAACCCTGCAGAGGCCTCTTGGGCCTTGCTCTGTAACAGCTCGTGGAGCTCCAGGCCACAGCGAGCCAGGACCTGCACACCATGCTCCACGCTTGTGCGCAGAAGCCGGCGGGCCTTGCCCAGCAGTGGCCGGGGCACGGGCCTGCTTTCCCGGCCCCTGGTCACAGCAGCCCGTGGAGTCAGCCCCGTCTCCCCTGAGCTGCAGGTCGATCAAAGTCTCTCAAAGCGTGGTCGTGGGCCACCTGCATCAGGACCCCTGGGACTCCTGCGCCCTCCGCCTGCCCCCAATGCACCAACTATTTTATAAAAGCTCCCTAGCAGATTCTCAGGCAGCGGTGGGCTAGGCCGGGGTCAACAGATTACTTTTTTCTGTAAAGGACCATATCGTCTCTGTCCTGATGACTCCGCTGGGCATTGCAGCACGAAAGCAGCCATGGACAGTACATAACTGTCCCACGAGCCCGCTTGCTGGCCTCAGAAGAGGTCATCCGAAAGAACGTGAAGTCTCATCCTTGGGGAAGTTGGTTTCTATTCTCATGTGACAGAAGGAGACTCTCCATGAGACACCGGCTGGTCTCATTTCACTGAGAGGTCTGGGTCTCATTTCAAGCACTGTTCCTGTCTCCCTGTGTGGCCTGGGCAGATCGTCTCTTCACTAGGAGGGTCCCCACCTTGCACGGCTGACCTCTTCGTTTTCCATCAGCTCTCCCGGCATGCCTCCTTACCTTCTCCTCCATCAGATGGCATCTGAGGGTCCCAGCAGGGTGGGCCAGCTGCCCTTGTGGGGCTCAGTGTAGGGAAGGGAGGGTGGGGGGCCCTGGCTGGGCCAGGGTTCACTTCCCAGCAGCTTCTGGGAGCAGCTCTGGGCTTCTGGGCACAGCCTGGAGCTCCCAGGGCCAGGGGTGAGTCACTGAGCAGGGCGGGACTTGCCCTGCTCACCCCTCCCTGCAGGCGCTGCCCTCCAAGGCTCCTGCTGGAGACCCTGGCAGGGTGGGAGGGAGGGGCCGCCACCACCGCCTGCTGGCCCTGCCCCCAGTGCCGCCTGCTGGCTCTGATAGGATCGTAGGGTCCTGTGTCACACAGGCCGGGAAAGCTTCAAGAGCAGGGACTGTACTTACTGCTCTGTATACCCTCAGACCTCAGGCTTGTCTTTGTACGCCCGGGAGCTTCATCAATGCACGTCCAACAAAGTTCATAAAAGCAGGTTTCCGTTTTGGGCTTTCCGCACCAGGGAGTGACCGTTTGGACGCTATTGCCCCCAACAAGGAGAAAGAGCAGGGCTATGAACTTATTGTAGGGAAACTGAGGCTCCTGGAGGCTGAGAGGTCCCGGGTGGGTTCTGCTCATCTACCCCCACCTTTGCCTTCATTTTTTTTCTTCCTCAGTTGCACACGCCTTGTCTCCCAGCGGTGGGCCTCGTCCCTGCTTTGATCTTGGGCACTCCTTTTCCTTGATTTCTGTCTTTGGATTGTGGTCCTCAAACCGGAGAATGCCTCTGAGGGTCTCGGGCAGCCTGGCGCGTGCTCAGATTTCAGGGTCGCCTGAGAGAGAGAGTGGGGATCCGTAGGGCTCGGGAGGGGGGTTCAGGAGACCACTTCCAGCGAGCTCCTGCAGGCGGTCTGTGGCCACACCGGGGCACATTGCTCCCCGCTGTGCAGCCTGCTCCGCTGGCCTTTTCTGGAAACTTGAGCTGGCACCTCCATACCCATCACTCCCAGCTATTTTCTTATTTAACAAGAGGTCTCTGAGACTGACTCCAAGCCGGATGTTGATGCCCGCACTGAGATAGGAATGGAGAGCTTAGGGATGCTCCCTCCCTTACGAGGGACACGTTTCACGGCGGGCCCTAAGGTAGTTTTCCAGGACGTCATTTGAAGACCTCTATGATCAGGCCACTCTGGGAATTCAAATTCGATCACCTAACATGCCGTTCCTTGGGGCACCTGGGTGTCTCAGTCGGTTAAGTGTCTGACTCTTGATTTTGGCTCAGGTCGTGACCTCACGGTTTGTGTCTTCGAGCCCTGTGTTGGGATTCTCTTTCTCTCTCTCAAAATAAATAAGTTAAACTTGAAAAAAAAAATGCCATTTCTTGCTCTCTCTCTCTCTCTCCTCCCGCCAGCTGCCTCGCCCCGACTGCTTCTGTCAGAGGACCAGAATTCTCAGTCCCGACACCCGGTTTCCAGGTGGCCCCCACATCACCTGCTCCAGCCACGCCGGCATCCGGTCTTCTGGATATTCCACCCGCCACACTGGTCTCCTTCCTTGTGTCTTGTCATTCCTCGCAAGGTGCTTAGAGCTTCCTGCCAGACACCGGCAGGAGATGCTCACTTCGCCACGCTGCCGTCACTTATTTGATGATTTGATGCTGGCCGTCAACATCTCCTTATTTTAATTCATTTGGATCCGTCCTCTAGCGCCCTGTTTCTCAAGCCATGCCACGCTCTGTGATCACCCAGAAATCCTGCGAAAATGAGGCCCTGGTTTTGGAAGATGGCCTGACGTATCACAGTTGACGCTCAGGTTCTGCTGCACGGGTGTCACTTGGAGAAGCAGCGTCCCAGAGCACGTGGCTTCCTCTGTGGAACTCCCCTTCTCTTGGCTCCATTGATCGTCACCCATTAGCCTAAACCCCTCCATTTAGACTGGCATTCAGGGCCTAAACCTGGCTCGCGGGTCTCCTTCCTGCCCCGTTCCCCATCTTGGTTCGTGTATCTTTCACGCCAAGAATGCCACTATCTTTCCCTCTACTTGGATATTCCTTACTTACCCTTCAACGTAAGCCAAAGTTCTATCGCCTCCACTTTTCTGGTGCATAGACCCCTGGCCAGGATTAGAATTCCTGAGATACACACCCTGAAACACACTTCTCGGATATGTCTCAGTAGCTGCCAATTTAATGGTGGTGCCTTGTCTGCCCAGCTAACTAGGTTTTGAGTACCTTGTGGCCAGCGCTGCACGTTATCTACGTGACAGTGCTTGGTCCCTTCTCGAAATTAAAAAAATTGTACTAACGATGGCTTTTATTATCCATCTTTCGTTGATGGAAGTTACGATTTTTGTTGTTGTTGTTGAGCCCACTAAGCTTTGGGGTACTTAGTCTTTGGGGTACTTCTATTCTTCTTACAAATGTGTTGGTTCCTCTTCCTGAAACATCCCTTTTCGTGTCCGTTCGCCCTTTGCCTGGTTAACAATCGTTTACTGTATGGGTCTCCTCACAGATGGTCTCCAATCAGTTTAGTTCTTTCCAGATTGGTTTCTTTTCATCCGATGCCATTTGCAGAGCACTGTATACACCTCTTTTGTACTACAAATCACACTTGGAATTATTTTCATTTGACTATTGTTCCCAACTGTTTGTTCCTTTCCCTGTCAGATCATGTGTCCTTGCCCGTTATCACATGATCTGCAATTCCTCTGCAGGAGGTGAACATTCTTCACCCCCTCCATATGAAGCCTGGTCATGGACTTGATTTGGCCAAAGGATGTGAGAGGAAGTGATGTATGTCATAACCCAGCGAGCCGTAGAAACCACTATTGTGTAATTGAACCACTATGTTCTTTCCCTCTATAACAAATAAGCATGCCCTGGATAGAAACTGCTCCTTCGGTTTGGATCTAAATTTGAAGAAGAAACAGATTAAAGCCATGGAGCAGAAACTATCCAACCCACAGAGGAACTGTAACATGAGGGATAAATATACCTTTGTTATTTGAGCCATTGGGACATGGGGATTGTTTGTTCCTGCAGCATAACCTAGCAAAAGCTGACTGATACAAGGTCTAGCTACCCTGACAGATTACTAGCTATGGAAGGTCAGTGACAAGCTTACCTTATGTACCAGTGACTGCTCTTGACCTACAAGTGTGCTTGCAACTACAGGCCCTTTAGTAGATACTTGTCTGATTGAAACACTCCTCTGATGAGCTTGTCTGTACTGTCATCTATATATTAAATGAAACCTTTATGGAATCTCTCCAATAGACACTGTGCTAGATACTATCTTGTAAAAGGCGACACAGAGATGAATCAGATGCTGAATCTGCCCTATTAAAAAGATTCATTCCTGGGGCGCCTGGGCGGCTAGGTAGGTTACACGTCTGATTCCGGCTCAGGTCATGATCTCATGGCTCATCGGTTGGAGCCCCACATTGGGCTCTGGGCTAACAGCTCAGAGCCTGGAGCCTGCTTCGGATTCTGTGTCTCCCTCTCTCTCTGCTCCTCCCCCAATCATGCTCTGTCTCTGTTTCTCAAAAATGAAGGTTAAAAAATTAAAAAAAAAGATTCATTCCCTAAATAAAGTAAAAAAAAAAAATCACGTTTTTAAATAAAGAAAAGACAACCATGCCTGATATCCACATACTTGTGATACAGCCCATAGATGTTTCTGCAGATTATATTAATGATCCTGATCCCTTACCTTTGTCTGTATCATGTACTTTGTCAGGTGACTTTTCAGTCCTTCCCACCGAAGGAGTGGAGTGCATTTCACTCTCCTTGACTTTCTCTTCAGCCAGGCGTCTTACTTTGGCCAATAAAACGATGGTATGCCACTTTGAGCCTTGAAGATGTGTTGTTTTCTCTTTGCTCTCTGGTGTCTCTGCTGTTGCCGTGAGAAGACCAAGGGCAGACTAGCCTGCTGATCCCAGGAGGAGGATGAGAGGCAGGTGCAGCAGAGTCAAGCTGGCACCACAGCTGGTCACCAGGAGTGTAAGTGACCCCGTCAAGACCGCCAAAGCCACTTCCACACCTAAAAGCCCTCCAGGACTTTACTTCAATACCTTCAGGGGCTTCTTTGATTTGTTTAAACTCAAGGTATTTAACACAGAGTGTAGCTGTGGCTTTAGGAGTAGAGCCCAGCGATTCATCTCTTACACATGACACCCAGTGCTCATCCGGAAGAGTGTCCTCCTTAATGCCTGTCACCCATCTAACCCATCCCCTCCCCCCAGCAACCCTCAGTTTCCTCTCTGCATTTAAGGGTCTTTATGGTTTGTCTCCCTCTCTGTTTTTATCTTATTCTTCTTTCCCTTCCCCTATATTCATCTGTTGAGTTTCTCAAATTCTAAAAATGAGTGAAATCCAGACTCATCTTGTTCCATCCATGTTGTTGCAAATGGCAATATTTCATTCTTTTTCATCACCGAGTACTATTCCATTGCATATATATATATCTATAGATATATCTATCTATCTATATCTATAGATATATATTACATATATACATATATATAATTCCATTCTATTGCATATCTATATCTATCTATCTATGTATCTATCTATCTATATGTATATATATATGTATCTATCTCTATATATATCTATATATATCTATATCTATCTATCTATATATGTATCTATCTATATATATGTATATGTATATATGTATCTATATATATATGTACATATATATATGTACATATATAGATAGATAGATAGATAGATAGATATTACATCTTCTTTATCCATGCCTCAGTTGATGGACATTTGGGCATTTCCATAAATTTGCCTGCTGTTGACAGCACTGCTATAAACACTGGGGTGCCTGTGCCCTTTGAATCAGCATTTTTATATCCTTTGGATAAATTCCTAAGAGTGCAGTTGTTGGGTTGTAGGGTAGTTCTATTTTTAATTTTTTGAAGAACCTCCATACTGTTTTCCAGAGTGGCTGCACCAGTTTGCCTTCCCACCAACAGTGGGAAAAGGGTCCCCTTTCTCCACATCCTCACCAATATCTCTTGTTTCCTGAGTTGTTAATTTTAGCCATTCTGACAGGTGTGAGGGGGTATCTCACTGTGGTTTTGATTAGTATTTCCCTTCAGTGGTTTCTTCAGTGGTAATCTACCAAGTCAAAATACAAATGCATCACATGGCTCAGAGCGACCCTCTTCTCTCCCTTATTCTCTCCACCTTTAAAGTCACCATTTTGGGGCTCCTGGGTGGCTCAGTAGGTTAAGCGCCTGATTCTTGATTTTGGCTCAGATCATGATCTCACAGTTTGTAGGTTTGAGCCCCATGTTGGGCTCTGTGCTGACAGTGTGGAGCCTGCTTGAGATTCTCTCTCTCTCTGCCCCTCCCTTGCTCTCTCTCTCTTTCAAAATAAATAAATAAACTTAAAAAAAGTCACCATTCTCTCCTTGGATCTCTGAATATATGAGCCTTCTCAAGTCTCTGAGTCTTTGCATATCCTGTTCCCTTGGCATAAAAAAGATTTTTCTCTTCTCTTTTGTGCGTATAACCTCTCCTTATCTTCAAGGTCTTCCCTAGAGTCTCTTCCTTAGAGAAGCCTCTCCCAACCTCTCTAAACAAGCTCAGGTATTTTTACCCTATGTTTCCGTGGTGTCCATTCTCAGAGTCAATGGTAGACAGTAAAAGTGTGCAAACCACTGTATCCATACTGGTTCAAATATCGAAATAGTTTCATCACTGTTGATGGCTAGCTACTGCCCTTGCTCCCAAGGCCAAACTCTGGCCGCCCTGGCTCTCCCTGGGATACTGCCCCTCCGCCCCCCCACCTACTCCCCATATCTGCATCATCGAACTGAAGATGTGTCGCCTTGCCCTGCAAAGAACTTCCAGAACCGTGATTTGGGTTTACAGCCAGCTCTGACTGGCATCAGTTAATTGTGATTGATCCATCTAGCCCATGCTCATACTTCACTTTATGATTTTTTGGCTAATAATCATATTGTTCCATTTGGGTCTCCAGAAAGCAGGGACAAGTTTTGGAGGATAGAGACCTGGCACTAAAAGGTCCACAATAGGTACATTAACTGCTAATGGCATATAATTCTCACAACGCCATGAGGTGAGAGTTGTCTATTATTCCCATTTCACAACCAAAGCTTCAAGAGGAAAAAAAAAAATCCATGCTGAAAAGAGGCAGAAAGAGAAAATCCACAGACTTTACGTCTTGAGGCTACGTCTGTCTCCTTGGAACATTACAGGGGCCGCCAGGTATCATGATGGCTCCTCTTTGGAGATGCTTCCATGAAATGGTTGGAGGAGAGGGTCACTGTGGCTAAGTCCCACCCGATTCACCCTGGAGCAGAAGTAGAAGTTTCTAATGCAGATGCGGACGGGACTGCCAAGCTGTGACGCTAGGGAACCAGCCCCATTATGCTGAGACGTAGTTGGGGCTCCTGGTCAAACTCAGTTTGATCTCCATTTGTATGGGAGGCAGCCCCTGAGATGGTCGCCAATGATCCCTCCTTCTTGCTATCCATGTTGTTGTGTTATCCACCCTCCGTGAGTGTGGGCTTGGACCTACTGTTCACATCTAACAGAGAGACTATGGCAAAAGCAAATGGATGTCCCTTCCGAGGTTCAGTTTCAAAGATAACACCACTCGTGTCGTGCTCACTCTCGTTTTCTGACTCACTCTGAACCAAGTCAGCTGCCACCTCACGTGCCACCTCACAGAGAGGCCTACGTGCCAATAAATGGAGGCCCTCGGCACCTCAGCCCACCAAGGAGCGAATGGCGACAGTAGCTGTGTGAATGAACTTGGGAGCCTCCGTCGAACCTGCAGATGAGACCGTAGCGCTGGCCATCACCTTGACTGCAACCTCAGGAGAAACCTCGAGGCACAGGCACCTGGCTGAGCCACACTGGGTTCTGAACCCACAGAAACCATGAAGTGACGGATGGTTTGGTTGTGAATCACTAGATGTGGGGGAACAATTTGTTACACGGCAATAGGCATCTGATAGAGTTTGTTAAGGGAGTATTCCAGCCTTTTTTTAGCGGCAGAATAAACTCACCTCCCCCACACGAACAGTCGGATCTCAATTCTACAGATTAGGTTTGGCTTCTATTTTGTAACGTACGAATCTACACGCTAATATTCAAATTCCCCTGACACTCAATGGCGACATCCTGCGGGCCAGACCGTGAACCGTGGATTCCTGGCAACGTTGTGTTCATCTCCGCACCCCAGGATCTCATCCCACTAGAGCGATTCCGTAACTATGTGTTGAATTAAATTCTCTCACCACTGGTTAGCTATTAAGACCCGCATTTTACCGAGAGAGGTGCCTAGGGCATAACGAATTCAGAGAGGGTCGTGTAAACGGCATTAGGTCTTCCACACAAATTCTGACGTTGCCATCTGTATTCCAGAATTTCTACAGTGGGTAAAATAGCCCACTGCGATCTAAAATGGCAGCGTTTCCCTTTCTCCCTAAAATACTAGCTCAACATAAGCAGGTGGCTTTTAAAAAATATTTTTATTCAAGGGTTTCCTCCAAAAAGTCTTTGTCATCCATCCCCCCCTCCCAAGTACAGTGAAATGGCCTTTACCATACTCTAAACGGACTCCTGCTGTACAGTTCTTCCATGACGATATGTTCGAACTAAGTCACAATGAGGTTATTTTAGTCCTCACTAATAACGCTCACGGAGCAATTGGTGGTTTTTTTTTTCTGAGTTAATAAGAAACATTTGCAGCAAAGGCATGAGAGTCTGCAGATAAAGCGATTGGCGAGAGATGGTATGTTTAAATACCACAAAGCAGCCCATATCCAAACAGGTGTGCGATAGAACAGTATAAATAAACGGCTTGGTATGCAGTTTAGCTCAAGCAAAATTATGTAAGAAACCTCCCCCTCCCCATTCTGAAACAAATACATATAGACGTATGTATATATGTATTGTATGTATAATATATGTGTGTGTGTGTATATATATGTGTATATATATATATATATGTATATATATATATATATATTTATATATACGTATATATATATATTTAGAGAGAGAGAGAGAAAACCAAGCCAGCTTCTCATATCCTCCTCAAACGACACAGCTGGAAAAACAGTTCTTATTCCGAGAGCTGAAAGTAAAAGTTGTTTTACTTTTTTTTCTTTAAGGCCCAGATAAACAAAACCTTGCTGGGGGAGTGATTCTGCTTTTGCACATGTGGCCTTGAGCTAGAATCCTGTGGAACACTCACCTCTTTTCAACCCTTGAGAAATATGTTTGCCTCTTCGAACTGGCGATGGTCACTTCGTGTTGCGCTAGGATATTTTTAAAAAATGTTTTTGTTGGTACGGTTTTCTTAACCACGTGGGCACTTGACTTGGGGCGTTAAGAATATAGATGCCGGAGAGAACTGTTTGGTTTCCATTAAGACCTGCTAAGTGCACAGGAAACACGGTTTGGGGCAGAGAGAGGTTATAAAAACTGTCCCTTGCTTCATGCCATTTCTTTCCGGCCAGGAACAAAGGTGGGGCAAGGAGTTGGTTCATGCCAGAAAGTCTGGAGGTATGTGGGTTAAATATTTCCCACTGGACTCTTCTTGGTGTTTGCGATCCTTTGTCCTTTGCCAACCTGTGTCTAGGTGGGGGGGGGGGGGGGGGGCGTGGCACAAGCAATGTAGACATAGCCCAAAGCCGCAGGAGGTCACTGAAACTCTCTCAGTGGTGGCCGGGGGGGGGGGGGGGGTGTCAAGGCATAGGGGAAACTGAGTCCCCCTCGGCTCCTGAAGAGCATGGCACTTGCCCCCTCCCAGCCTTGTATGCAGGGCAGCTATGGAGATTACCTGCAGTAAACACATGCAGCGTCTGTCACAGAGCAGATATTCAAGCGATGGCCACTTTTTTTTAAGTTTATTTATTTACTTTGAGGCGGGGTAGGGGGGTGGGGAGATCAAGCGAAGGACGGGCAAAGAGAGAGGGAGAGAGAGAATCTCAAGCAGGGTCTGCACTGTCAGGGCAGAACCTGACACTGGGATCGATCCCACGCACTGTGAGATCATGACCCGAGCCGAAATCAAGAGTCAGACGCTTAACTGACTGAGCCTCCCAGGCGCCGGAGTCGATGGCCACTTTTACCTTAACTTTTGTCCCTGCTTCACTCAAGAGGTTTCCCCTTCGGATGCATCCCTCCTCTCAACACACACGTGCCTGGTTCCCTCTCTCTTCCCCTTGGAATAGCTCTCCCTACACATGGTGCACCCAGTGGGACCATGCTGAGCAGAGTAGAAATGAAAACGGTTGTGCAGAAGTTCTTTGGTGTGGGAGCTAAAAGTGTGAGTTCTGGGGGCACCTGGACGGCTGTCGGTGAAGCATGTGACTCTCGACTTCAGCTCAAGTCACGATCTCACGGTTCATGAGTTCAGGCCCCGCCTCAGAGTCTGTGCTGACAACGCGGAGCCTGCTTGGGATTCTCTCTCCCTCCCTCTCTGCCCATCCACTGCCTCAATAAACACATAAAGAAGCAAACAAGCAAACAAACTTAAAAAAAAAAAAAGTGTGAGGTCTGAACTGAGACCTGCTCCAGATTCCATCCCATTTCCTTTCTACCCAAGTAAATCCTTTGAGCCTCAGTTTCCTCACCTGCAAGATGGGAATAAGAGCATCATACTCTATAGAGTTGGTCTCCTCAAAAGGCAGAGCATGGGTACCAAGGGGGCACCCAAGCGCTTCCTTTGGGGGCACCCCACAGACTTCACATGGTCTCTTTCAGGGGTTCATCAGGGATCCTGCCCCATTTCCCATCCTTAACTCTAGCAACTGTTTCAGGTAGTTCCAGCCCGTGACTAGTCACCTCCGAGCTACAAGTCACTGGTTAATATTTCAAACCCTATGAACCAACATTCTGACTTCTGCAGAACTCAACAGTTCAGAGGTAACAGTCACTTAATTCAGTGTCTAGAATGAGATGGAAAGCCAGCATTCCTCTCTGAAACAGAATTTTCTCCAAGAAACCAAGGGTGAACACTCAAAATAAAAATTCCCCTCTCGGTTATTAATGAGGGTCAGCGAGCAAGAGTCAGCAGCACGGCTAACGGTGCTTGAAGCACATTCCGTATCGTTCGTGCGGCACTCTCTCTCTGCCTTGTTTTTGCGTGTTCTCTTCCCCCCCTGTGGCAAGTATTATAAATAGGCCTCCTTCCTATCTGATCCGCCCCTAAATGTTTTTCATTTGAAAACCACAGTTAATTTTAGATAATTGTCAAAGATAATCTCAAATTTGTGTGCAATCTAGACCCTAGTTCTAAGAAAAACATGTTTCTGGAAGACCTGGTCTGGGTCCCTCTTCCTCTGGAGGAACATCTCTGAAAGCCAACATCTCTGACTGGCTTCCGGCGCTTGATAGAGACAGGCCGTACCAGGAGCCTGCTGGATCCCTGTTCTCGAAGCAGAGACTGCCTTCCTGGTACTTCCCCTGTGTGACTTTGAAGCTGAAGCGGGGGTTCTGGGGGAAGCAAGGGGTGGGCCCAACGACACTGCCCCCGGGATCAGCTTTGCAGCGATGGTGACCCTCACCTCCACCGGGCCGGGCCCCTCGCCATCGGCACACAGATAACCCTGCAGCTGACATGTGTAAAGGCTGCTTGCTGCACGACTTTGCTTGTTTTTCAGAGCCTGGGCCACATTTGTCCTGGCCCGAGTTAAGAGGTAAAGAACATTCCAGTTGTGAGCCTGGATGGAAAAAACATATTTGAAGTTTTTTTTTGTTTTTTTTTTTTCTGCTAACAAGGTATGCACAGGACTCAAATGCCAGTAAACGAAGGTTAAAGACGGGCTGGTGTGCAGAATACAGTTGCCTTCCCCCCTCTTTAATTTTTCCATAAAGTGCCAGAAAAAGCCACTACACTAACAAACGTTTTGGGAAGGGAACAGGCCCCAGGCCAAGAAGCCACAAGCTTAAATGGGGAAATATGAACCCTCAGGCACAGTCTCCTGAGCAGAGTCATTAGTCAGGAAAGGATCAGGCATGAACAGCTGTCCCCGAACCAAATCTACGGCCGCCCTGGGTCCCCAGGGCCACGCGGGTCAAAACAGAGCGACACCCTCATGTTCATCCTATAACTTAAGGGGTGCAAAGGGCACACTTCCCCACAACTCAGGTTCGGCACCCGACAAGCACACGCGTCTTGCTTCGTTTAGAGAACGGAAAGCGAACCCAACACAACGACAACCAAGAGTCCAGCTGCACATATTTATTGTTTTAATTTACCGTTGTGAAACACGGAGATACTACGCGAAAATGGATGCGGAAGAATAAAGTTCCCCCGAGAGCGAGGTCAAGCGTGAAAAAGAAGAATATGGAGGAGGGGCTAGCCCTCCAAAATACTGACATACTACAAAACCATAATAATAAAATCAGTATGGTACTGGCTCAAGAACAGAGACCGATGAATAGAGCAGGCCTATTTATAAACGAGCACTTGAAATATGATTAACATAGCTTATAAATCATGGGCAACGGTTAGATTATTTAGTAGATGCCATTGAAAAACTCACCATATGGAAAACAATAAGATTTGTATCCCTCTATTATACAAAGTTGGATTCCAAATGAATGAGAGATAATACGGGTAGCAAAGTTATAAGGTTCAGAGAAGAAAATTGAGAAGACTATTTTTGTGGTTTAGAGGTGGAGAACTTTCTGGACAAGAACGAAACTCATAAACCGTAAGGAAGGGGGGGAAGATGGTTTTGATTGTTCCAAAATTGAACATTAGTTTTTAATAAAGAGTAGCAAAGATGAAGTTTAGACAAAAATAGAAATAGGAACACAGTATTTGCAATATCCGAAACTGAGTACCAACCAATCCAGGGTATGTGAGGGACCCGTATAAGTTGACCAGAAAAGGATTATAAAATCCAGTAGAAAAGGATTTGACAGATACCTCAGAGAGGTAGAACTCCAAATGGCTCACACGATAGGAAGAATTGTTCAAACTCACTGGTCGTCAAATCTCGTGAGGTATAAGCTTTAGACCTATCAGACTGGCAAGTGTGGGTCTGAGACGTGATGATGATTCCTCATCATCATTGCCCTGGGGAATATAGTGAAGTCATCCTAAAGAATAATCTCATAAAATGGAGCATCTGTGTACATTAGAATCAAGGGTTCCACTTCCAGAATATTCCACAGAATCCTCACTTGGGTCCATGAGAGAGAATATGAACGTTTATCATAGAGTTGAGACCTGAGGATGTCGGGACAGAGAGGCAACCAAGAGGTCCACAGGTGAGGAAATGGGAAAGTGAAATGCCATGGGATCTATTATGGGATACTTTGTATGTAGCATTCAGAAGAAACTAGCGGAATTAAATTACTAATCAGCAGTATGTGAAGTTCTTAAAAATGCAGTGCTGGGGCGAAATATAAGGGAAGCAACCCATCAGGACTGTTGAAAGGATCGAATGGCAATACAACACACAACATGGGGACTGACCCAAAGGAGGGATTTGATTCTATCAACAGGTAGGTGGAACACCAGAAGGGTCTATCCAGCCCAACAAAAGATCCAGGACTGTAGGACAGGGGGTGGTATAGGAAACTATTCACAATTGAATTGCTGGACTGTCTGCCATTTAATGTTCCTTTTCGTGTCCTTTCTCGCTTACTTGGTGGCCGGATCAGAGCTTCTATGAGAACAAAAGCTCTGAACACGGAGAACAGCATCACCGGCAGAAGGTTACCCACTTGATGTTAGTGGGCAGATTCTAGTGTTGCCCCAGCCAGGTGCCAGTTGGCCAAAGTCAACTCTTACATATTTATTTCTGTGGGTTCCTAATTCACCACGGCCTCTCTTGACCTTCCATAGGCAGCCTGTGTTTCACGGTCGTGGACGGAATTTCACTGCTATATGCTTCACAGAGTATACTGAGTAAATTTCACGTAAGATATGAAACGTTCTCTCTTCCTCTATACCATGCAAATACCATAAGGCATTTGCACTTTAGGGAGTGGACTTATTGTCCACTCCCTAAACATCAGTAACCAACAGCCGTGGAAGTGAAGAAGGAAATGGATGAGCTCGTTTGATACTCTTGCTCTGGGAAGCGTGAGAGAAGAGATTCCATTCTGCGAGCAGGAGGCCAGGGAGTTCTTTCTGAGTGAGGATACAGCAGGTTATTTACACTGTATTTGTGATTAGGGGTCATAGAGAGGGGCAAGGAGCTGAATTCCAAGAATGGAACAGAATCCAGCTCTCTAAGGAAGTTCAGGGTTTGGAAAACTCCCAGGGAGCAATAACTCAGCTGAACTAACCTGATGAACTGTTTTTAAATCAGTTTGAGAAATATAGTCAAACATTGAACAGCTTCCTAGAACTGAAGCAACCGGGCAAAGGTAAGCTTTTATTAGACCTTAGCGGTACGCCCAGAGCGCTGGGCAGAGTGGAAGGCTCAGCTCTATCTGGAAGGGGGAGAGGAAGACTTGCTTTTATTCTCCCCATGAGGAGATTCTCTAGAACAAGGCATGTTTTCCACCTCCTGGTAATCAGTGATTCGCAGCTAAAATGCTGAACAAATGAAGTTAACTCAATATACTGAAGACCTACTGTGTGCCTGTTGGTATGTGGGGGCTTTTCCCTATCTCATCTCATGAATCCCTTCCCACCATCCTTCAGGGAAGAGATCGTCATTCCCCATTTTTCACAAGATGAAAGGCAGTCTCTGGGAGGTTAGAGAAGTTCTCAAGGTCGCATGGCTTTTAAAAAGATGTGGATTCAAACCTAGACAGCTGATTCCAGATGGGAACTTTCTTCAGCCCAGACTTATACTTCTAAAAGACATCAGGCATCCCGAGATGATCCCATAAAGGACCCCAGGATATCAGGGTTGAGGGATAAATTGTCCTCTCGCCATCCATTTTCAAGCAAGTATGCTAGAGGGGAAGTTGTGTCCGGGGGAAGAAGGAATGGTAATGACAGTGACAGTAAGCTCTTGTTGAGTTCCTACTATGTGCCAACTACTGTGACAAATGGTCTGCATGACCTACGAGCCCCTGAACTGGTTACGGCACTGTCTCTATTTTTCTATTTGGGAAACTCAATTTCAAAGTTTAATTTTTTAAAAAGTTTATTTATTTTGTGTGTGTGTGTGAGAGAGAGAGAGAGACAGAGTGAGAGAGAGAGCTCCCAGGGAAGGGGCACAGAGAGAGGGAGAGAGAGAATCCCAAGCAGGCTCCACACGGTTGGCACTGAGCCCGGGGCAGAGCCTGAATCCATAAACTGGGAGCTCGTGACCTGAACCGAAATCAAGAGCTGGACACTGAAGTGACCGAGCCACCCGGGCGCCCCTCAGAGTTTACTTCCTTGTTCAAATTCAGCTAGCTAGCGCTTCACGGAGTAGATCCTGAATGTGACGCTCAAACCAGTGTTTTTAAAACACCGCATGCAGCTGTTTTCCTGGGATATGACGGGGTGCAGCAGTGGTAGCAATGGCAGCGAACGTGGTGGCGTCAGGGTGGCCTAAGCGGGGATGTTGTTGCTGTTTCTGGTGGTCGTGGGAGGGGTGCGATGATGTGAACGGTGGCGGCAGGGTGGCTGAGGGTGGGACGGTGGTGACCATGGAGGTGGCGGTGGAGCGGGTGTTGGGGGGATGGAGGTGATGATGGTGGAGGTGACGGTGACGGGAATGGCAGTCCTGACTGTGGCGGGTGGGGTTCAGAGCGTTAGCGACGGCGGCAGCCGTGAGGATATTGGTGGGGGTTGTTAATTTCCGCGGCCTCCTCTGGAGAGTTTCTGAGCAAAAGCGTCTTCTCTTTTCTCTGTGCCCGGAAGAGTTGAGTCACTTTTTCTTCGTAGGTTGGCTTTTCATCCCCCTGCCTCTATTCACTTCCACGCTATTGACAAGAGCTGTAGTTGTCCAGGAGCCGCTGGGGAGAGACAGACCCCGTGACCGTTTCCCCGAAGGCGGCCTTTGGCCGCTCCGTGCGGGAGCACATGACCCCCTGCCTCGCCCCTGGCACATTAACCAGGTGACTGCCTGCCAGGGCCCGGCCCAGTCCAAAGGGATTTGGGATTCAGTGTCCCAAACAAGGCACTGATTAGCTGGTAATCAGGCAGCGATTAGCAGATCGGGTCACCCGCAGTTCAGTGCCCATTGTTCCCTGCAAAGTCCCGGGATGTTTGCCACGCGGCCAGAGAGTCTGAATGTCTGAGGATCCCAACGCCTGCAGGTCTGCTGTGCGAGAGCTGTGATTAGGGAAAAATCCTCTGTTCCCCTAAGCCCATCCCCGCCGAGGAGGCAGGCGCTGTGAATCCCCTCTGCCGATTCACACAAAAGGCTCTGGGGGAAAGAATGGCCTGCTTAAGAGCCCAGCGGTGACAGGGAGGTGAGGCCCCAAGGGTACCCTGAAGAACTAGAAGCAAATGAGCACATTCCTCTCCATGCACAGTGTCGAGAGAGCGCACACAGTGGAGTCGGGTACGACTCGGTCCAGACTGGGATTCTGCTCCGGTCTTGACGTGTGACCGTGGACAAGATATTTAACCTTGAGATTTGGTTACCTCGGATTTTAAGATGATTAATAAGAATACTTGACTCTTAGGGTTGTTGGAGGGGTAGGTTTGAAAAATGAACGTAAACCAGCTAATACAGTCTCCAGAATAGAGCAAGTGCCCAGTAAATGCTGTCACGGGTACCGTCGGTCAGAGGAGAAACATCATCATTATGTAAAGTACTTTATTTAAAAAAAAAAAAAAATGCCCAGTAAGATCACTTCTAAGATGAGGCCAGCACCTCCTGTGCGGGCCTTCATAAAGATGAGGTGGGGACATTCTTAGAAAGCATTCAACCCAGGGCCTAGTACATTATTAGCACTCAAAAAGTGACAGAACACCGAGGCTAGTCATCATTATCATTTTCTTAAAGGCAAACGTAAAAGGATTTTTGCAGCATACCTCACGACGCTGCAGTACATTCTCATGAAAAGTCAGAGCGTGATTTTCAACTAAAAGGGGGTCAACGAAATGATTCGTGGAGCATTCGCGTCATTGGGTCCCACACAGGTCTGTGATCACTGGGTCCTCGAATCATCTGGAGATCTTAGTAGAACGCGGCTTCTGATTTCGTTAAGTCTGGGGGGAGGCCCAAGGCTTGTGCGTTTCTAATGAATTCCCAGGTGATTCCAGGGTTGCGGTCCATGGGCCCCACTTTGAATAAACAGGAAACGCATTTTTGTGATGAAGTATGCGAACGTGTACTTCTATACCGAAAACCTTCCTAGGCTGTCCTCAAGTGCCGGCATCTGTAAGTGAGGGACTGGAAGTCCTTTCTCCCCCCTCCCCCCCTTCACTCAAATGTTCTATCTTTCTCAAAAATTTAATCATGAGCATGTAAAGAAAACATCAAAAAATGCGATACATTTTATCAATATAAAAAGATCTCCCGTTTCCTTAAATCTTGTGCCACGGCCACGTTTTCCAGCACATTCCTTGCCGGGTCTCTGTGCCTGATGCTCTGATTTTCTCCTACAGCCACACTAGGCCTTCTCAGCGGGTGAACCACAAGGAAATCACATTATGAACGCACGCGCATTCCGTAGGCTTCGACTCTCTGAGGATAAGGTGGGTTCCAGCTCCGATACAGCGGCTGGCCAGGGTTCGAGGCCCGGAGGCATGCAAGCCAGCCAGGTGCAAGATGGACAGCTATTCACTCAGAGGAACCCAGAGAGTTCTGAAGGCTGATTCTGGCTGCATGTGGAGAAGGCATCCCAACCAACATGGTGGGGTGTCTTCAGGAACTGGAAAGAGCTCAAGAAAGTCCGTCCTACCAAAATGACAGATTCACCGGCCCCCCTCTCAGGACTGGGATGAGGGAAAGATCTCCAGGATCTAAGGGTGGGTGGGCCTAAGATCTTTTCTTCCTTTTGAGAACTCTCCCGTTACCCCCACGTCCCTCACCCCGCCAGCAAAGAAGAGCAAAATTGGGTATGGGAGCCCAATATCTCCTCCTTAACAGACTGTTACGATCTCGGAGAGGTTGCCAGGGTCTGAATGAGCACAGGGAACCCGGGTTGAATTCTAACCTTACGGTTTAATAGCTAAACGGCCTTAACTAGATCCATGGCTCTGTTTTGGCCCATGGGCAATGGGAACAGCAGTAATATCTTTAAGGTTAGTAATTTCTGTAGCTAAGAGATCCTAGCCGCTGGTCAGGCACAAAGCAGGTTCGCTTATGCCCATGCTAATAAATGTTACGCTTTGTATTCAGGATTCGCTGCCCTTGTCACCATAGCATACACCTTGTGCCTATCTGGAAGAACCCCCAGCCACCAGGAAGTCCCTTTGACTGGCCACCCCCCTCCCCCATCACCGTATCCGTTCACAGGTCAGTCAGACGTCGGGGAGAAACAGATGGCATTCTCAGACTGGGTAATAGGAGGAGAGTTTAATAAAGGACTTTTCACAGGGGTGAGGACAGGGTTTAGGAAGTCCATAAAGGAAAACATAAGGCCCCAGGGCTAGCAACAGTAGTGGGGATGGTGGTTGAAAAGGACCATTACGCAGCTCTCCTCACGGCTTGAAAGGCCAAGGGGAAGAAGCAATACAAGAGCCCAGAGAGGGGAGCTGTGTGGAGAACATCGCCCAACAGGGGCAGGGGCTCTGGTCTTTATTAGGGGGGGGGAGGGGGCAGCCAACTCACCAAGGACGGGGACACTAGGCAATAAACCCAGACCCCTCTCTTCCTACCTTCCTAAGCCTGCTTATGCTCTTACCTTGGTGCACATTTTCCTCTGATCGCTTTCGCCTGAATCCTTTCTGACCCTACTGGGTGGCTATTTTATGGGCTCAGTTACACGCTCGAGAGATGAAAATGACTTTTCCAAAGGGGGCCACCATGGCGACAGCAATGCAAGATGTACAACCCAGAGACAGAACATGTGGAAAGTGAGATATATCTTAAAACGGATCTGCACACCACCATTCTGGGACCCTTCATCCTGGATATCCAGTCTCACTGGTGAGCTAACCATGAAACTCACTGAAAGACTTCCAGAAGCACATAACTCCTAGAAGAAGAAAGATTCTTCCCAAGTTTTGATGGAACACGATGATGGCTCCGTTCTGTGGAACCCAAAGGGAAATCAGATGGCAGGAGAAGCCATTGCTGTCGCTTTCCAGCAGGTTGAGGGAGGGGTTGTCCCCAGCAGTGTTTGGAAGGAGGACAGTGATCTGGAGGGTCCCAAGGAACACTGTAGCAACTCTGTCGATACAAATCTGACCCTCACTTCATAAAAGCTTCTAGACAACCCACCCTATCACATCCCTCCTTGGAGCTCACACATTCTTTTCGTGTCTGACATTCATTAGTTTGTATCAATTCTCTATATGAATACATCACTTCCTGAGTTGATGGTCAGATCCTTGAGGGCGGGAAGGTGCTATACTATAATGATAACACCCTGTGCTTTAGGACATGTGAAGGTTTAGGGGGCGCCTGTCCGGCTCAGTTGGTGGAGCATGTGACTCTCCACCTTGGGGTTGTGAGTTCGAGCCCCATGGTGGGTGTAGAGAGTACTTAAAATTTTTAAAATATTTTTTTAATGTCTATTTATTTTTGAGAGATAGAGGCAGAGCACAAATGGGGGAGGGGCAGAGAGAGAGGGAAGCACAGTATCTGAAGCAGGCTCCAGGTTCCTGAGCTGGCAGCACAGAGCCCAATGTGGGGCTTGAACCCATGACCCATGAGATCATGACATGAGCTGAAGTCAGATGCTTAACTGACTGAGCCACACAGGTGCCCCAGAAAAAATTTAAAAACCTTCAAAAAAATTCCTGAAGGTTTAGAAAAATAATATATACAACATCTTTAGCATGTAACTAACTGGCCACATACAGAAAGTGATGGATAAATAGATTTATGATTATTAACTATTCTTCTATTCTTTATATGCCTCACCATGCTGAAAATACACCCCCATCTCTCTCTCTCTCTCTCACTCTCTTTTTTTCTCTCTCTCTCTCTCTTTCACACACACACACACACACACACACACACACACACAAGCACAAAAGAAACTCCGCTTTCTTCAGCACCTTCTGTGGGCCATTTATTATGTAGAACTTCCCATACATTATCACAGTATTTCTCCAACTTTCTTACACATGTAAAGTACATTAAGGTATAGGGAAAAAAAACATGACACATTCTTTTATGTATGACACTATGGAAGACTAAATTTCGTTTATTTAGAAAATACAATTCTGTTTAACCTCCTAATGTGCATTGCTCCTACGACACGATAACACAAATCAAATTAATAATTTAAATGCAAACAAAGCTACAACATATTTAAAATTCAGGCTAACAGTTTGAATTAAATGTGACAGATTATACGGTTCTGGCAAGACTGGCTCAAAACTTGCTGTGTAAAAATGTTACGGGAGGCTGGAGTATAGGTACATGTTCAGTTTGCCCTGCCTGCAGAGGGTGATGGGTGAAATACGTTATCACTGCTCCCCATTTCTACTGGGAGGTGGGAAGGAGCTTGCATTCATTTTGCAGCAAAGCATGATTTTGAATCTATTTCCCTTTTTTTTCTCTTCTCATTTGTGGAGTCCATGAAATTAGTATTATACATGCCAACTGGTTTGCAATCATTGGCTTAAAACATAGTAGCATTGCTTAAGTATAAAAGACTATCCAGATAACCCAGAAGATGCTTTATCAATTTTACTTTAGAATGAGAACACAAGAGTCAAAAATCTGGGCAGAGAAGAGGCGCCTGGGCGGCTCAGTTGGTTAAGCGTCTGACTCTTGATTTCGACTCCGGTCGTGATCTCATGGTTCATGCTCTGAATCGGGCTCTGCACTGACGGTATGGAGCCTGCTTGGGATTCTCTCTCTCTCTCTCTCTCTCTCTCTCTCTCTGTTCTTCTCCCACCTCTCTCTTCCCTCTCCTTCTCAAAATAAATAAATAAACATTAAAAAAATTGGGCAGAGAAGATGGCTTTAATGCCCTACCACTGTTACATGGCACATTGCATAGGGACCTTTAATCTCAACAGGTTGGGTTTCTATTTTCTGTATGAGGATATTGAGGCTCAGGGGGGGTTCAGTCACCTGCCTAGGTTCATACACCTAGCACGTGGTGTAGTGAGACTCAGATCCAAGCCTCTGTGTCTCCACATCCATTCGGTTTTGTTTTGTTTTGGTTTGGTTTTTAATAAACTCTACCCCCAATGTGGGGCTCGAACTCATGACCCTGAGATCAAGAGTCACATGCTCTACTGACTGAGCCAGACAGGTGTCCCTCCACATCCCATCTTTTGATTACATTGAACTATCCTTTCGGTGTTATTGAGTGGCTAATGCTATACTGATACATATTGGTGGTGAGGGATTGGGGCGGGAAGTGTTGAGGAAGAGAGAGAAAATGAGAAGGGATGCCTGGTCAGAGATGGTGACGTAAACCCAGTCCACTGTGATCTTGCAGTGGTGGTTAGATCCAGAGCAATGGGGAGGTGGAACCATGTGGAAGCCAGGTAGCCATGCAGATGAGGCTGTCCTCTGCACACTTCAGGTAGGGCTACTCCTGCCATCTCCACATCTGGCTTAGCAACAATCAGTCCATGAAGAATTGAGATGCATGAAAGGAAAGTTCCAGGTTGTCCCTAATCATATGATTGATGATCCTCCTTCCAGGTATCTGCTGTTTCCTGCCTTGAGTCGGCTGCTGGATGTCCTTTCCCAGAAATGTTCGTATCGATCCTTTTGGGTCTTCACAGAGTTATGGGAATGGCAACCCTCAAGACCATCCACGTTCTGTTGGGAGAGCACAAATCTGGGGCCCTCTGCCTCCAGGAATGAAGAGGGGGCCTGAAAGAAGTGCTGTCGATGGGTGTTCTCATTGGGAAAGCCATAGGAAGGTACTGCTCACCCTTCAAACTCCAAGTGTCCAGAATTTAGGGAACGGATACATTCAGGTAGCTAACAGGCAGATGTGATAAACTCTCCAACAGGTTAATGATGCTCAATACAATTTTTCTGCGGCTCACAATCCTGACAATACGGATGGTCTGCTACTATAATTCTACTTTCCCTATAGAAAAGTTAATGTTCTGTTATTTTGGCATGTCAAATTGAGTCATGTGAAGTTTCAGAAATCACACACACACACACACACACACACACACACACACACACACACCCACACACCCCAGGTAAAGCCATAACAAAGGTCCCTTTTGCCTTTCATATATTTTGAGGACAATGAAACCATTCAATCAGTGCCCAAAATGATAATTATCTTTTTGGACACATGACCTCATATTCCCAATCTATTAAGCACACAAAATCTGAAAATGAGTGGTATTAGCGATTCCACTGAAATGGATACAAGGGAATTGAAACAAAATAAAGCCTGCCTTAGTTTTGTAATCCCCAAAGGAATACATACTGAGAGGACGGGTGACTTAGGACCCTTAGAAGAAAAGAAGAACACAGAAAACTAAAATAGTGGATGCATGTGGTTTTTTACTTGCTAGATGCCTGAACTTCATTGCTTCAGGTCACCTCAATTTGGGGTGGAGGTGGGGGTGAAATGTTGACTCAGGTGTGGGTAGCAATTATGATGGCCTATGACCAAATTCCATGTTAAAGTGATTGGTTCCCCAACCTCCCCACAGTGTTTATTGCTGTTGTTGTCAAGATCCTGGATAGCCATTAACATTCTGCTAGCGGAGCCAATCCACAGACTGGTTACCTACATCAGAAACAACTCCTGCAGTCCAGACTCCATTCTAGGGGCAACCTCATCTTGAATTTCAGAACCCTCTTTGTCTAGAAACGTGGGTGCCAGTTGCACCCAGCTGGGGCGTGTTAGAAGATGTGTTGCTCTCACAAAGGATTCACTGATACGGACCCATCAGTGATCCAGGAGAGAGGACAGGCATCTGACATCTCTCCAGTGTAGGGTCAGCACTCCCCCCAGTCTTTCTGGGACACTTCCCGCACAGAAAAGGAGCTGTCACCTGTTTGAATCTTAATTTCGTATTGCACCATCCATAGTTCCCAAAGTCATTGCTGTTAGTTCTCCTAGAAGTCCTAGAAGTGGGTTTTCAGGCAAATGGAAACCTTGGGCGGGCCCCAGAAGTTCTAAGGTGGGAATGCTGATCAAGTGTCTCGATTGCCATCCCTGGACCTCTCTGAGGCCCCCATTCTAGCCCCCTGGAGACCCACATTAAAAATGCTTCAGAGCACGAAAGCTGGTTGATGGATTAATCAATCAACCAACAAGTATTTACTGAGAGCACCTAATTTTTACTCAGCAAATGCTGACTGGAGCGGATGGTGCAGTGACAGGTAATGGAGGACTCTTCAAAGTCAGACAGAGGACGTGAAAATGATACTCAGCTCGCCACGTACTCATTCGACAGCCGTTGAATACCCACGCATGAACCGTGCAGTATTCTGGGCGATGGAGGCAAGGAATGCAGATTAAACTTTCATCCCATGGACTTTATAGTCTATCAGAGTCGTGATTTTTTTGGAGTACTGAAAATAAAGATAATGTGTGTTATAATTGGAAAACAGGCTGCTTACAGGCTTATGATGGTCAAGGAAGTGAGGAAATTTAAACTTTAGACTTTTGAGACCTGGAAGGGTATAACCAGGCAGTGGTTTGGGAATCCGTTTTGGGTGGTGGTTGATGAGAGGGATGGAAGCATGTACTGGGTTGGGCAGTGTCTCCTCTCCCCAATTCATGTCTACCCAGAACCTCAGGATGTGACTGTATTTGGAAATAGGGTCCTTGTAGATGTAATTAGTTAAGATGAGGTCATACTGGGTTAGGGGGTCCCTAAACAAATACTCACAAATGACTGGTGCCCTTTGAAGTAGACCTTGTGAAGATATAGACACACACAGGGAAGATGGGCATGTGAAGACAGAAGCAGAGACCAGAGTGACACAGCTAAAAGCCAAGGGACATCAAGGGTTGCCGGCTGTCATCAGAAGCTGGGGCAGAGGCAGGGAACAGTTCTTCTCTGAAGCCCTCAAAGGTAGCACGGCTCTGCTGACTCATTGATTTCAGACTTCCAGCATCCAGAGCCACGAGAAAACAAATTGCTGTTGTCTTGAATCACCCGTTTGTGGTAGTTTGTTATGGGAGATGTAGGAAACAAGTGCGGATACTGAACTGGAGTCACGGAGATCACCAGGCTATATGATGGACAAGTCCTGACTCAGGGGGTTGGAGGGGCCTGGTGAGAAAGAATAAGTGTAATTTTGTGTGGTTGCATGCAAGATGACGATTGAAGACCCTAGTCGAAGAAACAGTATCTTCTCAAGCTCGTTTCACGATCGGTAGGCAACCCATAGGAGCATGAACTGGAAACTACTGAGCTTCTGAAGGCTCAGCTCCATTCGTGGGACAGAATAAGAGAGGAAGCAAGTAGAGAGTGACGGAATCGCTGAACACCTTCCATTCGACTCCACAGGTATTTATCGAGCCTGGCCTGCTTCATGCCCCCAAGAAAGTCAACAGTGCAAATCAGGTGCAGAATGAAAACAGTTCAAACCAAGGGGATCCTGGCGATCACGAAAATAAAGGGAAGGAATTTTTTTTTAATTTTTTTTTCAACGTTTATTTATTTTTGGGACAGAGAGAGACAGAGCATGAACGGGGGAGGGGCAGAGAGAGGGAGACACAGAATCGGAAACAGGCTCCAGGCTCTGAGCCATCAGCCCAGAGCCTGACGCGGGGCTCGAACTCACGGACCGCAAGATCGTGACCTGGCTGAAGTCGGACGCTTAACCGACTGCGCCACCCAGGCGCCCCAAAGGGAAGGAATTTTAAAAAGTGCTGAGAAAATTAATAACTTTCTGTTGAAGGGTGGTCAGGCTGTCTTCCGGAGAAGAAGTCATCTAAGCAGGGGTTAGAAGGATTGCTCAGGGCCAGGTGGTAGATAAAGGTGGAGGAGAGAGGAAAGACTCAGAATCTGCTATTACGTCTGAACGATCGAGGAGCAGCCACGCCTGACTCCAGAGCCTCATCCAGCACACTGAGGCACACAGAGGCCATTGAGGGAGTAAATGAATGCATGAACTAATGAAGTGACCCAGAAGCCAAGGGAGGAGAGTACTTTGGCAAGGAAGAGAGGATGATGCACATCGTCGAAGGCCAGAGGGAGGCCAAGGAGGACAAAGATGACCACAAAGCAGAGAGCAGGTTGCTGGAAGCTTGGGAAGATCCGAGCTTCAGAAAAGTCCAAGGGAGTCTCCTGGGAGCTGAGAAGAAAAGAATAAGCAGGAAAAGTCACTTGGCAGGAAATAAAAAAATATATATCAGAAAAGGGTCCATTGGGAGTGTTTGAGGGGCAGATTGTGTCTGAAGGTAGAGGAGAGGGAAATGCGAAGACGTTGGAGACATAGCTCCTCCGGACCCAGGGGTGGGTGGATAAACGAGGCAGCCAACATTATTAAACACCTAGTCCATGGCAGGCACTGTACTAGCCGTTTTCAAGTACATTGTTCTCTGCACCTGATATCAAAACTTCACCTGAAATGTTAGCTTTAGAAAGAAGAAACCGGTTTTCCTTTAATAATGGGGAGGGAACAGGGCAGACAGATGGATCACAGAAGCAAATGGGTTGATAGAGATTTCCTGCTCATTCACCAAATATCCAATGGTTACCTTCTCTGTGCTGGACACTCTGCTAAGGGCCTCAGATACTTTACCCAATGGGAACCTTATAGCAACCCTAGAATGTTCTGTCATGATCCTCATCTTGGAGATGGGAAAATGGACGCTGTTCAACTTTTGTCAGATTATTTCCACATATAGGCCATTACCGATAAATCCAGGATCCAAAGCTGAGTGGGTCTGGACTCAGTTTCTTCATCTGTAAAACTATGTCTCAGGGTTACTGTCAGGTGGAATCATGGAGAAAGTGCTCAAGAAATGGAAGGTATTGTTGTCCCTCTTTTTTGCCCTTTGGAATGAGGTCTTCAGGTCCTTGCTAGACCTTCACCCCTCTGCCAACATTCTCCATTGCTCTTTGGAGTTGGAGACTTCCCGGAGGCCCAGAAGGGTGTCATAAGCAATAGAAAGTCAAATCTATCTGCTACCTTGGGCCCAAGATGTCTGCTCCTTGCTCCCAGAAAAGAAGCCATGTTTGGGATGCAAACCAAATGCAGAACGTGACCAAAAAGCAAAGGGTGTCTCCAAATGGGATAATGCAAACTGAGACAATAGTTTCACAGATCAATAGGAAACCTTTAAAGGCCACTGATGAGCTAGACTGCAGGGATGCTCCTGTTCTGGAGAAGGAAAATAAAATGGATCAATAAGAGACGAAACTGATACAAAATGGCTGAGATATACTCCCTGCTCCCAGGTGCTCTTTGCCAAGCTGATTCTCTGGTCAGATTTGTTCCTTCCCTTCTTGCCCTCGGTGATGGGGTCCTAAGGCCCCAGCATCAGAGAAACAGGCTGGCAAACAGAATCCTGATAGCAGATGGTGGAAGAAGAGCCATAGGTCTCGTCTCTCTGCTCTGGTTACTGGTTACTACAACCAGGGGCAATTTGCCTGATTACAACCCACTGGGTGTAGGGAGAACCTCAACTCTTTACCCCCCACCCCCCAATCTCATTTATATCATGCATCAGCAGGGTGCTGCATTTTAAAGAGTTTTCTGGTGCAACTGGGGATTCATCTACCAACCGTGTGATCTTGGGCAAATGTCTCACTCTCTCTGTCTCAGTTTCCTTATCTATAAATAGGTGAGCACTGTTGTGATGGAATAGTATATAAGTGACCAGTGTCCTCTTCCTCGTCATGGCCAGTAACATCAGCATCGCCAGCCCAGCAATTAATACCGAGATGGCTGAATGCCCCCGTGGCTTTGTGGCAGGGGGCGGGTGGTGTAAGGGCCAGAAAGATGTAACTGATTCACTAGCTGGTCTTGAGCAAGTTGCGAATCTCCTCTGATCATCGTGGAAACCATCAGGGACCCAGCACAACATCTCTTCTGGTTAGGTGAGGAGGCAGATAAAGCACTTAGCACATGCTGGGCACGTAATGAGGACTCAGTAAGGGCCCCGTGACTTAGGTCTGTGATTGGTTCCCCAGCAGAACTCTTTAAACTAAAATCTTGGTGAGCCCAGACTGACAACTCAGAGTCCAAGTCAAGAGAAAGACAAAAGGATCCATCTGGGGGAGGGGGAGGGAGAGCAGGTGGAACCCTGCATCGTCTAGCTGGGCGCCGGACTGAGAGAGATCCAGGCAGGCTTAGCACCCTTTGAGAGAAAGCTTCTCACGTCCACCTTCCTCCTCGTTTGTCTTTCTCCTGCCGTGGCACAGAGCCCCCACTTTCACTCAGGCTGCTTGGGTGCTGCTACGCAGTGCAAAAGGATGAAGGGCTTTTCCTCTCGGGCCCCTGAGCACCTCCTTTCAATAGCTGGGAGCTTCCTGTCTCCCCACCCAGCCCCTCCATACCCACCTTGCTGCTAGGTGGCTCTATTCTCGGTCTAGGATCACAAGGGCCAAGATGACCACCCTTGTGCCATACGAACGGTTTCATTCAACACGACCTGAGCCCCTACTGTGTACCAGGTACCATATCGGGCAGCAGGGACCATCAGATAAACCAAAAACAGTCTTTACCGTTGAGCCCATCCTGCACTAGCCCGTTAACTGCAGACATCACATAACGCCCCGTTCCCTACCACTCTCAACTATGCCTGAAAGAGACACCTTTGGAGAATCTGAAACTCTGTTGTGTTTTGAACTCCTTGTGCTGCTTCTTACGTAACCCATGAGCTCCCAAAGGCGCCTCCTTTTTGTCCTTCACCACGATGAGTTGTTTACTTCTCCGCTCATCCCTCCTGGCTTTTTGTTCCGCAACATGTTCTTTCTGGTGTTACACGGGAATACTCTCCCCGCATCTCGTCTCTGCTCCTTGTTGGCCAATTTTCCCCACTGGCAGATGGAGACACTCTCTTTCTGTGTCTCTATTTCTCACGACTCTAGATAAGTGAATACCCAAGAGTCTGGGTGTCCAACTCTGCCCCCCCACCCAACCCGCCAGAGGGGAATCTTATTAGCCTGACAGCCGATGTTCCCTGTGTGTGGTCTGCAGCGTGTCTGGGTGAGGCAGATTGTAAAGAAAAGAGAAAAGGCAAGCCAACCTTTCCCTCCTACTCCCTTACGGACAAGGAATCATTCCACTGCAATGTTTCTTCTGCTGTCCCGTTCTTATCACATGCACAGTGTGGTCCCTCTGAGTTTTCTTAGGTCATTTTAGATTTCCCTTTAGCAACTGCGTCTTCCACAAGGACCTCCTCTTTGAACACAAAGAAAACCTCCGCATGCCGCCTTTCTTTCCTTTTTTACCTCCCTCTTCTTTATCTCTTTTCACGCGCTGATTGCTGGGAAGCATGACAGGGATGATTGCTTGGAAGCATGGCATCTGTTGAGTGCCCTACATGCTGGGTGTTACAACATCTTCCACGAATAGAGCTCATGGAGAAGCGATTAGCCTCTGTGTAACCGTGAGGAAACTGAGGCTTGGAAAGCGTAAGCCACACGTTGTAGATCACACATAATTACGTGACAGGTCTCCAAGACGCCGTGCTATCTGTCCTTTGAAATTCCCACACATGGATGACATATGCGAATGTATGTGAAGCCAGCCGGTTGGGTCCGTATGACATTCATTATAGAAAATGTTTGTTTGATTATTCCTCATTCCTGATCCTCAATGAGGGTCTTTGTGCTGGCTTTGGAATTACCATCTTCTAGGTGATTCTGGGTTCGAAGTTTTACAACGAAAAGGATATACATTTGGGCAAATCTAGGGCAGGGAGAAGAGCCAGAATGCCTGAGTTCCAATCCCAGAAATCCCTGTCAGATGGCCTCAGGCTATGAGGAACAGTAGGAGCACCTTCCTAGTAGGCGTTGCTATGGGTCTTTTGCTTCTCAGCTGTCCCCTCCTGGGGACTTAGGGTGAGGATCATGTGGTCAGTAGACTCCTGCTGGGCACATGCAGTGCTATAAATGGACACTGATGATTTCTTATCTGAGATCTAGCTGCACTCGTTACCTGTGAGACTCCTGACTTCAAGATAAATCTCTCGACATCACGAAACTTCATTTTTCCCGTTAATAAAACGGAGGTAACACTCTCCATGTTGCAACTTTGCTATGAGCCTCCGATGAGATAAGCCACGTAAAGCTGCTAACTCAGGCACTTGGTCATAGCAGGTGTTTTCTGGCTGAATACATGCCAGTTCCCTTCCCTGTGTTTGAGCCAGCTCAAAGCCCTATGTACTCAGGATCCATGGAAGGAACTAGAAGAGGGAGACAAAGAAACAAACAAACTTTGGGGCTGGATCTGGCTGAAGATCAGCTTCACAGGGCCAGCCAAGGAGGCTCTTATTCTCAGTTCCCACCAAGGGGTGGTCTGGCTTGAGTAACCCACTGAAGTCCACCCCACCCCTTTCCGAGGTGGTCCCCCAACTTCCTGGTGAGTGGCCCTACAGACGTGGCTTCTTTAAGGGGGACGGGGATGTAAAAGATTATTCATGTCGGCATCGGGCTCTCTCTGAGTCACTCCAGAGCCCGTGGTAACTGGAAGAAAACATCCCAGATCAATACCACATTTCCAGATTTCATTAGTTTTTAATAGCCCAGTGCTCTTTTGGAAGGCAGCTTCGGGCATGCATAAGTTTTTGGAGACCAAGAGAAATGTTAAGAGGCCACCCTTTGACTTTGGACTGGAGGACACCCTGGATCCTCTGACTGACATGAGCTGTCTCCCTAGAATGCCCGGGGACCGAGTGTCTCTCCGTCCTGTGCAATCAGGCTTTCCTAAGGACACCATGAGCTTGGTCTCAGTGTCTCTCCCCAAATCACCAAGTTCTGACGGTAGCGTCACTCAAATGTCCGCCTCTCTTTATCTACCATGACCCCCCTAGTCCAGGCCAACACCCCGGGAGAGGTCAGCGTCGGCAATCACCGAGCCTCCCGGCAGCCAGAGCGAGCTCTGCTGACTGTCACGGGAAGTGTGTGCCATTCTACCAAGCCCTCGCTGGGCTTCCACTGGGAAGACAGAGCTGCCGGCTCATCTCGTGAAAACCCCCTTCCTCCTCTGCCCTCTCCCTCCCTCCTTCTAATTCAGCTCTCCGGGGCCTTTTGTTGTTTGCTTCCAAAACATGCCAGGGGTTCGTAGAGTCACGGCCTTCATCTCTGACCTTCCCGTAGCCCCGGACAACTCTTCCTCCACCCTTTGATGAAGTTTCATGGTTATTTCATCGGTCACGTCTTGTTCGCCTCTGAATACCCCGTAAGAGTACTGTGCCTGGTACATTACACACAGTAGGTGCTGTGGCACACAGAGTAGGCCCACACTAAATTGTGTTGAAAGAATGAAGGAGTGAGTGCGGAAAGGGATCCTCTGGGAGGCTCGCAGTTCTCAACTGCATTCTTGGGGGTGGGTAAGGTGGGTATGGGTGTATGCGAATGGAGGAAGAATCTTCCGGAGTTTGGAGTGCTCCCTGCTACCACCCTTCGATGGCTCCCCACTGCCCCCTGGACAGAGCCCAAAGTCAGCTTAGTTGATAGGGCTCTTGATGAATTGTTCTGGTCTCCCCTTCAGAGGTTCCTCTCGTCCCATTTTTCCCACTCCCTCCGCAGCACATATAATGTGTTTCTGCGCCTGTGAGGCTGGGCCCCTGATGCTCACTGTCTGTACCTTGCTGCCACTGGGACCGTCTCCTGTGATGTTTCTCTCCAGACAGCCTCCATGGCACCTCTGGGGGGCGGCTGGGTGCCCTTTCTTTGTGTCCCCTGCACTTTCACCTAAAACCAGAGTCTCCAAAGTGGGGCAATGCAGGGCCTTCTTTTGGGGAAAAATATGAACTACATTATTTTTTAAATTCCTACCTTTGCAGGAATTAAAATTCCCCACCAATGCACCTATATTAATTTTAAAAGAGGAACATCAATGTACACAGGGGAATACGGTCAACAAATTCAGGGGCGCCTGGGCAGCTCAGTCGGTTAAGCAGCCGACTTCAGCTCAGGTCCTGATCTCACGTCCTGCGGGCTCGAGCCGCACCTCAGGCTCTGTGCTGACAGCTCGGAGCCCGGAGCCGGCTTCGGATTCTGTGTCTCCCTCTCTCTCTGCCCCTCCCCTGCTCACGCTCTGTCTCCTTCTCAAAAATAAATAAATATTAAACCAAATTCATAGCAAGTGTGCATGGTCAGAAAGGTTTGGGATCACAATGACATATTCACAGGGCGATGTATTTGTCTGGCTTTTGTCTCTTCTGAGACGTCCTGAGAAATTCACCAGGAAAGGAATGATGTACAGAGCGGCATTGTCCAAAGGTGGCAGAGGAAGTGGATTTAGAGGGTACACAAAGAAGGAACCCCCGAAACACTGACTCCTGCCCTTTCCAGTTCTCGCTCACACAGGAGACAGTGTAAGCTAGCTGTGAGCCTGTCAGCATTCTGAGACACCCCCTGGGTAACACTTGCCAGTTTCCCTTTTTATTTGTTATTTTATTTATTTTTTTAATGTTCATTTATTCTTGAGAGACAGAGCATGAGCATGAGCAGGGGAGGGACAGAGAGAGAGAGAGAGAGGGAGACACAGAATCCGAAGCAGGCTCCAGGCTAAGCTCAGAGCTGAGACGTGGGGCTCGAACTCACGAACCGTGAGATCATGACCTGAGCCGAAGTCGGACGCTTAACAGATGGAGCCACCCAGGGGCCCCAGCCTGTTTCCCTGTTTAAGAGAGAACTTCAGCTCTAGGTTCGAGCCCTTGAGAGGGGCCTCCTACGCGGCCAGAATCCAACAAGAAAGCTTTATTTTCATTGCTCCCTGTTATTCGCGGCAAGTAACATTGGTTTTTCTCTGCTAGCTTTTTTTTTTCTGTGCACAGTGTCTTAAATTTATTTAAAGAGTGATTAAAGTAAGAAACTATTTAAGTAAATTGTAATACATGTAAAACCTGGATACGACAGCTCATTTACATTTGGGAGACACAAGGGCAGTACAGTCAACATGATCTTTGAAATATGGAGACTTAGTTGGGTTTCTGACCCTGGCAGTGACTGAATGAGTGACCACTGGTAAGTTTTCTCTGAATCTGACTCTGAAATGGAGGTCAAATTATTGACCTCGCAAGGTTTTTTGAAGATCAGTATTAATGTATGTGAAGACATTTCCCAGGGCCCGCACCCGCTTGGTAACTGACGTAGGTTTATTCAGTGAGTGAGAGGCGAGTATGAAGGAAATGAATCTCAATCAGTGAATCTGTGAGCCTGGGTCCTCCCTGAAAATCCCATCCTTCTTAGCTGGAATGAGTCAGGTTCTGGAGGGTCCCATTCTCTCTCTGCTAGGGCCCCCCATTTCACACCCTGTAGGCCTTTTTCCCGGGAACCTGGGAAAGTTAATGAGCCCTACCCAGTCCCCGAATTTGCTCCTTTGGAGGGATTAGTTGTGAGAGGACAAGGGACCATGGGTGAGACCTACACTTACTTTATGACTCTATGGAATCCTGGCACAACACGGACTGCAGAACATGCCAGGTCTAGAAATAGAACTTCTGCTCTGACAGTAGGTGAGTTCCCCACACAAAGAAGTGGTCAAGACCAACGGTGATGGGGGTCCTGGGTGTCTCAGTTGGTTGAGTGGCCAACTCCTGGTTTCGGCTCAGGTCATGATCTCGTAGTTTGTGGGTTCGAGCAATAGGTCGGGCTCTGCACTGACAGCATGGGAGCCTGCTTGGGATTCTCTCTTTCCTTCTTTCTCTCTCTGCTCCTCCCTCACTTGTGCTCTCTCTCTCAAAATAAATAAATGCATTAAAAAAAAAAACACAACAAAAACAGACCAAAGGTGATGGCCACCAGACCCAGGTCCTGAGACTCACACCTTTTCTAAGAAACATCGTGTTCATCTTCCTGAAAACAGAGAGACGGCTGAAGGGCATCATGAACCAGGTCTTGAAAGAGTGTATCTGGAATCTTACACATAGGCTCTGCAGGTGTGACCTTATAGGCCAACATTCAGTCCCATCCCTAACACAAACAAAGCCGTCCCACTTTCCTTTCAAAATGAAGGCTGTGTTTTTTAACGAGGCCTTTTAAACAAACAAATGAATGAGCAAACAGACTCCTCTTATCTACATGGTTTCCATTTTTTACTAGTCCAGCCCAATCTGCTTCATGCTTTGGCCCCCAAAGGGTGAATGTGGAAATGCCCAGACTTCTTAAGGCACAGTATCGCTTCTGTTGCATTCTGTAAGTCGATACAAGTCAGAAGGACAGCAGAGGTTCAAGGGAAGGGGCTCCTTCTCTTGACAGAAGTATTGGCACATGTGTGTGGGAAGATGAGCAATTGTAGGGGCCTGTTGTGTAGACGATCTAATGCACATCTGTGCGCGCGCGCGCACACACACACACACGCCAATTCACGAAAAGTAGGGTTCACTTCTGCTAACATAGGGCTCGGGATGAGTATCAGTCCTCCCTGATTTCTGCCATGGGGTCTCCGCTGGATCCCCAAGAAAAAAGACCTCGAGTCCTTGTGCGTTGCCCTCACTGTCGTTTCCATTGGAGGAAAATGCAACAGAAAAGGGTTTGAGGTCAAATGTACAAATATGCTTCTGGGACCCAAAGGAGGGCCTTGGGGTGTGTGTGTGTGTGTGTGTGTGTGTGTGTGTGTGTGTGTGTACATGTGTCTATACACACAGCAATGTGTATCTGGAAGGGAGATGGAGGTTATTTTAGACTTTAGATCCGTTTCTTTTTTTTTTTTTTTTTTTTTTTTTAATTTTTTTTTTCCAACGTTTATTTATTTTTGGGACAGAGAGAGACAGAGCATGAACGGGGGAGGGGCAGAGAGAGAGGGAGACACAGAATCGGAAACAGGCTCCAGGCTCTGAGCCATCAGCCCAGAGCCCGACGCGGGGCTCGAACTCCCGGACCGCGAGATCGTGACCTGGCTGAAGTCGGACGCTTAACCGACTGCGCCACCCAGGCGCCCCTAGATCCGTTTCTTGAGCTGTCCTGTGATGCCCTGCTCTCGGCCCATCTTTTCCTGCCCCCAAACCTTTGCCCAGACACCCCTCATGCACGACCCACCTGCCTCGGGCACAAGACCATGTCTTTTCCCTAATTAGCAGATCAAGGCCCACCCACGCCCTGCCCTTCACCATGACTCTTCTGACACAAACAAGTCTAGCAATCTTAACTTTTCTTTACTTTGAGAGCTGGTAGCTGGTGGATAGGAGCTGGTCAGATGGCAAGGCAAGCCGGGAAAAGACAGAAACCAGACTACGTTAGGTTTCGGATCTGGAAAAGACAACGGCTACATAGCTATCCAGCAGGATTTCTTTTCTGGTTTCCCCTCACAGAGTCACTTCAGTGGGGTTATGGGGTGAGAGGAGCTGAGCCTTATAAGGAAAAAAGACATACATACATACACATCATCTAGAAGCAGACGCTAAAACGTTGAGAAAGACTTTAGGCTAGGGCAACAACATAAAGAAAATGTTTACACTTGGAGATTTATATTTGGTTTAACTTGTTTTGGGCAGAGAAGATAAGCACGAAAATGATTGTAACACATTTCGGCATCCTTAGCAATGATTTTCCCTTATTACCAACCCAAGGCTGTATCTGTCATGATGTAGCTAACTCTCTTTAGCCAAAAGGGAGAGAATTTTCTGTGTAAGTCAATACATGCATAATTCCATTCATCAAGTACAAACAGAGCCATCGCTTTTAAAACGCTGCACCCCAGAGAGTGAAGTACCCCTGTGCTTACAGAAACCAGTAGAAACGTCGCCGAACTGGAAGCAAATAACATGAAATGAAAACCTCCCTTCAAAAGTAAACACTGACCGATGAAACCGAGAGTTGCTGCTTCTCTGGAAAGATCCACAAAGTTGACGTGCCTTTAGCTACAACAACCAAGAAGAAAAAGAGAGAAGGTTCAAATTACTCGTATCAGAAATGGAAGCAGGGACATCACCACCAACTTGACAGAAACAAAACAGGTTGTAAGAGAATCCTAGGAGCACTTGTATGCCAACAGATGAGACAACCTAATTGAAATGAACGAATTCCTAGAAACACGGACTGCCAAAACTCGAGGAGGAGAAGAAGGATATTGAGTCAGTAATTAAACCAAATAAACATCGAACAAGGAAAACCCAGGACCACATGGCTTCGCTAGTGAATCCTACCAAAGACTGAGAGGATAACCGACACCAAGCTTTCTCAAACTCTTCCAGAAGGTGGGAGAGGAGGGACCACTTCCTTGCTCAGTCTGAGACCAGGATTACTGTGATACCAAAACCAGGCAAAGGCATCACAAGGAAAGAAGTCTACAGACCGATAACCCCTGTGAGGAGAGACACAAACCTTCTCAACAGGGAAAGCGAAAAGACAACTAAATGTGCCCTCCTCAAATTCGTGGGTGAAAACCCTGCTCACCACTGTGATGGTATTTGCAGGCGGGGCCCCTGAGAGGCAATCAGGATGAGATAAGCTCATGTGGGGGGAGCCCCTCATGAGTGGGGTTAGTGCCTTTGGGGAGTCACCGGGGAGCTCACTTCTTCCACTCTGTTCCCCGTCATGCGAAGATACAAGGAGAACTGGCAGTCTGCGGTCCGGAAGAGGATTCCCAGCGGAGCCCAAAGATGCTGGCATGCAGCTCTCAGAACGTCTAGCTTCCAGAACTTCAAGAAATTCATTTGATCTTCCCAAATCAAAGTTTATTATTATTTTAACATTTAGGGGCTTGCATATATTTTTTTCCTCTTTTGCTTCTTGCCAAAAAATCATCAATCAATCAATCAATCAATCAAAGCAGTGTGACATTTCGTCCTGGGTTTTTCCTTTTTCTCAGAGCCAGTCCATCTGCAACATCGTTCTTGGCCGCTCTTGGTCATTCAGACCCACAGAAAGGGAAGGTATGCGGGTTTACAAATGGTAGGTACACAGCCCTGGTACAGAGTCTAGCTCCTTCCTGGGCCCGAGCCTGCCCCAGCCTGATTCCCTGAGTGACCTCTTCCTCATGCCTGACCACTCCCCCGTCGGCCAGGCTGGCCCTCCCAGCCCGAGCGGGCCTGGCCTGCAAGAGAGCTGGGTTACCTCTGGCTGGTCTGCAGCCCAGTCGGGTCTTCAGCGGGCCACTGCCCACTGCCCCGGGCTGCGGCTGTCTGTCACCCTGTCTCTGCACCCCTCTCAGTCCCTCTGCTGCTCAACTGGAAGACAATGCTCCCAACTAGTCCTTCTCAGAAATGGTTGCTCCTTGGGGCGCCTGGGTGGCTCATGCGGTTAAGCGTCTGGCTCTTCGTTTTGGCTCAGGTTATGATCTCGCGGTTCGGGCCCCGCGTGGGCCTCCACGCTGACAGTGTGGAGCCTGCCTGGGATTCTCACCCTCTCTGCACACCCCCCCAAATGCAATAAATAAAAAAAACCTTAAAAACAAAAAGAAATCTTTACTTCCTGCCTCAACTCATCAAAACGTTCCTTCTAAGTCCATGCTCTGGTTATGTTTCTAACTACGGCATTCTTCCCAAATAACGGGCTTTGCCCTCCCCCCGCGTCTTTTCTATCCATGGTGAGCATTCCCCCAACCCACATGTCCATAGAACACATGACGATTACAGCAGGTGTCTCGCCTGTGGATCCGGGGCTGGAAAGAGGCCCCGGGGTCAAAGCCGGGGTGTCTGACCCAGGAGCCAGGGCTCTCCCCTCTCCAGCGACAGTCTCTGTTATGAACGCTGAGGCTGTCACTAACCACCTTCCCACACTGTCACCTGAGAACCAGTTCCCTGCAGAATGGCTGCTCATGGACACAGGTTTCTCTTTGTGGCAACGAGAATGTGCTGGAATCAGGTAATGGTGAGGGTGGCGGAATTCTGCGAATACACTAAAATCCCCTGAATTGCACATTTTAAAGGGTACATTTTATGGGAGGCGAATTATATCTTAATTTTTTAAAAGAGAACTCATTCGCTCTTCTCTAACATCTCAGCCCGGTTAGAGAAAATGTGAATAATTTATCACTTCTGATGGCTTCCTATCACACTTAGAAGTCCAAATGACTTCCAGCCTGTTAGCAGACTCTGAGGGCGCCGCACCCCCGCTGCCGGGCACGCACCCTCCCCCCGCACCCCTCCTCCACACCTCCTGCAAACACCCATAACTCCTCACCTGACCGTTTTCTCTTCTCTGGAAGAGCCAGGGTCGCCCCGCCCCCTGGGAGCTGCCCACAGAAGGCCATGGATGGGAGGTAAAGAAAAGCCGCCCACTCGTGTTCCAGAGCTGTGCTTCGTGGGTCCCACGTAGGGTCCCACTTGCCCTTGTGGCAGTCGGGTAATAACATCACCTGTATTGGAATCCCTCCCTTCCCTTCTCACCCCCCCTTCCTGTGCCTCCTCGTTGGTTTGCCCTCAGACTCTCAGCTCAGGGTTTTCTTCTGGGAAAACCTGACCTAAGACAAGCCTTTCCTGGAGGTAGCCGCCACCGGTCTCTCTGCCTTCATCTCCCACCACTCACCCCCTACCTGGCTCTGTTACACCCGCACTGAACTGCCCCTTTTTCAGCACACCAAGTTAGTTTCTACCTCAGGTCCTTTGCACTTGCTCTCGGTTCTCTCGGCCAAGAGCCATCCGGTCCGACTCCACACATCAGTGGCTTCTTTCTGTCTTGTGGCCACAGCCCACATGCCCCTAGTCAGCAGCCAAGAGAGGTCGGCCCTCCTTGAAATCTATCTAAAATAGACCCCGCATTTCATTTCATTACACCGCATTTCATCACTCCAAAGCACTGACTCATAAGAATAAGTATAGGTGTTGGAATGTTTGAGTTTGTTCCTCTGGGTCTGGTCCCTGCCCTTCTCCACTTTCTTTTGTGCTCTGGGAAGCTGATCTTTATGGAGGACAGTAGGGGCTCCCTGGACGTCAGGCTGTGATTTGGACTTGGCCATGGAAGGTACTCACAGGCGTTAGCGTAGGAAGACTAAGTCAGAACACTGACTTCCCTGGTGCCCTCTCGGCTGGGTTCCTTGGCTTACCCTGAACCTGCCCTGAACCTTTGTAAAGAGCCCCTTATGACATTATCCTTAATTATTCAGGTTGTGCATGCTGTTTTGTGGAGTGTGTGTATGTGTGTGTGTGCTATTATACGCTCTCTAAAATTATTTTAAGTATCGACATTTCTGTCCTCTCTTCCTATAATCATGCAAACTTCGTGAGGGGAGATATCCTGCCTGCCTTGTTCACAACTGTATCCTCAGTGCCTAAAACCATACTCAGTATAGAATAGGTGCTCACAAAGATTTTTGAAGGTAGATTCTGAAAGATTCTGAAGATTTTTACCGAGGGAAGCTGGCATCTTGCTAGTGGGTCAGGTCCCCTACCTTTCTTGAGGTGACCACCTCTCTCCAACTTAGGGAATAAATTAGAAACTGTGGTAGGCAGAACAAGGGTTTCCCCTCCCCAAAGATGTCCACGTCCTAATGCTTGGAGCCTATGACTAGGTCAACCTTATACAGCTGGACCCTGTGCCTAGGTTAACCTTCTACACGGAACTGGGATTTGGGTTGCGGGTGGAAATGAGGTTGCTAATCAGTGGACCTTAAACTACACAGATGACCTTGGATTACCTGGGGGTGGCCAAATGTAGAGAGGCCAAGATATGAGCGCTCAACCCACCCTGACTGATGGGCTTCGAAGGTGGAGTAGGGTCCACAAGCCAGAGAATGCAGGCAAGGAAACAGATTCTCTCCTAGAGCTTTCCAAGGAATGCGGTCCTGCTGACTGATGCTTCCCTGCTGCTACTCTGATTTTAGCCCAGCGAGCCCTGTGTCAAACCCGTGACCTACACAACTATACAATCCTAAATTTGTGTGGTTTTGGGCCCCCCCCAGTCTGCGATGACTGGTTACCGCTGTGACCGACAACTGATGGAGAAACATAACCATGCTCTCCTTTCTAGAAGGGCAGCTATAGTGCCTCTCTCCAACACCAGATATTTTGTGTGCGTGTGACATTTCAATTGTGCAGACAGGAGTATAGAGTCACTTGGGCATACTGTTGAGTTTCCATGAAGATATATATATTTTTTTACAAGTACATCATACATTCCAAGTATTCCCATCAAAATGGGAGGTGCCCATAAATTAAATCAGATTTAATCTTTCATTTCCCAGCTCTTTTGCAAGAAGTAACGAAGAAAAAAATGTCAAGCACCCAAAAGTGTGTTGAATATTGAAGTCCTATAGATGGACAGCTCTTTGTTTTGCCAGCCAGCACAGTTGGTGAACTGCAGGACAAGGGGCTAATACCCAGGAAGATGGTCAGACCTGAATTGTGAGAGAAATCGCAGACGCCTAGAGCAGTGCATTATTTTAAAATTCCCTTTTCCTGCTTCTTGCTTTCCTGCTTCTATGGTGTGAAGGGAACTTGTATTTCTTGACATGTTCCAGCTAGCTCAGACGCTCCGAGAGAGCCAAATGACTCAGTCCCTGGACCACTACCAACGTTTTCAGGGTTGAATCCTGTCTTATTTTCTGAGAAACAATGTTTAACTGGCCTCTGTGGCATTGTGTCAACTGACATCACCCTGTAACTGCAGATATATCACGTTAAGCTACCACCAATATTGAAGAAAGGATCCCAAGGCGGGTTAAACAATATGATGGAAGCTGTTGTGTGTTTTTCACACCCCTGGCCAAGGGGAGGTCCGTGTCATGAGGAAACATATAATTCAAGCCCCCTCAGGATGATCTCAAAAATGCTAAAACAGGTTAAATCACATTTTTTTAAGCGAGCTATCAAGGAAACTAGTTTGACGATCTGTAAGAGGCACCGCATTCTGCGGTCATCTATTTTAAGTAACTTCAGGTAGTTCTCAAAACACACAAGCTAGAGTCACGCCAAAAGACTTTTGATTTCCCCCTGCGACTACCAGTGTATGTGCAATAAATTATGGGCCTGGAAATAAGTATTCTCATACGATTGCTAAGGGATTTGGAAAGTTAGCATCTGCATGGAAGATGATGAAGTCATCAGCTCAGTGGCCTCCGAACTAGTAAGATCCTGTGAAACAGACCTTGCCCAAACTTGTTTTTCAGTGCCAACAGACCAGGAGTGGATACAAAGAGAATTAGCCTCGTTACAAGTCCTTTAGAGAACGGTCCCTGTGGATCTGATCCCAGGCAAAGTCATTGGTTGGGCCCAAGTGCGATACTCGACTTCTCCTTCACCTGAGAACAATAGCTGCCTTTATTTATTAACTTACAAAAGGGGATCGCTGATGATCTCTTTCATTTTATCCTGTGAGAAATGAGAGAGAGGCCTTGCTTGAGGATCTTCATGAAGGTCGTAGGAGACTTTCTAATTTCTGGGCAATGAGAAACTGTGACCTGCATGGGCCTCAGTGGAGGCACGGAGAAGAAAACACGGTGGAAAGACTGTCACGGAGCTAAGGTCTTTGGTTTTTCCTGAAAAGAGTATACTGTTCTCTGGTTGACGGGTACAGACTACCCCCTCTTCTGGGTGCATATGTAGAAGAAAATGGGGCTGCAGCCAGCCCTAAGTGGAAAACCAAGATGCAGTAACCAAGGATACAGATTTCATGGGAAAGACATGGATTTGGAGCTATGATCGGAATCACAAAGCAAGATGGCAGACCAGGAACTGTCAGCTCCAAGGGGATCCTTCAAGATATGTGCAATACGCATTAAACTAATTTCATACAGTCTCTTTGTTGTCTGAGCCCTTACAGTTTTTTTTTTTAAGTCTATTTATTTCTGAGGGAGATTGACAGAGAGAGAGCCAGCGGGGGCGCGGTAGAGAGAAAGGGGCACAGAGGATCTGAAGCAGGCTCTGTGCTGAGAGCCGAGAGCCTGATTGGAGCTTGAACTCACAAACTGTGAGATCATGACCTGAGCTGAAGTCACATGCTTACCAACGGAACCACCCAGATGCCCTGAGCCCTTGGAGTTTTAAGGTGCTATGGACTGAGTATTTGTGTCTCTCTAAAATTTATGTGTTGAAACCTATGTGATAGCATGGTGGGGGGGGGGGGCGGCTGGGGATGCAGAGACCTCTTGGAAGAGATTAGTACCCTTATAAGAGACCCCAGAGAGTTCTGTTGCCCCTTCTGTCATGTGAACACATAGCAAGAAGATGGCTGGCTGTCTATGAACCAGGAAGTGGGTCCTCATCAGACACCAGATCCGCTGGTTCCTTAATCTTGAACTTCACACTTTCTGTGAGAAACAGACATTTGTTGTTTAGGGCATACTTTCTGTGGTATTTTTGTTATAACAATTCAAGTGAAGGAAGACAAGAGGTATCATCTTCTGTTGCTGGTATTTGACTGTGGAGCTCTGACTGCCTAGATCACCAGCTCCAGTCAGGCACTACTCTGTCTATGAAAGAGGGAGTGGCCAGAAAAAGAATAAGCAAGGTGGGGGCGGGGACAATAGCCTGAATGATGGGTGTAGAAGGAATGAACGTAGCCCAAAAGATCACACAGAGCATTTGTGACTACAGCTTTCAAACAGATAAAGTTGGCTTTGTCAACAGTGTCCTGTTTTCTGGCCTCTGGCTTCTGGTTCACCACTTGGATCAGGCATTCTCTTCCTCATAAGACGTTGAATACCTTGAAAAGCACATGCTGGGTAACTCATGAGTCTGTGTCTCCAGCAGACGAATTGCTATCTTCTTCATTATAATAATACTCGGTTCTAGGCAAAGTACTAGGCACTTTCCATATGTTATTTCATGATTACTTCTCTGACATGTATTTTAAAAGAAGCTCAACACAGGTCCCAGCAACTTAGCCCATGTCCTCCTGGATGACCTGACTGTGTATCTGTCTGCAAAGGTACCGACCGGGTGAGGCTTAAGCCAAGGGTGGGTTGAAAAAGACCGGCACATTCTAAGGCTGGTGTTCAGTACTTTGCCACTTAAGGCGACTTCAGATTCTCAGACCAAAATGAGATGTCAAAGCTGACAGCATGATTTCCATGCAGCTCAAAATAAGTTGGTGAGGAAAAATAATCATAATCCTCCCAGATTTGGCGACGTTAGATTTATATAATCTCACTATCTCCCGTAAGCTCAGGAATGTTCTAGAAGAGTTTTCAAAGTGTGGTCCTTGTGTCCAAAGGCCAGCTCCTGTCCTTCGGTGGATGAGACTCCACAAATCTAACTTGTTGAACAACACCCCTGGGAACACCCATTTGTAGGAAAGTTCTAAAACCACTGTTCAGGGGTATAAAGTCTTAAAATCTGGTCCCTCTCCTTTCTGTCTCCTTCTCTCTGTTTCCCCTTCTTCTTCCTGCCTCATGACTTTAATTTCTTTTAGGCTTTTATCTCTTCCTTTCCCATATATATATATATATATATATATATATATATTTTTCCCCAAAGTTTACTCTTATCCACATGCCTGTGAGAAGAATCAAGACGAGGGCAGAGGGCAACTAAAAGAAATACAATTACGTAGTTAGGTTTAAGTACATGAAGGAAAGTGTATTCTCTTGTGAAGAGCAAGATGTGTGCTTAGAAAATTTCCATGGCTACTACTAGGGACACAAGCTCAGGCCTCCAGGGACCTCGATAGGAGCAGAGCGGCAAGACTCTGCAGGGAGCAGAGAGAGGAACGTGTTTGCTACTTCTCACAGAGGAAGGGAGATAAGGGAGAATGAGGGGCAAGAACCGGGGAAAAAACAAGATGGCCACTTCCAGCTCTCTCCCCAAATCTAAATGAAGTATACCAAAGTGTTCATATAACTAACGGTAATGGAAGTTTGTAGTCAATGAGAACTAAATTCTACGTCAAATGGATGCCTGGGAAAAACAGAGAACCCAGGAACCCGTAGAGGAGCAGGAGGAAACAACCCTGAGAAACGCAGAGATTCCTGGGAAACCTTGGGGAAGGATTGAGGTTGCCTGTCATAAGCCCTGAAGCTGGGGTCTGAACTGAGTTTCAAGATCCCTTAGAAACACAGTAATGGCATAATTTATCAGAAGATCTGGACACTTTTTATTTTTTTATTTTAAAGTTTATTTATTTTGAGAGAGAGAGAGAGAGAGAGGGAGAAAGAGAGTGGAAGAATGGGGGAGGGACAGAGAGAATCTTTCTGCCTGCACAGAGCCCGATGTGGGGCTTGATCTCATGAACCATGAGATCATGACCTGAGCTGAAATTGAGGGTCGGACACTTCACCTACTGAGCCACCGAGGCGCCTCAGAAGATCTGGACACTTTTGAGAATGAAAGAGCATGTGTGAAATATGCAAAGATAACAGCCATTCCCAGGGGAACTGACCATTCTACCTAGAAAGGCCTCCGCCCTCTTGAGTCCATAGGAAGGAGAGGACGTACCGTAGAGATGGTTCTGATGTTTCCCCTAAACTAGGCTCAGGCATCAAAGGACAAAGTAAAAGAGAGAAATTTGACGGCAGCTTAGGGGAATAGCTCAGGAAGTGAGCTGTGGGCACCTTCACGTTGAGCAAAGATCGGTTTTTGTGATCTTGGGTACAAGAAGATAGTGGATTCAGTTTTTGCAGGAATTAGAGACACCCAGAAATATTGCCAATCCTGGTCAAAGAAAGGGGGGAAAAGCAGTAAAGGAGAGAAAGGAGGAAGGAAGGACAGAAGGGAGGGGAGTTCTGGGTGTCTTCAGCCGCCTTCCTCAATGAACTGGGGGGTAGATTTCCAAAATCTGCTTTCAGTGACATGTCACGGAACTCGGGGTGGCCGACAGACAAGCGCTCAGCTGAAGGGCAGGCAGGCAGTGTGGTAACCGTGGAAAGGGTTGAGGCCCAGAGATCAGATGGAAATCTGCCTATCATCCCATGGAAACGAGATGTGAGCAAAACGTTGGCTGCTTCGAAGAAGAGTCTCTAAGGGGGAGTTACAGATTCCAAGCACAGCTTGTCCCATACATCCATTGAAAACAAAACACGGGGCGCCTGGGTGGCTCAGTCGGTTAAGCAGCCGACTTCGGCTCAGGTCACCATCTTGTGGTTCATGGGTTCGAGCCCCGGGTCGGGCTCTGTGCTGACAACTCAGAGCCTGGAGCCTGCTTGGGATTCTCTGTCTCCCTCTCTCTCTGCCCACCCCCCCACTCATGCTTTGTCTCTCTCTGTCTCAAGAATAAATAAACATTAATTTTTTTTTAAAAAGAATAAAAACAAAACCCAACCCTGACTATTCACCTGGTACCGTGTTACAGAGAGACAGTTGACAATATCACAAAACTTGCAGGATTCCCTTGGGATGGCTGGACTTCTAACAGAAGTGCTATCTCACAAAAAGATTTCAGCATAGGGGCTGCCCTCTGTCCCAAGAAGTAGACAGTTACCCCTAAAGTAGCCGAAATGGAAGTTCAAGGGAAAGTCCCTGTGACCTTCTGCTAGGAGAGATGCCATAGATATTGGTGATGCTGTCAACAGAACAAAATAAGCAGCAGCAACAACAACAACAACAACAACAACAACAACAACAAAACTGATTTCGAGTACGGGAGCCATGTCAAATGTCACAGGAGAGAATGTTCCAGTCTTGAGAGGCTGATGTGTAATTTCTTTTTTTTTTTTTTTTTAATTTTTTTTTTTCAACGTTTATTTATTTTTGGGACAGAGAGACAGAGCATGAACGGGCGAGGGGCAGAGAGAGAGGGAGACACAGAATCGGAAACAGGCTTCAGGCTTCGAGCCATCAGCCCAGAGCCTGACGCGGGGCTCGAACTCATGGACCGCGAGATCGTGACCTGGCTGAAGTCGGACGCTTAACCGACTGCGCCACCCAGGCGCCCCTGATGTGTAATTTCTTCTCGCAGGGGCGATTAGATGTAGCACGTTTATCTGGAACAGCACAGGGAAGGCAGCTGGTCCAAATTAATTCTCGCCTGCAGAAGCCTTGCTGATGCGCGTGTGTGTGTGGGTGCGAGCTGGCGGGGGGGACGACACGGGGTGGTGGAATCGAGTGGAGAGAGGGCATATGGCCATGATGCCTCACTCCAGAGCAGGCTTGTCAGAAAAGCCACCAAACGTGGGCAATAACAGTGTAATACATGCATAACTAAAGCCCTGCTCCGGGCATCCTTTGGAGGTTTAGTCAAAGCTGGAAGATCTATCGTTTCAAATCTAAGCCTTTTTCTGGTGAAGATGTGACTGCCCCTTTGGGACACAGTATGTGCTATTCTCTCATCCGAGAAAGATTCTCTTTAGTGGTTCATATATAAAACCAGTACCACCCAGGGCTCTTGAGGAAACCCCGTGAAGAAAGGCTGTGGAGCTGAATGCAGGTATTTTAGAAGAAAATTTTGGTAACTTAAAGCGGACTGCTTGGCCGAACCACCATTCTGTTTCCAGTTTTTTTGTATTTTTGTTGGGGACCGGGGACTGAGATATTTCTTCTGTTCCACTGAGATTAAGTCCGACCTGTGTCTATGAGCAGTGGCTTGTCCTTACTGATAGAAGCATACTTCTGTGAAAGGGCTTGACACAGAAGGGGACCGACGAATATGTGTTGATGGTGTTTTGAGAAAGCTGCCGCGGAAGCAGAGCCGGGCCTGTCCTGGGCCAAGACCGCCCTGAACCACTCTGCGGATACCCTGGCGGGAGAGGCCCCGCAAAGTCAATGGCTCAAGGCTTGGAGAATCGTCTGGGCGTCACACAGCCATATCCCGGTCACCTACTTGGGGATGCGTGTGCGTGTGCGTGCGTGTGTGTGTGTGTTTGTGTGTGTGGAGTGAGATTGGGGGGATGGAGATACGTGCTCTTGAAGGGAACAGAACCCCCAATGTCCATCATCCTGAGGTCAGCACGAGGGCAGAGGGGGAAGGGTGGTCTCAAACCCCTGGGGCCCAGGCTGGTCAGGCAGGGACACTGGGGCTGAGGCTTGAGGTCGTCCCCTAGAGGGAGGAACAGCTCTCCCTGCACAGACAGGGAAGTCACACCGCAGGCAGCTCGATGGAGGCCTCATAAGGAAGAGTCTGGGCCTGGGGCTCTAAAGAGGGTCACTTTCAGTTCTCGTTGATCGATTCTAGTTACACTGATAGCCGGCACGACAGTCAAATCTTCCTGGAGGCCAGACAAAGCCAAGGAAGCGGCCGCGAGGACAGCAAAGATCTAAGCCGGTGAGGGGAAATCTCTGAGGGGAGGGAGGCCGCGCCCCCAGACCAGGGTCAGCATCTGCCTGAGGCGCCTGAAACGAGGTCTGGGGAAAGCACACAGACGAGAAAGGGCCCTGAGACGGTGCCACAGCAGATGCCAAAGGCTTGGGCCACACTGTTCCTGATACGTCGCAGACGGGGGTCGCCGAGGGTGGGGGAAGAACAGCGGCCAGCAGGGGAGACCTCGCCCCATCCCCTCATGGGCTCGGCGGCCCCATTCGGACTTGAGATTTGGTGAGGCGGACGCAACGTTCACATTTCAGCTGCGGCCACGACGACCATGAGAGCACACGAGGACACCGCCGTAGGGACGCCGTCGCCGCTCTCGTTAAAAAAGGAAAGGAAAGGAAAGGAAGGGAAGGGAAGGGAAGGGAAGGGAAGGGAAGGGAAGGGAAGGGAAAGGAGGAAGGAAGGAAGGAAGGAAGGAAGGAAGGAAGGAAGGAAGGAAGGAAGAAAGAAAGAAAGAAAGAAAGAAAGAAAGAAAGAAAGAAAGAAAGAAAGAAAGAAAGAAAGAAAAAACAAAAAAGACAGGCTGGTCCCAATGGCTCGAACAACTGTAAAATCCCTCTGCCTCCCCTCTCCTCCCCTCTTTCCGAGCCGACTGTTCCTTCGAGATGAGTCATTCCAATAGGAATGTTAATGTATTTGACATGTGTCAACATCACCCCGAAAAAAGATGTTGAGCCATTTCGCTGGCACACGCGGCGGCCCAGAGAACTAACCATGGGTGTGTTCGCCTCAGCCCGACGCTGACAGGGCTCCTTAGAATCTAATATTTCGGGGAATCCTTACGTCAGTCAGCGGAGGAGTCTGCTCACCACCCATGTTCCTGCCACCTTCCTTTTCATTAAAAATGTGCCCTTGCGGGGCACCTGGCTGGCTCAGTCGGTTAAGCGTCCGTCTTCGGCTAAGGTCATGATCTCGCGGTCTGTGAGTTCACACCCCGCGTCAGGCTCTGGGCTGTAGGCACAGAGCCCGCTTCGGATCCTCGTCCGCCCCCCCCCCCCCCCCGCCCTGCCTCTCCCTCCTCCCCCTCTCTCAAAAAGAAATAAACATTGAAAAAAAACTAAAAATGTGCTCTTGATAGAGTTGGCCTTCTTTCCTTCTTGCATCAAAAACATGTATGGAGACTTTCTCTAATGCACTAGATACCGGCAGTGTGAAAAGACAATATCTACAAGAACGTACGAAGTTGGCTGTAGAGAGATGGCACACGGTAACCTGTGTGAAAATGGAAGTGTTTGCACTAAAAATAACTGCAGGCTTTCTGATTTTTCAGTTTGCTCTGATGAAACATTATATAAAAACGAGATGTGATCTCAGTCATACGTGCGTACTGCCTATATGCTGACTTTCTCTTCGACCCGTTCCCTGGAGTCAGGCTCTGATTCTTCTTTCTGCCCAGAGCGTGGCTGCTCCAGAACATTCTGAAGGGTGACACGATGTGGGATCAAAACTTCCGCGTGCCCTCATCTGACTTGTGCCTTCTCGGTTCCTTTCCTGTTGGCCCAAAGAACACTCTGGAAATTCCATGGACTCTCAGATATTGTGCCAAACTTTCAGGGTATGAGTTTTCTACTAATATTTTTGGTATACTCCTGTAATGGTTCTTGGTATGAACAACAACAACAAAAATAACTAAGGTCCCGAGGGAGTTACAGCCTGGAGGTTGGGGGTAGGAGCTGAGGGCAAGTTTCCAAGGTGATTCTCAACTTGAGTGGGGAGAAGCCTGTTCAAATTTTAAAAGATGGCCAGTCTTGGTAGAATAGTTGGCTCCTCTCTCAGATCGCCCCATCAGGCCGGGGTATTTTATGTCTCCTTTCCCAAGACAGGTTCCGTTTCACTTGTAATTCACACGGGAGCTTGGCAAGATGTTTGGATTAGGTGTTCCCTTGTTCATAAGGCTTGTTATGTTCGAGGGAGAATTTGGTCCCTGCCTGGGGACTTGGCTAAGGAGGAGGTGAAGCCTGGCTTTTCTGGAACTTCAAGACAAGCTGTACCAAGGAAGAAATGCCCCCCAGGCTGAAATGACGGATCGCAGTGTGATCCTGCCGTGCACGGTGACACGTACAGATATTCTACAGCTCTTGGAGACGCGGGGAAGTAAAACCAAACCGAGGTTCACAACGAGACTCGTTCACAACGAGACTGCCTCAGACTTGGCCAAGAAAATTAGCGATGGGCGTACCTCATAAAACATTTAAGTTTGGGCTCATTTCAATTAAGCCTCTCAGAGCCCCAGGTGTTTGTCCAAAGCTTACCTGAGCCTGAACTCTTGGAACCAACTGAGTTTGCTGAGACCTGCAAGGACACGCATCCCCATGAGAAGTTTTGCAATGAGAACCCCCCCATCTCCACTCCAGCCTGAAAGGATCCCATCTGAGGACCATGAAAAGTAGGTTCCAAACATTTCTAACCTACAAGAAGTTAAGCTTTCAGCTTAACTAGGCAGGCCCCAGTATCTGCTTTTTTTTGGTGGGGGGCTTTTTTGGGGGGAGGATGAGATCTGAAAAATTATCTTTCTGTCCCAGATGAATACATCACATAATATGGAACGATGCTCTCTCCATTAGATGAAAAATCAGTGAAGTGCAGAACACAAATTGTGGTCCCCTCTTTCCTATCCTGGGTTGAGATAGATTCGGGGGTCAGGTCAGGCCAAATGGGGTCCTCCTTCTCTCATTTCCTACAGTCATGAAAAGCCCTTATCTAATGTATTTAATAAAAATGATAATGACAACAATAACTGACCATTAATGGAACCCTTACTCTATCCTGGCATCGCGCTGAGCATTTTATAAGTGATTACGTCATTTCCTCCCCATGGCTACTCTCTGGACCAGGCACTGTGATTATCCACATTGTACAGACAAGAGAAATGGGCTGTAGGAGACGACATGAGTCATCTGAATTCACTGTCATCAAGTGTCAGGAATCGAACTTGGGTCTCTCCAGTCACAGAGCTCTTGTTCCGCTGGATGAGTCTCCACTGAGATACTTTTCATAAGAAAGAACAAAGCTGTCATTTAAATAAATGAATCTGGTGCTGTTAATAAGATAATGTGCATGAAAATGCTTTGAGAGTTGCACAGCCTCACATAAAGGTTAAGAATTAATTATTACAAAGAAAGAAATTCTATAGTGTGGGAGGAATGGCAGAAAAGGGAAAGTGGAAAAGATATTGATCATGAAATGAAAAGAACTGTATCTTGGAAGCATATCAATGTAATGATTATGAATTTGTAAAACTCAAGCATTCAACGACTGGAAGGGAGAAAAGCGGAGAACGGAGGGAGAAAAAAGATTAATTTGCGGGAGGTGTGAAAATAGGGACATATCTTTTTCTTTGATTCAGATTTCCATTAGATCATTTGTGCAAATTAAAAAGGCCGAACGAAGACTGTATGAATCCACGTTGAGAACTGGGCATTCAGGCTGATTGTGTGGTTAACCAAAGCTCCTCTCCTTGTTCTTAGAGATGCTGCTTTGGGTGGATCTCGACTCCGAATGTGAGTAAATCGCCTGGTGACCCTCTGGAACTGTAGACGCTCAGATTCGTTGCCAGACATTGTCACTCAGAAGTGCAGTGAGGCCACGGAATCTGCCCTGTTAACCCGTGTCCTATTTGAATTTTAACAAGCCCTTCCCATGGTTGGGATGTCAGTGGTTTACAGATCACCCTGAGTGAGACAGCAGAATTCACAGTTCAAATGAGAGGACCTTATGCCCTGATTTTTTTTTTCCCACAAATGTGGAGATCAGTATTCATTGTATGTAGGTATTATTGATTAAGTTCCTTGTCAGAAAACCAAATTTTCCTGATGGTGGCCCCGTGTGAATTTGGAGGAAGTCGTACACACTTTAGTACTATGGGAGACCTTTTGTATATGGTCTTATTTCATACTTAAGGTAACTTTGTGAGACTAGTATTATTTTGTAGGTAAGGGAACCAAGGATTAGGAAGGCTTAAATATCTTGAATGGAGTCATACTTCTAAGAAGGGTTGGAGTCAGGATTCTAAACCAGTCTATATTTATTCCTTACAGTATATCGTGGAACTTCGAGACCTCTGTCTTGGGGTGAAATGTATTATGGGTCTACTGTGATTAGAGCAACGATTATGCAGGCGGAAAGCCGGACATTGTGGACGGATAGTTCAAGTTCACAAAGCCAAAGCCAGCCTTCAGTGCATACTGATCTTGCTGGGGGAATCTCAACTCTGAGGACTGATTGGAATCTCAGGTACACTGGGGCCATCAGTGCAAGCTTTCTCCTGCTTGGGACTACCTCTTACCCTCCTTCCCGATTTGGGACTCGATCCATTGCTACCATTGATCGGCTGCCGTGACAGAGGAGAAGCTTGATACGGCCTATACCCCCATTCTTGATTTTGTCATGGTCATGAAAACGAGGGAAAGTAGAACCTTCTGTGCAATTATCATCATGAACATCACTTTATTCAGTGGATATTTTTTAGACTCTGTCTAAGGCTATGTGTCAGGCAGCGGAGGGGAGTGGGGTTTAGCACTGAACAAGACAAAGGCCTGGTCCTCAGGAAGCTTATGTTCTAGAGGACAGAACCACAGTGGCAGATAGCAAATAAACAACTAAGGACATAGGATGCCAGAGAGTAAACACTGGTGTGAAGAAGAAAGCATGGTAAGGAAGCTAGGGAGCCAGGAGTAACGAATCTATGTACTAGTCATACGTATGCATATATATTAATACACATTAATGCTTATTTTTGAAAACACTGAACACTATTAAAAAGAATACAGAGTCTCACGCATAAGCCTACTACATCGAGGTAAGCGCTGTTCACTGCCTGACCTATTTTCTTTTGAACTTTTTTCTCTGTATTGAATTGGGATCCCACTGTACCTGCTTTTATAATGCAACCTGCATTTTTTTTTTAACTGAACATGCCATAATCATTCTCCCGTGTCATTAGCATGAGTTTATATTTAAAGGTTTGCTAAGTGCCATTGTAGGAATGCACTACAATTGATTTAGCTATTTCCTCTGTCGTTAGGCCTTTAGATCACTTTCCATTTTTCAGCAGTGTAAATATCACACTAATGCTCCTTCTTATCTATAAATCTTTGTGTGGACATCGAAATATTTTTTTCAGAATAAATTCGTCTGCTCTTGAGTCTGTTTTCTGAGGTTCTGGATGGACCTTGCCAAATCGCCCCCCAGAAGCAGCACAGAGGCTCAGCCATCTAGCCACGCCAGGGCGTAAACCCTTTGCAAAGCTCTTTGAAGAATTCTGTGCTGGGCTTGCATTTCATTTGGCCTAATCTCAAGGGTCCAGTTCTCCCAGGTCTGGGGACAGGTATGTGCCACTCCCCACCATGACATTCCTACAGGACCCTTTCCGTCTGCACAGTGGAGTAGGTCTCTGACCACTTGGGTCCCTTCCCCAGAATCTGAACGGATGACCTTCGTCCCCTCCCCCAACCTCTGCTTGAGTGCGTCTTAATCTATTCCTGGCCTCCCAGGGCCCCCCTCCAGGATGCTGTAATCACAGCACTAACCTGTGTTCACATTTCCCATTATCGAGCAGAAATCCCCCTGTGCATCCCCGCAGCCCGGCTGCTTCCTAATGGCCCCAACTCCCAACTTCTAATGGCCCCATTCTCATTTCTCCCAAGAGCCAGCTCTTTTTGCTAGTGTTTCAAGACTCCTGGTCCAGACGAAATTTCCCCCCATGATGTCCATCTGGCCAAATTACAGGTGATGCAAGCAGTGAGACACAGGGACGGGTATGTCTGCATCAATAGGACAGAGGAACCTCCCGAGGCTATCCATCTTCTGTCTCCTCCAGTGACATCCACCCATGCCCCTCCTTGTCTGTGATTTGGGGATGAGAGACGGCATCCCTAATTGCTGGTGCCATGCCACAGAGACAGGGGGATGCTGGTAGTCTGAGGAGAGCCCTCCCTTCTCACCCGAACACTTCCCGGACACGCTGCTTCTCTCTTTGTGGATAAAAACCAGTGGACAGGGTGGACTTGCCACTTTGCAGTTCATCACATGGAAGATTTCACCTTCAGAGGAAATGTTAGCAAGGGTACAGAGACTCCTCTGAATGTCAAATCGTTCCAGGGTTTGAGCTGTGTGTGCGGGGGCCTCAAGAAGGAGGCCCTCCCCTCTCGGCCTCAACGGCAGCTTCCTCAAAATGGATAAATGTTGTGCTGATGTAGAGGATCGTGATCAGAAGTGATTACAAAGCATGGTGCGAGCACAAAACTAATGATTGTTTTAAAAAAGGAAAATATTGTAAGCACTGGACAATGCCAGCGTCTCCATTTTTTTTTTTTTTTCCCTTTCTAGTTCTTATGAAGCCACCTGGGGATCAGGTTTTCCACTTTTCTCTTCCTTGACCAAGGTGAGAGATTATTCATGTGCTTTCACAGCCGACTGCTAAGTACCTGGGTTTTATGCTAGGCACCTATTTCTGGGGAAAGAGAGGGGTGGGTTGGCGGGGGCCGGGTGAAAGGGAAAAACGTTCTTCAGTTGCAGACTCAAGAGGTTATCTCTGAACTTGGATTTAATTGTGAAATCGGTAATTAAATTATTAAAACAAAGAAGAGTCCTCTTTCCAAATCCCCAAAGGATTCCGAGGAGAGCAGACTGGAGCCTTTTTGAGTGACAATAGTACAAAACAGCAGGACATTCCCTGGAGGTCTGGGTGACTCCAGCTGCCCCCTGAAATGCTCGCCAGCCTTCTCGGAGTTTCTAGAGTTTCTTAGCTTGAGGAAGAAGTCATTCGCTGGCTCAAAAAATAAGAGAGGCTCCCACTTGGTTTCAGGAACTCTGCTAGGTGCTGGGGGTTCAGAGGTGAGCAAGCCAGAGAAAGTTCCTCCCCTCATGGAGTTTCCAATCTAGTGCAGTAAAGGCAGTTCGTCCACTGGTCCAGAAGGAAACAAACACAACTTGAGGGCATGGGCAGTTCTTGCAGGAAATAACTGGGGAAGGTGATTAAATGCAATGTTCAGGAGTGCCTGGGTGGCTCAGCCGGTTAAGCGTCTGACTTCGGCTCAGGTCATGATTTCATGGGTCGTGAGTTCGAGCCCCGAGTTGGGCCCTGTGCTGACAGCTCAGAGCCTGGGTCCTGCTTCGGATTCTGTGTCTCCCTCTGTCTCTCTGCCCCTTCTCTGCTCGGGCTCTGTCTCTCTGTCCCTCAAAAATAAACATTAAGAATTTTCTTTTTAATGGTAGCAATATTAACGACGGACTGAGGCAAGGTTATCTTCCCCATCTCCCCTTTCACTCGCAAGAGCCACAGGGAATTTTTTGAGGGGGGAATGTGATCATGCATAATCACTGAGATTTCACGTGTTATCACCGGCCCTTTAGACATTAACTTTTCCCTTTCCACTAGGAGGTAAATGTCATGAAAACAGGGCAAGACTCCTTTGTGAACTTCACCCTTCCTCTACTGCACATAGTAGGAGTTCAGTAAACATTGTGCAATGGGTTAATGAATTAAGAAAGGCTCTGTTTGAGGAGGCTGCTGTGACGGACACTGATGATGGGTACTAGCTAATTGGTATCCATCAGGGAAGCACAGAAAGGGAGACATCACGAGAAGTAGTACATGATACCTGTGGAGGTGAGAAAATGAGTCCACGTGCTCTGAAAGTGGCAACTCCATTGCCCTCCCCACCAGCCAGGCACAGAAGCCTGCAGAGGTGAAACTCAGAGCCTCATGTTGGTGGTATTACATCTAGGTGGGCTTCTACTAGGAAGAAAAATGGGAAGAATGGTTGACTCAATTACCTTATCCTCGTAGTTCAGGCTCCTAAGAAGGCAGAAATTCGAAAGAGCAACGGAGTAGCCCCCGAGGGCTCTCAGACACCTCATTTGTGATCTTTCAGAAGGTGTTCTGGCTTCTGCCTTTTATGTGTGGGGTTGGTGTCATCTCCAAGTTAGGAACTTGACTGTGAGTACGCCTGATTCTGGTTATGCCCACGGACTTCGCTTAAACATCTCCGTCTATACCTTTCTGGAAAGGGTAACGTTTTCTGTTTGGTTCAGTTGGAAGGCCGGAGGCCGGAAGCTTTCGTGAATCATTGAAGATCTGAAAGTCAACCAGGCTTCATCAAAAAGGCAGTGAAGTCCCCAGGAGAGGAGGGAGAGATACAAGTGGAACCGGGGTCTGTCACGGGGGTGACGTATGAAACTCTGGGTCATAATTGTAAAACAAAGTAAAACAAAACAAACCAAAACCAAAAACCAGTTGCTGTGAAGTCCTGTCCACACCTGACCCCGTGACATGAGCCCATGACACGACACATTCATCCTGTGGCCATCAGAGGATACTTTAGCCAATTCTGCGTCCTTGACTCACACACCAGGAGCCGGCCCCCAAGGAGTTCCTGGGCCTCGTTGTGTCTCATCTGCAGAAGGGGGTCGAAGAGTTTTACAAGCCAGTGTTGCTGCTTTGCTGTCAGGGCTCTGAGAGGGTCCTACTTAGCAAACGCCAGGCTCCCGCTCAGCAGTTAAATAAATCTCAGTGTCATTTCATTCTGAACTCTCTCAGTTCAGGGACACTGAGAGTTTAAACGTTTTTTTAATAGAAGCTACACCGGGCCCAGGCAGAAGTCACTAGGACTCGAATGTACCCACTCCCTGATTATGGAAGCAGTGAAAAATGTGTTGATTTTTATCCCTTTGGTGAGCTGTACGCCCACCTAAGAAAACCAGGCCTAAACATATGGTCCCAATTTCTTGTCTTAGGGGAACGACCAATGTTCTTCGAGGAGTTAATTTTCACCAGTTTCAATAAAAAGTCATGTCCCGTCCATGGAAAGTGGGTTGGATTCCAACAACAGGCTTGGCTAACTGCTCTCAGTGGCCACGTGGATGTCAGACCTGGACCCAGGAGAGGACAGTTGTCCACGAAGTCTGTCCTGATGGCTCCCAATGCCTTTAAGTTGCCCCCTGTGATCGCATCATGCACGTCAGTTCCCTTTGTGACACAGCTAATGCTGGAAATCTGGGCCTGTGGTGGGGTTTGAGTAACAGTGCTTCACCCAGTTGACTGGGAGCATGGGGACAGTTGTCCCCAGTGCCTAGCCCAGAGGCAGAGCAACTCTAGGGAAATACGGCGCAAGAAACAAGGGGCGGCCTGCGTGGCTCTTGGCTAAGAGAATACAGAAGCGGGAGAGACAAAACACCGGGCGGGGAGGCGGCTGGTTGCACTGGGCAAAGCTTGAGGAAGTAGAGTTTGCAACGGGAGGGATTTAGGCTAGGGCTCAGGAAGAGAGCTGCTTTGTAAACATTCTCTCCAATTCAGGGCTGCCTAAAGCATTACAGTGGGTACCATGGAAAACCGCCAGCAATTGTATCAGCCTCTGCAAACACAATAATCTGCTCTGCTCCCATCCCGATTTTTATTTTCCATAGGTTTTAAAGCAAAGTTTTAGCAGATAAAGTTTACGGCAACAGATTATGAGGAGGGTTTTGGCTAGGCTTTTTAAGCTAGGGGGATTTAAGGAAGGAGACAGAACTATCTTTCTGGGACCAAGGGAGTCTCTGGGGATGGGTGGAGCTGGAGAGGCTCCCACCGGCTGGGTAATACTGGGTATGGAAGTTCAAACACATCTCCTTTCAGTCATCAGGAAAGCAACACCCCTTAGGCTCCTTCTGTGTTAGGGAAGGAGGGAAGCCTGCCCAGGTCCCTCTCGATCTGGAAAGGGAAGAGGGAAGGCTAGTTGGGGCCTTTTTGCTGAGCCTGTTAGGCAACAGCAGACTGAGTACAGACATGCTTCTCTCCGGTGCCAGGCTCGGAACAAGGGCTAGGGTGGTAGGGAGCCATCTGCCAGGGAGAAACCAGCCTCACCGGGGGATGCTCATCCACCGGTCAATCCCGCTCCCAGCTGGGGCCCAGTTCCAGGCGGTCTCGGACAGGGCAGTAGAACAGATTTCATTTCTCACTGACTCTCCCTCTCTTCCCTCCTCTTCCTTCACTTAAAAAATCCCCAACCCCTACATTTTGTTGTTGTTTTAAATTCATCACTTAATCACAGGCATTCTTGGAAAGCTGAGAAGCTAGCCACAGTGCGGGGAGAAAGGGGTGGGGGGTGGGGGGTAGGTCTGGGCTCCAGTTCTGAGGCTGCCACTGAGTGACTGTGTGACCTCTGGCCAGACGCACTGCTTCCCTGTGCCTCAGTGTCCTCACCTGCGAATAGGGTTAATTTCACACGCCCTAGCGATCACCACAATGGTGAAGCTATACCAAGATGAATTAGAAGAAGAGGAAAAAGGAAATCTTGTAAGAAAAATAAACACACGTGTCACATACACTCAACTGCATAGTTGCCCACAAAATTCAAAGAAAACAGTGGTTCTTGGCGTGCAGTTGAGTTTATGTGAGTCTGCAGCCCTTTGTGAGAGCAACACTTTTACAGGCTTGCTCTCCTGGGCAGATAACTGGCTTTGAGGTGTGATGGATGTGCCAAGTTAGAAGCTGTGCAGCCTTGATCAAGTCATTTTTCCTCTCTGAGCTGTAGTTTCTGAACCAAAGAGAAGCTTCGTAAGTGAATGTGTATTGCAGCATGGAGATAAGACACTCTCCAAAGAGACAGAACCAGTGTCTTTCTTCTCTACTGGATTTCTTGAATCCTTTTTTTTTTTTTTAAATTTTGTTTTCAACGTTTATTTATTTTTGGGACAGAGAGAGACAGAGCATGAACGGGCGAGGGGCAGAGAGAGAGGGAGACACAGAATTGGAAACAGGCTCCAGGCTCTGAGCCATCAGCCCAGAGCCCGACGCGGGGCTCGAACTCACGGACCCCGAGATCGTGACCTGGCTGAAGTCGGACGCTTAACCGACTGCGCCACCCAGGCGCCCCTTGAATCCTTTTTAAAAAAAAAATTTTTTTAAATGCTTATTTATTTTTGAAAGAAAGAACAGGAGTGGGGAACGGGCAGAGAGAGAAGGAAACATAGAATCTGAAGCAGGCTGTAGGCTCTGAGCTGCAGCACAGAGGAGGAGTCAGGGGCTTGAACCCGGGAACCGTGAGATCATAACCTGAGTAGAAGTCGACGCTCAACCGACTGAGCCCACTCAGGTGCCCCTCGATTCTTGAATTCTTGAGGAAGATCCACATAACATGCAAGTGCTAAAACTAGGGACGGGCCTAGGGTGAAGACATGCCCACTGGGGGCATTGCTGGCTGCCCAGTGGGGGGATCTAAGGACCCCCATACCACATGGGCTGTCCTAGAGTCCGGCACCAACGCCAGGAAGTGGGTAGAACGGTGGGGTTCTGGAGCCGGAAACAGACTCCGGATGGAGTCCTGCTTCTGCCTGGCGACCTGAAGCAAAGTGGTTCACCGCTCTTGCCTCAGTTTACCGGTCTGAACAAGCTTTCAATAGGAGGAACCCGGTAATTGCTCAGCACAGCGTCTGGTACAGCAAATGATAGTTCTTCCTATTACTTGATTAATGGTATTATTACGAATCCCACACACCCAGAGCTGTGTACAGCTCAGTTCTCATTCCCTCCCTGACAGTTTCCATTTTCTCCACTGAGGCCCTGCTGTGCAGCACGGGGAACTTTTCAATGCCAGACGCTCCACACCAGGCGTGAACTGTACGCAAGGTGCAGGGGTTCAACGCTGGGGAAGTGCCCCAGCGGCCACCCCGACGCGGGGAAGGAAGAGACTAGAGAAACGGCATCGGCAGCTCTCGCAAAAGTTCACCGAGTTGATAAAGTTATTAAAACATAAAACACACAGAGGCACCAGGCGGGGGGGGGGGGGGGGGGGGGGGGGGGGGGGGGGGGGGGGGGGGGGGGGGGGGGGGGGGGGGGGGTGGGGGGGGGGGGGGGGGGGGGGGGGGGGGGGGGGGATGCATGAAATCAAACAACCCGCGCGTCCAGCCCTTTACCTCCAGGCTGTGCAAAGCCAGGAGGGCCAGGGAGCCAGGAGAGGAGGAACGAGTCTGACAGGTGAGCCACCCCAGAGGCTCAACCTCCCCGGGCGGGCGAGGCGTAGGGAGGCGTCCGCCCCGCCCAGGCTACACCCCCAGCTCACTCCCGACCCCTCCTTAAAAGGAAAAGAAGAAAGAAAAGAAAAGAAAAGAAAAGAAAAGAAAAGGAAAGGAAAGAAAAGAAAAGAAAAGAAAAGAAAAGAAAAGAAAAGAAAAGAAAAGAAAAGAAAAGAAAAGAAAAGAAAGGGAAAAAAAAATAAAGAATGAGCCACTGGCCCTGGCGGAGGGGGTGGATTGGCGCGCACGCCCGGAGCTCGCTCACCAGGCCCGGGGAGGGGGGAGGAGCCCCGACGCCTCGCGCGCGCCATTGGCCCATCTGCGTAGCAACAGCCGCGGGCGGACCAATGGGGGCCGTGCAGCCACCGCCCCGCTCCGGCCACTCCGCTGCCAAAAAGTTGTCTGCCCCTGCCAAGAAAACAGACCCGGGGACTCTTCACACTCCAGCGCGGACTTCGCGTTCTTTCTCTCCCTCCCCCCACCCTTTCTCGGTGCACCTCCTCTCTCTGCTGATGCTGGCTTCGGCCCCCTTTTCGGAAGGCCGGCTCTTTCCCCACAAGGGCATGGGGCGGGGCGGGGCGGGGCGGGCGCGGGGACCCTATTTAGAGGTAAAGGAGGACAGGCTTTCAGGTCCCACTCGGAACTCATCACCAGCGACCATTTGCAAACCTCAACCACAGCAGCTCCACTCTTAATATACATAGTGTGTTTGGTTGGAACAGATCTGCAAGATTTGTGCCCAAAGGAAGGGCAGTGGGAGTGCTTGTTGGGGGCCAGGGTTTCATCCCTGGGGGGTGGGGGTGGGGGGATGGTTACTGGTCCAATTGCTTTCAATTCTCCCTGCAGTTCCAGGCAATGCGTCTCCCTGTCTCTTTTTAACAGATGGGAGGTTGAAGTTCAAAATGGCAAGCGGGAGGGTCCCAGGAGACTATTAGCCCGTGGTCTAGTACGGTTCAAACCCAGGCCGGTCTCGTTCCAAAGAGCACCCCATTTCCATGCTGTCACGTGCCTTCCCCAAGCACATTTCCCTGGGATGGATCCTAAAGAAGTGGAGAGAGTAGCAACTAGTCTGAGCCGGACGGGGTCAGGTGGTGCCCGAGCCAGGACCAGCCTGATGGGTGTGTGATCTGCACAGTCCCAAGGAGCCTTGTACTCAGAAGGTCTCACACTTGGTTTCTGGCTCTCCTGTTGCTGTTTTGACGTTCTTAGGAAGTTTGGAAGAAGGGATCCTGTGTTTTCATTTTGCACTGGTCCTGCAAAGTAGGTAGCCAGCCCTGAATCCACGTACAAGAGGCTAGCAGGACAGTTCTGAGAAGGCAGCTTATTTAAATGTCCCAGAGGAATTACCCATTTGGGGAACGTAGACTTCAAGTAAAGGAAGAGGCTTGTAAGCCTCTCTCTCTCTTTCTCTCTCTCTCAGTCTCTCTGTCTCTGTCTCCGTCTCTCTCTCTCACACACACACACACACACACTTCTGCACACACCCTGTGGATTAGTCAGTTTTATTACACTGTAACTGTAATTTGAATCCCTGGTCTATTAAATGGGAGTGTATATATTTATGGCTGTGTTTATGGGTGTGCGTGCGCCTGCGTGTGCTAGCTGGGCCCGGGAATAGGGGATTGGGGAATTTACAACACACAGACACAGCCCTGATTATTGACTCTATTCTTTCCCTTTGGAGACATTATGGGGGATTTGAACCAGGCCCTGCTTTTATGAAATACATACTTGGGAGGTTTTAGAGTGGCCGTAAACGCTGGTCGGTGCGAGAGTGAGGTTGGTGTGGTGCCAGATCCTCTGGGAGGGGACAGGCATTGAATACACTCTCCCCTGGGCCTGGCAGAAAAACCACATATTCTTGTATCTGCTTTACCCCCAAATCAGAGTCTTCTTTCCTGGCAAAGAGAGGCCTGGTTTTTCTTCTCTGGATTGTGCTGATTTTACTCTCTGAGTTAAGAGATTACCCGTGAATCACCGATGGTGTGAAAGTCTGGAATAAATGAGAAGAAAGTCTGGATGTGTCCCTGATGCTCATTCGCCACCCAAGATGTAAATCCTGCACTGTGGGGATGTAGGGGACTCTGAGACAGCCAGTAACTTTGGAGTGCTTTATTTTGTTTTTAAGGAAACTGAGGCCCGGAGCACTGAGCCAAGATACTGCAGGTTAAGCAGCGGCATGGCACTGATATTTGGGTTAGAATCTACTTCTCCCGATTTCCATCCCAAGCCTCCTTCTTGCTTTCATCTTTGTACGAAGCATTATATAATCAGGTTATGTGGGGAGACGTGGTTCATTTAACGAATAGCCATGTGGGGTCAAAGGGGTCGCTAACATTTGCTGGTGTTTGCTCTTTGCCCCTGCTTGGCCTCCACTGGTCTCATCGAATGGAATCTTCAGGACAACATGGAAAGAAGGGAGGGAATGTTGATGTCATGTAACGGATGGGACAAGTGCGGCACAGAGTTGTGGTGTAACTTGCCTGGGTCCCTCGGCTTGTAAATGGATTGACTAAGATATGAAGTCAGTTCTTCCTTCCTAATCCTCAACAGAAGAATTACATTATTCAAATCATTATGTGATCGTTCCATGGTGGCTCCTTTGAATGCATGTAAACTAAAGAGATGACTCCATACCTTCCCAACAGAAGTTGTTTGTTGTGGTCATTATTCAGTTCACTTGGGACTATTAATTACTTTTAATGCAGTTTTGTCTCCATTTTTGGTGGGCTTTCTGGCGCTGACCAGCCGCTTCGCTTTGAAGCTACAGACCATCTGGAAGGTCGTGTGATAGTGACTGAAAGTCTCAGTCTGGCCAAAAGAGAAGCCTAATAGTTTGCTTGGTATTTCAGAGACAAAAGAAATGATTCGCGAAATGGCTTCACCGATCCAAGCACTTGGTTCTAGGTGGAACCAGCGACATTGGGCAGCCGTCACAATGGCCGATACCTCCTTCTGGCTGCTTCTGCTCGCCAAGCGGAAGTGAGTCGGTGGAATGCACAAATTACAACTATACAAACAATACACTTGCACCCTGGGAAACACAGATTAGTAGTACCGTAGGGCACCCAAGAAGGCATGTCCAAGTCCTAACCCCCAGCACCTGGGAAGGTGACTTTGTTTGGAATAAGGGTCTTTGCAGAAGTAAACAAGTTAAAGACCTCAAGATGAGATGACCCTAGACTTAGGGTGGTCCCTACATCCAATGATGGGTATTAGAAGAGAGGAAGCAGAGACAGGGTGAAGAAGGTGATGTGAAAGTGAAGGCATAGCCAGAGTGGGGCCATCTACAAGCCAAGGACCCCCCCAGGATGGTTGGCCTGCAGCAGATGCCAGGACAGAGGCAAGGACTTGATTCTCCCTCCAGATCCTCCAAAAGCAACCAACCCCGCCCACAACCCAATTGTGGATTGCTTTTGTCCAGAACTGTGGAAGAATGAATTCCTGTTGTTTGAGGCCAGCTGGTTTGTGGCAATCTATCCCGGCCCTAAGAAACTAAGACAAGGACTAAATTATTTTACCATATTTTAACAAGTACAGAAACACAGGCATTAAAAGAGCACTAGAAGAATTCCAAGCTGAAACTGTCTAGAAATACATTAGAAGAGATATCGAAAATGAGATTTGTATGTTTGTATGTCTCTCCTCTCTCTCTCTCTCTCTCTCTCTCTCTCTCTCTCTATCGTTCACAAGGTCCAATCAATCGATACTTAAGTATATAATCCAGAAAGGTTTAGCTTAATTTGATTAACTTTTGAATGGCTGACTGGATATTGAAGCAACTTGTTGATCTGGTCTATATCCTGCATATGTCTAAAAGAGAAGAGGGTATTTGCTAAAAGCTTAACGTTTCTGCATAAAGGGGGGGGGTCCCATTTCCGCCTTGGGTGTAGAAAGCTAGGCAACGTATTGCTCCTACCGTAACAAGAAGAAAAATCCAGATGAACTGACTTTCCTTGAATCCACGAGAGAGTCGAGATTACAGGGCAATTTCCGAGTAAAGACAGGCCCTCTCCAAGGAGAGTCGGGACAGGGGCACAGGTTTACCACATGGCGGGCCATGGGAAGAAGCAACACCAGAAGCATCTTAAAATGTTTAATGGCTTGTAAAGATCGAGGGCAGGCTAGCACCCCTTCAGGGGTGCAGGCCTGGAGGAGGAGAGCCTGCCACCGTGGGAAGGCAGGAAGGCCCTCGGCACCCTCTTCCCTACAGCACAAAATCCTTAAGCTGCTTGGAGAGGGCAGACCCTGTAGCATCCAGACCCATTAAGGCTGGGGAAGGATAAAGATAAAATCCCTCTATATATCTGGGTAGGGAAAGAGTTCTGGGCTCCATACCCTAGACCGATAGGGTACAATCGTGATCTACTGCTGGAGGAGGGACAGTTTTACTGCCCAGAACAGATGCAAGGCAGAGCTTGGCTCTTACCCTGGGCAAGAGAAGCAGGAACATCCAGAAAACCCATGCTTGAGGCCCAGGCGCACAGGCCTACCTTAGAGAAGAAATCAAGTTTATTTCTGTAAGATTCTTTCACTATCCACGTAGGGTTAAAATACTGTTCGTAGGTTGACTGCAATCATTTAAAGAGGTAGGCAGTAAACCCAAGGGCAGCTACTAAAAACAGCTAAAGAAATAGGTGTAAATAATGAGTCAATAGGGCAGGCTTTTCAACAAATGGTGCTGGATTGATGGGACTTCTGTATGTAAAATAAATGAACAATACCTTGCACCACATACAAAAATTAACTCAAAATGGATTATGGACCTAAATGTAAACCATCTGAAGAAACGATGGGTTAGGCAGGGATTCCTTGGATACAACACAAGTACAATCCATTTTTATAAATTGGACCTCATCAAAATTAGAAATGTCCTCCCTTCAGAAGACACTGGTAAAATGCATAAGCCGGCCACAAGCGGTGAGAAAACATTTGCAAAAGAGCTATCCGATGAATGATTTCTATCTAGAATCTATAAATAACCCTCAAGACTCAATAATAAGAAAACAACCTTAGGAAAAAAACGGGCAAAATATCTGAAGAGACACTTCACTAGGGAAGACAGAGGTGATACATAAGCCCATGAAAGGGTGCTTAACATCATTAGTCATTAGGAAAATCCGAGTTAAAACCACAATGAGACATGACTGCCTATTTGTTAGGATGGCTGGAATAATTTTAAAAATTCAAATTGGTAATACCAAGTGCTGGCAAGACTGGGAACAACATAAACTCCATATGTCGCTGGTGGGAATGCAAAATGATGGAGTCACTCTGGAAAGTAGTTTGCACTTTCTTATAAACATTACATGTGACCCAGTAATTCCATTCTTTGGTATTTACCCAAGAGGAGTGAGCAAGGAGCCCATACTTTCATACAAAAGCCCGAATACAACTGGTGCTAACGCATTTATTCATGATCTCCAAAAAAAAAAACCAAACAAACCCCAAAAACCAAAAAAGCCCAGAACACACAAATGTCATTCAACTGCCAGAAGGGTAAACAAATTATGGTATGTCCATACAGCGAAACACAACTCAGCAGCAAAAAGAAACGCACTTCTGAGACATGCAACCCGCATGAATGAATCTGACGTGCATCGTTAAGTGGACGGAGCCAGGCGCAAAAGTAAACATACTGTATAGTTCCATTTGTACGACGTTCTGGAGAGGGGAAAAAAATAATGAAGCAACTGTAGGAACAGAACACATACCAGTGAATGCCAAAAGCCGAGGATAGAAGGAGGGCATAAGAGACCTGTTTTGAGGGATGGAAATATTCTCTATGTTGAGGAGAATGGTAGCTACGTGACTGTGTACGTTTGGCAAAGTTCATATAAGGAACACAAAGGGTTAACTTTGTTGTTTCTAAACCGTAAGTCAATAAACCCGACTGGAAAAGGAAACACAAAAACCTTGGCGATGAGGAAAAAACGATCCTGAGATAGGCACGGAAACAGTGCTCATCTGGCTCTGGGAAGAATGGCCAGCGTGCCTCATCACAATTATTTCTGAATTGGTAAGCTCTGGTGAACGTCAATGACTTTTAAATATAGGCATACCTTCTCCTTCTGATTTTATGGACTCACATCCTAGGTTCCTGATGCCAGGTGGGAGTATTTCCCAGGGGAGGTAAGGCGTCAGAGCTATATTCAACATGGCCATCACCGCCATTCAATCCTCCTTGCGGAATCCCTACAACTTATCTCTCGGGACCACCAAGCTCCACGGAGCACAGTTTGAGAGTGCCAGGCCCAGCTGAGACTATCCGGAGGTGCGTTCTGTAGGATACTAGGCCCTTTGGGTGCTCCATGGATGAGAGGGTTCTGCGATGCTAAGTAACTCGTGACAACTCTGCCTATCACACATCTGTCTGGGAGATTCGCAATGCACACTGGCATCTAAGCGCTCTGAGAAGGCGTGCAGGAGAGAAACCTGCTTCTGATTCCTTTCATCTACTGTTTCTTCACTTATTTGACCTGGTTACATAAAATCTGCAACACTGCAGGTTAACCTCTGGGAAACCGTTCCTGTCTTGCTTTGTAGAAGGAAACAGAGCAGCATTCCTGGACCATTTGCTATCAACTCAGGCCTGCTTTAGCTACTTTCTACATATTGTCCCATTTCATCTTTTCCAGGATGTGATGGGGCGGATACAACTATTTTTCGAAAGAGAAACTGAGACTTAGAGACACCAGGTAATGTGTTCAGGTCTACACAGCTAGTGGGTTGTCTGTCTCCAATATCTAAGCTTCGAGGCTTCGTGGATGATTGAATAAAATGGACTTCACGAGAGCGTCACTGCAAGTGGCTCAGGGGACCACAGGGGACATCTGGGACATGCACTTCTTCCTGGTCCTGCATTTTCAAATTGGACTCGGCTACTGGGGGGATCTCGCTTATCAGTTGGCGTCTGAGACATCTTTTGGTTGCAGAGAGAAACACCCACCGACTCTAGAAAATATAAAGAAATAGATGGAGGCACGCAGAACACATTAAAAAAAAAAAAAAAAAAGGAGCATTTTACGAACCTAAGGGTAGAGCCGGTGCCTGGGCCTCAGGAGAATTAGGAACCAGGAATGGAAAGAAAGCTTTCAGGATCTAAGGGTATCTCTCTCACCATCTCTCTCCTTCTGCTCCTACCTTATTTCCTCCTATGGTATCCTCTCTTCCCTCAGTGGGTATGTCCCAGGTTTTCAGTCCCTTCCTCTCCCACCTTCACCGGGCAATGGGACAAACAGGACCACCCTGAATCTCCTTTACATGGTCTTACAAAGGACACCACCTGCTACCAGGTGACTCCCCTTCCGATGTCCCAGGTGAGAGAATGTGATCGGTCCAGCGTGATGAGGTGTGCACCAGTGTGCAGAGGGGAGTGAGTTTCAACTGACCTGAAACTGAACAGTTCAACTGACCGGTCTTAGGAGAAATTGACGTGCCTTTCAGAAACAGTGCTTGATTCAGCCCATAGGCTATAGCGCGTTATTTCCAAGGTCTCTCCATGATGGTGACGGTCACCTGGGGAACTCGCGGACGCTCCCCGAGGCCCCAGGCAGACCTGCTGAATTACAACCTTGACGGCGGGACTCGAACCGGACTGTACACAGGAATACTCGGGGAGCTTTAAAGCTACTGATGCCTGGATCCCACAGCCCAAGCTTCTGATAGAATTGGTCTGGAAGACAGCTTGGCCATCAGCAGTTGTAGGAGCTCCCCAGCTGAATCTAACGTGCAACCGAGGTTGAGATCCGCAGGAAGGACCTGGGAGGCTATGTGCTTACTAAGCATCCCAGGGGATTCTTACGATCAAAGGAGTTTGGAAACTCTGTAGGGGCAAGGAGGCAAGCACCCTGACAGGTTCTGTGAGAAGAGGATGTGGAGAGAAGCCAGTGTGGGTGTAGAGGTTGCTTAAAACCAGGCTCACTTGGAGTCATTTGATCATTTCCTAGAAAATGGAATTTTGAGCGGTGGGTTGAACAGATAAAGAAACAGCCAGAACCTTGGAACCACTAACTATTAGTTCTATCATCGCCTTATGCAGTCAATCCTTTATCCAATTCCACACTGACTGATCATCTATTACGTACCAGGAGCCACACTAGTAAAGGGGCTGGGGATTCAGTGATGAATAATAATATAGACTCATTGGGATCTTGTAATATTTAAAATGCCTTTGGCAGGCTTAAATGACTGGGGAAGGTCTTGACTTAACTGAAAAATAAACAAGATCATATATTTGCGTCCTGGCCCTTTTCGTGGTACTTACTGGTTCTCAAAGAAAGCTACCATGTAATGGTAGCAACGTGCTTTGAAATCCTGACTTAGAAACATTTCGCTACACTTGTCAAAGAGCCGCTTGCTATTTTTAGCGTCTTAGGAGAATTGAAACAAACAAACAAACAAACAAACAAGCAAGCAAGCAAAATCTCCACCCAATGGGGCAATCTTCCCCAAGGGAAAATTATAGCTTTCTGACCAAATTGTGTAGATGGATTTCTAACCGTTAGCCACTGGCTACAGGGATACGCAAGTTCCAAAGTCACCCCTGGGAAAGAGAAGTTGGTGGGGTTCGGAAGGTGGCATTCTATTGCAGCTCCTGGAAAAGCAAAGAAGCAAAACGGAAAAGCGACGCTTTCCTCCAGCTCTTCTTCCTCCCTTCAACCCCACCCTCCTCTATCCTTGGAAGGTTCAGTGTTTGAGCTCCCTTCTTGGGCCGGCCACTGAATTCCGTTCAACCTCAGCACGTCCAGCGTCTGATCCTTTCTGGTGGTGCTTTTATGCCCGGCATATGTAAAAACTTAGAAGCAGTGTTCCCAACCGAGCTTTTCTTTGCCAGGTGGTTCCTGAGCTCCTGGTCTGACTTCAGATGCATGCGATTTAACTTTCTCCCTTGATGTCACCCAAGTCCAGACCTGAACAACTTCACAGGCCGCCGAACTTTGTTGTACGTGAACAGCACTGCCCGGCTGGGGTCGTGCACCCTCCAGGGCACTCTGGACTAACCTGAGTTCCAGGGGGCTTGCAAGGTTTGCCTCTGTTCATCTCTTTCGACCTCCCACCGCCCGCCGTGGGAGCTGGAATTCTGTCCCACATTAGAGTGGCGGAAGTGGAATCTTGGGGGGTTTTAATCTCAGGGCTTGGGGGACGGCGTTGGAGGTGCTGACCTGAGTAACCAGTTTTACTTGCACTTGTTGTTGGGGTTCACTTTCACGTCTGCGTGATTTGGTGGGCGGGGTACAAACCAAACCGAGGCTCCCATCAGACCCCTGACAACTCTGCCATCTTGCACGGCTTGGCGTGGGGTGCGTAAAAGACTTGTTTCACCGCAGAGTTTTGCCTTTCCTTTTCCCGAAGTGTCTGGTGGGGACAGATATGCCTGCTCCGGGTCTTGGAATGAGAGGCAGGTGTGACGAGTCTGGTGGCTGCAGGACATGGCCAGCTGCACAGGGCTACCGGGCACCGATCGGCCCCAGCAAACGTGGGCATTTTTGCAACACCCTGTTCACAAGGGCCTGTGCCCTGTTTGGGGGTGTCTCATTCAGCTAGCATTGTCCCGGCGTTCCCAAAAGGGCATTCTGTTTCTAGGAAGAAGCTGAAACAGTTCATTCAGGCTCAGAGGGAGAGAGCTGCTACTGTATTGGAGGGAGCATGTCAAACCCACAAGCTGTGTTTTACTGCGTGTTCGGGGGGGGGGGACAGGAAGGTGTGAAAACCCCACAGCACCGTATTCAGCCTTCCCAGAGAAACAGTTGTTCTGGCACTTTCTTTAAAAGGAAACCATTTTCTTTGTGGGGAGGTCGCCGATGTATGATTTATAAAAGTTCCACTCGAGTGTTGTTTTCTGAAGTTCCTCTCACGACTGCTGATCTGAGAGCTGTATATGCACATAATCTGTATGTATTAATGCATCCCATTATATAGTTACATATTTACATGTGTGTTTACCCACACGTATGGATGCGCGTCCATACGGATGACACATGCATATGTATATGGTGGAATGAATTCCGTCTTTGCTTTCCTTCAGGCCTAAAATTAAGCAACTGGAGTTATAATTTGCAGAGTAACAGTAATATCGAATCGAAGTTCGCACCTGGTGATCCTTGAGAATGTCCTGATTTCTCTCTTTCCCTCTCGTCCTCCTTCGTGTCTCCCCCACGCGGTGCCCCGGGGGCCAGTTTCAGCCCTCGCTCTGCCCACACCAACGTGGACGTCAAGAGTCGATTTCTCTCCTTGCCTTTCCTCCAACACCATAAACTTAAAACAAAACACATGGCCCAGGGTAGGGTGCTGTCTTCAGTTTCCATTGCTTTCTTCTGATTCGTTCTTGTTGGTTTTGGATTCTGTCCCCCCCAAACCCCAAGAGCACACTTTCTAGGTACGGAGCAAAATAAGTTGGGTTTTTGTTTTGTTTTTTTTTAATTCCTCCACTCAGCGGAATCTTGCTGAGTGTGTCGACCAAGTCAGTGGTGCAAGATTTGATTGGAAGCAGCTGAGAAGCCCCAGCCATCTGGTAAGTGCACTCACCAAAGAGGCTGTCCCTTGTGGTTGCTTAACAAAAACATTTGTCTCCGGTCACCACTCCTTCCTCTTTGTTCTCCTAAATGCCCAACTGAAGCTCGCTTTTTCCCCATCGGCCTGGGATGAGGCATCTGAAGAGAGGGACCCCAGATCCGTGTACCACAACGACCCCGGAAGGGAACACAGTCCTCCCAGACCCTTCCCCTTGGTCCTTATGGGGATTTCTATTTCCCTCCTGCCCTTCTGTGCTTAGTCTCTTGGCTCCCCTTGTAGATCAAGACGTCGCTGTTACCTCGCAGTAGGGCAGCCTCCCTGTTTTGTCCAGGAGACTGGAAGCTTCCCGAGGCCGTCACTCCAAACACAGATTCGTGGCACACAGCAACTACCTATTGACTATTGTGATAATACTTCCTAAATGAGCCTGGCCTCTTTCCTCAGCCTCTGTAACCGAGGGCTGGAGGCAGGACACAGACTTGGAGAGAGGGTTGACTCTTTTCTTCAGCAAGAGTCCAGATTGGCTCTGGGGACCCTGAAGCTATGGATATTCCTACTGGCCAGATGGGCCCCACAGGAGAATGCGGTCAGACCCTGCGAGTGAATATCAGAAGCCCATGAGCTCCAACACTCATTTCACTGTGTTTGCCTGACTGGGGTCCCCCCTCGATCTGGGCATAGTAGCGAGAGCGTGGCCCACAGTCAGTAAGGCAGGCCTCTATTTCTTATATGCGTTTTAAACACTTAATGTAGGGGGGTCTGGGTGGCTCAGTCGGTTAAGCGTCCAACTCTTAATTTCAGCTCACGTCGTGATCTCACGGTTCGTGGGTTCGAGCCCCATGTCGCCTCCGTGCTGACAGTGTGGAGCCTGCTTGGGAGTCTCTCTTTCTCTCTCTTTCTCTCTCTCTCTCTCTCTCTCTCTCTCTGTCCTCTCCTACTCATACTCTCTCTCAAAATAAGTGAATAAAAACTTAAAGATAAAAAAAAGATTAAAAAAATAAAAGATAAAAATTTAACGTGTATTTATTTTTATAAACATTAATAGACTCGAAGAACCGTTGCAGAAATACGCAACAAGTGAACAGATAGTACAGAGTTTCCGGATGAACTTTTCCATGCTTCCCGCGGGCAGTTTCCCTTATGACGAACATTGTACATCAGGATATCTCATTTGTTACCATCAATGAACAACCTGTGCATCACTATTAAGTCAAGTCCAGAATTTATTCATATTTCTTTAGTGGTTACCTAATCTTCCTTTTCTGTTCCAGGACCCCACGTTATATTTAGCAGTCACGTCTCCTCAGGTTCTTCTGGACTGTGACCACTTCTCAGACCTTTCCTTGTTTTTGACGACTTGGACAGTTCTGAGGATGGCTGGTCAGGAATTATGTCGAGTGCCCCTCAGTTGGGATTCGCTGGATGTTGTTCTCATGATTACACTGGGGTTATGGATCTGGGGGAGGAAGACCCCAGAAGTGAAGTGCCATTTTCACCACGTCCTATCACGCCAAAGGCAGATGACTTAGCACGGAGGATGTCGCCCTTGACAGCCTGGCTCAAGTTGTGTTTGTCAGGTTTCTGCGCTGTGTACCTCACTCTACAGTTTACCTGTGCCCTTCTTTCCATGTTGTACTCTTTGGAAGAGAGCCGCTACGGCATCTGTACTCTTGTTCCCCCATGTGAGCGTGGTGATGTCCGAGGGTCCATACGGCAGTGACAGTTTTGTGGCCCTGGGTGTGTGCAGCTCCATACATAGAGAATAGATTCCCTATATAACTAGTTTGATACTCTGTACATTATGTAAAACACAAAGAACTTCATGAGAAAGATGGTGTGGGGTGGGGGGAGGGGGCGGGCGGCAGGGAGAGATCAGAATTCCACACAAGGAAAACTTAATAGATTTATTTCTGTAACAAAAAAAAGAGTGTAGTCACCGTGTCCAGACCTATTCCTTTTAAAAAGAGAGAGTATTTAGCTAAGGAAAAGCTGGCTAAATGGGCATGACTGATACAGCCATGACAGCAACACTGACACACATCAGGGGTTGAGGAGGACCAGTCCCGTCCCAAGGAGTTTACAGGCACCTTATTTGATTTCGTATCAACCTTTGAGACAGCCATGTGGCCCTTGGGTAATTTACCTAACCTCTGTGTGCCTCCATTTCCTCATCTATTGTGTGGAGAAATACATAAGTCATCAACTAGTGCGTGGGAAAAATGAGATCATAAGTGTGTGGGTCTCTGCGAGCTTCATGACTTGCCCACGGTTGCTCAGCTAATAAATGGCAGAGCCGTGGCGCGAATCCATGCGCAAATCATGCCAAAGCCACGTCTGTGACCACTAAACTAGATGCTGTGCGTCTTCCCAGATAAAGTGTCATGTGGTTCGCATTATCCTGGAAGACAGGGGAGGAGGAGACGATGGGACCACCAGCCAGAGGTGCTGTTTCCCATTTTCTCCTGCTGCCAGCTAGTTTGCAGGTAGGGTTTGTTCCTCTGCTGAATAGGTTTTTCATGTGCTTTTTGTCTCTTCCCAGAGGAACACCGCGGAGCATTCCAAGACCTTGGCAAAAAAGTTGCTTTATGTTCTTCCCTCCTAAAGGCTGGATGAACGGAGCCATGTTAGGGGACACTGCTCTCTTTCTTTTCTCGCTTGATGAGCTGTTGGTCAGCCCTCAAGGAGCCCACCGTGTGGTGTGCTTCTAATCTCTACTTTGCTTTTGGGAACAACAACCTAAGCGGATGCACTCTGAAATGAAAATTATCGATAAAAATTCCAAACTACCACCACCGTTGCCTGCTTTGTGGAGTTATCATGTTGACTTATTTTGACTCCACCAAACTCCCTAGAGAGGGGGATGAAACTCATCCTTAGCCTTCTGCTACTCAAAGGCATGCTACAGATTGTCTGAACCCATAGCAAAAGAAAAGTGTGTCAAGTAATTCGCTGTAAGGAGGAAAAATGCAAATGTTTAAGTTGGGGGCTGAAAAAAAAAAAGAACGGTGATCACTGCAGAAGACTCTGGGAACAAAATTTCCCCTCAGGACCCCTAAGGAGTAGGAGAACTGATTCTTTCTTGGATGATCTCAAGTGGTTTGAATTGTAAATCTTTTTAATGTTTATTTATTTGAGAGAGAGAGAGAGAGAGAGAGAGAGAGAGAGAAACAAAGAGAGAGAGCAGGGGAGCGGCAGAGAGAGAAGGAGACACAGAATCTGAAGCTGGCTCCAGGCTCTGAGCTGTCAGCACAGAGCCCGACGCGGGGCTCGAACCCACAAACCATGAGATCATGACCTGAGCTGAAGTTGGACGCTCAACCAGTTGAGCCACCCAGGTGCCCCAAGGTGGCTTGAATTGTAAGTATAAACTGGTTTTAACTGGCTTCCAGTGCAGTCTTGCAACCCAAGACCAGAACTGGTCAAAGATTCGCAATCCCCCAACCACAGGGAGGGAATGAAGGCAGGTACTCGGTCACTCAGGGCTTCATCAGCAGGCAAAGCCAAGCCTTTAGTTTGTTGTGTACCACAGTCAACAGAAAATTGTTGCTTAATTAACCCCTCTGAATGAATACCTGGTAACTAATAAACCCATGAAGTATACCCTAAGGCTTTAAGTTGCAGAAGGCTCCTCTCTTCAAATGAAAGAGAGGGAGAGAGAGAGACAGGGAGGGAGGGAGGTAAGGAGAGAGAGAGAGAAGGAGAGAGAGAGAGAGACAGAGAGAGAGAGAGAGAGAGAGAGAGAGAGAGAGAGAGAGAGGGAACCAAAACATGCTGAACTAATGGGAAAAAACTCTTGTAGAAGGCAAAGCAATTAGGATTAGTGAATTCCATTTCATTTAAAGTTCCAAGATCTAGAAGCCATTTATCTAACAAATTAATAATGGCAGTGACTTGCCTAATATAGTGATAAGTCCTTATATTTTATTAGTGGAAATCCAAACTGAGTAATTTAATGATAGACAAGCTTCCATATATATAATTTTTTGTTATGCTCTTAAAAAATATGTCACTGCACCAAGATAGTTTTAGATTTATGCGTCTCTTCTAAATTAGTGCCCACTTCAGTTTGGAATGATACATTTAATATTATGGCTCTGTAGAAAATCAATATTTTTTAGTGTTTTCTTTCATTTTAAAGAGCTTTATCATCTGGCTAATTGTGTGACCAGGAGAAAAGAGAGGGGTTGATAAGGGGGTTTGTGTTTCACAGGTATTGTTAAATTTGCCGTAGAGTACAAATGGGGACCAATCGGGGGGTTGGGGGGCTGTCAAATGGACCATGGGTAAGCTGGGTGGTAGGGCAGAAGGATGGTGTTAATTTAGGGACACAAAACTAATCTTTCTCTCCAAATTCAGAGAAAATATGAGATACATCCTCTTACGGTAGTGATATCATGACAAAGATCCACTGTGCTTAAGTTTCTCATGGAGCCTCTGGGAGTTTGCATGCGGCCCAAGGAATGTGACCAGACCCAAAGAGCACTGTCCCTCCAACACTGTCTGAGGGGGGGATCCATTCACCCATTCAGGAGACACTTCGTGAGTCCCTGCTCTAAGCCCGTGTAGGAGACTAGCTCCTGCCACTTCCTTAAACCAATGGGGAAGCAACTAGAGTCGTCCTTATATGGCCCTTCATGCTCAGAAGTGTCTCTCACTTTGATTCTAGAGAATAATATGCCCCAAAGTGGTGAGGGACAAAAGCGACTAGCTGACGTGACATGCAGTACAAAAAAAAAAAAAAAAAAAAGCAAAGACTTTAACGAAAAGCAGACTGATGTTCGAGTCCTACCAGCCATGACGGTCAGGGGTCTGAGCCTTGGTTTCTACCACTGGCAAAATAGGAATGTAAATACTTTTTCACATAGACGAGTTACTATCCTACAGGTTCTGGCATATGGTGAGCATCTAGGAATGCTAACAACTTCTCCCGTGCTCTGCCCGAATGCAGTCTCGTAAGGATCCCAGCACAACTAAATAATAATAATGAGGATGATCATGGCTACAGCAATAGTAAGAGTAAATACGATGCCAGGAAGCTCACAGAGATTTTTTTAAAAAATATTTCCAACAACCCTAAGACATTACCCACTAGCCCATTTTAGAGATGTAGATGCCGTTTCTGTCTTTCTGACATAATCTATCACTAAGTCTTGTTACTAATAATGAATGAGTATTGAGTATTTACGGCCATATGCCAGGCACCTGACATTTTTATCTTGCTTATTCTTCATTCACTCATTCAACAACTATTCACTGAGCGCCAGGTATTTGTGGTGGCCCAATCGGTATAAACCAGTTCACAGGAGTGACATCACAAACCCGGTCGGGAGAGAACACACAAGAACCAGGAAGCGGATACTGTTGTTATCTTTAGTTTGCAGCTAAGGAAAAGGAGGAACTGAGATGTGTCTAGTAAATGGCAAAGACTGGATTCAAATTCAGATGTTCTTCACTTTTAACCTTGATACTATATTGCCCCTAAGAAAATCATGTGGGCTCAGGGAAATTCAGACATTGGGGACGCGGTTGCTGAGATGAACCGCCCTCCAAGACCGTGAGTTCTTGGCAAAGATGGTCAGTGTGACTGTAGGTTCTTCCTTAACACCCATCCTTAACAGCAACCAAGGGAGGGGACCCAGGGAAACCCCAGGCTCTGAGCCAGCTGCCTTCATTCTTCTGTTTGCTGTTAGTAACCATGCAACCTTGGTAAGGCACTTCTCAAATGGAAATAGTCACACTTGACTCAGGAGGAGCCCCGGAGAATCAAATGAAACTGTAGTGAAACTGTAATGAAAATATGTTTTGAAAGCCAAAATACACAGCATCCATTTTAGCAAACGGTGGGAGAAATTTATTGTTTGGAATGAAGTTAGATGGACTTATTTATTCGTTAGTTGCTCTACTTTGACACCCTCTCTCTTGATTTCGCCCGGAGACTATTGATGATGAATACCTAAAGGAAAAGTGCCAAATGAAATGGAAAATAGGAACTTTCAAGAGGCTCAATGTGAAAGTCGAGCATCGTTTCCGGTGATCCCATGTATCTTTGCCTGTTTCTACTGACAATGAAACTAGTTCTCTACTGCTAAACTTCTTGGTGAAAGCATCTTAGCAGACATACTCTATCCCTGCCTAGTAAACAAGCCTTCGCGCACGGAGTGTCTCTGATATTTGTACAAGGGAATCAAACGCATACATCTAAACGCGCGTGTACTCAAAGATCAATTGTATTCAATAATATAATGGGTGCGTTTTTCATCTCTAAAATTCCTGCAAGAGTAGTTTTCCTTTGCAGGGTGAATTAGCAAAGTAGGAACAGATGAAGTCAATTGTCAATTGTTCAAATGCAGGTACATATTATAGAGACAGATCACAACCTTGGGGGCTGCTAATGTGGAAAGATAAATCCCTCCTCATAAAACGAGTATTAGTAGCAATCTGCACGAATGCATTTAATTTCGCATATCCTTGTAAATCTTCAGAGCTCGAATGAGGTGCTTACTTCCTATTACCTCTCTCAGATCAGAAGGTTCAGGATCATCCTAAGAAATCCCTCTTTATTTTCCCAAACTGCCTCACTTCATTCTAGAGGACTGTAGTGTCCACATTTAACAGAACTAGTTAACAGGGGTTTTAAGAAAATTAAAGGTGCAGCCAAGTCTAGACATCCCAAAAGAAGTGGATGGGGGGTACATGCCTTTGGTCCAGTTATCCTGGCCACCTTCTTAATGGACAATTTGGATCGCTGCACAGTCAATCCGCTTAATTGCCTCTGTGTTGGCCATTAAAACAAATTGAATGCGCTATGGCCAATTTGGTCATGTCATAAAGAAATGGCCTATAGGGCCCATCGAGAAGCAGAATTTCAGCCATTATTCGATTATATCTGATCAATGGAGACAGCCTGTATAGGAAATCCAGGAGCCAGAGTAGATCATACGGGAGCCCCCCGCTTACTTTGCTGACCACATTATTAGGATCAACTGTCAACAGCAATGAAATTAGCCAGGTGGTTGACAAAGCATCACCTTACTCCGTCCTGGGGAGAGAAAAGTCAGTGCCTCATGACTTTGCCTAAAATACCCAGTCAGCAACCCAACAGGTCGTCTTTTCCACTTTGAGTCCTGAGTAATTTGAGAAGGAGGAAAAAAATTCAAAATCTCCATTGGCTTTGACCTCTAATGTTGGTATAAAAATAGACCAGAGGCTGCATTCATTGTGATTAATGCTGGGTAAAGGTAATTTAAACAGGGCCTAATTTTCTGATTTTTCTAGATCTCATCTCCAAGTACTGTACCTTTTCCCTGCTTCTGCTCATCTGAGAGGTCTCAGGATCTTCGTTTGGGGCCTCTACTGCTGGGACTGTCATCTGAAGTCACCTTGGCCTTCAGCATGTTGGTGAAGTTAGACAAGAAGAATGACCTTTAATGAGGTATTGCTGGATTATACTTTCAGTTTTTAAGCCAAGGAGAAATAACTGTGGGCAATATTTACTGAACATTTGTTATATGCTAGGTGCTAGCCCTCAGCATTTTAAATCTATATCTTCGTTTAACTTCAACTGACCCTGAGAGGTAGGTTCTGGAATTTCGACCACGTACATGAGGCAACAGTTACTTGGATTTTAATGACTTGTCAAGGTCAAGGTCATCCAATAGTATCAAGATCAGAATGCCACACCTGGCCTAACTTCAAAGCTTGTATTGTCACATACCATAGTGTCCTAAATACCACTGGCTGCTCCCTCAGCCTATGGCAAGAAGTGTTCTCAGCCAGGGGTTCCAGGTTCATGGGTAACTTAGAAATGCTACACGAACCGAAACCAAAAACAAACACAGACAAACAAACAAACAAGAAAACAAAAGTGCCACTAGCAGAAGATGACTGTCACTATTCTGTTTGGACTAGAGACCCTATGGGACCATAAAATGCTGATGTTGGACACGGGTTGGGTCATCATGCAGATGGCCCATACAAGTAAGTGGTGGGTCATGGCATATTGTGAGAAAGCCTGAGGGCATAGCTAGAGCTACCTCTCTCACACAAGCTGTCTCCTAGGGGTCAATGGCATGAGTTGATTAGAAATGAAAAGAGCCATAGTAGCTTTAAAAGACGAAAAGGAGAAGAAGGAAAATGGTGGCACATGGCAGAGAAACAGAGTTCAGTGGGGCAGGTAGAATGGGTCTGGGATTGGAGAATTCAATTTGGGAAGAGGAAGAGGCAGAAAGGGAGACAGACATATTAGGTGGGTAGACAGATGGAGGCATGAAGAGAAGAATGATGGTTAGAGAATGAGCGGATCTAGAAGCTGATGGGAAAGTGGATGCTGAATCACAAGGGCATCCAAATTATGGTGCACTTTCTGTGGACCATAGGTAGTGCTTAATGTGTCCTTATTTAATCCTCATATCAACCATTTGATTTCTTTAAAGATGAGAAAAGGGAGACTTAGAGAATTCTAGAAAGTTTCTGAAGGAAACATAGTTACTACAGTTAAGTTTAACTATTTCAGAGAAGACAAAGACAGAAGAATTGGGCAGAGATAAAGAACTAAATAAAACTCAAGTTTTTGCTATTATGGGTCAGCCTATGGTAGAGTCAGTCAATGGTTGGGAGTCCTTCCCAGCAATCCTGACCAAGTCTGACGCTCTAGTGTTTTGCCCGGTGTTTGAATCCTGGTGGCAAGTTACCAGCATCTGGGAAGTCTGTTGTCAGTGTGGCCAGCTTGTAAGCCGACACTCTACTGGGCATGGTCTGGCCTGTCTTTGGGAAGACCATTCCTTCTTCTCCCAGAAGCAGCTCCTCCAAGCTCTCCACCTCCTCCTTCTGGTGTCCCGTTGAGTATAGAAAGGGGCTTATCTTTTAATGGCTGCTCTTTGCACAGATTCTTTGTTCCTCTCTGGGTGTAGCTAAAGTCCTCAGTGAGGGCTCCAATGAATGACTTGAATACAGACTGACATACTGGTCTGTGTAATAAACATTTTATAATGTCTTCTAGTAATCTGTTTATTTTCATTTCTCTTTCCTGGCTACAATTCATTGTTTTCATGTGTTTGGAAAGAGGGATTCTCTTAATCATTTCTAGCTTAATGCTAGACTTCCTCATTTCCACAAACTGTCTTAGAGAGCCTGGGGGATGGGAGGGTGTTTGATTTGCAGAAGCAGGAGCTAATGCAGAGAACATTTAGTTCAATTTGTTTAGATGAGGAAACAGAGACCCAAACAGTTGGAATGCATAGACCTAACTGGAGGTGAATTTTTAAAAGAGTTTATGTTAAATGTTTGACAGATTTAGAAGCTTTACATCTCTTAATGTTTGGGGATTGATAAGCCTGAAGTCAGAGGTGCATCTGAGGAGGGAGGGGAAGGAAAAATGAAATAAGTCCTTTTAGTAGATGGGTGGTCACAACTTTCCTACGATTAAGGTTTAAAAAATATATAATTTATAAAGAGATAAGTTACAAAAGGACTATTCATTTTATAAACCAAGATGGTACAGAATTACTTTCAACAGACGTCCTGCGAATGAGTTTTAAATCATATGGGATTTAACAATAATCAATTACATGCAACTTTTCAGCAAAGCAGTTATTCTGTAGAAGGACAGATACCTGGAGCGTCACTACCCGAAACACCTTGTAAAGATTTTATCCACCATCTTCTCTTAGATCAAAGCATTAAAAGGTTGGCAATCTTCATTTCAAGCTACTTCTGGGGCCCTTTTAAATGTTGTTATGGGCTCCGTTGTGTGTGTTTGTATGTGTATGTGTATTGTGTGTTGTGTGTTTGGCAACAGACGGGGTTCAGAGGACAAAGATATTTTGAGAGGGGTTTCTCCCTCTCTAAGCCAGTCAATGAAGAAACCTGTAGTTTTATGGTTCTGGAAAAAAAGTACATCATACATCTTTTGGTTTGGGGGAAAGCAACATAGTGGGTCAAAAAGTAGGGGTTGCAATCAAGAGACCAGTACTGGAGGCCTCTGTTCCATCTTACAAGCTAGCTGACCTTGCAAGAATCCTTTGCCTTTCGGGGCCTTAATTTCCTTATCCCTAAAACAGGGATCATGATACTCGATGGTGTTGGGGTTCAACAAGACAATATACAGATATTCAAAATGATGTAAAAGCCTAACACAGTGCCCGACAAAATAAATACTTGATAAAATGACATAAAACAGACGCTTAATAAGTATGCTTAAAAACGTAGAGGTTTAAGTATTTACACCAATTGGCATAAGCCTTAAATCCAGAAGAAATCAGAACTGCAGCATGCAATGAGGATTGCACTTTGTTTGCTAAGTGAATGGTAACACTTTAAAGAACCCCAAAGGATTTTTGATGTGAGCAAAATGGTTCTTCATTCCTTAAACCCGCTACCCAGAGCTTCATTCTTTAAACCCGGACTGAGCTATGGTTTCTCCTTGGTAGGTTTTCTTCTTGCCAAATGAGATGATGGAAACACATTATCGAAATGACTCGTGTTGGTGCTTAGACGGTATCAGGTCCCTTGAGGGGAGGGTGAATAGATATATCAAGATTTGGGGGCCCACAGGTTTGGCTACATGACAAGTGGATCCCCAGCACCCAGGCTGGCTCGATTCGTTCCAGAGGAATTAACTAACCAAAGAAAGCCACCAGCCAAGTGTGAGTCTGGACACAGCTGATGGCTTCTCAAACTCCTCTCCTGCTGGATTAGTTATTCAGAACCGGCTCAGGCATCCTGCCTCTCCGTCCTCTCCTCAAAACCCACGGTGGGCTCCCAGACCCCCACAAAACTACTCCTCCTGCCACTCAAGGCCTTTCTGCAGAGGCTCGAGGCTTCCCCTTCTTGCCAATGCATGGCTTCTGCATCAGTTAGCGTTTCTCCTCAGTGCCCTCTGACCTCCCCAGTGTAGACACCACCACCAGAGATCCTTATTTACAGCTGTTCCTCAGATGTCATCCTTTCCTTTCCTTGATCTCATCCCATATAGCCACTGCACACTGCTCTAAACATCCTCTATTCTAGGGGAGCTCATCCATATGTCGGGGCTAATAATGCCAACATCATTGCCTCATTGGGGTCTCACGCAGGGACCATGGCTGACACCCCCCTGAATCCTTGGCACCTGGTAGAATGTGTGGCATGGAGAAACATACAGTACATGAGGAGTAAATGGAGACCTGGAGGGAGCTCTCCACTTCCGTTCCTGTTGTGTGTTTCCCACTTATCTTCGGAATTCTTTGAAATGTGTTGAGATTCCTGCATAGGGAGTAGTCCTCTTTATCACTCTGGGGAAAGGCGACCCAGCCATGGTAAGGTGTCCAAACCATATTAACCCTTTGTATTAGTCCTCTGAGACTGTCATAACCGATGCCCGCAAAGTGGCTTAAAACAACAGAAACGTACTCTCTCGTAGTTCTGGGGGCTGGAAGTCCAAAATCAAGGGGTTGGCAAGGCCCTGCTGTCTCTGAAGGCTCGAAGGGATGATCCGTTCCATGCCTTTCTCTTAGCTTCTTGTGTTGCTGGCAAGGCATTGCTTGGTTTTCCTTGTATTTTCTGCCTCCATGGTCACACGGCATTATTCTCCCTGTGTGTGTATACATCGTCTTCCCTCTATGAATGTCTGTGTCTTCGTGTGGCATTTATTTGTGTGTCTGTCTCTGTGTCCCTTCTCTTTTTTCTTATAAGGACACTAGTCCCCTATGAGATCGAGACCCAACTGTACTCTGGTGTGATTTCATCTTAACTTGCCTCTTAACTACATTGGCAAAGATCCTTTTCCCAAATAAGGTCGCATTCGCGGGTACCTAGGACCTCCACATCCCTCTTGGAGATGCAATTCAACACCTAACAGGCTTGGGCAAGCCCCCAGGGCTCCCCCACTCAGGGCCTCAGTTTCTGCTTCTGAAAAACGGGGATAATCTTGAGGTCTGGTGGGGATTAGGATTACATGAGACAAGGCTTAGTGACTTGTGCACAGCAAGACTTAACTATGATTTGTCTTCCACTTCCCTTCTAGTCCCCTCCTCAGCTGCCTCTAATATCATATATATAAAAAGTTCTACTAGGTAGGATTGTGATCCCTACGACAAAGAGAAGTGCAACACTCTCTCCATTCTTGCACAGCCACTCCCTCCCGACTGGGGGACTTTTGTTTGCGGTTAGATTATCTGCTAAGCTTACTCTTCTCTATGTAGGACACAGGGGCCAGACTTGCTCAACTGACTGTAATAAAAGTTTCGGGTGATCCTAGGACACAAGGCCGAGATGTGTGTCTTTGGCTGGCTACCCCTGGCATGAGTGGCTATTTCTTCATGGTTAAAACCAATAAATACATAGAAAGTGCCTAAAACCTATAGGGAGTCAAGTTTCCCAACTGTGTTCTTGCGGCCGACCTCTGAATCACAGTTTAGTAATTAAAAGAAGAAAACACCAAGTTGCACTTGGCAATGCAACGTATGGTACCTTCGTAAAGGCCAAATACTAGCCGTGATTAACCAGACGAGATACACTTTATTCTGGTTAAAACAATCCTGAATTTGAAGACTATTTCTAGGATTCCACACCCCCTATCCGACCCTCTTCCTTGCAGTTCACCGTTGGAATCTGAAGTGGGGTCTTATTTATTTTTTTTTACTTTCAATTTGTGAGATGACTTCCATATACTGTGGTTTGGCATCCTGCACTTGAGCGATACTATAGCATTATTGGGGTGCCGACAGCGGCCCTAGGATAAACAAGCAGTGATGCATGGAGCTGGCAAGTCCGTATGGTTTGGAGAAAATACAGTGAAATAAAATAAAAACATTTGCAATCAGCTCTGGAGTTTTCGAACGCAACCAGCTTCAGCACCACGCTGATGCCTCGCATGGCTTTCTTTAAAAAAAATAAATAAATAAAATAATTAGAAATGGGAACATTTTGTTTTGCTGGGAAGAATGGTTTACTGTGTCGACGGGGCGAGAAGCCTCGATTTCTAGCAGATGTTGCTTGTCTCTTGTTCGGGGTCCCGCGATGGCTCTGATGTGGCAAAAGCCAATGGCTGGACTGGGGGAGCCGATGAGATCTCCTCCTGCTTTATCATTTCAGACAGGGCAGGGCACCAGCACTGTCTGAAACCCCTGGCTTTCCAACCCCCAGGAGTAGGAAATCCCCTCCCTACCCCGTTGCCCCTGGAGACCACAGGGAGGGCCGAGAGGGGAGCGGGACACCTGAAAAGTTACACGAGCCCTTTCTCCCACAAAGGGAAGTCCAGGATTGTGTCTGGTATTGTAAGGTCATATGCTTTTATTTTTAAACGCGGTAGGAATAATAACACTAGCAGCCGACACTCATGACGGTTGAGGCTGGCTTCTGTAAAGCGCTTTCCTATTTACGAAGCATCTGTGACTGCACAGTCCCACCTAGGGTCCCTGGCATCGACCTCTACTCGGATCCCACTTTCTAAAGATGTGACCTTGCCTCCGCCAGTTCACTTCTGCAGATTGCTCATATATAAAGGGGGCACTGGGGTTCCTTCCCCAGGTGTTTACATATGATGCTTTTTGATAATCAGTGACCTGAATGGAAATCAAACACAAAATAAGACACTTCCTCCGCCCAGTGTATACGGGGGAGAGGGTGTTAGTTCTTTATAACAACACTGCCTCTTTCAACCGATGTGAAGCTCTGATGGGCAGTTTCACAGGCCTTCAAATCATTTATAAAACTGGAAAATGAATCAGTAATTACATAAAGATGCAGATTGAAAAGTGGAAGGAAAGTCAACTGTGTGAGGGCAGGGACTTGGCTGTCTGGGTTCTCTCTTCTCCAATGCTGGGCTGGTACTGAGTATTTCTGCACAAATGAGTCCACTTCTCTGACCTTTGGTGTTCACACAGAGAAAGTCGAAAGTGGATTTCCTACACCAGAGTGCTGGCACATAATAAGGGCTCAATAAATATGGGTTGAATGGATGAATAAATAAGTAAATAGGTGTGCCATCTGGGGGGCAGAATGGATGACAGTGGTTTTCAGCATCAGTGTGTGGACAAATTGAAAAAAAAACTGAAGTCATGGGGTGCCTGGGTGGCTCAGTCGGTTGAGCGTCTGACTCTTGATTTCTGGTCAGGTTATGATCTTGCAGTTCAAGGGATCGAGCCCACGCCAAGCTCTGTGCTGACAGTGCAGAGCCTGCTTGGAATTCTCTCCCCCTTTCTCCCCCCCTCCCCATGCTCTTTCTCTTGCAAAATAAACATTAAAAAAAAAAAAAAAAGAAGTCCATGGGGCACCTGGGTGGCTCAGTTGGTTGAGCGTCCAACTTTGGCTCAGGTCATGATCTCACAGTTTGTCAGTTCGAGCCCCGCGTCGGGCTCTGTGCTGACAGCTCAGAGCCTGGAGCCTGCTTCGGGTTCCATGTCTCTCTCTCTCTGCTCCTCCCCTGCTCACACGCTGTCTCTCAAAAATAAAAAAAGATTTTTAAAAAATTAAAAAAAAAAAATGAAGTCCCGATTTGTAGCCATGAGCAGTTTTTCTGGTGAAAACATTCCCACCATGGCTGATTTCACGCTACCAGTAAAGGGTTACTGAATGCTGAGTTGGGAAGAGATGTGCTCAATCAGCCCCGGTGAGCGGGAGCCCTCCAACTCCAGCAGACCTTTGGCTTGGGGGGGGGGGGGGGGGGCGGGTAAAATGGTTGGAAACCAGTGCTCCATTTCCTGTTTGTTTTCAGGAAGCTTCTTGCAACCAGGCCGAAAGGTTTGGGGACTTCCAGATTGCTTGAGTTTGCACAATCCTAATTCTCCAGCCAGTGTCCAGACGTTTCCCTTTATTTTGGCAGAGAAGAGAGAAGGGCATGAGCTGCCTGGTGAGCCTGTCGGTTGGCCACTGGTTGTAAGTATCCCGCAGAGAAAGTGCGTCCTATTATCTTTTCCCGCTGTCCTAGTCCTGGGAAACCCTCCTTCCCTGCTCCCAAACGTCTGCAGCGATTAACCCGGGCCCTTTCGAGTGGGCCACGCCCGGTGGCACCTTTGTGACTCCTGGCACTTCCTGGACTTTACAAAGTCCCTCGGTTTTTGTTGTCTTCCCGAGAGTCATTTCCTACCACCGTGATCCACCGTCTCCCATACCCCTCTTGCAAAATCGCAAAGAGTAGCATCAGCACATCTTTGTACAGTCGGCGAATATATTTGGAATGCTTATTTCTGAGGGCCGTTGAAGACGGGGACAAATTTTACACCACCCAGAAGGACTGCCAATAAATTCAGGAGTGGCAAATGGAACCACTGTTCTGTTTCCCTCTCGGTAAATAAAGAGCTGCAAAACCAGGTACTCCAATACCAGAGCGTCAAATCCATGGCGCCCCGATGATTAACAATGAAAAGGTCTTTGTGAAAAACAATACATTTAGAAGAGTCCTATGCAATACGTGTAGCTCGCACCAGAAGCTGACTCTGAAGGTTTATTTTAATGTAGCACAAATCAGAGCGAACTATGTGAAAGGAGTTCTGTTTCCCCTAGAAGATGCCACTTGTATCTCCTCCCCGGGAAACGTCTTCCAGACTCTTTGCTCAGTGTGCAAGGTGAACCACTTCCGCCGTGGCTGCACTGCCCATCTGGAGATCCTGGGGCCCACCGAGAGCCCAAAGAGAGTTTGGGGGTCTGGTGCTAGGTCGGAACCGGAAATGGTGTTCCTGAGCGATTTGATGTGAGTGAGAAGCTCCCCAGGGCTGCCTATTTTCTTTCACACCATGCAACCCCCACATTTATGTCGGGGCATACAGAGATGAAGTGTGGAAGGAAAACACACAGCGCTTCCGTGGAATGACAGCCCATTTCTCGTTCGAGGGTGATGTCGATTTAATAGCAATAGCACACAGATTCATAGATGCTAACCACATTGGAAGGCAAACACGAAAAATATTACACAGAGATGGAGAAGAAGGGGAGGAGACAGGGGAGCGAGACAGGGTAAGAAAAGGAAGAGAAGAAAGATTATGCCAGAAAGTGTCGCTGCCCTTTGGAAACAAGCGTTTGCACACGCTGTTCCCTTCTTTTAGAATGCCATTCCTCTCTTTCTTCATCTGGCCAACTCTGGCTCAACCTGTGAACCTCAACCTGAGTGCTATTTCCTCAGGGATACCCTCCATGAACCCCGAGACTGAGCCAGGTCCCGTAGGATGGGGTCTGACAAAGCCCTCTTCTTTGCGGGATCTCTCATGACCGTAACGATCGTAATTATATCCTTGGGAATGTGACATTTGTTACATGCCTGTCTCCCCCACACACGTTAGATTCCAAAAGCCTGTGGCCATCCCTGCCTCTGAGCAGGGACATCAAGACACCCACTGAGTGGGTGAATGATGAACGGACAGATATTTATGATAAAAATGTATTTTATTATCTGAGTCTTGCTGGCTTCGCTTTGCATAGCCCTGTCCACATGCAAGCCCCTCAGGCAAGGGGTTCAGTGCCCCCCAACTTTACATGCCGTTTCTCAGGTCCTAAGGATGCCACTGACTTGCCAAGGAGTGTCACCAGCAGATCCGAGGCAGATCTTGGACAGGGTGACAGGATCCAGTCTTTCACCACTGGGACCTGTCCTACACCCCCACCATCCAGTGGATAGGTCTCTCTGCAGAAGGGGAAGGGGAGGGTTCCGAGTTTGGGGAAAGGGCAACAGAAAGGCAGAAAGAGTAGTCATGACAGAAGAGATTTAGTCCTGCCTCCTTCTCCTTTCTTCTTGCATTAAGGACAAGCGTCGCCTGAACACGTAAGCGCAAATGGGAACATGATGAGGCATCACTTTTTCCGGGGCTGTGACTAACTCCTCAGGGGAGCAGGAGAAGCTGTCCCTCTGAGTTAGCCCTTGACAATTCCCTCAAATTTCTCGCTGCAGGAAAGCCCTGCCGATCATCCCTGGGCTTCAGCGGAGAGCTGTATTCGTTCATTCGTTCCACAAATATTTTTCAAGGGTCGACCCCCGGTGCCGGGCACTGAGCTACGAATGATATGCGTGGATTGAGTGAAGCTTGTAGGCTCATCCGCTGTCCCCAGTTCCCTGGGATGAGGGACTCACTATGCGTAAACCCAGACAGTTGGCCACCCTATTTTGGACGGGATCTTACGATGCAGTGTAACGTACCGTAGAGACAGTAGTTCCCAAGAACTACCACTGTCAAGGTCACCTAGAAGTGTTTGCTAACATGCAAATTCCCAGGGGCCCTGCTCCACACCTGTCCTTCAAAACCTTCTTGGGGCAGGTCTAAGAATTTGCATTGAATAGCCACCCCCCCCCCACGTTTCCGTTATGCATATTTCAGTTTGAGAATAGCTGAGCAAGTGCCTACGGGCATGACCTTTGAAGTCACTCAGACCTCCATTCAAACCCGTCTCACGTCACTGAAGACATATATGAATTTTCCGGGGTTACATAATCAATCTGGGCTTCAGCTTCCTTACCTGCAAAATGGGTCGGATAATACTATCTCTAGGGGGTTCTTGAAGAGATTAAACGTGAAACATGGATTAAAGTCTTACCTAATATCTATTACAGAATTAACTGTGCACGGAATTCTCATTACCAAGGCCGAGACCATTGGCCCGGTAGCTGGAATCACCAGTTTCTGCCCCTGGATTTGGGACGATTCTATCCTTTTTGACACCACAGGCAAAAACAGGTCTTCATGAGGCCTGTTATAGAAATGCGCTTTTGACAGAAATACCTTTTTCCTTTTTGCCATTTCCCCAAATGCACGAAACGCTGCTTCTGGCTCCCAGAAAAGGTCACGCACTTTCACAGATTTGGGCCCTCACCGATGCCGTGGTTCATGTCTGAAATGTTGTTCTTTCCTTAGCCTGGTGATTATTTTTCATTCTGCAAACTCCCAGCTAAAGTACCTCCTCTTTCTTTCGAGAAGCCGCATCAGCTCTGCCTGCTTCTTGACTCCCTCTCTTTTCTATCTACCTAGGCACACAACAAACGATGGTAAGAAAATATGACGCCTTCCCCAGTGAATATGGGCTCTAGCCTACTCAGACCACATCAGGGATTGCAACTTATGGCCTGTGCCAAATCCAGTTTGCTATGTATTTTTATAAATAAAGCTTTATTGGAACACAGCCACCTTCATTTGCTTGTATATCATCTATGCTTGTTTTCACACTACAGTGGCAGAGGGGAGTCATTGTGGCAGAGATCTTATGGCCCACAGTCTGCAGTATTCATTCTCTGGGCTGTAACAGAAAATAACTGTGGATCGCTGACCTATATAATGGCCTCAGAGTGTAGCGTATGACATAACATATAGTAGATTCTCAGTAGGTATTTCCAATAGATGGATCAGTCCATCAGTGGATAGATTAGGACTCTGTCATTGGCAGTACCAACTGTCCTCTCTAAACGCATCCTTGTCTAGATCAAGGACAGTTCTAAGTCACACCTAGCCCCTTGCTTCAGTCCACAAAATGGCAGAGAATACTTTGACCAAAGGGACGTCCCTGTCAAGGAGGCTCAGCTACTTTTACCCACTTCCTTCCCCAATTTTATTTTAACCAATTGTCAAGAGTTAACTGGAATCAGGCATCTAAGAAATCTTTCCAGGCTTACCCATTCAGCTCTGCCTTCCTAGTGTGCCTCTCCTCCATCCCCCCCAGTGCACAGGAGGGTGGTGAAGCTCATAGTAAGATCAACTATGGCGACTGATGTCCAACTTCACCTTCACAGGTGCCTCTCCCTTCTTATCCTAGAGTTCCCAGGACAATTCTGTATACAGAGTGGACAATCTACCAACTCCTAACGATCACGGAGCAGTGAATGCACGGGAGACGGTGACATGGTGGGGGTGAAAGTCATGTTTCAATTAAAAATAAAACAGCAAGTCCAATGCAGAGATGATGCAGCATGTGGCACTTGGGAGAAGAATCATTTGTCAGCCATCAGAGAGCACTGAGTTTGGCTCAGGAATGAGTACACCGTTGACCCCTCACAGCAGCTCAGAGACCTGCACTCGAGCTCAGAATCAGAGTCCAAAAGTAGGTTAAAGTCTTAGCATGATATACCTGGAATAGAATTAACTGTGCACTAAGTTATCACCATCAAGGCTGAGACTGCTGCTGGTAGCAGTCTCCATCCCTGGTTCCTGCCTCTTGTTAAAGTCTGGATAAGGCCGGGCAGGTGAAGGGTGGAACAGCTTACATTACATTGTCCCAGGATCATCTTACATATAGAGAAAGTCAATGTGCCACTGAGAAGCAAAGTTCTCCATCTAAGGGATCATAAATTCCTTTGGATACAGAGATGTCTGCAGGGAAGAGAAAAGCAAAGAAGAGAGGCCTGTGGCCAGCAAGGCCAGACAGAACTGGGAGCCAGTTCTCATTCTGAGACACCAGATTGCTTCCTGTTGGAGATATCACGGCCGTGGGAGGGTGGGAAGCAACAAACAGCAGGCTGGAGCTGGGCCAGACCTAAGGAACTCTTCTCTAAGCCCCTGGTTTTCACCTGAGGACATGGAGACCCAGAGACCTGGAAGAATTTGCATCACACCTCATCGACAGCCCCAAGCTTAGAGCCCAGATGGTCATCCCATATAGCATATTTGCTTCCTTGTTTGAAAGCCTGTTTGCTTGTTTGCTTGCTCGTTTGTTTTGTTTCTTTGCCTTGGTGCTACTCACACAGACTTTCAAGGGCTCATCTCAAATTAGAGAACGTTCTAGAAAATGTAAACTTTGTGTCAGGCCTATGGGGAATGTAGGGGGAATATTTGTTGGAGATGGTGTGGGAAAAAAAGAGGGGGGTGCTTTTGAGCAGTGTAAAGGCAAGGCTTTCTAGGTAGGCATTACACGGTCTTACGCAGCCACCCAAAAGTTTATCCAATATTTAGCGCTGGTCTTCTGCGCCAGTCGCACCAGACCTCAAAGAATTGTGTTGTACACCTGCTATCTGCCACAAAGTCTCCGAGCGTGGGTGTTGAAGGCACGCGGACCTGCTCTCGAGAGCTGACTACTCTAGATGTATGAGCACAAATAAGTCCTACAGTGTCACCGAGCAGAACAGGGCTGGCAACAACACTACTGTGTGTGTATCACGAGGATCCAGCGAGGTCATATGTGGAGACACAGAGCACAAGCACCTACGATTTCAATGCTCCTTTTCCTACTCGGTGACCAGTCCCCACTTAGCCCATCACGAAGCCCCCTCGGTAACTTCTGCCTCGAGCTCCCAAGAGGAAGCGTGCCGAATGTGGACTTTTTCTGCCCCCCAACTCATGTCCACCTGGAACCTCAGAATATGATGTTATTTGGAAACAGGGTCTCTGCAGATGTAATTCATTTAGGGTCTTGAGAAGAGGTCATACGCAAGAATGAAAGAGTCCTTGTCAGAAGAGAGGGCACACACCGGGAGGAGGCCATGTAAAGATGGGGGCAGAGATCGAAGTGATGTGGCCGCAAGCCAAAAGATTCCAGGAGCACCCGAAGCTGGGAGAGGCATGGGAGGGTCCTCCTCTAGAGTCTTCCAAGGGGGCACGGCCTGCTGACGCTTTAATTTCACCTCTTGTAAGACCCCCCCCCCTTTTGTGATAGTTTGTCAGGGCAACCCTGGGAATGAGTGCATGAGTCCAGCCCTGACTTCATCACCCACCGCTGTATCTGCACACACCCTTACAGACTCCTGGCAGGTGGAAAGTACCCACTTTTTCAGGCCTGCATGCCAAGGCCTTGTGTAATGTAAGTAATAGAGAGGCCTGCCTCTCCTTGAAAAACTTGCAGGCCCAGATAATAGGAAAGTTCTGTTAAAAGGAAAAAAAAAAAACACCCACAAGTAAACTAGACATGCAAGAGAAACATGAAGGAACCAAACTGCATAGCTGTTTCTACCTTTCCCCGAAGGTAGGACCAGCATTTCGTAGGTAGCTCAGGGGCATTTTGTGGCAATGTTTTACAAGTTTGTTTTGGCGGTAATCTGGTCCTTTCCTTTCTTATGTGACTGCCAGGCCTTAGGGTTGCTCTTCGTTCTCCGTCTGGCACAAGTCCCAGCCTCTTGGGCTGCTTTCTTTCCTCTCCAGGGTGACCATCACCGACTCCACGTCTCGGGCTCCCTATTCCCCTCAGTCAGGCGGCCTCCATCTTGGTTGCCTTAGAATAGGACAATTTCATTGCATAAAGTCTTCCGTGTTCATCAGTGTAGGAAGACAAGAGGATAAGAAAAATAGCAAATGGTTCTAATGGCCAACGTTGATCAAAGGCTTCTAACAGGTCAAGGGTTTACCTCCCATCTCTCAATTGAGGCTCATGAAATTCACACAGGCAGATGCTATTGTTACTATTATATTGTATTCACGTTAAAGATCAAGATTGTGAGGCTGTGGGAAGTTCAGAAAGTTGCCTGAGGTCACACCATTGTTAACAAGGAAAGAGGGTCTTAGGGGCGCCTGGGTGGCTCAGTCAGTTGAGCTTCTGACTTCGGCTCAGGTCATGATCTCACGGTTGGCGAGTTCGAACCCCATGTCAGGCTCTGTGCTGACAGCCTGGAACCTGCTTCGGATTCTGTGTCTCCCTCTCTCTCTGCCCCTCCCCCACTCACGCTCTGTCTCTGTCTCAAAAATAAACAAACATTAAAAAAATAAAAAAATAAAGAAGAGGGTCTTAGACTTTATTCTAATGACTCCAGAGCTAAGGTCAGGAACCAAGGTCCTACATAGAACTTCATCAAGGTCAAGATCAGCCTCCCTCCTGGAGTTTTGACTCAGTTTCTGAGATATTAACTTGCATGTTGTTATGGGCTGAATGTGTGTGTCCCCTGAAAATTCACATGTGGAAACCTAATCCCCAGCAAGACGGTATTAGGAGGTGGGGCCTTTGGGAAGTGATTAGGCATAAGGGTGCCGACCTCATAAATGCGATCAGTGCCCTTGTAGAGGAGACCCCAGAGAGCTCCCTTGTTCCTTCTGCCATGTGAAGACACAGCGAGAAGATGGCCATCTATGAACCAACAAGTGGGCCCCCACCAGACACCAAATGTACCAGCACCTCGATCTTGGAGTTCCCAGCTGCCTGAACTGTAAGAAATAAATGTTTGCTGGTGAAGCCACCCGGTAGGTGGTAATGTGTTATGGCAGTCCAAATGTGCCTGGACAGATGGCCATGACAAAAATTTCCAGAACTTCTTTTGTATTTTTGAAGGTGATTTTACTCTACCCTCTCAGCCCCTTCTCGGAAAATCTGATTCGATGTGAAATAATTATTGCCAACTAGAATCTGTTTAGCAGGACTTCTGTTTGGGAGGGCATGCAGATTGAGAGGAAACGTGCTCCTGGGCCTCTGCAACAATGGATACTGTTTTGTTGGCTGGTTATTTCCTAGAGGTCATTCCAAGTAATAGGTGTGCCTTGAGGAAAAAAACAAAACAAAACAAGACAAAAACAACAACAACAACAACTTCCCACGAGCAAAGCCCTCCAGAAAACCCTGAGATGAAGGCTTTGTGACTTTAGAATCTTTTGTTGGCTGATGTACTTTAGTATCTCAGATGAGTCAATAATATGCATCCATTGTTTGGTAACAGAGCCCTCCTTTTGTGGAAGGTTCCACAGGACACACTTTGGGAAACACTACCTTAGCTCCTTCCCTCACATCAGGCATTTTCTTCTTTGTGACTTAGGGATGCGCGTCCACTCTATATTTCCTGGGAGTTCATTATTTTCAAAACCTGGTCTGTGTAAATATCAAATCACTTACAAGACATGGCAGGCCTTCCTGGTGATGAAATCTACAACGACTTCATCTTTTCCATAATCACTGAAATGAGTCCTGAAGTGTGGGCCTTCGGCTGCCGGGAAATAGGAAACAGAGTCAAGCCTAGCCCTATCTGGAATTGTATGTGACAGCTCCCGCTCAGTTTCAGTAACAAGAAATGTGTCGAGCTAAAAATATTCTAAGCAGATGTAAATCTGGGAGATGTGACTGCCACACACCCATGCTTGCCATTCGTTCTGCTTCGAGGGTCTCCCAGTGCACATTCGCCACTACTCCAAGCAACTCCAGTGCCCCATACAAACAATTTGTGTAAGTCCACTTCTGACTCACCTGGAGGTGGTTTGGCGAACACCCTGGCATCAGCCAGGCACAATGGCTCCTGGCAACCCCAGACCGGGCAGGCAAAAATCAATTCCATTGCAGGAGAGGTGTTAGCTTCTCATAAGCAAATGCTTAGACACTGGTCTCTTTTTTTCCAGTATTCCACTCTATTATCAAAAGCTTGATTCCATCCTGTGGGCAGAAGACACACTATCCCCAAGATTCCATGGGACAAGCTGGCTTCCACTCGGTACGGGAGAACCATCAGCCTGTGGGCAATGGTGGAAACTCCCCATCATGCAAAACAGTGGCACGTAGGAGTCCTTTGATGTTAGTCTTGTTTGGAAGCTGAATCCTGGTAAGAAGTCTCTCAGCTCATCTATAAGAGATGACAACTAATGCCCATCTTTTACACAATGAGAATAAAAACAACTATTGTAGTTCATTGAATATACCTTATGTGTTAAGCATGACAGCCGATAGTAGCTAGTCTCATTTATTGGCCTCTGTCATCAAGCTTCAACCAATATGGCACCCCAGTGAACTGGAATGTGTGTTTGCATTTTCGTGGAGCCAATATAAGGTTTCACATCTTTTCTTTTCATCTTGGGGTCTTCTAGGAATCTGAGAGTATATGTGAGACTTAACTTGAAGAAACAGAGTTATTCTGACTCCCAAGTTTTCCGGAAGGTTACTCCTCGTGTGGTCAGCTTTCTTGGAAATAGGAATGTCCACCACGAACTTATAACCCTTTCCAAATGGATATGATATTTGGGCTGGGGATTGGGAGCTGGCAGGTAGTATGTCTTGTTTGATCCAGACACGGCCCTTACGGGAGCACTCAGATCATTCTTGAGGAGAGCTGAGTGTAGAGCCCAGTCACAGCCAATTGAAAGTCAGACTATCAAATACTCTACCAGATTCCACTGGGGGAGCCCAGACTTGGAAGTCAGGCATGGAAGAATGTGATTCCCAGTTCTGTCACTTGAAAGGTCGGCTTCAATCCTATAAGCCTTCTTTTCTTCCTCTCCAAAATGGGGATGATCATGTCCAGACAGTCAGAGTAGGTGTGAGGTCATAGTGATGCCCTGCGTATAATGCGCTTAGCTCATGGTGGAGGCTAAACGGCCTCCACTGCTGTTGACAATGTTAAGACTTGCCATGAGAGTTATCAACCTATCTTTTGTGTTCTGATTGGGTTCATGGCCGTTCTTGTCTCTGAGCGTTAAAGGCTTTGCCAGGAAAAGTGGCAACATCTCAGACTGAATCAGCCCAAGCAGGGACTCAGCCACACTGCCTTCCCAGAGCTGAGCCTGGACCTGTGAGTCACACGGCCTTCTCCGTGTGGACACCACAGCAAATCACTTTTCCCATTAGGAACAAGCAGACACTCCACTGTGGTGACAGAAAGCAACTGTGAATGTAAATGATCTAACCAGACATGGATTCCACCAAGGTTTAACCCCTGGATTCCTTTTTTTTTTTTTTTTTTACATAGTAATCACGCACTGTCCTGGGGCAGCCCGCTGAGGGAGAATCATTACAGAGAATTATGTGATCCATCTGCCCATGGAACCACGGGCTGGGGTTCAGACTGGGGCATGGCAGACACATCTGGCTTTACTTTGGGCTCTGGTGACACCAGGAACGTGGATAAATGTCCGGCCTTAAGTATGGGGTATTCCAGATCCAGGAACAAATGTCTTGCAGGCTGTGTTCTCCTTTTTCCAAGCCGAGCTCCGAGGTTTCCATTCTGATGTGGATATGGCCACAGTATCATTGCTACTCACAGCCCTTGTATTCCCCCCCCCCGCCCCTCCTTGATGCCTTGAGCTCAAACCCCAGCAATCTGAGCTATGGTCTGGAAAGGCCAATGTGACTCTGGTTACAATACCACTGCCTAGAGCTCAAACCCCAGCAATCTGAGCTATGGTCTGGACAGGCCAATGTGACTCTGGTTACAATATCACTGCCTTTATGATTGCTTTTCATACTATTACAACCACTACCTTTAATATGACTAATACCATAGTCACCCTTTACGCTGGGCCAAGCCCTGAGCTACCCACATAGATTTTCTTATTTAATCCCTATGAGGACACATCATTATTATTCCCACTTCCTAGGTAAATAGATGGGGACACACAGGGGTTAAGATTATGCGTCTAATAATGTATCACACAGCTAATACACAGCAAAGTCAGTTTCATGGCTCCTGAGTTCAAGCTCATACTGTTTACAACAACTGTCCTCTAAGCTAAGAGTTCCACATCATAAACATCAGAGTAGTGGAACTGACTTTATTAATATCATACCTAGAAAACTCACCCAAAGATATTTATTGATATTTTAAAGGAAATCAGAAGATTGTACCAATGGATAAAGAAGGATAACTTGTTTTTTAAAAAAAAGTAGTCAAGAAGTACATAGAGAATCCTGACATGTGTTGCCATTTAAAGGCTTTTTTTTAAGTTTATTGATTTATTTTGAGAGAGAATGGGAGTTGGTATGCACATGTGAGCAGGGGAGGATAGACAGAGCAAGAGCGAGAGCAAGTGAGAGAGAGAGAGAGAGAGAGAGAGAATCCCAAGCAGGCTCCATACTGTCAGTACAGAGCCTGATGCAGGGATCGAACTCACAAACAGTGAGATCATGACCTGAGCCGAAATTCAGAATTTGATGCTTATCCAACTAAGCCACCCAGGCACCCTGCCATTTAAATATTTTACATGGGGAATGCTACACCTACAGCAAATTGTGTCAAGTGCACTATTCTTATGTATATGGCTTGATGATATAGACTCCAAGGCACTCACCGGTGAGAACCAGATATGAAGAATTTCCAGATCTCCAGAAGGTTCTCTTGTGTCCCTTCTCCATATAGTCTTCTTCCCCCCATCCACTTTTTCACACTTCCACTACTAGTTGGAGTTATTGATTAGTTTTGCCTGCTTTTCATCTTTCTGTAACTGGAGTTACACCGTGTGTACTCTTTTGTGTGTGCTTTGTATCGCTCAACAAAACGTCAGTGAAATTCTTCCAGACCAATTGGAAATGGACAGTCCTGTTGTACCAGCAGCTTGTTCTTCTTAACTGCTATATAGGATTCTGCCGTATGGAGAAACCACACCTATTTATCTTTCCAGTAAGGTGAATAAGTCTTCTGGAAACATGCTTGTGTATGTCTGTTTGGGGCACAGGCTGCCATTTTTAGTAGATAAGGTACCTAGGGATGTAGTTCCTGGGTTGCAGGGTAGGTGTGTGCATTGTTTGACTAAAAGCTGCAAACAGATTTCCAAAGTAGCTCACCATCAGTGAGTGAGAGCTCCTTTCGCGTCCTTGCTAGCACTTAGTAATGTTTGGACATTTATTTCTGATGAGCCTCTTGTGCTTTTTCCACTGTATGAAAGAAAGCCTGAATTGTGTCTGTGAAATAAATCACATGACATTTAATGCTACCCCCCTCCCCCAACAAAGATTGACAACAAAGTCTGCTGGCAGCTACAGGTCCGTCCCTGGGAAGGGGTGAGATGCGTAGATGAGGGGATAAGAACAACAGGCTGTAAAGCAAAGGACCTTTGGGGCACCTGGGTGGCTCCACTGGTGAAGCTGAGGTCATGATCTCACAACTCAAGTTCGAGCCCTGCATTGGGCTCTGCGCTGGCAGCAAAGAGCCTGCTTGGAATTCTCTGCCTCCCTCTCTGCCTGCTCCTCCCCCGCCCTCTTTGTCTGTCTGTCTGTCTCTCTCTCAAAAATACATAGATAAATATTTTTAAAAAAAGAAAAAAAGAAAAGGACCTTCAAGGCAGGATAGAACACAGATGAACAGAATCATCACGGAAAGCCTACAACGAAAGTTTTATTTCATGCGCGCGTAATTCTAGGTTTATGACAGCCCCCAGATCATATTTTATGAACAGAAAGCTCAAAGACTGGTTCTCTGCCATCTACTTAATGAGCTGATGCATATATCCCAATTTACCCAAGTCATCAGATGGCAAATGTTTTATTTAGCCGGAATTAAATATTCATTCAGCCACTCCAGGGTTTACTCATTTATTCATTCCTTCATTCATTCACAACACAAACATTTATTAAGCATCCAGGGTGTGCCAGGCACTGTGTTCAGCCTGGGGACCTGACACCAAGTAAGACCAGCATAGAGGTGCTGCCTGGAAAGACGTGACATCAGGTCAGCAAATATAATATAGCCCGCCATGTTCAACGGCAGGGGAAGGCGGTGTTCTATTATTCATTCCTTCAATCAGCACCTACTGAGTGGTTCCTGTGCGTGTATACACAGTGCTCGCATTCTCTACGCTGGGTGTGAGACACAGCCGTAAGCCCTGTAGCTGCCCCAAACTGTGGTTCACAAGGTGAAGGGAGACAGGCCTCAATGCTATGTTCAGGGGCAGCTGCAGCACTGCATGAAGCACCATGAGGGTAGAGACCACACGTATCCGTGTTAGATTCACCCCTCCCCCGCCCAAGAGCCCTTTGCTCAGGAACGGCCAGGGGGGATGTGCTGTTCCTCGAACCCCTTTCCACACTCTCAACACTGTCAAATCACAGATCCTGGATATGAGTTCGGGAAAAGGCTGGGCAGGGAAGCATGTGCCAGTGATTGGACCTGCCCTTTGCATGGATGGCACCCAATCCCAGGCACTATAATTAATACTTTATTAAGTAATTCTATTCTGTTAAGTAGAAAACCAAGATTCAGTCAATTTTAACACACACGCGGATGCATTTGAATGTAAAGAACTCAGGCTTCCAACATCCTGGGCACTTTTTTTTTTTTTTTTTAAATCACAATGTCTAGGATCTCTGTACTTTTAAATGTGCAGAGGGATGCCTGGGTGGCTCAGTCGGTTAAGCATCCGACTTTGGCTCAGGTCATGATCTCACGGTCTGTGGGTTCGAGCCCCGCATCGGGCTCTGTGCTGACAGCTCGTAGCTTGGAGCCTGCTTCAGGTTCTGTGTCTCCCTCTCTCTCTGCCCCTCCCTGCTTGCACTCTGTCTGTTTCTCAAAATAAATAAACGTTAAAGAAAATTAATAAATGTGCCCAGATTTTCATATCGGGATCATTAGTAGAGGCATTTAGGAAATCTTTCCTCATAATGATGACGGTGATCATACTGAGTATAATATCAGTGACAATAACCCATTCCTATCCCATTTTACAGATGAGTATAGGGGGTTCAGAAGAGTTCTTGTGCAAAGCCATCTCCGGGTAGGTAGCAACAGGACAAGTAAAATCTAAGCAGGCAGCCGGATGCCAGTGGCCCCTGTTCAGAAGCCTTCTTAAGAGAAAGTAGGCTAATTTGAACTGGACGAATCCATCACTCACGGCAAACATTTCGCGTGCCGCAGGGTGATGAAATTATGTACCATCTCTTCAATGATACTTGAAAACAAATGGGCTGCATGCAGATTTAGGTAAGGTACAAAGGCACTTTTCAACTCTGCTCTGCCCTAAGCTCCTCACATTCCAGAATAATGAGGTTGTCTCTATTTTGTGTGATGTCAGGATTTCCCTGCTGGGCCGTGTCCACTCTGATGAGGCCCCTTTGTCCTGGGAATCAAATGACTTGGTCTCTTTAGACAAGCCGGGCGGGGAGCCCTGGCTCTCACGTGGCCTCTGGACATGTCAAGTCAGAGGGCCAGGGGACCCCAAAGCCTTCCCACTTCCCGGGTGGGTGGCATACTGCATGGCAGGTGTTCTCTGTGAAACGGGGGATAGATAACTCGCAGAAGTATTTCAATACTGAGCACTCACAACCCTGGCATTAAACGCGCCCTTTCTCTCAAAGCGACTGCTGGTGTCTTTTTTTCAGCTGATTGCATAGCTAACACACATCGTCCTGTAAAGAAGGCCGCTGACTTCCCACAGTTTGGTACCTTTAACAGAGAACGCTAACTTCTCTCAAATACTGAACTTTCTCTCTCTCTCTCGTTTTTTAGAAGTGACACGAGGTTACTAAAAAGAAACATCTGCTTGGAAAGGCTACGAACTTTCAGATACTAAAACACATCTTTTGGGGTTTTTTCCCCCTACCATTCTGCCCCCACCCCCAACAATAATTTGAGAATCACCCCCTCTGGGATTAAAAATCGACTCTTTTCAAGGCTTTCTGAGTAGGTCATGATCTAGGTTCTAACAGGGCAATGTGCCACTTGGAGCGAGCAAGTCCCAGTGAAAAGGACAGTTTCCATGATGACTCTCAGCCCTTCTAATCCCTCCTCTTTGTGGTGAGCCTACGAGAGCTGGCTTCTCATAGCTGCAACCCCGAAAGACAAAATGCAAACCAAACAAATAATCCATTTCCAAGGTTTGCTTACAGAGAGAGGGATCTATTTATGAAACATATATTGTTCAGTTTCAGGGGAAAATCATGTAATCATTGCAAGGGAGAAAGCATGGAAAGTGCTTTATTTTGCATAAAAATCTCCTTGCTCTATGATTTATGTGGCTGAGGGTTTCGGGCTGGGGGAGCACGGGTCTCAGTATCCCACCAAAGGGAAATGGAATTTAAAATGCAGAAAGAATCCCTGGTCACAACAAAACACTGGCGTTTATTAACCTGGGCTGGGGTGGGGACGGTGGGTGGAGGAGGGGGACGGGTCGTGGATAAAACAGAAAGATAAAAAAGTATTTTGCTTTGGGGAGATCTTAGAGGATAAAGATTGACCTGCGGCTTACTACCTAGAGCAGACAAATCATTTCCTGCAATTAATATCTGAGGACTCCGGTGAGGTTCTGCCGAACTTAGGCGGAGCGTACGGGCCATCGACATTGATTTAATTTACCAGTTACCTTGCTGCTGAGGAGTCACGTCTTTCCCCTTCCTGGCAGAGAAGGCTTTATGTAGTCAGCTCGTGTTTATGAAACGCACTCCGGGCATATCTACCACTCGAAAGGGACAGTCTCCTAGGACCTGCCGGCTAGAAGGAAACTAACAAGCCTTTTGGCCCAAACATCTTTGCGGGGCTCCTACCACATCCTGGAAAAGCGGTTGATAAGCTTCTGCTTCAACGCTTTTGGAGATGGGGGCTCAGAAGCCTCCCTGCCGCCCCTTCTATGGTCAGCCGACCGGGGCTGTGATCTCTTTATGTGGAGCCAAAAATTGGGTCTCTTTTACCTCCTGGTTTGGCTCCTTCTTCTGCCCAAAGATTGCACTTTAGATCTAACCCCTCTGTGTGGCATGAAGTAGGTGCAAACTGAAGCCAGTCTCATCTGAATAGACACGACAGCTCTACCATTGACTGGATCTAGGATTTTAGGCAAATTGCTTCCTCCTTCGAAATTCCCAGATACTAAGTGCTATCTGTATCAGTCAGGGTGAGATTTGTCTTGCTACAGTAACAAAGAGCTCCCATATCTCAGTAGCTTTAGATAACTAAGGTTTTGTTTCTCCTGCAGCCGCGTGGGCATGTGTGGAGCATGGCCTGCAGCCTAGCTAGGGGCAGGTTCTGACCTATACTGCCTTCCCTCAGTGGCCCAGCAGTTGGGTCTGATAGGTCTGACCCAGCTGCTATGTGCTCCCACCAAGAAACCGTATATTTCGTCTGCATGCACACATAGGTGGCCAAAGAAGGTTACCTGACTATGCCTGATTTTAAAGTGCAATCCTTCCATGTCCCTCGAAGAGGAAGAGGGAGGGCCAGAGGAGCTCGGCGAGCATTGTGGGCCCATGTCTCCTCACAGGCTTGCTCTGCAGACTTAGAGATTTAAGGCATGCGCTCCATGTTTGCAGAATGCCTGATACCTGCCAGGTTTCGCTCCCCCAGCAGTTGGCAGATCACGGAAGGTGCTCTCTGGGTTAGATATTCTTAGCTCCTTCCACTGTTCCTCTTGCTACATTATCTTTAATCGTTTCACCATCCTGATTTATGTCCTCTAAATATCCTACTTGAACATCCCTGTTAATGTGTGATCCACCAAAGGCAAACACCATATTCTAACATAGTAAAGAGCTCAGAAGGAGAACAGAACAATCTCCTTCCTTCTTCTAGATAACGCATCCTAAAGTCATACTTTTCTACCTTTCCCTTCTGGCAATCATGGCACACAGTTGAATTTACTGCCCGTGAAATGTTCTCCTCATCTTTGTTTTGTCCTGTGAAGTCGTTTCTCTCTAATCCCATACATGTGCCATTAGCTTTCCAGTTACAAAGAAGAAGTTTCACATTGTCTCCCATTAAATAGCACGTGTTTGATTTGGCCATCCTTCCGACTCAGTTATAACTACTTCAGATCAATACCTTTCTCATCTAACTTTCAGACAAACACTGTGGATTGAGAGGGTGTAAGAATATCCACCTCTATCTCTCTATCAGAGATTCTGAGGTATGGCCCAGCCTTGGAAACAATTGCCTCACCATTCTGGATGACATCTTTTTACTTCATTTTTGACAGCTTTATTGATGTGCAATAGACCACATGTATTGAAAGTATATAGCTTGAGGTTTTGATATTTGTATACACCTGTTAAATCATGACCACGATCAGGACAATGAGCATATCTGTTAGTCCCAAAAGTTTCCTTGGGCCCTGTTCTAGTCCTTCCTTGTTGCCCAGGAGACACCTTAAACCAGGTATTCTATTCCATTGATGTCTGTAGAAACTAGCACAGGGCTGAGCACAAAACAGATTAATACATATCTGCAGTGTACCAAAGAGGTATCCAGAACAACTGAATGTTTTCTATGCCCATATATATTCACATGAGGTTGGTTCTTATGAGAGCTCTGCGCAGATAAGACAACAGTACCAAGTGAACCAGTCCAATCCTCTTTGGAAAAATGAGTATCATCAGAACCAGCACATGCAGAAGGGGAGACACCCATTAGCATCCACTGGGCCTTTGTTCAATCCCAATTCAGGTCATTCAACAATTATTCACCGAGTATCTCATATGTGTCAGGCATTATTGTAGGCACTGGGCATTTAGCAGTGGAAAAACATGATGAGAGCCTGGGAGAATAGTCTTTGAATGCAGATCAAGAGTGACATGATGCAGACGTGAATCAGGAAGGGAACAAGAAGATATGAAAATTAAGGAGCAGGGAAGGTCTGACCGTTTAGGGGAACTTTCCGAGAGAAGCTTTATAAGAGGAGCCTCCTCAGCTTTATTATCCTGGTGCATTTTTTATTTGCTTTTGTTAGGGCAAAGAGTATGCTATCTCATGTTCTTTCCACTTGAACTTGCCCTGCCCGTTCAGCACCTGGAGCACACATTCTATGCAACGTGTTTGGAAAACAAATCCTCATCAATTCATTAATAACTGTCGTCTGGAGCTCCACGTTGATGTCTTGGACACAGAGGGCATAATCCCGAAATGAGGGAGCATTGCTGTTCATTTGGCATCAAGCAAGGTACCTGAGCTTGTCCACTATCACAGTGGGACTGACCTCACAGAAGGACTGTCTTCTCCATGAGAGAACAAAGGGAAACGATTTGGAGAAATCCAAATTCTATCGACCCACACTGCACAAGCCCTGCATTATTCAGCTTCAAGAACTAATGTATGATGCATGCTATTACCATCTAACTTGTGTTGCAAATAATTCATGCTTGGAACTTTCCAAAGGTATATTATTACCATTATCACCAGCAGAATTGGACTGGGTGAAATTCTTGGAACTTGATGGAAACGATCACTCCAGTGTTCAAGATTCTCTTTAAGTGTTTAAGCATTTGAGTCCCTGTAAGGAGAAACAATAGAACAAGGTAGAATTCGGCTCCTTACCGCCAAATAAGCCTTAGTTCTTCCTTTTCATTTTGAAAACCCTTTTGAATCACCATTTGGAATAGGCAATAATGCTCTTTACCAATAACACTTTGAGGAAGCCAGATGGGATTTGAAAGCAGAAGCAACTTCTTTGCTGTCTTGTCAGGCTCTTTGGGCAAATAGGTATCATGCATGGTCAATTATATAAATTATCAAAGATACGTATGTTGAGTCACCACATGCTTCAAAAGATTCACTAACCCCAGAACATCCTGTTCATGGAAGCTAGTATTAACTTGATGAATGGGCTGGTGTCTTCTGAAATGACACTGGTTAATTTCCTGTAGCTATTGTGAAGTTCAAGTTCATTAGAGCTCTAGGCTCAGCAGTAAAGCACTCTTCCATGGAAGGTGCAAGTGGCAATGATAAATTGACCTTGTAAAGGGATCATGGTGATACTAAGTAAAGTACTATATATACTTTCATTTCTTGAAGACCAATTAAGAAAATACCCTAATTAATCGGAGGGTTTGTAGGTGATCTTTGCTTTAGGGCTGTGTCATGCTCACCCAGCAAGGGTGGAGCTGGTTTGCTTACTTCCATTGACTCACAGTGCTTTTTTCAAGGACGAAATGTGATTTGTTCCTATGTCAGTTTTCCACCAAATTGTTGGAAAATAAAGCCTTTGGCAAGAGCTGTTTATTTCAGATGCCCTTCTGGTAAAGAAGATCTGTAAGATGCTCTTGAAAGGTGTGCACTGGTCTCGATATTCCCCAACATTCCCTGGAAGATCTTCTCTAGGCAAGAGACCCTGGCACAGGCATTGCTAAGCAGATTATTCGTTTTGAAGTGAAGTATGTACAGTGTAAACAAAAGCCAAATGCAGTGGTTCTACTGCTGCTCATTAGAAAAAGAAAAAGTTTTTGGTATTTATAAACAACTGTAAAATCTGCCTGTAATAGTAGCTATCGCTTTTAGAAAACAAAAGGCTATTAATTTGTGTCTTGTAGTGACTATTTCTGGAAAGCAGTGAAAATGCCCTTTCCTTTCAGAAACGTTTATTGAGTCCTGACTGTACCTGAGACACAGTGCCAGAGAAACAAAGATTAAAAATAACATCCCCATTCTTGAGGATGGCTCCCACAGTCTACTGGGGGATGCAAGTCTCGTCAACCACCGTAACCCAATTGTATGGGAGCCTACCTATGACGGGGGGTGGTGTGGCGGGGAAAATGTAACTGAGATGGAGTTCAGTGCATGAGCTCTGCAAACATGCTGGGTTGTTCACCAGGTCAGGGAAAATGGAAAGGCCACCGAGGCAAAGAGAACAGCAGATTCAAAGTTAGGATAGAAAGAGTGTGGCGAATTCAGAATCCAGGGGAAGATCTATGATATGGAAACAGAGGCCTCAACAAGAAAGGACAGAGAGGATGGGGTCTACCTGGTGAGCCAGGGAAGGTTTCGTGCAAGGCAATTACATGATCCATTTTGTGATTTAAGGCTCTCAACAAGGCAGAGGTTGGAGAGGGAGGGTCCAGTGGTGGACATGACGGGGCCAGTTGGAAGACTGCTGCAGAAGAGAAGGGGATGGGGAGGACTTGAGCAAAACCAGCTAGCCAATGGGGAGGAGAGGAGGAGCAGGGCTCCCCTGGAAGATACCTCAGCAGCAGACTCAATTCATTTATTCCAGTTGGCACACACTTTTGTGTTCCAGGCATACCAGGCCCTAGAGACACAAGACAGATGAGACAGTCTTTGTTCTATTTTATTGTCCTCAGCTTACACAGCACATCTTGTAGGGCCCTCCCTGACTTGCTACATATGCCAGGGCCCTTGCTAAGTGTCCCCACGGCACATGATCATCCAAGCACCCTTCTGTGTTTCTCATTGCACGTTTTTACAGTCAACTATTGAATTGAAGACTTCCCCTCCTGCATATAATATTCATTAGGACAGGGACTACTGTGTCTGTCTCGTTGACCATTGCATTCATCAAATACATAATCGGTGCTCAGTAAAATTAGTTCCGTGAACACAAGAACAAAATTAGGGCTCACCAAGTACTAGAAGGCCACAGGTGGATAGGTTAAGAGTAACGTGATGCAATAAACACTATTAGTGAGTGTGCTGATAGACATGTAGACGGCATAGTGGGGGCAAGCAAATCTCTAGGCTGAAAGGTCCACAAAGACTATATGACTGAGACCACTCTACAGCTGAGTCTTGAGTCATGTGCTTGGTGAATCCATTTCTGGCAATGAAGTCTTCCTCATGCAGGGCAGATGGAATAGTCTGGATAGAATTATGACTCCCTCCTACACAGGAGCATCAGAGAAGCTGTTCCAACCAAAAACGTCATAAAAGCCTCCCCAAGAGAGAGCTCCATATTGGCAGTCTGGGCTGTCTCCCACCTTGGGCTGTCAACAGAGAAGGCTGCAGTTTCTTGGACAATGGTACGCCAGAGTGTGGGGGCTGGGAGGGGTGAGGGGGCTAAGGGGACATGCACGAAATGGAAACACATTTGCTGGCAGCCAATGACCTGCCTCCAGAGGCAGCCTCTGCAAAAACTCAGAGGGCAGTCCCAGTGTCCAGCTTTTTCTTTCTCTTCACCTCTGTCTCTGGTATGCAGTGAGGCTTCAAAAAGGAAGGCAATCTTGATGTCTATTCCAGCCAGAAATAATGAACCGCAATCACAGACTCACAAATTGTTGGAAATTAGAGGAAATTTCAAAATCTTATATTGAGTTGTTTATAAATAAATAATTAGATGTAATTTCATAATAAGTATATAATAAATACATTATGTAATACATATAAGTAAGGGAGGAGGGGCTGTGTGGGTGAGGAGGGGTGCAATGCAGACCCACTGATTAGTGACTTTTCTTCTTTCAGGTTTCACATTGGATAGCCCTTCCTTCTGGAAATCTTCCCCGATTCCCCTAAAGATGGATGGGGAGACCATCCTAGAGAATCTGACTTTTCTGTGATGTATCACAATACTTTCCATATCCATCACCACTCTCAAGTAGAACAGAGTGCCCATGAAGATAACCTTCGTTCATAAGCCATTCAGTGAGCCAGGCTCCATGGATATCCTGATGGTTAAGAACAATGTGATCCCTTCCTTCAAGGAGCTTACCTTCTGGAAAGTTTACCATACCCGTGATTTGATACTTAAGCCAAGCAGTCATCATCAGAGCCCTCTCTATATCTGTTGAATGAATGAATCAAACAGCAATAAAAGGAGTCTGGGATTAATATTGTTATTTATTGCACCACAAATACATTTTCTAAAATTGGACCACAGCCGCTTTGAGAATAGCCCATACTGATTTTTAGAGTCTAGATAAATTATTCAATCTGTCTCTGCTCAGACAATTTATCAATGGGAAAAGAGGCTTTAAAAACATTTGCTTTTGGGAGATACTGGCAGACTAAGGAGGCCACTCCATGTAACATCACTAAGAGGGTACGGCCATTGTACTTTTCATGGCTTCTGTAGGACTGACTGAAAGGCACTACGTACATCTGTGAGGGACATTGGCCTAATATGGCACACACTGGTTGTAGCCCGCCGTGTCCTCTCCTTCCTTGCTAACAGACCCCAAGCTGGCTTGGGGCAGCAGTGGCCTGGTCCCATGCAAGACACTGCCTATCTCAGATTCTCCATGGGGTCACAGGGCTGCTCAGTCCTATGGAAGGGGCCGTCTTCTCGGGGTTCTGGGAAGGCATTTCCTTTCCTGACAAATGGAAAAGACACAGCTATGGCATAGCTTTTCTCCCATGCCCCATCGCCCTGTCTCAAACGTGGGTATGGCTCAGTGGCCAATTTGAGACGATGAGGTGAAGGCCAAGAGATGGCCCTTGATATCACTCACTACTAGATCCGGAGTTTTTATTCTCAGCACTGTTGATGTTTGCGGCCAGATAAGTCTTTGTTGTGGGAGCTGATCTGTGGAATGTTCAGCAGCCTCCCTGACCTTTACCCACCAGATGCCAGCAGCATTTAGTGACAATCAAAAACGGGTCTCCCAGTTGTCGCAACCCAGAATATATATAGACATTGCCAGATGATCCCTGGGAGGGCAAAATCATCCCTGCTTGAGAACCACTGTATTAAACTAATTCCAGAAACTTCCTACCACCAGATTTCATGCAGTAAGAGAAAACTAAGTGCTTATTTGTTTAAGCCTCCGGAGTTAGGTTTTCTGTTACTTGTAAACAAAAGCATTTCTTATTTTATTTATACACACACACACACACACACACACACGCACACACACATATATATAGCCAGTCATATATATAATAAATTTTTTTTCCATTTCACTATCACCATGACAGGGTACTGAATAATGGGCCACTCCACTCATGGGCTCTCTGGGACCATCTCTCTCTTCAAAGGCTACCTCCAAGATGACCTCTGTTCCTCTCCACACCTCCTTAGCACTTGTGTGTACTGTGTATTCTATTCTTATAGATATGACAACTCAGGGCAGTGCCTGGCTCTCAAAACCATTTGCTCTAGTTGGTGGCTAAGAGTACAGAATCTGGAGTTAAACTACTTGGGTTCATATTCTGACTCAAAGAAGCTGAGGCAGATGGCCTGAGGAACATGTCTTAGCTTCTCTGAGCCCCGTTTCTCTCATCGATAAAACAGGGATAATCTGCCTCCACGTCCGTTAAAAGGATGAAATATTATTGATCCAAGTAGTGCATACACTTTTAAAAGTGAGGCGCTACAAAGATGGGGAAATAGTAGAGTTGGGTCCCTCATAGAGTATAAATCAAGAAAGAAAAGCCACACCAAAGCCCTAGAAGCTCTGGGCACTGCACTTTCATGGGAGACTTCTCCATTTCCAGTGAAAAGGGCATTGAAGTTAGTGGAATTGGCATATTTTGTGCCGCAAACATGAAACCACAGATTTATCCTTTTTATTTTTATTTCCAAAATCCTTTGGCTTTGTCACAAAGCTACAGCCCAGAAAAACTGGTAAATGCGAGAATATCCTTCTGTAGCACGTGGCCATCCATTATGTGTATAAAGACATTCCCAAAGCCCAGACGCTCGTAGACAAGCCTCTCATTGATTTCTGCCTGTGCTGTAAGGAAACTCTTCCTTCTATGTAACTCACATTCCTCATGGTGCCCGGGAAGACCATGTTCTCTTAAACCGTCTTCTCAGAAAACAAATTACAGCCCAAGAGTGTTGAGTGCCTCAAAATCACATTTAGGATGTTAGATATATCTGGATCTTTGGGAAGCAATCTGTTGTGTTTGCAAGCTTCATATTCTACGCTCAACCCGGTGTCTCCATCTTCATTAACGGAGACCCAGTGCATACTCTTTCAGAATATGATACGGCCCACAATGAAAGATTCCCAAAGGGATAATCCAAACCATTGGTCATGTCTTGAAGAAGCACAATCTCTTAAAAGAAGCAGAGTGGTTTTTCTCACCTTTCTCTTTTCCTGGCTACAGGAGTCAGAGTGGAATCTCTAATAGCTGAAGTTTGTAATAATTACAACTTGGGCCCTGCCATCATTTCAGTCTGGGGTGAGCGTTAAAAATGGAATTTCTTAATTTGAATTATTGATCAGTACGTTCACTCAGGCAGCCATGCTCTCCCTTGTATGGGCGGTAAATCTCAGCTGACAAAGACTCACATTTTGAAAAATATTAACCAACTCTGGAGCTCCAAATACAGTCATGGGTTTTCTCTCTCAGGCTGTGGGCTGTCTTTGTAAGACATTCTTCATAGACTATGGGCAAAACCCACCATACCAGCAGGAGCGGATGATCATGGCAACGGGCATTGCCCAGGTGGTCTTCTCTGACAGTGCTTCACAAACTATGTGCACATCAGTCACCTGGGGAGTTGGTCAAAGTGCAGATGTGGATTAAGTCTGGGGGGCCTGGGACTAAGCATTTCTAGCAACTCACAGGTGATGTTGATATTGGTCCATGATGGGCCCTCTGACGATGGTTCTAGCACATAGGGTGTTTTGAACAGCCCAACTACAGGGCTGATTCTGCCACTGAGAATAACACTTTCTTCCAAACCCTACAAACACTCCATTCCCTGAGTGTTACCACGGAACAGTTGCATCCCATGCTAGAAAGTTCTTAAGCAGTGTGATCCAGTGAGAAGGTTATCTCAGGGGAACCTGGCAATGGCAATTGCATATGCCTGGCCCGCTGTTCCAAGAGATCAAAGCATGACCTGTATGAGGTAAGGCCTCAAAGCAGACCTACAAGTGCTCAAGGAATAAATGACAGAACAACAGAAGCAAATGAGAAATGATATAGCCAAATTCAGGAAAGCTGTGTAAAAGAGACAGAAAATCATCACAGAAATCAAGACCTTTGGAAGCCACTAAAGGGGGAATTGCTGACAAACCATTAGGGACATGAAGGTACACTTGAGACCAGTCGTTAAAATTAGATTAAAAAAAAGGGCAAGAGTTTAAAATAGATTTTTGAAAAAAAGGGCATTTGACATAACTGATACATGTTAGTTTTATGCATCACTGATATAACTAAGCTAAGGCAATGAATAAAACATTTAAAAGAGAAAGAAAATACATATTCAGTGATATAATCCAAGAATGTTTTCCTGTGATAAAATAATATGTGAAATTATAGTTTTAAAGAGTTAAAAGATATGAGAGACAAAAATAATAGCTCTGGAAAACAGAGGAGATTAGATATTACACAATGTTGTGCCTAACACAAGGACCCGACGACCTAAACAAAACAGACAAACAACATTTGAAGATAAGGTTTGAGAGGCCATAATATGTCCTAGGAAATACTGATAGAAATTCATCTAACCTGAAACATATTCTCACATAGTTTCAGGTTGCAAATAAAAAGTGGGAATTTCACGGCAATCCAGTTACATATAAGGAGAAAAAAAATAATCAGAATGATTGCCGACTTCATGTCAGTGATAATTCAATGCTAGAAAACAGCGGGACAATGTCTAAAACACCCTCAGGGAAGCAAGATGTGACACCTGTAATGTATAGCCAATCGAATCATCATTCAGCTATTAAGTTAATGGATAGGTCTCCTACCATGCAAGAACTCAGGAGATGTCGTTCTTCTCCCTTGGATTTGAAAGTGTCTCTTTGATGGACATCAGGACAGAAATAATCTGGTTGTTCCATAGAATTTTTAACGTATATATGACTACTCCTACCACACAAAGATGGAAATTTTGACATAGACAACTGTCCTTGACAAGATGTGCAAGAGAGCAAACCATGTGGATACAGCTTCAGTTGTGCTGAGGTGTCCTAGGCAAGCCCCGTGTTGCGGGTGTTGCTGCTTCCTTTCTTGGGAGTTGGTTTAGTTTAGTGGATCAATTAATTGCTAATCACTGAGTCTCTACTTCCTGCTGCTGAGATGGGCCGTTGACCATAGCTGTCTGTAGAACAAAAGGCCACGTATGTCCCATCGCAGCCTCGACATCCTTCTTTTTACTCATCCTCATCAAAATCCACTCCATCTAGCCCACAGTTTCAGGCGGAGCATCTTGAATCATCCCCCATTCATTCAGCAAACATTTATTTATGCTGATAATGGGCCAGGTGTTGTGCTTAACACAGATAAGAACGTGACAGTAAAAAAACAGGCACTGTCCCTGACATCATCAAACATCAGATCAGAGAGGGAGTGAGAGGCATTAATCGAGTAACTCCACACTTACGTAATTAACTAGCTCAGTGATAAGAAGTGAGGAGAATGCAGAAGCCACGGGGTTATGCAAATGTACTAAAGGGGCCATTCAAGCATTAAGAAGGGGTAGGAAAATTTCCCAGGAGGTAGTTGGGTGGATGTTGAGGCTGGAAGGCTAGTGATGGATAGGAGTTCATCCTCTGAAGAAAGCAGAGAGTATTTTTCAGGAACAAAGGTAGCATGTGTGAGTTGGGCAGGAATTTACCAACTTGAACTAAAACATAAGTGGTCTAAACTGTCATGAGCAAGGGTGGGTGGAAGGTACTAGAGGATGCTAAAGAGAGAAATGGCATCAGACTGTACATGATCTCTAATGTCTTGTTGAGAAGTTGACACCAATGGCTTCGACAAATACAGACATTTCCTCATGATAGGATGACAAGATGAATCTACGACTCCTCAGTAAGTTATTGCAACAGACTTCTGGCTGGCCTCCCTGCCTCCATCCCAACATTCCTGTGTAACAAATAGTTCTTTTTAAAATTTTTTTAACGTTTATTTTATTTTTGAGAGACAGAGAGAGACAGTATGAGCGGGAGAGGGCAGAGAGAGAGGGAAACCCAGAATATGAAGCAGGCTCCAGGCTCTGAGCTGTCAGCACAGAGCCTGACGTGGGGCTTGAACCCATGAGCCGTGAGATCATGACCTGAGTTGAAGTCGGGCGCTCAACTGACTGAGCCACCCAGGCTCCCCTTTAACAAATAGTTCTTATCAAATGATGCTGCTGCTCAGAGTGGGTCAGAGGCTCCATGTTGCCCAGGGGATGGAGTCCAGACCCTATCTTCTGGTAAGTGAGATCTTTCATGACCCAGTCAACCTTTCCTACCCTGCTTTACTTTTGTCCCCAACATGCACAGTCCACTCCAGCCAGACATATGTATTTACCAAGTATGGTCTTGGTTTGTTCATAATTGCCTGTGCTGAGTTGCCAGAAAGCTTTTGCTTTTCTCTGAGTTTCAAAAACACCAGCGTGTGTCCAGACAACAGCGTCCATTGGAAAGATTATGGGTGTTGGTATTGCATAGATAGTGATTCAGATTCTGTCTTGCTACTTACTAGCCATGTAACCTTTGGCAAGATCCATTCCCCCATTATAAAAAAGGGGTAAATAATGGTAGTTGCTGTAAACATATAATATCATAGATTTTGTGAGAATTAGATAAGATCCCTCCTCTGTCTCTCCAGACACACACACACACACACACACACACACACATACACACACACACACATTGCATATCATACATTTCAAGCCTGTTCCTTACTGGAGATTGAAATAATACTATGCCATTTGTTTATTTCTATTGCTGTTGGTTATCACTGCTACTACTTCCAGGACTACTAGAGCTACTACTATTGATATTTTCTAAGTTCTGTTTTTTTTTAATTTTTAATTTATTTTTTGGGGGGGGAGGGACAGAGAGATTTAGAGAGAGGACATCCCGGTCAGGCTCAGTGCTGCCAGTGCAGAGCCCGATGTGGGGCTTGAACCCAAGAACCGAGACATCATGACCTGAGCCAAAACCAAGAGTTGGATGCTTAACTGACTGAGCCACCAAGGCACCCCTCAAGTCTTGCTGTTTCTGTTAAAAACTTCTTGGGTCGTTAAATTTTACAGGAAATTCCCTCTGTCTAAAGGTGTTGTCATTTGAACTACTCATTTAATATCAGTTACATAATGCCATTTACATAGTCCCATATTCTGTATAAGAATGCGGCAGCTCTTGTCTTTGGTCGGGCTTTGTGAATGTGATAACAGCCTTATAATCTACCAGTTGATGTTAAACGCCAAATGGTAAGTAGGCTCATCTACCTTTCAAGCCATGGAAACTTTTTACTTAATTATTAGTAAGACAAAAATTTCCAACCAGGCCTTCTCACTTAATTTCCTACGTGTGTCTTTTTTTATATATTTGATGTTTATTTATTTATTTTGAAAGAGCAAGAGAGAGAACATGTGAGCAGGGTAGAGGCAGAGAGGGAGAGGGAGAAAGAGAGTCCCAATCAGGCTCTGTGCTGACAGGACAGAGTCCGACATGGGGCTCAGTCCCATGAACCACAAGATCATGACCTGAGCCAAACTCAAGAGTTGGATGCTTAACTAACTGTGCCACCCAGGCACCCTCCTGTGTGTGTGTTCACTTTGAGGAAGCTGATAAGCCATGATGAGTTTCCATAGCCTCTTCTGCAATCTATGTAGTCCAGTGGCTTCTCATTCAAGCCTCTCCTCTCCTTCGGGCTCTTGATTGAAAAAGCAATGGTGCCAACATCTCAGAAGACTTTTCATTTAGTGTCACACTGCCCTGGTGCCATGGCTACTCCTTGTTTCCCCTGTTCTTTGCCCAACTTAGTAAGGTTTTTTTTGTTTGTTTGTTTTGTTGTTGTTGTTGTTTTTTGATAAGAGCTTTCTAGGCTAATGTCATTCTTCCGCTGGGCACCTATGACCTCTATTCATTGTTCCATCCATTCACCCACAAATATTGAGGGATGTTCTTTTTATATGTGAGGCCCTGTGCTATGTACCGGAGATACAGAAATCCATGGATCCAATACAATTCTTGCTCTTACGGAGTTTACAGGACTTACAGTGCAGCAGAAGACCTTTCCACAACCTTCACTGATCACGATTTCATGGGCTGCTCTTTTTCTGTTGAAAAGATCAATTGTTCATTTTCGGGTGTACCTTCTTAGTGGCTGAACACCCCATACCTTGGGCTGGCTGCTGGGTTTCCATCACTTCTATTTTCCTTCATAAAGACTCTTCCAATGTAATTCATTGCTTAAAATTACTTTCTGCCAGACCGCATTCCAGATGCCAAGGGACTAGTGTGACATGATCATCACTCTACGCCCGGCACCTTGAACAGCACCAGGCAAACAGCAGGTGCACAATAAATGCTTGTTAACGATTATCTAGTATTCCAGCATAGCTGTCCCCATTGTACAAAAGGACAGTCCTTGATCTCTTGACATGGTATGTAGAAGCATAGAGACTACCCTGGACTCAGATCCCAGATGGAATCCCAATTTCACCACTTGTGAGATAAATGACCTTGAGAAAGTTACTTGACCTCCCCAAGGCTGGTTGTGATCATACACAAATGGGATCACAACAGTATCAAGCTCATGAATCGGTAAAGATCTAACAGGCACGTAGCACAGTACCCAGCTCCCAATAAACAATGTATGTTGCCTTCTTATTATTGACCCTTTTCTTTGCCATTTGTGAGAGAGGCATCTGGGCTGGGCTGCACCTTCTCATTTGTCTTGTCGTTTTCTTCCTCCTCATCCTCATACCCCGGTGACGATAGAGGAAGATGCTTACATGTGCCATGGGTACCACTGAGGTCTGTTTCTCCTCAGACACTTTTGAACACTTTTTCTTCCCTCAAAGGAGAGAAACTGCTGTGCATGTTGTTCTGTTCCATGTATGTCTTTCTTGGTGAGCCACTCATTCCCTAGAGGTGAGTCATCGATGACTTCAAGTGCCCCAGAATATCCTTCATATGTTAACATACAGCTGGGAAGGACCATGTGTCAGGAAACACATACGAGACCTAGGCACAGATGGGAAACACAGACTGACTCATTGCCCAGGACTGTGGGCACAAGCCCTGATGACTTTCCAGGACTTTCCAAAACTTTCCATGATATGAGCTCTTTTCAGACTCCAGAGCGGTGGATCTTTACTTCATTTAGGGGGAGAGGGATCTGTTACAAACCCCTTTGAAAATATGATATAAAACCTGAAATACTGTCCATGTCTATAACTAACCAGTCAGATCTGACTAATTGGAATGGACGTGTGTTGTAAACAACTGGAACAATGGTATTAGTTCATGCCAACTGCATACTAACCCTGCCTTCTGCAAACAATTTAATGGGATTTATGGAACCCTGCTCCCCACATATTAATTTCAATGACAAGCATTATTTCCTAAACACATACTCTGTGTCAGGCCCCACCAATGCCCTGGGGTTACAACAGTGCATATTCTCCGCGTGGTCCCTCAAGTTTATAATGTGGCTGAAGACAGACGTTAAACCGATAAGCATATCAATTCCTACATGATTAGAACTGTACTAAGTGCTATGTTGGGCAAGAGAGGGGCCTCACCCCACTCGGACCCTGGGGGTGAAGACGGAGCACATCATGAAAAGCTCACTTCGAAAAGCTGTGGGGAAGCACATCCCAAAAGGATGCAGGTGAATGTGGGAGAGTAATACGGCCAAGAGAATGTAGGCAAGGAGACTTTCAAGATGTTGAGGAGCAAAGATAATGCTGGTGAGTCTGAAGCACAGATAACAAGAGAGCCAGTGGTGAGAAATGAGGCTGGGCAGGTAGGCAGAGCATATCGGCCATAGCTGAGAAGGCCACATTGAGGTGCACATAGAACTTACTACAGATGAAGTCAGTCAGCAACTAGTAAAGGTCTGGATTCATAATTACTTCATTGTCACTGTTGCTTTCACGTGTCAAATTCAGCTGCTGGATCTCACAACCAACCTGTCAAAAATGTTCTAGGTAGCTGAGATCTGAGATTCCAGTCCCAGACGGTTCATCCATCCATCACACGCACCCACCCGTCTATCTAGCCACACACCTACTCATCCACCCACCACCTACGCATCCATTTATCCATCCACCCACCCATGCAGTGACTGATTCGTGCATGCCGTTCTCCAGGGACAGGACTGTACAGGTTGGTAAAGTAACATGGCGCCTACCACACGACTTTTACCTTGAAAAGTCTTACAGTGAAATAAGAGAAACGTTTAAATGAGGAAAGCATAATACGAGGAACTCTGGGCTGGGATGGTGGGGAGAATTAAGTATCGAAAGAGCACAAAGGAATGGGGCACACTTTGGAGAAGGTTTTCTAGAAGTGTCCTGAGCTGGGACATGAAGACCGAAGATAGTATGGGACAGAAATGTGGCATGAAGTGCAAAGGCCAGAGTGGAGGAGGAGGAGATGTGGGAGAAGTGCCTCACTTCGGGGGGGGGGGGCTGGATGAGAGGGTGGGATGGGGTGAAAGGGTGAGAGACGGGATGGGAGAGGTAAGCGGGGGGTCAAGTCATGAACTTTGTGTAAGGGTCAACGGGTAGCCACTAAACATTTTGTTTTACTTTGCTCTGATCCTTTTGTTTATGATTTTTGTTTCACTTGTTTGTTTTGTTGACTGGTCGGTTGTTGTTGGTTTTTTTTTGTTTTTTTTTTTGTTTTTTTTTTTGTTTTTTTGCAGAGACAAGTGTATGAAGAATATAGTTTCAATAAATTATGCTCTTGGGAAGAGGCCATTTGATCAACACATAAAAACATGATTTTAGGAACGACATGCGTAATGGAATAAAATTTAAAAAAAAACACTGACTGAGTGCCCACTGTATGCATGCAAGGCACTTCGCCTAAATTTGCTTCCTTTAATTTCACACCAGGGGTACTGCCACGGCTCTAAGTGGGGCCCAAGGGAAAGAGGCTCTCTGCAAGGCCACACAGCTCCTGGGGTGCAGAGCCCAGGCGTAGACCCAGGGCTGTCTGATTATGCCACCTTTCCATTACACCATGCTCCCACTCCATTTCTCCCCAAACTGATCATTTCCAATTGTGTGGACTAGTGATTTTCAAGACTTGAGTTGAGGACACCCTAAATTATCCAATTATACCAGGGTATGATGTATAGTGGCCAGACTTTCTCTCAAAGCAAGGTAGTCTTAAATAGTTTGAACTGGTAAAAAACAAAACAACAACAAAAAAGCCTTACATATAAATTACCTAAAATGTATCGAGTAGTAGCTTCCTTAAGGTGGATGCCATTATGGTCTCCATTTTATGGAGGGCACAGTGGAGCCTTAGATAAGGTGTCTTGCCCATGTGTGCCCAGTGGGATTTCAACCCAGGTGGTCTGACCCCAGAAGCTTCACTTGGAGCTGTGAGACTGGCCCACACATACCAACCTATAACACATCGTACAAGGCTTACCTCCACCCAAAGGAAGTCTTAGGAGGGAGGTGGAGGTTGCTTATGAAATTGATCGAGACACACAGAAGCTCAGAAGAGCTGGAAACCAGTTAAGTTCGTGAATGCTCAGCGTATCCCAGAAAATAGCTGTGGTAGAAAACCTTGAACCACAGAAGTGCCAGTGGTTGACCTTCAGGCTGTAGCTACAGCTCTCTTGCTTGTCTTTACTGGGGACGGCACTTTTCTTTCTGTTAAAATGATTTTCCTCTCATCTTTCCTGCAGAAGAGAACCCAGAGCAAGCTTTATGGGGTTCCCTTGAATCTGCCGTGAATTTTCTGTGAGCACTAAGAGCTCCAATGTTATTCCAAGTGACAGTCTTCCTCCCTTCCTTCCATCCTTCCTTCCTTTTCTCTTTTCTTTCTTTCTTTCCTTCTTTCTCTCTCCCCCTCCTTTTCTCCCCCGTGTGCAGTTTATGCAGAACATCTGGTTTTAAAAGTGTCGCAATTTTTAAACATATTATAATGCTCATGGGATCAGAATATCAACAGCTGTCTATTGCGGTGAACCACACGTCTGGAAAACATTCCTTGAAACTGAGTTCTTAAATAAACATAAAGCATCCATAACACACGATGCTGAACAACATCCATTTGTAAACTGAATATTTAGACCAGATGAAGTGCAAAAGATGATTTTCTGGGTCTGACTGTCAAAGCGGGAAGGGAATCTTAATTTATTTTTAGCCCGGAGGGACCATGGGCCTTTGAGCTAAGTTGAGCCTCTGGGGGTCTACACGAAAATACCTGCCTTTGTCTTCTTCCTCTCCCGTTTCTGCCAGAGTTTGCTGGTTTTGACCTCACTCCCTTACTGTTTTCTTATCACGGGAAGTACTTTTTCCCCCCCTCTATCAAGATCTCGAGAAAAGCAGGTGACACTTGACTTTAGTCTACAGCTACTCCTTTCTCTCTCTTCTCTCTGGCTTCTTAAGTCTCCAGAAAAGAATTCTATGTTGACGTGAGTGTGTGTGTGCAGGAGCACACATGTGTATGTGTGTGTGTGTGTGTGTGTGTGTGTGTGTGTGCGTGCGTGCGTGCGTGCAGGGGGGTGTGGGAGGGTGGGTGTGAATTCCCAACATTTACTGAGCTCTTCTTACTTGTACCATGTTCCATTCTAACGTCTTCCTTGCCAATGATGAATTAATCATCCAAATTAATTCAGGGTGCAAATGCTATTATTATTCCCAGCTTACAGAGGGGCTAACTGTGCACAGAGAGGTTAAGTAACTTACACAAAATCACACAGCTTGCACGTGGTGGGAGATTAAGTATCATATACGGTTAAAACTGAGAACCATTTTCCCCTGGTGTGATCTGGGTTGTATGTGGGGCATCAGGAAAGGTAGGGGATGTTGTTTTTGGTAAGCCAAATCAAGAGACATAATTTTACAAGAAGAAGTATCTTTATGAGCTCGCTGGAATAGGCTATTTGAAGAGCTCTTGACAAACTTATGTGCTTTCTTCATGGAATCATTTGAAAGGTGCAGGAGTCTGCAGGTCAATGTCAGTTGGGAGAAAAAACTGTCTCATGAGTAGCTGAGGAAAAACGTGCATAAGTTACCTAGATGAGAGGAGAGCTACTTAATTTTGCCCCCCTCTTAAGCAGTCTATCAATAAAATGGGGCAGAGGGAGAGAGGGCAAATCATGAACTTCATTAACTTCCTTTAGTTTTTTAAGTAACTGTTTATTCATTTTTGAGAGAGAGAGAGAGAGAGAGAGAGAGAGAGAGAGAGCAAGCAAGGGAGAGGCAGAGAGTGGGGGACAGAGGATCTGCAGCTGGCTCTGTGCTGACAGTGGTGAGCCCGATGTGGGGCTCAAACTCACAAACCGTGAGATCATGACCTGAGCTGAAATCGGACTGAGCCACCCAGGCGCCCCTAACTTCCTTTAAAATGCACTTCCTAGACCTCTACCACAGTTCAGCTAAAACAAGCAAACAAACAAACAAACAAACAAATCAAGTGTATGTGAAGGGGGGATATGATTCAAAGTGCATTATGTTCTATACACGATTAAGCTTTATTTACAGTGCGGATATTTTTATTCCACTTCTTCATCAGAGACACAGCTCCTGAACAATGAAAAGAGATGTGAATAGTTCTTAAACATGCCCTTTAATCATATTTATCATTGATTCCAGAGTCATGGGAAGAGCCCCCACGGCATCAGGTCAGCAAGCATACTAGTCTCTGTGCTACCCTTTAGCATTTTGATTTCCTTGACCTAAAGTTTGGTGTTGTGGCCTCAATAAGAATCTAGCTCCAAATTAGGCAGTGCCGCCCGCCCCCTCCGTGGGGTACAAGCCGGCTTGTAAATAAATGGCTCTGAATAGTCCAACTGGGCTCACGCAGCCCTGCTTAGGGAAACAAGGCATCTATCCCAAGCTCCTATTTTCACCTTGATGTTAATTCTGCAGCAGAAAGGCTCTCACCTCCCTCCCCAGTGTAAAGTCAAAATCTACATTTAAATGGAGACTTTGCAGGCAGTACAGCCTTGGAAAGCCAGTGAACACAGACCCTGCCGCAATGTAACTGGAAATAAGCTCTGATAAGTGAGGGGGTGGGGGGGGGGGGGGGAGAAGAAAAGAAAGGAAGAAACAAGGGAGAGAAATGGCACAGGAAGTGGTCCATGAATTTCTGTTGGAAAAGGTGGAAAAACCAAACTAAGCAGAAACAAAGGGACACTGATTTGGAAAAAAAAAACTCCCATGAACAGAATCTTTGCGACTATCGGGTGTTTAACTGTAATAAGGCCGTATTCAAGGTACAAAATATGATGGGCTTATCTTTGTATTAAAACAACAACAGAAAGGGAACAAGGGCAGATATGAGGGTGTTTTTTATACTTGTATTTCCAAACCTCATAAAATATTAGTAGCTGCATCAGCAATAAAAATTAATGGCTCCAGATTCTATTGTGTTACCCTCTTCAATTTCATTTTATTAACATTCTCTTTTTTTCCCCCCTTCTTCTCTTTCAGTTTCTGTCTTTCTATCTTCCTAAGTTGTTTGGGGTTCCAGTGTTTATGAGCTTTATAAGCTTGATAAGACTCCTAGGGCAGAATTTCTAACAAAAAAGGTCAAACAAAAGCTCGCCTGATTCCTTACATTGGAGTTTCTATGGTACAGTTAGGTTGTGATAACAGATTGCGATAACATTGTCCAAAAGGAAAGAAAAAGAAAATTCTGGCCTTCATTACTGAGTTTCTTGCAAATTCACTTTTTCTTTCTTTCATGCTTTTTTTTTTTCCTTTTTAATAGCAATGACTAAAACTTCAATTTCCTCAGGCCTACCCTGGCCTTTTAAAATGTTTTCAGGCCTCTGCGAACACCAAACTCAATTCTGGATTTGCATTTACATAATATAATTTTTACCATCAATTAATCGATCACATTTAAATTCCTGAAAGTATCCAGTGAGTAATAACTACCCCCCGGGTGCTGTAAAAAGTTAATTTCCAAACACAAAGGCCACTATGACTTTCAAAAAGCTGAGTTGAGTTTCCCATTTGAGTCAAACCAAAAAACAAAAGACGAAACAAAAACAAAAAAAAATCTTTTTTTTTAATGCTCATCGTGAAGATTATTCCAGAGAGATATTTTTCTCAAACAATAAAGGAAACCATCAAGGTTTTGAGGCCAGAGAAACCAATGGAGTGGACTAAAAAGCTGTTTCTGGAAGGTGCCGCTGTCCTAAATGGGTTCGTCATGAATGCTACTGGGCACAGAATTGCCACTCGCCTACGGTCATAAAATGACTGGCCAGGTGACCCAGATGACCCCCATCTGGAGGCTGAAATTATGCTGTCCGATCACAAAGCGAATCCAAAGTTGGATGTACAATAGATGTTCAATAAATGAACAGTTTTGGGGATGAGGAGGCATGGATTAGAGACGCCCATTCTATCATCGACTAGTTGGGTGTCCTTGGGCACCTAACTCTTCCTCGATGGTAATGTCTGTCTTCAGAGGTGACTGCCACGAGGTAGTTTAGTGATAGATATGGAAGTGCTCTGTGAAGGCTGGGGCAGACAGAAGTTGTGTTACTGGGATAGATGTAGGTGCATTTGGGGCATGCTTTCCGTCCTTTGTTTTAACTAGAACGGATCAAGTTGACTTTTTTAACTAGAACGGATTGAGTATGCAAATTCGTCATCCCGAATTTAGCCTTAGAGACACCCCGTCGGGCTGTTTCAACCCTAGTTGTGGATAAACAGTAACTAATAGCTCGGTAATAGGCTCTCAGGCAATACAACCTGGTATTTGTAATAACCGAAGTAACCAAGCTATTCGAAAACAAATTAGTTTGGGGAAAAAGAAGAAAAATTAAATAATTTGGGAACCATTCTGGCTCGGGTTTTGCATGTTTCCTGCACTATCGCTCTCTGACGAAACCAAACTCAAGGACAGAAATCAGGACTTATTCACCCCTGGATGTCTTCCTTCTTTTCCTCCCCTCAAGGACCTAGCACCGGGCCTGACTATAGTTGGTGCTCAATAAATGTTTGGTGAATGAATGGACAAATGGTGGGAGAAACATAAAACCAATGAGGTGGAATCTAATTCCACAGCCTGCAAATCAAAAGCAGACCGCAAATGGAGGTCATTTTCGCAGGGATATATCTCAGCGTCACGTGCAGTTAATCAGAACACAGCAATTTTTTTTCATAAGCACAAGACCGATTATATATTTTTTCACATGGCCCCTAAATAGCATCCTCTTCAACTAATTTCAAAACCAAATGGGATGCTTGAAACACCAAATCGAATGCTGATGTGGGCTGGCGTGTGGATAATTCGCAAGGGCTGAATCTTCACCGCTACGACAAAATCAGGCATGTCCGAAAGAGTTAGCGGAATTGATGGGGTGTCCTTGTAGTTATAAAATTGCCCCCAATTTTTCCAGCAAATTGCTCTAATCAGGGCGCTTTGAACTGGACAACCCAATTCTTCTGCAAGTGGACCTGACTTGAGGCATCACCCGGGTAGCAGAATGCACAGCAGAATGGGCACTGGAAGTTAGTCTCTTTACTGGTTTCATAACCCAGTCAGTTTCATCCGGGCACCGTCTAATGCAGATCTGGGTACAACTCTGGCTTCCCTGTAATTCTCTGGTCCTGAGTCAAGTGTGCTAATGCTCTTCATGCAGGACTACTCTACTGAGTTGACACAGCCTCTATGAGTGTCCTATTTGGAGGGCTCTGGGGAGGCACTGTGCAGTGGGTATGCTCAGAGCCCATCCCTGGCCCCAGGCTGCCTGAGTGGAAACCTGAACTCTACTACCTACCAGCTATGTGACTTTGAGCAAGTGACTTAGCATCCTGTGCATCACTATTGCACCTGTCCGTGGAGATGCTCTCAACAGCACCTATCTCAAGGGCTGCTGTAAGGACTATATGAGCTGATGTTGAAGAAGCACCTAGAACATTCCCTAGCACACAGTACACACTACCTAAGAGATGACTCTTATATATACGAAGACTGCACCGACTACTATATATTAAGACTGCGTCGAAAGCCACATTTACATAAAACGATTGAACTTACATTTGCTTTCTGAAAAGCAGAAGCGAAAACAAAAACCCCTCTTCTGCTCAACTGCTTTTAAATCTCAAGTTGAGACCTAAATGCTGTTGAATGTCTGCCGCAAACCTGCTTCCCCAGATGACAGAGGCTGTTATTTATTTCCTCGGGGTGTGTGACCATAGTTTAGGAGGGCACACAGACTCACGCACATAACATGTGTGTTTTATTCAAAGACACAAACTAAACACTCACTGTGCATCTTCTCGGAGCTAAAACTTGACGACTTACTTGAAGGAAAAGAAACAAAACAGCAAACCCATGTTTATATTAAAACAAAGGGGATCTGTCGTAGACCGAGGTGAAACATTCATACATTTTCAGGTTACAGGAAGCCTTAAAGAAATTTCCCATTTGAATTTCTGCATCAGATTCATCTGCTCCCTGCCTCTATAGCCCTGCCCAACAGGTGTCTTGGGAGCGTGGGGATGGGTGCCCTGGGTCACTGCTTCTCAGACTCTATGAGAAGAGCAGGGTTTCCCTGCACCCCCCAGGCTAATACTTTAATAAAATACAACAAAAAGGGATTGTTAGGAAAATGAGAAAAAGGAGCACACAATGCAAGCCCCGTTTAAAAACAAAACAAAACCAAACTATTAGATTAAGCAAAGTTACTGGGTCAGATTGCTATCAGATTTCCCAAATGTGGACCTGCCATGTCTCGTTCTGTGGCTGTGAACCGTAAGCAGCTGCTGGACGCCCAGGCCACACTGGAGCAGCCACCCCAGGTGACGTGAGGGTGGAAATCTGAGCCTTTCTGAGTGTGGAGTGTGGCTCCGTGTGGCCTCAGAGTCCAGGCTTCTCATCAATTGATTTTATCCTCGTGCAAAATGTGCAACCATGTTAAAGCCCAGAGATGGCGCTCTGACTCTCTGTTGATGGCTCAGACAGGGTGGGGAGGGAGCACCCCCTCAGCAGGATGCACCCCTCCTTGGCATCCCCCGGGTCCCGGCCTCGGATTCACAACTTACTGGATCTCAGAGACACAACTTGCTCACGCAAATCTTTGTCAGTGGTAAGGAGCCCCAGGAAAACGAGTGAGGCGGTGAGGTGGTTAATTTCGTGGTGTGGGAGTTCATTCAGTGCAGTGGATCTCAACCTTTCTGAGAATCCATGGGAAGACGATGCCCTTCCCACTAGGACGTTCCAGTGGCCACGCCCACCTGCATGTACATAAGCAAAGAGGTTCAGTGATCATCTAAAACCCATGCAGATGTCCCAATGCGTGGCCAGCTTGAGGGTTAGTGTAGACTATTAACCAAACTGGACAAATGCTTCCACCTTCTCCTGATATTTATATTAACCACAAGTCTTTCTGACTTCTCACACCCTGTGGCCAGCCTCACTCCTTTTCCGGGTCCCCCAGCTCCAGGGTTCGAGGGCTCCAGTCTTCAAAGCATGGCAGGGGCATGACGTGATGAGCTCCGCCGACCTTCTCATTGGTTCTGGAAGCAAACCAGGTCGGACCGGGGCAGCTTCTCCATGGTGGGCCGGCCCCTGAGAGGCGGGTCCTGGCCCTACCTAGGGAGGTAGCATCTCCTGGAGCTGACGACTCCGTCCGAACTGAGAAGAAGCTTAATGATGGGCGCAGGCGGGGCTTTGGTGAGAGAAGGTGTCACCGCAGGGGCTGCTCAGAGATGCAGTTTCCCACTGGGTGGGGAGGTACGCCGCAAGCCAAGAGACATTGCAAGAACGCAGTGGTTTTGGAACCTACCCACCTGGCCATGACATCTCAACTCAGGAGGCCAAGCCGAACGCAGTTAAGCAGTCAGACGACGGGCTTGGGCTGAGGAGAGAGGGCAGCAGACTCTGCTAGTGGCCAACCTATTGTCGGCTGCCCTATTATTCTTCTCTAACTAGACCCGGAATTTGCTCAGACCCAACACAATATGGTGAGAGCTAACATTTGCGCTTGCCAGGCACCGAGGGCTGTCCAAGCGTTTATTAATTTTTTTGATCCTCGTCACAATCCAAGAAGTGAGCAAGGGGTTATCTCTATCAAACGTGTTGGGACCCGAGGCACAGGGAGATCAATAAGGTGCCTGAAGTCAGATAGCGGGTAAGGGGCCGAGGCATGGTTTGAACCCCAACACGCTGGCTCCCAAGTCCAAGCTGTTGGTCACTGAAGGCAAATCACTGCCTGCACCCCAATCCCAGCTCTGAAGGTACGTCTCGATTAGGGAAGCCAAGCAGAGGCCAGCATTTTCTCATTTCCCATTAACTGGTACTGGTCCCGGCCAGACACACGACCTGAGATGGACCCATCAGATGGAAGGAAGGACCACGGCCCACAGCTGGGGGACAGATGCATGGGGCTCAGGAAAGGGTCTCTTGAAGAAGCACCAGCAAAATCTACAGCTGCTGTCAACAATCCCCGCTACCCTTTCACCTAGAAACCCCTTCCCCAGCCTTTCCGTCCCCTCACAAAGGCACACACGTCTCCTCCATGACTCTCTGTCCCCCGCTGTCCTGTGAGCCCCTCAAGGCCACGGCCCATATCTTATTTCTCTTAAGAGCAACATCCCAGAACTGCACACACCCATCCTGTCCCTCCCCCGGCCCGGCACCCAGCAGATGCCTGGCACAGAGTAGCGGCTTCAGTAAATGTTTGTGGGATGCATGAATGGAGAAATGAATGGATTTAATGAATCCACACGCTGCTAATTTGGAATTTGTGATACTTTGGAGACAGGGTATTTATTGAGTAAAAGTTTGGAAAAAAATACTCTAACTTGGGCTTTTACTGCTTATGTAGTTCATTACTAAGGAATGCAAGTCTCTTGTCCTCCTCCTTCCCACCCCATTACTTTCCACATTTTATAATATGTAGAATAATTACAACCCGAGAAACTGCTTTTCTTTTAAAGAAACAGCCAACCTCTGCTATAATGAGATCTCAAAGGTTAATTCGGAAGAATTTTCTTCACCCCCTGGACCTCCCTCCTATCCCCTACTCCTTAATCCGAAAAAAAGTCTCCCCAAGACTTGGTTAATGAGAATTTCGCTTTTAGTTCAACTTACAAATAGTACTCGAGGGTGGATTAGACAACACAGACGATCACAAGGTAAGTTGGTTTTCACAGCAAAATGTGAGAAGAAAACTGACGGTCGTACCTTGTCATTGTTTCTACTCGTCTTCCACTTGATGATGTAAATGTCTTCCGTTTCATATCCAGAAATATAGGAAAGTGAGGACTTTTACCCCTGCTCTCTGGGAGTGGGGGGAAGGGGTGCTGGGAACTTGGCCGAAGAAGAAGGGGACTGAGAATGACGTGGCTCTACGATTTGTCCCTGGACAGAAGCATCAGCAGCACATTCACCTCCTGAATCAGGAATTGTGGAATGAGGTCCGGTAACCTTAAGTTTGAGAATCACTCACTGGTTCTGGCAGAACTTACTCACTCCCCTGATTGTAAAATGTGGATAATATGGTGTCCCTGTGTGAATTAACGAGTCTCTGTGTGTCAAGCTCTCAACACGGCACAGGACACACATTGCTTCTCGATTACAGGTGGAAGGGAGCGAGACATGGAGAACAGGATAAGTCCTAATATCTCCTCTGTGACTGGCTGGGGAGGTCAGAGTAGGGGAGTAAAAAGGGCTCAGGATGACAGGGAAAGGTTAGAACCTGTGCTCCAGGATGGAGGGAGAAGGGAGAGGTTCCTGGGAAGCCCCGAGGAGATCCAATGAACGTGTTTTAAAGCTTATTCGGAGCCCTTCACAGGGTTAGAGGCTGGGGATCAGAGGTAAACAGTCAGGCACAGGCTCCCAGCCCTCGGAAGGACCAACAGTTTAGCAGATGGCGTGAGAAACTGTGTTTGCCGAAGCCAGCACCCCGTGGAGGATTGTCACGGGAGGGGACACCCAAGCCATTTCTTTGCAGGGAGTAGATCTATAGGTTCTGATGAACAAACACTCCGGCCAGTAGACTTCTATGTGTGGATGGGAGGGGATGTGGGGTCCCATGAAGGCACCCATCACCTTTCTTACTTGGGGGGATTTTCTTCAGGGAGACTTGCTAGAAAAATGTTTCCGCTCTCCTCCTGGTGGCATGAAGGCCTGTGTCCCTTAGTCCCCAATTCATCATTCCCAGCCGAAAGCCCTGACTCAGAGTGCTCATTGCAAAACATCACGGAGATGTTCAAGTTCAGCCCGTCTGCCCGAGACTAACAGCAGCGACCACAGCAACATCAGCTCCCGTCCACTGAGTGTCATGTCTCGTGTGCCAGGCATGAGCTGTGCTTTTTTATGCTGCATGGTAATGTTGTCACCGCTCCAGAGGCTAACAGTATTGTTTTTTTTCCATTTTATAGACGAGAAAACAGAGGCTCCGAGAGACCAACAACTGAACCACGGTACACACCCGCATAGTGACTTTTCCACGCAAGCCTCGGTTGACACCCAGGGAAACTGAGTCCGGAGCAACCCAGGGGCGAGGGCTTTTCTCAGAGACTCACAGCCACCAAGGATCTTGGTGAGGACTGAAGCCCCTGACATATGTACTTTCCTCTGTGGCAAACCACGACGCAATAACAGGTTGATGGCAGATGGTTAAAGCCCCTCCAAGAAAAGAGAAAGAGGTCATTGAAGCGACTGGTTAGCATTGGCTGAAAAGTCTCCGGATCTAAAATTCGTCTTAGCCGATTTGCACGACCACCGCAGCCGGGTTTATACGGAAAACATACGGCACACGCTTTGATTGCTGCGACTAATAAATCCACACAGCCCTCCCTCTTCCCTGCAACACAAATCCTTCTCTTCCCGGGCTTTTTAATATGCAAGGCAGAGTGGAACATTAGCAGTGCAAAAGGGTAAATAATCTGGTAATTGATCGGGGATTTGTAGATTTTTACCTCAAATTTCTGTTTATAGTTGAAGGTCGTAAGCTATCCAAACCTCTATTGATCAGAGTCTTTTGTTTAAACAGAACCTACTGTATTTATTTGTGCCGCTCGTCCAAAGTCAAACAAAAGGGCACCGATCGAGCTAAGCAGCCTGGCACCGTGGCCATGTGGCCCATCCGCTCGGCATACAGCTGTTTGCAATCTGCACTGTCTCTTTCACATCCACGTGAGATGAAGCAGCCTTCACTTAGCCTGGGAGACAGGCCAGCAAGAGAAGATACGCGCTTAACCCTTCCCAGAACTCTCCCGCTGCCCATGACATGGTGAAGTGCTTCCTGGGAAGTAGGATGTTTCCCTTAGAGGTGCAGCCTTGGCACTCAGTGTTTTCGGTCTTAACCACTCGATGCTAGGGGACCAGTACCTCCCCCGACTCCGCTCCTGCCTGGACGACCTTACCCCTGACAGTTCCTCAAAGCTGGAGGCCGAGAGAGAGAGAGAGAGAGAGAGAGAGAGAGAGAGAGAGATTTGGGAAGGAGAATGGTTTCCTTTGATGGCTCTGGTTGGTTCAAACTCTCTTGCACAGAGGGAGGCACAGGATTTTCTAGGACCTATAGAAGGCAGGCATGCTGCTGTGGATAGGGTCCCTTTTCCTATGGTGGCCTTAGCTCTCTCCCCTTTGTTTCCTTAATGTCAAACTTAGCCCAAGTTCGACAGCCCAAGAAATTCTTTGCTGGAGGACGGCGGGGCGGGGCGGGGGGGTGGGGTGTCTATCCTATCCATTGTGGGATGTCTAGAAGCGTCCCCGGCCTCTGCCCATCAGATGCCAGCAGGGGCTCTGACTCCCAGGTGTGACAACCAGAAATGTCTCCAGGCACTATCAATGTCCCTGGGGGGTAGAGTCTCCATCCACTGAGAGGCCCTGCCTTGGAGAGATGCTTGTCCATGGCGGGAGCTCTGGAGCAGGCAGGAGTTATTTAACGCTTCTGGCCTCCTGAGAGCTCTGACCTTGGCCAAACGTCTTACCTTCTGCAGGCCCAGCTTCCTCAGTAGGGAGGAGCCCAGGAAAGGCCCTAGCTTTCAGAGCTGCATTGTGGCCCCGGGGGGGGGGGGGGTGCAGGGCAGTCAGCGCCTCACCCGGGCCTGCACTGAGCGCCTCACCCAGGTCTGATGCAAGACCCTCACCGCTGTCACCTGGGATCAGAGCTGGACTGCAGCCCAGAGGACCTGGGGAGCAAGGGCAGTGAAAGCGAGACCCACCCCAATCAAGTGCCGTTGGATTTTTAATGCCCTTTGCCAACGGTAACAACTCTTGAATTTTGGAGGCGGCTGTGTGGTTTGGCAAGCAGAATCAGAATGGATTTGCTTTTTCCTTCCATTCCTGGCTTCACTGAAATACAGACACTTGCCCTCCCTCTTCACAGCTAGAGCCGAAGGCAGGCAACTCGTGAGTGCTTAGAAATTAATTGCTCTGAGTAGGCGTGTGTGTTAAATACACGGAAGCCTTTCGTAAAATGAGGTTGCTCTTGGTCTGGCTGTGACATTCTCCTGGCTGCTAAATCTTTGGAAAATGCTACATCAGGACCTGGATAGAGTATGAGTGGCTTTAGTCTCCAGACTGACCCAGGTTCAAGTCCTAACACAGCCACTTCCTAATTGTTGAGCGTTCTTGGGCAAGTTCCTTTGCCCTTAGGTACCTCCCGACCCCACCGGTAAATGGATAATGGTGCCGACCTCGACATATTGCTCTGCAAATAAAAAGGGGGCCATCTGTGAGACCCCCGTGTGTGCACATGCACTTGACATCACCGAACGGCAGCCTCATCATCACCATGATTAGTATTGAGGAGCTCTTTATGGGGTGTCTAACGCATACAAAAACTCAAAGTAACACTAAATCTCTAATCCAACGTAAGTGCTTTCAGATGCTCCATAACAGATCTTTATGATATCCAGGCAGTTTTCTCTTTGCTTTCTATTACGATATTTGGCATTACAGGTTCAGTCGTCGGGTCTGAGGGAAACGTGACTTCCACCTCCTTCAAACTGAGACGGTATTCCTACACACAGCAGAGCGGAGCCCCCAGGACCCGGGAAGTGGGGTGAGCAAACGGAGCTGAGGCTCTTTATGGGCAGAGGGAGCAAGCCGCGATCCTGGGGCCAGGAACACATATGAGCACAGCCCCTTGCAGCCCATCACGTGATCTCCTGTGTTCTTTGCCCACATGCCCCCCGTTGCTGAGAGGTATGAAAACCTCCATCTCTCAGAGTGGAAATAGGACCCTGGGGCTTTGACTCTGCTTGAGGTCTCTCTCCTGTCAGTGCCTGGGCCAGCCTGAAAGCAGGGAGCGTTACATCCTGGGGCAGGGTGGGGGGCTTCCTGTTTTCTCCCTTGTGCATGAGCCCTTAAAGGCATATCGTAGAGGGTGCAGGAAGAATACTCTCAGTAGCTGAGAGTATTTTATGGACACAGGAGAAGTAAAATCAAGACCCATAGACGCTTCTCACCGCGTCCCTGCTTGCAGTGTTTTTCCCCACTTTCTGCTCCTTCCATAGGCCCCCCCGGGGGCCCCTCCCTCCCCCAAGACCCCCGCCTTGCTTGCATTTTCCTTTAAGTTCACGTTCGTCTGTTTTCACTGAATGAAGCGGTTTGTCTTTGGGCCATTATTGCTAGGAAGCTTCTTTCTTGAAAGATGTATTTTCGAGACACACAGAATTCCATATGCCATCTGAATGTTAGCCATGAAATGATTACAAAATGCCTGCAAAACAAGGCCTTCAGAACCGTAAACCAATATCGGCGAATCCTCCTTCCCAAGACCCCTCTCTTTTCCTCCTCAAGCCACCGCTCCCCTGAATATTATGTTTGTCAGTCTCTTGTTTTTCTTTAAAGTTGTACTTCTTATGCAGGTTTGCCTCAACTGTGTGTGTGTGTGTGTGTGCGTGTGTGCACATGCATGCACGCGCCTTGTTCTCAGCTTTGTAGAAGTGTCACCGTAGGCTACAGAATCTTACTTTCCTTGATTTTTCCTCTTGACGTTATGTTGCTAAGATGTTGGTGCCTATAGCTATATGTTGTTCATTTTTGCTCCCTACTACGCAGTGTTCTATTCCATTCATTTATTCTTCTGTTGATGGAGAATGGAGGTAATCTTCAGTGACCTGGCTTCTGGGTTGTGGTTTGGCTTTTAGAAATAGGACTATGTGACATTCTTGTATATGTTTCCTGAGGCACATGAAGAAGAGTTCTTCCGGAATACGTACCCAGTAGTTGAACGGACAAGGAGTAAAGGGTCTGTAGATCTACCCCTAGGGTGGGCCCTTTGATTATCGAAAGATTCTCATTAGTCTGTTCCAAAGCAGCCGCCCTGTTTCTTTCTGTAGAATTTATTTTTCAGAGGTGAGTTTCCACTTCCTGACTTCCTGACCAATGGCCGCCCAGCCAACGTTCACCTCTCTCTCACTGGCACAGTGGAGGTAGTTTGAGAAGACCCTCGTTGGAATCCTGCTTCTTCCATTTACTAGTAATGACCTTGGGTAAACCTTGTTCACCTCACAGGTTTGCAAAGAGAATCCATGTAGCTAGAGTGAACGGCCATTATGATAGAATAGACTTCAGGATTAGGACGTCTGAAGAAATAGAACTAGAAGAATATTCTAGACTCATTAGTATGCTATGGAAGGGCAGGGAAATAGGGGAATCCAAAGGAATCTCTAAGCCTAACCAAAGGCCATTCTCTGTGCATTTTACAATAACCTCATTTGTCATCATTTCTGTATTTCTGATTGTCCTGCATTCAAATATACAGTCACTGGGGTCACTGGAAAGGGGAGAAGACACTCTCACTTAGGGGGATCTTATGAACACCTCCAAAGGAAGGTAGGTAAGTTCATCTTGTTCTTAATTCTTGCTTTTTATTAGAGGTAGGAGAAAGTTGATCTCTACTCTCTTCCCAAACCTCAAAAACTCTACGTCTCCTGGTACACGTACACACTTGCACACATGTGTGCACATGCACATACACACACAGTGTTCTGTGGAAGCCAGTTGTTGTATTGTATATATTTAAAAATATATAATATGGGGTGCCTGGGTGGCGCAGTCGGTTGAGCGTCCGACTTCAGCCAGGTCACGATCTCGAGGTCCGTGAGTTCGAGCCCCGTGTCAGGCTCTGGGCTGATGGCTCAGAGCCTGGAGCCTGTTTCCGATTCTGTATCTCCCTCTCTCTCTGCCCCTCCCCGGTTCATGCTCTGTCTCTCTCTGTCCCAAAAATAAATAAACGTTGAAAAAAAATTAAAAATATATAATATATTTTTATTTAATATATAATATAATATATAATATATTTTATTTTCTATAAATTACGATGTTTTGACATCTTTAAAAAACCTTTACATTTGGGGAGAAACTGTCCCTCTCTGGACTAACCAGTTTTTAAGGTAGCAAAGGACCAAGAGCATGCCATTGATACACAAACTATTCCAGAGCTGGACCTCCTCTATTTGGCCCATATGCACCTAGGAGGCAATATTCCTCTACCTTAATCACCCCAGGGCCACCTGCCAGGCAGCTAGGGATGACCCCTGCAGCCCAAAGCCCGCCAAAATTATTCAGACTAGCCAACCTTAAGCTGTTTTACCCTGCCCTGTCGTGCCAGTTACCTCAGAAACCCTAACAAAGACCGTGACCTAAAGGCTTCCTTTGCTCTTGTCTTCTACCTCCTGACCACCCAGTGTCTTTCCCATGTGGCCCACATGTGGTCCCTCCTGTCTCTAGCACCTGTTGATAACTCTGTTTTCCTGAACCTCACTGTGTCTCCTCTGGTAGGTGCACCTGGCTGACCATCACATAAAAGAACATAAAAGCACTGTGATTTAGAATTTATCGGGACCTCACGCCCTTCTGTTGTCACTGAGCACACAGGTTGATGAATGCTGCAGTAGCATCTTGAATCTTGAACTCCCTTGGCCTTTGTAATGAATTAGGCTATTCACACTTGTTTTAAATCCACAGAAAGCAACCACTTTCCTCTGTCTAGGAAGAAATATGAGCCCCTTCTAGGGGCAAGAGGAGACAGACTTGTATAGTCCGTGGCAGTTCTTTGTTTTATGGCATGCTAAGTCTTCCTGGGAGGCTCAAGGGCATTTCAGATGGGAGGGCCTTGGCTAATTTATGTCTCAGGTCTCCACATTCAAGATATCTCCCTCTGACCCAAAGCTTCAGCACCTTCACCTATCAAAGGGACATTATAGCAGGTAACTATTAAAAAACACAACAATCATTACAAGTAATTATAGCTTTTACACCTGCTTTGGAGATCCAAGATGAAAGACACTTTGTGAAGGTAGATTTTGTGACAGGTGAGCAATGGAATTAATTAAACAATCTAATGCATAATCACACATGGAGTGTTCACTTGCCGCGAGGCTGGGTCATGGAAGCTCCCAGGTCCCTCCCACACGCTGAGGTTCAAGGGCATCTTTCATCTCCCTCCATTCAGCTCATCACACCAAAGGCTCCCTGGGCTCACCCCTCCTCTATAAATTGAGGGCAATACCAGCACCCAGCTCACAGGCCTTTTGCGCACACAAAAGCATTGTGAGTTGATTAGCAGGCTTAGTGGAAAGTGTTTTATTTAAAGCCCTTGCTTTGAATCCTGACTCTTACTTATTAGCTTAGTTCCGAGCAAAATTGCTTAATCTCTCCCGGTCTCATTTTACTCATCTATAAAATGGGATAATAACAGTACCTAAACCTTGGAGGTGGTCTTGCTGATTAAATAGATAATAGCCTGATGCCTGACACATACATGAAAGCTAATATCAATGCACTGCAAGTAACTGGCACTTTCCTGAACACAGTTAAGCGACTTTCCCAGGACTGTCTACCACAGTCCTTGTTCTAGGCTGAAGACATATAGTTACCATATACCTGCATACCCCTATAACTAAAATAAGGCTCTTTGGGTAGATAAAACTAGGTGAATGGTTTGTTCACCAGACTTGGAGGGTGTGCTCAGATCTGGTTTAAATTTTTTTTTTCAACATTTATTTATTTTTGGGACAGAGAGAGACAGAGCATGAACGGGGGAGGGGCAGAGAGAGAGGGAGACACAGAATCGGAAACAGGCTCCAGGCTCTGAGCCTTCAGCCCAGAGCCCGACACGGGGCTCGAACTCACGGACCACGAGATCGTGACCTGGCTGAAGTCAGACGCTTAACCGACCGCGCCACCCAGGCACCCCATCAGATCTGGTTTAAAACAAAGGCTAAGTGGTATATAGGAGCGCTATGTATTCTGTGCTTAAAAAAAATAGGCAAGCATCTTCCAGAGTAGATCACAATGAGATAACCGCATAGGGTCCATGTGGCTCATTGATTAGGAAAGTAGTTCGTGACACATGAAGATCAGAGCTGGGGGTGGGGGGTGGAGAGAGAAAGAGAATAAAACTGAAGGTAGACGCCTTCAGAACCAGGTGTGGTCTGAGAAGACCCTGTTGCTTACGAGGGAAGCTTCATTTGGCAGAGAAAGCAGCCCCAAGGATTTATTTTTGTCATAACGATTAAGGATCATTCTTAGCAGCTAGTGTAAAATACACCCATAGGGAATCATCTAGCCAGATTCCTCAATACGGTCCTAGGTTACTTACACTAAAAACTCGGGGCATCTAGTCTCCTGTGGAATTGGCCCAGGGACAATCCCAGCCCTACCCCATAGCAAGTGGAAGAAAATCAGGACACACGGGAAAATGTCAAGAGGAATGAGGGCAATGAATAACGGCCGTGCTCTTACATGGAGGACATCCACAGCATCCTAGGGCATGGTCAATGCTCTAAAACTCCCACTTGCAGGCACACCCAGGTTGCAAAGCCATTTTAGCCTTCATATGTCATCTGGTTCTTTCAGCAACCACACAAGGTAGACATTACTACATCCATTTCTTCCTACTTGACCAAAATGGAAACTCAGGCTTGAGGAGGCTAAAAGCCTTTCCCGAGGATGCACGGGTGGCCTCACCTGTTCCTCATAGCCTCAGAGGATTTGTCATTTCAAGAGCTGAGCAGGTAGACCCAAAGAGACTCTAGAGACTAGAGGAGTACAGACCCTGCAAATGGGGGTCTTGTGGGGCTGAGTGAGGCAGGGAGGGGGCGGGCACCGTCAGCTGGTCATGGGCAAGAGACCGGCGGATGAAATTACCTTTGCCTCCCTCGGCCTCACCAGCAGTCACGGCTGTCATGTCCCTGGGGTTCTGCTTGTTAGCGGTCACTCACCGTGCTGTGTGGCTACAGAGAACGCACTGGAGTCTGCAGGCCTGGGGCGGGTTGCCAAGGCCAGGCTCCGGGAGCAGACAAGCAAAGCAGGGCCCGGCGCCTGGGCTCCCGTGTGCACCTTGCGGGCCCCGAAGGAGACCACAGGGTCAGCGAGGCAGGGAGACCTGCAATCCCATAGGCTGGGAGGGGTGGCCCAGCAGGAGCCTCGGAACTGAAGGAAGCAGGCCACCAGGTCGCAGACAGCAGGCCCCTTCCATTTCTCACTTTCTATCAGTTCTCAGGGGCTCAGCTGCTCAACACTTTGTACACGCATTTTGGTTTTTCCACAACTGTCAAATCAAATTGATTTTCAGTCATTTTAACCTGAGTAGGATCAGCAAACCAGGTCCCCCAGGTGAAAAGCTACTTTATCAAAGAAGTCATTTATCCAATTCTTCTGCGATCAGAATAGAATTTTTGAGTGGCTTCGGGTAAATGAATAACCAATTCCGAAGGGTGTTGGCAACAATAATCATAATTACCATTTATGAAGCATGTACTACATTTCTTCACTTTAGATCCCTTTTATACTTTTCCAACAATCCTTTGAGGTAGATAATAGCTCAATTGATGAGTACTTACTTCTAATGCATTCTCTCATTAAATCCTAACTACCCTACGCGGTGTGTGTTATTATCCCAATTATTTAGCAGATGGAACTGAAGCCCCAGAAATGCATGTCACTTGTCCAAAGTCATACAGGCAGCAACAGAGTTGGGTTCTGACTCAGGGCTGGGTGGCCTCAACCCAAACTTTCTACCTGGGCCCCTTGGACCGGGTCCTCTCTTCCTTATCACCACCTTATCCAAATATGCTTTTGGATTCTGACTCACCTGGGGTAGCAGGTACAGTCAGGTGATCGTCTTTTTTTTTTTTTTAATTTTTTGATGTGTATTTATTTTTGAAAGAGAGAGACAAGAGCATGAGTGGGAAAGGGGCAGACAGAGAGGGAGACACAGAATCCAAAGCAGACTCCAGGCTCTGAGCCGTCAGCACAGAGCTCTACACGGGGCTCGAACTCATGAACCGACGCGGGGCTCGAACTCACGAACCAAGAGATCATGACCCGAACTGAAGTCGGACACCGACCGACTGAGCCACCCAGGCACCCCAGGTGCTTGATTTGGAGCCAGAGACCTTGTAAGGGTCTGGATAAAAAGACAGCAGGACTAAAATCCCCCAGTGAATGGTAACGATCACGTGAGCCACTGTGTGAGCCATCGAGTCTGGCTCTGCAGCTCTCCAGCGGGACCAGCTTCTAAATGGGTGCAGAGGGCATCGGCACAGATACAAACAGAAATGCAAATCCTACCCCTCGATGAATGTATGAAGGTGGCATAGACCCCGGGATATACTTGCATCTGAGTGACTGCCTGCTCTAGCCCTGGGTTATACCCACAAGACCATTTCCCTCCATTTGTCCCCCTCTTGCCAGGGATGAAATCGGCTTGCCGTTCGGCAGAATGGTCCCACTTCAGCCCTCCCAAGCAGGCAGCCTTCCTGGAAGAGTGTGACGGGCATGACCTCAGACCACCAGGTGTCTTCCCAATCCAGCCACTGAGGTCAGGTCTGAGTTGCCAATAAAAATACAAGAGGCGCAGTTAAATTTGACTTGGAGATAAACAACATGCGGTCTTTGAGACTGAACATCTCAACGCCTGTGCCTTCTCTGTGTGCTGGGCATGCCTGTCAGTGGTTAGCTGTTCTCGGCAGACGGTGAGCCCCGCAAGAGGCCCAAATCCCGGACATGCCTGGCACCACCCGCCCTGGGCACTTGGATCTGTTCAGGAAAACACAAGCAGCCCCGAGGAGGACTCGGTGTTGGTCCCCTCCCCCGAGCAGAAGCATCTCTGGGGATCAGAGACTCAAACACTGGTGCAGGTGATGAAAAACAGGTATTTCCCGGGGAAAAGCTTGATGTGAGGGCAAGTACTACCATACTGGGCCTTTCTGGAAGAGGCTGCACCCAGGTACGTCTTTGCCACGAACCTCCCTTTGGGCCCAGCCAGCGGGAGGTCCCCGGCTCGAAGAGCAGGCACGCTGGCCCCTGAGCCCATGCTTGCTCTGGGCACATCCTCTTCTCTCCTTCCTTCTTCAGAACATAAGGCAGCCAGTGGGTCTCAACTGGGGCCACGCTTGCCCCCCGGAACACATTTAGCAATGGCTACAGACATTTCATTGTCACTACTAGGGGAGGAAGGGCATGTGGCCTCCAGTGAGTGGAAGCTGGGGACACTGCTCGGCCTCCTCCAGGAAGCACACCAGACGGCGCCCCACGGCTCCAAATGCCAACAGAGCTGAGGCTGAGCGGCCTTCCCCCGCCATGGACATTCTGCGAGCACAGGAGAATTTCCTCGCCTCTGCTGGCCTTAGCATTCTCACCTTTGCAAGGGGAGGTCCGAACGAGGTGGGCATGAGGAGCCGAACACAGGCACCATTAGCCACACTGACGACCAAGCTGTACCTCCCACTGTGGGGCCAGCTGCCGTGGCCACCGTGGACGCTCTGAGCTCCCGAGCTGGGAGCCCCTGCATCCCGGTGAAGTGGCTTTGCCTTCCCGGCTGTGAGGGCTCGGGACGCCCAGCCCATGCCCGTCCCCACCCTTCTGGGTCATTCCCCCCGGCCCCATGCTGGCACGGCTGTCAGGATCGGCAGGCCCTCCCCCAAGGGCCTTGCCTGGATCCCGGCACACCTCGCCTCCATTGCCCAAGGACTGGCACCGGATCAAAGAGCTCTGGGTGGAACAACATTTGGCAGCCGGAAGTGGCTCAGCAAAATGGTCCTGGCCTGGGTGCAGTAGAGGGCCCGGCTTCCTAGAGCGTGCTGTGTGGAGCCTCTGTGTCCCCTTAGCACCAGGACCTTAGCACCCCGTTCCCCACCTGCCTCTCCCCCACTCCGATCCTAGGGTCCCGGGGCTGGAGCGCCCGCAGTGGGTCCCGGGCACTGCGAGTTGCGGGCCAGCTTCCCGCCTCCTGCCCTAAAGTAAAATATCAGTGGCCACGGCCACCATCTTGGGCGAGGTTCCGAGCCCTGCGCTTCGTGCAGTATCTCGCCCGATCCTCACCACGACCCTCTGAGGGGCATTTTAATCCCTGCCTCTCAGGCCGTCACTTGAGCTCTTTGGACTACACGACTTCCTCTTGGCTCACTGAATCCTCACCTAGCATCGCCATGAGGTAGGTCCTAGTCTTACGCCTGCTGACAGCTGGGGAAACTGAGGCACAGAGAGACGAGTGAGTAGCGGACCTGGGATTGAGACCCAGATACTATGGTTCCAGAGTGGAAGCCCTTAACCATTCTGGATACTGTCTCCCCAAATAAGGAAGAACCGTTTCAGAGGCGTTAACTTCCTTAAGGTCACAAAGCTACGATGTGTCATGGCAAACAGTGAGACCCAGGTCTGTTTATACAGCGCCCCATTCTTATTTATTAAGCAATAATGATATTCTATATAATATAATGTATGAATATATAAAAATGTAATATAATATATACATATATAATTATTTTAAATACATATTTTATATTTATATACCACATATATACAAGGTAACACTGATAAATGAAAAACAAGTATATAAATGAAGGAGCTACTTACCTTCTATTCACTTGTTTATGTATTCATCTTTGAGAGGGGGAGGATTTTAAAACATACATATGTAGATAGTCTGTGACAATTTCATTAATAGTAAATATACTTCAAACCAACCAGCAGTAACAACCCACGGCTGACTTTATAATACGCAGAATATTCTGAGAACTGGAAAACAGCCCCAGTTGTGGTCCCCAGCAGGCTTGGTGAGAGAAACTAGCCACGTGAGCATACGTTGGTTCTAACTGTAAAAACTCTTTAAGGCGCGTAAGTTTTCTATTCCGATAAAGAGAACGAAGTCCAGAAACTTAACCACCAAGGACCTGAAGCTAAGCTGGGTCCCAAGACCGCCCTGTCTGACCCCAGGACTGTCCTTTACCATTAGCCTATCCTGCCTCTTCCACGAATCCAAAATCTGAGGCAGGCCTTTTGGACGTGGTCAGAGAGATCTGAGGGCAGGTGGCTGAGGCAGCGGGAATGAACGATGACAACCACCTTCACCTCTTGCCGGCCAGAGAGCCCTGTCCCATATAGAGCGGAAGTTTTCACAGTGGTGCGTGACTTAGCGAGGCGCACAGGGCTTCATTCAGTTGCAAAATGCCCTACAAACTCCAGCATCTTATCATTCTCCACTGGCGCTCTCTGGCTTGGCAATAAGCGTGTTGCCGTGTGCGGAAGCTTAGCCTGGCGGCTCCACATTTGGATTGCACAAAGCAGCACGAGGCCTGCCGTTGGCTTGGAGGCAGGCGCAGGCCAGCCGCAGTCCCGGGATCTGGAAACCTCCTTTTGCATCCAAGGAGGGGCCGCAGCAGGCCAGAGCTAGACTCCACCTCGAGGGATGTCTGCTTCTTAAGAAGCGCGGCTCATGACTACTGGTGAGCTCGCAGAATAGAAGCCATAAACTGGCAGTGGAGGGGGCTCGGGGGGCAGGGGCGGTGGGCGCACTGTGCAGGACAGCTGCAGGGAAAGGGTGAGCGGAGAGCAGAGACCTCCCTCCCTCGCTCGCCTCCCCTCTTCCCTGTCCTCCCCTCAATGAACCCAGCTCCCCTTCCTGGTGGCTTGGCAGGTGTCTGCCATTCACACGGTTAAACTGTCCCAGACCTGCCCATGGAGGCCCCACCTTGCCACTCCCACTTGTCTGCTCCCAGGGCAGCGGTGGAGCAAGAAGCCCCACACGTGAGCTGGCCTGAGGGACACAGCCCAAGAGCCTCCTCGCCCGGGACGCTGGGGCAGCGGGCTAACGGGCAGGTCCGTCACCGGAGCAAGGTGACACGGGTGTGAGGCTCGAGCGCTGGCCCAATCAGATGACCAAAGGCACCAGGTGAGAAGGGGCTTCTGCGGGAAGCAGTGTTTCCTACTGACACTGACCGCCCTGGCAAAGGCCGCTGGGGGCCAAGAGGAGGCGCTTTCTGCAAGTGGCCCCCACGAAACGTCGCCCACGCGGGCCGCACGTGATGAGCACCACGGTCTTGCTGAAGCCAGTCCCGCCTTTTCTCGCGTGCCGAAGGGAAACGGTAATCCAACAGCCAAAGATGTGGAAAATGTAGGTCCTACTGAAGCCTTCCCCGGGGAAAGGGATAGGGACTCCATCCGGCACCAGAAGGTTTTCCGAATCCCTCTGTGAACACTCTTGCCACACCCCCCCCCCCCCCAGGTCTGCTCTGAGAATCTGCCCCACAGCGTCTCCCATCACCGGCTTTACGTCACTGGCTTTACGTCGCCACCTGCCCTCACAAACCCTGCAGCTTTCACAGCCGGCTTTGCAAAGCAGAAGGGATAAGGCTTCACAATGCCCCAGTCCAGTTAGCACACCTCAGGTCACAGCAAGCCCTGGAACCCTTACTTGCTCCAACAATATACCCATTGTTTCTTTGCTTGTTTTCTTCATCAGTTAAAAACCTATTGTACATCTTACTTAAACAGGACACGGTATCCACCGACCCAACCTGACTGATGTCAATATGGCTCCCTGGCTTTGCCTTTCGATCTTGCATTCTCCCCCTGCCCCCTCTCTCTCCCACACGCACACACGCATTATGCAGAAGGTAAAGCCCTACAGCCCATTTCTATTTTCTCCCTCTCTGGACACATTCCCATGCCTGTCTAGTGAGTGCCATTTGGTCTGGGTCCAGGATAGCACCGTGGTTATGAGTGCAGACTTGGAAGCCAGACAGCCTGCCTACGAGCTCCAAATCTGCACGAACGAGCCAGGTGAGCTGGGGCACGTTGCTTACCTTTTCTATGCCTCTGTCAAATGGGGAACATGGTAGCGAATTAAGCGCGGGTGCGAGAGTCAAATGTTAGTATACTTAAAGTCCCTGGAACGGAGCCTGGAAAAAAATAAATGCTTAATTAATATGAGCTATTAGGATGATCCATAAACAATAAATAGAATAGTTTTATGCACGTGTTTTTAAAAGTTGCTTAAATGGTGTCATAGCATTACACCTACACACACACACACACACACACACACACACACACACACTCCTTCTGCAACTTGCTCTTCTCAGGAACGCTCATTATGTTCAGGCATCCATTTTGATACACACGATGCCTTCATTCTGGTTGCTGAGAGTGGCGTATCATCGTTGTAACTTACATTTCCCTGATTCCTTAGCCTAAAATTTGGAATAAGTAAAGAGCCAAAGCAATCTCAAAGATGAGGAACACTGAAAGGAGACAGGCCTGATTACAATAATGATATTAGGACTTATTTAGGAGCTTAAACAGCACTGTGTGATGGAACTTTCTATAATCACAGAGACCCTGAACTTCCGCTATTCAAAATGGTAACGACCAGTCAGTCACATATGACTACTGAGCACTGGAAATGTGGCGGGTGTGACCAAGGAATTGACTGTTTACTGTGTGTTTTACGTTAATTTAAATTTAAATAGCCAAATGTGATAGCGACTCCCGGGTCACACAGCCAAGACTTAGAGCATGAAAACACTGTGATAAAGTAGGAGAGGTCACTTTATTGGGCGGACCAGTAGGCCAAAGAAACAGAAAAGGGAACCTAGAGCCAACACCAATGTTTGGTATGTGACCAAGAAAGTATTGTTAAGTGAAGAGGGAAATGACGGACATATTTTTTGCCAAATATTTGGCTTTCCTCTTCTTTGAATTTCCTTTATTTTATCATTGGGCTATTCCTTCCACCACGCATTGAGCTGCATATCTTTTATTTATTAATATGTCATAATTATTTATATATTTGGATGTACTATAAAAATCGTATTTCTCTTCGTCTGTGAATTTCTAAATTAACACTTGTTGACAAGTTTTACATAAAAAAAATTTCATTTAAGGATTGTGCTTCCTGTGCCTTGTTTAAGAAAGATTTTTCCACTCCAAGGACCTAAAATTAGTCTCCCCTTTTTAAAATGGTGTGTTAAATTTTGCATCTCAAACTAAGATATTTAATCCAACTGAAATTCATTATTGGACATTGTGTGAAACAGAGATCTGAGTTAGTCTCCCTCCCTGTTGGGATGCCAATATTCTAGTGTTTTGTATGGAATGTGCCATGTTTTCCACCTGATTTAAAATGGGTTCTCAGCACTTTCATTTTCCCGATAAATTTTAGAATAATTTTGTCCATTTCCATGATAAGCTCTTTAGATATTTTTATTCACATTGTATTAAACGTATAGAATAATTCGAGGGAATTTCCATTGTTACGTATGGATTTTTAAAAAAAATTTTTTTTTCAACGTTTATTTATTTTTGGGGGGACAGAGAGAGACAGAGCATGAACGGGGGAGGGGCAGAGAGAGAGGGAGACACAGAATCGGAAACAGGCTCCAGGCTCCGAGCCATCAGCCCAGAGCCTGACGCGGGGCTCGAACTCACGGACCGCGAGATCGTGACCTGGCTGAAGTCGGACGCTTAACCGACTGCGCCACCCAGGCGCCCCCGTATGGATTTTAGAGCTATTTTTTCAAAGCCCCCAAAACTCCACAAATAATAATAAAAACCAATTAAATAAATTCTGTAAAATTGCAGGACACAAAACCAACTTGCAAAAATCAATTGTGTTTCATACACTAATTACAAACTATCTGATAAGGAAATTAGGAAGACAACCCCCTTAATAATACTTAGGAATCAACTAAGGAAGTGAAAGACTCGTACACTGAAAACTACAAAACGTTGATGAAAGAAGTTAAAAAAGACATAAATGGAAAAGACAACCCTTGTTATGGATTCGACTTACTGATATTCAAGTATCTGTACTACCGAAAGTGATCTACGGGTTCAACGCAACCCCTATCAAAATCCAATGGCATTTCTTACAGAAATAGACTGGATGACATCTTGAAAGAGGAACATAGGGCTCAGCATGTACCTGCAGAGAGGTGGCAGAAATGTGGCAAAGCTTCAAAGCGCTGCCTATAAACACTACCCTATACCATGTCCCAAATCAACTAGATGGAGCCCAGTACACTTTCCCAATCCAGCAGCAGAGGTTATGTATGTATATAAAACAGAGGCACAATGAAGAAAACCCTCCCATGAACATCAAAGGAGCAGAAGGTGACTTCTGGATGGCTCAAGTCTTCTCGGGGCAGCTGGCTGTTAGTTGAGAGCTGGTGGAAAGGAATTCTGTCACCTGCCCCATCACATCTCATCGTGCTACCTATATGTGCTATGCGGATGACCTTCAGGGCTCAGGAGCACTAGCTCCCATGAAATAAATAGCAATTGTGCCCAAAACACCAACACCAACCCAGGCACGTGACCCCATTGCCAAAGACAACCAACATCCAGATGGGAGTTTTGGCAATGGCTCTAGCGGCACTCTAGAGAGGCCAGAGGAAGACAAACTTGGAAGCAGAAAGCACCACTGCAAAGTGAAATAGGTCAGACAGAGACAGATAAATACTGTGAGGTCTCACTTAGATATGGAAATATCAAACTCAGAGACACAGTAGAAATATGGTTGCCAGGGGGCTGGGGGTGGGAGAAATGGGGAGATGTTGGTCAAAGAACATAAACTTCCACTTACAAGGGGAGTAAATCCTGGGCATTTAATGGACAGCACGTCACTACAGTTGACAGCTATCTGTGCTCACCAAGGATATGGTACTCTCTGTGGCAAGCATTTCAAAACATGTGACTCTATCAAAATCACCATACCCCTTGAGCTTGCACGATGTTACCCGTCAGTCATATCTCAATAAAGCTGGGGGGACAGAGGAGAAAAGCATGAAGCAAACAGGGAGAATGCTCAATCAGAGAACTTCCTCCAGCTTACAGGCTCTCTTGGTACTTGAATACACTGTGGATTGTTTTGCTTGGTTTTGTTATTTTGCACCTACCCTTGATTCTGTACCTACTGTTCCTTCTAATGGAGCTCTTTTTTTTTTTTTACTTGGTGAGCTCCCCGTAATCATCCACGAATTTTCTCACCCCTCCACTCTTCCAGAAAGCTTTCTCTGACATCCCAGTCCATAATTTGAGGGAGGGGACTCTGTGTTCAAGACTCTAGAGACTTGTCCTGGACACTGGTCCTGAAATCGCATGCTTGTGGGTGTGTTTTCTTGTGTAGACCATGAATTCTTTGATGGGAGGGTTGTACCTGTCTTATCTGTCTCCCACACTTCTGGAATATAGTGAGTACTCGGCACACATGTGTTGAATGCCCGGAGAAAAGGACTCACTCCACGAGCTGAGAGCGAAGTGTGGTTATGCCACTCAGCTTCTAGCCGGCGCAGGGTCCAGTTCCTTAGCTATATCCCAGGGCTCTCTGGGGCAGTAGGAATTTGATTTCTCACAGCCAGAAAAAAAAAAAACAACAAAAAGCTTCCCTTCATGAAAGAGGGACTAATTCCCTTCAGCAGCAGACACTAAAGAAGATCTCACTGGAGGTGATATCTATTCTCTTTGAACCTGGCTGTAGTTGAGGGGGTGTTGTAGGCACCAGCCCTTCACATAAGCTCCTCCTGGATGGTGATACTGTCCTTCATCACAAGTTATGTGTGCCAAGAGTTAGGCACACATAACTTCTTTAGTCTAGAATGCCCCCGACTTTTCACTCCACTAACATCCATGCATGCACACGTGCGCGCACACACACACACACACACACACACGCACATGTGTACACAAAGTACATTCATGTTCACGTACAGGCCCACACACGTGCACACACATACGTACTTGGCCCCTGTAAGGCCCTCTCCTTCAAATCTCTGTCACTTCTTGTGAAAGCCTTTGTCACTTTTGTCATAGCCTCTCATGGAATGGTGCCCCTTTCATTCAGATTAGTCCAGTTTGGAATTCTATAGCCACTAAGGTGGTTACCTAATGCAAGTCTGTCTTTCCTTCTAGGCCATAAGGTCCATGGGGGCAAAGACTATCTTGATTGGTTTTTCATCTCCTGGGCTCAGTAGGACATCTAAGTCTTTAAACACTATCAAAAGCATATTGAATATTAACAAATGTCTCTTTGTCCTTACTACATTGGAATAGCATCCTCCTATTCCTCCCTATATAATCAAAAATGCATGAGCCTCAATGGTACAGACACTACCAGCCTCCATTACAGGCAGACGATGATGACGTGGTGGGGATACCACTTCAGAATTTCCTCCTAAGCCAGGTTATAAGGCGCATAAGATCAGCCTCATTAATTTACTGTCACATCTCACTTCACACCTCAACTGGGAGTACTGAGCCTAATCAACCACCTAGGTTTGCAGAATTGGCCAAATGCCCTTGAATCATGTCCAAAACAGAATCCTGTCCCTCAGATGACAGTGGCATGTGCATTGGCCCGAGGATCTCAGCAGATGGTCAGATTTGCTCATGGGGACTGTGACCCTCCTATCCCAGCCCCAGACTTCAGCACAGAGCCAGGTACTGCAAAAGCACATGGGCTCCTGGCCTCCCTTCTCCCTCTGACCCATCATCCCACTTGCATTTGGGTCATGTGTGGCCAACAGAACATGATCAGACCTGACTATGTACCAGTTCAAGCCAAGGGCTGGGTCATGTTTGACCAACAGAACGTGATCGGACATGACTATGTACCAGTTCAAGCCAAAGCAGTAAGAGGTTCTGCATGTTTGTTCTCATCTTTCTTGATCTCCTGTCTTCCACAATGGGAAGAACATTCCCCAGGTGTTGTCCCTACAGCTTGGGTCTGAAACTCAGAGGCGTGGGGAACCTCTGGCCAAAGCCAGATAAGCCACAGCAGGAGCAGACATGGCAGCAAGAAACAAAAAATGCCTATGGCTGTAAGCCACTCAGATTTGGGAGTTTGTTCTTGACATCACTGGAGTTAAAACTTCTGGCAGTGACCCCCATTTAGAATCATGAGTCTCATCCAGGTGTATTTTGAAGGGTGCAATGCTCATTTGGATGGACGGGTTGTGATATTATTTACAAATCAGTCATACGGCTGAATACGTGTATTTCTAACGTGGCTGTAGTAAACTCTTCACCTTGGCCAACAGCCGTAGCTAAATCTTGGGACCTTTCTGGAAAGCTGGTGGTTTATCATCTACACATCCACACATGTTGAGCTCAAACCAGTGAGTATCATGAATGCTGTTTCAGGGGGAAATATGAGGAACTTACCTCATAATATAAGGCTTTGGTCAGGTTTCTCCTATCAGAGTAAAACACTCAGAATGAATTAAGTTTTACCCTCTAAAAGGCAATTACAAAAAGAAAAAAAAAGTCCAAAGAAACCCTTTTAATGCCTATAATTTTCCTAGTACTTACATGTCCCATTAAGAAGAAAAATGACATTAAAATAATTTTAAAGGTTTTGGCTTAAGCCCATCGAAATAAGGAAATTACCCTGCTTAGAATCAAGTTCTCATTATTTTGGCCCAGCCTACATTAAGGATGGACCCCTGTGGAGACGTGGTCAGGTGACTGGGTTCCAGCTGAGAATGGCCACGCTGAAATTAATATGGCGCCAACCTTCTCATAATGGGTCCTATGTGGCTCCTTGGCCTGGTTGTCTCTCAAGGGCTGTTGAGATGGAAATCTGCCAAGTTTCTTCCTGTAGCCAGTCTATTTGGGGTTTGTCCCTGTGTGGTTTCCCGATGCCCATTCTGGCCTTATAAGATTTTTTTGTTCTTCTTTACATAAATGTATAGATTCCTAGCGAAGCGATATGCAGCTGCTCAATGTGAGGTTTTGTAGTAACTCTTTCATCCTTCACTTCTCACTGTCTCCCATTTTTCTCCCTGGTTTTAGTCGGATTTAACCACTGTTAAGAGGTAGGCAATGGAATACAAACAGAAGAATGGATAAAGATGTGATATACACACACAATGGAATATTATCCAGCCATAAAAAGAAATGAAATCTTGCCATTTGTGACAACATGGATGGAACTTGAGGACATTGTGCTAAATGAAGTAAGTCAGACAAAGAAATATAAATATTGTATGATTTCAGTTACATGTGGGATCTAAAAACAAAAAACAATGAAAAATGAGCTCATGGGTACAGAGAACAGGTTGGTGGTTGCCAGAATTGGGGGGTGCAGGGTGGGTGAAATGCGTGAAGGGATCGATGAAAAGGTACGAACTTCCAGTTATAAAATGGATAAGCCATGGGGATGGAATATACAGAGCAAGGACTATAGTTAATAATACTATCTACATATTTGAAACTTGCTAACAGATCTTAGTTCTCATCATAAGAAAATAGTTTTGTAACTACATACGGTGAAGGATATTAACTGGATTTGTCGTGGTGATCATTGGGCAACATATACAGTATCGAATCATCAGGTGGCACACCCGAAACAAATACGATGTTTTAGGTCAGTTGTACCTCAATTAGAAGAATCGTGATTCAGGTACAAATAAAGAGCCACTGTGGGCACACCCACCAAGACATCAAAAGAAAAAAAGAGGGAGGTACATATTGGAATCTTTTGGTGGGCTATTACCTGGTAAAGTGATAAGATCTTTTAACCTGTTAAAGTAACAAGCTGTTGAGAGAGAAACCTGGTAATTCAGTTCCTGTGATTTCATTTACTCCATGGTGTCCCTCCTGTCATGCAGCCGTTTCACCTAGAAGGAGGTGCAGGAATAGGGCACCGACATGTTACTGGCCGCCTGTCAGGCAGCTGTCAAGTGGTAACGATTTTCAATCACTGCCAAGCAGGTTCTAGATTTGAACCAGTGACCTAGGAAGAAAGTCTCCATAGCCCATTACCAAATTATTCCCTGAGACCTTTGCTTCCCTGACTAACACCCTTTCCAATAAAACTCCATTTTTGTCACCGAATCTGTCAACATGCCTACAAATCCCTGAAGGGTGAAATTAATTTGAACTACAGAGTTGGACAAACAAGATCAAAAGTAAGTTCTTTGGAAACAGAAGCCAATATTTCAGACATCAATCCATTTGGAAAAATAGCTCTGGCTTCCCTCTTGGAGCTTGAGTGGGGTGTCTGGTAATAAACAAAGACATTGTTATATAGTTTACTACATGGCAAATCCTAACTGTTCCAAATTCTAAATTTTTATGGCTTCAAGTAGATGAATCCTGCATGCCCGTGGCCAAAACTCTTGGAGATTAAAAGCTAGACCCCTTTTTCACTTTTTTTTCTGTAAACCATGGGCCCACTGTCAGTAGCTGAAGCTTCCTGTGGTAGGAAATAGATTATCTCATATGTTTTTATCCCACTAACATCTGCACGCTTCAAACGTTGCTGGAAACCCAACATATTTTCTTAAACTTTGATAATATTTGTTGTGAAACAGCCCAGAGAATAACTAGATATTACATGAGGCTAATCTGAGAACCTTCTTTTAACTTGAAGGAAGGGAGTTGTGGTAGAGAGTGAGGGAGTCTGTTTATTCTTGTCATGAGTTGATGATCATGTCTGAACCCCTTTGACCTGGTCCCAATTCCTGGTGTTGATTTTATGAGGCTATACATACACACAGAAGGTACATATGTGTTTATCTAGGCCTAAAAGGTATCCACATTTTATCACAGAACATACTTCAGCCTTGCCTGGAGGTCAGAGAGGCAGAGGTGAGGGGTGGATTTCAGAAAATAGACAGATATAAGCCCACAAAATACTACCTGGAAGTGTCAGAGTTAAAAAAAAAATGTGAGTTCCGTTCATCTATTAGACAAATCTGTATTTACCACCTGCTCTGTGGGGGAAGTGTGTTCTACAGTCAAAGGCCTGGGCTCAGATTTTGGCTTTCCTTTGCCAACTGTGTGACCGCAGGCCGGTAACTGAGGCTTTCCGACTCCCCGTTTCCTCAGGTGTGAAGCATGAACCATAACGCCTTTGACATGGGGTAGCTGAGCGGGTTAAATGAGGGGTATGATGGACCCGCTCTGGTAACTGCCACAGGACAGGCACGTAGTACCTGGCTATTGCTGTATCCTCAGTGCACCATTGTAATTACCACATTCACACTTCCCCAGGACACAGCCTTTTGAGTTACAGGAGACTCTGCAGGTGGCCAGTCAAGCTGAGGGATTTGAGCTGTAAATGTTTCTGATTCCCTGCCTGAGGGCCTTCTCTGGACATTCAAGGGCACATCAGAAGTGCCAGGGAGTTAACACTCTGGGAACAGCCATGACAGATGGGAGTTACAGCATAACTACCCCCTGGATTCTTGGCTGGGTGTCTTCTACAGTCTCACAGACATCTGTAGTTGGACTGAGCCCCAACTGCCCACACCAGTAACCTCCCCACTCATGCACCCTACCGTGGCCTTCTCACCTCCCCTTCGAATTTGCTGCCTTCCTTACCAGTGCCTTGACACCACTTCCCAAATAAACCATCTGCACTCAAGCTTTTATACCCAGCTCTACTTTCAGCTTTACCTAAACCACTTTAGGCAAGTCCCGAAATGACCCTCAAGCTCACAACCTCGGGTCGCCTTACAGGAATCAACTGGATCCCAAACAGCACTGACAGTTCAGACGGTCTGACCTTGTGCCTTCAGGTTTGGGCTCATGTTTGAAAGCACTTTGTTTCCTTCCCTAATAAATCTAATACATATGGCTTGTCCTGGCCACAGAGTTCTCTTCATGGGCAGCTATTCCAGAGAACATGTCACTATCTTTATGAGGGGAACCTACCCTTGACACTCCAAAATCTACTTAACATACACAACCCATCAGACCATCTCCCACATACCCTCAAGACCTGGTGAAAATCCATCCAGGCATTCCACATAGTGTAATGGCAGGCACTTAATTTATTAATAGGAACAAACTATCTAATAGAAACCCTCTTCTGTATACATACAGCATATACAGAATACACCTAGGCAGAAGAAACAAAATAATGACCCAGAAAGAGAAAATGAATGGAGTTAATTAGGTTTATAATTTAAGATGAGTGAATTTAATGATGCATAAGTTAGAAATATGTGACAGACCAAGCCTGGCACTTTCTCTAATGTCATTGCTAAAGAAATGTATTCCAATGACCTCACAGTTTTTATTTGAAAATAATTATTGCTCTTTGCATGTATAATTGTGATCTGGGCAATTAGAACATAGATTCTCCTTTGGTCTCTCCTCTGGGCTCGGTAGTGTAACCAGGGAAACAGTCTTGACCAAAGTGATGTCCAGAAATAGTGCACTGACATAGCACCTTGGTTTTAGTTCAGTTCTGCATCGGAGGTCCAGACCTTGGTTTGCACACCAACTCTGCCACGATGCAACCTGGACAAACCTGGAGGTGACCTCACCTACCTTAGCTCCCGTCCCTGTCAACAAAGAGGGAGACTGACTTCATAGACAGTCCTGAGTTTCAATGAGATAAAGTGGATATAATCACTTTGTAAACTGCGTACACACTAGATAGAAGTCAGTTAATGTTTTTGTTATCTCAACCGATCTTTACAATTGCTCTGTAGGCTAGAGAGGGAGATTAGTGTTTCCTTTTCACAGAGAAGAAACTGGGAATTACAAAGTTTAACTCGATTTGGCCAGTAAATGGCAGAAGCCAGACTAGCACCTCTGGTCCCCCAGTTCTGAGATGAATCGTCTTTCCTCTGCCACAGTGATTCGGGAGCTTTTCCAAACGCTAGACCCAAGCTGAGGGTGGGGGTGGGAGATGTTAAAAAAATGCAGATTACCATTCTGTTCTCCCTACCCTAATCCCATCCCAAAGATACTGACTTAAAGGGTCTGAAATTGTTAAAAACTCTTCATTTTTAATAACACTCCAGATCATTCTTTTTAAAGCTTATTTATTTATTTCTAGAGAGAGACAGAGAGCATGAGAGAGCACATGCGAGTGGGAGAAGGGCAGGGAGTGAGGGAGACAGAGAATCCCAAACAGGCTTCGTGCTGTCAGTGCAGAGCCCGACTTGGGGCTTGAACTCACCAACTGTGAGATCATGACCTGAGCCAAAACCAAGAGTTGAATGCTTAGCTCACTGAGCCACCCAGGTACTCCATACACTTCAGATCATTCTGGTGCAGCAAGTCCAGGGACCACATTTCCAGAGGACTCCGCTGTTACATGTTGTCTATCAGGATTAAGTTCAGTAAGGACAACCCTTCGGATTAAAGGAATTTCCTATCTGCTGGTGTGAGGGAATTTGGGTAAGTTGTCATTACTTGCATTTTTAATAGGTATAAGCCACTGTGCTAAATGTTTTATGTGCATTATCTAAATGGATCCTGACAAAACCCTTGTGTCCTGGAGTGCACAACTCAATGAGGTCAGTAGCATCACCCTTCCGGTTTTATTGTGAAACATCTCATCTCAGAGAGATTAGGTTTTCCAACAGTTCTCTATACAATAAATAGCAAAGGAAAGACTAGAAGTCAGGTATGTTTGACTTCAAATCCATGCAATTGGCCATTTTATGCCATAAGGAACAAATAAATAAACGAGGGGAAAGAATTCTGCACAAGCTGAGTCTCTAATTCTGAGAAGGTTACACCTTGGTTGAACAAATACAGAGCAAGTTACGGCTCACTCTCCATGCAGTCTGTAAGTCTGATTTATTCCAATACGGAACCGTTGCAGGGGCCTAGTTCCCAGGTATCAGATCTCAAGAGTGAGGTGGTGTATCAGTTATCTATCTATTGCTGAATAACAAACTACCCCACAGGTAGCAACTTAAGACAACAAACACGTATTATCTCATAGCAGGAGTTTGAGAGCAGCTTGGCTGGGTGGTTTTAGTCCAAGATCTCTCCCGAGGCTGCAGTCAGCTGTGGGCTGGGGCTGCAATCATCCTGAAGGCTTGAAAAAGGCTGGAGAATCTGCTTCCAACACAGCCTATCACACAGGGGTTCGGAGGCCTCGGTCCCCACCCGGAGGTGGCCTACACAGGGCTGCCTGGGTGTCCTCATGACATGGCAGCTGCCTTCCTCTATAGCAAGTTGCCCAATACAGAGATCAAACCAGAAGCCACAGTGCCCTTTCATGGCCCAGTCTCCGAACATGCTTACGATCACTTCTGATTCATTCTACTATGTACACGTGAATCACTAACTTAAGATCATACGCATGGGAAGAGAACAAGGTTCTACTGCTTGAAAGGAAGAATATCTAGGCATCGGTGAACACATTTTCAAAACCCCTAAAGGTGGGATAGACTGGGATAGCTTTATAATCTCCTCCTATCCTTCTGTGCCAAGTCAATTTTCTTGGAGACTATTTTCTCTCCTTGTATCCATCTGTCCATTCACCCATCCATCTATCTGCCCATTCACCCATCCATCCATCGACTGATTCATTCATCTGTCCATCCACCCATCTATATCCGTGCAATGAACTCTATCTAAATTCCAGAAGGAATACCAAAAGAGTGGCCCTTTGCGGTTAGGAACTTATCATTATTGAGAAGGAGGGTGATTGTCACGGTCAAAAATCACATAAGACAATCTGTATTAAGTATTTTACACAAGGGATAGATTCAATGTACCGGGTTTGGTGACAATGAGATTTCTTTCAACCTGAAGAGTGGGAAGATTTCAAACATTTTGCCCTGTGTAAGCCCCAAACACACTCCCTGACAAAGGCAAAAAAGTTAAGCTCGTTTTGTACGTAAAACTCTGAATAGCTGGATAGAACATGATCTTGCTTACTCTTCTCTCTGGGGTCTGTTACTAATTGGTGAAAAATTCTCTCTACCTTTGCAGACTAGAGACACGCTCGGGGGAGAACATCCTGCCTGAGCTGTGAAACATTGTGGGTCCTGAGAATTCACCAGCGGCTGCAAGCCCCTGTTGGATGCTACCTTTGCGACCTCTGTGCCTTGGGGACTTTGGGGGGATTCTCACTGGTGAAAGAGACTAGGCGTACCAAAATACGGAACTTTGGAAGCCTCACAACCAGAGCGTTTCTTTGCGCTGTTTTGTCACGTACTCCTTCTGTGACAAAAAAGTGAAGAGTCTGCCCAGCCCGTTAGTGGAGGATCCATCCCCGTATGTCTAAGATATGACAATGGGGATCACGTGGAATGGGACTTGGCAAATGCAAGACACAGCTCGGGTCCCATGTTGTAATGGAGGTCAAACTCCACCTCCAGACACAAGACCACTTCCTCTCTCTGCTGAGCCACTCACTTCTTTCTCAAACCACAACACAGAACTTAGCGCACCTGGCTGTCTTCAGCATGATCGCAATTCGTTATAGGTCTGTCTGTCTCTTCCAGGCTGCAGGCTTCTCGAGGCCAGGGCTGAGTATGACGTCACTCTGTCCTATGCTCATTGGTCTACAGAACTAGTCTGGTTTAGCCCAGGGTAAGTGGCATAGACATGCACAATGTCCCAGGAGGCAGAACCAGTTAAAGGGAGAGAGGGAGAGAGAGGGAGACAGAGGGAGAGAGAGAGGGGGAGGGAGGGAGGGAGAGAGAGAGGGGGAGGGAGAGAGGGAGAGGGAGGGGGAGAGAGAGGGAGAGAGGGAGAGAAGAGAGAGGGAGAGAGAGAGAGGAGAGAGGGAGGCGGGGAGAGAGAGGGAGACGGAGGGAGACAGAGGGAGATGGACGGAGAGAGACAAGACGACGGAGAGAGGGAGAAGGGAAGAGAGGGAGGGAGGGAGAGGGAGGGAGAGATGGAGAGAGAGACAGGGAGAGAGGGAAAGGGAGGGAGAGAGGGAGGGAGAGAGAGGGAGGGGGGAGAGAGGGAGAGGGAGGGAGACAAAGGGAGAGGGACAGAGAGAAACGAGACAGAGAGAGGGAGAAGGGAAGAGAGGGAGGAAGGAAAAGACAAAATTCTTTATACCCTTGGTACCTTCTAGTAGGACTCTTACTAATATGGCTCTCTCATCATCTGTTTATTTCCTCATCACACCCTATACATCCCTCACCATAAACGGTTCCTCATGGGTTGGCCACCTGACCCAGCAGATTATCAAAGGCCATTTGTTGAATGACTGATTCAGTGGCAAGTGACTACATGAATGAGGTAGCTCTAAAATTTTCCTTCGCGGTAGAATCGGACCCTTCTTGTGAGGTCTAAGAGTCTGGCCTAGGAGCAGGGTCCAGGCCGGGTGCCGGGGAAAGACTTGTTCAACCTTCGACCAGCTGTTGCGTGAGGTTGTGGCAAAGTCAGCTCCATGATCAAACGGATCCTAGAGTCTGCGGGGGAAAGGGGACACTGGCAGGCACCAAATCATTACCCAGGTGAATTTATAGTTATAGACAAAGGCACTAAGAGCAAAGAGCTCCGGCTCTTTGTCACGTGTGCATATAACCCAGTGGTTAACAAGGGTGCTGTGCAGAAGGGAGGAGGTGGGGAGGCGGGAGACAGAACAGCATCCGGGCGGAGAAAAAGGCATGTGCAAAGGCCCAGGGCATGAGGAGCATGGCACGTCTGTGGAACTAAGACAAGCGGATCAGCTGGGGCACGGAGAAGCGAGGGAGCTCGGCTAGAGGGCCAGCACCTGGAGCGTGTCTGAGTCAAATGTGAGGGGCTTGTCCTCCTCCGAAAAGGTAATCAGAGATCATAAAGCACTAGACCGCCAACGTAGCATAGGAGACAGAAAGCTAAGTTTTTATTAAAAAAATTTTTTTAATGTTCATTCAGTTTTGAGAGACAGAGAAAGACAAAGCGTGAGCAGGGGAGGGGCAGAGAGAAAGAGAGACACAGAATCCGAAGCAGGCTCCAGGCTCTGAGCTGTCAGCACAGAGCCTGACGCGGGGCTCGAACTCAGGAACCGTGAGATCATGACTGAGCCGAAGTCAGACGCTCAACCGACTGAGCCACTCAGGTGCCGCGAACTCTATAAGCTTTTAATCAGAGTAAAGTATGTTATGGCAGGAGCACCTCGGTGGCTCAGTTGAGTGTCCTACTTTGGTTCGGGTCATGATCTTGCAGCTCACGGGTTCGAGCCCCGCATCGGGCTCTGTGCTGACAGCTCGGAGCCTGGAGCTTGCTTCGGATTCCGTGTCTCCCTCTCTCTCAGCCCCTCCCCTGCTCTGTCTCTCAAAAAAACAAATAAATAAACATTAAAAATTTTTTTCTTTAAGTATGTGATCTCGGAAGAATTGCCTGGTGACAGGAAAGGGCACAGCAGGGGTCTTAGCCACTCAATCCACGTGATGTCACTGCGGGCAAAGTGTCACTAACCTCTTACACTTTCATGAAGGTCCTGGAGTGCTGTGTCTATTATTTCATGGTCGCATCCCTGACGGCTTCCTCTCCCACGGCCGTGTGGAAGAAAGCCCTCCTGTTTTCTAGAATGGTTTTGTCTTCACCTGCAGCTTCTAAGTTTGTCTGGTCTGGCATCTCATCTCTTGACTCAGCTGTGCCTCTAACAGTTCTGGTTTGCACATTCCCAGCTTCAGCAAAAGCAGAAGGGCCTAGATTGAAGCATCTGGCCTGCAGAGGGTACAGACACTCACAGAAGAACTTTAGAAGTTCTTGGTTCGAGGGGCATCTCAGCTAGAAACGCTATCAACCTCCGGAAATTTGAGCTTAAAAAAAAATCTGTTTGTTTGTATGTGGGCTGATTTGTTTTTCTTTTATGTAAATAAATGTGTCTGTGCTGTGCCATAACCCTCTGAGCAAAGGTTGCAAGTCAGGAAGATTTGGAGCTTGTAACATTGAATTCTTTAAAACTAAAATAATAAAAGTAGCAATCATAATAAAGAATTGGCTGCCGGTTCCCCCACAGCAGGGCTGTCTCCCCACTTACGAGTGGTTACATTTTGATTTTCCAAGCTTGCTGCAAATGGGTCTGAATCGGACTCGATTTCCCATCATAATTGCTTTCTGCGTGAAGAGGTCTTTTCCAGAACTGTCTGCTGCTGTTTTAATGGGAAGCCTGTCTATTTGTATGTTAATAGTTTCCTCTGTGTTATTGGGTTTGTCGACGGAAAAGCTCAAATCAGATGCTTCACTATTTTCAAGGTTTACTATTAATCTCTGGATTTTTGTGCTAACACGAAGCCATTTCAGCCCCCTCTGTTCTAAGTCCTCCTGATGAAAGCGTGAGGACGGAGGAGTGACGATCACAACGTGCTTTCTGACACAAAGCAGAGTCGTACCAATAGGCCCTCGGCGGGCCGGCCCCGGGGAACCCTGGTGCCCGTGCAGTCCCACAGGTGAGTGGGGCTAGTGACAGCTGGGCGGCCCGTGCTCATGTCTTCTGGCTTGGCTGAGTATGGTCATCTGTACCAGGTGAAAGAACACTGTAGCCATGCCAAGGCCGTGATGAGTCCCCGGGGGGAAACCAGGACCTCAGGGCTCGAGAGGAACAAGCTGGCCTTTGAGTTCAGACCCTGCAGGTGAGTGGCTCTCTAATACACCGCCAGCCACAGCCTCTTGAATTTGCAAGTTCCTCACCGTTAAAAAAAGAAACAGGAGCCCCGGTCCGAAAAGATATGTCCGTCCCTATGTTTAGAGCAGCGTTATTTACAATAGCCAAGATACGGAAAGCAACACAAGTGTCCATCGGTAGGTGAATGGATAAAGACGATGGGGTATGCGTCCCCAATGGAATATTACTCAGCCATAAAGAAGAATGGCATCTTGCCATTTAGGACGACACGGGGGACAGAGAGGGTATTCTGCTGAGTGAAACGAGTCAGACAGAGAAAGACAAATACCATATGATTTCACTTATATGTGGAATCTAACCAAACAAAACAAACAGAAAGGGGAAACAGACCCATAAATACAGAAAACAAACCGATGACTGCCAGAGGGAAGGTGGGTACGGAGATGGGCAAAACGGGCGAAGGACAGTGGGAGGTACAGGCTTCCTGTTACGGAATGAATACGTCATGGGGATGAAAGGGACAGCGTGGGGAATATAGTCGATGGTACTGTAATCGTGTGGTACGGGGACAGATGGGAGCTACACTTGGGGTGAGCACAGCATAATGCATACAGTTGTAGAATCACTGTGTTGTACCCCTGAAGCGTATACAACATGGCGTGTCAACTATAACGAAAAAAAAAGTTTTTCAAAAAGTCATGAAAACGGAGGGGAGTCATGAACAGGAGCAGCACTCGCTTGTATTATTTATCTTACTGATCGTGATGTCTAATTGCATAGCGTCCGTGAAAACACCTGATGCCTGGCTCTCAGTAGCCCTCTGAGACACGATTGTTCAAACTCAGAACTCAGAATCTGGTCTTTGTAATTCACTCATCCATCGTTTTGTCCACAAGGACAGGGATTTTAATCTCTCTTGCTTCTCCGCAGTGCATAGGATACCCGTGTGCACACAGGAGGTGCTTAATAAGTAATTCTAGACAAGATGACGGAATGGGGCTCAGTCATCACATACTTATGGTGCACCTGCTCTACCCCAGTACTTAGGCCAAGCACCAGGACCCTAGGAATGAAAATATGTTGGTCTTGTTCCTGAGAGCTCTTGACCGTTGAGGGGGTGGTCGGTGGAGGTCACAGAGAACAGAGATATAAATACATAGTTACAACAACGTGCACTTTCTTAAGAGTATGGCCTGGGAAGTGGCTGAATGAGAATCGCCCGGAGCATGTGTTAAAGATACAGATCCCTCCATGGCAGGAGACTGACGGAATCAAAATGGCTGGGGGACGGGCCCTGGGAAACTCATTTTTTACCAGAATCCCAGAAGACCCTAACTTGCCCTCTTGTTAGGAAACCCAGCAGACATGCATCTTGAGGACGGTGTTTGAGTTACTGCAAAGTTTTGTGACAGCTACAGTCGGGGCCAAGGGGACTCAAGGAAGCCCACTTAGGGAGGTGACTTTGGAACTCTGGTTTGAGAGGTCAGTAAGGAAGAGATTGCAGATCAAGAAGGGTCTGAGGACGCCCTGTCAGAGGGGAGGGCACAGACCGGTCCCCACTGTTCCCAAAACAGCCAACAGAGGAGGTCTGAAAGAGAAGGCGAGACAAGTCAGTCCAAGGAATTCGGACTTTATAAAAAGCAAATTTTGCAAGCAGATGACAAAACCAGATTTTTAAAATTGAGGTACAACGGCGTGCAACATGACCTTAATTTCAGGGGTACGACGTCTTGATTCACCATCTGTATACCCTGCAAAACGATCACCATCAGCCTAGCTAACATCCACCATCACAGTTATCAACTTTTTGTTTTTCTCTTGGGACAAGAACTTTTAAGACCTGCTCTCTCAGCAACTTTCAAATGTGCAATGCAGTATTATTCGGATTTGTATTTTTTTTTAATAAAGAACAATCCTGTCGATTAATTCAAACATAATTAAAACACTGAATTGACAGAAATTGCAGACAGATGCAGGACTGAGTGTGTTTTGGCAATTGAACCAAGGAGCAAAGAAGAACCCTTTAACAGGACCCACGAGCCTGAAAGTTGCCGGGAAATAAAGGGAAATGGCAGTTGGAGACGATCTATAAATCAACACGAGCAGGAGAATGACCCAGAAGCAGGGAACGGACCGTGAGTTCATTCTGCTAAGCGAAATGAACGTTTTGGGTTTTTTTTTTTTTTTTCTTTTTTAAAGTACTGTTTGCCTGTTTAGATTCCTTTCGTGTCATACTGCCTCTGAATCCAACTGCTTGTCCGGCTCTCCATATTTTTTCTGGATAAAAACCAGGGCACGAGGTGTGTCGGGCCCATGCTCAGGGTGGGGTGGCCTGGGAAAGGCAGGATTTGGGGAGGAGGGGGTGGGCCTTGGAGTCCGGGATTTGCCAGTCATAGCCCTGTGACTTTGCCCATGTTCTAGACCCTCCCAAAGTCTTAGTTTCATCATGTACTAATGATGTAAATATTAGGTGTGGATAGTAATAACTATTTCCCAGGGCCATTTCAAGGGCTGACTGGTATAAGGAAAAAAAAAAAAGCCAGGCATGCGGGGGGGGGGGGGGGCTTGGGGAAGGATGGAGAATCACGGGAAACGGTGGCAGTGATACAATCATTATAAAGATAGCATTTCTTTATTCCCTGGGGAGCTGAGCCTGGAATCTTCCCAATCACATTTTTGCTTAGAAGAGTTTGGCTGGGAAATAACCGAAACTGGGAGGTTCCCCTCCCAAAACTTGTGTGCAGAGGGCACCCGCTTTGCTCGGGGCACAGCAGGCAGGGCAAAGGCGCCTTGCTCTGGTGACTCAGCTCACATATCTCCATGGGGTGACCGGTGCCGTCTCCTCCAGGACCCGAGCTGGCTGCCCCGGCCGCTGCCCTTACTGAGAAGGTGGCAGGAGGGGCCGGCCTGGCCCTAGAAGGCCCTTCACTGAGTGACAGCCGGAGCGCCTCGTCTGACTCACCGCTCAGGGCGGGGCACGTTGCTGGGGCATGGGTGTTCCAGGGGAAGGTGGGCCTGTCGTGACAGAGCCCCCAGACTCAGTGCTGAGTCACCCCCTGAGTGTCCTCAGCCCCCACTCCCTGCCTCTCTTCCCTTCTGGACCTGACCGGGCCCATTCTGGGAAGGTATTAGGCAATGGATCGCCTAGAGACCCCAGTGCACCTACAGCCCAGGAAGAGTTAAATAATTATCGCAGGAGCCAAGCAATTGCTTGGCTCAGAGAACCAATCATACTTAAGTGTTTGCTGTATACGAGACCTTGAATGGGGTTGGAATAGGAGGTGGAGGATGACAGAGAGCGTGGCCAACTCGCTCCTGTGTGCCCGGGGCAGCACCTGGTTTTCAACGGAGGAGTCCTGGGTCCCCCGGAAGCCCCTCTGTCCCTGGCAAACAGGGGAGCTGGCCCCTGAAGGGACAGGGTGGTAGAGAAGACAGGCGTCTGTGCCCAGAGGCGCTGACTGGTGAGGACGTGCTGCTGCCTGACGTTTACGTGCGTGAGTGTTTGCTGTGTGCCTGGCACTGCTCTGTATTCCCTTGTGTAAGCCCCAGAGCGATCCCACGAGGCAGGTACCATCCGCGTTTGCCAACGAGTAAACTGAGTCACAGGAGGGCCGAGCGACTCTGTGAGGTTGCAGGAGCACTAATGTCAGTGCGCGAATCTTGGCGGTCCGGGTCCAGGCTGAGCCCCATCTGAATTCGTTGCTTGGATCAGTACACACACACACACACACACACACACACTTAGACACAGACACACACGGGTCCCCCGTGGCACAGGGCTGCAGCAAATGTCATTTCAAAGAAGCCCGGTCTCGCAGTGCAGGACGTTACGGGGATCAGGACCAGAAAGATCCCAGCTCCCGAGCAACCCTTCCTAAAACGCCTCTTCCCTCCGTTCCTTTGCACCTGGTCCACGTCTACTCTGGATCCTTCCCTTTCTAAACTTCCAAAACCTTCTTCCCCTTCTTCCCTTCCTCTCTTTCTCTCTTTCCCTTAAAAAAAAAAATCGAAAAAACAAACAAACAAAAAAAACCCCTCTGCCCGCTTCTCCCAGCCCCTCTAGAAAGAGCCCTGCCAGGGGCTGACCACAAAGCAGGCTTCCTTCCCTCCTTCCGGGAGCTTCCCCTCTGGCGTCTTGCCACAGCCCAGGACCCAGGCAGGTGAGACAGAACTTTCCTAGGCAGTCAGATGGGAGGTGTAGGTATGGAGGAGGAAAACTGGGAGCCCCACACATTAAACCACCCTGTTCCCTCACCTCTGACGCTGCTCCCTCTGCACCCATGGCTGAGCCACAGACCCACGGCCCATCGCCGTCAGGACCCCCAGAGCCTGGGAAATCCTTCAGACCCCATATCGGCATCTCTTTTCAAGCCCATGTGCTCGCTCCTGGTGTCTGTGCCATTCTTGCTGGGGTGGGGCTTTCTACAAAATCCCTCAAAGAACATTTAGCGCATTTTGTTTACTTAGTGCATATTTCAAGCTCCTTCCTGGGCCAGGGTTCCCAACCCCCTGGGGGGACGGTGGGTCTGACACGCACTGTTTGACTGTGGGGTCCGCTTCACTCGTGCCACAGGGCTCACACCCAAGTCCAGGGAGCCTGAGACCACTCACAGGGAGATGAGTTCAATAATACCAACATTTTGTGGGGGCGGCTGGGTGGCTCAGTCGGTTCAGCATCCAACTCTTGATCTCGGCTCAGGTCACGATCTCACGGTTCGTGGGATTGAGCCGTGCCCCGCTCTGTGCTGACAGCATGGAGCTTGCCTGGGATTCTCTCTCCCTCTCTCAACCCCTCCCCACCTCAATCAACACCTTAACAGATACAGCCGTAACCATTAGAGAACACACCCAAGATCAAGGTTGGTCCCTGGGCACACGTGTACTGAATGCCTCCTGGATGGCAGACACACCTCCAGGGGCTGTGGTTACGAAGACACAGAACATAGCCTCGGCCCTTGTGCAGATACGAGCCTAGGTGAAGGGGTGGGCCTGTGGGCAAGAACAAGAACGAAACAATAGGCTCTGGGTGATGACAGTCACCGGGATTATGGATCACGGGATCCCGGGAGACAGGTGCTGGGAGCAGTTAGCAAACACTTTGTGGGTGCAGAGGACCAGCAGGAGGAATCGGGAATGACAGCCGTGAATTCCACCTGCAGAAGGGACTGTGCTAATGCTTCAGCCCACAGGACGTGCTGTAGATTATTCTGGGCCAGTGCTGTGCTGGTTCACACCCGAGTGTATGAGACAGGCAGTGCCCCGTAACAGACACGGAAGACGGAACGGCACGTGCGATCATGATTATTACCAACAAGTCCAGAGTGTTACGGGATCGTAAAACCAGAGGGTTGGTGCACCCAGGAGACCTCCTAGAACTAGGAACTAAAGCATGAGTGGGTTATTCACATAGAGAACAGACACGTGTGAGAGGGCGTTGAGTCCCAGAGAGACAAAGACATGAACAAGTGTGACACACTGGGCAGGGTGGGTGGAACGTGAGGGAGGGAGGCGGATGGAAAGGTGGACCGGGATGGGGGCCCTTGGCTGAAGAGGCTGTGTGATGCAGCGTTCAGGGGTTTGACTTCATCTCCCGAAGACAGTAGAGAATTAGACAGTAGAGGCTATTCTCACTGTTTTTGTAAAGCCAACAAAAAGGCCAGTTCTTACTTATCAGTGTTATGGGACAGCCTCCCCAACATTTTTACAAAGGCATGAGTTTGCTAAGCAATAAAGAAATGATCACTTTTATTAAATATTTATTAAATATACACTCTATGCTGAGAACTGAGAACTGGTCCAAACCCAGGTGACGGGAAGGGGGGCAATGGAGATAGGGTGCCTCCCTCGGGAGCCCACATCCTCGCTGGGAGAGGACACTCGCACCCCAACTGATATTCAATCCTTTAGTTTAAATTATGTGGGTATCCAGAACAGGGTGTGGACCTGAGAACCATGAGATCTGTTCAGCAGGAAAAGTCTGAAGGCTGAAGGACTCGGGTGAATGAAGGGCCTTGAGGCAGAAAGAGCTGAGCTCAGATCTGAAGGTGGGGAAGGCATGGGCCACATAAAGGGGTGGATGCAGGTGCTGTGGGCAGATGGGCGTGACCGACCCCGAAGCAAGGTGTAGAGGTTCAGGGATGCGCTGAGTGGGCTGAAAGCCACCTTCTTCCCCCCCCCCCCCCCCCGCTCCTTCTTTCCTTCTGGCCCTCTCGTCTCTTACTTTGAGAAAACTGTAAACACCCCCGTGCAGTTACAGCAAATAATGCACAGAGATTCCATATATGTGACACCCAGATCTCCCCATCTGACATCTTCTATAATTCCAGTATAATATCCCGACCAGGAAACTGAGAGTACACTGATGCCCATTTCTTTTTCTTTCTGTTTTTTTTTTAAGAAGATGAAACTTCACACATAAATAATAACACCAGCCACTTCATTATCAAAGAGTCCCAGTATCAAGAGTAACTATTTCACCTCCGTGAGACAAAGCTTCACGTCTCTCTGGGCGAAAGAGCCTATGTGCACACACACGTGTATGCATGTACGTATATAAGGGTACAGACGCACACATAGACAACTAGATGATTTTTTCCAGCCTATTAAATCATCTAGCTCAAAATTGGAATTGTTACATTATTAACTAACCAAAGACGACTCTTCTCTCTTTAAGGAAAAAAAAAACGAACTCTAGCTTTAAATAAAGTATTTGAAATAGGATATTAAGTGATAACTCCTGGGGACGGGAGCTTGTAATAATTATGTTGAACAGCTCCCTTGGTTTTGAGAAGAAAGTGGGCAGGCATATTTTTCCCCTTTTTATATCATTCCAGTTTGGCCCTGGAACACTCATCATTTTATAACAATTCCATGTGTCATCCCTCCTACCATCATTCTATTAGAGCCTCGCTTCCCTCAGGATTTTTGAAATAGATTTCAGGGAAGGGGAAGTCAATGCAATGCCTTTTCTTACACACCAACATATTTTGCTCCTTGCTGCAGGTTCACATTCCGAGTAAAGATTCTGTGCCGCGATACAGTTAGTCCTATTTTCTGTCAGGAGGAAGAGATCGAAAAGAGGAAGCAAATGGAAATGTGAACCGGGGCGCAGGAAAGCTACAGGGTATTTGTAAGAATCAGAGTAATGTGCCTTTTAATAATGCACAAAGAATGCACACAGACACTCCGACAAGAGCTGGTAGTCACCTGGCTAGGTCCTTTACAAATAACTTCCCAAACATCTACAACAAAGCTACGAACTATGCCTTCCTTATTCACGCCCATTGGCCAGATGGAAAACAAAAACAAAAACAAAAACACAAAACCAAAACCAAAAACAAAACAAGTCTGAAGGGAAGAAGGCAATTGTTCTGAAAGTCACAGAGAGTAAGAGAAAGACGTCGCGAGTCAAACTCAGGGCGGTGCAACTCAAGACCCGGTGATCTTTCCACCGCATCACCTCGCTGGAGCGCAGTTGATTTTTTTTTTTATATATATAGTGTTGCTGAGGACAAAGAGACTATATCCCTTGGTGATCTGAGATAGAATCCGGGGCCTCCAAGGTTGTGTAACTAACTGATAATGAGACTGGCTTGGAGCTCCGATGAGGACCTTTTGGTAACTCTTGATCCTTAAATTGTACCTGCGGATTCTTGTCCTTTCTCCGGTGGCGGAATACCACATGGGTTTTGAAATAAAAATCGTAATTATAGATCCCCTTGGGCAGTTCCGAGGCCTTCAGGAGAATGGCACTCCCAACCATTCCAAAGTTTTACTCGGAAGAAGGTTAGCCTTGGAAGTTTTCCTCTCTCTTGCCATGGTTTGTGGAATCTGACCCCGGCCCCCGTCCTATGCCTTATCTGCATTTACTTAATCCTTCCTTGCAACAACCCTTCGAGTTCCAAGTTCTAAGTTCTAAGGTTACCTCATGTACACATGAAAAACCTCAGAGGGGTGAGGAACTGACTCGGGGTCCCTCGAAGAAGCAGCTGCATCCCAGGGACGGGAATCCAGGTCAGACTGTGCTAAAAGGAGCTGGCTAATAACTCGGAAGCTAATCATGGCAGAAGACTGTCTTTAGCATATACTTTTCTAAATAAAATGCCCCACACCGGGCCTTCTTTGCCTACTCTGTTTGGATGGCTATCACATAGCCTTTCCAAAGCCCTCTCCAAGAATACAGCACTAGACTTCACTTCATTTATGCCAAGGACATATGCAATGATGCCCCAAACATGCACAGACGATCCTCATCACTCACACATTCCATATTTCCTAGAATTGATTTGTCACCCCAAAATTGATCCTTGCAGTGTTTTGTGGTCACTCGTGGACAAGTGCGGAGCAGCAAAATATCTGGGTTGTTTGATGCTCGTGTTCCCTTGAGGTAACGAAGGAGATGCCCTGCCTCTGTATTTCAGACTATACTGTAAATAACGTCCTTTTTACAGTCTATTTAGTGCCACATTCTGGTGCTTTGTGTTGGTGAGTTTGCTGTTTAAAGTGTCCCCTAGACACAGAGCTGGAGTGCTGTCTAGTGGTCCTGAGAGTAAGAACACCGGAATGTGTCTCATGGAGAAAACAGCTGTGTTAAATACGCTTCACTCAGGCATGGGTTATAGTGCTGTTGGCTGTGAGTTCAATGTTACTGAATCAACAGTATGTCTTAAATAACCTGACAGTTATATATTTATCAGTTGATGAAAATGCGACCAGAGGCTTGTAGGAACCTAACCCTGTATCTCCCTTAGGAGCAGTGGTTCAGTATTCACTAATTCAGTATTCACGAATTCAGTATTCACGGTGACTTTATACAACATAACTCTCATCGCTACAATACCTACAAAATAAGAAATAACTGAAAACAATCTTTGGATAGGAGGACAATATTAAATTAACGTATCCATACAATGAAGTTATATGAAGCCATGAAAGCTAAGTGGTCAGAAGAATAAAAAATTACCATTATGTAATGCAAATGGAAGGGATGGGAGCAGAGTAGTAAGCTATGTAAATCCCATGGCTCAGAATTTACATAATTGGGACCTAGCTTTAAACACACACACATGAAACCCAACTTGGAAGGAAAGTTTCATGGTGGTCACCTTTGTGTAATGCGCTTATGGATGTTATGGAGGGTCTTCTTTATAATTTATAATATTTTTAAGTTAATTATGCTATATATATTTAATTTATAATCATAACTGGTTCAACAATCATAACTGATTCAAAATAGTTTCATCATTTAGTCTTCATAAATATGTCCAACCCTTTTGGAATAATATACAGATACATCAAGCACCATAAAGTGCTCATAAACATTGCCGTGGTGATTTGTATTTTAAGGAAATAAGTTAAAATTTGGTTAAAAATTTGGTGCATAAAGACATTTATTACATATATTTTATTCAAGAAACACATCTGAAGAAAATTAGTAGAAATGCCAGCAGCATGAGGTCAGGAACATTGCAACATGAACACAATGAGATACCATGTAGCTATTATGTATCGTGTATTTAAGAAATAGTTAATCAGCACTTACTGCGGGCCAGAGATATAACTGTGAGCAAAAATGATACATTGAGGAACTTCTGTTTCTCCAGAAGGAAGCAGATATTAATCAAAGAAACAAACACAAAAAAGTAACACTGCTCTGATCAGTGTTAAGGAGAATGGTCCTTTTGTGATTTAAGGGGGAATAGTGACCAAGTGAGGGAGTGAGGATTCTTAGCTCTTTCCCCAAGAAACATGTGAGTGAGCTGAGATGTGATGTTTATTATGACTCTGAAGACAGATGGATGAAAGATCTATAAATAAAAATAAGACTGGTACTATAATTACAATATGTAAATACACATATGTAGACAGAGAGAGGAATTTGCAAAAACAATGGAAGCAGGTCTATTAGGATAGTGAGATAGTGGGGGGTGATTTTTTTCTTAAAGTGACTGTTAATGTCCTTGTAGTATTTTTACAGTTAAAAACTTTAAATGTAGTCATCTCACATTTTTACTTGACCCAATTATATTTTTACATACTCAAAATTATAAATTTATATTCAAAATAACATTTTAATAGCCTTGCAATGGTTTATGTTATTATCTTTCCATATAAATATTCTATCTTAGGGATTCAAATTAATATACGTTCACTATCAGAGCAATTGCTCAGGGTTAAAATGTTCTTCCTTACCCTACTGTCAATCAAATGCTCATAATGATTTTGTGAGTTTTTTTTTTCAACTCCCCTTTTTCATGGTTTTATTTGCTTTTCATATCAGAGTTAAAGACTGAAAATATATCAGTGCTATCTAATAAGGTTAAATCTGACTCTGTATAATTTCTCCCCGTTAAAATAATCAATTGATTTTATTAAAAAAGAGAATAGGAAGAAATATACAACACACTGCTGGTCCAAGGGTAACAGGTTGATCTGGTCAGCCCCTTGTCTAGAATTTGTGTTTTGTGTTCTGGATCCTCTTCCCCAGTGGGAGACAACAGCGGTGGGTAAGACAAAAGGATTGCAAAGGTCATAGAAAACCCACCGGGGTGAGTCTATTCCAGAGATTAGCAAAGAGAGCTCAAGTTCATGTGCACCAAACAGTGCTCCCACGAGGGGAGCTCAGAGTGGGCACCCCTCACCCCCAAGCATGTGCTGGGTAAATTAATACATTTCAAAAGCCTAGAGAAACTACACTTCTTTGTGAAAACAAGGATACCTGGCAAAGGTTCTACCTAGGTAGCTCCCCTTGCCTAGGTCCTTGGAAAGACAGAAGGCAATGCTAACCATAGTGCTGAGCCTGCACCTACCCCCTGGGACAGTGGAATGTCTACCGAGAGTATGATACAGGGCCACCTACCATGTTTTAATCATCTGCAACAGCTGTAACTTCTAGAGCACTTTAGAGCTGAGACCTGACCAACAACTCAAGACTGAATCAAACTTTCAAGAAAATGAACAAAAGAGCATTGGTTTATGGCAACCCCTATGAGGGACCATCTCCCCATCTCCTGGCCTTGTCTTATTTCTTCTCTCTCTTCTCCCTCTGCCTGCCCCACCTCCTCCTTTTTATTCCTTCTTCCAACTTGGTCTTCCCCAATTCTGTCTTTATTCTGGATTTTGTTTCACAAGAGAAGGCCCTTCTTCTGGTCCCTCTGTTGATTCTCTGCAGCCATTCTGTTCCCTCCTTTCAACCTCGATATTAATCCTTTCTTGGTCCATTCCTTTACTTTTTTTTTTTAATTTTAATGTTGATTTTTGAGTCAGAGAGAGACAGAGCATGAGCAGGGGAGGGTCAGAGGGAGAGGGAAACACAGAATCTGAAACAGACTCCAGGCTCTGAGCTGTCACCGTAGAGCCCGACGCGGGGCTTGAACCCACAGACCGTGAGATCATGACCTGAGCCGAAGTCGGACGCTTAACCGACTGAGCCACGCAGGCACCCCCCTTGGTTTGACTCTTTAAATGGGAAAACTGATAACAAGGCATTAAAATATTCTCCTTGGTTTTTCAGATCTCCACTTTGAAGAAGGAGCTACTAACCTTCCCTTTAGAAGTGACTGAACTGAGTGTCCCAGAAGTAAGAATGTAGCCCCAGTCGGGCTGGGCCGGGGGTCAGGGGAGGGCAGAAAGGGACACTAGGTAGGGACTCTAGACCTTTCCCCTGGATATTTCGGGGCTCCACATAGGTGTTCTCCCTCAGAGAGGTTTTCCCTGGACACCCTACCTTGAAGGAGGGTCTCTATGGTGTCCTCTCAATTCGTTATCTTGCTGGTTTCTTTCCTGGCACTTTCCACACATAAAACCTAACTTTTGTATTCAAGTCAAATGTATATCTCATTTGTTTGTTTGTTTGTTTGTTTACCTTCTGTCCCTGCCGTCTCTGAGAATGCAAGCTCCAAGAGAGGAGAAGAGACAACAGATATGCTGGGTCCCATTCAATCCCCAGTTCCCAGAGCAGTTCATGCTGCCTGGGATGTGCTCGATGAACATTTGCTGAATAAACACATGATTACATAAAGAAAACTGACTTTTGGGGTAGAGCCTACGTGGTGCTTGGGTGAAGGGTTCTATGGCTAAAAGACAAACAACTTTTCCTTTTTTTTTTTTTTTTAAAGCAAATACACGACCTGAGACTTAAGGATCTAAGCCAGTGTGAGTCATGCATGAAACATTTAAATGAGGTGAAAGAAAAACAGTCATAAAAATAATGACATAAAAGTGTTTTTCAGGTATGAAATCTTTAAAAAATCGAAAGAAATCTGTGGGTTCATTTTAGCAAGATGTTTCCTTAACCCCACGTATCCAAATTATTATCAATCTGACGCGTGCTATCAAAGAATCACGGAGGGGTTCTTTTGGTCCCTTTGTCTTGGAGCCTTTATTTGAAATCCAGCGTGTGTTGGACCGTGAAGCAATCTCCACCAGTCCGACCTCAGGTCCTCCAAAGGCACATGTGGCTACGGACCCTGCACAGCAGCGGTAGCAAAATCTTTCACTTAAAAATTTATTTATTTATTTATTTTAAGGAGGGGGAGAGCAGAGAGAGAAGGAGACAGAATCCCAAGCAGGCTTTGCCCTGGCAGCGTGGAGCCCCACGCGGGGCTCCAACTCGTGAACCGTGAGATCATGACCTGAGCCGAGACCACGAGTCAGATGCTTAACCAACTGAGCCACCCAGGCGCCCCAAATTCTCTTCATTTTGACATCAGGACCCTGAGGCAAAGAGGGGTAGGGACCGAGTTATGGCCATGTCACAAGGAGTCTGTTCTGAGCAAACTCAGGCCACAGCTGTGGGTTCTCATTCCTCATGCTGTATACTATTCACCTTTCTAGAAGGGGCTATGAGCACGGTCTTCACCTGAGCTGCTCGGTTTCGGTCTCACCAAGATCTCCCTGCAGCTATGCAACCTTGGGCAGATGATTCACTCTGTCTGAGACTCAGTTTCTCATAATTTGAAGAGGGTTCTTCATAATGAACCAGAATCAAGTTATCCTAAAAATTTTACTTGAGTAAGATAAACCCATGTCATGGGATAAATTATGTCCTCTGAAAAGATATGTTTAAGTCCTAACCCCCAGTATCCAGAACTTACTGGAAAATGGGGTCATTGCCGATGTAATTATTAAAGTGAGGACATACCGGGGTAGGGTACACCCTGCACTCAGTATGACTAGTGTCATATGAGAAGACAGAAGACAGAGACGGGGACACAGGGAGGGCTCCCTGTGACCACAGAGGACAGGCAGAGATTGGCGCAATGTGCCCACAAGCCAAGGATTGCTAGCTGCCGCCAGAAGCTAGGAAGAGGCAAAGAAGGATTCTGCTCACAGCTCCAGTGGGGGCACTGCCCTGCTGACACTTTGATTTCAGACGCGTGGCCTCTAGAACTTAAGAGAAGAAATTTCTGTGGTCTCAAGCCACCCAGTTTATAGGAATTTGTTACAGCACCCTTAGGAGTCCAATACACCCATAAACAGTTTGCCAGATGAAACACGGAATGCCCAGTGAAAGTCTAATTTCGGATAACAAAAACAAAACAAAGCAAAAAAAAAAAAACTGTTTAGCATAAGTATGTCCCATGCAGTATTTGAAACATACTTATACCCATTCGGTGTCCTGTGTTTAGATGTTCTAAACCTGGCAATGCTACCCATAAATCACACTGGTGTGCATCAGCCACCGCTTTATAGAACATTAGCTATTGTCAGGATATTATTGTGGCTCGATTAGGAGAGGAAATATGTAGATATACACATACTGTGTGTAAATGAATATATACATGCTATAAACATTCTAACTTTGTAGGTAGTTACGAATGGATGTTGTAAGATTCGTTTTATTATTTTCAATTTTTTTCTTTAAAGTGTATTTATTTTTGAGAAAGAGAGAGAGAGAGAGAGAGAGAATGAGTGGGGGGGAGGGGCAGACAGAGAGGGAGACACAGAATCCGAAGCAGGCTCCAGGCTTCAAGCTGTCAGCACAGAGCCCGACGCGGGGCTCGAACTCACGGACCGAGAGATCATGACCTGAGCCGAAGTAGGAGGCTTAACTGACTGAGGCACCCAGGCGCCCCTGTAATATTCATCTTAGCTCTGACTGAAGTTAGAGCACTGACACAATCTGATAAATAAAAATGAAATCGAATTGCCACATGACGAAGGGCCCGTGGGGCGGCTCTCGGCTTCCTCGGGGCTCTGCAGGCCCAATTTCGTCACAGGTGGGCCGGTGCACGCGCAGGCCCCAGCGTGCTGCGGGGGCCGCGTGCCTGGGCAGGCCCCAGTGCCTTGGAAAGCCACTGTGTCCCAACAGCCTGTCCCTCCAGCGCTGCTTGTGGGTGCCCTTCCCAAACGCTCCCACCGGCTCCTCCCGCTGGAGCAGCAGCCTGGCTGCGATAAACTGTCAATTTGAATAGCCAAGCAGATGTTATCAATATCTGCAAGATGCACCCATCATTCTTTCAGTGGTATGAACAGGGGACGGTTTCCTTTTCCGTCCCCTCCTTCTCCATCCCTTCCCGCCCCCCAGCTGCGGGCTTCCTGTCATTCTTCCCGCAAGACTTGGGGGGGGGGGGGGGTTCGGGCTAACACGATCTTAGCGGGCGGAGATAAACTGGGCTGAATATTTATGATCCTGCTTTTCGGGAAGAGCAGATTCTGGGTGTGTCTGAAGTTCAGGAAGTTGATGGAAAAGAGGGAGAAATCAAGAAACAGATGTTTTGGGGATGTGTGTGTGTGCGCGTGTGTGCATTACAAACAACTATTTAATTTTGTAGATCCGAGATCCTTACTAGAACGTGAATCACAAGTTTCACATCCTAGAATTAACTGACAGTTAATCAGCCCCGCCAATATTTATTGAGAACATACTATACACCCATGATTTAAATGCTGGCGATCTAGCAGTGAACAAGAAAGACTAACCCTGCTTGTCACGAAATTTTCCTAGCAGTGAGAGGAGGCAGATAAGAAGATAGTAAATAGTTAAGGGCTTGAAATGTTGTCTGTAATAATGTCTGGCAAGGCAAAATGATAGTGCTGAGAGTGTCGGGAACAGGGACATCTACTTTAGGAAGGGGTCTCTGAGGAGATGGCATGAAAAAGACTCCTCCCCAAAGGATAAGGGGATAGCCGAAGGAAGGCAGTGGTGAGCCACGGAGGGTTTTTCTAAAGACGAGCTGGTATCCAACAGTGCCACAGGAACTTCACCCTAGAAGCCTCTAGAAGAGCTGCTGCTCATCAGAGAACCATGCTGTAAGCCCCCCACTGCATGTCATGAACGGGTTTCTCCTTGCTGCATCTCAAATGATTCTAGTTACACATCATCCTTGGATGAGTTATGGAAAGAGCCTCCCGAATAATTTTCTGGGTTCTGTGGTGCAGATGATGAGCTCGGGGTGAGAAACGCTTTGAACGTTAGACACTGTGACCAGAAATCCAGGACGTGCGATGATGGGGAGAAGAAGGAAGTGGAAATAGAGATACACGGGACGCGTCTCCCGCCTGAGCCCGTCTCCTCCCCTGGAAGTGGGCGTCCTGACGCCTCCCTGGAAAGAGTCTCGGGAGGTCGAGAAGAGACAACACAGGGAAGCGTGCTCAGCTCGGTGCCTGGGAGCAGGTGGCGTCTCTTTCCTTCTTTTCTCTTTTTCTCCACGGTCTAAGGAACCCAAATGAGAGTGGGGCACATCTACTAGTGGAAAACTGCAAAAATCTCTTAATCCCAAGTTTTTCAGAGGATGTGAAACTATCCTGGGACCAGACAAGGAAACACACACACACACACACACACACACACACACACACTGCACTCCATCCCTTCATGTACCACAATCTTACTGTCAGTAACAAACATGCAATTCCCTCCGTTCTGAACACAAAATCCACAGTCCAAGCTGACGTAGCCACGGGAGAGATGGGCGTGGAGGTACCGTGGCCAGAAAACTTGCTGTTCGGGGTTTTGTGCAGGCCTTCACGTCCCCCCCGCCCCCATGCACGTCGCTGATGGTCCATCCGTGACCCTGACTTCACCATAAAGTGTTCCAAGGGCCAAAAATCTTCCTCAGCCACTTGACAAACTTCTGTTAGTCTCCTCACGCACCATAATGCATTCTTCCGCGTTCGTACATACGCTCCAATGGACAGAAAGGCGTTCACACCAAGAAAACTCACTTGGAACTAACTACGACCCTTCTATCACAATGAACCATAATTGCCTGATTCCTTCTCTTGCCTGTTACTTGACTGTGAGCTTCAGAGGACTGAGACTTATTTATTTGGCTTTGCTGTGTGCTGTTGCTGTCCGGCAACAGCTATCTGTTGAACAAATAAATACAGCTAAAAAGCAAACAAATGAGCTCAAAACCACATCTGCACAGCCTGTATATGAACTCACACATAAATCCCCAACTCACGGACAGTCCCGATCATAGATATACATCCACGCAAAAGCCACGCGAGTCAGTTGCACACACGGGTATCCACCCATCTCTTTCTAGAGCTCAAGTTGTTCTGTACGTTCCCCCAACATCCCACATCTCCCTGCATGTAGATAATTCTCACTAATGCCAGGTGCCTGGCTGGCTTGATATGGTGGCGTCCTGGCCTGGAACAGATGAAAGAGGCTACCCCAGAGATTTTAGAGCCCTCTGCTCTTCAAAGCTCGCTGCTGGCACCCAAGACCAGGTGGCTCGGCAGGGGTGATTGTGGTTCATGGGCCTGATTCTGAGGCCTATCTCGGAGGAGTCAGAACTTCACATCAGCCAACAGGGGAGACTTAATCTATTTAATACACTCTCTGCTCTGGGGTCCCAGATGGTGAAGAGGCCAAGCAAAGATGTCAGACTGTGTGTGGTCTTTAAATAGCCCTTGATGTTTGTCCCAAGAGTTGAGCCTGGGGCCTGGATCCATTCCAGTTGGTAATTGATAATTCCAACTGGTAATTACGTGCTCTGGGTAGTTTCGGTTGGCGTTCCGCACATCCTGTCCTCAAATGGCGAGAGGTGTTCCCGGGTTTCATGCCAGAGGTGGCTCCATTTCAAGCCCCATAAAGTTTCTAAATACCTTTGGAATGCTGCAGGATGAAGGATGCTGTCCTCGTTAACCACATGGGCTTCTCAAAAGAAAACCCATTACTCTCTGATAATGACAATTTTTCCTGGTCCTTATGTTCCTTGTTAAAGGAAAATGTCAATTAATAAAGAACACACACACATAACCCTTCCCAGGAATTAGTTAATGATGTCAACCAATGTCCTAGGGGGCCAAACAAGTAATCTGCTTGCAAATTATCGTATTCTTCAGAATCTATAGAGACATTCTAGATTGCCTTGATGCCTTTCTTCCTTGTTTTTCTTTCATACCTTTTGAGATCTAATTACTAAATGCCCGCGGACTGAGGTCTGCTCACTTGTCTTTTCCTGGCATATACCTCCATTTAAGAAGACACAGGCCTATTTCTACCCTCTGCACAAAGGACACCGGCCAGGGATTTATGACAGTCATACCAGGAATAAAACTGGAGCCTTCCTTTCCCTGTTCGCTCAAAGGAATTCCAAAGCAAAATTCAGTTAAAAACATGAGATGTTGATCACAGACGCGAGCAACTGCAAGACTCGGGAGACGTAAAGAGTCTTACTTGGAGCGGCCCCTTCCCCACAAATTTCCTTATTTCCTGAAAATGCATCTGGGTCTGTAATGAGCACATACCCAACTCATCACCTATGCGTTTAGCTCTCTGTTGCTATGAAGCGCACCAAAGCGCACCAAAGTGCAGTGCCCTGAAAGATCAGCACTATTTTATCTCTCAGTCTGGGGGAGGATTGTGCTCATCTGGGCGGATCTTGTGCTCGTCTCACCGATGGTCCCTCTCACAGTTGAGGCCAGATGGTGGCTGGGGCTGCACTCATCTGAAGACAGAGACATGAGATCATGCTGTCTCAGGGCCGATTCTTTCTATGTGGCCTCACCAAGTGGTCTTCGCCCAGAGGTCTCTCCCACTTGGGCAGCTGGACTTCTTCCCCAGGGTCTAAAGGCTCCCAGGTGTGAACATTTCAAGAAGCAAGAAGCAGAAGCCGCCAGTCTTCTTGAAGGCTGGGCTGGAACCAACAGGACATCACTCCCTCTGCATTCCATAGTTAAGCAGGAGTGGGGCCAGCTCAGGTTCCACGTGGAAGGCACTACACCAGTGTGTGAGGGCTGGAAGGTGTGGCTCGCTAGGGGCCACCTTCGAAGACGAGCTGCCACACCATCACGGTCTCTCTTGTCAACCTCCACCAACGGCTGCTGGTCACACTTGACTGGGGATTCCTCATCTCAGGCTCACCCCACTCAGACCTGGAGCGCCCCCTTCTCTGGCCCGTCTCTCCCTCTATCCTGTTTCCCCTTTGGGTTTTGAGTTCCTGCTTCTCCTCCATGGCATCGACCCTGCCCTTTCCCCTGTGTTGAACTTCAGTGACAGCTCATAATGACCTCTCCTCTCTTCACTTGAAATCTGATAGGGATTCCATCCAGCTTCAAATCAAATATTGTTAAAACAAAACAAAACAAGATTGAGAAATGGTATATATAATATGATTCTGTTTATGTTAAGAAATGTAAATGAACAGTTGCATATGCTTATGTGAGTTTGTGTATCCACGTAACATAAAATACAGGGTAAATACACATGATGGAAATTTCCAACACAGATTGCCCCTAGGCAATATTTGGATGCTGAGAAAGGGGTGATAGGTAACTTTTTGATTTTATACTCTAATGGATATTTTAAAAATTTCCAATGAGTTCACACTCCTTTTATAAAAAAAGTAATGCAGAAATATAATTCAATTTTAGGAAATATTTGCTGAATTTCTAACAAGAACAAGACCCCATTCTTGGACTACTGATTTTAAAATTGATAAGACATGGTCTTTTAAAAAAAAATTTTCCAGGGGCACCTGGGTGGCTCAGTCGGTTAAGCATCTGACTTCAGCTCAGGTCAAGATCTCACGGTCCGTGAGTTCAAGCCCCGCACCGGGCTCTGTGCTGACAGCTCAGAGCCTGGAGCCTGCTTCAGAGTCTGTGTCCCCCTGTCTCTCTATCCCTCCCCCACTGACACTCTGCTTCTGTCTCTCAAAAAATGAATAAATGTTAAAAAAAATTTAATTTTTTTTCCCCCAAAGGAATTCTCGCCTATTTTGGCCATTCGGAAACACACACACACAAAGATACATGGACGCACACACACACCACACACCCATCATTAAGCAGCAGTATTCCACATACATCGAACAAGGCCAAAGCCTGCACAATATTTACAAAATCCAAACTGGGGCTAAGAAGTTAATATTCTCAATTTTAAAATCAAAAGAGCGTGACCAGGCTCTGCCTCATCCATTTCATCCCTGTGTTCAGTATGGAGAATCTTTCTCTGGCATATTGATGCCAGAGTCTGGCTCTCGGAGCCCGGCGCGTGCTGACTGACGGCAGCCCAGGTAGGAACCGCCCGTCCTGCTCAGGTGCGTCTCCAGCCCATCGATTGCCAATCTCCCAGAATCCCTCTCTCTCCAAGTGGGCAGGATGCAGCCTAGGGGTCATTCCCAGATCACACAGATTTCTGAGAACATGCTCTTTCTTGAAATGGTGATGTAATGCGGAGGAGAGTTTCAGGGCTGATCAATGACAGCGAGGACTCTGTCAGGATGTACAGTAATTTGACTCAGCTCAATAAATTGAGCTTCTGGGGCAGGAAAAAGACCCCAGGTTCTAAAAATGCTTGTACAAAGAACCCTGTGCACTTCTGTCTCCTCTGCCCAGCCCGCTCCTCTTAAAGCACCCCCATCTCGCTATTACTAAGATTCACACCAGCAGGATGGATCCTGGTGGGAACATATCGGGCATATTGAAAAGCCCATTGATTTGCAGCCTTCGCCGAGCCTACCATTCTGTCTGACAGGAGCTCTGTGCGCCTGTGAACACACATACTCCTCATCTGCCCACGAGAGGCCCGACCATCAATCATGACTCTTGCACCCCTCGAGGCAGAAGCAGTGTTAGAATCTTTCTGGGGGTGCTGGGTCGGTCCCAAGGACTCAAGGGTCAGAGCAAGGGCTCCCCAAACAAGAGAGACAGGAAGGGGCAGGCGTGGGCGCTGGGAGCTGAAACACGGCTCATGTCCCGTTTGCCACGACCCCGTGAGGTCGGTTCCGTGAACAGTCCCATGTTTCAGAAGACAAAACTAAAGCTCTGAGATATTAAGTCAGTCTGAGCCTTTAATTAAAGCCTGGGTGTTTATGCAAACCAGCCAGAAACACTCCACTTTGATCCATTCCCACATACGATTTTGTTAGGACACAGGACTCTTCTGCCGAAATCAGGAATGTCCTGAAGCCTCTGAACTAAACCATCCATTCATTCTCTCTATTTTACAGACAAAGGGCCTAAAGCTTAGAGAAACAGAGAGAGTTGCCCAGCTCCACGTGGCCACTAAGCAGTCGGGAAAGAAATGAAGCGGAGATCGAACGATAATAATTATATCCGCTCTTAGTGACCAAAGATGCATTGTGCGTTGGGTGCCGTGCTCCTCACGCGGGGTGTGATCTCATCCTTAGGACCCAACACAACAGAGGTAACACCGCACCTCTCTTGTGGGATTACCATGAGCGTCCAACAAGACGAGGCACTTGTTAACCCTCTGGTGTGCCTCCCAATGTGCGTAGATCTTGCTCTAAGATCAGCTAAGACCATAGAACGTCCTAGCCGCAGAAACTGACATGAATCCTATTCTCATGCAGTATCCAGAAATACGTCGTCATCTGGCAGGCCTATTTAACTGTGCCCTCAGTGTGTGTGTGTGTGTGTGTGTGTGTGCACAGCACAATTAGTAAGTGCATGTGCTATAGTGGTGACTTTCCTTTTCCTTCAAGAAATTTGAATTGCTTGTGAAACCTTTAATAGAGATTAAATAGCTGATAATCAGCTTTCACCATGTTATTGACCCTGTCGACATTTGTCTTAGTGATCTCTTGCATCTGAAATGGTGTGCAGCCTGTGGGATCCGTTCCTTTGACTGGTCATGGGAAAATTCTACCTATGCCTCAGCCCTGTCCAGGGCCAAGGAGTTGGGGCAGGGGTGGGGTAACTCCAGCTCACTGCCTCACCCCTCTGTATCTTGCCCACAAGTCCCTCGGAAATGCCACATTACGCACCAGCAAGACAGTCTAGTATCTACCTATGTGGCCACTCGACCTTCCCTATCTCATGCGGGCCTGAGAAATAGAGGTGGTTAGGGAATAGCATGGTCAGGTTCAAAGAACATGGATAATAGCAGCTCCGACATCTGCTACCTTTGGGGTCTGGGGGTCGAAGATTCAGCCTCAGAGATTCTTTCTCAAAACAACAGTCGACGCCCTCCACCGGGCCCAGGCTGGTGTTAAGTATCATGTGAGCTCCATACATGTTGGCAACACTTCCTTCCCTGACACAGAGGATCTCAAGGTGTACCTCCCAAACTTTGTCAGAAAGGCAAATTCTCAGGCGCCACCCCAGGTCCACTGAATCAGCATCTCTGGGGGCGGGACCCAGCCATCTGAATTTTCTGATGCACAGGTGAACCCGAAAACGCCTCCTCAAACTACTGCCATTTTGCAGCTCATACACCTAGCCCTGGCAGTAAGGAACTTCTTTCCAGTGCCTCTGAGTTTGCAGCTGCACTTCTCACGGGACATCATTCCATGTCCCTTTTATACTCCCTTCCTGTCCCCGGAGAAGCCCCACTCAGCTTTCAGATCTTTCTTTAGAAGTCACTTTATCCAGGAAGCATTGCGTGGATGGCCCTGGCTGGATCCAATGGCCCCGAGCCCTCTGTATTTTGTTCCACATATACCAGATTGCAGGAGGCTTGTGGGTCTAAATGATCTGTCTCCCTAACCAAACGGTAAGATTCGTACTGGCAGGGCTCATGTCAGTGTTGTCCCCAGTGATGAGCAGGTAGGTGATCAATTACTGAAGCGACTGTTCCTAACATTCAACCCCAAGGGGCCATGCTCCCTCTCGCTCTCAAGACTGCCTTCCTCCACCAGGCCTTCCCAGACATCTCAGACACACACATACACACTTCTGCCCTTCCCTGGCTCCCTGTGGGACTTGGGATCTGATCCAGGGAAGCAGTCTCTGGATCATACGGACGAACTGCCTCCAACTAGGGCAGGATCATCTCCGTTGTTTGAAGGCTGTGTCCTGCCCCAGGGTCTGGACATCAGAAAACTGAACCAATTTATGAAATTTGTCTCTGTATATTTCTCTAGGAGCACAGAGGGGACACTCAGTAAATAGATGCTGATGTGGTGAAAAATCATGACGAGATGACATTGGAAGTCGAGCAAGCCCGATTATTGATTGTGGACTTGCATTGAGGGAAAAAGGAACCAGTTTGGAGAGAAGAGACCCCTGCATTACACCCTCTCAAACTGGGAGACAGGAGAGGAAAAATTAAAATCTGCATATAATGTAAAAGGGGAAGGGGGATAAAGGGTAAAAATAAGAAAATACGACATGGGGTAAGTTGTCAAAGTGAATGCAAAAAATTTTTACCGAATTCCTATCAGAGAATGCCATGGGAGACGTGACGTGACATACGAGTCCCACTGTACCTGCCCAAGTGGATAGCCTGGTTTAGGGAAAGACTGAGATAGTACAAGTAATGTGAACAAGAGCTCACAGGCTATTCTGAGCTGTTGGAACAAAGAAAGCAGTCTGGGGAGGCTCCCTGGAAGAGGAAGGACATTGTGCACAGAGCTAACCATGAGAACAAAGCAGGGAGTTGATGAAACATGCAGATGAGAAAGCTGTTCTGCAGGAAGGTCCCCAAGCGTGAGCAGTTCTGTGAGAGGTGACAGGCCCAATACGGGTCACAGAAGGAGGCCTTTCCTCCAGAATGGTCCATCTTTGACGGCTCCTCCCCTCTCCTGCCCTAAGCTAGGAAGACAGCGCCTACCTTAACCCTAAACCAACACTTCTCAAACATCATCCAATGGAGGGCATATTAAAATGCAGACTTCTGGGCCCCACCTCTAAAGTTTCTGATTCATTGGGTGCGGGGTGAGGCCTGAGAATTTCACTTCTGTAAAGGTTCCAGGTGATGCTGGGGCTATTCCCCAGATAGACATCACGTCCCAGGCAAGAATGGTGGAACAAGCAAGGATTATAAACCGTGGCCTGCTGGTCACTAAATCCTTGGCACAGGCTTCGGGAACACTCTGAAAGCCAAACCGCTCCCCAGTTTGACTCTGGCCTGCCCAAGTCAGGAGCCCGATGGCTAAGCCAGCAGGGGGCCCGCCCTGCACGCCACAGCCTCCCAGCCCCAAGAACTCACACCAGGTCCAAGAGATCGCTGGGGCCTTACAGTGTATATCTAGATACCCGAGACTTGGCTCCCGTTGAAACAGATTCTGCCCGCGTTAATTATTCCATCAGCGAGGGACTCAGAGGAATCACCGTGGCTAATGACCAAGACTCCTGGCCCAGGAGCAGATTCCAAATTGGGTGTCTCCAGATCCTGAATGTGGCATTCGCTCCGATGAGGCTGGTGAGTCCTTCATTATTGCTGATGTTAACACCTTAACCCGAGTTTCTTCATCTTTGAAGTGGGGCTGAGGTTGCTTTATTGTTTCAGGTATGGGTGCCCGGTTGCTGCTTATTAAATGCTAATTAGTACATGATAAGTGCAATTAGAGGGTCAGAGCTCCCTGCTAAACCCTCCCGGCAGCGAAGCTGGCCACTCCAAGGAAAACCAGTTCCCCAGCTCGAGGAGAATAACTGGGAAGCAAGACAAGTCTCGAAGACTCGTCACCGAGTTCCGGTCATTGTTGAGATTTTGTGCTTTTTTACATTTTGCACTTATCTTAGAACTTTTTAAGTCTATTTATTTATTTTGAGAGAGGAAGAGCATGCAAGCCAGGGGGTGGGAAGAAAGAGAGGGAGAGAAAGAGAATCCTAAGCAGCTTCCACACCATCATCATGGAGCTCGACACAGGGCTCGGACTCATGAACCGTGAGATCGTGACCTGAGTTGAAACCGAGAGTCGGATGCTTAATGGACTGAGCCACCCAGGGGCCCCACGTTTATTTTATATCTTATTTCTCCCCCCCCCCCGCCCCAGTGAGTGGGCCCCTCGCAGGTATGCCCTGTGAGAAATGGCCCCCCACTCATGAGGAGGACAGACTGACTGTCTTGCGTGTTGAATTCTGTTGCAAACGCAGGAGGTTTGCACATAAACCTGTGAAGGAGGCTGGAGCAGGCGTTGTATCATCTGCTCAAGGACCTGGAGATGTCAGACATCTTTCCCTTGTAAGCGTCACAAGGGTTCTGCATTTTTCCCCAGATTCCATAGAGAAGTGAGATTATACAGAATGTGTCTGTCTGGGTCTGACTTATTTCATTCAGCGTAATGGCCTCCAGGTTCATTCACCTTGTTGCAAATCACAGCATTTCTTTCTTTTTCATGGCTGAATAATATTCTGGTGTGTGTGTGTGTGTGTGTGTGCATGTGTGTGTGCATGTGTGTGACATTTTCTTTAGCCATTCATGCATGATACGCTTTTCAGTTTTAAGATGAGTAATTTCTGGGGATCGAATATACAGCATGGCAATCATCATTAATAACATGGTATTATACACTTTTGAAAAAAATGTTGATTTGTATATTTTGAGAGAGAGAGAAGGAGAGAGAATGGGGGCGGGCATGAGCAGGGGGAGGAACAGAGAGCTAGAATTCAAAGCAGGTCCTCTGCTGTCCGGGCAGAGCCCAACACAGGGCTTGATCCCATTGGCCTGAGCCAAAGTCAAGAGTCATATGCTTAATTGTTGAGCCACCCCGGCGCCCCTGATAATACAGTATTTTCTACTTGAAATTTGGTAAGAGAGTAAAGCCTGGGTATTCTCACCTCACATGCACACGTGTGCGCACGCACGCACGCACACACACACACACACACACAACGTGGTATCTACATGAGGTGATGGAGATGTTAATTAGCTTGATTGTGATCATCATTTCATAATACACACATTTATCTTACATGTCGTGTGTGTATAACCTTACATGCTGTGTCATTTTTACTTACCAGCTACACCTCAATAAAGCTGGCTTGGGGGAGGCTTCTGCTACTCCAGGCTTATGAAATCATTTGAGGCAGGGGTGCAGGCTGGCTCAGTCAGTTAAGCTCCGACTTTGGCTCAGGTCATAATCTCACGGTTCAAGCCGTGTTGGGGTTCGAGCCCCATGTTGGGCTCTGTGCTGACAGCTCAGAGTCTAAAGCCTACTTCCAATTCTGTGTCTCCTTCTCTCTCTGCCCCTCCCTACCTCGTGTTCAGTCTCTCTCTCAAAAATAAATAAACCTTAAAAAAAATCAGTTGAGGCAGAAGATGAAGGCATAGATGACCCTGTCCTCTTTCTCTCCTAGGAAAGCCAATACAGGCAAAAAGGGTACCCCTTTCCCAGTGGGCTTTCCTTTAAACCTCACTGATGGTTCTGTCCTGTGGTTACCCTGGCCCCAAGGGGATCTAGGAGAGCAAGAATTTCCCGAGTGGTGGGCACATTGCTGTTCTGGATGCATCTGGAATCTCCTGAACAAGAGAAAGGAGTGGATGGGCTTGGGGCAAGCTCTGCCCATATCTATCCGGTGGCTGAGTTTGGAGGCACACCCTATCAGGAAATCCCTTCTCTGCCACTTACTAGATGTTCAGCTTGGGCAATCTAGACCTTTCCAGCTTTGCTATCTGTGTAATTGTGGTAATAATGCCCCCAAGGTGTTTGAAGGGTTTAAGTGATGTCACATGTTGAAATCACCCAGCACAGTCTGCAGCACCTAGCATGCGAGAGTAACTACTATAATTAGCCATGACAATGGCAATATTACTCCTTAAACCCCCTGACTCCGGCTCAGCCCCTCCATGTGGTGCTTTGCCACGTTCCTAGAGCCCTGCCTGGAAACCCAGGAAGACCACCTAGTCCCTGTTGTTACCCAACACACAGCCTCGCGATTCCTTCCAGCAAGCTGGACTTTGTTCACCCCTGCGGACAGCACATCCTGAAAGCATATGGACATTGTAACCACAATTCGGTTTGACCTTTAAGCTCCCGGAGCATGAAACCTCCCAGTGTCTTGTTTTTCACGGTTAGAGTCCGCACTGCCATCTCCGCCCTCACATGGGGCTGGCTCCGGGCCAGTCTGCTCCCCCAGAGCTACGAAGGACAGAGGCTGATGAGCCCAAATTGATATGTAACTTGCCCTAATATTGACCCTGGTCCTGTGGTTAGTGATTCCCATCGCGGGGTAAATGATTGGACTGTTTTGGCTTTCACCCATTTGACTCTTACACCATCCCCACCGCCATTTTGAACACCACCACCACCAAAAAAGAATCTCCGTTAAGTGTACGATACAGGTAAGAGTCCTCTTGAGGGGACATGGCAGCAAACTTCACAACGAGAACTAAATCCACTAGAAGACTGTGACAGTCTTTCATTAAACATGGTACAAGTGAAAGTCCCCCCCCCCCCTCCATTGGAGATGTGTCTGTGAAACATCCAGGTAAATCATAATCCTGAGAAGTAATATTAGCTGAATGCTCAAGAATCATCTGGTGTGCCCAAATGTTACACGAGATGCAACGATTCCTTCCTCTTCTACAAAGTTCCAAATATCTGCTAAGCTCCGAATCAGGCGCTACGCTGTAAGGTGGAGATGACATGGTTCCCACCCTGTGTGGGGATTCAGGCCGTGATTGGCTCCGGTCATTAGGGCTGGGGGGGCGTCCTAATTATGGCTAACAGGAATATCGCAGTTGGCAGGTCTGAACTGAGTGTCTGCTCCATGGTAGGTGTTTAGGATGCATTATAAGTTCAGCCAGAATGACCATTATGACTTCCTGTGGGTTCTCTAGTAATCCTACTTTGTTGTTGCTTTTTTTTAAACGTTTATTTATTTTGAGAGAGAGAGAGAGAGAGAGAGACAGAAGGCATGTGCAAATGAGCAAGCTGGAGTTGGGGAGGGGCAAAGAGAGAGGAAGAGAGAGAATCCAAAGCAGGCTATGTGCTGTCAGCATAGAGCCTGATGTGGGGCTTGATCCCAAGACCTTAGGATCATGACCTGAGCCGAAATCCAAGAGTCAGACGCTTAACCAACTTGGCCACCCAGGCACCTCTCTCTTGTAATCCCATTTTGTAACCAATGTATCTGAAGTTTGGAGAAGGTTGATGGTTCGTGGGTTCGAGCCCCACGACAGGCTCTGTGCTAACAGCTGGCTCCTGGAACCTGCTTCAGATTCTGTGTCTCCCTCTCTCTCTGCCCCTGCCCTACTTATGCTGTGCCTCTGTCTCTCAAAAATGAATAAATGTTAAAAAAAAAAAAGAAGTTTGGAGAAGGTTAAGTGATCGATCCAAGGTCATACAGGGTGAGGATCCGGGTTGGACTGGAATCCTGTTCCAGCTGAGTATAGATCCACACTCTTACCACCAGAGCTAGGCTGCTTAGAGTCAAATCCCAGTTGTGCCTCTTGCCAGATTTGCAACCCGGGGCAGATTACTTAAGCTCTCCAGACTCAATGTCCTGATCTGTAAAATAGGTTTTATAATATTACTTATCTCACGGGGTGGTGGCAAGGAGTAAATGAGGCAGCGTGTGCCGAATGCCGGGGACAGTTAACACACACAAACGCTGGGACCCTCTCTGTACCACCTGATGGTCAGCAAGGGCAGACCTCTAACCCAACTGGAGAGGTCACAGCTGTGCTGAGCTGTGAAGAAGAGTGACTGAGGGTTGCCCCGGTGGGGAAGGGAAGAGAGTCCCGCAGGCAGAAGCAACGTTTCTTCCAAAGGCGTCGAAGTCAGGAGGGCAGGGAGGGTTTGGGGCGTGCTGGCCAGCAGTGTGGGGTGGCCTGAACGGCACTTGTGGGGAGGGAGGTGGATGGGACTGAGAAGCAGGCAGAAGCGGGACTCGAGGGCTCTGGAGCTTGTTCTAAAGGCCACGGGCAGAGGATAAAGGGTGTGAAGTGAGGAAACGACTCACTCTCCCCAAAAGAAGAAATGATTCTAGAACCCAACTCCAGGGCCTTAAGTCCTACTGCAGCCCATGCTGGAGAGAAGGAGAATGACTCCTGGCTGCCTAAAGGCCACTTCCGCTGTAATCCTCCTCTGGGGCTGGCCTTAGCAGGCAAGTCGGGTGCTCGGCTTGCTGCTTTCCAGCTCCTTCCCTGCGAGCCTTCTGCAGGGGTTCCCAGCCCTGCACAGAGGACAAGCTGGGGCTGCAGGGAAGGCGGTCGGCTCTCGTTACCCTGTGATCGTGGGTGAGGGCTGCAACCTTCTGGAAACAGCTCCCAGCCAGGGCACCCGGGCCCGGGGCTGATGCCTGGCTTTTGGGCACCCTGGGCTCTGGCATCTGTCTCAGGGGGCTCAGGTTCAAACGTGCAGTTTTTACTTACAAAAGAGGGAGGCGTGGATTTGCATGTCTCCCCAGGGTTACGGGGAGCCTGCACCTGCCAGGACCCGGACCCTCAGAGGATCGGTTTGCCTTTGAAGGACTGGGTCAGTGGTTTGGTCCATGGGGACCTAGCAGTGAGTTCTGTTCTCAGACGAGTGCCCCCGAGGAAGAGCATGGAAAACGCTACCCCGGGCCCCGGGCCGCCCAGGGGAAGAGGGCTGGCCTCCACATTTTCCCAGATCCGTGTGGGCAGCTACAAAGGAGCTTTTGAGGATAAACAAATACAGAATTGAGAAAATAAGGAAGGAGCTGGCATTTGAAGAATGTGAATATTTAGAAAATGCTGGGGAGTGAAGACAGAGCTGGCTGTTCTCTTGTAGGTTAGATGTCTGACGGCCTGGGACGGGGGAACCGCAAAAAAAAAAAAAAAAAAAAAGAAGAAAAAGAAAAAAAGGAGGGGGAAAAAAAAACATCTTGGTGGAGACAAGGTTCCTTCAGGGTGGATTGTTTCCCACAGGCAAAAATGAAGGATGTGAAAGCAAATGATTCGGAGGGAACAGCATAGACACTACATCATTTCACGTCTCGGTCAATGTAGTGGTAGAAAGACCCCCCCCCCCCACTGTTCTCACGTTATGGTTTAACTGTTCCTTATTCTGTTCTTGTTACTATTATTTGTATGTATTTATTGGCAGAGACACTCAAGGACGGGAGCGGTTTGAACCCGGCAGTTTCTGGAGCAAATCAGCATAGCAGCCCCGAGGCGCTGGCCGAACATGCCTGAAGCAGGTTAAGGGGGAAACTCAAGGGTGAAATCCACGAGGGGCCTACATACCTTCAGCCGCGGCAGAGAATGGCAAACAGCAAGGAACTAATTGTTCATGCACCTGATCTTAAATTGGCAAATCCTTCATTGGACATGTCCGAGGCCCCTTTTCTTCTTGACTCGAACAACTTTGTTCATTTGTTTATCCATTCATGTGTTCAACAGACACGTTTGTACGTCTAACAAGTACTAAACGCGTCTATGTTAGCCCAGGTCTCTTCCGTTAAATGTTCAAGTACTATCTCATTATTCTTAATACTGTCAGGTATGTGCTGTCATCACGCCCCTTTTATTTATTTTATTTTATTTTATTTTTTAAGTTTATTTATTTATTTTGAGAGAGAAAGCACAAGTCAGGGAGGGGCAGAGGGAGAGGAGAGACAGAGAATCCCAAGCAGGCTCTGCAACGTTTAGTGTGCAGAGCCTGATGTGGGGCTTGAACCCACGAATGGCGAGACGACCTGAGCCGAAGTCAGACACTTCACCGACTGAGCCGCCCCTTATTACCTGCATTTTAAAGATGGTGAAATTGACGCTTGGTATATTAGCTTCCTAATGTCTCTGTAGGAAATTATCACGAACTTTGTTGCTCAAAACAGTACGAATGTATTATCTTGTGTCTCCCGAGGTCAGAAGTCCAACATGGCTCTAACGGGGCTAAAATCAAGGTGTGGACAGGGCTGCACTCCCTTCTGGAGGCTCCCTGGGACAATCTACTTCCCTGATTGTTCTAGAAGCCACCTCTAGACTTGAGGCTCCCCACCTTAAAAGTCTGAAACTTCAGGCCAAGTCTTCTTCAGAGAGCATTACCAGGACACTGACTTCTTCCTCCCACTTCCAATTTTAAGGACCTTTGTGATTACCCTGAGCCCACCTGGGTAACCAAGGATAAACTCTCTATTAAGGTCAGCTGGTTAGCAACCTTAATTCACTCTGCAACCTGAATCCCCCCTTGCTATTTATAGGTAACCTATTTATAGGTTCCGGCGATTGGGATGTGGCCACAATTCAAGCGGCTCATTCATGGTCAAGGGGTCAGTGAGCGGCAGACCTTGCACTGAGGCCTTGGTGGTCTGGCTCAGTCTGCTTTTTACCTCTCCTCACCTCTTATTTTTTTATTATTATTAAAAAAAATGTTTTCATGTTTATTTACTTGTGGGAGAGAGAAAGAGAGAGCAAGTATGCAAGCAGGGGAGGGGCAGACAGAGAGACGGAGACACAGAATCCGAAGCAGGCTCCAAGCTCCGAGCTGTCAGCACAGAGCCTGATGCGGGGCTCGAACTCACAGACCGCGAGATCATGACCTGAGCTGAAGTTGGATGCTCAACCAAATGAGCCACCCAGGCGCCCCTTTTTTAAAATTTTTTTTAATGTTTATTTTTGAGAGAGAGAGAGTGAGAGAGTGAGCATGAGTGGGGGAGGGGCAGAGAGAGAGGGAGACACAGAATGCGAGGCAGGCTCCAGACTCTGAGCTGTCAGCACAGAGCCCGACGCGGGGCTCGAACTCACAGACCGCGAGATCATGACCTGAGCTGAAGTTGGATGCTCAACCAAATGACCCACCCAGGCGCCCCTTTTTTAAAAATTTTTTTAATGTTTATTTTTGAGAGAGAGAGAGTGAGAGAGTGAGTATGAGTGGGGGAAGGGCAGAGAGAGAGGGAGACACAGAATCCAAAGCAGGCTCCAGACTCTGAGCTGTCAGCACAGAGCCCGACGCGGGGCTCGAACTCACAGACCGCGAGATCATGACCTGAGCTGAAGTCAGACGCTCAACCGACTGAGCCACCCAGGCACCCCTTTCCCCACTATGTGCCAACGACTCCTGTAGGGGCTGGGGACACATCAGTACAAACCACTGTCCGTCTCTGACCTTATGGCCCTTTTATTCCGCTGGCGTCCTTGGAGCCGAGTCTCACGCACTATGGACAAGAAAATTCTGAGGCACTGCCAGACGGAGATAAGCTCTGAGCTGCACGGAGTACAGGAAGGAGTCAGAAGAGCAAACACAGTGAGCACCCGGGGATGCAGGAGGGGGTAGGTGAGGAGGTGGGCACTGAAAGTACACTGGGACAACAATCAAAGACATAATCAGCTATGATTAGGCACTAGGGACTCTTCTGGGACCGAGTCCCTTTCTCTTCCTTTGATTATGTGTTGACCTGTGCACCGCCTGAGTGCTGGCATTCTGTTTTTGTGCACTTTGCCCATGCCCACATCTACCAACGCGCCTTCATGCGGCCCTGGGCCATGAGGCATTGCACACACACACACACACACACACACACACACACACACACACGCACACGTTCACATGGCCCTGGGCATGTCCAGGCCTGAGCGGCCGCCTGACCAACCACTTGACTGCGGCTAGCTAGTGCATTTCTCCTGTGTCTGCTGGGCGTTCACAGGCCAAAGCAGAGTAGAGGAAGTTGGCCTCCAAAGTCGGCTCCTGACCAGGAACCCGTCACTAACCCACCCTTTTGGAATTAGAGGACCTGAAATGGAGCCTGATCTCTGGCAGGTGCCGACTGATGGACATCACCCTTCCTGAGCGTGGGTTTCCACCCATGTAAAAACGGGCCTGGGGATATGCCTCCGGGGAGCTGTTGCAGAGAGGAATTATGACAAACGTGGATGCACTTTGTGACTGTAAGACGTATGCGAGCAAGTTGTGTTATGAAAGCAGTGCTTGCGGATGTAATAACGGGCTCTCTCCAGCGCCAGGGAGAGATCTATCTGAGCTACAGGGACGGGACTGTAAGGACAAGAGGAGATACGTTTTAACGATTCACTCGGAGATCACTCATTTCAATGAAATTTATCCACCTGGGACACCAAACACATATTTGAGCACAATCAAGAAGTTTTTATTCAGTTTGCCTTTTGGACCACTGATCTAGTCATTAGGATGTTCTCAGTGAAGAAAATCTCCATCTTTACAGGGTAGACTTGATTTCTTTTTTTAAAAAAATTAAAAAAAAATTTTTTTTTAATTTCGAGAGCAAGAGAGACAGATCATGAGCAGGGGAGGGGTGGAGAGAGAGAGGGAGACAAAGAATGTGAAATAGGTTCCAGGCTCCGAGCCATCCACACAGAGCCCAACCGTGGGGCTCGAACTCTTTCTTTCTCTTTCTTTTTTTCTCTTTCTTCCCTCATTCCTTCCTTCTTTTTCTTTCTTTCATTCTTTCTTTCTTCCCTCCTTCCTTCCTTCCTTTTTTCTTTCTTTCTTCCCTCCTTCCTTCCTTCCTTTTTTCTTTCTTTCTTTCTTTCTTTCTTTCTTTCTTTCTTTCCTCCTTCCTCTTTCTTTCTTCTTTCTTTCTTTCTTTCTTTCTTCCTTTCTTTTTCTTTCTTTGTTTTTTGAAGAAGCCAAAAGACAGCCACTGCCAAGTCTTGTTAATCAGGAGGAGATAATGGTTTGGGGACAAATGCTGTGAACTGGCTGAGGGAGACATTCCCAAGGAAAAGCTTTCAGATCATTTGTGCAAAGACAATGTTGTAGGAATCACAGGAGAGCTTCTTGAGAGAAAACACATAGCTGGAAATGTCAGATGTGGCCAGGTTGTAGGACGGCTTATTATGCCCATTCATCACTGCAGAATTTTTGTTCGAAGGTTCCGCCCCCACCCCAAACCCAAGAAAGTACAGAGCCTTCTTCTCTACCTTATATTCTGAGCCTAGGTGATAATACAGCTTTTGTATGCTCTGAACGAGGTTTAGTGAACTCGGCACCTGATTTCTAACCTTAATCCAATACTTTTTAGCTGGATGGTCTTGGGATGTCACTGAATTTCATCACTTCACTTTATTCACTTACCCAGTGATTCTCAGCTGGAAGTGATTTTGGCCCCTACGGGTCATCAGACAATGCCTGGGGACGTTACTGGTCGTCACAACTTGGGGGAGGGGGAAGGTGGGGTGTGCCCCTGGCATGTATGGGTTGAGGCCAGGGATGCTGCTAAAAATCTTACAATGCACCACACGGCTCCCACAACAAAGAATTATCTGGCCCCTAATGTCCATAGTGTCGAAGCTGAAAAACCTTGTACTAAGTAGAAATAATAGCAGTACCAACCTCCCAGGGCTGCTGTAAGACTCAATGTACGGAAAATATTTCCCATGTCGCTTGGTGTGAGTCGGGATATAATCAATGTTAATTATACTTGTGAATAAAAGTGGAATACTGACTATAATATGCAACCTGTGGGTATACCCACTGCCCTCCTCTGTTCTTTGTACCCTCACCCCTACTCTGAAAATCATTACTTTGATGGCCACATCTGGTGTGCATTTTCATAGACACCTTTGGAGATGGAAAAGTGGTCATCCATGCAGGTCAGCGGAGTCTCTATGTCCTTGAAAACTCACACTTTTCCCACCACTCAAATTCTCCATCCTGGGATGAAGGCCAAACACCATTATGAATATTACTACCTCAATTAAAACAATAGTTACCATGTATCTGGCACTTTATATACATTATTTTCATTTAATATTTCCTATAACCCAGAAATGGTACTACTATGGTCCAGATGGCTGAGGCTCAGAAAATATTAAGTAACTTGGCCAAAATTAAATGGCTAGAAAGAGGCAACAGCCAGATTTAATCTCACATACATTTGACTCATGTCGAACATTCCTTGATTCCCTGAAGCTGGGGAAAGACATATTGAGGAGACTGCTGCACTTTGGCCATAGAACCAGCATTCTGAGCTAAAAATGCCTGCTCCTTTTCTAAAGAATTTCTTTGTGCTTCTTTCCAGCTCTCTACCATTAAGGAGAGCTGTTAGTTGCCTAATTAAACATATTTGTTTCAGGCATGAAGGTGGTCTTCAAGAGTGAAAACCTCTGAGTATTTGCAATCTGTCTTTCAAATGGCATTAAAAATTCATTTTCTAGAACACCGATAGATCTCTGCCCCCCACCCCAAGCAACAGAATCTATGTTTTCACAATCCATAATTCAAACCCAATCTTGGAAGAAATGTTAAAATGATAAACATGTTACTTGTGATGTGTGGCTGTTTAATGATGATGTTATTGAGCAAGGAAATTAGACCCATGTCAGATGTGGTTTTGAAGGAGATGCCAGCAGGAGGGAAAGACTGGCAAAGAGATTTTTCTTCCTGGGAAGAGCATGCTATTTATGTACCTCTCTTTCCGAAGTTTCTTAAAAACACATTGGCCTTTTGGCTTCCTCTCTGACTCATGTTTCAGAAGCGTGTTGATGTGTTTGTTTTAAGCTTTCTCTGGCTAAATGGAATCATAATTGATTATTCCTTGAATGTAAGCTTTTGTTATTGTGGTTGACTTTTCACCGTGGTTAGGATGGAGGTATCGGCAGGGGAAGGGGTGGTGGTTTTCTTCATACCGAACTTCTGAACGTACTCTCAGATTTTCTCATGTTCTAAAAGGCAATATAAATGCAGCAGAAAAGAAACAGTCGAATGAGTACTTTCACTTTGTCCTTGTGTCCACAAAAATGAATTCATGGGCTCATCTCTTTACCAACAGCCAGACTTCCCAGATTTGCCCGTTAGTGTTTCATCTGCGTCTTTTCTCTGATCACAGGGACTTGCTACTTTTAAGTGTGGTCGGCAGCACCTGGGAGCGTCTCGGAAATACAGAATCTACACTCCACCCAAAGCCATGGGACCAAGATCTGTACACTGTGAATTGCCACAGGTGACTCATGGGCACTTAACACTGGAAGAGCACAGAGTACAGAGTCCCCTGTCCAAGGATGCGTCACCAGTCAGTATCAGCCTTAGACTTCCCCCCAGTTAAAAGAGGGTGTGGGGCAGAAGCTCCATTCTAGTCCTGAAAACAGTGACTTAGTAACCACTGAGCAACTTTTCTGCACCAGGTTCCATACAAAGCATTGGAAGCATCCTTCATGCAAGGTCCCTGTTCCCTAGGTGCTTTCCCATGCACAGGAGACAGATGATAGAGCGGCATGCTTGAGTAGAATGTTCTGCAATGTTCTATAGCCATAGATGGCAGCCACTGGCCATGTCTGGCTATTGAGCACTTGACGTGTGGCTAGTGTAACTGAGGAATTGCATTTTAACTTTACTTAATTTCCATGAATTTAAATTTAAATAGCCGTGTGTGGCTAATGGCCACCATGTTGGATAATCCGGCTATGGATGACACGGAGGTGGTAATGGCAGTGTGAACAGAATCCGTGGGAGCAGCAAGGTGAGCGAAGATTTCCCAGCCCGGGAGGGAGGGGCGCAGGGTCAACGTCAGGTCAACATCAGGCCTCTGTGTATCTCGTTTCATCTTGGATCGGCTCCCAAATTCGGGATGACATGAGCAGACTCAGGGACCAGCCTTTTGGGAAGTTTAAAATCCATTATATTCCCACCTCCTGCCTTCCCTCTCGTTTCGGGCCCTCCCTCATTCAGAGGTGGAATCACTCTTGCTTTGCATGGTACAAGCTTCCTAAAATGTCCGGTTGGGCACTTCTGCCTAACTAATTCCTTTGCATCCTTTAAGAGCCCATTCGAAGCCCATCTTAAGATTTCTGCTCACTGTCACTTCCGCTCGACTCCCTTCTCCCCGGTGCCCCTTCACGGCAGACAGCAAGCAGGGCAGGGAGGTTGTGTGGTTGGTGCTCTCTAGGCCTGGGCCGGAATCCCCGGCTAGCTTTATAACCTTGGGCACGTACTCTAACCTCTCTAAACTTCTGCTTCCACATCTGTTCTGCGGAGATACAAAAAAAAAAAAAAATGCATATGCTCTCCGGGTGATTATGATTTAAACGACTGCCTACACGTAACTCCCTCAGCACAGTGCCCAGTATACCGTGAGCCCTCGAAGAATATTTGTTATTGGTACTATGTTTTTACCAGTATATCCTCGATATTGCTATATTATTTATGCCTCATTACAAAACTATGTGATCGGAGCCCCCCGCTCTAAAATGTTTTTATGACTCCTTTCTATGCAGCAAAATGCCTGGCCCCAAGTAGCTGTTTCATGAACGTTTACTGAATGCATGCATAAACTAATGTGCGGGTGAATATGTAGATGCATGAATGGTTACATGGATAAGTGCCTGATCGGCCTGTGCAGATGTCCAATGGCAATGGTGATTTCTCTCAAGGCCAAGAGCATCTGAAAGTGACCATCATTTGGGGGGCCTGTCTCATGCTTACTTAGCTTAATTCTAAAGCCGTTCCCTCACCTATAGCCTCATGGAAAGAACAGGAGTTACAATAACAAATACTTCTTCATCATAGAGAATAACAAGATATCAGGGGAAAAAAAGAACAGTTAATTTAATTTAAATGTTTATTTCTGAGAGAGAGAGAGAGAGAGGGAGGGAGGGAGAGGGGGAGGGAGAGGGAAAGAGGAGAAAGAGAGGAGAGGAGAGGAAAGAGGAGAGAGAACACATGCACAGGAGGGGCAGAGAGAAAGGGATACAGCATCTGAAGCAGGCTCTGCTCTGACAGCACAGAGCCCGATGCAGGGCTCAAACTCGCAAACCTTGAGATCGTGACCTAAGCTGAAGTTGGACATTTAACCCACTGAATCACCCAGGCTCCCCAATAGAACAATTTTAAAAGAACGTAACTCCATCATCCACATAGAGCTACTGACACTTAAATGTTGGAGTATTTCCTTCCAGGCTTTTTTCTGTGTATATTAAAAAATTTTTTTTAATATTTATTTATTATTGAGAAACAGAGAGAGAGAGAGACCGTGAGCAGGGGAGGGGCAGAGAGAGAGGGAGACACAGAATCCGAAGCAGGCTCCAGGCCCTGAGCTGTCAGCACAGAGCCCGATGTGGGGCTCAAACTCACAAACCATGAGATCATGACCTAAGCCGAAGTCGGATGAGCCTAACCGAGTGAGCCATCCAGACACCCCATTTCTGTGTACATTTTTAAACAAATCTGTGATTACACTGTATTTGTAATTTTGGCTACATGTTTAAAATTAAAAAAAAAAAATCTGACACACAACACCAGGTTGGCAACTATTTGAAGAAAACTAGAGCCTTCACACATTGCTGGGAGAAGTAGAAATTGGTATAATCATATGGAAAACTGGTCTGTGGTGTCTGTGAAAGCTGTAAACAAATGAATTTCCAATGATCTGGCAATTCTAGGTACATACGCAACAGAAATGTGTACATATGATCACCTGAAGAAGCCTTTTCATGAATAATCGTTGCTGTACTGTTTGTAATGGATAAAATTGGAAACAATCCAAAGGCTCACGGACGGTGGAACGAATAAGTAACTGTAGCATATTAACACAATGGAATGGGGATCAGGAAGCTACAACTCCCACAATGACCTGCATGAATATAGCAAACAAAATATTCAGGAAAGAAAGGGACAAATGAATATAGAAACTATGACTCTATCCAGTTTCAAGACCCGCAAAACCGAGCGAAAGTCTTAGAAGGGGTTACCCTGGGGGGTGGGGGGTGGAGTAAAGATTTGAATGGGTGGAGGCCAGGCTTCTGGAGTTCTATGATGTTTATTTCCACCCCCCCCCCCATCCAGATACTGGGTAAATGAGTGTGTTCATTTTGTGAAAATTCATTGAACTGTATGTTTGCTTATGATCTGCGCACTTTTCTGCGTGCGTGTTATATACATCAATAAAACTTACTGTACAAAGTCTGCCATAGTATTAGTATAAATTCCTTTTACACACTCATGTTGATGGCTGCAGAATGCTCCATCTACTTGATGCACGGTGACTTACTTAACTATTTTCCAATTTGTCACCCTTGTCAGTAAATGCTTCAATGACGATATTCGTATGCGCTCGGAAATGTGGATTAAGGCTTGGGTCCTCAGGATTGATCCCCATAAGTGAAATGAGAGGCTTTTGAGGCTCTTGGTGTCACTGCACATCGCACACTGAGGGCAGCTGTGGTTGTCATTCTTGCTGCTGGTTTACTTGTTGGGTCAGCATGAACATTTGATCATATCCCCACTAAATGTGGGTGCTCTCAAGAAAAAATATATATATTTTTTTTTTCAAGGAAAAACGTTCTAAGTGAGAATTCATGGTTCTCACTTTGAATTCTGTTTCCTCGAGGATGGCTTTTCCAGCATCAGGCGAGAAGGCGCCTATTCTCCGGGACCCAATTTCCCCAACGCAAGGAAAAGTCAAACGAAGCCCGCTACGTGCACAGGGTGCTGAGAAGCGGAGATTCCCACGCAGAACACAGGCAATTTCATGCACGGAATGGATATTTTGCTCTGTTTGCTGAGCTGAAACCAAGGTGCACGCTGGAGGCCTGACAGTTCCCAGCTATAGCAGCACAAACGTGCGGTTCTAAGACTTAAAAACTGTTTTGAAAGATTTGCTTAGTTTTCCAAAAAGAATTGTCAGTTTCCCAGCTAGTGGGAGGCTGGCTGCTGAGGTGGGGAAGGAACGAAAAAGGTAAGTAAGCATCAGAATCCAAATATCCTCTTCACATTAGTGTGGGGCAGATTTGGGGGCGCGGGGCCAGACTTAACGCTGCGGCTGAAACACGCCGTGAGCCCGTCTGACGAGGCGAGGCTGAAAACCAGAAAGAGCAGGAATTGATTGAAGACATTCACTCTCGCATCCAGTTCGCCAAGAAGAGCTTAGGACCCTAAGGATCGGTGCTGGGGGACGGAGACAGACGCTCCAATCATTCTTCTTAAAAGGAGGGAAAAACAGAGCAAAAACCTTTGTGATAACTTGAGGCAACTGGTTTTCATTTCTGGTCTTAGGGAGTAGGTGACTCTTCTCCGAGCACCTCTTAGGTTTTGCACCAGGTGACAGAGGGGGAACTTCCCGTCGGAGTGCCCTCGCTAAGTAAATGTGGCCAAGGTCTGACCTGAATCTCTGGCCAAGAACAATGTGAGCCACCCTGGAATATTTTGCTGTTGTTGTTGCTATAAACTGGTTTTTGCCATGAAGAAGATGGTAAAACAAACTCTCAAAACAGCTGGTTCAAAAGATGGGGTGGTCTAGCTAGCTAAAGGGCAGGGGTCTGCAGGGAGCACAATGGGGTTGGGGTGGGGCGGGAGGATGTGGCACAGGGGAAGGGGTCTGGGGTGGGGGACAGAGCTGTGGCACAGGGATCCCACTCCAGGAGGAGAATTTAGGGTCTGGTGAAACCCCCTACTCCTTTCCCGCATGTGTGGAAATTACACACCTATCAGCAGCTCTTAGTGGCTTTTCCCTAAGTCAAATACAATGTCGGTGTTTTGTCCCATTTAAAGCAATTTACAAAACGCAACTGTACAAGGATATACACATAAATCGGATCTAAGTGCCCTTTTGCACCTGTGGTGCCTAAAGCTAGCAGCGGATTAGCTCTAGGACCCGGGTGGCACCTCCACACGGCAGGGCTCCTGGGGTGAGGCCATCAGAAAGAACCAGGAGCCCCTCAGACTCTAAGGCAAGAGGATGCCCATGATCTCTTACTGTGGGCGAAGGCCAGTGCGGAACTGGATCGCACATGCCTGCTAAAAATCTCTCCTGCAAAGGGGAGCAGAAACCTTCTCTCTTATTTCACACATTTCTGCGCTATCTTCATTACCAAAAAAAAAAAAAAAAAAAAAAAATCAGTAACTAATATTTCTCCAATGGAAAAAAAAATATGATGAAAGCAATCTCTTGGATTGTTAAGGGTGTGTTTTTCCAATATGAAAGTACGTGTTTTGGCAAGGAATTTAAAATGGACACCTTCTGGGGCGCCTGGGTGGCTCGGTCGGTTGGGTGTCCGACTTCGGCTCAGGTCATGATCTCGCGGTCCGTGAGTTCGAGCCCCGCGTCGGGCTCTGTGCTGACCGCTCAGAGCCTGGAGCCTGTTTCTGATTCTGTGTCTCCCTCTCTCTCTCTGACCTTCCCCCATTCATGCTCTGTCTCTCTCTGTCTCAAAAATAAATAAACGTTAAAAAAAATTGTTTTAAATGGACACCTTCTGCTGTGGCCCTAAAGTGCTTGAGGTGGAGGGGGAGACTGATGCCTCTTTAGGAGCAGGGTTGTAGTTTGGTTTTCTGGGGTTCTGCCGTTTTTTGGACGATGACCTTTTTCCTACATTCTTTCAGAGAAAGAGAGAATTTGCAGCTTTGCCGGGAGGCCCAGAGGGGTCTTGCCCAAGATCATATTTGCTGGAAGCAGCAGAACCAGTCCTCCAGTTAACACGGTCTGACCCCAAATCCCAAGACAGGCAAGTGCCCAGAGCTAGTCCCGTCCATTTATATCTCTAAAATGGAAGTCATATTGGTCGGAAACATTAGTAGCCGCTCATTTTGTCTGAAGAGTGCAAGTTCAAATATCATGCTCTGTGGTTTTCGACTGTTCCCTAGCTGTTCGACTTTGGAAAAGTTGCCTAACATCTCTGTGCTTCAGTGTTCTCCACTATAAAACAGGGACAACAATTAAATTTACCCCTCAGGGTTACTGCGGCATTACAGGAACTAATATTTGTAGAGTAGGAGAGGTGGTTTCTGGTATATAGTAAGAATCTAATAAACGCCGACTGTATTTATTAAAAATAAACTTATTTTTTTAACCTTTGGCATATCAGATACCTCAGTTTTCTCATCTATAAAGTGGGGACAGTGACACCAATTTCTCGGGGGTCTTATGACAATTAAATGAGATAATATATGTAAAGTGCTTGGTATTAGGTAGAAGCTTAAAAAATGTCAGCTCATTTTCCTATCTGATTTTCCTCACCGGATGACCCTCACAATGCAGGGGTGATGACATTTCTGTGAACTGGCTGTTGGCATTTATGAGGAAAGGGTGCTCCAATTGGGTAGGGGTGACCTGGAGAATTATTTATGAGTCTGACAAACAGAGCAGCAAAGTAAGATGCCCAACGTTCCTATAACCAAATATTCCTGTGCCCTGAAGCATAAAGGATGAAGTGGAAGAGGGCATTCAAAGAGCATTCTGGAAGCCCCTGGGAAACCATGAGGGCAGCAGATGGGGGGAAGCAAGTTAGCATTTCACAGACTGAAGGAAATCCTCCCAGACCCGGTGGAAGAAACTTTGCTAATCCAACATACAACCACACAGAAAATGCAGGCGTGTTTACCACAGGGGACAACGAACACCGGTCCTTCACTGCTAGGAATGGCCTTGATGGGTAAGAAATACATTCAGGAAAATCAAAAGTCCCTTAACCATAACTGTAAAACTTAGACCTTTCGACATCAATATCCCTGTGTCCTTTACACCTCTGGGGAGGAAATAATGCAATATATGTTAAAGGGCAAAAAAAAAAAAAAAAAAATCATCCAATTCCTCAGTGAAAATACAATCTGGGGCAATTGTTTTCCATTTAAACCACATTTGCATTGATTGAAGTGAGTGATAACTGTGGTATTGTGCTATTTCTAGAATTCTTTTTTTTTTTTTTTTTAGTGTTTATTTATCTTTGAGAGTGAGAGAGAGGGAGAGAGAGGGAGAGAGAGAAAAAGAGCACTAGCGGGGAAAGGGCAGAGAGAGAGAGGGAGACACAGAATCTGAAGCAGGCTCCAGGCTCTGAGCTGTCAGCAAAGAGCCCGATGCGGGACGCGAACTCCCAAACTGTGAGATCGCGTCCTGAGCCAAAGTCGGAGGCTTAACTGACTGAGCCACCCTGGTGGCCCTCTAGAATTCTTGATTTCATCGTTCCCTGATGTTTAGTTTTTCAAACCCCTCCACCCCTCTGGTATTTTTGACCTAGCATATAAAACCGTATTTTAGGGGAAACGCACTTAGCCATGCTGAACAATATATATTTTTTTTACTGAAAAGGCAACAGGGCAGAGTGGTTGAGAGTCTAGGGCTAGCACTGGCTTTGGTTCCTGGCTCAGTCATGTACTAGCTATGTGACCTGAGCAGGTTTCCTGCCCCGTCTGTGCTTCTGTGTTCTCCTCTGCAAAATGCGGATAACAGTGCTTCCCTCCTGGGTGTCTTATGAGCATCGAATATGACAATGTCTGAAACGTGCTCAGCAGAGTACTTGATATACTGGATGTGCTCAAGGTACGATAATTATTATTTTTAGCATTGTGACTCGATCCTTGTTCCATGACCCTAACGATTCTCTTGTGACGAAATGGGGAGGTATCTTACCTGCATTATCAGCTCTGCAATTAATTTGGCTATTTCTCTGTCGTCTGGTTATGGGTCTTAGTGGGACTTTGTGACTCTTTCAGTCCCCCATCTGTAAAATTGCAGATAATAACACCTTGCACGAGTTTCGAGGGGATTAAATGAGGTAATGTCTGTGGAATGCCTGGCCCAGAGTAAGTACTCAGCAAATGATAGTGTCATGATTCCTTCTTTCTAAAATACTCAGCATTTTACTCCTAGGTAAGAACACCCCATTTACAAGCACTCTGATTTTAGCTTGTTTTTATTTACTTTATGACTAGTGAATTCAAAAAACTTGATTGATGTTGTAGAAAGCATGTGAGGCGATCAAGTAAAGTTCTGAAGCAAATGTTCATTTTGGTGCCTTCATTTGTCATGCATGTGTACAGGTGTTTGCAGGTTTTATTATTTTTTTTAATTTTATTTGCCTCATTTCACTTATAAGCTCAAATGTGTCCCTAGAATACCTACTTGAAAGTAAGAAAATAAATCCACATGCAAGCAAATCTTTAGTATCTCTGTTTTTCACTGCTAAAACTGTAGCCCGGGTACTTTATATACATTAGATGCCCAATTAAAGTTTGTTGAATAAACAAAATGACCTAGGAAATTCCCTTGTATTACGTCAAGTTTCTGTCTCTCCACTTTTCTGGCCTTCACAGCTCCATGTTATTGGGGAGCGGGGTATTCCTGCTGGTGTCTGGAGGAGATACGGGGATAGCCAACAAGCAAGGTGTAGCCAGCGATAAAGCTGCCAAGGGGTAAGGCTGATGATCCACAATTGCGGGACTTAGCGATAGCTCTGCCTGTGTGACTTTGGGCAAATCACTCTCCCTCTCTGAACTTAAGGTTCTTCATCTGAAAAGTGAAGGGCTGGATTCAGTTACGTCACTGCACCGCCTCCTTTTCTCTGCTGATGGAGAGCTGGCACAGCTTGACCCGAGGGGGACTCAGAGCCAGCCTTCACCTTTGAATTTGGGGCTGCGGGCAGGGGCAGACAGACCTTTGGGTGAAATCAGCTTTTGCAATTACCAGCTGTACAAATGAGGACAGACTTCCCGACCTTTTGCAGCCTCAGTGATCCTCATCTGCAAACAGGAATTATCAGACGTCTTCCAAGAGCCGTTGCAAGCAACCCTCAGGAACTGAGCTCGGGGCTGAGCACAAAGCGAGCACTTGATATGTGGTGCCCATCACTGTGCGTCTGCTTCTCTCCTGGCCGGGCCCCTCTGTACGGCCGCTAACAGCTGCTGCTCTTTCCTGCAATCTTCTCCTGGGCTAATTATGAGCAACCTCCAGGAGGGACAATGCTGATGAAGCCAATAATACGAATTCGGGGTTTTCGGAACGTGCAATCAGGTCACTCGGTGCACACTGGCCCTTCTCCATGTGCTGCGGAGATACGGCATTTGATTACCAGCATGGAGATCGGTTCCTTCCTCTCTCAAAGCCAGCCTTATTGATCTCCTTATTCTAATGGGAGCAGGGAAGGAAGGAGAAATGGGGACATGTTAGCAGAGGAGGTGGGTGGGTCCACTTGTCCTCACCCGCAGAAGCAGTGTCTGGAGAAAAGACGGGAAGGAACCCAGGATCGACTGGAGCTTCTGGCGTTTTGATCCCTCTCTTCCAATCAGCTCCTAGCAGGTAGCCATTTTTTATTCCCCTCTTATCTCCCTTGATCAGAGGTCAGGCCTGTTTGCAGGGCAAAGATTAGAGAAGTGGAAGATAAGCGGCTGATATCGCTGGTAATAAATGAATGTGAGCTTCAGGCCTGGCGTAATTAAAAATGTATAAACTCACATCTTATTCCCCCTTGGAAGTTTACAATCATCCTTTGGAATCCTTTTTGAACTGCCGTCCAACTTGCTTTTGAGTCATCTGTGCTGATAAGGAAAGGGAAGGAAACTCGGGATCCAACAGAACTCACCCCCTCTGCGCACAATCAAACCTCCCGTTGCAGGTTGGGCGGCGCGTAAACCTTCTCCTTGGCGTCTGCAGGGCCACCAGGAAGAGGAAGATGTCACGGTCACCCTCCTATCTACCTCTGCAGTTCTCAAGCTGTGAGTCGAGTCCTGCTGACTCGAACATCGCCAGGCCTGGCACAGGAAGGGGGCTGAGCCCACCCGCCCAGCCGGGGGGTCAGCTTCAAACGGGGAGTCATCAGTGCCCGGGCCAGGCTGCCATCAGCAGTGCAGAACCAGCGTTTCCTCCAGCGCTGGAGGAAGTGTACCCCATGGTACCTACAAATGCCACCACTGTGTGCTCTTCGGGGTCTGCAAGGCTGCCATGCAAGGAGATACGCCGAATGTGGCCACGTCTCGCCCAGGCTGAAGGACTGTCAGAATTCCAGCAAAGGGAAAGCTTCCCCTTGAGGGCATAGGGCGGCGGTGGGGGGAGGAAAGAGAACTGGCCAGGCAGTATCGCAGCTTCCCTGAAACGCATGGTTTCGCTCAATCTTGGCCACAGTGGTGTGAACGAGATTGTTGCCACCATTTTACAGATGAGGAAACTGAAGCTGCTCCAAGTGCCTGGCTCTGGGTCTTGCTCCCAAGGAGAGGAGCCCAGCTCTGCTCTGGCTTCTGCCCAGCCCCCCCCCCCCCCCCGCCCCCTCTTCCCTTTCAGCAGTCCCACAGGGGCAAGAGGGCTGGGGCTGCTGCTGGGGCTGTCCCGGCCAGCTGAGCTACTCTCCTCCTGGCCGAGTTTCCGGAGGAGATGACAGTCCTGGGCGGTGGCTCTGGCCTCCACGACGAAAGCCCCCACCTTGCCTTTCCAAGAAATTATATCGGAACGAGTGACAGAGTAGCTTCCTCCTGGTGGTAAAAGCGCGCTCGGCACCGAAGGGGTTACCAACCATTTTGTTCAACCAGACTATTTACAAGTAGTAACAGAGTATCTGTTTCCTGTCATCTCCATCATATATCTTAAGGCAGAGAGATTGGAAGCCCATTACGGTCTGATATCTAATCAATACACACCGTATTCCTACAGCAGGAAGTAAAAGAATAGGCCCTTGGGAACCAGAGTTCAAATTACTCTACTGTCGATTCCAGATAGCGGCTAATGATAGGCTGGGCTAGGGTGGGGGAGGGGCGCGCGGGGTGGGGGGATGAGAAGGGACCGTAGTTCGATGGGACAGTTCATTCAGCGATCAGATACGTATTCACATTTGCCTCGTCTTAACACTACATGTAGACCCTCCAAAGAAGGAAAGATGGGCATGTCAGTGTCACGCGCTTCCTTTCTGGCTTGCAAAAGCCACTTGCTTTCCTTTGTGCGGCGCCAAAATGTATTGTAGACACACACATGCGTCACACAGAAGTTAGGTATGTTCGCGTATCAACCTGTATAACTGGATACACATTCCTATTGTACTGAAAGCAGTTAAATCTATGTACATTTTTAATTTCATGGGCATTTGCCGAGCGCCCAGGCTCCTGCACGCGGTGTTGACGCCCCGCACGCAGCTCCCGGCAAGCCCCGCCGCGGTGCTGAGCTCATGGTACCCACGTGTTAGCGGGGAAGAAGCCCCCGCGTGGTCGGTGTTCAAGGCAGGTTCCTGTGACCAAGGAGAGTGTAGCGAGAGTTGTCATTTAGTGAACGCAGAAGAGGGCCGGAGTCACTGAGTTCTGCCTCTCACCAGCTAGCTTTGTGACCCTCTGGAAGTTCCACAAACTCTCTGAGCTTCAACGACTCCACCTGTAAAATGGAATTACCGCGACTCATCTCCTGGGTTAGTGTGAGGATAAAATACGGTAAGAACGTGAGTGTTTTCATCTCAGCACCCGGCCGATAGCCATCCGTCCAAACGGGCCGGCTGCCTGTCGTTTGCACGAAGCCAGGGAGCACCTGCACGCTGGGGAAGAGAACCTGGCCGTGGGGGGGTGGGGCGCATTCACGAAGCCCCGCCCCCCGCAGGCTCCACTCCGTGAGGCTGGGGCGGGGCTTCTGCGCTCTTCTCCACCTGCAACTGGGACCTGTCACTAGGGGGCGCTAGAGCCCCCTCCCCGCGGGGCACCGGCAGGAGAATGGGGGGGGGGGGGGGGGGGGGGGGGGGGGGGGAGGGGGGGGAACCACCTTTTCCTCTCCTGTATTTCCTCCCTGCAGCAGGTGTTGACTCCAGTCTCCAGCACTTTGAGAACCCCAACAAGCAGCCTCGTTGCGCCTCCTTGTGGAGCACGAACACCAACAGACTTGTGGGTCTTAGCACCCGCCCCCCGGGCCCCAGGTGGGAATCGACTGCTCCTACACCAGGCCCAGTCTCCGAGCGCCTGGATTCTGACATCCCCAACATCTACCACTCGGGCCCCAGCCCCGGGTGCGGTAGGCACCTCCTGTAGGTATTACTGCTGCGTGACCTCAGCGTGCCTGTTTCCGCCTGTTGAGTGTTCCAACGCCCGTACAACCGAGTTCTTCATTGGATTCTTCAGCTGAAACAACGCGGTTTGTGTTTTCGGGATCGGGCCTTTGCTGATGCAAGCGGTGAGGGCCAAAGGCGGTTATCGCTTTTCAGGGGAACTTTATGGTTTCTCTTCCTCGGTCTGAGAGCAGCGTGCTTCTTCCCAGAGGACTTGGACCCAAAGGCAAAAATGCGCACGTGCCCACACACATCAGCCACGTGTCCGTCTGGCGCCCTCCATCTTCCAACCACAGGCTTTCAAACTCAGATTAGAAGCTTCATCCAGTCTGCTGTCTTCCTCACCCTTTCAACAAACCCAAACTCCTAGTCGGAGTGGTGACCAGAGAAAACTATGCTACGTTGCGGGCTTGGCATCAGGGACCTTTCCATTAGAAATCCGGAGTCTCTGCTCTGCTGGCCAGAAATGGCTTGTAAGAGTGATACGTTATAAAAATAATGAAGAAGAGATTTGAACTCAAAACTCTTCCTTCCTTCCTGTATGTGAGGTTTTGCATTGTCTTTGAAATGGTACAAAAAGCCTTAGCACATATGAGAGAGCCTGGTGCATTAAAATAGGAAACTTTATCCAGCCATATTGAAAACCTCAAGATGTTGGGTGTTGCGTTTCTTTACTTAAATCCTCTGATTTAGCCAAGAACAGAGAGCGTGTGGGTTTACTGTCAGTGCTTCCAACACGGAGACATTTAGGACTCCTGCCGGACTTGAATGGAATCATTGCTCAGGGAAGAGTCAGTGTGTTTATTTCCGTATCCATGCTGCGCCCCCACAGGCGTGCTCTGCACCTAACTTTCCCAGGCCATCTGCAATGCCCTCATCTTCCTCTCTGCCTTATTCTGTGTTGTGCGTTTCCCCTAGAATGCCTTTCCCTTCCCCTCTGCTTACCCAGACTCACCCATCCATTAGGAACCAAAGGTCGCCTTTTAACTGGAATCTTGCAGCCTCTGACTTTAAGTTAAGATCAATCATATGCTGTCTTGTTTCAGTCTCAAATGATTGCAGGCTTATGTTCTGTGTCTTCCCTACTCTCTAGGAACCCAGTCCCATTAAGGAAAGGGTCTATGCCTGACATTCTCTTTTGTCCTAAAAGAGCTGAGCACAACATTTCTGTCTGTGGAGTATTTCTTTGATCTAATTTATGGAGGGAATGTTCTTTCAAAAGTAAGAAATGGAATGTATAAAATTGAAAAGGGAATCCTAGATGAAGTAACTTTTAAACTCTGAGAGTCTAAGTCCCACTGTTTCCCTTTTTGTTTTGGCTGCCAGTAAGCTCCCAGACAAATTTTGTGCTCAGTGTCTAAGGCCACTGTTAGGCTAGGTTTGCTGCTAAAATTATAGCACTTCCTTTTTATGTTCCGCCCATGATTCTCCACTCAACGCATATACTCTCCACCCATTTCATTTCCTGTATCTTGAACTTTAACCTCCATTTGACACTTTTATTATTTTATCGTATCTATGTTTATTATAAGCCTAAATTATATTTTGGAAATAAGGGAAGTAGGAGGATATACCGGGATTGGGTATATAAAAAGATAATCTGCATTTGCATGTTAATTCATGTACATATAATTTTTTTTATAGATGAGACCTTTCTACTCCAGAATTACTTCCTCAGTGTATAACTATTTAGTAGCCTTAATTAGTTTTTAAATAAAGGTTATTTTTCCAACATAAAATCAATTTCTTAATTTCCATTAAAAAGTTAGGAAAATACAAAGAAAACAGTAAGAAGAAAGAAAAAAAAATATGTTGTATAGTCTTACCATCTAAAGACAACCATATGAAGACCCATAATATCTTTTCATGCTATTTAATGCTATTCCTGCACAGATGGCATAATAACAATAATGTGCACATGTATATATATTCTCAATTTCACTATGAAAACATATATTCCTATAATTTTGCAAAACGTTTGCATTTTATAGTTAAATTATCATTGCCAGAAAAACAGAGTAAAACATAACTCCATATTTCCATTTCTGACTAATGTTAATTAACAAAGATCAGATTTATCCTCTTAAGCAACTAGAAATGAATTATGTATATATATATATATAAATTATATGTTTATAAGATTATATAAATACATAACAGCTTTTAGACAATGGACAACAGGCACCATAGGACTATGATTCCTGAAAAAGAGTAAATGGATAAGGTAAACTCTAGGATTTTAACATGTTATTGGCTGCAGTCAGTTACCAGGACAGAGCACAAAGACTGAAAACCTAAACAGACTCAACTCTCAGTCTTGTTGATTAAGCAGACAGAAGTTAGAGTAAAGTAAAGCCTAGACAACTAGAACTTATGGGTCAGAGTAAGATGACAAGAGAGGTACATACAGAAAGAGCTTGAGAGACGTGCATCGGGATGCCCTGGATTCTTTGGAGGAGTGTTAATTTGTACATGAGTGAGAACAAATTACCCAGGAGAGGGATAGGGAGAAAAAATTCCTTGAGCTCACACAGAACTGAGAATAGTTTGTCTTCCCACCAGCCAGAGAAAAAAAGATCTTAATAAAACACCGGGCATCAAGTAGAATTCTCAGAAAGCTATTGCCTAAGTATTGGGGCCAAAGCAGACTAAATGCTAATCAGCAAAACGAAGTTTAAATGTAAGCCTCAAAAGGATCCAACAAATTCTAAATAACTTAACAGAGAGTCAAAAACACAACAAAAGCCAGCAATTAACAATATATAACAATGTCCTATATCCAATCAAAAATGTCCAGACAGACACACAAAAGAGTAGACCAAAAACCAAGAGAAAAAAATCAATCATCAGAACTAAAAATAACAGGTATTCTAAGACAATTTTAAATATATCCCATATGTTCAAGAAGATAAAGGAAAATAAGAGCGTGATGAAGAGAGAAATGAATATATATTAAAAAAATTTTTTTTTCAACGTTTATTTATTTTTGGGACAGAGAGAGACAGAGCATGAATGGGGGAGGGGCAGAGAGAGAGGGAGACACAGAATCGGAAACATGCTCCAAGCCATCAGCCCAGAGCCTGACGCGGGGCTCAAACTCACGGACCGCGAGATCGTGACCTGGCTGAAGTCAGACGCTTAACCAACTGTGCCACCCAGGCGCCCCTATATTTTTAAGAGACCAAATAGAACTTGTAGACATGAAAAATACAGTATCTGAAATGAAAAATACATGTAATGGGAATAACAGATTAGACAATGCAGAAAACAAAAGTAATGACCTAACAGAACAACAGAAACTTGTTTTTTTTTTTTTTAAAAAGCGAGGGAAAAAAAACCACACATAAAATAGAGGGTCAGTAACCTCTGTAAAATAGAAAGTAGTCTCACATATAAGTAACTGAATTCTAAGAAGGAGGTGGAGGAGGCAGAAAAAAAATTTGATGAAACAATGTTTGAAAATCTTACAAATTTGATGGAAACTAGAAGTCTACAGATCCCAGGGGCTCCACAATGCACAAAAAGAATAAATCCAAAGAAAACTCCACCAAAGCACATCAAAATCAAACTGATGAAATTTGAAGACAAATAGAAAATCTTAAGAGCAATCAGAGGGATATTGCAAATTATGTACAGAAGAACGAAGATAAAAAGGACAGAAGAATCCTTGCTGACAATTATGTAATATACAATGGAAGGAGATAATAATTTGGATTTCAACAGATTAATGATGAGTTATGGAAACAGTAAATATATAAGTACATATAAATTACTTTTTCCCTTCATTTTCCTTCAAGCAAAAAAACCTCTTAAAATAGAATTGACTACTTAAAGAAAAATAACAGTTTATTGTGGGATTGAGTAGTTCTATAAAGGTAAAATATATGACACAAATATCAAAAAAAATTGGGGGAGGGAATAGATGTAAACTACCGTAAAGCCTCTTCTACTATACATGAAGTAATATACTATTTGGAGGTGGGCTGTAGTAAGTTACATATATATATAACCTATATAAGTGTGTGTGTGTGTGTGTGTGTGTGTGTGTGTGTGTGTATACACACATATATCATATATATATGTAGTTTACATATAACTATATATATGTACTCATAGAACAACATTTTTTAAAAAATTTTATTTATTTAAAAAAAATTTTTTTAATGTTTTATTTATTTTTGAGACAGGGAGAGACAGAGCATGAACAGGGGAGGGTCAGAGAGAGGGAGACACAGAATCTGAAACAGGCTCCAGGCTCTGAGCTGTCAGCACAGAGCCCGACGCGGGGCTCGAACTCACAGACTGTGAGATCATGACCTGAGCTGAAGTCAGCTGCTTAACCGACTGAGCCACCCAGGTGCCCCAAAATTTTATTTATTTTTGACAGAGAGAGAGAGAGGCAGACAGACAGACAGACAGACAGAATACGAGCAGGGGAGGGACAGAGAAAGAGGGAGACACAGAATCTGAAGCAGGCTCCAGGCTCTGAGCTGTCAGCACAAAGCCTAACACAGGGCTCGAACTCGTGAACTGCGAGATCACAACCTGAGCCGAAGTCAGACACTTAACTGACTGAGCCACCCAGGCACCCCAGAACAATATTTTTAAAAAGATATACAAAGAGCTAGTACGGTAAGCCATAGTGGAGATAAAATAACATTTTAAAATACTGGATTGGTCCAAAAGAAGGAAGAAAAAGGAGGGGAAAAAAAGAAGAAAGAATAGAAGGATTAAATATAAAACAAATAACAAGATGATAGATTAAAACTCAACTATATCAATAATTACATTAAATGTAAATGGTCTAAGTACTTTTAAAGCCAGAAATTATCACATTGTATCAAAAAGCAAGACACAATGTATTAACCAGGATTCTCCAGAGAAACAGAACCAACAGAATGTATATATAGAGAGATTTACTTTAAGGAATTGGATCATGCAATTATGGGGCTTGCAAGTCCAAAATCCTCAGGGTAGGCCAATAGTCTGGAGACACAAGGAAGAAATGATGTTGCTATCTTGAGTCTGAAAGCAACGTGGAAGAAGACTTACTTCTTCCTCAGGCCTTCAGCTGATTGGATGAGGCTCACCCACATTAGATTAAAAAATCTACTTTACTCATAGTCTACTGATTTAAATTTAATTTCATCTAAAAATTACCACAATATTTAGACCGGTGTTTGACCAAACAACTCATACCAAAGGCTATCTAAGATGACACATAAAATTAACCATCACATTCAAATACACGCTTTTGTAAGACACCTGCTCTAAACACAAAAACAGAGATAGGCTGAAGTGAAAATATGGTAAAAGATATACCAACACCAGTCAGAAGAATGTTGGAGGGACTATATTGATATCAGAAAAAGTAGACTTTACAACAAGTAATATTATCAGGGATAAAGAAGGATATTTCATATGCTCAAGAGATCGATTCATCCAGAAGACAAAGAATCCTAAATGCATGTGCACCTAATAGAAAGCTTCAAATTCCATGAAGCAACATATGATAGGACTGAAATGAGGAATTGACAAAACCACAATTATATTTGGAGACTTCGAGACTCCTCTCTCAGTAAATGATAGAAAGAGTTGACAGAAAATCAGTAGGAATGTGGAAGACTCAAACAATGCTGTCAACCACTTTGACCTACTTGACATTTCTAGAACACTCCATCCATTAACAGCATGATATCCATTCTTTTCCAGTGCATATGTAATAGTCACCAAGATAAATTATATTTTGAGCCATTAAAACAGAAATTAGTTAATTACCATAGTTGAAATCATGTAAAATATGTTCCTTGCTGCAACGGAATAAAACTACCAATTGATGAGAGTACGTGGAAAAGCCCAAGACATTTGAAAATTAAACTGAAAAAAGCAAGGCGCACCTGGGTGGCTCAGTTGGTTGAACATCCAACTCTTGATTTCGGCTCAGCATGATCCCAGGGTGAAGGGATCGAGCCCCATGATCCATGCTTAGCATGGAGCCTGCTTGGGATTCCTGCCCCCGCCTCTCTCTCCCTCTGCCCCAATCCACCCCCCTCTCTCATCACCCCCCTCAAACACACACACACACACACACACACACACACACACACACACACACACACAAACTATTAAATAATTCATCAACCAAAGAAGAAATAACATGAGAAAATAGATAGTATTTTGGAATAAATAAAAATGAAAACACAAGATGTCAAAATCTGTAAGATGCAGCTTAAGCAGCACCGAGAGGAAAAATTATGCTATTAAATCCTTATGTTAGATAAAAGAAAGGTCTCAAATCAGTGATCTTAGCTTCCACCTTCATAAATTAGAAGAAAACCAAACTAAAACAAAGGAAGCTGAAGCAAGGAAATAATAAAAGATGATCAATCATCAACAAGAACAGATCAAGAAAATAAAACGAAGAAGCCAGTTCTTAGAAAAGAGCTACACAATTGGTAAATCGTTAGATTGAACACACACACACACACACGCACACAAGAGACAGATGAGCAGGGTAAAGACACAAATTACTAATATCAAGTATCAAGAGAAAGAGACACAATAGATTTTGCAGACATTAAAAGGACAATAGGGGAATATTATGAACAACTTCATTTCAATACATTTATAACAGATAAAATTTGCAAATCCCTTGAAAGATACAAAAACAACCAAAGTTCCTTCAAGAAGAAATAGATAACCAATATGGCTTATTTCTATTAACTTATAGCTAAGAATATTAATTTACAGCTAAGAATATCAAAATCATGAAAAACAAAGCAAATAGTGATAAATTTAATTTTTATCAATGTTAAGACTTTTACTATTAAAAAAAAACTACTAAAGCTGGGAGAAAATATTTGTAAAACATCGGATAAAAGAATTATATCCAGAATATCAAACTCAGCCTTGCAATTTCACAATAGAAAAGCAAACAACTCTGTAAAAAATTGGTAAAATAGTTGGGTACTTCCCCCAAAGAAGAGAGAGACACTATGCGCCTAAAAATATACTCAACGTCAACTGTTACTAGCGACATGCAAATTAAAACCACAAGAGATACAACAACACAGCCACTAGAGTGGCTAAAATTTAAAAGCCAGATAATACCAAATTCCGGTGAGAATATGGACCAAGGTGGGGGGGGGGGTGTCTCATACATTGCCAGTGGGAATGTGAAATGGAAAACCCTAAGGCAGTTTTTCATAGTTAAATTCACACTTGCCATACAACTCCAGAACCCCACTCCTTGGTATTTATCAAATGAAAGCTTGTTTACACAGAGGCAGTACTGTAATCCTCACACCAGATTTATTTATGATGGCCCATAACTAGGGATAACTCAAATGATTGTCTATGTGAATAGACACATTGGGATACACCCTGACCATGGAATATTACTCAGCAATAAAAAAGTACAGATTACTGATATATTCAGTAACATGGTTAGATCTCCAAACCATGCTAAGTCAAGGTGGTGGGGCTAAAGACTAAACAGTGGGATTCCATTTATATAAATTCCAGATCTGACACAAGTGAAGTCATGGAAAGTAAATCATGGTTTTGAGGGACAGATGAGAGGAGGGAACTATCTACAAAAGGTCATGAGGGAGTTTTGGGGGATGCTGGAAAGGTCCTATACTTTGATTGTAAAAATGGTTTTACACCTGGGTACATTTATCGAGACTCATTTATTTAAAAAAAAAAAAAGGCTAATTTATTACATTCTCAAAATTGGTGGATTTTATTTGATATAAACTTTGCCTCAGTAAAGCTGATTATAAAAATAGTAGTTGTCTTTGACATGAAAATATATAAAGAAGAAAAATTAAAGCCCATTATCTAATAATATTCAATCATTACAGAATATGTACAATGTATGATTAATGTCTCTATCCCAAGCCCAATTATGGATTTTCTAGCATAAACAGCATATATATATATATATATATATACACACACACACACACACACACACACACACACATATTCATATACATGTATACTATGGATTTTCTAGCATAAATGGCATATATATACACATACGTACATACGTATATATATATATATATATATGTCTAGACATATATACATATATATATACACATATACATATATAATATACATATATACATATATACATATACATATATGCAGGTATATGCTATTTATACATATACATATATACATGTATATCCCATTTATACATAAACATATGCATCTATACAGGTATATGCTATTTATACATATATACACATATACTTATATAAATATATATCCCATTTATACATATATACATGTCTATGCTATTTATGCTAGAAAATCCATAATTGGGCTTGGGCTAGAGATGCACCTATGTACACAGAGTCACTCACATGTACATAAAATAAATTACTTAATACTTTATCAAGTGTATGGGCCAGATTTTATGTAATCATATCCTAGTTATGGGAACTCTCCGTTGTTTACCATGTTTTTCCATCATAAAAGATGTTGTGATAAACATGTTTGCACATAAAGGGTTTTTCTCAATATTTCATGACTTCAATTTATTTTAACATTAGTCCCCCACCCCCAAAAAAAATGGTCTGTGTAGGACTTTGGATACAATAAGCCCTTTTTCTTCCTAGGAATTTCACTCCTAGCTGTGTGGCTGCCTGAGCCTCAGAGGGGATCAGCGGCAGACTAGGGAAAACAACGGGTCTTCCTCTCTCGGTCGTGGGCTCCTGTCGCCTACGTGAGAAGTACACTAGCTCACACGTGAGAAGCACTTACAGGTGTCAGAAATATTTCTAACCAAGTCTCTATATTAATTCACCTAATCTTTGCATGAGCCTCTGACGTAGGCACCATCAGGTTCTCCATTTTGTAAGGTGCTCAGGACTGGCACGGAGGTGACATGTCTCGCTCCCGGTAACACGGTTCCTGAGTGGCAGAGCCGGACGGGGGCTCATTCCAGCCTCCGCCAAACCGCCACTTGACATGTGATAGTAATTCCACCACGGTAACTTTTCCAAACGGAGGCATTTTCAGAGGAAAATGATCCTCGTACCAACTTTCTCCTTCTTGTTTTTCTTTCCCTCTCCCTGGGCACTGAAGTTTCCACGCTACCCAAAAGACTTTGTGGGAATGGGTTAAAATATAACGAGAGCTTAAATAATCAAAAGAATAACGTGCTATGCTCAAAATTCCAAGAAACAAAATGATCAAGCAGCAGGGCCTAATAAATCCCTTCTGTACTGGATTTCAAAATGGGCAGCGGTGGAGTGCTGACATAAATCCTTTGTGGGTTTAATGCTGATATTTTCCTCCGTCCTGACGCACTGGGGGACAAACAGTGTAAATCCTCTGGTTGGAATCGGTGCCCTGTTTTGTGTGCACAGCTTACTTTCTGAGGCCCACCCTGTGATACACAAAACTCGTTTCAGAGACCAGCTCCCCAGGCAGGACGTCTAACTGCCTGATCTGCTTTGAAATGAACTGAGATGTTCTCAAGAGGCTGTGTGTTCCTAAACCTCTTTTCCTGGTCCTCTCTCTCTCTCTCTGGGGCCAATCTCATCCTTCCCATGGCTTTCCATACTTGATCTCCCAACAAAATCTCCAGCCCAAGTCCTTCCTGAGACAGTCAGACCTATCCACCTTCTACCTTCTCACTATTTCCTGTTGGAAGTCTAGAATCATCTTAAATTTTATGTCAGTCAGAAACAACTCTTCAATTTCCTTTTTCTCCCCAACCTGGCTCCCTCCTATCTAGTCTATCTCCTTAAATGGCACCACTATGTACACATTTGTTCAGGCAAAAGCGGGGAGAAAAGGGGTAACTGGACCTCACGCTTCCCTTCCTCACGTCCAAACACGAACCCCATCGATTATGCCTACTTCCACCTTCTCTCTCAATCACCCTCCCCCTTGCTTGGATCAGTGCCGTAGCCAACTGACTGATAAGCCCCATGCATAGTTGGTTCTCCTACAAATCCATTCTCTCCCAGCAGCCCAAGTGATCTTTTTGAAACACAAATCTGACCATATCACTCATGGCTGAAACTCATCGGTGGATTCCCATTGTGCAGAGGATAAAGCGAAACTCCATGGCACAGCCTGCCCGATCCTATTTGCTCTGGCTTCTGACCTCCCCGGTAGCCTCACCTCACTCTCCTCTGCAGCCACACTGATGCATCTCTACTTGCTTCCCTGTCTCTCCAGCTTCCCAATTCATAACTCATCTTTTTGTTTGCTCAGCTGGAGGGTCCCTTCTTCAAAGGAGTTTTCCCTTGCCCACCCACATCCAGGCAAAGGGTATCCATTTTCTCGTGTGTTCCTGTCCTTGGTTGATTTACTATATTTGCAATTATAAAGTCATTTTCACACCTTCTTACCGAACGCTTGATTCTGTCAGTAGACTTTCAGGTCCGTGGGGGCAGGATCTATATCTTACGTGTTTATTGTGAGATCTCCAGAGCTAACCCAGAGCCTGGCCACACAGTATGGTACTCAGTAAATGCACATGGAATCAACAAAATCAAAAAAGGCTTTCTGTACACAGGCAGAAGTTAGAATCAGCCCTAACCCTCATAACAGTGTCTGAGTCGGCACAGAAGTCAACGTGCCTTTGTGAAACCCATGCTAGGACTGGACATCAAGTTCACTAGCCTCTGCAGAGTCACCTCCTTCAAACACTCTCTCTGCCTACTGGTGATACGCTCCCCACAGCCACGGGAGCTTCTATTCCCTCAGAGCCTGAGACCTTGGTGGGCCGGAGCACTTGGGTCCACCCCTCCTGTAAAAACTTAATCCAGAAAGAAAAATAAATAAATAAAGAGAAACCAGAACGAGAAGGCTGCCTTTATGACAGCTAAAACTGTTGGCTTAACTTCCCAAAATACCGTTGAATTTTCTTTTTGCATACAGCTGTGTTTATAGAAGGCAATATCATGTATGTAAATAAATTCAGATGCCGCTTGAGTTATTTTAAAACAATCAGTCTAACACTAATCAGCTTACTCAGAGACGTAATCTTACCCTAAAAAAGTGACAAATGAGTACACAGTGTGCTGAGTAAAATACATGGAGAATAAGTGGGATGTAACTGTTAGAATGACGCCTGTGGTCATTCCAGATGCATCAAGGGAATGGCCTTGCCCTTCACTCACCTCCTCCCAGCTTCCTGGAAGTATAGCAGGTGCGCATGTGACGCTAGCAATAATTTTGCTCCCGATTCTCTATGAAAGCCACGCCTTTCCCACCACCATGCTTATGCTAGTTTCTTTGCTGGAAATCTGTGGGACCTCTTGGCCTTACAGAAAAACAGCCTCTGCTTCAAGGTCCACCTTGCATATCTTCTCTTCCACAGATTATATTTTCTTGCCTCATATTTATTTTTAGAGCACCTTCCATAATATGGATAATGATTCTAATTCCTAAAAATTATTGAGCATGAACTGTGTGTCCGACACTCTGAAAGACACTCTATGTGTATTCATTCAGTGAGTCCTCACCCATGAGATCCTACGAGTATCCCCTAATTTTACAGGTGAGGAAACTGAGGCAATGGGTGGTTAAGAGCTTGCCCAAGCTCACACAGCTAGCAAACGGCTAGACCAAGGATCCAACACCTCCTTCCCTGCCCATAGCTGCTACTTAGCAGTCGGCACCACATTGTGTATTACGCTCAAGTTATTTCCAAGTGTGCAAATTCAAAGAGAGAAATTTGGTTGTTGGAGAAATGTGGAAACAGGCTGAGGAGGGCAAAGTAAATTGGTAGTCTCTGATTTCTCAAATAAGGGATGAGATTGGATCTCAACGTTCTCTCTCTCCCTCTGTCTGCTTTCTTTCTAGCCAAAAACATGTCAAAGGGCTAGTTTAATTTCCCTCTGGTTATTTTTTTACAAATAACTACGTCTTGAGGGCGATCGCCAGCACATGATAGTTGAACAATAAAGTGGTTCTTATTGTTTTAATTGTTGTTGGGGTTTAATGGGTACCATGTGTGATGCAAAGAACATCCTTGGGTTTCTTTTGAAGAGTTTACAATCCAGCTGAGGACAAATTAATGCCTGTGCCTTCACAAAGTGAACACTAAGATTTTGTGCTCCGTAACCCAATCTGGCCTTCAGAAGAGGGTGACAGGAGGGCTCTAGGAGGCTGGCCGGGTCCCTGGTGAGACGAGCGGGGCTGGATTGCAATCCCAGCTCTCCTTGGACCAGCTGCGTGACCTTGGCCAAGGTTCTGCCCGCCCATGAGCCTTTGTCCCCTTATTTATAACATGAGAATAGCATCCTCCTTCACGTTCTGCACAGGAGTGAATGGGGCACGTGGCAATGCCTGGTACTGGGTATACTGGGAAGGCATAGATCAGGGCCATGGCAACCTGGATTTTCCTTTCACTGGGCTGTTCACTATCACCAACGGTAAAGAATGAAATAGGGAGCTCACAATTTCTCCTGTGCGTTCCCTGTGTTCTGGCAGGAAGCCCCACCCCGCCCCCCAAACCGTGTGGCAGACTCCAGGATTATCTCCTAGAACTTCTCCAAAGCCATTCATTTCTTTTTATAGGGCATATTTATCTGCTTTTTGAACTTCGTAACACGTGAGAGACTCTTCAAAACTAGCCAGCGTACAGCACTTACTATAAACCATCCCTGGGAATTTTGAAAGCACAGGCCCAAGAGGATGGGAGGAACGTTTATCACCATGATCCGCAGACTACCATTGCTACTATGCTGTAATCATTATTATTGCACTGGTGTCAATCGCCATTACAATTTCTGAAACTATTACTATGTCTCTTCCGACCACTACAAATGCCACGACCACTACCATTCCCACCATCGGGTCTATACCTCCGCCTACACCCTTCACTGCTGCTACAACTACCACCACTATCCTGCTAGTCATCCTGCTACTGGAAACTATTCAATTTTTGGTAATGCTTACTAGGTACCAAGCACTGTGCTAAACACTTTACCTACATTTTGCACTAAGCCGTCGGAGAAGTTCTGTGTTGGAGGATTTCTACTGTTCTCATCTGACGGGTGAGTAAATCGACGCTTGGGGATTAAATGACCATCCCACAGCCCTGCCCTGGTAAAGGGCAGGGCTCAAACTCTCACTGGGTCTCTCTGATCCCCAGGCCTGTGCTCTTTCTGAATCTCCACGCAGCTTCCAGTCATCTCAGCTTTTGCACAATGTGTTTTTGACATTTTTCTTTTTCCATGTTCTTGGGCAGGGAGATGGGAAGTCCACCCAGGAGGGAAGGACAATGACTGGACACGGAGCTTCAAGGTAAACAGGAAGCTCACACAAAGCCGCCAGCCAGCCGGGCAGCTTGTCTGCTGACCTTGGCCTTTGTCATCCTCCCCACATCCCTCTGAATGAGCAGTTCCACACCTGAGCTAATCCACGCAATGACATTTCCAGGTAGGCATTTGCCATCTCTTGCTTGGATGACCAGCAAGAGAACCACAGATGGGCACGCACACACGCACACACACACATAGATCAAAGATGGTGGGTAAACATCTTACATTTACACAGAGTCTTTGTTGCCTGGGTCCTCTTTGCCTGCTCTCCACTCCCATCTTTGATCCTGCAGTTGAACAGGCACATCCTATTGACCCATGGAAAAGAAATGGACTTTACTGACTATCCCTAATGCTGTGGCGCTTTAGTCTGCGTGAGGGGCAAAGCTTCTAGAAGGTGCATCCATTCATGCATTCAGTTAAATGGCCATTCCTTCAGTAAATATGTAGAAAGGACAGAATTCATGCCAAGACAACGATGTTGAACAAGATGGAGCTTTCTTCACTCTTGAAGCTATCCTTGCTCTCATGGAGATTACGTTCTAGTGGGAAGGTGATGAAAACAACAGAAAATAAAAACAAGGTAATCGTAGACTGTGGTAAAAGCTAAGTAGGAAACAAACGAGGATCACAGAAAGAAAAGGAGGCTCAGACCAACTATAGACAGGGTGGTAGGAAAGGCCTCTGTGAAGATTAACCATTTAAGATGAGACCTGCAGTATGGCCAAGGAGCCAGCTGGAACACGTTTTCTGTATCACATAGGGGACAACGTGTGCAAAGCCTTCATACTGGGAGAGAGGTTGACAAGTTCAGGAAGTGAGAAAATCCAGAGCAAAGAGAATGAGTGGAAAGCCGTATAAGGTGGGATGGGAAGGTGTTATGTGTTTGCATGCTGGTGGGCACGGTCCATTCCAGAAAGGAAACAAAATGAGGCAGGAAAGACAGAGGATATCTTGATGAAGACAAGTCAGAGAGGCTTTCTGGCCTCTGCCTCTGATTCTTGTCGCCTTGTTTGGAAACTGCTTCTGATGCTCCATAAGCTTTGGGTGATGAAAGCTGGACAGACCACTGGCTAAATAAGGAACTCTCTGACTTGGAAGTCAACAATGCTAGAGCAGTTCCCCAAAGACCTTGTGTTCAAGTTGGCCAACAGCTCAGTTATGCTGAGTGAGATTGTCAGACTTTTTTTCTTCACTTTGCCTATAATCAAACTCAGGATGTGATGTAGAAAAATCCAGTGAAGCTCCTGGCACATAACAGATGCATAATCGATATTTGTTAAGTGAATATTGAATAAATAAACAAGCGAATTAAGGTGGCCCTATCTGGTAAGGAGACTTAGGATAAGTATCATCATTCTAAATGGTAACAGACTGCGTTACGAGTTTGGGACAGGCTCTGAAGGTGTGGTGGGTTGGAGACCACGTCCTAATGGTCGGCTAAGTCAAGAAGGGTCAAATAGGTACCAAGCCATATACAGAAGCTCTGGAATGTTAATCAGGAGATCCCTATGATGTCACTGCTGATTTCATATTAAGCCTTCCTAACATGCTGTTCAATACGAACACACCAGGACTTGAAGTCAGAAGAGAGTCAGAGTTGGCCTGAGATAAAGAAGGAGAGCCATCTGTGCCCCTCTTTGGACCAGACTTGTCGCCCCAGGCCAAAGCAAAACCTGTACTTTTGCAAGGCAAAGAGCCTCCTCCCTGACAAGGGCTCCCATCACTTTTATCACTAGCCAGTACCATGGATCCTTGGACGTGCTGGGGCAGAAACCCTCTATATCCCTGAAAAACCCACCCTTCCACAGGGTGGGCCTCATTTCCCACCTGTTTCCTTTTCAGAGCATGTAGGGCTAAGATGATTACTGTCTTTTTCTCTATAGCTACCACACATCCTAGTTGAGGAGCAGGAAAAACAGAAACAAAAATATTGCAACAAATCTGGAATCTTGGAAGGAAACCCTGTAAATCATTTTGGATTAATGTAAAATGATGTTGATATTAGATGAACTCAGCGAGTGCTGGAGAGCTAGGGAAAAAAACAGTTTCCTATGAACTCAAAAGTCAAAAGTCTGACAACTTCTGTCCTGTTTCTTATTCTCAAGGAAGGTGGGTATGAATAACCAGATGTTATTGTCTAAGAGAAACAGGAGTGGGGTCTGGCCACAATAAGCACACTGAGGCCGGCCCCTGGGTGGGAAGGTATTCAAGGATAGGCTATGGATTCTTCCAGGAAAACAAAACAAAACACATGATTGCCACCATAGGTAACAGTCAACTCTCAACCAATGAGACATCCTATCGTGTGATTCGTTAGGTCAAGAAAGATGCCTGTCAGTGGTTTGGTTTATGCCACTGTTGCCCAACACAGCTAACGATCAAAGAATGGGAGCTGGCCTGACCATCGCCTCTTCTTCCTGACCTCCCTCCCTTCCTCATTCCTTCCTTCCTTTCCTTTCCTCCTCACCTCCTTTCTTTTAACTGAGGGGGTACCTGTTTGGATACTGACCGGTGTGTACCCCAGTCCTGACATTCCTACATCCATGTGGTATTTAATTCTTGTCCTTGCAGTTTGAGGAGTTGTGCAGAATGCAGGCTGACTTGGGGGGCGGCGGCGGGGGGGGGGGGGGGGCGGCGCGTCCAGCACGACGAGTGTCACCTTTCATCCTGGAGCCAAAGGCAAATCCTGGCTCTGGAGTCCCAAGCCTGTGATTTCACCTCTTTGGGCCACATGTCTGAACCTAGAGCATGCCAAAACATCATTGCATCTGTTTTGTAGGATGGTGGGGAGGTTTAAAGAACATAATCCCAAATAGTGTCAGAACAGTGTCTGGGCTACCTTGTTGGCGCGGATGAAGTTTAAGCCTCAGGCCTTTCTCCCCTGTAGGCTCCTCCCAACGCCCTGGAAATATTTGATGTTTGCAGTATTTAAAAACTTGTTACGAGTTTATAATCTTCTCTTTCCAAATAAATATTCACTTTCGCATTTGTCATTTTGTATTTATAATAGTGCATTATTTTTCTTAAGGACAGTCCCCAAATTACATAAGCTTCAGGCCCCACACAACCTGTAGAGGGTCCAGAGCTCAGAACCTGGACAGCATGTAGACAGAACATGTAGATGGCAAGTGCTAACTGGTAGATGGCAGGGATTCTATTTAATGTTTTAGGGTTTTTTAAGATTTTTCATGTTAATAAGTTATAAATCATGGTGGCAATTAAAAGGGAAATACATATCCTGATTACATATCATGATTACATATGATTACATATCATACATACATACATACATTACATTACATATCATGATTATCAGTATGAGTGACGGTATTTACAAATACGCTCATTACATCGACAGGAAGCCGAAGAATGGGTAAACTTTTCATCTCAGGCTCTTCCGGTGCCTTGTGGCCAGAGTCACAGAATTTCTTTAAAGTCTCTAAAACAAGGATGGGTAATTCGCGAATTGACCAGGGGGAGTAAGAGAAAGGCCTCCTAACCATCAGTGTCCGGTGAGTTCTTCTTCCAGAGATCAGTCTTTCTGGACCTTTCCATTAATGAGACATGGCCCTTCCACAACAGTGTCCAAGGGGCCCAGGGGCACCCCTCACCCACGCGGAGAACAGTCAGCTATTTGCGTTCTCTCCATTCTTTCTCACAATTGGAGTCTGAGAGGCTGTCATCTGTCCCACTCTCCTCGATACTGTGGTCTCATTTTTCTGCCGTGTCCAACTCCGGAGATAACATGGGTAAAAAATGTGAATACTTCAGTTCGCCTTAGAACGCTCTTTGTTTAAATTCACTCCCACCCCATTTCTGTGCAAGGAGCCTGGTGAGGAGGAAGGCGTGAGCAAAGGGAAACCGCCAAGTTGCATATTTAAAATTCCATCGGTTTGATTTCTTTAATGCAATACGGTCATTTTTAATCTCGGTCTGTTTGATAAATACCTGCATTTCAAGTAATTGTTCAGATTGTGTCTGTTTTTATTAGAACGTATTTGTCATTATTTGACAGTCGTTTCTAATCACATTTGTCATGTGTTTGGTCTCCTTTATGAATACTGATAGCTCCTGGAAGAGAAGTTTAGGAAACACCATTCATTCCTTGAACACACGCAGTGTGCCCACCACCCAGGATACCGTTTTTCTCGTCACTCAGAAATGAGGAAATGAATAGCAGAAATGAGTGGGAGGCTTATCTTTAGACAGAGAAACTAGAATTGTTTGGAAGTTTTTGGAATTCGGAGGACAGATGTCTATGCAGTCAATTCAATCAATTGTGTAGTCAGGGAGTTTAGGTATCTGGGCAGTTTGAACACAACACATTGACAAGTTCAGATGCAAAGTTGTCTACTGTATTGGTTGAGCCTGAGCTCCTCGCACTGTGGGAAACTTAACGTAGCCAAGTCATGTCATTCAACAAATAGCCATCCGTCTGTTCATTCAGCAAATATTTACTTATTTACAGTATCCATTCACTCGGATATTTATTCACTCAATAGATGTCTATTCAGCCATTTAGTTAACAAATAATTGTGTTTTCAATGGACATTTGTTAAATTTCTGCAGTATGGAAGACACGGGAACGGGCCGTCTTGGCAGCTGCATTGTTCACACCCAGACCGTATAAATCCCAGGAAAGGCTTCCTGTCTTCATGTCACCATCACAGAAAGGCCATAATCTTTGCTTTGCTGATGCCACACGGTCTGGCAGCCTCTGTGAGGTAGAATAATGGGAGCAAGCAAACGCTGCAGACCACGATGGGTCCCTCTGTTCCTTTTTTTTTTTTTTTGTCTTCCAATGAACATCAACAAGGCTCTTCTTATATATATAAAGCTTAATACTAGGTACTCAGAGTGAAAAAGATAAGGAAGACATCAGCTCTACAAAACCGTATAGCCCAGAGGCGTACCGGACGCTTTGGGAGCCCAAACTTGAATGGAGGAGAGAGGTGGGGGTCAAGATGAACAGAGGTGTATCTTGGGAACGGGCCTCTGTGCCTGCCCTGGAAGGTGAGTCAAGCAGAAAAGACCTCCAGGAACAAGCCGAATCAACAAGCAGCCCACTCTGGCTACAGGCCTCGAACCCCCCACCAACGCAGAACTTAATTATCGAAAGGAAGCGGGGTGGAGCACTTTCCAAACCTTTCCCGTGAGTAGCTCGGGCTGAGTTTAGACTCGTGGCAGCCCTCCCTATCATCACTGCAGGGTCTGCCTGGCTGGATGTCAGCCTCTGGGTCTGGAAGGGGGAGTCGTGTCCATCCAGTGCCAGAGTGTCTGAAAGGAGAGGCGACTGGCGGGTTGGGGTGTGTGTTTGAAAGGCATCAATTATAATATACCCAGACCTCCAAACGCTTTCCCTCCCCAAGCAGCTTGTAATTAGGGAAGGAGAATCATGAGCTTAGCAACTCCCAAAGGAGCACCTTCACAAAGTGCACATGTCCAGTAACATCTGTTAACCCTTGTGGATGGAGAGTCAGGACGTGGTCTGCTCTGACTGGCTGCTTTCAAGGTGAGCAATCATAAAACCAGGCAATGTATCTAAATGCCCGTGACTGAATTTCTCATGGTACACGATTAACAGCAGGGATGTAGTGGGAAGTTTGTGGGGGGCTGAAGTCACAGAGTAAAGACAAGATTTTCAGTCTCACTTCTGGCATCCGTAACTATAAAGCCTGAGCAACTTCCTCCAGATCTTAGACTCTCAGTTTTCTTATGTGCAAAATGGGGAGAAAAATCAAATCTACATGGCGAGGTTATTTAAAAGTCAGTGTAATGCCTGTAATGTACTGGGGTGGTGACTACACACAGCTGATAATGACAAATATTATTACTTATATTAATACAACATACTATCACTTTACCAAAAAACAAAACAAAACAAAACAAAACAACATACATTCCCAAATCCATATTTTTGCAAGATTAGCATGGCCTGTACAATTACCCAGTTCTTTATGAAACCTCTTATTTTACTCTTAGGTTTTTTTTACGATAAAGTAAAAAAGGACATAGGAGCTTCGTTTTGGAAGAAAACTCTTCATTAAGATAATTCAGCATTTCAAAAGAACATAAAATCATTTTCCAGTTTGATTTGGAGTTTAGCATCAGTTAATTTCTCTTTGTTCTTCTCCTCTGGTTGTGCTAATGTCCCCTTTGTGCGCGTACATTTGTCCAATGCAATCTAAGAAACAATCACCTTAATTGATCGGGCATTAACCTCTAACAGCTTAAGACATGGGCTCTTTATCTATCGCTCAATCCTTGCTGCAGATGTAATTCCCTGTAGTGTTTACATCTTTGTCACCATCACCAGTGGCTCCTTCTCAGGAAAGCATGTCAGTAAACGTGACTGTGAACAAAACAGACCGCTTACTCCAGAGGCCCCGCCATCACAGAAAAGCCTAGCTGTGGTCTTATGCTGTGGCTGGTGGTGTATATAATGATAAATTTCATACAGGTGTCACCCTTTTCAAGACCTCGGCGAGGATTGATGGTTTACAGTAGGCTGATCCATCATCCAGGGCAGGTGGCACCCTATTGGAATTTCAGAAATCTGTTCCCAATCACATTCACTGTTGGGTGACTCAGTAACGACCCTATTTGCCGTGCGTTACTGAAAATCAATGTGCCGCATTCAAGGTCAATGTACTGTTGGAAAACTCTTTAAGCACTGATGGATGGATTGTGCTCATTCAGAATAAATGTGAGAAAAAAGTGACAGCTGAGCATCCAACAGTCACGCCAACTTTCAAAGACGGACTTCCTTCTCTAGCGGGCAGTGGGATTTCCAGGGGGGTGACATCACTCATTTCCTCTTGTTCTCTGTTTTGGGGGACGTGTCTGCATTTGTTAGTGCGTCTTCCCTCATACAATTAAAAGCATCAACATCCAGAATCTCTGTGAATATTTTATCAGCCCAATGCTTTAAAATTCCGACAGGTCAGTTTGGGATGAAAGGACTCCATATGAGCAAAATCAAAGCCCAGAACAATGTGGACTATTTACAACATGTATCTTTGGAGAAATAGTGTGGAAAATAGCCAAAGGTAAGAAAGTCGTTCGTTCATTCAGTTAATTTCCCAAAACATAAAATCTTCATTAACATGCCATGCAATGAACCTGGGTTCAGGGATGTGAAGAGGAACAGCCCTGCTCTGTCCACTCCAAAAGTTTACAGCCAAGGAAGAGACAGAGATGCACAACTAAATTATTAAATGCAATGCAACGAATGCCTGGTGCACAACTGTGTGGGGAGAGAGGTGAGTGCATAGTGATATATGCAAGCGATGAACACACAGGAGGCCAGTTCTCCCCGGGGCCGTTACCAATCTGAACAGTTGTGATTAACATTTAGGCAAGTGGCAAACAAGTAAGCTGGGGTTTGTTCAGTGAATTCTGGTTGCCAGTGTACTTAAATGTTTTTGAAAAAGTGACCCAAAGTGGCAAAGGAACTTTTGACAGTGAGAGATACTAAGGTTATAAACAGATTGCATTTTATCGCCATAACACTTCCCTCCTGATGACCTATTTATCAACCAAGTAGAGATAATACTTGACCAAGCTTCTCAGTGTTTCCCAATGGTAAGTTAGAAGCCTTTCCTGGGGAAAAACAAAAAAATATACATTTGTGTCCTCGGGTAGAGAGTAACTTTTACTTAAAAAATCTTTTCTTTTCCTTTCTTTTCTCTTTTCTGTTTTCTCTTCTCTGTTTTCTCTTCTTTTCTTTTTGTTATTATAATTATTAGCTTCCAAAAGAAAAGGAAATATGATTTGTTGCCTGTGTAATACAGACAGGCAAAAATCTGGCAGCTGCTGAAACAATATAAGTGATCTCGGGACTATTTAGAAATGTTTCATAAAAACAAAATGGTGCTACCAAAGACACCAAGAGTACCTGAAATGATACAGATGTTTCTTGATTCTCAATAATCAAGTTGGATCCACCTAATGATACGTTTGTAGGTTTTTCTTCTCTATATAGTCAGTAACTCCCCTTTATAGATGATCTCCAGCACCCACTACAGAACCAGGCATATAGTCACTGCTCAATAAAAGCTATGAATGAAAGCATGAACCACTCAGTGAATGCATGAACTAGATGCACAGATTAGCTACGAGGTAGAAAACCACAGTTTTCTATTGTATGAAAATTGCCTTTAACATTAATTTGTTTAAAAGATCCTTTTTGTGTGCTCAGTTTTCTTTATCGTTGGATAAATCAAGAGCCTGAAGGATCAAGGATCAAGGATCAAGAGCCTGAATCTGTACCTATTCTGTCTGGTTACACCATTTCTCTGGAATGCTCCCGAAATCTCATCTCCTGGTTGGGTTGATCAAATATGAGTTGCTAGTTTCACTGATGCAACAATTTTCAGGTCCCTGGATTCCTTTCTTTATTTGACAGCCTAGTTTCCACACATTCCAAGTCAGACTTAGTGCAGAATCCACTCATGCATCCATTATTCAAGCATTTACTAGCATACATGGCAACCCAGGCACTTGGGAGTTAAAAAAGAATAGGTGAGACCCCTTCCACTGAGGCTACTCATAGTCTAGGGTGTATAGGGCTTCAGCAGTAGGTCATCAGACATGTAAACGTACCATTTTAAATACAACATAATAAGAAATATAGCAAGGGAACTGAAAAACACAGGATATGGAATATAGGAGTGGAGAGAACAATTTGGGATGATTTCCTACCAATATAATATCACAGCTGAGCTGGGGCATCTGATGAGAAGGGGCGCTCAGGTGGGGAAGAGAAATGGCATATTCCAGGCAAGAAGACCACATTTATAGAATCAAGAGGATGGAAAACATTTTGGAGCTCTTGAGAAATGGGGGGTACTGCAATCAGGTAAGTTTTGGCAAGGGAGAGAAAGGAAGAAAGACTGGAGAGGTAGATGAGAATTTGATGATAAAGAATTCCGATCTTCATTCACAAGGCCTTAGAGTTAAACTTGCCAACAACAGAAGGCATCTCATCTTTCTACAACACTGCATAACATACATATAGAAAAAGGAACAGAAATGAGCACACCCCTGTTACAACGTCTAGATCCAAAAGAACGCCATGACCAGCACCCAGGAGCCCCTCCTCCATGCCCATTTCTAGTTACTTCCTCACCAAGGGCATCCACTCTCCTTATTTCTAACAGCATAGATTAGCTTCCTCAGTTTTGTACTTCATGTAAACACGGTTCTATCATACGTATTTTTACTCAGTCTTATGTTAGTTAGATTCATCGTGTTGCTCTGTCGAGTTGCAGGTCATTCCTTTTCATTGCTGTATAGCATTTGATTACAGGAATATACCGTAATTTTTAATACCTTTGCACTTTTGATGGACATCTTTATGTCATTTGCATTTTGGAGCTAAGACAAATAGTGCTGCTGTGAATGTTCTAATACATGTCTTTCGGTGAATATATGAACACATTTCAGTTGGGTATGTATTCAAGAGTGTTTAGTTTTAGTAGATAATATCAAATTGGTAAGTGTGGTTGTTCTAACGTATGAACCGGTCATACAAGGAACTTCTGGTTGTTTCACATTCTCAACACAACAACTACATTTTTCGTGTTCGTTTATCCAATTAATGTTTATCTTTCCAACTAGACCATAAATTTCATGAAGACGAGAACCACACGTACCTTTCTTTTTTTTTTTTTTTTTTACCATAGCCTCTCTAGTGGTTAGTACAATGCTTGCTGCATCGCTGGAGATACATACAGAATCGGTGCAATATCACGTATTTTTAACTACTGGCTTTATTCCGGATGAAAATGAAGAGTTACAAGTGAAATAATGTATTAATCTCCATGCCACACCAAACTACTCAGTGAATTTGGCAGGTTGATCCAAAAGCCGCTAATGTAATGTGGAAGAATTTTCTTTTTTAATTCTTTAACTTGTGAGTAGAAAACAATGGTCTGTGTTCATCTCTGTTAGAGACGTTTTTGCATTGTCTTCAACAGGGCCTATGTCTGCTTTTGTGAATGAGCAGCAGGTAAAATATCACAGGAAAAGTGTAAAAGCAATACAGCTATGTGCTTTACCAGGGCCTCATCTCCAAGTCCACATTCACGGTCATCAGTTAAAGAGCTGGCTCTCTCTCCACTGATTAATTTCCACTTGGCCATTATTAATAATGAGGTTAGAAAAATGTGTTTACACAGGGCAAAATGAGATGAAACACAATATACGTACATAAGTCATCATTTAAAGAGCATCAGAGGTGAGAGGGTGGCTATATTAAGCCCCAGACCCTGCTTCCTTCCTGAACCCTCTTGCCCATGGAGGAACCTGCAGTCATGTTAGGTTAGTTGTAAATGAATGATGATGGCACAAACACAGCCTTGGAATTAGAAGGGGCTTTAGTAATATATTAGTTCATGCCTTCCCTGTTGTATAAATCTGGTTATCTGTAACTATGGAACAGATCACCCCCAAACTTAGTGTCTTAAAACCACAGTACTCATTGTCTCTCATGGTTTCTATTAGTCAAGAATTCAGGAGTGGCTGCCTGGGCAGTTCTGGCCCAAGGTCTCCCATTCAGTTGCAGAAGGGTGCTGACTTGGGTTGGGATATTGTCAAAGGCTTCTTGACGTTCATGTCCAGTAACAGGCTGGGAAGACTCAACCAGAGGGGGCCTGGAGAAGATGGGGCTCCCTGGGCATCTCCCACCGACTCTGTGTGCTATCTCCATGCAGACTTGTCAGCATGGTGAGGTCAAGGTAGCTGGATTTCATACATGTTGGCTCTGGGCTCCCAAGGTACATGCTCCAAGAGAGAGCCCCGGGCAGATGCTATTTTAACTTTATTACCTATTTTTAAAAATATGCAGCTCAAATCAAGGCCCTCAGCACCAGTGACATTGCATATTGTTAGAGCACCCACTGTTTGACCCAGAAGTAGTTGCCAGACTCTGAGTAATAAAATGAGGCTATCATTTCGCTACTTTTGAAACTCCATTTATTATAAAGTAGTCTACCAAGTTTCCTAGGTTCTGTTTCTTATCATCTTTCATGAAACCTTAATTTTCCTTAAATGTGCCAGGATGTTATTATTATATCCTGTAGTCTTTATAACCATTATGTGAATTCAATATTGGTATACCCATTATAGAGATATAGATATTGAGGATAAAATAGGTTAGCAGAGATATACATCTAATGATGATGCCTGAATATGCATCTAAAACTACACGCAACACTTTTCATTCATCTTGTGTCACTTTCAAGGTCTACATAAGGACAGCACTTTAGCCTTCCCTTGAGCAAGGGAGTGAGGTCGGAGGGGCCTTTAAAGGCTTCCCTGATTGCATTTCCTTACCTTTTCTTTGCACCATTTGAACGCATTTATGTGCACATTTGTTATATAAATTCTGATCGTAAAAATAATACATGTCTATTTTCTACAATTTAGAAGGTGTAAATAAGTTTAAATCTAAAAATAAAACCCATTATCATACCAGCTTAAGATGATAGCTCAGATATTCCTTTTTTTCTTCCAGATATATCTTCACACACACACACATACACACACACAAATATTTTATGCATATAATATATGCCTATATTTCAATATCATAAAAGATTTCTCATAAAGTTGATTTTTCATGGCTGTTAAATAATTCCCTTGTGCATATGTAGCCCAATTTATGCAATAATTAACCTTCCTTTTTAAAAGGACAGAAGATCACAATGTAATTCTCATGACATCATTAACTACACTTTCTTGTTAAAACACTCATTCCATTTCTTGGTAAAAACCAACTAATTCCTTTGGCTGAGAATATGACCTCTTAGCCTAATATATTCTATCCGTATATCTATACGAAGTAGCTGGAAGGATTCATGGAAATCATGAACTTCAACCCCTTTATCACACATGCAGAGAACCAAGGCCTAGAGAGAGGAGAGGGGTCTTGCCAAGGTCAACAGCAAAATCTGAGCCCTCCAGAGCAGAGATCATTGCTACAATCTTCATAGAGCAAGGCGTCTTTGCTGTTCCTTTGGTTGTTCAACAAATATTTATGGCATGCCCCGCAGGTGCCAGGCACTACATATCAAGCAGGGAATGACACAGACGTGCCTCCTGCCCATGGAACTTAGTCATCACATCCCCTCCTTCCTCTCCAGAGGTCTCCACAGTTTTCTGAGCACGAGGCTTGCACCCCTCTGCCTGAAGCCATTTTCCAGCTTCAGGAAGGGGGTGAAACCTCTTGTCGTACAGGCTAATGTGTCTGAGAATTAACTTTCCAGTGAGTGTTGGTGAGTTGACACCCCAGCTTTCTTGCATCGCCTATTGTCAGTGGGTCAGTTACAGGACATGTTCCACATAGCCTCTAGTGGGTCCCCAGTGGCATGGAGCTCAGTGCCCACCCCCTCCCGCCCCCCCCCCCCCTCTGAGGAGCCAGTCTTGTTTTTGCTCACAGGGCCTCCTGGGATCACCTCCCCAGATGATAACAAAAACAAGGCAAATATAACTACAAACTGCTCTGTTCTTTCATTATTCTGATGGTTTTGCACTGAAACCTCTACTAGGTGGAGAAAAGGAAATACATACTTAATCTAGGAAACATTATCTTTTTCTTTGACCTAGAAGTCAGCTGCCATGAAACCCTGGTCTCAGGTTCCACTACTGAGGGAAGTCCAAATCAAGACAAGCTCATACCAGTGTTTACCATATGCATTCTAACAAAAACAATTATAGGACAGCGTTAAATAATACAGCAGGGAAACTCTTGCAGCTATCTGCTGCTACATTACAAACAAAACTTAGTGTCTAACATAGTGTCTGATATTCATAATTTATTATTATCTCCTATGGGTCTCAGGTGGATGAACTCAGCTGGATGGTTCTCACTTGGGGTCCTTCCATGGATACAGTCAGTTGGTAACTGAGACTGGAGTCACTTTTTCACTCACTTCCGTGTCATGGGAACCGGTGTCTGTCTCTAAAGGGAGCTTTTCCATAGAGCTAGCTTGGGCTCCCTCCCAGCATGGCGGTTTCTGGCCAGTCAGACTTTTTACATGGTGGACACCTCATAACACCTAATCCAAAAGCCACCCATTGCAAATGGTCAACATTAAAGGCTGAGCCTAGAAACTGGCATAGTCTCCCTTGCACCATATTCCATTGGGCAAGCAGTCAGAGTGTGCCCAGATTTGAGGAAGTGAGCAGAGACCCCACCTCTCAATGGAAGGTGTGTCAAATAGATTTATCAGCAGTGGTAGGAGGGGTGAGGTAACATCTTTCTGCAGAAGAGATATTTAAGGTGGGCCCTGAAGAATGTAGGCAAAAGCCAGGCTGATGGGCTGGGGGAGGACATTCCAGACCGAAAAAAGTATGTGTGCAGACACTCAGCATTTTAAGGACTTAAAAGACAGTGGGGGTGGACAATGGTGGCAAACTCAGAAGACACATATTGGGGGAGAGTCTAAAGGTCTGATGAGGCTGGGCCACATAGGGGATGTTAACTATTTTAGTTCACATTTAAAAAAAATTTTTAAAAACGCTGATTTATTTTTGAGACACAAACAGAGCATGAGCAGGAGAGGAGCAGAAAGAGAGAGGGACACACAGAACCTAAAGCAAGCTCCAGGCTCTGAGCTGTCAGCACAGAGCCTGACGTGGGGCTTGAACTCACGGACCGCGAGATCATGACCTGAGCCAAAGTCAGATGCTCAACCGACTAGCCACCCAGGCGACACTTTAGTTTGTATTTTAATACAAATCAGAATCAGGGGGGAGCTGTGATCTGATTTATATATTTTAAAAATCTTCCTAGTTCAGTGACACTCAAAACGTGAGCCTCAGATGACTGCCAGATTGCAAACTCTGTTTCTAGATCATAATAAGATGACCACCAGAATGGTGCATGGGCATTTAAAAATCTCCACAGTGTTCTGACTGCTGCAACACCCAAGCACATTTTTAATGCATTTCTTTGTATTTTACAAGAATGTTGGTCCACGGTGCAATGGGGAAAAATACCTTATCTTTTATCACAGGTGGCTTGAAAAACATCTCTCTGGCTACTATGCAGAGTGGCATACAGGAGGCCACTGAAAGAAGGGAGGGGAGTTGGAGACTATTATGTTGGGAACAGTGACATGGACAATTGTGGAGGTGGGGAGTAGGAACAGACTTAAATGAAGTATTGAAGATGAAATCCACAGCCCTGGTGATGGGTTGGTGGTGGGGAAGAAAGAGAGGTGGGTTTCTAGGTGGCTCCTTGGTCTGTGGTTCCAGAAGAGGTTTAATGGAGGTTCCATGCAATGAGAAGCGAATGACTGGGGAAAGAAAAGAGAACTCAGCTCTGAATTGCTTTGCCTTTGCCATCACAACTTTTTTTAGTGAAAGTTCTAATGGTCGTTGAAAAGGAAATACGTACTTAAGGCTAAGACACATTATCTTTTATTTTAATTAGAAGCCACCTACGACACAGAAACAAGTCAACATAATTCACTTTTTTAATCAAAGAGAATTCTTTGAGAGCAGAGGAGATATAGCATCCAAATAAATGAGTTGTAATTTTCTTAATGAACTAAGTCATCATGAATCACTGTGTGGAATCGCCCCTGTGCTATAGACCCTGTGACATTTCCAACAATGCGACACTATTTGGTAAATATTAAAGACTGTTAGAGAAAGAGGAGAAGAAATGACCTTTCAATCTATATGGAGCATGTTAATTACTAAAAAGGCGGCAATCGGTTGTAAAGAATTGTTCTGCTGTCGTCACCGCTGGAGCACGCGCCCGCCCCTTGGTTATGAATTATCCTTAGGAGAAATACGGACACATGACATTTCCATTTGCAATGTCACTTAGCATAAGTATGCATTCTTATGAAGGCCTCTAGGTCCTACACAGTCTTAAATATGGGTATGTTTTTAAGCTCAAATGTATTTTCGAGTTTTCTCCAGGAATCCTCCAAGGAGGCAGTGTAGGGACTGTAGGGAGAGAACGGCAGTGGAGTCATATGTTTCTCATCGTGAATCATGAACTCCCACTTACCACCAGTGTGATCTAGTTTAATTGTACCTAGCCCAGAATGTCCCAAACTTACTGGATCGAAGAGGCCTTTTTCTTGCATAACACCTCTTGATAGTCCAGTTTTGTGGAATTCACAGTGTTCTAGTGATTCACAGAATGGGAATTTGGAATGTTGAGCCTGGGTTAGTGTCCCGGCTCCATCATTTACTAAATATGGGTATGGAGCCTCTGTGACCACTGCTTGTTTTCTTTGTTAAGTGGGAATGAAACTCTTTACCTAGCAGGATCGTTGCTGAAGAGAATAAAGAAAGTGAGGAAAAGGCAACAAAAGTGGTTGGCAAAGAACTAGGCAAATAGTACGGCTTAGTAGACGGCAGCCATGATTTCGTTTTTAGTACCCTCTGTGTCTGGCACATAATAAATGCTCATGGCCTGTGACATTCCTTCTAGGAAGAGAGTGCAGAAGCTAAGGGCCCAGGATCGGGGCCAAATGGCATGTCTGAGACAAGAACCCAAGTGTCCCGAGGTCTGTTTCCAAGGCCCTTTCATTCTAGACCATGGTTTCTCCAAGCTGGAAGAGACTCGTGTGTAGGTAAAAGAGGAGGAAAGGAAAGTTGAAGAGAGAATGGAGTGAAATTAATATTATTACTAAAGAAAGAAATGATGAAGGGAAAGGAGAGGAGGGATTAATGATAGAGAAAAATAAGGGAGAAAGGATGGAAAGAGGGAAGGTGGAGAAGAGGGAGAAGAAAGGAAGGAAGGAGGGAAGGAAGGCAGGAAGGGAGGGAGGGAGGGAGGGAGGGAGGGAGGGAGGGAGGAAAGTGTCCATTGTAAATAGGAATTAAGTCTCCAAAAGAAAGGTCAAGACATAGAAAACTGCCATTGGACTCACAACAACTGAAGCATAATTTAGCAGCTAAGAGCTGTTCACTATGGAACTGGATTGGTTCAAGCCTGACTCTAGTCTCCACGTATGAGGGTTAGTTTATCTAACCTTCTTAATCCTTGTTTCTTTACCTCTAAGGTGGGGGAAATAATTATTTTCTTTTAGGGTAGTTACAACAAGGAAACAAAACAACACATGTAAAACACTTAGCCAAGTGTTTCCTGGCCCTTGATAACATGTAATCAGTATGGGTCAGTACATGATTCTCATAGCCAGGCTATAACCTGTGACACTTTCAGAATTGCAAATCTCAGGGTCAGATCAGTGCCAAGAAGTAAGACTGTGCTTACAAGAAGTAAGGGGGGGAAATGGATGGGTGAATTAAGTACTTGTGGAGTGGGGATCAGTCTATGAATGTGGAAGCTCCTAGAATGAACACCTAAATGAGAGATTTTGTAAGAGTGAGGTGGATTCTTTGGATGTAGTAAAACAAACAAACAAAAAAGATAGTGCTATGTGTGTTTCCTAACAGCAAATTATATAAAGACTGGAAGGAAAAATAAATGTGGCATATCATTAAACCACCGTCTAAGATCACATAGGTAGGGCAGAAGAAGGTGTAATTTAATAGGCCTATTAGGAGTCTGAAATGCATGTCTTTTTAAAATGAACTTGGATTTCTATGCAAGAAACACTAGAGGGTGTGGCCTGCAGAGGAAGAGGCTCCCTTTGGTAATCAATGAATACAGTCAAAATTGATTTCTCAAGATCTGAAAATGTGGCAGAAATGAGCAAATTCTGTTGTTTGAACTCAGGAATTTCAGATATACGGTGATTGAGAATGAAACGCTGCTTGCCTTTAAAATTCTGGGAGTGTTGGGACATGCTAAAAATGTGTAGAAAAACGTTCATAGGTAGGTTTCAGGAAAAAGAGTGGGTCTAATCAAGAAAAGGGAAGATGGTACATGGCATGAAAGACACCAAGTAGAAAGAACTATAAAGGCAGGAAACAGGTGCAAGAACCATCAGGAAATACTGTAAGCCCCCAAATTAAAACCAAAGGTGCCAATATTGGTGAAAGGACGCAAGTTACAATTATTTTTAGTGACGAAAGGAGCCTCCTTTGAGAGGCAGTGAGCTCTATATGACTTGAGACATCAAAACAGATACAGATGACAGTCTATCAGGAATGCTGAAGTGGGAACGACTTCGCTGAACAGAAATGTTAGGTTCAATCACCATCCCCCATTGTGCTCATCAAAATGTTGTTAGAGGATATTCATAGTTATTAGAGAAAAAATATAGAGAGGACGATTTGATGGTCAAGCAATTAGGGGAACCATTAATTAACCTAAGTTCAACATGTCGTAGCATCTTTAACACTGCGACTATCCAAGACGGGATATTAGTACGCACCACTTCCGACAGCGCAACAGAAACTTTCTGCAAGGGTGGACGTCACGCTGGGGGCAGGGGGAGAGAGGTATGACAAAATGATCTTTAGGAAACACTGGTGTCCGTGATCTCCAAAGTATTTTCAACTTGAATATTCCCTGAGTCCGTACGAGAAGATCACATCAACGTCCCTAGCTGTGGCCAAATTTAATGGAGTACATAATGAGAATAACCAAGAGTACAGATGTCATGGCAACACTAGGGACCATCATCTTAGAGGAGATGAAAGGGAAGAAAGAGAAAAATAAAGGCATCGAGTGATCTCTGAGTGACTGAGAAGCAAACGGAGTGGTGGGCCTAAGATTCAGGGTAACAGACAACTTATAGGTTGTTAAGAGAATAAGAAGAACTGGACGATGGCAGAATTAAACCACCAAACGAGAGCCAGAAAGAATGGGAAGGACGTGAAGCAGCAGTGGATGTGGGTGTGTCTTTTATTTTTAAGTATGAGATGTACCTGGCCTGAGGCCAGACCAGTGTGGACATAGTCAACTTCCTTCCGGATGGGAAGAGCTCCTCCGGAAATCCATCCCGATGGTTTCACAGGAAACGTGGACGCAGACAGAACCGGCCCTTGGTGACCAGAGACCGTCGGAAAGCGCACTGACCCGATGAGGTTGCTGCCCCCTCCCCTCGTGGGGCATGGCTGTTGGGGGAACTGAAATCAGTGCCCAACTCCTTGGACTAAAGGCTTGTGAAGTGCATGTTCCTTCTCCACGTCTCTGCTCCCCCAGCCTCGGGGAAAGTCCTGACACTTCCCTAGCGTCAGGTCCCGCTTCCTAATCACCTAGCCTCCCACCCCCACCAGCTGGTCATAAGCTCTCCTGGCCAGGAGTTACCTTTTCAGGGCACTTCCAACATCCATCCAATACCCGACAGAATCTGAACCCAGCAGCCCTTCTCAGCCACGTCTTCCCCTTCCAAGCTCTGAGCTCTCATGGCAGCATCCCAGCTAGCCCCCGTGAACAGAAAGTTCTATTCCCGCTCTTTGTTTTAGGAGGTGCAAAGCTGAATTTGAAGCAGTCCAACAGAGACACACTCTTTTCAATGAAACATACCTATCCCTTCCTGTTGGGGCCCCGCCCGAGGCCTGTTCTGTCACCTCTCAACGGCTCTCATCTAGAAGAACCTCATATTTCTCACCAAAGCCACAGTGTAAGGAGTCACTTTAGAGCCCTTCAGTACATCTGGGAAGATTAGAGCCTATAAAAAAAAAAGGCTTGGGCACAAGCAATTTAAAGCTCAAAGCTCTAATCTGGAATTGGTATATTTATCCTGCTCTTCAATTATTAATGTTGCTTTATTGATCTGATACCTAAAACGCAAACAACAAAAACTGTTCAAACTAATTATTGTGGGCTTTCTACCTTTTGGGGCTTCTCTACTAGTCTTCGAGTCTAAACCTTTTTTTCCACCAATCGATGGGGTTTAATTCATTAACAAGTTCTAGTGCTTTGTTTAGACGACTTGGCAATCCCCCTCCTCATCCCCAAGCAAAAGGAAGTGCACTATATCTCATCCCTGGCAATAGTCGTGTGGCTTATATAAATGTATTTTCCTTGGACTTTTATTTTAGAGAGGGAGAGTGAGCGTGAGCGACGGAGAGGCACAGAGGGAGAGAGAGAGAGAACAGAGAGACGGAGAGAATGTTAAGAAGGTTCCACACTCAGTGTGGAGCCTGAGGCAGGGCTCGATTCCATGAGGATCATGACTGAGCCAAAATCAAGAGTTGAACTCTCAACTGACTGAGCCACCGAGGCACCTCTTTCCTTGGAATTTTAAAATCAAACTCATCAAGCCCACTGTCTGGTATTCTGTGCCCAGCAGCCACCCTATACTTTACAAAAAGTCTTCATACTTCTTGATTTTACCACAGAGACATGGTATTATTAATGAATTTTATATACTGGAGCAGGACAGGATTGCCATGGAGATACGAGGTCACCTAGACACCTGCTCTTGCCTTCTCACTGGGTCAGGCAACAATGTCCGTTTGCTAGAGATGTACTCTGGATAGTAGTAAAAGATGGGGAGCCTGATGGGTTCAAGCAGGGTGCTACTCGTGAGGGTCATTTCCTTTCACAGCACTGGACTGAGTTTTGATTCGTGACTATGGCCCCAGACCCCACCCCAGGCAGCTTGCCCCTTGCCATTTTGTGCTACTGGCTAAAGAGGCAGGTGGAGATGAACACATGCCAAGGTCTCCACCGCCGCTGGAAAACCACCTCTAACCTCTCTGAATGGGTGATATGAAGTGGAAATGTTAATTAAGCATGTATTCACTTAGATCAGTGCAAGACACGTGAGCACTTCATAAATACTTGCAGAATTGAATAAATGAATGCCAGTTGTCAGATCATTTGCGATCAAGGAACAAGCAACCCCACAGGGATTCAAACAAAGATACCAAAGACGCATTCTCCCTGTCGCTTATGTGAACCCTAAAGATGACTTATGACATTCTCCGGCCCCATGCCTTCCTCCAAACCCATTTGAATACAATCGTGTGTTCTGTTTGTATCATCTTTTGTGTGATAAGGACCCTATGGTAAAAATTCTCAGTGGAAAAGAGGAGGACTACATTTATTTTGTTGGCAAAATTATCTGCATGCCCTAACAGGGTAGGCACAGGGTAGAGATCGTTCTTTCTTTGCATTGAGGACCTTTCAATGAAAACAGAAAAGCAAGTCAAGCTGATATGAACCACATGAAAAATGGGATGTATCTTTTCATTTTACATGACCCTATTCCTTGGACACAGTATACACTAAATCCATAGTTCTTAAATGCACACACTTCTAGCGACCCTATTCAGACAATCTGAAATAACACTTGAGTGATTTTCAAAATAAAATAAAATAAAATAAAATAAAATAAAATAAAATAAAATAAAAGGTTCTACCTCTCTGGTCATTTGTATTGCCTTCCTTTCAATAATTCTATTTGGGTCTGAAGAGTGAAGGCTATGGTTATAAAGTGCCTAAATGACAAAGGAGGACCAAAAGATTCAGCTATATTCCTAAATATATATACCAAGTGAACATCCAGAAGACTGACAGACTTTTGCAGGGATCTGGCCTGATGAGTTAAAGGCAGAAGTTGACAAGATTATATGTATGTTTAATGTTGTGCTTATACATAGATACAGAAAGTCTTCCCAATATTAAAATCTTCCAAAATGGCCCAATGAAACATGGGCTGAAATTGAGCATGTGTAAGTTTTAATTATGACAAACTGATACTTTCAAATGTGCATGTTTATCTGAAAGAGCTAACATTCTCTAAATCTTGTTCTATAGTTATTTTGCTATTATAAATACATAGTGATGTTTCAGAGGATATATTTCCTTTGTGGTGCCTGGCAAACTAAACAGAATGCTACATACTTGTGTGGAGAACGGCTACGTCTTTCCTTCAAGATATATGACAGCCATAAAAAATCCCAGGAGCCCAGATGATGTCATATATAAGACTAATTAACACACCTACAGGATAATGTATGTTCTATGGTCTTTAAATTTTTATTAAGGTCACTGTGAAGTATGACTTAAAACTAATGATAGGGAAGACTTTGGGCTCAAACACTACCTGTGGGAGTGGGGAAGAGCAGTGGGGTAGCTTCGCGACAGTGATGGGATATCCCTCAACCCTTTGTCACAAAAGTTCATCATCCCTGAAAGAGTGCCCTCCAAGGGACTGAGACTTCAGAGTCATCAGAGCTTGTCAGGGGGAGGAGCAGAGAGGTGGCATCCACTTACAAGGAAGAGCAGGGCAAAGGCATGGATGTGTGACATTTCAGGACCCACCTAGGGAACTGCCAGTATTTCAACACAGAACGTGGGAAATGGTGGGAGATGCAGCAGCAGGGAGATAGCAAGGTAAAAGCCACGGTATTTTGACTCTAACAGTGAAGGAGGTCGTGGCAGAGACAGTGGTGATCGTTTCTCATTCTATCCACTGCCCCTCATTCCTGCACTCTTGAATTTAGGGGCAGCCCTCCTACCTGCTCTGGCCATGCGCTCAGGCACATGCCACGGCAGTCACTCCCAGGCTGAAATTAACAACAGGTGGACGTGAATCCATTCTCCCCCCCCCGCCCTTGTCCACCGCTCTTTTCCCAGGGAACACCCAGAGAGCCTGCACTAAAGAAAGCAAAGCCATGAACACCTAGTAACCACATGGAGGTCAATTATTCTGGAGACTTTCCTGGACCCACAACAGACTTTACATGAGTAATGAAATAAGCCTCTGTTAGGTCGACCCACCAGGATTTTGGTACACTCGAGCCTCCTCCCTCCTGACCAATACAGAGAGACGCTTCAACGTTATAAAAGAGAATTGACAAGGTCAGATAGGCTTATTAGGAAGATGTTGTGGCTGACTTGAAACAACTGAATTATTCTGGGGGAGTGTGAACCTAACATTTACTGGCATTTGCAGGGGACGAGTCCTTTAGAAGGATAGATTTTTCTCATTTGATCCTCATAACTCTTTGAGGTTGGTGTTCCTGTTCTTATTCCCATAATTTGCACGAGATCAAAAGACTGTGGTGGTGCTGAGATTCAAACTCCGTCTGTGTGACTTGAGAACCAAACCCTCAGCGTTTCAGTATAACCTGAGTTGATTTCCTGTCAGAGTCAGCTGTGTCACTAATGTCCCAGAATGCCTTGGGGTCAAGCATGTCAGAATTCTTGAGAACATAGGCTTCCCTTTAATTGGCACAGTCCTTGAAAATGGATACAGCATCACACACACACACACACACACACACACACACACACACACACACACTTCCAGGTGATCTCCTCTAGAGTGACAGTCTTGTCCATCTGCCCACATCCCCAAATGACTTATGCAAAATCTGCTCGCAGTGGATTTGGTGCAGTCATCACACAGTAGGCACCTTTCTTCACCAGGACTAATGTGGGCATTGTTGTCAAGTCAGCCAGAGTGCCAGACACAAAGGAGGAGACAGAGGAGGCCGAACCCCGAGGGGCTGCTTTAATGACCCCACTGAAGCCTAAGTGTTGCCAAAATTTGCTAGCCAGGCACAGGCTACTGAGTTTTTCACTGGGATACACTCACAGGCATCTATTAGGACTGTTGATTTGACTTAACCCTCAACAACCTCCAGGTTTTCCCGTGGCTCACTAGCATACCGAGTCTACACGGACGCACTCCTTATTCTCTCTGTGTTCTGTGTCCCATCCAAGGACTCCTCCTGCTCCGCCTGCCTGAACCTCTGGTGGGCCCTCCATTCTAAAGTTCTGAAAAAACAAAGGGGCACAGTTCCACCAGCCATGTCCCTATCCTCCATGGTTGAGGCCCTACGACAAGAGGCTACTTTGTTCAAACATGAGACTTACTTAGGAACTTTATTAAAATGAAGGTTCCAGGCCTCTCTGATGCCTGGAGATTTCTGATTCGGTAGGTCTAAGGTGAATTTCATTCCTCAGCATTTTTAAGATGAAACAGAGAAATGTGATGCAGGTAGATCATCCTTTGTGGTATAAATTACCATGTGTCAGACCTCTATGCTGGTCACTAACGATGGCCTGCACACTTGGCCTCAGGAAGTTTATCATCTAGAAATACAGATACAAGACCGAATCAATTGCAACACAGCAGTAGTTGATATTAAAAAAAAGTGCCCCCCCCCCCACCCACCTAAGGGATTCTATTGTCAGCCAGATTGAGACTCACTAACAGTGGAAGTACATCTCTGCTCCTGTTTAGCTAGCACTGTGGACAGAGAAGTGACGTCTGGGATCTGAAGAACTAGGTTCTATCCCAGATCTGCTGTCTCCAAGCTGTGACTCCAAACAGCCACTCGTAACTAATGTCCCCATGCAAAGGCTTTGTCCCTCTTCCTGAACCTTGTATATCAGGAGGCCATCCTCTGGTGGAGCCCTCAGAATCCCACGGCTTCCCTCATTCTGCATAACGCAAACTCCTTGAGACAGGTGATCCTTTTCAAAGCACCCTTCCTTGAGGAAGAAGCAAAGTGATGCTGGGTAAGAACAAAACTAATAATCAAATAATACAAAGGAACAAAGAAGGACTAAAATGGATGAATGCAAAGGGATTGCCAGCCCCGGTGATTTATGGTCCCTAGATGGCAACGGGAAGAAACACAATGCATTTGAATCCACATCTTTGTCCTTCCACGATCATTCTCTTCTGCCAACTGCTAATCCCTAACCCAGCTTAGCGCCATCTCCTCCCAACTTAGAGGAGCTTAGAGCATTCTCTTCTCCCAACCACTTCCCAGACTGGGTTCCCAAGCTTCCTTGGGCCTATGCTGTATCTCCACTCGCACTGTCCTGTAGCTCCCTGTCCTTTTGATTTCATGTTTGCTTACTGGCTCTCTTCCCTGTCCCTGAATCACTGGAGGGCAGGGGCTGTGCCTATGTCATTATAGGTTCTCAATTTGGATCTGTTGTTTCAATTGATGGATTTCTGCAGACTTTAGGTTAAAATGGAAACTTTGCATGGAGCACACACACACACACACACACACACACTCTGAGTGGTGGGGTAGACATTTTCCCGCACTTGACTTGTGTGAATACTAAAGCTCAGAAGTTTGAAGGGGTTTTCATGAAGTCACTGCACTATAAAAGACAGGCTTGAAATGAGGTTGGTCTCACTTCAAAGTCCATGATCCTCTCGCTCTGCCTTTCTGTCCCAAGTAGCAGACTCCTCCTCCAGGGGCCCGGGAAGCCCAAGGTGACATGGTTTGGAACAAGCTTGATTAAGTAAATCACGCAAAAGACAACCTTCGGTATTAAAAAGGGAAATCGAGTACTGGGGCCATAACCTGGATCCAGGTAAAAATACATAAATATCACCAGCACGAGCCCCCTGGTCTTTGAATTGAGTTTAACCACATTCTTAGATTGTTAGATTTGTCTCTGAAAGTTCCCATTCACATTATGGTCGTGTCCTAAATAAGATGTGTTCCTTTCCTACTTCCTTGAGTATGTTCTAGAGAAAAATAGCTCCCCTGAGGATGCCAATGACTGCTTGGTATTCTGAAATTTTTATTTAACTCAGTAGGTTCCTCAGACGTCTGTCCAGTGAACGGAGTCTTCTTTCAATACCTATTTTAACATTTGCTCTTGGTTATGTGATAACTTTCGAGCTTTTCCTTTGAAAAGTGTTTAGCCATGATAGGTTTTCTGTTTTCCCCCAGGCCCATTATAAGCATTGTCCTTTAGGGACATGCCCCCGAGAAACACTATCATGTTAATCTGGCACTCTCACCTGCCCAAGTGGCAGGTTTGATCAGCCCTTTGCACCCCCAAGTTAAGGGCATCACATGTCAGTAGGTCAGGAGCTATCGGAAGAACCCATAGGTTTGAGAATGCTAAGTGACGGTGAGGGAGCATGAGCAGACTCTTGGAAGCTTAGAAAACCCTCATCTTCCACACTAGTGAGTACAGAGAACACTATGGGGGAAGATGAGGTTGGCAGCAGCACTAGGTAGGGAATTGGTGCCAAGAAGATACTTAGGAGTTCATATTAGGCCTCCTGCCCAAATGGCCAATGGATCTGAAATTGTGCGCATAAAGCAAGAACTTGGCACAGGATTCGAGGTGATGAGTGTGCATGAAGCCTCGGTTTGTACAAGGGAGGGAGGCTGATGGGAAAAGTTTCAAGTCATAGATCTAAACGATGTCTGGGTAAGTCTCATGGAGCCAGAGAGTGTCCCAGCCTCGGACTGCGGTGGTTTTGTTGCAGAGAGTAAATAAATATGCTGCCAATATTGTATTGAGAGAGGGGGAAAGAGATCCATATGAAAGAAAAGCACTTAGAAGCATCTCACAGTTGGCTAGACCAATGTTCTAGGGCTTAGGACGGTTGATGAGTTGTACACAACACTGATAAATACTCGAGATGAAGGCTCACTTTGGTCTATCCCCCATCTTGCAACATCTTGGGGAGGCAGATTAAGATGTCAAAGATGGGAAGTTGGGGGAGAGAAATATCTTAAGTGGGTACAAGTCACTATGTAAGATTCTTTACGTCAATGATCAAAATGTGTTTTCATAACAGATTTATCACGTCATGCGATCAGGGCCACGGCCAGGGGGAGTGAGGAAGGCATCAGCTCTACGTACAACATTTCAGGGGGCACCCCACAGTCATAAAACTCAGTTTCTCTCACTGATCCAGTGATCCTTCTCTCACTCATCCTAATCCTGATCCTGTGAGATTCTGTCTTTATTTAAAATTCTGATTTTTTTTTTCATCATGGATTTCTTGCATTACTTTGGAGCTTTATAAATTATTGCATCAAGATATTTTTTATCTTGTTTACAGAGATTTTTGGTGCCCCCTTAAAGGGTACACCTGAAGTAAATGTCTCACTCAACTTACCATAATCCTGGCCCTGATTTCTATTCTGCAAATCAGGAAAGCAAGCCTCTTGTAGTAGCTGGCCTTCGCCCAAGGCCATGTGTCTATTCTACACAAGAGGAGATTTCAAATTCAGAAAGCCCTGACTCTGAAGCCCCACTCTTTCTACCCTCTGTTGTCTCTGCCAAATACACTTATCTACTACCACTTGGGCAGGTGGGAGCACCAGGCAACATGAGAGCATTGCCAGCAACGATGTCCCTAAAGGACAATGCTGGTAATGGAATTGAGGGAAAATAGAAGGCAGATCGATTGCTAAACCCTTTTCAATGGTTATAATATAACAAAGATCAAATGTTAAAATGGGAATTGAAATCAGACCTTATGCATTGGACAGATGGCTGAGGAACCTAAGTTAAACGAGAATTTCTGCATACCAAGTGACCATTGGCAGAGAAGCCATTTTTTTTAGAACTTAAGGAAGTGGGGATGGAAAACACTGTATTTAGGACTGTACCACGGTCTGAATGGGAACTTCCAGAGACAACATCTAACAAATGATGTGTAGCAGTGATTAATGAGAATTAGGCATGTGGTTAAAATAAATTCCAAGACTGATGAACTCCTGCAAATGACATTATTAATTTTTATGAAGTATGACCATTCACTGGCTTTAGTGGGAAAGAGTTATGTCAAGGGGTTGGACTTTATCACCTACAAATGTCATACTCAAACAGCATTAGGTTGCCAAATATCTATTTTGCCAGTGAAATGATTTTTATTAAGGTTTCTGTCTCCTCCATTGGCCATAAACTCAATGAGGGCAGATGTTATGTCCACTTTGCTGCTTCCTCTTTTATCTTTCAAACGTAGTAAATGCTTAATAAACACTTTTGAATGAATAAATTAAAAAATATATGTCTCAGAGATAGGAAATCTCATGAGATGTTGTATCAGAGGTTAGGCTGTATTTGAGACCCAGCACCCTCAATTCACATTCATGGTTACACTCTCTGAGCCCAAGCACGCTGGCTTTTATTTGGTCCCAGAAGAAGCCCCAGTTACTCCTGTCTCATATTTCCAGCACATACTCTACTTTCTGCATGCAGAGACTACTGCCATGATTTTTCTGTGTCTGTCTTATTTCAGCTCTCTGGGCTCAACTTTAGTGTCCCTTCCTGAGAGACCTTCTCTGACAGCCAGTTTGGGAAGGGGCCTTTCAGCCTCTTCTCCTCACTGTCCATCATCTTATCCCATTTCTTCCCATTTCCTCCTTCCTGAAAAGCTCTCATACTTCTATTTGCATTCTTCTTTGTTTTCTGATTTGCCCACTAGAATCTTATCTCCTTGAAGGTACAGAAATCACTGGTCTTGCTCAGAGCTGATGAGGTATGATGATTTTGGAAGCATTTGATAAATATTTGTTGGATGATTCCATGAGTCAATGGCTGAATGAAAACTATGCAGCCTTACTATTGTGTCTTACAAAAGAATAAGGGAGAGCTGCATGAATGAACATGGACAAATCTCCAAGACACATGAGGGAAGAGATACATAGAATAACCCAACTTATTTTCAAGTTTGATGATATACATGTATATCTAGACAGAATCACACTCTTGAGCTGATCTGAGGAAGTTCATACAGAAAGCAGTATGGAATAGACAATTATGCTTAATGGAAACATGCATTTTTAACTTGGGTCACAGCCAACAACTAACTCAACCTAGGGAAGAGAATGGAGGATAACCCTTCCAGTCATAGCAAAATGCAGATCATGGTGGAGAACCTAGGGATAGATCTAGCTTCCCATTTAGCAAGTCTAGCACAGTGGTGAGCACATAGCAGACACTCGGCATTTGTTCGCTGGATAAGAAAAGCAAGCTAAACACAGGTAAAACATTATTTGCATCACATTGGAAAGAAGAGAAATCATATGATGGGGCCCGTATGGGCTGCAAAGTCTGGGCATTTGCACCTGCAAAGAGTAGAAATTTCCACCCCTATTGTAAGTCAGTGGGAAGCAGAAACTGAGTTGGAAATTTATATTCAGAAACCTTATTCGGGAAAGCTCTCACGATCAACACATGCATTGGAAATGAAGGAAACAGGACCAGGCAAGGGAGTAGTGGGGCTGGGATGCAGTACTAATGAATGGAGGCTTCAACCAACCTCTCAGGGATCTGGGATTACTCTTTAGAGTTATCTTGAATTGGGACAAGTTGGTCAGCCCTTTATACCAACGTATCTTCAAGTCACTGGATGCGAACTACCTTTCGGCAGGAGTTGGGGCCTTGGACAAGGCAACTCTTGTCAGCCAAGGGCAATTCCCAAAGAGGCAATGCTCTTGGCAAGTGGACAAATGAGCATGTGCACACTTTAGTCCTGAAGGTGGGTCTAATGGCACACCACTGCGTTAGCTACATCACGAATCCCAGTGTGTGAAATATATACAATTGCGCTAAGAATATGGAAGGTAATAAGTGGAAGTTATTATAGCTAGCTCTCAGGTTAATGCCTGAGTTTCATTACTCTGAACCAAGTATTCTATTGCTATCAGAAAGCCCCAATTCAAAGGATAACAACAATAATAATATTCATTAAGCCATTCAATATTTACTGAGTCTCCATAAATATTTATTTATACTCTCTATTGTTATAGGTGCTATGGATAGAGCAGTAGAAAAATAACAACAGATGGACAGGCCTACCCTATTTAAACTTATATCGTAGACGGAAGATACAAGATGAATACAGCTAGCTAGCTAGATGGGTGGATGGGTGGATGGGTGGATGGACGGATGAAGAGCTGGATAGTAAGGCAGATGGTTGGATGGATAGATGGATGGATGGACAGACAGAGCAATAGATGGATAGATTGACAGAATTAGTCTGAGATTGCCAAAAACACCATAGAGAAAAATAAAGCAGAGGAAAGAGTGGAGAAAGGCTGGGGCAAGGGTGAATTTCAGTGTTTATAAGTAAGCATGAAGACCTCCCTCAAAAAAAGGAGCTTTTGAGCAAAGCCCGAAAGGAAGTGACCTAGCCATGTGCATACATGGGGGAAGATGTTCCCAGCCAAGAGAGCAATGCTAATAGCTAGCACTTACTGAAAGCTCGCCTTGCGACAAAAACCCTGTGAGGTGTTTTACAAATTATATCTTCTTTAATCCTCCAACAGGTAATATTAGTTCTCTTTGAGAAAACTGAGACCTACAGAGATTAAGGGATATTTTTTTCCCAAGGTCACGCAGCAACTAAGTGTAGGAGCCAGGATTCGAATCCAGTGTGAAACTTTAAAGCCTTGAAAAGCCTCCTTCAGAGGAAGGACAGAGGAGGGGAAACCAGCATACTTGATCAGAGAAATGCATCCCATCACTGGCTCCATGAAACTGGTTGTGACTGGCCACGCCCAGACATTCCACCCGGTAGTGGAGAAGCGGAAACGTTGACCGGGTCAGCCTGATTCCCAAGTGGTTAACCATGCTACTACAGAGACTCCCAAAGAGCCCAGACAGGATTTTAGTGCCCAGACAGGCAGGCCGGGTCAAGGCAAGCCTTTCATGCAGGGCTGCCTTAACCAGGTTTCCCGTGTCTAATTTAATAAAACAACCGATCAACTAACCAACCGACCAACCAACCAAAATGAAGGAAAAAAAAAAAGGGAAGATTCCAGGGCTTGGTGAAGAAAAGCAGAAGAACAAGCAAGGCAGGTGACATAGTGTGGCTGCCCTTGTTGTGAGGGAGGCCTGCTGTTGGCTCCTCGCCCTCAGGCCCCATTGTATGTCCTCAACCCCCTGACAGAATTATTGGCCTCTTTGGCACCTGTCCCCTCCAAGCATCCTCCCCAGGCCCCAGGCCACCTTACTCACAGGATGCAGCCTCAGTGAAGAGGGACAGATGGATTGGACTGTGGACGATCTGGCCCTCCCCCGATGCCTCACATTTGGCTTTTCCCACACAAATCAAGCTGATTCTGCATCAGAAGACCCTTCAGCTTTTCTAGAAGATGCCAAACTAAGAGAGATCGAAAAAGAGGCTAAGAATTGTTGCTGCTTTACCCCCGTTAGGTCTCACCCCAGCTTTATTTCTCCCAAGAGGCTTACCAGGTAGGTCTGATATCTCCATTTTTTGGAAGAGGAATCTAAGGCTAAGAGAAGGTGACAACAGGTTAAGGCTATTCCCTTTGGTGCTCATTCTGCAGACACCCACATCCAAGTATTTATGGAACCGTGAACACATCTCTAAGAGGAGTACTCAGTCTGACACATATTTATGAGCACTTTTTGACCTTCAGGCAGTGAGTTAAGTCCTCGAGATATGAGGATTTAGATTAGAAACAGAGAAATGCTGTCCTCAAGGAGTTCATGATTTAAAAGGGCGCTCTCAAGTCCTGGCTGCGTGTGTTACTGTCACCTATGACAACCTCCATCACCTCCAAGGAAAACCAGGTCAAACTCTCAGAGACGCTGATCTAGAGACATGCTCGTTGCTAAGAATGTCCTGAAAACTGCCCTCCCTGGATCCCTTCTTAGAGTTCACAGTTGAAAATACTCCTGTCTCAGTGCTCTCTCTCCTTTTCTGTTCTGGCTGTAAAGTCTTATTGGGGTCAATTTCATGTGCATTTCCCAACCATTGCTAGCGGGTGGTTTGTTTTTACCTCATGGTGGACATTTTGAGCTTTCTGGACCTTGGGGAAAATTCACAAATGAAACTTCCAAAAGGTACAAGCTGCCAAGATATTCCTATTTCTGCATGTTTCAGGCCCTTCTCTTTAAGATTGTCTTCTTGGACTCCTTTCTCATTTTATTTCTTCCCCCACCCCACCCCTTAGCCACTCCCAAATGAATGTGTGAGGCCTAATACAGTTTGAGGGGAAGGCAGGGGAGGGAGAGCAGAGAGAAGTACAGCCAGGGATGAACCCAATTGGGAGGAGATGCAAACCTCCCCAGATGGGGGCTTCTGGCTCCTCACTTATTAAATTGCCTGCAATGCCTCCCTGATATCTCCCTGCTTCCCCGATACTTGCAAGCATCCAAATCACCCCATCGCTAATCTCCATTTTGCTTCTCTGACTTTGAATCGTTTAATCCTTTTTTAAAGTCTATTATCTGACTCAGCAATCTTTAAAATATTTTAAGGAAAATGTTTTCCTTCCTACTGGAAAGTAGCCATCAAGTATAACCACGGGCCATATGTTAATTAGACATCTAATCTGCCACTTCCCAAGGGGGCCCTGATAATAGTGTTGCAGAAACTAAATTTGAGATATCTCTTCCAGAAGACTTTGGTTGTCTTCTTTCTTTGGCCTTTACCCGGAAATGTATTCTCTTGAGCATTCTATCTCAGCATTCATAATATACCTGACGCAAACCTTTTCCAAGTAAAATCTCAAAAATTAGGATGTTTGCTACAAATCAGAAGGAAAAAAAGAGAACACAGGTAATTGGATATTTTTCTTTTCTTATTTTTTTCACTTATATCTCCTCTCCCCAAAGTTAAAATTTCTTCATATTTTTGGATCCCATCCTACCATCACCACAGATGTGCCTATGTTCAAATTCCATCCGTTTCCTGCCTAAGCCAGATGTTTCCTGGCCAGAACTGTGACACTCGCCCAATGTCTTCTGGTGCGTCCTTTGGCCAGGACGAAAGCTATTTCCAGTCACCATTTTCTCACACAGAATGAGTACCTTCAGTGTGGCCTTCCTCAACCTTCCTTTCCTTTCTCACCCTGGCTGCCAAGAGGGGCTCTGAGCAGCCTCCACCCATTCTGAAGCAGGGACAAGTTCAACAGTGAGCTTCCCAGCGCCCAGCCAGGTCAGTAGCACCCATGAAATAGCTTCACCTACCGTCCCCACTCTTTCATTTCTCTTCCTCCCTCCATGGATTACCCCTTGGGTGCTACACTGTAAATACTGAATTTATTCCAAAGTTTCTTGATGTGAAACATCAAGAAAACATCCTGTAGGATATCTCTCACCCACCTTGAAATACTTCACTTATGGGACTCTGTGATGTCATAGACCACATTTCCTTTCCAGAGAGCATTAATGTGTCCTACTCGGCAATGCATTGAAAATATGTGATCCAACCATTAAAGATGGTGTTACTTATCCTAGTCAGTGGAGAAGAAGAGAAAGCAGCAAAATAAGTGTAACTGATTTTTTTAAGTTTATTTATTTATTGTGTGTGTGTGAGAGAGAGAGAGCACACACAGAGAAGGGCAGAGAGAGAGAGAAAGAGACAGAGAGGGAGAGGGAGAGAGAATCCCAAGCAGATGAGGCTTGATCCCATGAACTGTGAGATCATGACTTGAGCCAAAATCAAGAGTTGGGCACTTAAATGACTGAAACACGCAGATGCCCCAAGTGTAACTGATTCTTTGGTCATAAATGTGTCATATTCCAACAAAGAGTTAAGTCCCAGAAGGGTCAGTAATTGTATCTATACTTCATTTGAATCAAATTGATGCTGTTGAATAGAGATTGGTATCCCTATTAATTTTATCAGGAAAAAAGTCTGTTTTCCTACCGTGTGTGTGTGTGTGTGTGTGTGTTCACATAGCTCATATGCACATACCCCTGGTCCATAGTATGAAATGTAACATAAAACAAGAAGCAATAAAAATGCTCAAAAGTTCAACAGTGCAAGTAATAAGAGGTTTTTAATGAAGAATAACAAATCTAGCCAACCAGAAGAACTATAAATGTTATCAAGCAAAGTAAACATTCCACTTGTAATTGTTATTAAAGATGGATTAATATGAAACCCTCAAAATGGCAGACTCCTAGAGCAAGATCCAGTGGGCTGGAGAAAGAATGTAAAACTTTGTAAGAGTGTAAGTCTAATATGGTGTTGGCAATTTTGCAAAGAAAAGGAAATACCAATTCAAGAATTTTTACGAAGAATTATTGCCTACTTACTATGTTTTTTTAGACCACTTCCTAAATTAGAATGTGGTAAGAGAGAAAGAAACCACTTGATTTTTCTTGGGTATCCACATTCCAGCCATCTTTTAAGCCCCTTCTCAATTCCATCATCTTTCATGATGATTTCCTTGCCATCCAGACTTCATTTCTCTATTATTTCCATTGATTCCCAGTTGGACTTCGTGTCAGGGTGTATGGCTTGGGACAGCCTTGTGTCAGTCACCATTATTATTCAACTAGGCTACAGAGGAGTTTCCACCGGTCATCTTGTGTCCTTTCCTGCCCCTCCCCATTCTCCCTGCTGCGTGCACATCGTGTGATCCTCTTAAAACATGAATGTGTTCGTATTGCTTCCCTGACTTTAAATCCTTCATTTGTTTTAATAAGTGGAATGCAGACCAGACATCTTCCACAGCTCATCAGATCCCATGTGATGTGTAGTGGGCACCTCCCGTCCTTTGTCCTCTTGGATCAAATGCCACTGAACCCCTCTTTGCCCCATGACTAAGCCAAGTTCTTTACTGCCTAAGAATCTCTTATAGCCTCTTCCAAATGCATGGAGAGCTGGCCCCCCCTGGCACTTTGACATTTTAATAATTTCTCCAGGTGATTTTTTCCTGAGCACTAAAATGTTTCAGAACAAAAAGCAGCAAGCGTGTTCTGTAAAGGGCCAAACAGTAAATATTTTTGGTTTTGTGGGCCAGACGGTGTCTGTTAGGACTGCTCAATTCTGCCCATAGTATCTTGAAAGCTTCCAAAGATAATACATAAATAAGTAGGCATGGCTATGGGCCAATAAAACTTTATTTACAAATAACAGAGTTGATAAAAAAGAAAGAAAGAAAGAAACCAGATTTGGCCTACTGGCCATTGTTTGCCAACCTACTAGTATAAAAAAGTTCTTAAGTAGGGATATGCTTCAGAATCTCATCAGGATCATTTTTCACAGAACAGATATCTGGACTCCTAAGGTATGTATATTTGTATTTTTTGAAAATTTCCATAGCATATCTCTGATGGTCACTGCAGGATAGAAAGAAGTTAGAAAGACACACACACACACACACACACACACACACACACACACACACACTTACATATGTAATGTATATATAAATTCATGGATCAAAATGAGGAAGAATTTTGAAAAGTTCCATCTGTCCTTCAGGATATTAAATTAGGCTACCGTGATAAGTAGTAAGCTTCCTGTACCTAGAATATTCAAACAGAAAGGCAGTTAAGTCTCTGACAAAAACGATGTTTAGGAATCCATATCAAAGTTCAATGAATGAAATAATGCCATTGCTTTCAGAACATTCTATGGCTCAGTGGTGTGACAGAGTTTGAACTTTGACATCACATATAACAGAGTTCAATCCAAGCTTCGCCACTTACTAGATACTTAATTCTGAGAAAGCTTCTTAACTTCTCCGGACACTTGTTTGCTTATCTTTATTTTTTTAAATATGTGAATCACTTTTTTTAAAGTTTATTTATTTTGAGAGAGAGAGACAGAGAGAGAGAGAGAGAGAGAGAGAGAGAGAGAGAGAGAGTAAGCAGGAGGGGCAGAGAGAGAGGAGGGGAGAGAGAGAATCCCAAGCATCCCTGCATTGTCAGCGAGAGCCTGATGTGGGGCTCAAACTCGCAAACTGCGAGATCATGACCTGAACCGAAACCAAGGGTTGGACACTCAATTGACTGAGCCACACAGGTGCCCCAGTTTGTTTATATGTAACTTGGAATGACTAATTAATACTTGATTGGCATGGTGTCAGTTTGGATACGTGATACCCACATAAAGTAGCTTGTACAAGCCCTGACCCTACAATAGGTTCTTAATAAATTAAAAGCATTTTTAGTGTTAGTGTTAATATTAGTATTTACTTTGTCCTACATTTCACTACTTTGATCCTGTATGAGAAATTCCAAGTGGGAGCCTAGAATGTCTAAAAGTACATCCCATCAATGCTGGGCTCACATTTCCCCATTTGGTCCATTGACAGTCTTTTGACAAGCTAAGGCCTTTGTCAAGTATCATAATCACTAGTTAATCTCCATTCTCTTCAACCTCATCTTTGCAGCACCCCACTCAGCCATCTAAAGGGCCCTTGTCTATTCAGTTCATGGAATGTCTGCATGGAGCATTGCATATCCTTGCAGAAGGTTCTAGAGCCTTCCTGTCCAGATGGCTGCCCCCAGAAATTCTCAAGCCATAAACATAACTTTGGCCAGATACATATGGCTACTGTGTTCACATTTTGGCTCTTTGTGGGCTAGATCTGTGAGCTCCACCTTCCCTGAATTCCCCTAACTATAGAGACCATGTGAATCTCTGAGCTAAGAAATCACCTCTACTGATTCTGGGATGTGCTGTCCCTGCACACTCTCAGTCCAGGCCAGCAGTCCAGAAATTACCCGACAAAATATTGTGCAATACTGGCCTGGATACAGGAAGTTATCAGCGTGAGCTTCCCACGTATCCAAATGGTACTTCTCAGTATTTCACCTTTGGAGGAAACACCGGCCCAAATCATTAGTTTCCAGAGCCACAGATGGTACAGATAACTCTCCAATCAATGTGCGCACTGATAAGTTCTTATCAGTGGGAATGGATCCTAGGAAGTATTCTCTACTTGATGTTATCACACGAAGTAAGCCACTAATAACCCTGCCTTATGTGTAAGTCTGCGGCCCAGAGACTCAATCCCATACCCTAAAACCCACATTAGGCCTGAGCACTGCAAATTTCACACATGCCAGTGTTAAAGTATAGTGGGAGATAAATACGTCTGGTGTTTGGATTCTCCTTTTCTGGCCCTATTATACATTATGAGTCTTTGTCATGGAGAAAGCTTTGTAAAAGTAGTAATGGAGACAAGGGTTTCACTTGGAAAGTGATCTCTATGCCCATCATGAGGGACGTGCTGAATCACCCAGCAGTTTGCTGATTCATCAGGACAGCTCAGGAGCTACCATAGCAATGAGCCAGCTCTCCTCGAATTACATCCCCCAAGTTAATTACAGCTGATTTTCATGCTCCTCTCTTAGAAAATAAATTAGAAGTCCATTCATTAGAAGGAGAATCTACTCTCAAGCCTTAGGTTTTCAAAGAAGTAATGACATGGGCTAATGTCCCATATATGGATGGGATACTTATCTTTCACATGTGAGCCACAATTCCCATGGGTGATAAGTGATTTTTCTGGGGCGAGGCTTATTCACCTCTTTTCTTCGAGAATTCTAAAAGACTCTATACATACCTACATATATGGCTAAAATAAATATAAAGCACGACTTAGGGCAGAATTAACTGGTACAAAATAGGTGCCACTTGTAGGATTTTAAATATTTAGTGAATGTTGTAGATTATACCCATGTGTTGAATTCTACATGTTTGCTGAGTATATTTTTAGTGTCCAATCCACCACTGACCAGAGGGAAGACAGCAGGGAGAAAGACACAGTACTAGGACCACAGAAAATAAAGGCTGGTGGGGAAAACAAAATGTCATATAAATCACTAACTGATTCAATAAAAATAGGGGCTGGTATTAGTCACGGTTCTCTAGAGAAATAGAATCAATAGTGTGTGTGTGTGTGTGTGAGAGAGAGAGAGAGAGAGAGAGAGAGAGAGAGAGGGAGAGAGAGACACACTTGCTTTAAGGAATCGGCTCTCGGGATTGTGGGGCTGTCAAATCCAACACCTGCAGGCAAGGCCATCAACAAACAGGCTGGAGACCCAGCCAAGAGCTGATGTTGCAGCCTGTGTGCAAAGACTGTGTGGAAGCTGAATTTCCTCAGTCTTTTTCTCCTAAGGTCTTCAAATGATTGCAAACAGCTCACCTACATTATGGAAGGTTATATGCTTTATTCGAAGTCTACTGATTTAAATATTAATCTCGTCTAAATAAACCTTCACAGTGACATTTAGACTGGTGTTTGCCCAAATATCTGAGTACCGTGGCCTAGTCAATTTGATGGGATAAAATTAATCATCACGGGGCTTATCACCATTAAGTATGGGGTGTCCTAAGAGCATAGAAGAAAGGGGCCTAATCTACTCTGTGGGCATGGAAGGCAGGCTTCCAGTATGGCCTTCAAGGATCCCTGCCTCCTGATATTCACACACCTTTCTCCTCTTGCATATGGACTGCACCAACAAAATACGGCAAAAGTGATGAGATGTCACTCCTGTGATTACATTACAAAAGACTATGACTTCCATCTTGCTGGAAGACTCTCTGTCACCTTCTTGATGAAGCAAGCTGCCAGGTGAGAGAGGCCCACAGGACAAGGAATACAACGTGACCTACAGTCAACAGTCAGAGGAGAACTGAGGTCCTCAGACCAATATCCCCTGGTGAATCGAATGTCGCCAACAACCAACAAAGAAGCTTTCAAAGAAGCTTTCAATCAGGTACTTGCCTGAGACTTCAGAAGAGCCTACGGACCCTTGGCTGACACCTTGACTGTAGCCAGGTGAGATACCAGGACTTAGAGGACCCAGCTAAGTAAGCTACACCCAGATTCCTACTCCGAGGTTACTCTGAAATAATAGACACTGTTTTAAGAGGTTTGGGGACAATTGGTTAAGCAGTAATAATTACTAATACAACCAGCTGATGGAAGTTTCGCCAAAGAAGTGATGATGAATATGTGACATGAAAGATGTGTGCATGTGAGAACGTGTGTGTCTGTATCTTAAGAACATAGCAGTAGGTAGAAACTTCGGGAGTTGGTCAGATTGTTTCTGCTGAGGCTCAAGAGCAGAGGGGAAAATGCTTTGCTTTTTGTACAGGAGAGAATAGCAGAAACAGGGCAGCTGAGTTTCTGGTCACGTTTCAGACATCAAGGAACTTCCCTAGACTCTAAGCCTCATGGGATTTCGAACAGGTTCTGAACGTCTTCATCACTGTATTTTTAATGCTGGCACACAGCAGGCACAATACATACTTATTAAATGAATTAATTAATGATTGAATAAATAGAATCCAGAATTGATCCAAGTTGATTGTATATATTAATAAGCATATTCAGGGGTGTCTGGGTGGCTCAGTTCTTTGAGTGTCTGACTCTTGATTTTGGCTCAGGTCATGATCCCAGGGTCGTGGGATCGAGCCCCACATCGGGCTCTGACGGTGAGCACGGAGCGTGCTTAAGATTTTCTCTCTCTCTCTCTCTCTCTCTCTCTCTCTCTCTCTCTCTCTGTCTCCCTCTGCCCCTCTCCCCCACTTGTGTTCTCTGTCTCTCTCTCAAATACATTTTTTAAAAAGCATATTTAGACAAGATGAAGATTTTCAGGGGAAGCAATCTCCCAGCTGTTTGGAGACATCCATTCTCCCTTGGGCTGGTAAGGAGTGTGGAACACACTGAGGTCTTGAAAATGATGAATGATAATACAATCCAATCACAATTCAGAGATGTTCTAACCCAAATCATCTATTAAGAGTGACTGACTCAGCATTTTAAATGAGGAGTAACTGTTGTGAACAGGAATGAGGATGGGATAAAGAGAGTTCCCAGCTGGGCAGGTCACTTGACAATAAGCTAGTCTGGGGCCAGGTCTTTCCTGCTGATGTGGAGTTCTGCAGTTTCAAAGGGCCCCTGGATGGGAATGTGTTGCTGCTGCATGACCCACATGCTTCTGGAATCTCCAGCAGGTTCCATCTCTCCAATGGCTCTGGACATGCCGAGTGGAAACCACCCAGCTATTCAGTTCTGAACCCAAAAGCTGTGGACCCATAAGCAGCAGCATCACCTGTTAGAAATGCAAATTCTCAGGCCCCAATGCCAACCCACACACTCAGAAAATGGGAAGGGACAGAGACGCAGCCATCCGTGTTTTAACAAGTTCCCGGGGAACTCTGATGCATGCTCAGGTTTTAGTTTACCGTGAGGGGAAACTAAAATAGAGGGCCCTGAAACACTCCAGAGGGGAGACAGTGAGGATGTAACCCATGGAGGTAGCAGTAAAAATGGAGGTGTGCAGGCAAATCTAAGATTGTCTTTAAAATTTAGTATTGTTGGATTCGGTGGTTGGTCGATGCAGAAAGCAGATGGGAAAGAAGCCTCTAAGCTGGCTAAGGATTCTAGCGTGGGTATTATGTTGGATGGTTGGTAGAGGCTGCAACAGAGGTCTCCAGGGATTCAGGACTTCAAGTGTTAAGACCGGGAGCACCCTGGGCAACCTCAGACAGTTCCGTTAGTCACCCCAGCAGTAAAGTTTTGGAAATGGATATTGATGATGCTGGTTGCTCTGAGCTGAACTCGGTCCCCCCAGAATTCATATGTTAAATCCCTACCCACCCACCCCCTCCATGCGACTGTCTGGAGATAGGGCCTTCAGGAAGTAATTAAGGTTAAATGAGGTCAGTAGGGTTGGGCTGTAATTCTATAGGACTGTGGCCTTTTAAGAAGAGAAAGGGAAAGTAATCTCCACCATGTAAGCACATAGTAAGAAGGGGCTGGTCTGTAATCCAGGAAGGGAGCTCTCACCAGAATCCAAGCGTGACCTTGGACGTCCAGACTCCAGAACTGTGAGAAAATAAATTTCTGTTGTTTAAGCCACTGGTCTGTGGTATTTTGTTATGACAGTCCGAGCTGACTAAGATGATGACAGTTGTATTTGTGGAGCATTTATTATGTGCCTAACACTGTGAAGTACTTTACATAAATCATCTCACATAATCCTTATAACACTCTCTGAAACAGGCATGATGATCATAGCCAATTTAAAGATTAGTAGACTGAGGCTTAGTCAAGTCAAACCACTCACCAAGATTACACAACTAGTATGTAGCAGGGCTAGGGCACTGGTTCTCCATTGTGACTTTTAGTTGAATCTCTTGAGAGCTTTAAAAAATACTGGTGTTTAAGTCTCACTTCTAAAGGTTCTGATGTGGGATGCAGGGTGCACGCTGAGATATTTAAAACAGGCAAAGCTGGGATCCCTGTAAAGAAACAGATATCCAGCCTGTCTCTAAACTAATTAAATCAGGACTCTCTTGTTCAACCACAGTTGTAAACATCCAGTCTAGAGTTGGAACCCAGATCCACCTGCCTCCAGATGCCAGAAAAGCTACTTCTGATTTTTAAATTTTAAATGCTTGAGGAATATCCAAGCTGAGGAGTTGTTGAGGGCATATATCCTGACATCCCGATCGCTATCACAGGTTGAAGGTGGGACTAGAAATATTTAGAAGTAGACTTAAAATGGTCAACAGAAGCATGGAAATTGAAATCCTGATTCTATGAGAATTAACCAAGCCAATTAAGGTAGAAGTGAAGAATCCCAAGGAACAAGATCGCCTTGTAGATGTTGAAATATTTTGCTTCTTTGGGATGAAACAGTCCTATATACATAGTATTTTAGTTCGGATCTTGCGCAAGGCACAAAGATCGATCCTGTGGCCTTCTTTGGCACATGCAGCCCAATAGGGTCAGAGACTCTACCTCAAAGCTCAATCCACTGAAGAATAAGAAATTAGCTCAGATTTCGGACTTGCTGCTTGGCAGTTGCTAGTCTCCAAAACACGCTTGAGACGTCATGTGGACCTTGTGGTTTGACACCAATGACTCAGAAGAGTCAAGCCAGTTAAGAAGCATGATGTGGATATAATATCAGGGAGGAAACCTCTAGACCAAATTAAAAGAATCCAAAGTCTTCTGGTTTTATTGTAAGTGAGACTACTGCAACTAATTTATTTCTACATCATGAAAGTAGCAAGTGGAAAGTAGGAGGAGTTAGACATTTACCTTTCTCTTATTTTAATTACTCTCTACTGTACTAGAGTCTAGGTGGCCAACTATATTGAGTGGTACAGTATCTTGTCCATTTTTGTAGCCGTAAGGCCTGTTTCAGTTCTTGGAGCATCGCATACACTTAGTAAGTGTTTTTTGGCTGACTTATCTTTCTAAGCCAAAGGATCATAGGACAGGAGTGCTGATGAAATGGCTCAAATTGATCAAAATCAATCAAGGAAATCTTCCAGAGGTGATGCTTTGGCCCAGTTTTGGAAAAGATATGAGGACCCAAATCTGACCATATTTCCATTCTTCTTAACCTTGCAGGAGGGCACATGTTGCTTGCTAATTCATTTGCAGCCATGAGATATGATAACATAGGAGACAGAGGGGCTGTAAGAGGAAGTTACTTGTTGATGGTGGAAAATGTGGGGAAGGCAAGGAAAAGAACTTTGAGACAGAGTTAATCTTACTTCTTATGCCAAAAATCAGAGATCCCAAAACATGATGTTTTCTCTCAATGCTTGTACCTACCTACCTACCTACCTACCTATCTCTCTATCCTCTATCAATCTATCACCTATTTATCAATCATCTACTGCTTTCTAATAAGGAGAGAATACATTCTATATTCTCTCATAGATTTTCAAGATACACTTCTAAAACATTCTCACCCAATTGCTTAGAAAAATTCTCTTGAGGGAACTGGGATCAGGTGATGAGAAATCCAAAGTGTTTGACAAATACTTTCCATGGAGTAATTATCTAGGTGAAAATGACTCTAGATTTTCTTCACGCACGTAGCCAAATTTTGTTAAGTGTCAAAAGTTTCTTTTCTCTCAAAATCAATAAACTGGCAACAAACTTCTACAAGCCTGCCAGCCTTCAGGGGGCTTTTCTCCTACTGGCAAAAGAACTCAGTTGGGGAAACCACTTATTTGATGAAATTGGAGCATCCCCAAATTCATAAATCAATTTCCAAATTGCAGGAAAAAAATATTACTTTTTAAATGCCTCTAATTGTTATTCATTATTCTAGGTCTGTGAAACTTCACCAGAGTGGTTTATTGATGAGACGGCCCTTCAAAGAACATTATTCAGGCACAGGGGAGTGAAATGCTCAGAACCACACCAAAATAATAGATTGCAGGATAGGGCACCTGATTTGATGTTGTTTGCTTTGGGCTAAGTTTAAAAAAAAAAATAGAAAGTTGGGTGTTTTTTTGAAAAATTTTTTCTTTGAGTTTCTTTTTCTTTTCTTTATTTATTTTTTTAATTTTTTTTCAACGTTTATTTATTTTTGGGACAGAGAGAGACAGAGCATGAACGGGCGAGGGGCAGAGAGAGAGGGAGACACAGAATCGGAAACAGGCTCCAGGCTCTGAGCCATCGCCCAGAGCATGACGCGGGGCTCGAACTCACGGACCGCAAGATCGTGACCTGGCTGAAGTCGGACGCTTAACCGACTGCGCCACCCAGGCGCCCCTCTTTTATTTCTCAAGTAAGAAGGAAAAAAAAATTATAGGGGAAAAAATTAAGGCAAGCTGTTGGAAAGAACACAGACACCAAGTCTGATTTTACTCCTAAAAGCCATTTACATGAGCCACTGTGTGTATTTGTAGACTCAAAACTAGAACCTCAGGTCTGATGACTACAACAGGATTTCTCGGGACCTGGCCTGCTAGGCAAGGAAAGTACCAGGCCTCCCTGGGAAGTACTTTCATAGATCCACCTGGATCATCCAGGAAACACCTGGACATATCCCCAACACTGAAAGGAAAATTTATGGCTGTTTTTCCATGAGGGCATTTGAGAAATGAACTGTGTCTTTGATAAGCCAATGCCAAACAATTCATTGTGTGGAGCCCACAATGCTAGAGGATTGTTTGTGTGGTTTGCACGCTTCAAGCAGTGAGCTTTGGGCTTCACCTAAAGGCTTCAACAGTTGGCCCATTCATTCATTCATTCATATATTCATTTATGGCCCTTCTTGAACTGACTGATAAAAGACCTTCCACAATGCCCTTAAGCCACAGCCCAAGCTCTCTGCCCCTGTGAGCAGTAAAATTCCTCCAGAATTGCCTAGGTCCCTGCTCTCCACTTCTTCAACTACCATTCTTGCCAAATCACCTCAAGAGCTGATATGGTCGCCATCTTGCCAAGCTCAATGTTCAATGATCTGATGAATTCCTTTTGGTCAATGGCTTAGTATCATTTGGCACAGTAGACTGTTCACTTCTGAAGTCACCCCAGCTTGCAGATGCCGCCTGCGTTCAGATGCTTCCCTTACTTACACCTCCAACCCTGTCTTCTCCTTTGAACTCCATGGGTACCAACCTAACTCTCCCCTAACTTCTTACCGTGGACATATACTAGAAATCCCTAACACGATGTGTCTAAAACAGGACCTTTAATTCCCCCTCCTCCAAACTCTTCCTCTGACAACTGCTACTGAGTCCATGGCAGGTCTGTCCCTCCTGTTGCTGGACCCCAAATCCCAAGAGTCACCCTTAATTTCCATGTTGCCTTTCACTGCCCCATTATGATGGTTCTATGTCCTGAATACATCTTCCCTCCCCAACTCTGGGTCACTGCCTCCGGTGCTCCTGGATTCCCTCCTGCAATAGCGTCTTCCCTCTCATTTCCACAGGCAGGATATTTTAAATATAACTTAATTTTTTTAATGTTTATTTATTTTTGACAGAGAGAGAGACATTACACGAGCAGGGGAGGAGCAGAGATAGAGAGAGGGAGATGAGGATCTGAAGTGGACTCCACACTGACAGCAGAGAGCCTGACTTGGGGCCCAAACTCACCAACTGCGAGATCATGACCTGAGCCAAAGTCAGACGCCTCACCGACTGAGCTACCCAGGTGCCCCAAAGACAGGATATTTTAAAAGTCTAAATTAGGGGTGTCTGGGTGGCTCAGTCGGTGAGGCGTCTGACTTCGACTCAGGTCATGATCTTATGGTTCGTGGGTTCGAGCCCCATGTCGGGCTCTGTGCTGACAGCTCGGAGCCTGGAGCCTGCTTCGGATTCTGTGTCTCCCTCTCTCTCTGCCCCTCCCCCATTCATGCTCTGTCTCTCTCCATCTCTCAAAAGTGAATAAACATTAAAAATACATAAATAAATAAACAAACAAACAAAAATAAATTGTAAATCAAATCTGATTACCCAAGACACTACTCCGATGACTTTCCAAATAAAAGTCAGTCATCAAAATAAAACTCAGATTCCTTAACTTGACCTCCTGTGAACTTGCTTTTGCTCATCTCTGACCTCTGACCTCTGACACTGATCTCCCATCATTCTTCCTGCTCTCCTTGCCATTTAGCTTCTCAGTCCTGGGGGCATTATAAATTGTAACTGCATTAGAATTAAATGAAGAATCAAATATAAAATGCCTGGGATTCCACCTGGACCAGTTAAGTCAGGACCTCTGTGGGAGTGCCTGGGGGACCCGTGTCTTCCTGCTCCTCACATACAAGGATCACTATGCAGCAAGAGAACTCTTTGCCCTGCGTCTACACAATGATGTTTTCTCATCACCCAAGACTTGAACCCAGTCCTCTCTCTGGAGATGATTTCTCTGGCCACCTCAGCTGAGGGCTCCCCTGTTGTCTGCCACCTCCTTGACTTATAACCCATCACTCTGTGTTTTCTCACAGCACATGTAATTATCTGAGATTAACTTACTTGATTCCTGGGGCGCTTGGGTGGCTTAGTCGGTGAAGTGTCTGACTTCAGCTCAGGTCATGATTTCACGGTTTGTGGGTTTGAGCCCCACGTCGGGCTCTGTGCTGGCAGCTCGGTGCCTAGAGCCTGCTTCAGACTTTGTGTCTCCCTCTCTCTCTGCCCCTCCTCTACTCTCACTCTGTCTCTCTCTGTCTCTCTCTCTCTCACACACAAAAATAAGTAAACGTTAAACAAAGAATTTAACGTACTTAATTCCTTACTATCTTCCCTTACGAGAGTCGAAGAGGATGATGATGGGGTCTACCTTCTGTTTCCTGTTGTATTCCTGACGCTTACCACTTTGTCCATCAGCAACTCCAACGCATGGCCTGCCAGATTCCTAGGGAGGCTGGAAAATGTAGGCTAGCTATGATCCCAGGAAAAGAGGACACAGCTGGATGGCCATCAGCATCTCTGCCACACAGAATGCAAAGGATACAGTTTTTCGAGCATCCAAAGAAAGAGTTCCTGCTCCTGACCTCCAGTGGAAGTGGCATCTAAGGAGAGACCTTCAAAGCAGGTAATGGGTACGTGAAGGAAGGGATGAAGGGAGGATGGCATTTCCAAGTAGAAGCTCCACTGTTGTTGAAATAACATTTGAGGATTTGAATACGACAGCATGGCATGTTCCAGAGATTGGAAATAATTTCAGTGTGACTGGGGGTGAGGGGCAAGGAGGGTGGGAAGTCAAGAGCACAGACTCTGAAGTACCTTATAAACCACAAGAAAAACTCTGCCCTTCCTCGTGGGACCATTTGGGAGAAAGGAAGCATTGCATGGTTTGATCTGCATATTACGATGTTCATTTGGCTAACGTATGGACGGCAGAAGGTGGGGGGCGGGCAGGTGGGCAAGATTTGATGCTCTGGAGACCAGTTACAAATTACAATAATCTGAGAGGGAGATGCTTAACATGATTGCGAAATGCCAAAAAGAGAGAATCATACACTGTACCCATCCATTTGACAGATTATTCTGTGTAATTAATTTTTGAAAATTGGATTAGCTGTGATGGTTCCTTAGAGTGCCAGCCAAGAACTCTGCAGCCCTGAGTGGGTCACCCTTTGAGCTTAGGGAGCATGTTGTTCTGCCCTGCAAAGACTTCTCCTTAGCCTGGTGCCTTATAATGATGCTTTAGGTAGCAAATAAGAAAAACCCAAATTTGAACTAGCTTCAGCAAAGAGGGAAGGTGTTTATTATTATTATTATTATTATTATTATTATTATTATTATTATTCAAGTGGGCTCCATGCTGGGTGCGGCTTGAACTCGTGACCCTGAGATCAAGACCTAAGCTGAGGTCAAGAGTCAGATGCCTAACCGACTGAGCCATCCAGGTGCCCCAAGGAAGTTTAGTATTTCTTATAACCAAACTCTGAGGCAGGCAAGGGTGAACAAAACTGTCTGCAGAGTTCTCTCTCTCTCTCTCTCTTCTGCATTCTGGATTTGAAGATGGGCTTCCTAGATAGGACACCTCCTGACTCACTTCCTGTCACTGCCTCTATCTCTGTGCGCTACAGTCCAGCTGTCCATGTTGGCAGGGAGTTCACAGCAGAGCCAAGGGCACCCACATCTTCCTGCTGTTGGACATGTTGGACCTGGAGTCTGCAATGTCTGCCCTCTTTGCCTGGTTCATCCCCATTAGAACTTTCCTGCTCCAGGCAGCTATCACCTGCTCCAAAGAGTGTTCTTGCTCCTTTCTGACTAGATCAGGGTCTCCCGTGGTGTTCCCCAGCATCTGGCACATCCCCTATCATGTTTGATTAAATCCTTTGACATTTTTGCCTACTTTTCCTATTAGTCTGTGGCCCCTCTCAATAGTTTGGCATCTCTTTATGCTCAGCACTGGGGATTGGGTTTGGCAAACACTGGGTGCTTAGGAAGGCCACTCTAACCCAATGGATTTCTGTTGTATGTAACATTTTGCCTGGCTCCAGAAGCATATGTAAGCCAGGCGACACAGTATGTGACACCATCTTCACTATTAGTGAGAGCTCTACTGATTAAATGACAGTATGAGATGACGTCATGGTGAGTATATGCCAGGAACAATACTAGGGTCTTTGAGGACTTCTGCCATCAACTCTATTAGAAGGGTATAATGGTTTTCCCATTTTAGAGATGAGCAAAGTAAAGCGTGGAAACTTGAAGCAACTCATTCGTGGGCGCAAGATATGAAGTAGTCGATGGCATAACTGGAATTCAGACCTAGATACATCTGTCAACCAGAGTCCAGAGGGGCAGTTCACCTCTCAGCTGACTTGGCCTCACACTTCCCTCCCTCCGCTCGCTGTTCACCAACACTCTCTAGCCTCAGCCACATTCTCTCCATCCCTTGAGTAGCCAGGCTCATAGAGCCTTCCTTCCTCCTAAGGCTCTCCCCAGCACTTGCTGGCTCAGGAGGCCTCTCAGGATGCTTCTCATCCCCGGAGTCTGAGTTCAAAGTCCCCTCCCCGAGGAGGCCTCCTGGGGCTCCAAATGAGGGAGGCCATTCCCACTGTCTACTCGTCCCCTTCCAGGCTCGCTTTCTCAACACCTACCATTATCTGTCCTCAGGTGGATGATCTGTCTCCCAGGAGAATGTCCACTTCAAGAGGGCAGGGCAACTACATCTTTAAAGAGGGTAAATTATAAGCTGATCCTAAAGATGCCCAATTATAGTTTTACAATCAGTAAGGCTAGTGAAGTTGTTTGTTTAAAATGGATATACTTTTAGGATTTGGGGAATGTTGTGGTGTTTTGGAAACTTGCTTCCTGCAAGTGACATATAAATGTAGCAGCTTCTGACATTTTCTTTCTTACATTCCAGAGTCCACTGCCTTTCAACTTTCTTGACCTTCGGTACAAAAATAGGATAGGCTAAGAAAGTGAGGTCTAGTCTATTCTCCATATCCGGAACAAGAGCATGAATAAAAGGAAAGAGAAGATTCTAATGAGTACTGATGGACAGAAAGATAAAAACAGCAAATTTTGTCCAGAAATGAAGGTATGATAGCAATCATTCTGTTAGAAGCTCACGTTAATCAGAAAAAGCATCGAAATGAATCTAATCCCACATTTTTATTTGCATTCAGAATTCAGGTTTTCCTAATACTGCCCAACCGAACACTATATGCCAAAGTTAGTTGTTCTGTGACACTTGGTGAAGGAAAAAAATTATTTTAATGTCTCCTTGATTCTTTTGAAAAGGGAAATAGTTTTTAAATCAGAAAGTGATAAATCAACGGGGTGCCTGGGTGGCTCACTCAGGTAAGCGTCTGACTCTTAATTTCAGCTCAGGTCACGATCTCATGGCTGGTGGGTTTGAGCCCTGCGCTGGGCTCTACACTGATTGCAGAGCTGGTTGGGATTCTCTATCTCCCTCTTTCCCTCTCTCTCAAAAATAAATAAATTAACATTTAAAAAAAAAAGAAAATGATAAATCAAATCAACACTGTTATTTTACAAATAGAGAGAGAGAGAGAGAGAGAGAGAGAGAGACAACAGGCAGGGCCAGTGCCTATCCCCACTCTGGAATCATCCAGAAGACACCCAATACATATCTGTCAAATGAATAACCAAGGTCTGTCTGCCCCAGGAAGATCATCTATCCCTCAGAAAATCAGCACTAGCGACTTGTACAGACCCAAAGACCCATCTCATCTTACTAGACAGGTGCCTGAGTCTAAGCCCCCACCCTCACCCCCACTCGCACAGCGGAGAGAAGGGGAAGCGATATTTTTTAACGTGCAGAAGGGAGATGGGCCTCGATTAGCTTGCACACCCCCGTCTCATTACTCTCCATACGGTTTAGCATGGTCGTGTGTGGGCACATCCGAGGAGCTATGGCACAACCGGACTCATTTAACACACAGGGCTGGGAAGGGGGCTGGGAGAGCCTCTCTCTCTCTCTTTCCTCTCCTTCCACAAGTTTCTGGGCAATCTAAACAGAACTAATTCTAACGTGCCAGTTTTCACTGCCCGGGCAAACAAAAGCAGCATTGGAGCCCAGCGATGCGGTCCTGCCACCCCGCTCCCCCTCTGCCAGGCTCTGCGTTGGGGCTGTCGCCATCAATAGCCTCCTTGTTGCCCGTGGCGGCCCCCGTGGGGTTACCAGGGGACTCTCTCCTCTCAATGGGCTCCCTCTCTGCCATTGTCTTCTCATATCAGTTTATAGTCTCGAGGACATAGACTGCATTACAATTAGTCACCATATCCAGAAGCCCCGGAAACTTATTTGCCACACAGAGTTTATTGGCCTTTGTGACTGGGGACAAAGGGAGGCTTGTTGGAAGCTGGACACAAAAGGCAAACACAATGTATGGATTTCTGAATAATACAAAGGCGGGGGGAATAATAGCAGAATAGCTACGTTATTAAGCGGAGAGAGGGCCCTTCCCCCGGCTCTCGCCAGCTTTTCAGTGAATTTGCCTGACCTGGTTCTTCAAGAGTTTTCTAGGAGTAAGGAGACAACCTGAAGGAGGCAGGTGGGCCGACAGCCAGAATGCCTAGCGGACGCCAACAGGAATCCTTCTGCGAGCCATACGTGCTGCATGTTCAGGGAGCGAGTCTTACCAATTCCCTACGGGAGAGCAAGACGACTGGAGAATGAACAGCACATCCGGATGCACACGTGTGTTCAAGCGTGTGGAACGTGTCTGGGTGTGAGCACGCGTGTGCGAGTGGGTCAGTCCGTATGAGTACGTGGGGTGAGCATGTACGTGTGTGAGTACATGTGTCGGAATGCGTGCTGGGCACGTGATCATGCGTGGATGTGTGCGTGCCCACACTGGCTGAGAGGTCAGCATCAGCGCTGTCACAGGTCGTCGGTCCCCCCACCGTGACAGGCCTGTGATCCCAGTGATGGCAGAAACCCCTCTACAGGATCCCAGGGAGCCACGGTAGCTTCAGTGACTGCAAAGAGCTCTGCTCCCTGATGTGACCGAGTAAATTCTCTTCCGTATGTGACTGCCACTTCATCTCCCCAGAACATTCCGTCAGCCTCCTCTACGGGTTTTCCAGAACCTTCTAGCTCCTTCTAGCTCAGAACTATATAAGTTGTACACAAATTTCCTAAGTATACTCCCTTTGTGACAAGAATAGGATGATGAAAAAAGTCTCAGAAACCAGACATTTCTCTGGCTGCTTCCGTACCCTTACTGGTATAGGTATCCGCCCACTCAAATCAACAGTTCTTCCTTCCTCTCTCTCTCTCCCCCTTTCCCTTCCTTCCCTCCCTCTTTTCCTCCCGTCTGTCCCCTCTGAATGCTTTACTAAGATAGTCTGACTCGGCCTTCTTCCTCTGCCATGCCAACAAACCACCACTGGGCCCTTGCACTAATCCTTACAGCAAATATTTATGAAGTGCTTCCTATAGGAGTCGCTTTGCTTAAAATACATTAAGAAAACATGATGTGGTCGAGAAAATACCATTGCCGTGTCTTGATCATGGGCCTAAGTACTCCTCTTTGCAATCCGATACGTCCAGGAGAGCAGACACTGGGTTTTCATCAACTGTGTACTCTTTTCACAGAGCCTCCCTATAAACCCAGAGAGGCCTGCCTTCCTCTTCATTTCTCATTGATTCCTGACTGCTGGTAATTCTTCACACTTCCTTCTATGTTTCTTAGCAGGAGGTGAGGGTTGTGAACGAGATGTGGACACTTAGCCATCCAGGTACCAGTACCTGTTCGCTGCATAGCAGTGGGAAAATTCTCTCACTCATCCATTTTCTCATTCCTTAACTCACTCGGTGATTTTACAGTTATTTTAAGCATCTCTGTATGAACCAGGTGCCATCCTAAATTCTGGGGTAGCAGCCACTCAGGAAAATCCTTTCCCTGAAAAGCACGCATTCTAAAGGAGAGGGAGGATGGTAAACAAGAAAAGGAACAAACACAAGTTAATTAAAGAGCACTAAATAAACTTAACTTCTTCTTGGTTTCCTCTCTGCAAAACTGGAATAGAAGTACTCCATGTTTCCATGCAGCCACAGTGCAAACGGTACAGGAACACTCTTAACACAGCGCCTTGCAAAGAGGAGGTGTCCGAGCATATTCGCCGCTGCCGCATTTAGTCAAGGTGTTCCTAACCAATGTAAGGCCTTATGAGTCAAAATTCTATAGAATTTAAAAAACATCCGTGTCATTAAATTACTTTCTGGGTGGGCGCCTGGGTGGCTCAGGCGGTTAAGCATCTGACTTCAGCTCAGGTCAGGATCTCGCTGTCTGTGAGCTCGAGCCCCACGTCCAGCTCTGTGCTGACAGCTCAGAGCCCGGAGCCTGCTTCGGGCTCTGTGTCTCCCCTCTCTCTCTGCCCTGCCCCTGCTCGCATTCTGTCTGTCTGTCTGTCTGTCTGTCTCTCTCAAAAATAAATAAACATAAAAAAATTTTTTTCAATTACTTGCTAAGATTAGTGGGTTGGTTTTTGCCTTTGCCAATTTAGGTTGCTAATTCTGACTCCTGGCTCTGACATTTACCAACTGTACAGGATTGACATTCGCTCTTAATTTCTGACTCTCTCAACTACATTGGGACGATGAGATACAATACACAAAGTACCGAGCCCAGGACCAGGTCTAGAACAGTTAAAACTCTCACGTGTCGAAACAGAATAAGAAGACGCTCTGGGAGCCTACAAGAATGCACTCAGCCCCAGCATTACTTGTAACGCTTGAGGCTCCTTGTTGAGTTACTCTGCCCATTCCGTTATCAGGTGTCTCGTCTTTGAAAGTGAATTCAGGCTTACCTTGTAGGAAGGTGAGATATAAAAATAACCAGTCCCCTAACCTATTAACAGCGACTGACCAAATGTTAATTCCCTCTCTCCACATACCAGTTAATCAGGGTCTTGCTCCTGAAGGAGCAGATCGGTGAATGGACGAGCCACAAAATGGAGTGGCGTTCATTTTTAATTCCAGTGAGAAAACAAATTCAGCTAAATCTAGCTTCTGTTTTCATTACCTCCCTCAGAATTTCCACGTCTTCGTTCATCTTCGATGCTGGGGACAGCAAGTTATGGCCCGGAGGCCCAAAAGAACCCACCACCCACACTTTTTGTACAACTCATGAGCTCATAACGGCTTTGTGGTTTTTTAATGGTTAGAGAAAAATCAAAAGAAGAAGATTATTTTGTCAGGTGAAAATACCTGAAATTCAAACTTCAGGGCTCACCAGTACAATTTTATTGGAGCACGGCACGCTCGCCAATATGGATTGTCTACGGCTGTTTTCAGGATACGAGGGCAGAGCTGAACAGTTGTGACAGAGGCTTTGCGACCCGCAAAATGGAAAACATTTACTACCCGGCCCTTTAAGAAAAGTGTGCCAACCCCTGCTCTGGTTTGCCAGTTTGACCTTTAATTGTGTTATTTCTGCCATCATCCCCTTAATGAACTGCAATTTTTATTTCCAAGAACTCAAATTGGTAACAACTAAGTTGTCCTTGTATTAATGTTATGATGTCCCACTGAATCAGCCAAGGGATATTAGATAAGTTTCAACTTATCTGTTTCCTCTGTTAAGTCTACTTCCTTGTACATTACCTTTTCTATTTGAATTTTATTTCTCCTTTCCAAAGGCCAGTTCCCCTTCAATGTTGTTATTTCTTGATTGTCTACGGCCGTGGGTAGTTGGGATGGCTGGGAGTCAGGACTAAACAGTGTTTCCCACAGGCCGAATGAGCCTCCCTGACCATCTGTTGATGGAGGCATGTCCGGAATATATGAGCTTCCTCTCTGGCATATAGAGAAAGGGATGGGTTGAGTGTGAAATTAACTTCTCTTCCTACAGGGGAAGGGGGAGCCTGCTCATCACTCTTAGGGCTTCTAAGTCACCTGGGATCATTTACTTCTCCATTTCCTGCACCCCACTCTGGAAATCTCCTCAGTCCAGCCCTCTGAGTGATGAGTCCTTAAGTGAAGGTACACTGATGGTCACCATAGGGTTCCTAAAATATCCAAACTTTCGTACAGAACGTGTAATTTTCTGGAAGACGTTGCACGGCCTGCATCAGTTCCCTAAAGGAATCTATGTCTGCCCACCCCCATTCCCAAAAAAGGTGAAGAATCACTACACTCACTGTGGAAATGAAGGCAGATCATGAATTGAGGGTATCTCATTCAGTTGCAGATGGTGAGCAGCTTGGGGGCCAAGAACAAGGAAGGCCCTCCTTATTTCTGAATCACAAGAGCCCAATGAGTTACATCAAAGGAAAGGGAACAGACAGGAGCTGGTCCCCCAATATTATGAAAGCCAGCAATATACCAGAAATGGTTCCCGGTCCTCCTGCATCGTTGGTCTCACTCCACATAAAGCCATAAAAATGGCGATGTTCACATGTTACAGATGAAGAAATTGAGGCTCAGAAGAGTTGGATCCCGTCCCTGTCAGACAAGCCTGAGCCAAATCTGATAAGAAGCTTCCAACCGTAGGTCTTGCTCATCCAATGGAACTTCAAGCACTTCTGACTGCTTTATTTCCCCGAGTTTAAAACCCCGGGGAAATTAAACCCAGAGGGACTGAGCTTCCTGCCGTTGTCCAAGCGGCAGCAAGGAGAGCCAATCGGACCTGGACGCTCTGGTCCTGGACCTGCATTTTAATCCCCAAACGCTACTGCCTCCCCATAAGGAGAGTCACCTTCCCTTTAATTAAAATTCCCCTACCAATGTAGACATTCCACTTTTACTAATAATTACTTGGAGAGGATTTTTAGCAATCAGCACTACATAAATATCCGTACCTCCTCTAAGACCGTAAGAATTGCAGTGCCCTTCCCTCCCCCTAGTTTATTATTTATATACTGCTGCAGATAGACAGAGCTCTTTGTGGCAATTAAGATGGGCCTTCCAGTCTCCTTCTGCGGAATGAGGCTGGAGACGATCATTACACCACTTCGATCACAATGACTATTAATTGGAGAGCTCTCCCTTCTCTATAAAATATGTACTATGCGAAAGTGCGATAAACCGCCCAAGGAATATGAACTACATGTATTGTGAGGTCTCCTGATTTAACAAGTCATTTACCCTGTAATTACTGGGGTTGGCGGGGGGGACGGGGGAATCCTCTTAACGGGGCAGTGGGTGACACGCTCCCAACAGCCAGGGCTCAGGCTCCAAGCTGAAATGACTTTCCCATGGTAAAACAAACCATGGGCTGACAGCAAAGGACTCCACAGAGGACACTGGGGTTTTCATTTTTATTTATTTATTTGTTTATTTGTTTATTTATCTTTTAAATTTTTTAAAGCTTATTTATTTTGAGAGACAGCAAGCATGAGCAGGGGAGGGGCAGAGAAAGAGAGAGTGAGAGAGAGTGAGAGAGAGAGAGAGAGAGAGAGAGTCAGAAGCAGGCTCTGCACTGTGAGCATGGAGCCTAAGGTGGGGCTTGATCTCACGAACTGCGAGATCATGACCTGAGCTGAAATCAAGAGCCTGCTGCTTGACCAACTAGGCCACTCAGGTGCCCCAAGGCGTTTTTATTTTTAATACAGTTGGAGAACCAGCAGGTATCCCTTGGCTCATGAGATCCCGAGGCCTAGCTCAGAAGAACCAAACTTCCCATCAATTTATCATTTACACATTTTTTTGACCCTGTTGTGGGGCAATGCCAGGTCAACTGACTTTGAGTTATAGAGTGAAAAGAGCCATTCCAGAGAAGACTATTGGCCATAAAACAAAACAAAACAAAACACAGCAAAACAAGGCAAAAACAGGAATTGCCATCTGCCTGCTGAAGTTAAAACTTAGACTCCCACAAAGAAAGTAAGAGCTGGTAAGGAGCAAAGATCAGTGGAGAGATGGTGTTCTCAAAGGCTGGGGAGTCAAAGCCTATTTAGAGTCGGGAGAGGGTCCCTCTGAACGGACAGGGCCCTGGCTGGTGTGCAAAAAGTGTGACCCAGTCAGTCGGTCCTCTCAAATCTCTCAACCAAGAGGGCTGACCTTCTCCCTCATTCTTATCGATTATCTCCACCTCTATCCTGTGGTTCTGTGCAATTAACAGGCTGGCCCCTGCATCGGAATTTTCAGGGCAGCAGGTGAAGGGACTCAGCTGTTCTATGACCAATGTCGCTGGCTTCTGGGTTAAAAAATGTGTAACACGGGGGCTCCTGGGTGGCTCAGTGGGTTGAGCGTTCGACTACTGATTTCGGCTCAGATCGTGGATCTTGTGGTTCATGAGACAGAGCCCCACACTGGGCTCCACGCTGACAGTGTGGAGCCTGCTTCTGATCCTCTCTCTCTCTCTCTCTCTCTTTTTCCCTATCCCACTCTCAGTCTCTCAAAATAAATAAATAAACAAAAAGAAATTTGTAACACGATGTTGCCTCCAAGAAACCCATGACCTGGTTTACTGTCAGAGGCAGCCCAGGAACTCAGACACTCAGGACCAGGACTGCACCTAAGCCATCGTCAAGAGAAAGTGGCAGGACAAGGACAGCTGGCCTCTCCTCACAAGACTTGGGAGGCAGACACAGGGAGGCTCAAGCTTTGACTTCACTACTTCCCGCGTGAACTCAGGAAAGAGTTTTCATTTCTCTGGGACTCTGTTTCCACGCCTGAGAAATGGAGAGAATGCTAATGGTCTCGCCCTCACTTTGTAAGGCTGCGATAAGCCTTGGAGAATTCTAGAAGCCTTTCTGCCAACTGTACCCTTAAGATGGTAAGAATTATGATTATGCGTCTATGATCAAGTTTTTTTTTTTTTTTTCCAGAGGAAGGTTTCTCAACGTGGCTGCCTATCGGAACTGTTTCAGAGCCATCAGAAAACACATGTGCCCCACACCAGAAAGTGGGGTTTCTGATTTCTGGGCACAGTGAACTGGACACAGTCAAGGGGGAAACCATGGCTCTAAGAAGAGCACTGTAAGCATAGGTGTTGATAATTTCAACTGAAGTCTCACTCTGTCCTCAAGAAACCTCCACCCACCCCTACTATTTTATTAAGGTGGGTTTCATTTAAATGCACTGCTCTATCTTCCGTCTTTGAATATAATGAGCAATGGCATTATCTTAAAATATAAAGCATGGCCCCAAGTCCCTCGGCATACAGCAAAACCAACCTGCGCTGTGCAGAGAACGCAACTGGAAGCCGAATCTGCAGGGAGGTTTAAGGGAGAGATAGCCAACCGCGAAGGAAGCGCATGGGTTTGGATATGGCCATTGGTGTTCCTACTAGGAAGATTCTGAATTCCCAGGGAGAGAAGCTCATCCCAACCATCAGAGGACAGGCCTTCTTGATAAAGTAAGAGGAGGACAGTAGCCAAATGGACACTGTGCCAGGCTCTGCGTTTATCATTTTACTGGGGGACGGACGCTCCGACCCACATTACACACCTCATTCGGTTCGACCTCTCCACGGTTCCGTGACATGGCGGCTATTATCCCATTTTACACCTGAGCAAACTGAGGGGGTGAGCATATGGGGAACCTGCCCAGGGCCACAGAGCTGGTGGGCATTAAAATCCAGGGTTTCCTGCTGCTGAGCCCAATCCCATAGCTAGCGTACTTGATTTAACTGCATTTACTCCAAACTGCAAGGATATGGTGGGAGGACAAGATGGTCTCAGACAGTGGGCTTCAATTAGAAAAATCTGCCTGGGGCGGCTGGTGGCTCAGTCGGTTAAGCATCCGACTTCAGCTCAGGTGATGATCTCATGGTTCGTGAGTTCGAGCCCTGCATCGGGCTTTCTGTGGTCAGCACAGAACCTGCTTCAGATTCTCTGTCCCCCACCCCCACCCCACCCCGGCTTGCGCACTCCCTCTCTCCAAAATAAATACACATTAAAAAAAAGAAAACCTGCCTGCCCGGGTCAATGACGCTGTACTCACAGATCCTTCAGCATCCCCTTTATCCCTTTCGCGAACAACCGTGGGGTTCCTGGGAGAGGGCAGAATTTTCTGAAATCGCAAGTGAAGCCTAGTGTCTCAGCACCAGTAAGGTCTGACGGGGACTGGGGGGCTCCCCTCCGTCTTGTACCCGTGCCATGTAGCACATGTGGCCTCCACGGTCACCGTGGCAGAAAGAGAGATCGTGATAGAGATGTGGGAGGCTGCACCTGATGGCCTCGCTCTCAGGGTCCCAGGGGAGAAGAGGAAGAACACACACACACAGGATTTCGTGTCTGTCACAGCAGCTGGGCGGACTCCTAGGCACCGGCGCGTCGCACGAGTGTCAAACTTGTATCTCTTACGTCCTCTGGTCTCTTTATCCAAACCCAAACCAGACCAACCAACAGAAACGGGGCCAGTGTCCGCACATGGGCAGAAACAAGAATGCCACCAGGTCAGTGTCCTGGGGCTGCCACCACGGAGGATCACACGCTGGAGGGCTTAAAGTAGAAACGTGTTCGCTCGGGTTCTGAAGGCAGAACGGCCGGGTCCCCTGAGCCGCTGGGTGGGATCCTGCCGTTGGTGAAGTTTCGGGGTGATGGTGGAGGTTCGTGGGGTTCGGGGCTGACGGCCAAGAAAGAATTTTCGAAGATGTCTTTGGTTCAAACAGGTGATTTCATTGAAGCACGTGGACAGGAACAGCGGGCAGGAAGAGCTGCACTGGGGTTATGCAGAGTGGCTTGGGTATATACTACGGGGCTGGGGGAGGTGAAGCCAAAAGGGAAGTTTCCAGAGAGACTTTCATATGCTGAAGACTCACCGATTACTGGAGGCCTAGCTATTGTCAAGCTAAGGTTGTTTTTCCCTCTAGCAAAGCATTAACATTAAGACCCTAGGGAGTTCCCGGGCTTTAGGCTATTGATGGGTTAGCCTTTTTCTTGTCAACTGGTGCAGACTCTCACCAGTTTAATAACTTGGTTTTTTGCCCTTTTCTGTTTTGGGGGAGCCAGGAGTGTGCAAGCAGTATCACAGACATCCCCCCCTGGGGTGGGGGGGGGAGGGACTAGCTTGTACTTTGCCCTTAAGCTCCAACAGCTCTGTGGATTCCTCCAGCTCCTGGTGGTGGCCCTCAATCCCTGGCCTGCACCACATCTCTCCCGTCCGTGCTCCCGTCGTTACACGGCTGTCCTCACGTGGCCTTCCCTCTGTGAGTGTGTGTCCAGACTGCCCCTTTTCCTAAGGCCACCACTCATACTGGACCAGGGCCCACCTTAAGGACCTCACCTTAACTTGGTTCAATCTACAAAGACCCTGTTTCCAAATAAGGTCGCCTTCTGAGGTCCTGGGGGTGAGGACTAACGTCTTGTGCGTGCACCGCGGGGCACGTTCAACCCATAACACCAATTTTTCATAAGATCGGCCTCTGCCGGTTTAAGGCATATTACACTGACTGTGACTGTCAAATCACGACAGTCCCCATGGTGCCACTGACTGTGACTGTCAAATCACGACAGGCCCCGTGGTGCTGGGGAAGGGCCTACGTACGACGAATTCCCCGTATTCCACATCCACACGGCCAGCCAAGGGCCTCAGCCCTGCTGCATCTCTAGGCTCATATAGTTAGATGCAGGTGGACAGACTGAAAGGAAATAATGAGGTACATTGGTGTTAACTAAATAAAAATATTTTTTTTAATCCCTTTTGTATACATTCTGGCTTTTCTATAACAGAAAGCACTGTTTCAGGGTTTAAAAACTCTGCACTTGGGGCGCCTGGGTGGCGCAGTCGGTTGAGCGTCCGACTTCAGCCAGGTCGCGATCTCGCGGTCCGTGAGTTCGAGCCCCGCGTCGGGCTCTGGGCTGATGGCTCGGAGCCTGGAGCCTGTTTCCGATTCTGTGTCTCCCTCTCTCTCTGCCCCTCCCCCGTTCATGCTCTGTCTCTCTCTGTCCCAAAAATAAATAAAAAAAACGTTGGAAAAAAAAAAAAAAAAAAAACCTCTGCACCTGTCGTCTGCGTTCACCGAACTGTTTTCCAGACTGGACCTTCAGCCGACAGACTTACGGAGACGGAATCGGGTTTCTGGCCGTCTACTCCCTTGACTCGTCCTCTGTTATGGAGAGCCACTCCCTGCCACCCGGTGGTCCGCCCAAGGCCCACAAGAGGACACTGTGACTGGATAGTTTTGCCTGTCACGTTTGGGCTCTGGGCACTCCTCGAGTGACTCACGGAGTGGCCTCCGACATGTCGCTGGAGCCTGAGTCCAGTGTCTTTCTGGGGAAAACAAAAGGCTCTTCACACTCCAGACCCACCGCAAACATCCCAGAGCTACTTCGGGTCGGCTTGATGCTCTAAGAGGGCTTGCGCACGTTTCATTCAGATAGGGACTTCTGAGAAATATGAAGCTTTTATACAGATTTGAGCCAGACAAACAGTGACGAGGGACAGAAACAAGGCTATGGCGCGTGTATTTAGTGGTATCATCGAGGGCGTTACTAATTGTCGCTACCCTGAAAATCTGAATGCAATCAAGTAATAGGAGACAAACGAAACAGACCCGGGTGTCAGGAGCTCGCTTTCTGACAGTAAGGGACAAATGAGCCCAGCCAGGTCTCTGTGCCCTGAACCAGGGGCTCGGAGCAGTGACGGGAACTTGGAGGAAGCCTGCTTCTCTTTGAACTGTCAAGGCTCGGTCTTTATTGTCAGCCTCCTTCCAGGCAGTCCCACCTTTAATAGGACTGAACAAGCCACTCAGCCGTCCTACCTCCTACCTGGAGAGTTCCTGTCTCAGGGGACGCCGCCCAAGGCCTGGTGACACAAAATGCCCCATGGCACTCTCTCTGGACTGCCTGGGAGTTACCCCTGTCGGTAAAATTTGCATACATCACCAGGCTGCTCCGTCCACGCCCAGAAGTGCCTCTGGGCCCCGGAGTCTGCAGTAGGTTCCTGCAGCCGGGTGTTACCGGGCTAGAAGCGGGCCTCACTGAGACAGTCTGCTCCCTGAGAGGCCCTGGTGCCAAGCGCCTGAGATTAAAAATGACAGGCTGCATTGAAATGTAAATTTACCAGTGAAAAGCAAGTCTTCACTGGTGGAAGTTTACCTCCCAATAATCTGCAGCTCCCTGCAGCACTGCTTGGGGTGAGGCCAGAACCCCCACCCGACTCAACGCAGCCTCTACTTAATGCCCTCGTATTTCAGAGTGGACAGGGAAGGAAGGAGCTGGGGTGGGGACACGCCCGACCTCAGGGAACCTCACACCGTATGTCGATTGACCCCACTCGATACTTTTTCTGGGGTGAGAGAGATACCTACCTACACGGTGCACATACACACAGACATTCCGATGGGATCGGGCGAAATCAGACACACCAGGCTCTTGCCTGCCCGCAGGCACACGATCTCCTATAACACAGCCACCTCCGTGCGTTCACGCGCACACGTGCATATATGTAAGTGTGCGTGTGCTGACACACTTACAGGAGTAGGAAGCCGTGTTGGGGGTGTGGGGACACCTGGAGGGGACCTGCTAGGGCTCTCGACCCAGCTTCCCTGAGACGTGCGATCTTGGGCGAGCAAATTCCAGGCCACGCCAGGCCCATATCACACCAAGAGGAACTATCCAAACACGGAAGACAAATTCTGCGCGGTTTCCTTTACATGTGGGATCTAAAACGGTCCAACTCACAGAAGCCGAGAGCGGACGGCAGTTGCCAGGGGCTGGGGGAGGGGTACTCTGTAAGTTTTGCATCGTGTAAAGCATTTCTGGAGATCTGCTATACAGCAGAGGGCTATGGCTAGCAATACTGCGCTGTAGATGTAACATTTTCTAAGAGGGTAGATCTTAGGCGAAGTTCTCAGGTCAGAAAACGACAACAACAACAACAACAGTAAGAGCTGGAGGAAGCGTTGGGAGAAGGTGGGTGTCTCTTTAGCCTTGATGGTAGTAACAGGTTCGCAGGTGAACACTGATCCTAAACTCATTGAGTTGCAGACATTAAATATGGACAGTATTAAAAAAAAAAATAGGGACAGTGATTGATGTGTCGATCATACCTCAACAGAGTGTTTTTCTTTGAAAAGAAGAAAAAACGAGCATAATCATTATACCTGTCCTCTGCTTTTCTTCTGTGGTATAACCAAAGAAAGAAACGGAAGTGCGTGGCAAACCACAGACACTCAGATTGCCGATATCATCGTCATCATCGCCATCATCATCATCACCAGCGCCACCATTGCACCTGTATTTCCCCCGAAGGACACCAGTGAGTGAACAAGCCTCTGAGCTATCCGCTCCTTCCCGGAGAGCTCTCCGATTGGAACTGCCTATCACCTCCGGCGGACTGACAAACTGCCCAGACAGGTGACACGGCTGAAGAATCAGAACAAAGTTTCTGCTCGCTGGTGTCTGGCTTTAAATGCACGAAAAGGACGCCATAACCACGCCACAAGGAGAAAGGACTCAGCCTGTATCTGTAAGCTTACTGACGCGGAAGCTCCTGTAAGGGCACCCAGGGTCCAGGAGAACGGCTCTTACTACTCAGACATTACAAAGCCATCTAAGGGGCAGAACATGACAGATGAAGACGTGAGAAGATCTGGTCCCCGCCCTCCCGTGGGGCACCCTAGTGAGGGGGCAAGTCTGCACACGCACCAGGCGAGTGGGGAAGGGTCAGTGCTTGCAGAAGGGAAACACACAGAGTCATGAGAACCCTAGCGCGGGGGCACGTATGCCTCCTCACTGGGGGAGGAGCAGGTGCATGGGGTGTCCCTGAGGGGGGCTTTACAGATCAGGGAGATGCTGGCTGGGGTTGACGATGTGGATGGTCCTGCCGTGATTGAGGTGGGGAGGGTGTCCCTGGCACTCTTAGGGGTGTGGCTGCAGCTCAGGGTTATTAGATAGGGACAGCTCGGCACCGAACAGGGAGGCAGGCGGGAGAGAGTTCTTCCACTGCTCGTGCTGGGTAATCGGGTGCTACATACAGGTCACCGAAATGGAAAGCGGCCTTCAAAATCATCCTCGGTGTCTTTATCATGGCCACAGCCACACTATCTTCAAAGCTCACCTCTTCCGAGAAGCTTTCCCTGACTCCCTGCTATGGTGACCCTTCCGCCATGGCCACGTGTCTTGACGCAGCTGTGGAACCTGTGGCTCATAGTCCCAAGGCCCTATCCAGAGAACACCGCTCGAGCTCAAGAATAATGCACCGAATGGAAAGAATCAGGCCATTTCCAAAAGGCCAATTATGGTGGGGGAAGATAACTCATTGCTCCTTTTTTATTATGATTATAAACATCCAAAAGCACAGATCCACGCAGACTTGCTGAGCACCTGTGGGGTCAGGAGGAACCCAGCCCCTCTCTCCTGAGTGGCAGCTGTCGGCCTTATCAGGAGGCCCAGAGCCTGCTCCCAGGGCACCTGGGTGGGAGCAGAGGAGCCTACGGCCCGCCCACCAGGGAGCAGGAGAACAGGCCGTCTCCTACAATTGTGGCCTTCACAATTGTGAATTCAAATAACCCGGTTACATAACATGGCATTTGTGACGGCCCATTGTTCTGGCCAGCCCTCTCTGCTTTTGTCCCCTGCTCTGTGCCGGACCCTGAACGCACACCCATGCAGGGACCACGTGGTGATCTGCATTCTCCTTTTCCCCTCTGCTGAAACGGATCCCTGCACCCACCAGTTATTTACCCATATTCCAGTTTCCTCCTCCACAGCATGCCATAGTGTTGTCCAACGAGCTAAACTTAGAGAAGAGGAATCTAGGGGAAGAAAGATAGAAAGAGGAGCTTGCCCGAGAGCTCTGCAAACAGTTGGTGGGGGGTGGGGGGAGAAGGCAAGAGAGACTCTAGTTCACTGCGCGCGGACGGAACCGTCTCTCCCTCCCTATGTGGCTCACTTTATGATGTCAGCTCACACATCGCTCTAATGAAAACATCCCGTTGCCTCTGTGTGCCAGGGTGCTGTTTTGCTTTGAATATTGATCTTCCGTTTTCGGCGACAAACTGTTTTCTCTTACACAGTTCTCTGAAAAAGCACAGGAAAATAAAAATAAAAAAATAAAATAAAATAAAAAACAGGCCATAGACATGCTGGCCAAAGTTACACGTCCTTTGGGAAGTTTAAAACGAAAGGAGCAATGCACACTCAATGAAACCAGAAGCACGTTCAGAGATTTCTACCTTTGGCTCCTTGGCAAGGCTTGAAAAGAACGGATGCAGGGAACAAGGCTGTTGTTAAGTCTCGCTTTGTCTACCTGGAGCTGCTGACTCAACGGTTTTGATGGAACAGATCGTCTTGTTCCTGAGTGCACCATGGCGAGCAGTCCGCTGCGAGTCAGCGACAGGGATGACTGAACTGGCTGCGGTCTGACACCTGCGGACGCATCGCCGCTGAGCCGTGTGGCCCTCCCGGTTTCCAAATAGCATCTCCAGTTGGGATGTCCAACCATTTCCTTCAGGATCTGGCTCTGCATTGCAGGATCTATGGTGGGCATCACCCATCGGGTTCCCAGAGCCAGGAGCATGGGTTGACCTGACCTAGTGAAGTGGTCTGAGTGGCAAAATGTGAGAGCTGGGTTCATGGTGATGTCTTAGCTCCTTCTTGCTGGAGTTCATTCACTCAGGAACCCACTGGGATAAAGAGCGATCACTGTGCAGTGGACATGAATTCAACACTTTAGAGGTGTTATATCACTTAATCCTCCCAAGAGCCAATTATCCCAATTTTATGGATAAACACAGTGCAGCCTACAGAGGTTGACTGGGCCAACTCAAGGCCAAACAACTACCAAGGGAGGAAGAAGGATGTTGAATTTGGGAAGGCTGATGCCAGGGGCCAATAGTCAAAAGGAGAAATACCTATGCCCCATCCAGTCTTTCCCTCAGGAAACATATTTTGGTCCCTTTCATGTTTACTTGTTTGATGGAAAAGTAAAACAATGCCCTTTGTTTTCACAGCAAAAAAAGTGGCGGAGTGAAACCCCAACAGTGTGATATACTGTAATGTCTTCACGGGTAGAGGTCGTATTAATCCTTTATTGCACTGTGACGAATTATCACAAACTCCATGGCTTAAAATGACACCCACTATTACCTGAAAGTCTCCACAGGTCAGAAGTCCAGATGGGACTGGGAGGGCGCTCTGCCTAGGGTCTCACAAGGCCAGAGTCAAGGTGTGAGCCAGGCAAGACTCTACCATGAGCTTCTAGGAAAGAATCTGCTTCTAAACTTAGTCAGGTTGTGGGCAAAATCCAGTTTCTTGCTGTTGTAGGACTGAGGGGCTAGCTTCCTCCCTGGCTGCCAGTGGGGCCCCTCTCTGCTTCTCAAGGCTCCTCTGGGGTCCTCATCACATGGCCTCTTCCATCTTCAAAGCCAACAATGGCACATCAAGTCCTCCTGGTGCTTTCAATCTCTCTGACTTCTTTCTGCCACCAGTCAAAGGAAACTCTCTGACTTTTAAGGGTTCATCTGATGGGGTCAAGTCCAACTGGATAATTTCTGTATGTTTCGGGGACTTGGGACTTTACTTACATCTGCAAAACTCCTTCACAGAACCTAGATCCTCATTTGACTGAATAATCAGGGGATAGGAATCTTGGTGGGGGACATCTTTAGAAATGTGCTTACTACAAAGATAAAATTGGGCACTGGCAGACGGGCACTTGAGCTGTGGATAGAGAGGAGTTCGGGAGGGGCTGTTCCTTAGATGGGCCTTTCCTTTGTATGCCCTTGTTGCCTCCTGCCTATGCTTCCAACATATGCTTTCACATCAACAGATGGATTCCTTGTCTTTCTGCTGAGACTCATTTTCCCCATTTGTGGAAAGGGGGGTGGTTAAAATTACTCAAAACCTCTGAGTATTTGAGATAATTAAATTAAGATGATGCTTGTAGGTTTCATACAGTACCTTCAGGTAATAGATGTTCAATAAGCATTGGATATTGTCATTACTGATATTTTCTATGATTAATTACATAATTAGATGCAATGCTGTTCTAGCTAATAAAAATGTAAGTGGGTGATTTTAGGAGGAGGTGATACTTAAGATCCTTTTTATTTATTTATTTTTTTTAATTTTTTTTTCAACGTCTTTTATTTATTTTTGGGACAGAGAGAGACAGAGCATGAACGGGGGAGGGACAGAGAGAGAGGGAGACACAGAATCGGAAACAGGCTCCAGGCTCCGAGCCATCAGCCCAGAGCCTGACGCGGGGCTCGAACTCCCGGACCGCGAGATCGTGACCTGGCTGAAGTCGGACGCTTAACCGACTGCGCCACCCAGGCGCCCCTTAAGATCCTTTTTAAAGACAATTTAGAAAGTGTTTTTAGAAAGTGTTGGGTGTTTGCTTTCAGTCTCATTTGCCCAGGCACACACATTTATTCCATCTTTTACCCCAACTGTGCATTCCTCCGGGAGAAAATGTGCCCTAACCAGTGTGCTCGGAAGTCCCCGGAGAAGCTACATCATGGGAATAATAATGACAAAGACAATAGCCAGTGTGTTTAGGACTTGGTCTGTGCCGCGTACTCGACCGCACAATTTACGTATGTTGACTCTTCATCTTTGCTATAACCTTGTGAAACAGATTCCAGTACGATTCCCCTTTTACGGAAGAAGATACTGGGGCTGGGTGAGATCTCACAGCCTGTAGGAGGCAGGGGTACACTCACACCCAAGCAGCCGGGCCCAGCTTCAAGTATTTCTCTACCCTTTCTTCCTCTCCTGCTGATTTATCATTCACTTGTCTTCAAGGTGCTCAGCTTATCTGCTCATTTTTGCACACAGCTCACCCACTGCCTGGATTGCCAGCTCCCGATTTCCACTTTCTTTTCTATTTGCCTTGCTCTCATGCTTTATGCATCTTCTCAAATTTTAATGTGCATACAAATGGCCTAGAGACCAGCTTGAGATGAACTGAGGAATTCTGAGGTGGAGCGTGACACTTCAGATTTCTAACAAGCACCCAGGGACACTGCTCCATGGACCACACTGTGAGTAGCAAGACTCGGGTGGATCATGGGCTCCATGGGGGTAGAGATCGTGGCCGTGATTTCTGCAGCTCTGGGGCCTGACAGTCTGCTGGTGAGCTCCACAGGCAGTCCATAGAGAAGTACAGAGTGAATGGAGGAAGGAATGAATAAAGGTATCCCTTCCCTCTAACTGGACCTTCTCCGTGGTCAATTTTACGTGACTGCCTGAAATCAGAGAGGCCTCCATTCGAACCACATTTCCAACCTAAGACACATGTAACATCAAACAACTTAACAGCTCTGGGTCCCAATTTTCTCTTCAAATAAAAGGGCATAATATCACAGCACCTTGCCCATTGTTGACTTTGAACAAGTGAGGGGAAATGAGATCCCTCAATTCCGATCCCACGCTTGGGGTCGATAATATCTCCATTGAGACTAGAGTAGCCCCTGGAGCTTCATCAGCTGTTGGCACATTGGTCCCATGGGCGGGGACATTCCCCCTACCTCCTCAGTCCATTTCCAGTTGATCCACTCACCATCCATATAGTGAGGTTTTGTGCCAAAGAGAGAAGCAGGAATGAGCCAGGGAGTGATCTAAGGAGAGCAAGGATAGGCACTGAAGGCTCTGGGAATTGTTTAGCAGGTGGGGGGGGGGGGTCCGCCGAGGTCATGGTTTTCCCGGCAGGCATCGAGGTAAACAATGGAGGCCTAGAACATCACTTTCAATGATGGCCTGTACCGGCTGACTGATTCTCCTCTTCCAGCCATCACATTTCTCCACTTCCAAACCTACTGAGAATTTCTCCTGGGAAGCTAATCTTGGCTTTAGCACACACATACCACGTAAAAAATGAGTAGCACAAATCACTGGATCTCCAAGTCCAAGGCAAACTTTTCAGTAGAGCCCTTTATTGAGTATCCCTTCTGAGAAATGACATATTGTTCAAGCTTTGCTGAAATATCTGCTGGGCATCTTAATTTCTCTATTTCCAGGTCTCCTTTGAAAGTTTTTTTTCTTCGGAATGTTCTTTTATTTTTTCCTTTCTTCTTTCCTTTTTCTCTCTCTCTCTCTCCCTCTCTCTCTGTGTCTCCCCCTCCCTCCCTCTCTTTATCTCTCTCTCTTCCTCTGTCCCTTTCTTTCTCTATTCTTCCTTCCTTCCTCTTTCTTCCTTTCCTTTTCTTTTTTCTTTTCTTTCTTTCTTTCTCACTGGATTTCCCAAAGAACATGAGCAAACACGGAAAAGAAATTCTACTTCCCAGACAAAAATCTAAGTGCTTACCACTATAGACGGTGTGACTTAAGGAAAGCTTTTATAGCCTTCTCTTAAAAAAAAAATGTAGTTGAGGTTTCCCCATACAGAGAAAAAATAAAGAGAGAAAATGGCTCAAAACATAAACTGAGATATTAACTGAGAAGTCCATTCAAACACAGGAAAGTATTGAAACGATCACAGTTCACATGGGTTTAGGGCAGAGACCCCCTGGTGCCGACGGGTATAAGGTGAGAACCGGCTGGCAGTCCCTGGATCTGATTTCTGCACACACTTCCCGTCACCAAGAGTGAGCACCCAGTTAATAATGATGGCTGTCAGCCAATGGATGTCAACAATCTCCCCAACCACAGCCCCCTCCCCTTGCTCTGGTCAAGAACATGATGTTCCGGTGGCTTTGGTTTGGGCTTGACTGAAGTGTCCCCACCTCTGAATGCCTTTGTATCCATCTCTGGCAACCCACGGACCTTTCCTCATCTCCACTGCACTCATTTGGGCCCTTTCATGATTCCTAACTAGTGGTTATTCAGTCATAATTGAGGCAGGAATCAGATCCTTGCCTTATAATCAGAGCCAGCCAGTTATCATGGGGCTCAGCAAGTTGATTCAATGCCACAGGGAAAATATATCATTCTGGGGTTTGGTTTAGACATTTGCATTCCCTGATTTCTTTCTCCTTCCAACTTAGACCATTACCCAAAACTCTGCAGGCTCTGAGGTTAAGCAGACCTATATTTGAACCCAGCATCTACCAGTATTAGACTGGAGAGCCCTGGGCAAATTTCCTGTTGTCATTACTTCGTTGTTTGTGAGTCTTTTTGTTGTTGTTGTTATTTTAGTTATTTTTAGAAAGAGTGAGACATAAGAGTAAGGAGTCCAAATTCAGTGTGTTTCATTTATCCATGGAATCAGTCATTCTGGGCACACATTAGATACTTTCAAACTAGAGTGTTTGGAGAACAGAAAGCAAGCATACTTTTTGCACTTGAGAAATGGTGGCCATGGTCAGGTCTGAATCAGTCTGGTTGAGGCCAGGCAAGATGCTCCTCCTAGGCCCCCAGGCATGCAGCTACCCTTATACTCCCATGTTCCAACACATGTGGCTCCACAGAGACACCACATGCAGGTGCATGTCTGGCTTTGTTCATTTCCTCAGACCATCATGCTCATCGCCGGCCTCAGGATCTTTGCATGTGCCATTTCTTTCACTTAGCATCCTCTTCTTTCACTCAATAAGTATTTTTTTCAGCACTCACTACATGTCAGGCACTTGTCTAGGGGATACAATGGTGACCAAGACTGTGACCTCACGAAGCTTATGTTTTATGGGTATGTGAAGGTAGGGGTAATTGTGGGAAGGCTGAAGCAAATAATCCAATCCAGAGATAATCTGAGAGTGATGAGTACTATGAAAATAATCAAACACAGTCATGGGAGAGAAAGTAACTGAACACAAAGGTCAATGAAACCCTCTTTGAGGAAGATATTTGGAATTAAGGAGATATTTTGCACTGAGCTATAAATGGTGCAGACTGTGTGACTATTTCAACGAGGATCATTCCAGACTGAGTAGCAAGAGCAAAAGCCACATGGAGTAACTTGCTCCTAAGATGACTGCTAGGGAGTTCTTCACTCCCCACACGTCTGCACCTTCTCACCGCCGAGAAGTGGAATCATTTCTCCCTTGTTCTTGAATCCGAGCTGGCTTTGGCAATTCCCTTGGCAATTCGAATGGGACAGAAGTGACATGCTGGGATTGTTGAGGCCAGGTCATTAGAAACCCTGCAGGTTCCACTTGGGCCTGCTGGAGCACATTCATGGGGGGCACCTGCTCAGATCTCACTGTCGTGCTCCACAGAGAGGCCACAGGCAGATGCACCGTTCAACTGACCCAGCTGAGCTCCTAGCCCACTGCCAACATCAACTGTCACTTACATGAGGGAGCCATCTTGGATGTCCAGTCTTGCAGAGTCTCAGCCAACAGCTGATTGTGCCTATCAGCAGAAGTCACCCAGTTGAGCCCAGTCAACCACAGAACTAGGAGAGGTGATCATGAAGTGTTATTAAATTTCACCACGTTTGGGGGTGATCTGTTGCACAGCAGGAGATAATCACAACACCCTGTGACTCTGCTCTGTCTACCTCCAGTCCATTTCGCCTTGTTAATTCCTTCTTATCTTTCAACTCAAACATTATTCCCATAGAGGAACCTTCCTACAACCCTCACCCCAGATGCTCAGGCACCTTCCTGTATATTCTCAGAATTTGTATTTTACCTTCATAGCACTAATAATAATTTATAGTTTGTATTTATTTTTATGGTTACTTATAATTGCCCCCTTCTATGCTCAATGATAATTCTCTGTGTGTTTTGCTCACCATAACACCCCCAACATTTAGCATAGAGCCTGGCACCTAGTAGGTAATCAATAAATATTTGTTGAATAAAATAATAAAACAACAATGGAATGAATGTGTTGGCTTCAGGAAAAAAAAAAAAGAGGGCATCCAGTTGTCAAAGTTAGCATACTTGATAACAGATATTGTCCCCAAATACTAATTCATGTCTGGTGGCCATATCTAGCTAGACTTTTTATCAAAGAAAGTTTAGAAGTTAAAATATCAACGGTCCAGGACATGTGGAGCCCCAGAAGAATTGGTTAAAAGATGGTTCTGTGACCTTCCAGAGGATGAAGAGTCCCTAAGTGGGCAGAGACCCTATGGGATAAGAGTAAGATCCTGGGATCCTTCTGGTTCTGAGCTACTCCAAGGAGAGTCGGCAACCTGAGGCTCCTTTAACATCCCCAGCATCCCACACCAAAGCCATAAACAGTATGCACTCAAAGATGCCTCCCGAGCTTCTAAAACACAGCCCACAAAACTCCTCCTGGTTTACCTTCCTTCCACATTAGAAGCCTGTTTTCCTTCTTACTGCCTTTATATATTAAAAATAGTTTTTATGTCTTACTACCAGACATTAAGAACTTATTTATCAGGTACTATGCCAAGTGCTTTCCATGCATTATCTCACCTAATCCTCCCAGAAGCCTATGAGGAGAGCATCTCCCAATTACAGATTGAGTAAACTAAGGCACAAAGAGGTTAAGAAATTTGCCCAAAGCCATGGAGCTAACAAGAAGCAGAGCTAGGTCTCAAAAACAAAACAAACAACAAAGAATCAAATGTGTGTGTGTGCGCATGCACACACACACACGCACACACGCACACACAGATTTGCATGTGTCCAAAACACAGATTTTTATGCATTCTGCTTCAATGCCTCATAAAAGAGAACACGTTCTCCTGATTTTGCCCCACCCTGGCTCGGAACCAGTTAACGTGGCTCTGGGCCGGACACACCATAGGAGACGGCATGTGGTGATGACCTACCAAGGTTTAAACCCTGACACTTCCAGCAGGGGGGTCAGACTGCCCTTCTCCACCAGAGCCCAGCAGCCTGGAAGCACATCTGAATGGGCATCGCGGGCACAGAGAAGGAGCTCAGCCCCCAGCCAACCGCAGGCACAGGCGGGCAAGGCGGATCACCCTGTGGCACTCTCAGGACCCAGGGGATGGGGGTGCTGAGTACACTGTCAAGCTGAAGCTGGGGAAAGAGCTTGGATCTCAGGAGAATCCCCCGAGAAACACGGCCACAGTGAAACATCAGGTGCAACACGGCTTTATTCTGGGTGGGCCAATTTTGAAATTCAAGACTGATAAACATGTCTGGGAATTTGAGAGACTGACTCAGAAATCCCCGGGCCCTTGGCCCTACCATTACGTGAAGGCTATAGATCCCACAAGTGAGCTTGCTCTAATCTTCTCTGCGCTTCCCTGACTCTCCCCGCCTTCCCATCCCCGCCCTGTGTGATAGCTGCCTCAGCAAGTGTGAATCACGAAACCACATAAACTGCAACAAGGCCATCCTCCTGCCGACTTCTGGGAACATAAACAATAATAATGTAAATGCAACGTACTAAAGGCTTAAGCAAAGTGCTTAAAGGAAATCTATATTTTTTATGTAAACAGTCTTCTGTTTACAGACGTGGTAACAGTCGTTCTGCTCAACTCTGGGAGATCTGAAACCAGTTTGCCCTAGAAGCAAAGGGTATAACCTCTGGCCAGGAGAGTGCAAAGGAAAGAGAACGCAAAAACCTCACTTTTAAACGTCTCTTCCCCCTTCCCCTTCTGCAGCGCTGGCTGGTGATGCCTCTGTTTGGTGGTTAGACATCTGCATTTTCCTTTGCATAGCTCTCAAAGAACCCTTTGTAGGGCAAAAGGTATGGGGTGTGTGCGAGCATGTGTAGATGAAAGAGAGACAGAGGAAGAAAGGGGAGGGGGAGGTTAAGGTGTTAGAGAAGGAGCTTAAACTCAGACACCGCACAAACCATGAAAACCTTTCCCACCATTTCTATGTCTCCTTTTGTCTCAGAGCCGAATATTGATCCTAGGTGGTGATCTACATGGCTAGAAAATGTCAGACAACTTGAAAATTCCTGATTGTTGCTAACCACAAATATTCGGGATTTGTGTTATCTAGGTTATAATGAGAACCTGCCAGGGAAAAATTCAGACATACAAATCTTTGTGTAAACTACCTTAAGAGTCTTAAGCTGACAAAAGCCAGAGCAAAGTCTGAAATTTTGTCCTCAGAGTACCCATAATTGAGTCTCTGGCTCTTCATATATTGTAACAGGATTCCAGCAGAACTTGGGTTTTCCACGTATGCCATTCTCTGTCGGGGCCAGAAAAGTCTTACTTCGTTCCGTGGCCTCCCTGATCTAAATATCTGGGAACCGTAGGGGTTATGGGGTAAAATGGTTTTCAACGTTCTGGGCACTGATGGAGGAAGGGGTGAGAACAGGAGGGGTGAGAACATCACCCTCCTCCTGACCGCTGTCACTCTTGCCTGTCCAGAGTCCAACCCCTTCTTCTTCTAGGTGCTTAGGCCAATCACACCTTCACCTCCAGAAATTTAGACCTTGAGTACCATCACCCAGTCAAAAAACAATGGCAGCTAACAATAGCTATCTCGTCGAAGCCAACGGAATGAATGATGAGATGCCTGCAGTAACATGAGAAAAAGTGGAACTAGTTTTGGTCATCCCTGCCTCCCATCCTGGGAAACCATCCTGCGGTAGGAGAGCTTAACCATCTGCTGAGACTAATTAGCTGATCCTGGCTGTCTGACCGCACAAATGGAGGCACACCTTTGTAGAGCACAGACACAAATCTTTTTTTTTTTTCTCCTTTTTTTGAGGACGTTTTTGGGGGGCACCATTTTTTTTAATTCAAAATATACACAACAAACTGTGCCATTTTAATTATGTCTCATAATTAAATATACAATTCAGTGGCATTGAGTACATCCACTCAAGTTTCCAAAACTTACTCATCAGCCTGGAGTTTCCTACCCCCCTCACCCCCTCTGACCTACTTTCTGGCTCTGTGAATTTGTCTCATATGAATGGGTCACACATTAATTGTCCTTCAGTGTCTGGCTCATTTCACTTAGGATAATATTTTCAAGGTTTATCTATACTGTAACAGGTATCAGAATTTAATTTCTTTTTAAGGTTGAATAATATCCCATTGTATGGATACATCACATTTTGTTTATCCATTTATATGTTGATGGACATTTGAGTCGTTTCCACCTTTTTGGTATCTGGGATAGTATTGCTATGAAACATTGGCGTGAAAGTATCTGTTTGGGTCCCTGTTTTCCGTTCTTTTGGATATGCACGTGGGAGTTGAAGTGATGGATCATGTGGCAGTTCTATATATATGTTTTGGAGGAAATGCCAGTGTTTTCCTCAAGTCTTCAACAGACCAAATGAATGGGCCCACTTGACATCTAAAGCACACCCAGGTCTCATATGGGCTGATGTACTCTGACTACAGAAGAGAGATTAAGGAATTAACAAAACAGAGAAGAACCACTAACTTGTATAAGACACCTAGAGGGGCCAATCCGGTAGTGACTTCCTCACATTATTTCTTTTAATTCTTACCGTAACCATATGAAACAAGTCTTTTTAATTTTATACCCTCTCCCCAATTATCTTTAGCAGATAAAATTGAGTTTCAAAGCATAGGAAACTTTCCAAGGTCACCACAAAATAAATCTGTTTGGACTCATGTTTGTGCCATTCTCTACCACAGATCCCCTTAGTCAAACAGAACACATATGAGGTAAATGATCCTGAGCAGGGAAATCATCTAGCCAGCTCACCTAGAGGTCTAAACTGGTTTCCTAGGTGAAGCTCCAAATTTGAAGGCAAAGCATGGGTGAGTTCCCAGAAGATTCTGTTTTCTGGCCCCAAATCACCCCTGCCTGGGCCAGGGTAGTGAGTAACAAATAAAGAGGAAGGAAGGAAGGGAGGAAGGGAGGAAGGGAGGAAGGGAGGAAGGGAGGAAGGGAGGAAGGGAGGAAGGGAGGAAGGAAGGAAGGAAGGAAGGAAGGAAGGAAGGAAGGAAGGAAAGAATGGAGGGAGGACGGGGGGAAGGAAGGAAAGAGGGAAAGGAAAGGAAAGGAAAGGAAAGGAAAGGAAAGGAAAGGAAAGGAAAGGAAAGGAAAGGAAAGGAAAGGAAAGAAGATGAAAAGCAGAAAATAGCAAGGCCATCTGGTCAACAGTGGGTCTGTAACCTCCAGGCAATCATGCATTCTGTGCTGGCTAGCCTTTCACATGAAGCTGTCCTGCTGAGGTTACAACCCTCCTCACTGTGGCCTCAAGGAACCCAAGAAACACACTCATTGCTTCTTTGGTTATTTTATAAACAGTGCTTGGAAACCACGAGTCATTATCACTCTCCTGACCAGCCAGTCAGACTTTCCATGCCCTTGTGTGCCATGCCCTTAATCTTCTCAAAGCCAGCAGCATCATTCCTCTAAACCAAGAGGATTGTTTACTTTGGCCATAATCAGTGCAGAGTTTAGGTATCAGCCTGTCCTCTCTTAGTGCCCAACAGGGCTTTAGGGCTATAATCCAAACATTCATCCCACCATCCATTCTTTTATGCACGCAATCGTCCATGCACTCCTAGATCCTTCAAGTTTTGCCCAGGCAATTATATATTCATATATCCATTCATCCATTCATCTATTCATCCTTCCACCCACCCATCCATTCATTTATTGATGCAAGTATCCACCCATATAGTCCCTTTTAATCTTTCAACTACTTATCAATTCCTCAATGCATCCACCCACTTACCCAATAACCAATACAGTAATTTATCCACTCATTTGTGCATAGATGCATCCATCCTTTTATCACCCACTCAATCGCTCACCGTTTCTTCACTCAGTCACCCAATCACCCACTTATTCAACCACCTAACTACCTATTCCCTAAGTCTGTAATCACCTATCATGAGCCAGGCACCGGTGCTGATGTGGGAGGAATAAATGTGAACAGTACGGTTACCCATTCCCCCATCCACCTACAATCTCCCATCGATCAGCATCTATCCATTTATCCACCCTGTAGAATTCCACCCCTGTGGGCACTGACATCGTTACTGGGAGGCTCCCAGGGAGGTTCAAAGAGAGAAGTAGAGATGAACCCAGATTCAGGTCCATGCAGAGAGTGCAACCAAAATGGTAGGTGGGAAGGACTGACTGGCTAAGAGACAAAAACCAGTGAAGAGACAAAATACCAGAACCGTAGTTAAAAAGGAAGAAAATTTGCAATGGTGCATGTGAATATGGAATCTGCAGAGATTCATTTGGGTACCACCATTACTCACAGAGATACTGAGAAATAATTCTGAGCCTTCCTGAGGGTCAGAAGGAAGCTTAAAAAGGTGCCAAGATGATTAAGACACTTCCATGTATCTATCCACCCATCCATCAATTCATTCATTTATTCACATATCTACACATCCATATATTTATACATCTATCCATCTACATTTGTATTGTTCAACAACTGTAGCACTGGCTCTTAATGAGGGCTCCCTGAATTGGTACAATCACATGAATGCAATTCATCCTTGTACAGAAGTGCAAATTAAATATTTGCTGAATAAATTAATGAGTGCCCTCAGTTATGACTAGATAAACCCAAACCAAAAAGGTGGTGCCCTGATCAGATAATGTGGCTGGCTCTCAGGGTGGTATGAATAAGTTTACTTTTTATATGACTGCTTAATGACAACGTGCGGGATTCATCCTACCTGCATTTGAGAAATGGATATGCCCAGACGAGGCCATGACTAGTTTAGGCATGTCTAAAGGGACTTGGTTTTAGCTGCTTGACAAAGTGAATCCAACTCCCTCAATATTCTAACACACCACTGGAAAGGGCGAAGGCCAGATTCACGCATTAGGAGCTAATCAGCCAGATCTCAGGATTCAGTAGATCCAATTATTTTTGCTTAACACCACTTTACGAGGCCACCATAGAGACCCTTAATCAAACTGACTGTATGGGATAACTACATTTATGTAAACAGAACTCTGACTTGCTCAGTTGAGGAAGATCACCATGAGTTTGGTCAATATAGACAAGCTGTCTGGACAACCCAGAGTGAAATCTTGCCTTTTATTTCTAAAAAACAAAGTAAGTAAGCCCTTTCAATTAAACCTGGAGGCAACAGCATGTCAGCAGCCACACAGTGGATATGGGAGATAAAGCCAGAGAAAGGTAGATTTCCATCTGGCATCACTTACCACATCTGTGGTCTTGGGCAGGTTACATTGAGCGTCTCTAATCTTCAGTTTCCCCATCTGTAAAATACAGGAAAACCATCCTTTACTTGACCCAGCTGGATTCTAGTCAGTACCCTATAGAAATATCTATACGCTCGATGCCTGACACAAAGGAGGCACCCAAAATTGGAGCTCCCAGTACATTGATTTTCTAAATAGTTGCTCTATTTCACTTTTCTTGAGACCACTCATTAAAAAAAATTTTTTTTAACTCTTTTAATACCTGTTAGGAACACCTGACTCTGCGAAGGGCTTCCCTGTCTCTTGCCTCATTTGCATGTCAACATCACCATCGTTGTCATTATCCCCCAAACTATAACCACTTCCATTCTGCAGATAAGAACACCGAGGCCCAAGTGGAATGAGTAACTTACCCACTCCATATCAGACTCAGAACTTGAACCCGTCACCGTCGGGCTCTGAGCCCAGTTTTCTTGGTATCAGCAGGTTATAAATAGCAGACCCAAGAAACCAAATAGAAGAGGCAAAAGGCCACCAAATCGCCTGAGACCCATCCAGAGTGGTCTTGCTTATGTAACAAGTATGCAGTTTGCTAAGAAGACCCAAGTAGACATATGTACTCATGGCGCTTGTGTTCTTCCACACGTGTGAGCAATAGCATTAAACACCATTGTGACCTTTGGATTGGCCTCCAACATACAAGACAATCCTCTAACCTGAAAAGCTGTCCTATTTGCCCAGATTCCTACAAGGAGCCTGTGTTTTATTTCACTGTTTTCCTGGGTGTGCTGCTATTTTCTTATTTATTTATTTGAACTACTAAATTATCTAATTAGTGACATATACCGTTGACACATGGGCCACTATGAATATTTACTGCACACTTGTTCACGCATTTATCTAAATAGGTGGCATGCCAGCGCCATGTAATAAGGAATAATGATTCTTTAGGAGAGTTACAGGAAATTATAGGAGGGGGAAAAAGTTTTGCACAGTGGGTTGCAGCTTCCAACCACATCTATCAATTCTTCCTGAGATAGAGCAATTGCATAGTAATGACAAAAAATTTATAGTAATGAATAAATCAATACTCAGCTCTGCAGCAGTTTCAGATGTTACTTTTATAGGTCTTCCCGTGTCT